>NC_140075.1:107381943-108651374 GCF_964194135.1 Talpa europaea
AATAAATCAGTGACTGAAATCTTTGAGATATGGGACAAAATGACTTTGGAGTTCACAGATGATAATATAAAAGATTTTGGGGTGGTAAAGTATGATGGTATGGGTATGAAAGTCCAAGTTGATAAGGGGTTTAAGGGAGGACAGAGGGTAAGGGATCAGAAACAACAATGGGGAGAAAGAGAGACACATTTCTCAACTGCATTCTGCATAAATGTCTATGCTTCCACATCAGTCAATAGTATGTTTTAAAATTATGTATTCTCTTTAAGGACCTCTCAAAACTCTAGGGACTCATAAGTAAATGTCTAATTTCCTCACATGAGGATTGAATTACAGCGCAAATTTGCAAATTGTTCATATGTAGTATTTAGCTTCTATGTTTGTTCATTTTTGAGAACCCATAAGGAAGGAGGTATTCTCATTTTAATTTTAATGCCAGGAAAAACCATTGAGGAACAGAAAAGTAAAAAAATAACCTTGCCCTATTTATTTCTTTGACTAAAATTATTCATCATTCATCAAATATTTATTGAGTGTCCACTATGCACAAGACATTGTATAAAACAGTGGGGAAAATACACAAAATATCTACTCTCATTGCATTTATATAATAATGGTGGGAGACAGAGAGTAAAGAAATAAATGTCTAAAATATCTAGTGTGTCAGACAGACATAAGCATCATGGAGAAATTTAAAGGAGGGACGTGGGGTTGAGAGCGGTGGACAGCTTGCAAATTTAAATAAGGAATTTAATGAGAAGAACATTTCAGCAAAAATTGAAGCATGTGAAGGAGCACATCCCATGTATATCTAAGAGCCTTCTCAGTAGAGAAAGGAGCTAGTGCACTGCACAGCCCCTGCACAGCCCCTGCAGTGAGAGCCAGTTCAGGGTGACTGGAGCAGAACAATGATGAGGAAGAAAGGACCAAATGGGATCAGAGGACAGTGTCCTGGGTGGGGATCAACGGCGCGTCTCTGAAGGCTATTTGTGAGAACTTTCGCTTTTTTTTTTGAGAGGGGGTAAGACAATAAAGAACCAGTTTTAGGGGCCTCCCTGTTGGTGCAAGGGCTTAAGTCTCAGCACTATGAAGCTATCAGCAGCCTCTGTAGCACAAGTTTGAACCCTGGTCAGGTGCTAACCCACATGATGCAGTAGATATCTCCTGTCTTGCCCGCTGCTCCTCTCAGCAGTGTGTTTCTGTCAGTCTGCCTGTTCTGTTCCCCACTCTGTTCCCCCCACACCTCTGGCCTGCACCCCAGCTCTTGTATGCATAAATAAATAAAATAAATCTTAACAAAAAACTTGTATATAAAAAAAGAACCAAACAGTTTTAGGCAAACGTTTTAAAAAACCTGATTAAAAAAAGCTGGAAAAATGCAACAGGTGCTAGAACAGTCCTATGTGAAAGGGGATGGATGACCTGGCCTCCAGGAAAAGATGTGTTTCTCAATTAGGGAAGGGTTTCCATCCTGGCACTAGCATTTATGGCCAGCACTCCCTGCCCCTGCCTTCGGTGACTTAACTGGGACCTCTATCTACACCCAGTTTTCTCATTTGTTCAATAAAGATGGGCCACTGAATAAATAAGAAGACTCAAGGTGATAGGCTACGTGTGAAGAACCTAGCATGTACATAGTTGGAGCTCAAATAAGGTTGCTATTCTTTTTTTTTTTTTTAAGATTTATTTTTCATTTATACAAAAACCGGGGTATAGGCCAGATGTGCGGGAGGGTGAGAGGATTCACCAGAGATAGAGCGGGGAACAGAACAGGCAGACTGACTGAAATATACTGCTGAGGGGAGCAGCAGGCAAGACAGGAGAGGTCTGCTGAGCCATGTGGATTGCTGTGAGGCCAGCGGGGATTGAACCGGCACTGCAGAGGCTGCGGACAGCTTCACAGCGCTGCGCTCAACCACCTGAGCCACCAGGGAGGCCCAAGGTTGCTATTCTTAATGAGAAAATACTTGTCAAAAAATTCAGATGGTCATAAAACTAATCTTTTTTTGAAGTCTCAGTACAAATAAAATTGCTTTGTAATTCTCTCAAACACCTTGAGTTTGTAAGATTACACGTCTTTTAAGCCTATAGTTTCCATGTCCTATGGACTCGCATGGCATTTGTTGTTTTCAACATAATGGCTCCTGCATAAAAAACTGCTCATCTCCTGTGATACAGTCATGCCAATGCGCCGGCACCATGATGAGAGCAAATGATGCAATTTTATCATCAATAGTCAGATGCTAAAATATGGACATATCTTTCTCCTCAATGTTGAATCCCCCCACCTCCTCCCTCACCCCCTATGCACACACCAAATGGCCATCACTCTAGTGACTGGAGGACAGTTTCCATGATACCTAATTTGTTCTAGGGTGTTTATTTCTTTTGGATTCCAAAACAGACCAAAATTAATAAAATGGATCTCAGGAATTGGTACAGATAGTGTGTCAGAATACAAACCATGAACTACCTTATTTCTTTCCATCTGTTCAAAGAGTGAACATCACAGAAGAGTCAAATAATTTAGTACCACTCATGTTTACTTGGGGAGAATTGAGTGCCTAATTGTATACACCACAATCTGCTTCTCGTGTTTCTATTTGTGGGTTATTTATTGACCCACTCTAATCCCAGGTTGATTTACTCCTCTTATCAGTTAGCCTACTGCCAGCTTCTTTAATTAATTGTAAAATCATGAATGAAATTTGCTACAAAACAGAGTAGCAGTAGATGCATTTTGTTTCATCTGGTTGACTCTGGATAGTCTCCTTTCTCTTCGTCATACAAATAAATGAGATTTCATATGGATGAAATCACCATACATTATGAGGAGCAGTGTTGGAGAAGTCAGAATCTTTTGGGATTGAAAGAAAAAAAATTATATGCAAATGTTTAGCACAGTCTAGTATGCACTCACTAAATGACAAATTTATTTATACTTAAAATTGCAAAGAAGAAAATATTCTATAATGGGCCTCCCTGGTGGCATAGGGCTTAAAGTCTCAGGCAGACCTTTCCTGTCTCACCCCCTGCTCCCCTCAGCAGTGTATTTCAGCTTGTTCTGCTCCCCACTCTGTCTCTGGTGAATCCTCTCATCCCCCATACTTCTGGCCTACACCCCAGCTCTTGCATGCATAAATAAATAAAATAAATCTTTAAAGAATTATGCTATTGCTTGCTTTTTGTTTTTAAGATTCATGACTGGCTAAGGTGGTACTTAGTTAATAAATCATTTCAGAATTGGTTTAGAAAATTGTGCAATTATTTTCCTAGGATTGACTCAGCACGTATTCCTTTATGAGATGATATGTCAGTTTTTTTTTTTAAGATTTATCTTTTTATACAAGAACTGGGGTACAGGCCAGAGGCGCAGGAGGGTGAGAGAATTCACCAGCGACAGAGTGGGGAGCAGAACAGGCAGACGGCCGAAAACACTGCTGAGGGGTGCAGAGGACGTGACAGGAGAGGTCTGCCATGCTTATGATTTGTCAGTTTTGATCATGGTAAAATGCTCTTCTAAACAATCAACTTTAGCAAAACCAGCAAGAAACAGTCAATGAATTTGTGAATGATTGTTTCTTAGAGATGAAAGTCATCCTACTCTATTTTTCAGCTTGGCCTAGATATGCAAGCATTTACTCAGACTGAATCCCTGGTTGATCACTTGAGACCATTTTCTAGGACAGTGCCTCTCAGTGCTTTGGAGAACTACTTTTCTTAAAGTAAAAAGCTTTTGAACATGATAGGAGTTGTGTTTTTAGCCAACTGAGGAAGTACAAATTTGAGGGTGTTTGCCATAACTCCATTTTCTCTCTCTCCCACCAAGAGTTAGTCCATTCCTTGGGGAATGCTCTGCAAATGATTTTGTAATCATTGTAAAGAGTAACCCTATCATTATAGATTGTTGTGACCGAACATGTTCATCTTTTTTCTTCCTATCAGTGGCCATGGTTATAAGATATGCTGTCGATCAATAAATTCGGATTAGTTTGGGGATGTGTGGGGGAACCCACTATCCTGGGTTGTTGACACAATTTTTTTGGCCCAAGGATTCCAAGGGGAGGTAACCTATCATTTTGTTCTCAGCAAGAAGCCAGCAGGCACACACTTCTAGAAAGGTGATAATTTACTTTCTCCTCATCTTCTTCTGTGACCTTCCTCACAGCTCTTCTTAGACACCAAAAAATGGCGCCCCCTTTGCAGTGCCTCTAGAAACATGGGTGTGTGACAAGGAGGTATATCTCGCTTGGGTTGCTTCTCCGACGACCCGGTCCCCTTGGTCTGGGTCTGGGGAACTGCAAGAGGCCTGTCTTTGCCACTCCTTTCACAGTCTGTGAGAAGAGCAGCTTAGTGACAAGCTTCCTCTGGCTTGCCACCCTAGGAGCGTCCCTTCCTCCCCAAGGGAGCTGCTCCCAAGGCTCCACTCGCCAAACACAGAGAGAAAGACCAGGAGCTTCAGGCTGATTAGGGCCTTGGGCTTGATTTCCCTCCTCTGTGAGGGAGGGTGGGCTAGTATCTGCCACATAGCCAGAGGTGCAGACAAGCAGCCCAGGCACAGTGGCTGGAACAGAGACATCAAAGACTAGTATAGTCAGGGCTGAGGGCAGGCAGAGGCAAAGAGAAGAGGGCATGGGAGTGAGCTGAAGAGGGCCACCATGTGCAATGGGCTACGCAAACACTGCTATTTCTACACAACTCTTTAGTGGGACTCTTAACTGCAGAGTCAGGTCTCATTCCCAATAATATTATTTCAGTACAACACACTTTTCAAACACTATCTTTTGTCCATATTATGTTCTGCATTTTTTCCTTTGAGCACATTTGTTTAGTTCTTTCTCTCACAACTCTGTCTCTGTTACAGTTCTCCCTCCCCTGAAGTCCATCTTAAATACCACCTCCTTCTGCTGGTCACCATAACCTGAATGGGATCTTGATTCTCTAAATGCTTCTTTTTATATTACAACTTATGGTATAGTTACTTAATGACCTTTCTCCTGAATTTAGCTGGAACCCATTTAAAAGCAGAGGCTTTAACATTCATGGGGTTAGTTGGTGTTCAGTAAAATGCCTGCAGAATGAGTAAAGGAATACCCTACGGGTTTGTTAGTCATTTTTCCTTAGAAAGAGAAGAGGAAAAGAAAGAGGGTTTGCAGTGAGGATTAAAACTGATTTCATTTTTGATCAAAAATTTTACCCAATACCACAATTCAATGAAAAAATGACAAAACAACTCAATAAAAAAATGGGTAGGCTATTTGAACAAACACTGGATTGAATAAATGATAGAAGGGCCTCCCTGGTGGCGCAAGGGGTTAAGCACAGCTCTGTGAAGCTGTCCACAGCCTCTGCAGCTCGAGTTTGATCCCTGGCCAGGGAGCTGCCAAATGGCACAGCAGACCTCTCCTGTCTTTCCTGCTGTTCCCCTCAGTGTGTATTTCAGTCAGTCTGCCTGTTCTATTCCCCACTCTGTCTCTGGTGAATCCTCTCATCCTCTGCACCTCTGGCCTGTACCCCAGTTCTTGTATGCATAAATTAATAAATCTTTAAAAAAATGATGGAAATGGTTAATAAAAACATGAAAAAATGCTCAATATCATTAATAATCAGGGAAACACATAAAAATCCTGCAATGTGACTAGAATGAAAAAAACAGTGTCCTGCCCTGCTCACTGTGGAGCTCTACACTTCACTGGGGGGAACAGAAAATGGGACAACTATTTCGAGACACAGTTTGATGGTTTTCCTGCAAAATTAAACCTACAACGATGCTGTGACCCAGCAATTTTACTCCTTGACTGTCACACAAGAGAAATAAAAAGATGTGGCTGTCTGAGGGAGGGTGAGGCATGAGGGAACTTTCTAGATGATGAAAATATTCTAAGCCTGGGCTGGGGTAGGGTAACACACTTTTGTCAAAACTCATCAAATTGAACACTTAGAAACTGTGCCTACAATTGTATGTAAATTATACCTTAAAAAATAATCTTGACAGGATTACCTAGAAAGGCTTATATTCCCCATAGCTGTGAACTTCTGACACGCTGAGCAGAATCCCATCACAACTTGTCAGTCATCTAATAGTATGATCTTTTGACAATCATTAAGAGTCCAAAGGAAAACATGAAAGACATATTTTTCTCTAAACAAGGATGGACATGACCCTTGGATTTTCAAATGACTAATTGGATCAGGTCATAGAAAAAAAAATTTTTTTGAAGTTTATTTTTGTTGTTACGTGTAATGCAAACATAAGGATATTACAGAGATTTCTTCTTCTTAGGAGCTTCTTATAATAGTAAGTGGGACGATCATAATTTCATAATTTTCAATAGTAAGTTACATTTTTATTAAAGTGGGTTACATAATTTATACCTCAGAGAGCTCTGGTTATTATGGAAGGCATTGCATTTCAGTATGTTTTTTTCTTTGGTATTAGAAACACCAAGTGCTTCTCTTTCAAAATAATGTTAACGGAATACAAGATAACCAACAATTTTAGAAATATAAAAATGGAAAATGGGATTGTGTATCTTGATTAAAAATCAATAAGTAAAAATATTATTGAACTTCCACAGGAAATTAAAAAAGCTTCTAAAGAAAAGTTACTAGAGATTGGAAAATAGGGAATAGATTTTAATTTAGAGGGTGCACCTGCTTTAAATTAGATTCTTTTTTGAGAGATGACCTTGCTAAAAGGTGATAAAATGTGTAAGTTTGACTGTTTTTATTGACTGTACAGACAACAATGTTCTTCCACAAACACCCATATGAATTCTCCTTTGGGAGATTAATAACATTTTTGCTTATTTAGTTTGTCTTGGCTATCACATTTTTAATTTCAAAGAGATTTTTCTCCCACCCCCCGATTTGTTTAGATACTAGTTGACATATAACACTGTGTGAATTTAAGGCGTACAGTGTGATGCTTCGATATATGCATATTGTGAAATGATAACAGCAACAAAGCTAGTTAATATATCCATCGCCTCAGATAGTTACCATTTCTTCTTTTCTTTTTTGTGGTGGGGTCACTTAAGATCTACTCTTGGTGACCTTAAAGTACATGATACAGTATTATTAACGATAGTCACCTTACTGCGACTATAGTTTGATCCCCCAAACTTACTCATTTTATTAACTGGAAGTTTGTATTCTTCAACCAATATCGCTCCTTTTCCCTCACCCCTTACAATTTTCCTAGAAACCACCCATCTACTCTTTGAGTTTCACTCTTTTAGATTTCAAGTAGAAGAGAGATCATGCAGTATTTGTTGTTTCCTGTCTGACATTCCATTTAGCATAATGTCCTTAAGGCTCATTCCTGTTGTTGCAAACATGGCTGAATTTCTCATGGCTGAATAATATTCATATATATTATATAACACACATGCATATATATGTATTTATTACACATATTATACAATATATCTAATGTTTTATATATTTCTGTAATTGTCCATTCACTGTTGAACACTTAGGTTGTTTGCATGTCTTAGCTACTGTGAATAATACTGCAATGACATGGGGGTGCAGCTATTGATTCAAGACAGTATTTTCAGGGCCTCTCCTGGTGGTGCAGCGGTTGAGCACTGGGCTGCAAAGCTGCCCGCAGCCTCTGCAGTGCTGGTTCAATCCTCAGCCCCTGGTGAGGGTCCCACATGGTATGACAGATCTCTCCTGCCGCCTGTTGCTCCCCTCAGCAGTGTATTTCATCGGTCTGCCTGTTCTGTTCCCCGCTCTGTCTCTGGTGAATTCTCTCACCCTCCCGCGCTTCTGACTGTACCCAGTGCTTGTATAAATAAATAAATAAATCTTAAAAAAAAAAGGACAGTATTTTAATGTCCTTTGGATCTATACTTGGAGTGGAATTAATTGGATCATATGGTATATGTATTTTTGAATTTTTGAGGAACCTCCAGCCTGTCTTCCCTAGGCCTGTACGCTATGGTATAGTGAATATGCAACTTACCTTCCCACCAACAGTCCTCGGGCTTCCTTTTTCTCCCATCCTCACAGCATTGATCTTTTGCACTTTTGATAATAGCCTTTCTGTCAGGTCAGAAGAGGCAACTCATTGTGGCTTTGATTTGCATTTCCCTGATGATCAATGATGCTGAGCACTTTTTCATGTACCTGTTGTCCATGTGTGATATATTTGGAAAAACGTCTATTTGGGTTGTTTGCCCATTATTTGCAATTGAGTCATTTGAGTTCCTTACGTATTTTGGATATCATACCTTAACATTTCTATCATTTGCAAATATTTTCCCCTCTTTGGTAGATTGCCTTTTCATCTTATTGCTGATTTCCTTTGTTATAATTCTACTTGCTTATTTTTGCTTTTGTTACTTGTGCTTTTGGTGTCATATTAAGAACATCATTGCCAGGACCAGGGTCAGAGAACTTTTTCCTGATATCGTATTGTAGGAATCAGAGTTATTTCTCATTTTCTGAATATTCTTATATAAGATGTTATCTAAGGATATAAAAATCTTTCTGAGGCTATTTGTTATAATTTTTATAAAGCTTTCTTGTTCCTTGCATTGTCTCTATTCCTTGCAAGTTCTCTGGCTGCCCTAGTTTATGTTTTTCATGTCAACAGCTTTCCTCAAGGTCTGAGGATCCTTGGATGCTTGTTCACAGTTGTGAGGGAGGCTTGTGGGAGAAGTTGTTTGTGTGGTGCCTTTGGGAGACTATCAATGAAGATTCTTGTTGATCCTGTCAGCTTTCCCAAAACTCTGATCTCTGGCTAGCAGGGTACACATTTTGACAACAGTGTTCTGCAAGTTGAATAATAAGGGAGTTTTGGTCTTAAATTTTAGAATATAAACTCTCACAACAATCAGAACAGTGCTCACTTCTGCCCACAACTGTGCTATTATCTTTGAGCTTGGGTGATGATGTTTTTAAAAAAGATTTATTTATGGGCCTCCCTGGTGGCGCAGGCGGTTGAGCGCAGTGCTGTGAAGCGTCGGCAGCCTCTGCAGTGCCAGTTCTGTCCCCGCCGGCCTCAGACCAACCCATATGGCAAGCAGACCTCTCCTGTCTCTCCTGCTGCTCCCCTCAGCAGTGTATTTCATCAGTCTGCCTGTTCTGTTCCCCACTCTGTCTCTGGTGACTCCTCTCACCCTCCTGCGCATCTGGCCTGTAACCCTGTTCTTGTATAAATAAATTAAATCTTCAAAAAAAAAAAAGATTTATTTTTGCATAGAAGAACTGGGGTGTAGGCCAGAGGTTCTGGGGGTGAGAGGATTCACCAGAGACAGAGTGGGGAGCAGAATGGGCAGATGTACTGAAATACACTGCTGAGGGGAGCAGCAGGGGAAACAAGAGAGGTCTGTTGCACCATGTGGGTCAGCTCCCTGGCCAGGGATCGGACTTAGGCAGAGGTAATAGCACTGAACCTTACCCCTAGGCTACCAGGGAAGGCCCCTGGTGATGATATTTTAACATTAAAAAAACTCTGATCTTCTGGTGTGTGTAAGAAGTAATTGTTAGCCTTTACAGAGTGGGAAAGATGACCCGGGGCAACAGATGAAGTTTTTAAAGACATTCAACTTCTTGGTCACTGATACTCACACTGCAGTACACTAAAATTTAACTAATAACCTTGCTTAGGTGACTTCGATTAGCCTGCAAGTACTTAGCATGCAGCTCTTTCTTGGTCTTCTAAGGCACTTGTCACTTACTCTCTCTGTCATTGAGGATTTATGCATTTTAATCTGTGCTTGAGAACCAGTGCTTTTTTTCCCTCCTAAGTTACTGCCATTTTAATGTTGTTTAAGGAATGAGCAGGGAAAATCACTTTGATGGGGAAGGTTATCAGAATTCTCCATTCTATACATTCTTTAACATTTCCTAAAAATTCCAAAAAGTCTCAAATAGGTATCTAGCTTGATCTCTGCTGTAAATTTCACATCCGTAGATAGCACTGCCTGCTTGTTGAAACAGGTAACTCAAACTGCTCATCCCCACATAGTCCCTCCTCCCAGACTTCCTCATCTCAGGAAATGGTGCCTCTATTAGTCTAGCTACTCAGGCTAAAACCTTTGCAGTTGGCCTTGACTCTTCTTTTGTCTACTTCCCTAAATACATCTTGTTTGCATATCAGATTGGCTTTATCTTAAAAATGTAGTCAGAGTCTGACCATTTCTTATCACCCCACTGTTTCTACCTGGCTTAAGCTGCTATTATCTCATGCCTATGTGATTTTGAGATACTCCTAAGTGGTCCTCCTGCTTCCATACTTGACCCTCTACAGTGTGTTCACAACACAACATACAGAGAGATCCTGTAAAAACAAGTGTGATCACAGCACTTCTAAGCCCAAAAGGATCCAATAGCTTCCCCTCTGAGAGAAAAATCAAAGACCTTATAGTGACTTCTAAGGCCATCAAAAATTATTATTTCCCACGCCATTATCTTTTTGACTGTAACTTTTATTTTGTCCCCCTTTTAGCTTACCTTGTTTGAGCTATAATAGCATCCTGCTGTTCCTCAGCCATTCTAAGTATATTCTCATATGGAGGTCTTTGCACTTTTCTAGAATGTTCTTCCTTTAGATAGTCACAGGACTTGTTCCTTTATTATTTTCCCTATTGACACCTCCTTTTAAAAAAATTTTTATTTATACAAGAACTGGGGTACAGGCCAGAGAGCGGGAGGGTAAGAGGACTCACCAGAGACAGAATGGGGAGCAAAACAGGCAGATGGACCGAAAACACTGCTGAAGGGAGCAGCGGGCGAAACAGGAGAGGTCTGCTGCACCATGTGGGCATCTTCCTGGCCAGCCAGGAATCGAACCCATGCTGCAGAAGCTGTAGACAGCTTCACAGTGCTGCGCTCAACCTGCTGCGCCACTGGGGAGGCCCCCAATTGACAACTTCTTGATGAGGATTTCCCTGACCACCCTTCAAACAGTGACCTTTCCTCTATTGAAAATTCCTACTGAAGCATCCCAAGGTAAGCAAATATTCTTCAATATTTCTTCTTGCTTTGAATGGATTGTTTCATGCTTCTCATAGGGTGCTGTACTCCTCTTTGGCAAGGACTTGACTAGATACTTAATGATGAGATTCTAAATTAAGGTAAAACCAAGGATATGGAGAGACAGAACTGATAAAGAGGTGCGAGGAAGGTAGAATGGACAGAACTTGATTACTGATTGGATGTGGAGGTATAAATCAGAGGAAATGCATGAATAGTTATTATTTCCATGTTGTTTTAAGAAATGTTGACATCTCATTCTCCCTAATGACTATGCGTTCTTGCAGATGATCAAGCGATCAGTGATTCTCTGCCTTCTTTGTGCCAGCCACTGTGGAATGTATATACAGTCTCCGCAAAGACTAGAGTACCTTCCTACTATTTGTAAATCTCGTGTCTCAGAATATTGCAAAAGAGCTGCTCAGAAATGTCTTTTTCTTTATGAATGTCCACACTAAGGTGACTGCCTGATTAGTGTTGGTCTTCTGAGTCTCAAAGCACAGGACTTTCTTCCAAGAGGTAGACTGTACAGGGCCTCCCCTGGTGGCACAGCAGTTGAGCGCTGGACTGCGAAGCTGCCTGCAGCCTCTGCAGTGCCGGTTCGATCCCTGGCCACTGGTGAGGGTCCCACATGGCGTGGCAGACCTCTCCTGTCTCACCCACTGCTCCCCGCAGCAGTGTATTTTGTCAGTCTGCCTGTTCTGTTCCCCGCTCTGGCTCTGGTGAATTCTCTCACCCTCCCGTACTTCTGACTGTACCCAGTGCTTGTATAAATGAATAAAATAAATCTTAAAAAAAAATTGTAAAAAAAAAAGAAAAAGATGTAGCCTGTACAGCTGGGCAAAGAGTACTAGCAGAAGCCTTTAGCAAGGACAGTAACATGCGCAGCAATGACCACTAGCTGCTCCTTTTAATGCCCCCCTTTCCAATTAAAAAAAAACAAACAAACCAGCAACACGTTCTTTGATGTGTTACTTACAGCAAGGTGGGTCCATTGTAAACTCCTCCAAATGCACTTTTGTCAATATCTGTCAGATGTTTATTCTTGTTCAGGTAACTAAGGAAAGAGAGAGAGAGAGAGAGAGAATGGATGAGGTTGAGCAAATTAATACAAAATGAACGGTGACCCTATTAACTGTTTTTTTTAAAGAATTATTCCTTTATTGCAAGATTTTTATTTTATTTATTTTTGTGTAGAAAAACTGAGGTCTGCTGCACCGTGTGGGTTAGCTCCCTGGCTGAGGATCGAACTCGGGGCCACAGTGGTGATCGTGCTGAGTCTTAAACCCTAGGCCACCAGGGAGATCCTCTATTAGTCGGATTTTAAGAATTTAGAAAACATCTTACCTTCTTTTGCCTTAAGCATTCAAAACATGCTGGGTTTCAATTGTGCAAGGTTTATACACATTAATCACTGTGGAAATCTTTGAATGTGAGTATGCTTGTGATACACCTGGCACATCTATATTTCGAGAAAGATGCCTATTCCCTATTTACTTGGACAGTAGTAATTGTATTTTTCAATACTCTTCAACACCAACAGATTTAAATTTTGCTTCTTACTAAATGCCTCATTTACCTTTGAAAACTGGGCTTAAGTCAGGAATGAAATGAATGTGGTGAAGGTGATGAGTGGTGAGAGGGATTGTCAGAGGTTCAAAATGTTTTCTTTGGGGTCCACGTATAGGATGCCCATTTAATTTTGAATTTCAGATGATTAATAATATTTTAGTGTAAGCATACTCCACACAAGTTTTGGAAATATTCTTATATTAACAAGTGATTTGTGGCTCATCTGAAATTAAAATTTAATTGGTGACCTGCATTTTCATTTACGTTTGTGGGGGCAGGTCATGCAGATAACATTACTGCAGGTCACTTTCCTGATAGGGTTTTGATGGGCACACTGACCTCTCCATTTTGAAAACACATTGGGCACTTGAGGGTAAAATACTTTTGAAGCAATTTAAGTCACAAAGTGATTCTCGAACATAAAATTACCTCTAAATGGATAAAAGCTTTCAAGGATTTTGAAACTGGCTCCCTCTGTCCCCCACCCCAGATTTTTAAGAGAACAAGATTATCTAAAAAGAAGCAGTGTACATGTATATTCTTGATGTAAATGGTCTCCATTTATGTATGCTTACATAGCCTAGTCAAACTGAAGAATTAGTGAGTGACCACGTATTAATGCGATGTGGATACAGCGGGGAACTTAGGAGGTCTGCTTAGATAAGGGTAATGCCCCTGTTCTGTTTATGCTGTTTGTGCTTCATGATGGAACATTCTTCAGGATAATTGTTAACCATAGTGTGACTTGAAGACTTTGGGTCAGAGGATTCCTGTTCTAGAGTCCTCACATAGAAGTATTCCCTGGGCTAATTGGCTGACCCTCTCTTTCTCTAGACTGAAGAGAAAAGAGGTCAGGTGGCTTCATTTGTGGCTAGCTGAGGAGGAGGGACAGCCTCTTTGCAGCTGAACAAAGGCAGGAACAAACTGAGCTTTTACTAGATTCCTGCCCTCAGCTGCTCCTGGTCCAGAGCTCAGCTCTTCTCCAGTCCTCTGCAGAGGATAGAACTTACTTAGAAAAAGAGAAAGCAACCTGAGATCAAGAGATGGGTCTTCAGTGGAGCAGCTGGGGAAAGAAGAGAGTTACCAACCACCAATGAAGACTTCCTTTTCTGGGCAGGGTGAGGGATTAACCAAATGACAAGGAAGTAGCTGGACTTCACAAAGTGAGGCCGCATAAATTGGTGCAGTCTTTGTGATTTTTTTCCATTTCTTCCTCAAGCTGAGGTGGTGAACTGCTGGATCTAAAGTAGTCATCCTCATTGCACCCTTTCGTTCTCTCTTGGTATTGCTCCTCTGTAATTATCTCTTTTTTTTTGAGATTTATTTGTTTATGCATCCAAGAGCTGGGGTGCAGGCCAGAGATGTGGGGGGTGAAAAGATTCACCAGAGAAAGAGTGGGGAGTGGAACAGGCAGATCTACTGAAATACACTGCTGAGGGAACCAGCAGGTGAGACAGGAGAGGTCTGCTGCGCCATGTGGGTCACCTTCTTGGCAGGGGATGGAACTCATGCTGCAGTGGCTGTGGATAACTTCATAATGCTGCGTCTTAACCCCTTGCGCCACCAGGGAAGCCCCTCTATAATTATCTTATTCACCTGTTCATCTTTGGTGCCCCCAACCAGAATATAAGCTGTCTGTCTTATTCATTTGCTGAATGAATATGTAAATGAGTGAGTTAAAAAATCAATGTGCCTTTCCTCTCCAACAGTGAGGTGTGTTACACTAAGCTCTTAAGGAGTATATGTGACAGCTCTAAGGGAAAAAAAATATGGAGAATGAAAGAAGACTCAGCATTTGGCCAATTGTCTTTCTGGCCAGTTGTCATTTGGCAGTGACAAGGCAGCAGGCTTACAAATGCCACAAGTGCACACAGCCCAGATGTGGGCCCAGGTAGTGGCTGAGCACCGAGCTTCCAGGCCATCATTGAGTCTGAAATGGAGAACACCAATAATCTTGTATTTCTACAAAGACCCAACTGAGAAGCTAAAGCAGCCAATATGAGTCTTCTGGATGAATGACTACCTCCTAAGGCTCTCACTCACAGGCTTCATTTTATCATTGTTTGACTCTCCTTCAACCCACAATTCCCTTGGTCCAGTGATGGAGTTGGCAAGCGCTACCTTGGAGGAAACATCTGGAGAGAAAATTTTGATCAGCATGATTTTGTAAAAGGACAAGGATACGTGCCACACTGGCTTGTGTCTCTTGTATTCTTTGGCCCATGCAGCTTGCAGATCATGCTCTTCCCAGGCTGGTGAATGTCAAGCAAGGTCTGGTGAGCTCATCTCAGTTCTTCCTCTCCACTCCCAACTGCTGCAATGATCTGCTTGCTCTAATCATTAGAAATTATTGTAAAACTAAGTAATTGCTTGTCCAACTCTGCAGTGTTTTCATCTGATATTCAATACTTCCCCAAGGATAAAAAGGCTGGTTCAGACACGTTGCAGTTTACCCGAAATGCTGCAGAAGATTTCAAACTGGGAAAGGCAGCCAGAGTCTAGAGGGGAGAAGGAGTTTGGAGAGAGGGAGCAGCCAACGTGAATAGAGATGAACCAAGTCTTGAGGGGGGCTGCCTTCTCTGAAACCAACATGGCTGTTTGGGCCCTTTATGTATTAGAGGTAATTAAGTGCTTAAAAATGAAGTGTCATCCTGTTTTTAGCACTTTGGTTGCTTTATTTAGCTTTTAAACTTGGGTTCAGATTTTTCATCTTATCTGCCATCTGATAAAGAGGAGCAGTTGGGAAATACATCTGTTAAAACTTTAATATTCAACAAGAAATGCTACCCTCTATCCCGTCTATCACATAATGTTTACTGGGAATGTCAGTCTAGTTAAACTGACTGCTTGACTGTGACTCATCCTGATTACTCTAGAATCCATGTTCTGTTAACTGACTTGAGTAAATCAATGTCAAACCTTGGGGGGCTCTATGGGTAACATATCCCAGAAATTATTATTTTATAGGTGTGTGTATGTTTAATAATTTGCACTATTTCAAGGACAAGATGAATATAAATGAATTTAAAAGAGTGTAGAAAGTTTTGTTTTTAGAGGTAAAAGGAAAGACATTTTGAAAGTCAGGAGTTTGAAATATAAATGCTGGGAAGGGCTTAAGAGAAAATAATTCTTATTTCATTTTAAAAAATGATATATCTGTGTGTGTTCAGTTTTTTTCACTGTTTAGAGGATTTATACATTTTTGAGAAAGTCTTGGAATAATGAAGTTCTTCTTGAAAACATATGTCATATTTTTCATGTGGTAGCAGAGGAGTTAATAAACCCTGCCTTGATTCCAATAGTGTGTATCTTACTGTTAAGGAAGAAAAATGTATTCAGAAAAATGAAGAGGATCAGGAATGAGTTGAGGAAGAAATTTCAGCTGACAAATTCAGCATTAGACAAACTCAGTATTAAAGGCAGCTCACACTTCTCCCTATTTACCTCACTCTTGGCACATGCTGGATGAATAAATCCCCCCTAGAAAAAGGTATCTCCTATAATATGTTTACATGAGGAAGTGATCTGAAAGCTTGTTCTCTGGGGGAGTTTAAGGGTACATTTCAGCTCCTAGATGGAATTTCAGCCTGTGCCTCATAATCCCTTTAGAGGCAAGTTGCACTGGCACCTGTTTATGCTGTGGGACTTTCATGGGAACACTTGTGCAGGGGAACCTGGTTCCCCCTCCTTGGCCCCCACAGCAGTGGTTATTTTCAAAATTAAAGGGAATCCCTGCCCAGCCCTCATTGCTGGCGGAAATCAGGACACCTGTTTCTAAACAGTAACAGGTGAGCAAATTCTCAAGGTTTCCATAGGCAGAGGTAACAGCCAGTGTGGCAGCATATCCTACAAGCTGTTCAAATGCTTGCCCCATGAGAAATAATAGCCTGCTTAATCTCATAATCTGCTCTAAGGTCAGCTTTTCTCAAAGCTCCAGCTGTGGCGCTTTGCTTTTAATGAGTCGATGTGACGCTAATTAGCACATGAGTGATGTTGACTCTTCGGTGATTAGCGTCCAGTGTGTTCTTAGCACATCAAAATGTAATTTTTCTCCCCTGCCTAAATGTTTACTGTAAGATAGTACTTAGTTCCTGGACAATACAATCCAGACACTTAGACACTGAGAACAGCAACAGATCCACACACCAAATTGTGTAGAAAGAGATGACAAAGAGGTTCCAAAGAATGAACACGACTTGTGAACGACAGCAGTTCAACGTCTGTTGAGCAAGGGATGCTTGCATTATTACTAATTTCTCAGCTGAGTGATGACAATGTGCTTGGGTCCATCTGAAATCATAGGACTTTGTGCTTTGACACATCTGCCATCATTTTCATGAACTTTTAACTAATTACCCAACTGATGCTGAAGCATCAGTGCTGTTTCTCAGAATGGAATTGATTCAATGTGGCTGCAATCCTATACTTGAGTTACAATTAAAAAAATGAGTCTAAATGAGGTCAAATATGCTCTTTTCAGTAAATTAGTGTGAGGTAGATGACTGGGGAATAATGGCTGTTTTGGATAGCACGTTCTTTAAATTATAACATAAAGACATTTGAACATATTTCTGGAGAATTTATGAAATTGCTAACATGCTATGTGCTACCCTTGAACAAAAATAGGATGATTATGGGATATTTATAAATTTACATTAGTTTAAAATCACAATTCACATTGAAACAGAGTCAACAGCCCCATTAAAATCACAAAGTGAATACTGTTTTATTATTACTATGAAAACTTGACCTGTTTTCTCCATTTATACCTCAAACCTGTCTTCCTGTAGTTCCAGGTCTCCTTACAAGATGATCACCTTGATTTTACCTTGGGTTTACATGAAGTGCTTAAATCTAGGGGAAAACAATAAATCTACATCAGCTAGGAATCAGAAACTTAGGGCAGAGGATGAATAGATGGAACTTTGTTTTAAAGCAGAAGCAGAGTTTCAAGTTTGGTTTCCAAATACTGATTGGAAAAAAAAATCCTTGTTTTCTATTATGATTGGATTGGAACTTTCAAAACCCAAAATATTTTTACCCAGATCCTTATCTTTATTCCGTGCTTGGCTTTCAATCTTTATCAGGAATTAGAAGACCATATATTTCATCTCGCAATGCTCATCCTCATTGAATACCTTCATTTAGACCAGAGGTTCACAAACAGTGACCATTTGGTCAAATCTTGCCTGCCACCTGCGTTTTTGTAAATTAAGTTTTATTGAAACACAGTCAAGCTCACTTGTTTATATATTGTCTGTGGCTGCTTTCACACTTTGAGGGTGAAGTTGAGTAGCTGCGACTGAAATCATAGATTCATAGAGTCCAGAATATTTGCTGTCTGGCTCTCCCCCCCCCCCAAATTTTCTGATCGGTAACCTAAACTTTTAAAAACAAAAACCAAATGATTCTCAGTTAGGAAATATTATTTGTTAAAGTCTTCCAAATAACTTTAATATTTTATATTAATTGTCAAGAAAGTATGGCAAAGATGGTGCACCGATTTCTTTCCTATATTTCAAGAGAGTTACAGTGACTAGAATGGACTGTAATTCAGGAAAACAGTGAATAAAACCATTGTCTCCAACATAATGACTGTCATTAGCCAAACTTCTCACAGAGCCCAGGGTATTGTCTGAGGAGAAAGTTGGCAGAGAGGTACAGAGAGTCTTCCTCACTAGAATGTCTTCATAGGTCTAATTTCAGAAGACCATAAAGTGATCTAAAAATCATATTAGCTCTTAGATTCACCACCAGCCACCTCTAGGTACATTTACCTGATTCCCAACAAGATGGTATATCTGAATATATATTCTTGATTATCATTCCCCAAAAAGTGTTCTCTGGAACAGCACTCCAAAGAGATGCCCCTGGAGCCAAGAGCTCCCTGGGAAACCTTACATAGTATTTCCCTCTCTTGGATACTAGTAATTCAGATTGTTATTTTGAAAGACCAGAGAAGTGCACCTGAACATATAGTTTATAAGGTCATTAATAACTTTAAAAATAATATCCATTAATTTACCATGGAGAGAGGGTTCAAGGAACATAATTTAGGAAATGCTTGCCTCCCCTTCTCCAGCTCCCCCTATTCCCTCTCTAACTACAAAAACTGGGGGAAAGCTGGAACAGAAATTATTGTTCCCTTGTTATTTTTTTTTCACCTTTTCAATAGAAAATTAACTCCTTTAGTACTCTGCAGCTGATTTTACAGCCAAAGCCATAAAATAATAGGCTTCTAGTGAGAAAGGCTTACAGTGAGATCCGCTTAGTACAGACAACTCTCCTGATTACAGAATACTCATTTTGGAACTCTTAAAGACTGTGGAATATTCGAAACATTACCAAGAAGCCAGTGATAACAGGCCTGAGATGTTTTGATGCAAATAGTTAGCATACATGTCCTAACCTCAACCCCAGTTAACTGAATGTAATAACATGCCAGGGGTTTCATCAGGGGCAGCCCACTCATACTTCATTTGGAAGCCCACCGAGTTGGTGAGCTTGCTGCATTGGAAAAGCCAAGTTCTTACTGGCTAATGATGCTGTTGCTTGTTGTCTTTGTCTGTCTTCACTACCTATGTCAGGGCATACTATTATAGATAGAAACTGGGGAAACTTCTACTGGTTGAGCCTTGAGTTTTGAATTGCCTTCTTTCTATCACTTGAGTCTACTCTTCCTGGTTGGAAGCTTCTGTATTTCATGCCTTTAATTGGCTGAGCAATGAAAGTAGGCATTCAATAAATGTTAAAAAATATATGAAGGATTGGGTGAGATTTGTATGATAAAATTAAGATGGAAGTAGCATTTTAATACTGTAAATAAAGTTCATGAATAAGTACACATATCTATTAAATCTTTTTTAGACATTTCCTATAATTATGTGCTTTGAAAAAAATTACTAAAATCAAGTTGAATGAAGCCACAATCATACTTCTCCATTTGATAAAGACTTCTGGGAACTCCAAAAGCCTGGCAAAGAATGAGAACCCGCTTTAAATAACTGAGAAAACCATGTTTAAGTATCATGACTTTGAAACTTACTAGCATCTATCTTTTAAAAATAGAATCATACTAACCCACCATCTAACCCCCAAACAAGAATAATACCACTTAATTTGTGTGTGTGTGTGTGTGTGTGTGTGTGTGTGTGTGAACAAACCAGCACCAGCACCTGGGAGCTTGTTAGCTCGCTTCAGATCTACCGAATCAGAATCTGCTTATTTTTTTTTTCACCATTGAGGTAACATTGGCTTACAATACTGTATATGATTTAGGGGAATAGGTTTCCACCTATAGGTTCCCAACTCTTTAGCCCACACCCACCGCCAAAGCCCCCATAGTCCCCCACCATAATCTATCAAGCCCTCTCCCTACTCTGTCCCCTTTGACAATTTCCCCCCTCTCGTAGTTTCAATTCTGCAGTCATTTTTCAGGATTTGTGTTGATTTAGTTTTGTCTGTTCCTTGGTTTTATTTCTTTGTCGTCCACTTATGAGTGAAATCATCCACTATTCATCTTTTTAAAGCAAGATCCCCCAGATGGTTTATATGTTCAATAACGTTCGAGAAGCACTGTAAAACACAACAGATCTAGAACTATAGGTGTTCAAATTTTGCAATGACTATGTCTGGAATTAAAAATAGCTATATAGAAAATGTTCAAAGAAAAAAGATGGAATCACAAAAATGAGAAAGCCAGCAGTAATCAGAAATGGGCAGGTAAATTTTAGAAAAAACAAATAGAATTGCTAGAGTTGAAAAAATATATTTAAAAAGTATTCAGTGAGGTGTCATAAAACAAATAAGATACAAAAATTGGTTGTCGCTTCAGCTGACTCTCATTCATGGTGAGTTTTTTTTTTTCCTCTCCAATGTATGATTTTTGACTGTGAGTTCATATTTGATTTATCCTAATCTCAAAAAAAAAAAAAAAATCTGGGAGCCTGCAATGGGATTTTTTCCTCTGTGAAGCTTTGTTTTTCATTCCTCAGGAGTCAGGAGGTAGGACCCTGGTGCTCCACTCTTGATTTGTAGAGTTCTCTGGCTGCATCCAGGTGGCACAGGATTCCCTTGCTTCCCCTGCCTTCTCATGCATCTCAGCCTAATCTTCTGGCACACTGAAGTTGGCAGCTGCCAGAAGGGAACGCCACCCTCTGTG
Source organism: Talpa europaea (assembly GCF_964194135.1). Taxonomy (NCBI): domain Eukaryota; kingdom Metazoa; phylum Chordata; class Mammalia; order Eulipotyphla; family Talpidae; genus Talpa; species Talpa europaea. Next base: position 107,402,666 of record NC_140075.1, read on the forward strand.
AGCACTTAATACTTGGATTTCAGCTCCTGGCTTCCTAGATTACTTTGTTCCCCTCTTTTAGAGCTATAACATAAAATGCATTTTTTAAAAATGTATGATCTAGTTGTTTTGTAGAGGGAGGGCTCTCAAAACTAGCTGGCCACCACATTTGGGAGGCAACTCTACTAAAGCTATTGTTCATTTATTAGATATTAGGTTACAAACACCAATATGATAGAACCAGTCCACAAACCCTTGGAAATGAAGAATGCCATGGCATAGGTGTGGGGACACGAACTAGGAAAGTCTGACAAGTTACAATAATCATCGTTCTGCCCACACCCAGTTCTAGCTATTATTTTGCAGGAAGGCAAAGGTGGCTATGGCTTTTCAGCTATTTTTGAGTGGATCAAGTATAAACTGATACCTCTCCTGAAAACCAAAGAAAAAAACAAATTGGAAATCTTATTTTTCTGAATAGCTTTGGACTTAATGACAGACCCCCCCTTTGCTTCATGTACACAGTAAATAAAAATTCACACACACACACACGCTGTATGATAACTCAAGGGGCCACCATGGTTTTCCATTTTCTCAGGATAAGAACTTTGGGATTTAGAGTTGGCATCACTGTAAGTGTCCACTACAATGGGCATTTGCCATGTTCCTTAAACATCAATCCCTAGTTTTGGACATTTTGGGGTTGGGGGATGTTCTATAGTGGAATTCTGTCCCATTGTATGGTGGGTCCTTCTTGGGAGTGGGAATATGGGAGAGGAGAAGAAGTTTCCTGGACTTCCCTCGACTTACACAGCATCCAGCTTTGTCCCGTTGAAAGCGTGTCCTTGGACTGAAGTAAAGCCATTGTTGTAGAGTTTCCTACAATCAACAGAGAGAGGAGAAGTCAGTGACCTAGGAGAGGTGGTGCTGGCAAATTCTGAAGGTTGGGCTTCAATATCAGAAATGTGGATGGCACGTCTCCAGTCCCACAGGAAAACTTTATAAAATGTCTTGTTTGGGACATTTGATATTTTCCAGTTTAAATCCCCAGGCTCCAGACTTAGCTTCTAATGACTTGAAGCTGTTTTGCTGAAGTAGATTCACTTCGAGGAACAGATTTTCCACTATTAAATACTTAAAAATGAGGCCTCCCCGGTGGTGCAAGAGGCTAAGGCACAACTGATGAAGCTATCCACAGCCACTGTAGCACAAATTCGATCCTCAGCCAGGGAGCTGACCCACATGGTGCAGCAGACCTCTCTTGCTGCTCCCCTCAGCAGTGTATTTCAGTCAATCCACCTGTTCTGTTCCCCACTCTGTCTCTGGTGAATCATCTCTCCCTGTAACACCTCTGGCCTGTACCCTGGTTCTTGTGTGCATAAATAAATAAATCTTAAAAAAAAACCTTTAAAATGTTCCACATCTACTCAAAAATAGAGATTTTCGTAATAGTTAACACAATGTCAGCAAAGGAGGAATAATTGCAGTTTCTTATAAGATGAGCACATTTGTTGGAGTGACAGGTTTTATATTTTTCCAATTAAAACATCATTTCACATTTGTATTTTAGCCACAGTTTTGCCCTCAGGTTTTGTCAGAGATTAAATGCTTCAAGGTGTGGGCTGAATTAAAGTGATCCTCATGGATGAATCTGAAAAAGTAGATGGATGGTGCCTTTTTGTGGAAATTTTAAAGTTGTATCTTATTCTTTTTTTCCCCTTGCAACTAATTAATTCATACAATGATTCCAGGGGCTGGGCAGAAGTATTATCACTTCTCTTTCCTACCGAATGTATTGAGACATGGAGGTGACCTGCCAAAACCACATTACTGCAGAACTGTTGGGAACAGGACTCCTCACTAGAAATGTAAATCTTCCCACCCACCAAACGCACACACCCTTCCTGAGGGAGAAGAAGCCCCAGCCTGGGGAGTTCTGGGCCACATGGAGATGCCTGGGCTTGGCTGGGGCTACTGGTATGAGATAAGAGAAGGCAGCCGTGACCACACTGAGGCACAGCCAGTGGCAGTTGTAGGGAACTTTCTTTTTTTTTTTTTTTAAAGATTTATTTTTATTTATTTATACAAGCACTGGGTACAGTCAGAAGCGTGGGAGGGTGAGAGAATTCACCAGAGCCAGAGTGGGGAGCAGAGCAGGCAGAAGGACCGAAGTACACTGCTGAGGGGAGCAGCAGGCGGCAGGAGAGGTCTGCGCGCCATGTGGGACCCTCCTCCTGTGGCCGGGGAGCAGCCGGGGATTGAACCGGCGCTGCAGAGGCTGCGGGCAGCTTCGCAACCCAGCGCTCAACCGCTGTGCCACCGGGGAGGCCCGGGAACTTTCAAAAGTACTGTATTCCACTACCTGTGGCCCCTGTTATAGGAATAGCACAGTAAGAAGCACACAAGAAACTCCAAATTTAGAGTTAGACTTGGCTCCGGGACCTCATAGCAGGTGCTCCTGAGAATTTCTCAGTCTCCATTATCCCCAGTTTTCTTATCTGTAAAAATGTGATAAGACCTTCATGATAAGGTTGTTGGGAAGCTCAAATCACTATGTGTTTCCCACAGTGAAGGACACTTTTATGAAATGACCATATTAAAAAGAGTAACCTGAAAAACTGGATTTATCTTGTGTAGTTCTGAAGAACAGAGAAGTAAACGTTATTTCTTTGTCCTTATTTTGTTTTAAGTACTAACACAAGGGTTTAGTTCCAGCTATGAAGGTGGGTTGTGTGTGGGCTCAGTGCCCAGGGGAGCCAGGCACAGAACTGAGAAAGCTCTCATGGATAAGTTTTATCTCAACTAGAGTTCTTTTATGAAGATCTGAGAATTTTACATTGAGTATTTCTATTTTCCCAAACTTTTGGAAAAATCCTTGACATTACAAATGTTTTTTGTTGCAGTCCCACTTCAGAGCTTAAATAAAACTCTTAAGGGTCAAGTAGGCCTTGAAAAATGAAAGTAGTGAAGAAAGAAAAAAAAATGGAGTGCAAACCCTTATGGAAACTCAATCCTCCCAGGAATATAGGTACAAACTGCTGTTGGACACATATTATTTCAAGTTGATAGTTTTTTGGGCCTGAGCTTCAAAGAAGAAAGGACTTTTTGCAGGAACACAGAACCAGCCATTTGAAAAGCTCATGGTGATCCCAGGCCATCCCCGCCGGCAGACTTGAGGAAATAGGAGGTTCTCTTATTCAAGCGTCTACCAGATACCTCTTGAACCCCTGCCAGGACTGAGTGGGCTGCTGGAAAATGAGGTCCTCAGAAAAAAATGCCAAGAGTTGAAAGTAACATTCTGTAAAGAAAAAAATCAGGAGTTTCTGCACCATGAGTGCTAAATAGCACAGTGGCAACCTTTACCAATGAAGAAAATGAACTAGGTTTGGGGCTGAACAGGCTAAGACCAGGTCTTTGTTTTGTCAAGTGAACTGGTGGCCGAGCAGGAATCTTGTCTTTTCAAGAGAGCTCTTGAAACCAGGCTCCCCTGGCATAAGCTGGGTGCAGGATCAGCGTTTCCTGGCACCGAGCAGCGGGGTGTACAGGCTTTTCTGGGGCCTGGCTCTGCCTCAGTCCACCGCCTGCAGTTGCTCCCCCTCCCATGGTCCCAGCACGTGCAGGCAGGGAAAGCAGCAGCTGCTGGTGGGTGTTTTACTGCCCACTGCACCCTGTGTGAGGGACCCCGGTGGGCTCCCTGGCAGACCCAGGCAGCGCTGAAGTTGTGGCAATGGCAGGAGTTTCCTGCGCACCACCTTAGCAGGCTTCCTGTGGACAGTCTCTCCCCTGTGCAGCTGGATCTGAGCACAAGGGCCGCAGGGACTCCAGTGGAATCTTCCTCTTGAGCCGCAGCGCCTTGTTTCCCCACCTGCTGTCCCCAGTACGAGTGGCCCTCCTGGGGCTCTGGTGGCCAGGCCCAAAATGGAAGCTTGGAACAGTTTCACTAGGGAATCATTTAATCAGGGTTGCAGGCTGAGGACTGCCAGAGAAACGGAGCTGGGGTGAAAATCAAGGCAAAAACCCCACCAGACATGTTTTTAGGCAGTGGTACTGAAAATGCAGAGGAGGCATCCTTTGGATGTAATCCCAATGCTGCTTTGTAACTAATTCAGCGAGAGGGGAATTCTCTACCAGTTGGGATAACTTATCTAGCAGATCTTCTCTGCTAGAACTTTTTGTGAATCTTCCTGATAAAGCCTCTAATTTTGAACATCTGAAGAACAGAATCCATTCACACTCTGGGAGGAGGATAATGTATAGTTTGTGATGACAGAGTTGAAGTGTGAATACAGAGTTTGAACAATCTTTAATGGCCCCATTATCTAACTCAGTGACCTCAGTAATGTCATTTCAATTTACTTTAAGTTCTGTTTCTGTACCATGGGATACTGAAATACAGAATATTGTATCATGAGGCCTGTAGGCCATACCTGGTCCACTGCCTGTTTTTATAAATGAAATTTTGTTGGGATATAGCCATGCTCTTTTGTTTATGCATTGTGCATGAACAATGGCTGATTTTGCCTCACATCGGCAGATTTGTACAGTTGCCATAAAGGCCTTGAGGTTGGTAAAACCTAACTGGCCCTTTACCCACTGAGTGTGCTGACCACTTCTATAAGGGAATACTCTTGTTCCCTAAAGCATCTTGTCACCTGTAGAACACCATTCCATAAGGAAACAAGGCAACACTATTATCTACGTGCAACCCTTTATAGATTATAACATAGACTCCAAGGTAGTATGGTTCTCGTATGGCCTGAAAATATGACAATGGTCAAAATAAAAATTCAGTTGTTGGGAGGAGTGGCCTTGGCAATACTCACAGTGTCAAGGTTTCATTGCACAGTCCCTGGAAAGCATTTGCAGGGATTGAAGTCATATAAGGGTTGTCTGTAATTTCACTGCAAGAGAGAGACAAAAACACTTGGTGAAAAAAATGCTGTCCCCACAAAGCTGGGTTCTTATTGCACAGACACACTTAAATAAGTAACTGGACACAATTCACTTTAATTGTATTTCTTTTTATGTTTCTTTGACCCTTCTGAGACTGTAGGAACAGAGAGGTTCAATAAGGTATCTGAGATAGACACGCAATACAAGCTCCAAATGTGCAGTAGTCACGGAAGTTTTGGGTGTGGGTCAAGGCCCCTGACTTAAGCCCCATCTTCAAGGTGAGCAGGTGTATCTCAGAGACTTCTGAATCTGCAATAAACATTTTGTCCATAGTCCTTAGGTTTTCTAAGGGTATGGAGCCTTTAAGGAGGGTTGGGAGAATAGGCTCTATTTCATTCCATGAATATTACTAAAATGTCTTCCATTCACAAAACTGCCAGGCAGGAGCTCCTGTGGATCATTTCTAAGCCAGTCTAGTTCCCACACAATGCCATATTTTGAACTGAGCTTTCTGTAGCAAAGAATGTGGTCACTATTTTTCTTACCCCAAACTCAAGAGTTTGGATCCTGTCACTCTACACTCTTTCTGACTCTAGTGAAAACTCAACTTGTAACCCCATATTATGCATATGGTCCTTCACCTCTCTCCATCAGGTAAGATAACTCACCATGCCTTTGGGTTTGGAGAGAGCATGCGGATACAAATGAGAGTTACAGGAAGCAGCGCACTAGTGACTGCCTCTTGGGCTACTGCTTAGACAAAATCATTTAGTTTTTTTATTCTTTCATTTCTTCATTTGTAACATGGAAAAATGGTAACTTATGTGCTTTTTTTAAAAAAAAGATTTATTTTATTTTTATGCATACAAGAGCTGGGGTACAGGCCAGAGGTGCAGGGTAGGGGGAGGTGAGAGGATTTCCCAGAGACAGAGTGGGGAACAGAACAGGCAGATCTACCGAAATACACTGCTGAGGGGAGCAGCGGGAGAGAAAGGAGAGGTCTGCTGCGCCATGTGGGTTGCTCCCTGGCCGGGGATCGAACTTGAGCTGCAGTGTCTGTGGTTAGCTTCATAGATTGCATCTTAATCTCTTGCGCCATCAGGGAGGCCCCTGTGCTTTATAAGATGATTGAGAGGAGCAAATGTGATAATGCATGGGAAAGCATTTGAGTGTGTGAGTCCCTTATCACTGTAGGTGCTGCTCCCCTGCAGAATGTTAAGAGCCCTGTAGTGAATTCTTGGGCAAAGCATGTGAATCTTTTGGCAAAGTAAAGCATCACTCCCTAACATATATTTCATATGTGTTCTGAATTGTCTTAAAATAATGTAAAAAGAATCACGCTACAGAATACACTTCAGTAGAGAGAGAATTAATAGAGAGGTGAACCCTCAATCTAGAGATTTGGGGAACAGTCTGTTTATTGTTAATTAGCCAGATGAACTTGGATAAATAATTTAACCTCTTCATGCTCCAGGGTCCTCATTTATCTTACAGAATAATGGTCCTTGCATTCCCCACTTTATAGAGTTGTTTTGAAAAACAGATGAGATAATGAATGTGAAAGTACTCTGAAGAACATGCAAGCACAGAAGATATAAGGGCTCTTTATTATTACAAAGCAGGGGAGAGATTTATGAAAAGCTGAGGTGGTCTGGTCAGGAGTGGGGAGAAAGGAGGAATTCAAGGAATGTTTTGTTTTGGAATGGTTGGGTTCTTTGCATGTCTTTCTGAAAAAAAAAAAAAATCAAAGCACACAGAAAAGGAAGGCACAGAGAGTTACTCTCCTGCAGGTAATCACCGCCTATTACAGAGGTGCTCTAGCCACTTAGCTCCTCTGATTGCAGTCATGGTGGGCAGAGTGGGAGGAAGGCTGCAAAAAGGGCTTTGTGCTTTGCTAGAGCAAGAGCTAAGGATCAAGTGACTCTGGAAAATGATGTTCCTCTCTCCCATCTCTGCCTTTTTCTGTGACAACTTCAAGTACCAGTTGTCTCAAACTCATTTTCCTCTCGAACCATTTTCCTCTCCAGCCTTCTTTTGCCCTTCAACCCACAAGTTCCAAATAAATCTCCCCACACCTCATGATTGTTTTATTTTTTTAATTCCCTTCCTAAGAATTGCTGATTGGATTCCCTCTACGCCTGAAAAACGGATCCATTTCATTAGAAATACTAGTGAGACCAGTCATTTGTGTGGGGTTGGATTGGGGTGCAGTGGGGGTTCTTGACAAGTAACAAAAACAACTGAGTGACTATTTTAACCTTCCCTAGATATTATGGCGTTGGGTAACCAGAGACTATTGCTGCTCAAATCCCCGGAGAGGGCGAAACTTTTTGATTGGATGGCCTTTATTTTCCGCTAATTACTTAAGATGACAATTATTTTATTATTTGGAAACAGCTAAATTAAAGACATTAAATTTCAATTCTGAGCAGGCATATGTAACAGTTGCAGAAATTGAGAAATTTCCTTTGGGGGAAAAAATAAAGTATTATCCTTATCATTGAATTTTCCTTCTATTTAATCATTCCCATCAGCAAATAAACTTCTTTCATTAAAAAAACAAACAACAGACCTTTTCTCTTGATCCAATATCTTTCAACTATGAAGATGATTTATTTTTTATTAATTCATTAATTTATTTATATATATTTTACATAATTGTTCATTTTTTTTGGTACAATGTTTGCTTTCTCCTCTCAGATGTAGTCCCCGTGAAATTCCCACCACCAATTCACTGTGCACCATCACCATAGTCCCTTGTGCTCCTTCCTCCCCTGTTTTGCTCCCTCTCTCTGCCCTTCCCCTGCAGAAAGTCTCTAATTTATAGCTGCCTGTTACTTTTGTTTTTAATTTATTATTGTTATTATTTATTTTTCCTGATCCCTTATTTGATTCCCCTACATTCCTCCTATAAGTGAAACCATCTAATATTTTTCTTTTTCTTTCTGGCTTTTTCACTGAGCATAATCCCTTCCAGCTCCATCCACGTTGCTGCAAAATGGCATGAGTTTACCTTTTTGATGGCTGAATTTGATCCCATTTTGTTCCTTTTTAATAGTGAAACCTCTCAAAAGCATTTGTTATGGTCACACTTTCTAATGTTCATCCTCTGATTCTCTCTTGAGCCTACTTCTACCAGACTTCTCAATCTCCAGTCCTCCACTGGAACAGTTCTGTTAGAATCATTAATGTGCCATATTACTAAACTCAGTTCTTTCATGACTCCATCCATTAGTGCATTTGGCAGAGCTAATCACTATTTTCTCCTTGAGATAATTGCTTCACTTGACTTTAACTGACCCCCATGATTACCACTGGTTCTTGTCATTGACAAATAAAATATTGCAAACATTGCATGGTGTATACTTACAGTATAAAGAATACATCAGTGGAATAAACTTTAGTTAGATCAGGGAATACTCTAAGTCCAGTGTTGAAAATGCCACTAAAGCACACAAAAAAGAAGAAAAAGAACAAAAATTAGGTACAAAATCAATGCAGAGAATGTAGAATAAAGTAATGCTGAAAACATGGGTTCTGAAGTCAGACAAGTCAAACCTTAATTCCTTCACTTAATAGCTGAGTGGCCATGGTCAAATTCTAACCCTTGGGTGAGGTGATATTCCCTCAAACAAAAGAATCTAGTCCAGTCCACCACTGTCAACACACTTTTCCTACTTAGAGGTCTGGGGATAGTTTAAACGACATGGGGTTCAGGTTTCTTTCTCTGTGTGTGATATTGTTGTTTTAATTGGAGGACATTATATGTGTGTTGGAGAAATGGAGAATGGGTAAGAAAGACAATATATAATCATCCGACTCTAAGTCAGGCTTCCTCTTTAAAACTCTATATTGTATTCATCATTTCACCAAGAATGGTTTTCCTGGGGCAGTGTTGTAGGAGTCCATGTCAGCAATACCATTTAAAAGATATGTCCAGACCAGGATGGTAATCAGTGAAGGACAACATCTTCACTTTCTGAAGTTTGTGTCATCAGGGCGAGATGTTGAGATTAAAAGACATGCATAAAGTAGCATGAATGCAAAAACTCCCAGGCTCCTGGTGCCTCTCAGATTTAATTGGTTTAACATTTGGTGCACTTCCTACAATGTAGGTGGTGAAAGCAGAGATTTTTTTTTTTTGAGCATTTTGGCATGGCATTAGACCTACTCGTAAAACTGTCAAGAATGTCTTCCAGTAGAGAAAACTCCAGTTCCATTGATGTATCATCTAGGGCAAATTCAGGCTTGACTCCTTTAAGAGGAGAAGACACAAGGTTTGAAGAGGAAGCCAGGAGTCAGAAAGAGCAAATGAGAAGTTCCAGATTACAAAGGAGAGAGGTGAGATTCTTCAAAGGTACATTTGAAGAACAGTAAACAAACTAGTTCAAATGTAATAAGTGTTCATGTGAAAGAGTGGGTTGGGGGTTTTTTGGAAAGGTCCAAGGGTTAAGTGGGGGCCATATAGGAAAGGGCTGGAAATTCTATTATTAGGGACAAGGACCTCTATGTTCTTTAAAACCACAAACAAGTTCATCTCATTTTTGATGTCAAACAACATTTACCTCTCATTTGTCACCTTCAGTATTCTCCTGTAGGAGAGGAACTTTTCAATTTCATATGCAATAAATCCCCCAAGTTGATTGTAAGCTTCTTGAAGATAAGGACAATGCTTTAAAATCCCATGTGTTCTACACAGGGTCTTGCACATAGTAGGAGATCATTATTTCAGAGTCACTGATTTATTGAAACTCAAAAGTCCATAAGGGAGTGACTGATCGCTGGTCCCATAAGTTTTCACTGATCTCCAGATAGCCCTTCAGTCACAGATTCAATCAATATCCTTCTCCACTCCTGACATCTCCCATCCCCCATACTTCAATATAAAAATAAATAAATATTGTGATTCCATATCTTTATAATACTATTCCATTCACCATTATTTATTTTCTATCCCTTCCTTCTCTTCCAGGATAACTTCTAGTCATCATTACAGATTTATTCCATAACACATATATGAAATATCTACTTTTATTTAAAAACCTTTTAAATAAAATATATATGAACTAAATAAAATATAAATGAATAAATATATATGAACTAATATATTAATACTGCTTATTTCAGGGTGTTGGAATGAAAATGCATTTTTTTTTGTTTTTCTTAATAATGAAGGCTCTTGTTCTCTAATTTTTGAAAATGTATCTAAGTAGATTAGAAGGGAATAAAGGTAGGGTTCTTTCAGCTGGTGCTTAGAAGATCTGAGTCCATACACACATATCCACCAAACACAGGTATAACGAGCACTTTCTCTGTGCTGAGCAACAAAGATGCAGAGAACAAAGCTGGTCCCTGCTCTCATAAAGGTAATCAGTTAGTTCATTGGGTGTCACCAAAGCAAAGGACCGTCCCTTCCATGTTTGTCCCTTTAGCCTCCAAGAGATTGGATTTTATTCTTCATGGCCTTTTTTTCCTTTGTAACAATTACTCCGATTGTTGCAATACCTATTTCAATCAAATTGACCAGTGGACACTCAATGTTTTGTAGTTTGTTTACTCCATTTAAAGACTAGACAGACACGATGGCATTTCCTCACTCATGTCTTTTGGAGCAGGTCTCTGGTAGAGCACTATGTGCTGACCCTTGAATGGGGTTTTCAAATGTGCCTCATTTCACTTGATACCTTGCTGCAGGTAGGGGTGGGTGTGAGGGAGTCAATCACAGGATATGACTTGTCCCACTGCCATACTCTCTAGAACAATCCTGGCAGGTAGCATTATAATTCTCTTTTACATAAGAAGGTTAGGACGGGAGAATGGTTAATACTCACAGGAACTTCAGAAGGGGGAGCTCTTTCAGGGCACCAGGTTCTATGTAAGTTAAGCTTCTAGTATTCCGAATCTCTCTGTGAAAATTACAATGAACACATTCACCACAATACATCCATTTCTTTTCTTATCAAAGGTAAGACAACATAAATCGGATCTCATAAATGTTCATGAGAATTTGTGGCTGAACTTTTTCCAAATCATAGTTTTAAAACCTTTTCTTATTCCTTTTAGATTTAAAAGAAAACCCCCTCCAGTGGTTTGCTGAGGACAGATCTTTATTATGAGCAACAGCAAACATCCTGGCTGTAGACTGGGAAGCTGAGTGGATTAATGATGGATAATAAGCATAATAAGATTCCTCTGCCCATTGCATTTTCAGATGTAGTGGATGTAGTGAATCTTAAGAGTTCACTTGGGTTTATTTTCCAAGGTCAGTAATTTAAGACTCTAGCATGTATTTTTTTAAATATACATTCTTATCAAAATATGCAATTAACATTAATGAAATTAGAAAGTGGCTCTGTTAAAAATAGACTCTCTTGGTAAACTTAAGTGTATTAAACATATATAGATTGGTTTAAAGTTTATTTTAAATTTTATTTTTAAGTAATATCAATTATAATACAAGTCTCAACAATACAGTTGTTGAGAATCAACACGTGTACATACTATTATGAGATCACCACTAAAAGTCTAAATCTGTCCTTCCACACTAGTATGCCCTTTTTCCTTCTCTTCTAGTAACCATTAATTGATCTCATAGTCCATAAGTATTTTTGTTTTATTTAGTTAATCTGTTTGTTTTCTCTATCAACCACATATGAATGAAATCACAATGTTTTTCTTTTTCTGTCTGGTTTATTTCACTAAGCATAATTTCCTCTAGGTCCATCCATGTTGTTGAGAATGGCAGGATTTCATTTTCTAAAAATAGCTGAATAGTATTCTGTTGTCTATATACATCACCTCTTCTTTATGTACCCATCCATCGATGGGCACTTAGGTTATTTCCAGTTCTTGCCTATCGTAAATAGTGCTGCGGTAAAAGTGGGGGTGTCTACAGCTCTTCAAATTTATGGTTTTATACTTCTTGGGTAAATATCAAGAAGTGGGCAACTGGATGATATGGAATTTGTTTTTAATTTTTGAGGACTGTCCACATTGCTTTCCTTAATGGCTACATCAATTTACAGTCCCCCAAACACAGTGGATTCCCTTCTTTCTACCTCCTTGCCCACACTTGTTTCTCTTCTTTTGGATGCCAGCCATTCTCACAGGTGTGAGGTGATATCTTTTTTTTTTTTTTTTTTAAGATTTGTTTATTTATTTATACAAGCACTGGGTACAGTCAGAAGCGCGGGAGGGTGAGAGAATTCACCAGAGCCAGAGCGGGGAGCAGAGCAGGCAGAAGGACCGAAGTACACTGCTGAGGGGAGCAGCGGGCGGCAGGAGAGGTCTGCGCGCCATGTGGGACCCTCCTCTGGTGGCCTGGGAGCAGCCGGGGATCGAACCGGCGCTGCAGAGGCTGCGGGCAGCTTCGCAACCCAGCGCTCAACCGCTGCGCCACCGGGGAGGCCCAGTGAGGTGATATCTTATTGGTATTTTGGTTTGCATTTCCTGATGATAAGAGTATGAACATCTTTTCATGAACCTATTTGCCATCCGTATGTCTTTCATGAACCTATTTGCCATCCCAATAGAAGTATCTGTTCGGATTCTCTGGGAATTTTTTAAAACAATTTGTTCATATTTTTTATTGTTCGTTTTTTTAAAAGGCTAATTTTATTTATTTATTTATGCATACAAGAACGGGGGTGTAGGCCAGAGGTGTGGAGGGTGAGAGGATTCACCAGAGACAGAGTGGGGAGCAAAACAGGCAGATTGACTGAAATACACTGCAGAGGGGAGCAGAGGGCGAGTCAGGAGAGATCTGCTGTGCCACGTGGGTCAGCTTTCTGGCCAGGGATTGAACTCAGACTACAGTGGCTGCTAAGACTTTAACCCCTGCTCCACCAGGGAGGCCCCATTGTTCACTTTTCTTAATTTTTTGAATATTTTGGATTTTAACCCCTTTTCAGACGTATTATATGCAAATATCTTCTACCATTCAGTAGAATGTTCTTGTTTTTATTTCTTTCTCTGAAGAAGCTTTTAATTTGACATAAGCCCATTGGTTTATTTTTGCTTTTGTTTCCCTTGCCATTGGAGTTGACACATCTCTAAGGCTGATGTCATGTATAGTGTATGGTCCGTGTTTTCTTTCATGTATTTTAGAGTTTCTAGTCTTTAATCCATTTTGAGGTAGTTTTTGTGTATGACGTCTAATAGTGGTTTTGTTTCATTATTTTGCATATAATGGTCCAGGTTTCTCAAGACTATATAAAAAGGCTCTCCTTTACCCATTGCATGTTCTTGGTTCCTTCGTCATAAATTAGTTAACCATATGTGTTTTCATTTCTTAGCTCTCAATTCTATTCTATTAATTTTATGTCTATTTTTATTCCAATACCAACCTGTTTTAATTACTATCACTTTGTAGCATAGTGTGAAGTCTAGGAGGGTGATACCGCCACATTTTTTCCCCAACAGAAGCATTTTTTGTTATGCAGTGTCTTCTGATGTTTGAAAAACATTTCATTGTTTCATTGGGGTTCTCACTCTTAGTGGTGGATGATAAACTTGCCAGAGCTTTCCATGTGGGAAGCAGGGTTCCAATTACTGCCAGAAGTAATCAAATATTAGCTAGGAGAGTTTATAAATTGAATATGATTTGTAGTCTGAAAAATTGCTATGTAAGAGACTATCATTTAAAAACTTAAAAAAATTGTATTAACATTTTGGTTATTGAAGTAATATTGGTTTATAATGTTACATAGGCTTCAGGTGCACACCATAATGAATCAACATCTGTATACACTGCATTATGTTCGCCACCAAAAGTCTAGTTTCCAGCCTTCTCCACATAATTGACCCCTTTTACCTGACTTACTCTCCCTTCCCTTCTGCTGTTTTATTATTAATCTGTTTTTGTTTGGTTTGGTCATTAATTTTGTTTCCTTAACTTCTGCATTAGTGAAATCATACAGTGTTTGTTTTTCTCCATCTGACTTATTTCACTTAGCGTAATACCATATAGGTTTATCCATGTTGTTTTCACAGAGTTAGAAAAGACACACTGGCTGCAGTGGAAGTTTCTACCACTTCCAGCTGTGTGACTGAGCTTTGGGGTGTGTGTGTGTGTGTGTGTGTAAAAGGAGGGTATGAACTGACTTTAGAGAGCTGTCAATGACTTAGTAGGCTAATAAATCTAAAACTTTAAGAACTATGCCTCGCAGATAGTAGGGGAAAGATGAATGTTAGCTATTAATAAGGAGGATGGAGATTGTAAAGAGGCCACTGGATTTTCAATCAGGTTGGCAATGTATGTTGAGAGCAGTTTCAATGCAGAAGTGCGTGGAAGTGTGGCTGTAGGTGAATGAGATAGACCATATAGGTCTATCCATGTTGTTTTCACAGCTGAGTAGTATTCCATTGTGTTTAAGTTCCACATCTTCTTTATGCAATCACTTGCCACTGGCACTTACATTGTTTCCAACTCATAGGAGGTTATCATCGAACAAGCAGACCTGAGTCGTGACCCAAGAGAATGTCACAATGATATGTAGTGCTGCCCAACTGAATTAGCTTTAGAGGTCAAGAAGGAAAGGGTAATGAAACACTGATATTGGCTGCAGCTGATTAAGAGACTGTACTATACATGGGGTGTGAGAGAAGGGAGAGGTAGGAGGGGTTATATGGAGAGGAGAGAGACACAAAAGAAGAGGTGGGTGGTGGTCATGAGGGATTAGGAGTTGGAAAATGAGGAAGAAATTGAATTAATCAAAGGATACAAAATGCCATTATAAAATTAAACAATTCAGGAGAGCTAACCTAAAGCATAGTGATTATATCTAATACTGTACTATATATCTGAAAGTTACTGAGCGTATAGATCTTGTTCTCACTACAAAAAAAGAAATGGTAATTTTGTGATGGGATGAAAATATTTGCTAATACTATTACTATGGTAATTATTTTGCACTACGTAAGCTGTATCAAATGAACACATGGTACAGCTACACTTACAAAATGTTTTATGTCAGTTATATTTTGAAAAATCTGAAAAAAATAACTAAAGCAAAGAGACTGGGTGTGGGCTGGTAGTGGTTTAGCCTAATGCGGACAGTAATTGTCAGAAATGAAAGCAGTTGATACAACCTTTTCAGAGAGAGCAAGGTGGGGTAGAGATAAGTGCCAGAGAGTCTCTGATGAGAAGAATGGAAATCTGAATGAGTTTCAAGCATGCCTGGGAGTATGATTTGAATCACACAATTTTGAGTAAAGCAGTTATGGTCCACGTGTGCAGGGAGTTAGCTATGATGTGAGGAATATGCTTGGAGGAAGCTGGGTATGTTGAGAAAGAAACCTGTTTGTAATTGCAGCACAATAGTCAGGAACAGAGATGTCCTCCAGAGAGACTAAGAGCTGAGATGGCAGGACCAAAGGTTGATATTCAGTGTTTAATGCATTTTTTATTAATGTAGCTTTATTATTAATTATTTTTATTAATGCAGCTTTATTATTTAAAAAAGTAGATCATAAAAAATGCTAGGTGTTAATTCAAGGAGACTTTATACATGCTCAGATTCTTGAAGCAGACTGAAAAAAATTATCAGCAGATTTTCCACTAGAAATAGAACATTATGAAAGAAAATTTCCAAATTGCTTAGAAGATGCATTCAGCTCCTCTCATGTTTTAATGATTGGGGCTAAGACTGATGTGCCTAATACTTCCAGTTAATCCACTTGATTAATTTAGTGAATGAGCAGAATTGTCTTATCACATTTTACCATAAATAATGTATTTTATCTACCCAGTTGTAAAATTTTTATTTACTTGTAATAAAAAAAAACACATACAAGTAAAAACATCATTCTGAGGGCAATATAATTTTGAACTAGGTCTGCTTTTAACTAAAGAGGTATTATGGTTTTGCTTTCATTTTGGAAGCAGGTGTCTTTTGTTTCAAAAGATTTATTTATTTATGCATACAAGAACTGGGGTATAGGCCAGAGGTGTGGGGGGTGAGAGGGTTCACCAGAGACAGAGTGGGGAGCAGAACAGACAGCTTGACTGAAATACACTGCAGAGGGGAGCAGCTGGCGAGTCAGGAGAAGTCAGCTTTGCCATGTGGGTAGCTCCCTGGCTGGGCATCAAACTTGTGCTGCAATGGCTGCAGATAGCTTCATAGGTTGCATCTTAACCCCTTGCGCCACCAGGGAGGCCCTGGTTTCAAATGCTGACTCCAAAATTCCTTGAGTTAACCTGGGCAAGAGCCTGGTGAGGGGTGCATTATCATCTTCATTTTACAGAGTGTAAACATAGATTTGCAAAATTAAATGGGACAGTATATGTGAAGCACTGTTACAGCATACTTGCCCAAAAAAGGCATTCAGTAATTGGTAGCTATTAATAATCTGCTATTAATAAGCCATATTAATAGCAACAATGATAAGCAATTAGCTTCTATATAGAGGAAATTAAATAAAAGATGGAATTCCGCAGCATTTCATCATTTTACAGGTATAAAACTTTATTACATGTATGTTTATGGGTCCCAACAGCATCCCAGCTTAAGTTTAAAACCTAGGAAAATGGATTTGCACCTCTCAATAACTTACAAAGAAACCTACCATTCTTAGAGCTTTCTCTCAATGTCTTTTACTCATTGTTAACTGACACATCATTACTACCTCTTCTAGCTCTCTACTGTTGCAATAAGTTACCCCAAACAAAAACTGAGATTGTTATGCTGAATGTTTTTACAGAGGTGCAGGGGCTCCACTTATGCAGTGTCTACATGAAATACACTCTTAATGTAAAGACATAGTTACTGAATTCCATTTTGTGTGTATTATCCATTGTATTGGACTTTTAACTGCTAAATGTCTCAAATTCACCCTTATATCTTTTTTTCCCACTTTTAGAACATTTTTTTATTGAGGTAACATTGATTTACCCATTTTTAAAAAATTCTAAAATAATAGTAACTGCTTAAGAGAATTGTTGCAAGGATTAAGAGTAAATATTGCTGCATTGAGCATTTAACCTATTGGTTGGGATATGGTATGGGTTCAGCTAAGGATGCTAAGCATACGTATGCATGTGTATATATACACACATCTATAAATGTTTGATCAATCAGATTTTTCATCAGTTCAAATTTTGAATGTAATTTTAAAAATGTACAGAATATATGTAATTGTTCTTTGGGGAATTGTTTTAGTTTGATGATTTCTTAGTTGCTTGGTGTGGATAAATCTCATATAAAACACACAACCTTGTGGAAACATTTATTGTCATCAAACATTTGTACTGTTATCACAAATTTTAAGAAGTTCTATAAAATAAAAATAAATAGTTCAATGATAGATTCAAATGAAAGATCAAATTTAGATGTGGGTTAGGGTTAAAGGTATGTGAAGTAATATTAGATTGAAAATAAAAACCAGTTGAATGAACTGGGCAAAGAGAGAAACTTTCTAGACAGCGTTAAAGCATGTGAAGGCCCTGAAATAAGTAATATCTTGTTCTATTTAAAACCCTAAGGAATACAGGTGTGCAGGAATGGAGCAAGATGAGGAGGCAGAGGTGGTCAGCCATCTGCTGAAAACATGGGATAGGAAGTTTATGTTGAATACTTACGATTTTTTCTCAAGAAACATCACTCTGTGGGTGGTGCAGAGAACAAATTAGAGTAGGCCAATGAGCACATGAATTATTGTAGTCCAAGCAAAAGATGATGGTGGCCTGGACAAGGATGGTGGCAGTGGAGAGGAAGAGGATCCTTTTCATATATGTGAGGGTAGTGGAATCAACAGGACATGGTGAGGGTTAGAAGTGGGTGATGAGAAAGGAAGGTATCATGGGTGATACCCCTCGCATAGCTGGGATTTGTTGAGGTCCCATTTACTGACTCAGCAAATAGCAGAGGAGTGATAGATTTTAGGAGAAGACCTAGATTTCAGTTTTGGCTATTGAAGTAGGGAGATACATGTGAGACATCTGAGAGCAGGTGTCCAGTGGATCCACACATAAATGGCCCAACACTAAGAGAGAGGACTTGGCTAGATATATACATTTAAGAGTGATTGAGTAAATCACCTGGGGAGAATGTAGAATGAAGAGAAGAGGATATAGGACTTGTCTTAGAGAACTCCAGTGCTTAGAAATGGAGAAGAAGTTAGCAAAGGAGACGGGAAGACTGACAGCATGTATCACAGAGGTTGAGGGATGAGTGTTCATATAAGAAGGCTATGACCCTGTGGATGGCTCTAAGGTGCAATGGCCACCATTTTAGCACAGTGTTTTCAAATAAATGGGTACCTTTTGTCATTGGAATGTCAGCCCAAGGTTGCTAGGAGAAACAATTTTAGTGTTTATGTTCTACCACCCTGGTTCATATCACAGAATGAAATCTAAATACAAAATTTGAGGCTAAATATAGTGCATTGGCAGGAGGAGGTTGAAAAGGCATTGAGGAATGATTAGAAGTGGGGGTGATGAACTGTGAGTTCCTTTGTAATTCTATTTACCAAATCACATGGCCAAAAAAAGGGGGGGCAGAGGGAGTGCAGCAGAGGAAGGAAACACATTTATGAAACAGAATAACATTATGTCCCTTAACTGCTGATGTTTTTGCTAAATGCTGGCAATATGCATTGACATTTAAAATCAGAATTCCTTAGTTTAGTATCTACCCTTGCAGCAAATCCAACATGGGAAAGCATCATTTACAAAATAAACCAGACGGTTTTCATTCTATGTTCAGAAATTGCAGGAAAGTTTGGTTGATAATACTGTGTGATCTATAGATTAAACAAATCATTCTATATTAACATTCAGTTTCTTGCTTTATAGCCACAAAATAGTGCTCAATTATTTGAGGGAAAGAGGGTAATTTTCCAGCTGTTTCTTTTTACATGAGATACTTTGTTTATTGTTGTTGCTTAACAGGTGATTACAAAATAAATGCATTAAATATTTAAGTGGTATGTGCCTTAAAATATTCACTTGTGCTGATAAAACTACAGATATTAAGGTCAGGAAAATTTGAAGACTATTCAAAGGTCAGGAAAATTTAAGACACACTATTCTTTTATTTTCTAAGATATTAAACTCTTAATATATGCCTAAAGGAAATAGTCTTAAATCCACTTATTTTATTGAGGTAACACTGATTTACATCACCTTATGTTTTAGCAGCAGAGGTCCACCATACTGTGATACCACCAAAGCACCAATAACTTTCCACTGCAGTCCACTGGACCCCCTCTTTCCTTTGTTCCGGTGCCTCCCTCTGAGAGCCAAGGGTTTGTCTTGGTTTGGTGTTGTCTGTTTCTTTACTTTGGTTCATTGTATTCCACGAAGAACTCATTTTGTCATTTTAGTTGTGACTTATAAAAATCCATTTTTTTTACACCTACCTTCTTTTTGCTTTGTTTTTAATGCTTTCCTTTGTTCTAGGATGTTCACAGTTTTGTTCAGAGGGAAAATTGATGTTTGTGAGAGAACTGTTTGTAACTAGAATTGCTATGAAAGAAAGATCGTAACAGAAACAAAAGAGCTGCTTTTGAGAGCTATAGAGTCTAGGTAGAGAGAGCTTCATTAGCGTAGTTGCTTTTATTTTTTTGGTGAGGGGGCAGAGAAGCAAAGTGGTGTAATAAGTGAACATTATATTTAGAGTCAAGAGGTTTGGTTTTACATTTTAGCTATTGTGCTTACTGCTCTGGACCCTCAGTTTTCTTGGGTACTCTACTTTCTTTGACTTTAATTCACTGCTCCTTTATAAATTTCTTGTAAAAATTATAAGTGATGCAGTTTTAAAGAGCTTCTGCACAGCAAAAGAGACAATAACCAAAACAAAGAGAAACCCCACCGACTGGGAGAAAATTTTTGCACCCAACACTAACAACAAAGGACTGATCACAAAAATCTACAAAGAGATAATGAGACTCAACAAAAAACTAAGAAAATAATCCAGTCCAAAACTGGGCAGAAGAGCTAAAAAGAAACTTCCCAAAAGAGGAAATACAAATGGCCACCAGACATATGAAAAAATGTTCAATGTCACTTGCAATCAGGGAAATGCAAATCAAAACTACCATGAGATACCATCTCACAACAGTGAGAATGGCACATATTAAAAAAACTAGCAACAACAAATGTTGGCGAGGTTGTGGAGAGAAAGGAACTCTCCTTCACTGTTGGTGGGAGTGCAAACTGGTCCAACCACTATGGAGAGCTGTGTGGAGATTTCTGGACCTACTAAAGAGAGAGCTTCCATATGATCCAGCAATTCCACTCCTAGGTATTTACCCAAAGGACACAGAAACATCAATTCCAAAGAGCACCCCTATGTTTATAGCAGCACTGTTTACAATAGCTAAGCTTTGGAAACAACCCAAATGCCCAAAAATAGATGACTGGATCAAGAAGATGTGGTACATATACACCATGGAATATCACTTAGCATTCACAAAAGATAAACACATGCAATTTGCAGCAACATGGATGGAGCTAGAAGGGATCATGCTCAACGAAATAAGTCAGAAAGAAAAAGAAAAATACCGGATGGTCTCACTCATAGCAGGAATCTAGAAAGCTTAAATAAGGGACCAGGAAAAAGAATAACTATAAGAAAGTGAAAATCAAAATCAACAAACAACTATGAACCAGAGACACACTTTGGTGGGTGGGAGGGGGGGGAAGGAGGGATTGGGGTCAAAATCAGGAGGTTGTAATTGTATGGGGAATATAAAAACAAATTAAAAAAAGATTATAAGTGATTTATTTTCTACCTTCTTTATTAATATATTTTTTTAAGGTAATGATTTTCTTCTGAGCAAAACTTTATTTTTATTTATTTATTTTAAAGATTTTATTTATTTTTGGTAGAACTGGGTGTAGACCAGAGGTGTGGGGGGAGTGGGTGAAAGGATTCACCAGAGATAGAGTGGGGAGTGGAGCAGGCAGATTTACTGAAAGACATTGCTAAGGGGAGTAGCAGGGGAGACAACAGAGGTCTGTTGTACCAAGTGGGTTAACTCCTTGGCTGGGGATCCAACTCAAACCTTAGTGGTGATATCACTGAGACGTAACCCATAGGCCACCAGGGAGGCCCCTGAGCAAGACTTCAACTGGCTCCCATAGGTGTTGATTTGTTATATAATTAGCTAAAAGTCTTTTTTTTTTTTTTTAAGATTTATTTATTTATACAAGCACTGGGTACAGTCAGAAGTGTGGGAGGGTGAGAGAATTCACCAGAGCCAGAGCAGGGAGCAGAGCAGGCAGAAGGACCGAATTACACTGCTGAGGGGAGCAGAGGTCTGCGCGCCATGTGGGACCCTCACCCAGGGGCCAGGGAGCAGCCGGGGATCGAACCGGCGCTGCAGAGGCTGCGGGCAGCTTCGCAACCCAGCGCTCAACCGCTTTGCTACCGGGGAGGCCCAATTAGCTAAAATTCTTTTCTAATGCCTGCTATGATTTCTTCTGTGCTCTAGAGTTATTTAGAAATGCATGGCTAACTATTCAGAAATGATTTTAATTTTTTTGTGAGTTACTGAGATTTGTTTTCATAAACCTGTATATAGTCAATTTAACTATTCCATGTGTCTTTAAAGAATATGTGCTCTGTGTTTGTTTAACACAATATTTTATGTAAGTCACTAAGGTTATGTAAATCAATAAAGTCAGTAAGTTTTTTAATTATGTCATTTTAAATCTTCTAACCTTATTAATTTCATAGGAATTTTATTATTTGCTTTTTCAGTATTCTTTTCTACCAGACAGAGTTATATTAAAAGAAACACCTTCTATGGCTGTGAACTGTCTTACAGTTGAGCATGGAGTGTTGAGAGACTCTAGATATGCAATTATAGGAATTTAGAGAAGGCAAATTATTGATATAAATAAAAAAAAAGTGGTTGTGAATAAAATGATGGACAAGTCCCAAAAGAAAAGATGCTGCAAAAATAAATTCACATTAAAGGAACTCTTGGGAATATTTTATGACCTTGAAAGAGCAAAAGATTAAATATTGGAAGCTGATACAGACCTAGAAAGAAGTAGGACAATTTGCCAAGACATTGAAATGATGCTCTCCTGTAAGTTATACAACAAAGAGAAAGAGGCATGTACTGTTCAAACTACTCTTGCTGCTTTTCACAAAAACATGAAATATTTTAATTTTAAATATTTCTAATGTTTAAAATCACAGTGTGCTAAATAAATACTAGTTGTACTACTTTTGTTATTTATAACCAACAATAATATTTGGACAAGTTTTTAGAAGTTCCCAAATGACCATATTCTATTTTGTTAAGATCACTCTATAGAATTTCAGCATGCAAACAGTTTTCATTCTTCACTATCATGCAAAATAAGGATTGCCTTATTTTGTCCTCCTAAGACATTTTTTGTTTTGTCTTGTTCAGTCAAGGTTCATTTATATTGACTTTTTCTGTTGCTTTTCATTTCTTCCTGTACCACTATGCTACCATTTAAGATTATTTTGGAAAACAGTCTTAAATTACTGAAAACAATTGCTTTCCCTTTGCATTAAAAACTCCATTTTGTAGTCCCTTTAATAATAGTCAAATTAGAATGACTTCTCTCAATTTTTGTTGTTTTGAAATGTTTATATTTTCAAAGAGCCTTTTTGCTAGGTTGGCAGTTATTTGCTGTTATTTTTCCTGTTTTACTCTTGCATACAGCTTTCAATTGTTTTATGGATTCCATCATTGTTAAAAAGTCATCTGTCAGTCTTATTGTTATTTCTTTGAAAATATTGTGAACTTTTCCCCCTCTGGGTGCTGTTCATGATATTCAATTTGTCTTTGGTATTTAGTACTTTGAGGATGATGTACCTTGATGTGGTTTTCTTTGTATTTATCCTTTAAGGGCTTGTGGTACTTCTTACATTGTGATTTGATGTTTCCTAGGAGTTTTGAAGAATTCTCTTCAAATATTACTTCTCTCCATTCTTTCTTTTGTGATCCAATTAATTATAGGTATGCTAGCCTTTTCACTGTGCCATCTTCTTATTTTCTTTTTCTTTCTATGCTTCAGGCTGGTTATAGTCTTCTGACTTTTCTAGGTAACTGATTAATTTCTGAGCTGTATTTAATTTGTTGTTAAACTCATGCTAAGATTTTACTTCAGTCATTGAATTTTTAAGTTTTAGTTTTCATTTGATTCTATAAAATTTTCCAGGTTAATCTAAAATGTTCTGTCTTGCCTCTCAAAACTTGAATATATTTATTACCATTATTTTAAAGTCTGTTTCTGGGTCTTCTGTGGGTCATTTTCTGTTGTTTTCTTCTCATAATTTTCTCCATATGTTCTTTGTCATGCCTTGTTATTGTCTTAATTGATTCTGAGGCAGGCTTTAGTCTTTGTGAAGATTGATCTATTTCTCAGTATCCCATACTCTCAGAAGGAAGCCCTTTAGGGGCCCTAGCTAAAATCCTAGGGAGTTTAGTAGAAACCAACCTCCTTAGTAAACTTTAGTAACTCCAATTTTTGTTTTGTTTTGTTAGCTATAAAGCTGTCTAAATCTCTGTTCGGTCTTATCAACTTATTCATTATGAGTTTGGGTTTTTTGTTTGATTTAGATTATATATGTATTTGTTTATTTTATATTTTATATATATATATACATATAAACTCTATATAGAATATATCTATATATAATTATATATAAAATTATATATGCATATATGTGTGTGTATATTTAATTTTCCACAATTTGCTTTACCCATCAGTGGACACCAGTTGTTTTGCTGTTGTGGTTATTGTAAATAGTGCTGCAATAAACACATTTATCTTTTAACTCTACTTCTGGGGATTTTTTTGATAAATACTCAGAAGTGGGGTATCTGGATCATATGGGATTTCTAGTTTTAATTTTTAAAGACCTTTCTATACTGTTTTCTATAATGACTATACCAATTTACATTTCTACCAATAGTGCAGGAAGGTAGCCTTCCCACCACTTGTTTCTTTCTGAAAATCACCATTCTAACAATTGTGAGGTGATATCTCATTGTACTTTTGAATTGCATTTCTCAGATGATAGTGATGTTGAGCAAACTTTTCACATACCTGTTGGCCATCTTAATGTCTTCTTTTTTTTTTTTTTAAAGATTTATTTATTTTTATTTATTTATTTATACAGGCACTGGGTACAGTCAGAAGCACGGGAGGGTGAGAGAATTCACCAGAGCCAGAGGGGGAAGCAGAGCAGGCAGAAGGACCAAAGTACACTCCTGAGGGGAGCAGCAGGTGGCAGGAGAGGTCTGCGCGCCATGTGGGGCCCTCCTCCAGTGGCCGGGGAGCAGCCAGGGATCAAACCAGCGCTGCAGAGGCTGCGGGCAGCTTCGCAACCCAGCGCTCAACTGCTGCGCCACCGGGGAGGCCCTTAATGTCTTCTTTGGAAAAATGTCTATTCAGATATTTTTCCCACTTTTAAAATTGTATTTTTTTCTATTAAAGTGTCAGCTTTATATATACAAGATATTAGCCCTTTATCAGAATGATTTTGCAAATGTCTTCTCTTATTGAATAGGTTGTCTTTTGATTTTGTTAGGTTTCCTTTGCTGTTCAGAAGATTTTTTAGTTTGATGTCACACTAGTTTATATTAAAGGCTTTTGCTGCCTTAATTTTTATTATTTCACTAAGAAAATAGAATTAACATTTTTTAATACATGCTTCTTAAAAGAGCATGTGATTATGCATGCAAAGCTTTTTATATCTTATACTAGAGAAATTAAAGAAGAATAATGTTTATGAAATGTATTGACTAATTTTAATATGCTAGGCACTGTTTTAAATGCTCACTATCAAAATTTACAATTACTATGGAAATAAGGAAACTAAGGCTAAGAAAGATTACATGATTTTTCCAAGGTTAGATAGCTCATAGGCTCAATTCATCCCTGACCAACTTCAAGCAAGTTCTAAACATCACTCCTTTTCTGATCACATGAAGCTGCATTTCTCTTCCAAGTCGAGAGAAATAATGTTAGCTTTGAAGAGTTTTTCACTGGTCCTGGAATCAAGTAGTTTATCAGCAATTAAGCAGTTTACTTATTGATTGACCCCCAATAAAACCTGCTAGCACAACAGTAGTATAATACAATGACAAATCAAGAAGAGGAGTTCTTATTTTTCTTTAACTTTCAGCCATGGAATTGAGAATTCGTGTGAATTAATATAAACTAGGAATAAGACTGTCACAAACAACAAATTTGATTCATGATTTTGAAATCAGCTGTTTTCGCCATCTAGTGCCCAATTATCAAGCAAGAGTGGCTGTGATTGGGTCTGTGCTCACTTTTCACTGTACTTACATGTGAGTTACTTTACTCAAGTTGTAGAAGGAATGTGACTCCAACCGCTGCAGAGTTGCATCTATTGACAAGTAGCTGAATGTCACAAAAATATAAGAAAGAGAAGAACGTTAGCCAGGTTGTGAACTCCACACTGACCATTCA
The DNA here is from genome assembly GCF_964194135.1 of Talpa europaea. Lineage (NCBI taxonomy): Eukaryota > Metazoa > Chordata > Mammalia > Eulipotyphla > Talpidae > Talpa > Talpa europaea. The sequence goes on from NC_140075.1 coordinate 107,427,966, forward strand.
TTTTGACGTAACTTCTTTGACAGTGGCTTCCTAGATCATGCAACAAATCATGCTTTTGGTTTCTCTCTAATCATGTTAAAATTAGTTAATACTTTTTGTCAGATCTCATGATACCTGGAAGTTTCCCAGTACATTACGCTCTATTCATCCATCAACTTTTATTCAGCTGCTACTTCCTTCAGAGGCTTTCCCCAAATTTCCTATTAGATCAAATTCCCATAAGATATCTTCAGCCCCATGCAGTTTCCCTTCCACTAATTATCACAGTGTAGTTTTGTGAACGTTTGGATGATATTTGGTTTATGTTGTTTAGTTAGTCTAACTTCTCCAAAATGGTTAATTCTGTCTGTTTTTGGTGACCATTGAATCTTGAATGGTTTCCGTAGTGCTTGACATTTAGTAGGCTCTCAGTAAAGGTGTATTGGGCAAATGAATGAATGAATGAGCAAATAGGTGACTTAAAATAGCAAAAAGTGAAAGACATTAGAAAAGAACACATGAATGAATAAGAGGCACTTTTAACGGAATACCTAAGAGCATGGGATTAGAAATGTGTATTCAAAGATGAAGAGAAATCCACAACTTTGTAGTGGAATATCCATAGGGTGATGACTACATCTTCTCTTAATACTTCTTTTATTGATTTTAATGAGGGTGAAAATTCAAGGTTCATCTTGAACTTTGTAAGCAAAAGATAAATCTACTAAAAGTTTTAAGTACTAAAAAAAAGAAACTTCTAAATGTAATTTGTTAAGGATACATAAGAATGATGTTTCAAATTCCATTTTGTGTGTGACTAATGCAGCCAAGTTCAATGACTGCTTTTTATTGAAAGACATTTCTATGACATTTGGGGAAATTGATGATTAACAGATGGTATTTATCTGTGGCCCTAACAGAGCTTCTTAACCTTGGCCACGCAACTGAACTACCTCGGCGGCTTTTAAAATATACAAATGTCCGAGACCCAGTTCAGGGTAATTAAATCAGATTATGAGGAATGGAGCAAACATTTTTATTTCTAAAATGCTTCCCAGATGATTATAATTTGCAGGCAGAAATGAGAAGCACTGACCTATAGTTTGAATGGAATCTGCCAGTAAAGTATTTTCATTATTACAATGTTTTCAAGAGAAGCACTGACTGTTCCATTTGAGTTTTTAATGGTTATTGTGAGTATTTTAGTGGACCTTTAGTTTCCATTTTGAATGTGCTATTCTCTAAACAGTTATCCTTTAATTTATTAGCCCTTTAAGCCATTCCACTGTGGATAGCATTATATAAATTACTTTGATTCAAATACCATACCTTTAACATAGAAAACATAATAGAAGATATTGAACTAGTTTATCATGTAGAGATTACAGGGATTTATAAAGAATGAAGCCAAACCATCTGAAGAACAAGATCAGTTTTGAAGATTGCAAATTTCTTTTTTCCTCTTAAAATCTTGCTAGATTTTCTCCTGAATTTCTTAGGTTAGACGTGTGAAGCTGTTTCAAGGTTTTAGTGGGATAGTCATTAAGGACATGTTAATGTAACTGAATTTCCAGGTTCTCCAATCAAATGATAATTCTTTAGTGTGTTCTTATAGTTGGTTATGAAGACAGCATGTAGGTACCATTGTTTTCAGTGGGATGAAAGGAATGATTTCCTACTTGCTTATCCCATTGTTACAACTGAAAATCAGACTTCACCTCCTCCCCAAATTTCTTCTTATCATGTAAGTCATATATAATCACTACCGTGAAGATATCATTTATCATCCAAACTAGTTTATTGCTGTAAATTAAAATAGGGTTATATTAATGGTTATGCCAGGACAATAGGTGGGAATTTATTCTGGCTCCAGACAAACTAACGTAGGGGTCCCTTGTTGGTCTCTCCCTTTCCCCGAGACATCCCATCTCCTTATATTATTCACGTACATATGTATGCTTTCATTCAACAAATAACTCTTGTAGATCAGTAAATGGATATTGGCAAAACAGACCTATTCCCTTGTTTCATGGAGCTCTCAGTTGTGAGAGATTACAGAGTGTTAAAATGAGGTTAACATATGAGGTTATACACACTCAGTTGGGATTCAGGGAATACTTAATGTAGAGTAGAGAATGCAGAACAGTCTCCATGGAGGAAAACTTAACAGCACCATCTGCCTAGATGTTCTCTGTATCTCAGTCAACCCTCCTTTTTTTATTATACATTACTTTTATTTCATTGCTTCTCAAATTTCTAACTGCCAGCATCATATTCAATGTTAATAATTTTCAAAGAATCTTTAGAAAAAAGCAAAATCTTGAGATGAGAATTCTTTGAGTTCTACACCAATAAACCTATTAATTTACCTGTACCATACCCATTTCTTACCACTACTTTCTTGTTACAGTGTATAAGGTGATCATCTCTCTGTAGGTCAACTACAGAGAGATCTCTATTTGAATTCCATCTCTACTTGAATTCCATCTCTCTTCTGGGACCTCATGCTTTCAACTTGGTCATTTTTTATACTTTTTAGCCTCTTACTGATGACTTGCCCTGCCTGGTCCTGTTTATGACTCTTCAGTTTCACTCTCTGTCCAAACTTCTCTGCTCTGTGTCCCCACATACTCAATGCTTCCAGTTCTTCTTACTCTACTTCGCTTGTTTCTTTTTTATTATATCTATTTTCCCCTTCTAAATGTATATGTATATATATTTATATAAGCCTCTTTATTATATATTATCTGTAGTCAGTCCGGTCCATTGTCTGGTTCCTTCCATTCAAATGTAAGTCTGTGCGGCACAGATCATTGTCCAAATGGGCATTGGTATATTCCTGTCTCTGAGAATAATGATTACCATATAATAAGACCTTAATAAATATTTTTCAAATTAATGAACAAAAAGATTAGGTCTAATGTCTACTGGATATGTCTTTTTGATGCCTCAAAGGCACCTTACATGCCATATGCCCTAAATGAAATCCCTAACTTCTCCCACTCCATAGCAAATCCACAGAAAACTCCTCTACCTTGGCAAATATGTTCATCAACCTCCCAGGCGTCCTAGTCAGAAGCTTGTAGGAAATTCTTTTCCATATTTTTCTACCTCCAAGTCAATCAACTTTCAAACTTGTTAGTCTTCCTTATTTATTTCTGAAATCTACTTTTTCTTTAATCTACTCAACCACATTTCTTTATTCTTCCAGCATAATCAAGGAATGTTTCTAAAACATCAATGTGATCATGTCACTTCCATCTTTTTTTTTTTTTTTTTTTTTTTTGCCATATAATTCAGATCACACATTAGGCACTCTTTCCTCCAGGAAGGCTTCCCTGATCATACCCCCTAGGCAATATGCCTTTCCTAGAATTCCCACAGTATCATGTGACTGACCCCATCATGGCACTTATCACTCTCTTAGGAAGGAAACTGGAGGCTCCATGAATATGTTTTGCAAAGTGCCGGCAAAACATAGGTTCAATATGTATTTGTTGAAATAATGACTATGCTATAGGAACATCCAAGTGGTGACACAAAATAGGCAATTTTAAAAGGGAGATAAGAAAAGGAAATGTTAAATAGAATTTGAGACCTTTAGTTGATAGGTCCTTAAATGGTGGTGCTATAAAAGAAGGAAGAGGTTAGAAGGAAGGTTGGTTGTGCTAAGTTTGAAGTGTTAGTGGGACATCAAGGTGATGGTACTTGGGAGGACATTTGTAACGCAGTGCTGAATTGTCAAAACAAGTCAGGACTAGAGTTATACATTAAGGAATTAGCTGTATTGGGTAAGAGTGAAGCCAAAAGAATGGAGTGTTTATTCAAGGACAGTAGGGTAAGAAGAACTAGAACAAAATAAAGAAAAAAACCAATATTTAAGAAATTGAATGAAAAATTGAATTGCAATGAAATAAAACAAATCAAATGGGATGTCAAGAAAGGAGACAGAGGAACAGTCAGGGTATGACACCACCAACAACAAAAAAGGATGAGAGAGCAATATTAAACCAAAGGCGGCAAGAATTTGAAAAAGGACGTGCTGGTCAAGAACATCAAGCACTTCAGAGATGTGGAGTTAAAGTGGCTTCTCAGCCTCTGCACTGTTGGTAATGGGACTGCAGAACTGGTTGTAGTGGGAGGATATTTAGTAACATCCTTTGCCTCCACATGGGTGTTAGATGCCAGTAGCATCTACTTGTGATAACCAAAAATATCAAATGCACTTGAAATGAAACAATAGATACTCAATAAGTGGTGATGAATGTGTGCAGAAAGAATGTGTGCAGGTGACTCCTGGTTGTGTTTTTATTATACATGAATTATCCACATAGCTATCAGAATCAATTAAATGAAAAGTAACCTAATTTATTTCATGTACAGATACAGTCTTTGTCAGCTCAACATGGAAGTACTTTTTCTCCTCACTCTGGAGTATACAACTACTTATTTTTCTATAGTTTAGGATTTTTTTTTTGAGAGGTCTGAAATTCATTGGCTACATTTACGACAAAATGTAAACATTTGTACTAGTGGTGAAAAGTATATCAAGAATAGGATAGGAAAGCTACATTAGAAATAGATACACAAATCTATTTATGGGAGTGATAGCTGGCTAAAATTTTGCCTCATCCCAAGATATTGAAATACGCAAAGATATTACACATTCCAAGACCAAATGAACTGAGATATAACTTTCAAAAATCACTGAGGAATTTGGAATTAGAGATGTAGCAAAAATCTAATAAACATCTTGTGCACAAAATTTTGATCTATATTCGAAATGTAGGTTATAAACCATGCAAATGTAGATAGAAATGTAGATGTCATTGACTTAAGCAAGTATATTTTATATATATAACAATTACTTTTCCTGATAGAAAACATTTACAAAATAACATTTCACAGTAGCAAATTTCTCTTTAAATTAAAAAAATGACTTACATCCTGGAAATATTAGGCAGATTTGAAAATGCACAACTGGGAATGGTTTTCAGATGAGTCTCTATAAACTTCCTATGAAAATAACAAATACACCATTAGAATTTAATCATTGAACTTTTATAGTAACTCACTTTAATTATAAAGAACACGTTAGAAGCATAACAGGCCTTATAATATTTATTTCAACATACATAAGCAACAAAATTAAAACTCCACCAAAAAACCACAATTTTTTTCCTAACAACACAAGAATTGAAAGTGAGCTAAAATGCAGAAAATCAATCTTTAAACTTCATCTTTGAATTAACAACAAACTAATATGTCTTGCTCTTGTTATCTGAAGGGTGACGTACTATATTTATAAGTTTATTTGGACTACTGAAGTCATATTATGCACTTGTCAATGAAAATGTCTTGAAATGACATCAGAATGTATACAAAGAGGAAATAAATGCATCTGATGTGACTCAAAGACTAAAACTAGTTGTATGATTTCAATCTTTTCATCCATACAAAGTAAGGTCTCCGCAACCTTTATCTTGATCTTATCTACTTGCTGAAATTTGAAAAGCGCTAATTTTCAGGATTGTGACATTTTTGTTGGATATTTAAAGATTATGGCTTTTCTTACAGTTTTCTTAGGTAACAGAAATAACCAACTCCAGCCCACTCTAGCCATCCTATCCTAAGGGGAGAGAAAAAAGCAGAGAAACACTTGTGGGGTTCACAGTCAGAGGCACAGGCTCACTGAAGACTGAGACCTTATCATAGGACCAGGGAACATTTCCCTTCCCTGGACATCTTATCACCACAGTATTAGCGACCTATTTATAGCAGTTTAAACCTGTTACCTGAGTCCATCTGTCAGGTACTATATCTGTAACTTGCTTTGCTGAAGCATCAGCAGGGTCAAATTAATTTATAAAAGAACGCATTAACTTGAAAGGAGGAAGGGAAAAGGTGAATGACAGAAGAGTAGGTTGTCAGCATTAACCAAGAAGCCCAATGATGCTTTAATATCATTTCAGAAATTTAGATCCCATAAATTCCCTATTCTCATAGGTCTCTCATTCTCTTAATTGGATTGACTAAAATTCTGTTGGTCCAGATCCAAGAGTCTGAAGTTAAATAACAAGACATTCTGTTATGGGGCAACCCCAATATAAAACGGGTTGCCTGGCTGTGGGTCCTCACCTGCGCGCTTTAAAGGGACTTACTAATGCTCCATTACAGACACACACAAAAGGTTAATAAAAGGTTTATTTACAAGGGAAAAGGAAATAAGGAAAATGTACAACTCAGGGAGAAAATAGGGAAATAAAGTCTTTAATGCGTCCTACCAGATCTGCCGACCTGGAAACCCAAAGGCACTCTTAGAGCTGGCCAGACGCTGCGAGCTGGTGGGGAGCCAAAATGGGGGACCCCTCCAAAGGCCACGTGTCTGGCTTTTATACGAAACCTGCCTGCTTAACCCCACCCTCAGGTCCCAGCCACCTTCCCTTTGGTGGTGATGGGATTTGGAGTTCCCAGTGTCTTTTGGCTTTGGTTTGGGGTGGGGGGGGGGAGTCCACAAAGCCTGTATGGAATTAGCTTTAGGACAGCCTTTTCCCCCTAACAATTCTACTAAAATATCTGTAAAACTGGGCCATGCCAAAGGAGAACAAAGGGTAAGATACACACCTGTTGGGGGTGGCACCCAAAGAGGCTGAGTTTTTCAAGCCCAAGAGTCTTATTTGCTGCGGCAGGAACTTCTCTGACTCTCAGGCAAGTAAGTGAAAAGAGGCAAATTTGTTTAGAGAAATAGATATAAGGACAAGTTTATTAAGGAGAAAAGAAACAAAAAAAGTGAGACTCCCAGGCTGGTGGAACCAGGCCAGGAAGCTGAAGTGGAGCTGTGCCTCAGGCAATAAAGGCCTTCTTTCCCCAATTATTCCAAAGCTTTGTCAGTCTCTTTGTGATTGGTTTCTTCGGGTCACTCTGTCTCTATTACCTATGAGAACAGGTAACTTATGGGGTCTGAATTTCTGAAATGATATTAAGGCATAATTGGGGTTCCTGGTAACTCACTTTGTCTTGGTCTCTGTGCCCAGAATTACATGTTGCTTCACAGTGCTTAGAGTCCTTGCCCAGCAATGTCCTTATCCTCCTAGTTCACGGGTATTTGATTAATCCCCTTTGGAATTTGTTACCCTTATCTCTGGAGACTTCCTTATTCCTCCAAGGCTTTTTCCTATTGTGACCCTAGAAGCTATCCACTTGTCCCATGGCTCAAAAAGTTAATGTGGACCTAATTTGTAACTTTCATTAGCTAAAATTCTTTGGGTTTATTCTGAACTCAAAAGTAAATAACATTTAATTGATATGAATATTAGAGTAAGATTACAATGGTTTCTAAGAAGTTTGACTTAGAATAGAAATAACATCTGAAGGCATTTGAATAGACATTGCGTTAAAGTAATTGACTTTGGGTTCAAATAACGCCAACATTCCTTCTCAGTGGATGAATTTCTGAAACGTAATGTTTCTTGAATTCTGCCTTTCTCGTTCATACATATAAACACACACCCATAACACTTGAAATTAGAACAAAGACCTCCTCCTACTCCTGAGTTGTTGCAGTTGATGGGGTTCAGGACACACAGGCTCAAAACATGTTCTCTTGTCGTGTTGAATTTTTATATAAGGAATATGAGGAATGACAGGTGCAGGAAGAACTTGACCCTAATACTCCCATGAGTGAGCTGTAGACCTGTCATGTGAGATGTGCCCCTTGTGTATCTGGGGGAAAAGAGCATCCTTGTTTCCAAAGGCAGAGGGGAGAGGAGCAATTTAAAGCAGACATTGCTGTTTCCCCCAGTTTATCATCCTTCTTTGTCCTATCACATTTTTTTTTTCTCACTCTTAACATCACTTTTATTTAATATGAACTACATGCACATGATGCAGGTTGGGAAAACGTTTACGTATCCATGAATTAAAGACAAAACAGAATGGTACTATTGCCAAACATGCAGAGTCAATTAGGATGTTGCTCAAAGTTCTTTATACTTAATGGTGTCCATGAAAATAAGTGCAGAAGTACAGCAAAAGAGACAATAACCGAAACAAAGAGAAACCCCACGGACTGGGAGAACATTTTTGCACACAAAACTAATGATAAAGGACTGATAACAAAAATCTGCAAAGAGCTGATGAGACTCAACAACAACAAAGAAAATAATCCAGTCAAAAAATGGGCAGAAGAGCTAAAAAGAAACTTCTCTGAAGAGGAAATGCAAATGGCCAACAGGCATATGAAAAAATGTTCAACATCACTTGTAATCAGGGAAATACAAATCAAAACTACCATGGGATACCATCTCACACCAGTGAGAATGGCACATAATAAAAAAAACCTAGCAACAACAAATGTTGGCAAGGTTTGGAGAAAAAGGAACTCTCCTGCACTGTTGGTGGGAGTGCAAACTGGTCCAACCACTATGGAGAGCTGTGTGGAGATTTCTGGACCTACTAAAGAGAGAGCTTCCATATGATCCAGCAATTCCACTCCTAGGTATTTACCCAAAGGACACAGAAACATCAATTCCAAAGAGCACCTGCACCCCTATGTTTATAGCAGCACTGTTTACAATAGCTAAGCTTTGGAAACAACCCAAATGCCCCAAAATAGATGACTGGATCAAGAAGATGTGGTACATATACACCATGGAATATTACTCAGCATTCAAAAAAGATAAACACATGCAATTTGCAGCAACATGGATGGCGCTGGAAGGGATCATGCTCAGCGAAATAAGCCAGAAAGAAAAAGAAAAATACCGGATGGTCTCACTCATAGCAGGAATCTAGAAAACTTAAATAAGGGACCAGGAAAATGAATAACTATAAGAAAGTGAAAATCAAAATCAACAAACAACTATGAACCAGAGACACTCTATGGGGGGTGGGGGGCAGGGAGGGGAGGGATTGGGGTCAAAATAAGGGGGTTGCAATTGTATGGGAAATATAAAAATAAAATTTATTTAAAAAATAAATAAATAAAAATATTTATAAAGAAAAAAATAAGTGCAGAAGTAGAAATTTGCAGAGTATTTTCTTCATTTGGTTTCCTGTGCTTTCTTTGCATTCTGTTTTTCTTTTGCCTTTTCTACTAGCGGTATTAACTGCTGGTGTTCTGCTAAAGTCTTTAACAATTCCATAATGAAAGGGAGATAATTATGCTTCCTTCTTATGTTTTCAGTCTTATATCTTTTTAATTTCTGTACTTCTTCTTCAATAAGCATCTGATTTTTGGCAACCTCTGAGTGAATGGCTCTTAACATATTACCCTGATCTGTATCCATGGGTTCCTCCTCTGCAAGTTGTCTTTGTAACTCTGCTATCTTCTGCTCATATATCATTTTTCTGTTGGACACAATAGACATTAAATTAAATCGAATTTCACCTTCACTGTACTTTTGTATTCTTTTTTCTATGACTGGCCTCACTGCGCTGATCCAGCCATCTTGATTGCATGCACCTAAATCAATCAGTCCTTCTCTTAGTCCATCTAATTCATAGTCTTCCATTAACAGGAACATAACTGACAAAGTGAAAAGCATCTTCTTCTTTTGCTGTTGCCTTTGCATCAAATTCAAACATTTGTTGTCTGGCAAAACTTTTGTGCACTTGTCGAATCACATCTGAATTGCTCAGTTCCAAACGTTTCATAGCTGCATCGAAACTTTGTGAAAATTCTTTAAATTCTGATAACATCTCTTCTAAATGGACATCTTGATGGGTACAGTTCAACAACACACTTACTATGGCTTGAGTAGCACAAGCATTATTAATTACCTGCTTGGCAAAAAATATTGTGTCAAGTCTGGAGTCCTGAACCACAGAACCTGCTGGTTCTTCTCCTGGCTGCCACTTGAAAAGAAAAATTAGCCCATGAACTGGCTTTAATTTTTCAAAATTCTCAGGCTCTAAACTCCATATTTCTTCTACTTGGGCTCCTCGACAACCTGCAGCGCGACAGAACCCAGGAGGACGCTCTAGCCACCCTAGAGACGTCGAAACCCGTCTTAGGCCGTGCAGCACCCGTAGCGGATTGTCCTATCACATTTTCTACCACTCTCTAGTATTCATCAAATTTAGCATAAAAACCTCTGTTTTAATCACTTCTTTGGGTATTAATTTCCTTGTAAAGACTCCTATATCATGTAAAGCTCACATTGAATATGAGTTCACATTTGTTTGCTTTTCTCTCTCTTTTTTTAAAGTATAGTTTGTTTATTTATTTATTTATTTATTTATTTATTTATTTATTTATTTATTTATTTATTTATTTATACAAGCACTGGGGTACAGTCGAAAGCACGGGAAGGTAAGAGAATTCACCAGAGCCAGAGCGGGGAACAGAGCAGGCAGAAGGACCGAAGCACACTGCTGAGGGGAGCAGCAGGCGGCAGGAGAGGTCTGCGCGCCATGTGGGACCCTCACCTGGTGGCCGGGGATTGAACTGGTGCTGCAGAGGCTGTGGGCAGCTTCGCAGCATCGCAGCCCATCGCTCAACCGCTGCGCCACCAGGGGATGCCCTGTTTTTCTCTTATTAATTTGCCTTTGGTTCCAGAGTCCCAACTAAGAACCTAAATGGGTAAAAAAAATTCTTTTCCCTCTCTCTACAGTAGAATGTGTTTTAGAAGACAAAAATATTTGAAATGTGTAATCTTTTGCTTCCACAAACAAGATAATCTTTCAATTCCACAAACAAGATACCCTTCCTAGGCAGATTTCTCACCACAGAAACCTCACCAATACACATTGATCAATGAAGACTGTGTATCTCAGAATAGTTTCTTCGACTACAAAATGCACAGTATTCTCAACAAAGTCAGGAGGGGAATGGCAGCAATTCTAGCCAAAGACGGAAATGAAATATCTATGTGTTGACTTTTTGGGGGGTGGGGGGCGGGAGCGGAGGGATTGGGGTCAGAATGGGGGGTTGCAAATGTATGGGGAATATAAAAATAAAATTTATTATTAAAAAAAAAAGAAATATCTATGTGTTGAATGAACTTAGTGATGTTTAGAATGTAGCCTGAGACTTCGGGAGCTGATTTCAATAATGTTAATGAATGAATGATTAGAATGACAGTTGATCATATAAACTGCCTGATCAATTTATGATCTTGTGCATCTTGCCTGGATATATGCATCCCAATGTGTATACAACCTGGAAAAATAAACCCATTAGTGAGTTAATATTCTTTAACTTTTGGTTTACATTGTCTTGGTTGCTGTCTAAAATTTATCACATACTAGCTTAAACTTTGTTTCACTTTCTTCCCTAGTTTTAAAAAGTTATTAGCCCAATTAACATTATAAAAATATGTAAGAAAATTTTTCCTCCAAGTATTCTTTTTCTCTCCAAGAATAAAAAAACCATTGTCTAGGACATGGCATCTAGCTAATTAGATAACAAGGGTGACTTAATTCTATTTTCTTCATTTTACTATAAATTGAAGATTACAATAAATTATTGTAATATGTGGACGTCTTGCTACCCCTCTACCCCTAGCTGACCTCAGATGCAAGAGACTTAACCCTTAGGCAAGTTTGGATATGCAGTAGCTATAGCTAACTATTAGAGTTTTTATTCTCAATCTGTTTCTCTTTTTGCTCAACCCACTTACCGGTAAGCAGTTAGGGGAAGCCATTGTCTACATTTTCAAAGATAGAACTTTTACTTAAAATATCTTATGATGTGATTGTTGCTTTAAAAGTACAGTAATCACTGGTGCTGTCAGGCCAGCAATAGGCTATCTGCCACTTCTTTTTCATTGGAAGTTTTTGTTGTTTTCACTGATATGAAAGTATTACAAAACAAATTAAAACATAAACTATAAAACAAAGTCATATGTAAAAACAAATCTAAATGCCACAATCCCATTATGAAATGACCAGAACTAACAATTTGGTGTGTATCCTAAAGACTTGTTACATGAGTATGTGATTATTCTTTTACATGTAAAAGACATATTTTAAGTGAATATTTTAAAACATTGAAGCTATTATTAGATATAAATGTAATTCTTATATACACAAAGTATTTGCCATTTCTCCCCTTAACAATATATCAAAAAAGGTAGGACTACAAAAATTGAAAAAAAGAAAAAGAAAATAAAAACAGTTGGGAAAGAAAACAAGCAACTGTGATTGTTTGGTCAAAATATTTTGCTTTCAGAATATATTTTGACTATTTGTAGTAAAGGAAAATACATATATATTAACGTGTATATTCTTTTAACAAAAATGATGAAAATCTTCAAGGTGTTATCCTATTTTAAGAGATTCTGTTTATCTCCCTTAGATGGTTCAAAATAAGAAGGCAATGATTATTCTTTTTTTAAGATTTATTTGTTTATGCATATAAGAGCTGGGGTGTAGGCCAGAGATGCAGGGAGTGAGAGGATTCACTGGAGATAGAACAGGGAGCAGAACAGGCGGATCTACTGAAATACACTGCTAAGGGGAGCAGTAGGTGAGACAGGAGAGGTCTGCTGCACCATGTGGGTCACCTCCCTGGCTGGGGATCAAACTCATGCTGCAGTAGCTGTTGACTACTTCATAGTGCTGATGCTTAACCCCTTGCACCACCAGGGAGCCCCCTTGATTATTCTTTTAAGGATATAATTTAGAAACTCACAAAACTTACCTCACACAAAGAGTGCAGGTATTTACTATTAACGACTAATACATCACATATAACTTGTTGGGAAAACAAAAGTTCGCAGTTGTTTTTATATCCTAAGTGGAGTATTTAAAATTAATAATTAAAAAAGTTGGCTTTAGGACATGGAAATTATGAGAGAATTAATATTTAAGATGATGATGCAATTTACTCTTCTATGACTTAAGAATGATTGGTGAGGATATGACTTGAGTCAATTGTTTCCTTTGGACCCTGCTGAGGCAAGATTTATATTTCTTACATGTCTGCATTTGGAAGACATAACACAGAAATAGAAATGCATGTGAAATACCACTGATTGACTTGTAGATTTTATAGACTACAATCTAATTTTAAGTACTATTTTGTACTTGCAGAGGCAATGAGGGAGGGAAGTCTGGCTAATACTAGAAAAGAGAGCATACAGTTTTCTATGTTCCAACAAGAACAGTTTGTGTAATTAAAATTTTCATAGTACTCTTGCTTGATGGTAGCTCATTTCACTGAAATTTTATCACCTTGTAAATCTAGCCAACATTCAACATCTTGTTTCTTACGTTTCTGGAATCATAAATACATAGTTTGTATATAAGTGTGCACAAGTGTTTATGGATTTAAATCAGTGCTGCATATTTTCCACGTCAGCCCCCACTTAGAAAGAATGTATATAGTATGAGTGGATGAGCATGACTGAATTTTACAGAGTTGAGAAGGCTGGTTGATTGCCTGTGCTGTGGTTAAGTGTCTGTGGTCCGGGATCACTTGCCTTCCCATTTATGTGTCTAATTTTTGGTCTCGTGGCAACCAGACTAAAATTCTTTATGATTATACACCAAGCATGTTTATTTAAAGTTATCATCTGCATTTCTGAAGCCTCCTTTTGTGTTACATCCTGTGTCAGTCAACTGATATTTCACTGAGATGTATCAAGCGTGTGACAGTGAGCTAATCTACAATGAGACCATATGAAGTACTGGTAGTAGAAAAAGAGGCAATTGGTGTAAATAATCCAGGTATCTATACATGTGACATTGTAGATTATAAGCTGGACAATAAATTAAAAAAAATTTACTTTTTTTTTATGCATACAAGAACTGGGGTGTGGGCCAGAGGTATGGAGGTGAGTGGATTCACCAGAGACAGAGTGGGGAGCAGAACAGGCAGTTCTACTGAAATACACTGCTGAGGGGAGCACCTTGAGAGAAAGGAGAGTTCTGCTGTGCCATGTGGGTCAGCTCCCTGGCTGGGGATCGAACTCAGGCCATAGAGATGATAGCTCTGAGATTTGACCCTTAGGCCACCAGGGAGACCCCTTGATAATACAATTAATGTAACATAATTTGTTCACTCTCTTTAATTTGCTGATGAGAATTTCTCATTGGTGAGTTTATTTTATTGTGCAAATGTTTATATTCTGCAGTGATATTATAGCCATCACAGGAATGAAAACAATCAGGATTGGAGATCTGAAGGATTGTGCAGTTCAGGGTCTCCCTGGTGGTGCAGGGGTTAAAGTTTCAGTGCTGTTAAGCTATCACCAGCCACTGTGGCATGAGTTGGATCCGCTAATCCACATGGCTTAGCTGACCTCTCCTGTCTCAACCACTGCTCTCCTCAGCAGTGTATTTCAGTAGATCCTCCTGTTCTGCTCCCCACTGGTGAATCCTCTCACCCCCCAGAACCATTGGCATATACCCCAATTCTTGTATGCATAAATAAATAAAAAGAAATATTTTTTTTTTAAAAAAAGGAATGTACAGTCCAACATTTGGGACTCTACACAAAGACTGTATTTTTATTTTTATTTTTTGCCATCCACCAAGACACCCATGCCCATATCCCATCTGCCTGTATTTTTAAACATGAAAGAATTTAGAATTTTAAATCCATAATCAGTTTTCTTGTTTTGGCAACAGAATGGGATTTAGTCAGTGTTGCTGCTGAATTATTCACAAATTATAATAATAAAATAATAGATAATGTCTCTACTGCAAAATGTGAAACTGCAGCTGCAAAGTGCAACCCCTGCCCACACACATCCCCCACCCAGATTCCAAGGGCGCCTGTGAGTCATCACTGTAGGGCAGAGTTATCATTTGGGCTTTAATTTTTGTGATCTGAGCCTTAGAAACCTAAACAATGATGACTAGACAGGTTTGACTTATGGAAATTGTCCAGGTTAGACCATCTGTAAGAGTTTTCTATTCATAACACTTTGTGTAGGTCTCTGTATTTTTTTTATATTATGTTAATGTGTGATATGTATTTTCATTTATTTATTTTTTGCATAGAAGAACTGGGGTATAGGACAGAGGTACAGGGTTGAGAGGATTCACCGTAGACAGAGTGAAGAGCAGAACAGGTGGATCTACTGAAATATACCGCTGAGGGGAGCAGCAGGTGAGAGAGAAGTCTGCTGCAACATGTGGGTAGCTACCTGACCAGGATAGAACTTGTGCTGCAGTGGCTGGGGATAGCTTGATAGCGCTGTCTTTAACCCTTGTGCCACCTGCCACCGGGGGGGGGGGGCTCTTAATTAGTATTTTTAATTGTTAAAGGACCTTGAGAAATGCATGGTTAAGTAAAAAAGTATATTTTCATACACAAGTGTGAAGTTTAATTTTTATATCAACTTGACTGAGCCATGGAGTGTCCAGATAGTGGTTATAAATTATTCTGGGCATATCTGTGAGGATGTTAATCTGAATGAGATTAACATTTGAATCCACAGACTAAGTAAAGTAGATTGCTTCCCCCTCTAAAGTAGATGGATCTCATGATATCCCTTGAAGACTTGAATAGAGTAAGTGTGAATATGAAAGTGTTCTTTCTTTCTGTGATTATCTTTAAGCTAGGGCATCATTCTTCTGCCTTTGGACTTGAACTTGAACTTGCACTACTTACTGTCTTGATTTTCAGGTTTAGGGCTCAAACTGCAACTGTATTTCCTTGTTGTCTCCAGCATTCTGACTGTAGATCTTAGATTTCTCAGCCTCCATTGTTATATGAGCCAAATGCTTACAGTAAAATCAATATCTGTGTGTCTCTTTGTGTGTCTCTTTGTGTGTCTTTGTCTCTCTCTCTATATATGAATGTATACATATGCATATATATATATATAATCGGGGTGCTTGGTATAGTGAGTGGTATGAAGGTGTTTGCTATTATTTTCAAGTTAGATTCTTGTTTAACACACACACACACACACACACACCCCTACATAACAGTCACTATACCAAGGACTATGATTTATTATTACATACTCAGAACAACCCTGTGAGTTAGGTAACACTATCATCCTATTTTACAGATGATGATCTGAGATACAGGTTAAATAACTTGCTGAAATCCACATAGTTGCTAAGGAGGAGTGATGGTTTTAATCACAGGGAAAAATACATCATATTCTTTGTTGTACTCTATTGCTATTCTTCAAAGAGTTACTATGATGATTTAATCAATTGTCATTAGAAGTACTTAGAACAATTTTCTCATATAGTGAATAGTAGATAAATGTTTTTGTTAAAGACACAAAAACATACAAATAAGTTTGCAAACCTGTTATTGATTATGAGAAATACAACTGTCTCATGGACTAGAATATTTATGATGGCATGTCTGGTTGTGTGTGTGTGTGTGTGTGTGTGTGTGTGTATTAGAGGGGTAGGCAGACTATTGTAGGGAACCAAAACAGATTCAGAAAATGGCTTGAAGAGCAATCAATCAAAACAAGGAGATGAATGCAATTTTAATATTCTCTGGCTAAGATAGCTTAGCATTACCATTTGTTAACATTTCTCCTTTGTGGGGTTTGAACATTTGGTATTCACTGACCTGAGTTTCCTTTGCTCTGGACATTAGCTGGGTGGGAATTTCTGGAACTGCCATCTGTGACTCTATTTCTCTTCTTCCTTCATGACTAGTCAATCCCCTGCCTGATGGGTACTTTCTTTGACCATGTTGCAGGCTTTCCTTTAAGAGATATTGTATATCTCTGTAATGATCCATTATATAGAACTTTATAATTTTTACTCTTATTTGTTTGTAAACCCCTAGAGAGCATTACAGTGCAACCTCAATGCTTTAGCGAATTATGGATCTATTCTTGAGCTATTATTTAATTAATGTAGCATTCTTACTTGGTATGTGATAAAAGAAAAAAAAAAGAAAAATGTAGACAGTTTCCTTTACTATTCTTCTCCAATCCTAATATAATCCCTTGGACTTTGAAGAATACTATTTAAATATATATATTTAGTTTGAACCTTGTTATATTTTATGGATGAATCATTTGAAGAAAGTTTGAGTGACTTAGCTCATATGACAAATCAAAAGCAATCATGTTTTCTGCAAACTTTCTATTATAAAGTACATGTAGGTGTGATACTCTGAAACCACATAACCTAGACACATTCCTTCTTTTGTCATAAAGTTGTGTCCCAGAAGTCAATATGTGTTTAATACTATACAGATGTTGAGTATCTACCAGGATTCCAGGCCTCATTCCTCATGGGAGATGCAGGTAAATGAGTTAGTGAAAATTTCTGCCTTCTTGAAGCTGAGAGCACTGGGGGAATGAGCCATAAAAAAAGTCCACCTAAATCTCTTTGTTATTATCATTTATTATGTTAGAGCCATGAAGGGAGAGACAAAAGGATTAATACTAAAATAACTCATCCCATATCATAATGAAAGTAGAACTTATCTTCAATGAACTTCAGGCCAAAAATTCCAAATTTTTAAAGACATTTTTTAGATAAAACCTGAAAATGAATCCTCCAGGTAAAAAATGAACTTAACCAGAAATGATACATCTTTTTTTCTTGAAATTAACTATTTTTTTCTGAGGTTTTTTAGCCAAGATACAAGGGGAAAAAAAGAACTTAGTCTGTTCTGTTTAGACATCAAAGAATGGGCAATTGAAAGTTCCCTGTGAAAGTGATTTTTTTTCTCCTCAAGGGCTCTTGAGGGTTCACACTGGAATGCGAGTGACCTTGCTTTTTCAGAGTTTGTAACAGCCACATTCAGCTGCCCTTCGTTGCAGTAATCCCACACTCCAGTCATTGCAGGTACTAAGTTTCTAGAATCTATCAGAACAATTCCTTAATCATCAGAAGAGGCTTGATGCAGGACTCTCCTGAACCCAGAACATCTACCTCAACTGTAGTCCAAAGTGCAGTGTTAAGTAATCACACAATATGAAATTATTTGAAGGCAGTTCCAGTGAATTATTTTTACAGTGCTGAGGCTTGGAAATTCCAGACAATGTTGGGCAGTCTCAACAAACTATGTAGCAGACAACTGGCAGGGATGCTGAGCTCCTGGTATTTTTTTTTTTTTTAAAGAAAGGCCAAGTTATTATTTCACTCTCTTTTCTTCAGAAAAAAAGTCAAGTGTTTTGATCAATTCATAGACCACCAGGTAGTTCAGCTTTGAGCAGTTTCCCCAAATGGCCCACACTCATCTCTGCCAGTTAGTACAGAAAACTATTTCCATGAAGAAACAGAAAGGGATTTATTTGCTTTGGGTTTTTCCTTCTCAACACAAATCAATATCAAACAAATCAAGTCACATATATTTTGATTAAATTTCTCTCATCATAATCATAAACAATAGTTATTATTCATAGGTTCTATTATTCATAGAACCATGTCCTAGGTTCTATGCTAGAGTCTAAAATACTGTTACAAGTATTTTCTCTAATCCTTACAGTGATATGCACTGTACCACAGTGATTTTTATCTTATACATTAGGAAACTGAAAATTAGAGAGGGCAAGGAGTTTTGTTCAAGAACATCACACAAGGACTACATGACTGCACGCACACACACACACACACACACACACGGAGCTTTGATGCTGTGGAACAGGTCTCTCTTCCTGCCCCATCAGATAACCCTTTCTAAGGAAATGGAAGGACATCCCTAAGAGGATAATAAGGAACTTACACATCTAAGGAAGTTAAAAATCAGGTGTTCATACAGCAAATCTCCGTATGCCAGCATCAAAAGGACATGCCAACCCTTCCAATCTTCCCTTTGCTGACCCTCGCCCATCTCCCTTTAGTTTTACTCCATTGTATAAATACCCCTGCACATTGCCAAAGAGCAGGATGGTGGTCTTTCAGACATGAGTCTGCTGCCCTCCTCAGTCAACAAATTAAACTACTTTCCTTCTCCTCAAACTTTGTTTCCTTTTATTGCCTGAGGGAAACTGAGGCCAACGTTCGGTATCAGCTTAACCATAGTGTCATACTGCTTCCCTGAGTATATTTAATAATTCCATGCCACTCATGCCTCTTACAGCTCAGAAAGCTATGACTAGACTGCAGAGGATGTAAACCCAGAACTGGACCAATCCAAATCACAACAGTCTTTTTACCCTCCCTCTTTCCATGCTCCCATCTTATTATTTTTCTTCCTTCAATCTTCTACCAGGTAGGCTGCCCTCCAGGGTTTGAAATGTAATCAAGAAGCCCAAGACTTCTTAAGCCAAAGTAAATCTATTCTTTGATAGTAATAATTTATTGTTGCTCTTTAACCGGTATCCCAAGATTCATCCGGAGAACAGAATTCAAATTCCCATCTAGACTGTTCAATCAGCATTTCTTGTTTGAGTGTTAGAGTTAAGGGAACTTGAATGTCAGTGCTGATAGAATATCTAGGTTTATACATTACTGTATGATTTTCCTAAGGGACATTAATTTCCAATATGCATAGTCCTTTCCACAGCCCTTGTCCACCTGCCAATGAGCATCATAATTCTGAATTCTACTGCAAGCAAAACATAAGTTAGCTGTTTGTATATAGGCCTTTGCTAGAGATGAAAACGAAAGCACCAGGTTTTCAGAAATAGTATAAATTGACAATAATTCTGCATAATTACTTGTCACCTCATGGGGTGTCAGCATTGGGAGTGGTGTGGGATGAGGAAAGATCACTCAAAGTCCATGTGGAACAATGAGAAGCCTAGAGGGGCTGTAATAGAAGTGATATGCAGCCCCATCCATATCTTGTATTTATTATATTTGTTGTAATAAGCTACAAAGGTGGGGCAAGTAAGTAGAGTGTACATGGCTGGGGGAAACAGTTAATGGGATATGAGCTAGGGTGGAGTGACCAGGGGCCATTGCCCGGGGGGGCTGCAATGTTCCTGCCAGTCTAAGCATGTTATCTCTATTCTAATACCTGCCTGCTGTTTCAGCAGATACTGGTTTCCCAGTATGTTCCTCATACCAGGGCTTTTGCCCTTGGTGAGAGGCCCCCTGCCTAACCCTACACCTGACAAAGGAACTCTGGGCAATATCATATCAAGACAATATCCCCGAGAATAAGGAGGGCTGGGGATCCTACAATTACTTTTTATCTTAGTGAACTAATAAAAAAATAATACGCAGTAAATCTATTTTTAACTTAGATTATATATTGAAAACTTCTCTATGCTGTGCTAGAAATTAAGGAGACCAAGTATGGTGACTCTCGGTCTTTATTTATTTATTTATTTATTTATTTATTTTTTGTGGGACCCTTGCGGCGGCCGGGGAACGAAACTGGCGCTATAGAGGCTGGCGGGCAGCCTTGCAGCCCAGCGCTCAACAGCTGCCACCAGGGGAGGCCCAATAAATAGACTTTTATTAACAACATTAATCAAGAAGAAAGTAATAATAATAAGCCTGTCTCTGTCTCTTCTACATACCTGAGTTGATCTTGAGTTATTCCATGACGAAAGTATTAGAGATTTCTTTTTATTTTGTCAGAGATCTTATGGCACTATTCTAAAAGGTTAGGTCAAACTATACAAAACCACTGATAGTCACACATTTTGGGCCATGAAAATAATCCTATATATTTCAGCCTAGTAAAGAAACTATGAAGGTGTGTATATGTGTGCACATCTGTAAAATAAAGAGAGCTGTTTCTACCCTAGATTTTCAGAAGAGTTACATAACTGAAATTATCAGTCATGGATACTCAGGTAGATTATTATACTAACTTTCTATGAAACATAATATCTGAATTCATTGAGTTCTTTAATTTCAGTAATGTCTGAATTCTTGAGTTCTTTCAGCTAGAATAAGTGGACAGGAAGAAAACAACTCTGTTAGGCTGATAATTCCATATCAAAGAATAGATATATTTTTGCTTCATGAATGGCTTTCAAAATAAACACTGCCCTCAATATTAAGGCTCTCATTGCTAATGTTGCATATTTTAAGCAGGACTGTAGCTTTGATTTAACATTTTGGATTACAAATGATGTAAGTTTTCTGTGTTTCAATATAACTCATTGAGTTCAGCTGAGCTTAACTCTATCTCAGTATGTTCTAAACTCATGATATCACCTCCACTACCCACCCAACCCACACCTGCCTTTCTCCAGTTTTCCTCATATCAGTAAATATCCCCATGAATTGTCAAGTCAGAAACTTGGAAGACATCTTTGACGGAACTGATAATGCCTTTGAATACATAAAGTAAAATGTAGAGACTTAGAAAGGAAATCAAATATACTAATATACAATTACCAAAATATTAAAACAAATTTGTGACTTGTACGTGGGTTCCTTTATGTATTAAAATATCTTAAAAGTGTTGTGGCAAATCATTTTTCTGGAAATCTGAAAAAATAATACAGAATATAAAAATATCTATGATTCCTGTTGATGACAAAGTTGCAAATACCTGCACCAAGACATTCATAATTGAAGGAAGTGCTAATTTTAGTTAGATATATGCAAAAATATATAACATTTTTCCCATTCAAGTTTATGGGCCTCAATTATGGAACCCTAAAAAATTACTTAAAGAGATCCACTGTCGTAAAGGGGCGGGGCATGTGAGCTGGGTCCTGTGGGTGCAGTGTGGAGGGGGATTAGAAAAGGAATCCCTCAAGTAAGAGAAGGGTTGAAATGTTTTGGTCCCTAGACCAGAAGCATCACTCCACTCTCTGTTAGTGTCTTAGGGAGGTGGCAAGACCTGAAAAAGTTTGTTGGAATATCTAGAAATTTCCATCCTAAGCACTGGGACTCTAGTTTCAGTCAAATGCCTACATGTCCCTTTGCCAGGCTTGAAAAACAGTGTTTTCAGACCTACACTAGAGATTTAAGGGCCTCCTGGAGAATATTGCCTGGGTAGCTTCTGGACGTTCATATGTTCTCAGGTTGAAATGGTGGGGAAAGGGAACCACAGAGCAGCAGGAGAGAGGCTCAGGGCTCCCTTTAAATTATTTTAAAAATAAAGAATTTTTTTGAAGACTTAAATTGTTTTGATTTTTTTAAAAAAAAAATCTCATACTGAATATACATACTTAGCCATTTTTCTTAATGTCCAAACCCATGTTTGGAAAACCACAGTGGCATTAATTCATGCTACTGGATCACTGGCTGATTTCATTATGAAACTAAAATTCTCAGTTCTTCCAAATGGAAATTAGGCATGTGAAGTGGAAATAGTCCGGTTAGATGATAATGTTTTGGGGCATCAAGACAGTAAGTTGCTTATTAATTTAAAGAAAATGTATTCACTAGCCCTTATAAAGCAAGCTCTGTGTTAAGTTGAGGCAAGAAATAAACGACTCTGAAAAGTGCATGGCTAACGAATTACAAATCAGTAATTCATGCAGGATGTCAGTACTGTTTTAGAGAATTCTGAAATATGAAATTTGGGTGCTCAGAAACTTCCTAGAGGAATCAAATCTTGAATTAAGATATAAATGATAAGTAGAAATCTGTCCTTGGGGAAAGACAAGCCTAAAAACTAACACTTGAAAGCTGACTATAGAACTGAAGGATCCGGAAGGGAGAGAGGTGGGGAAGGAAAGAGAATCCAGAGGGAAGGGAGGACAAGGCACTCTGGTGGTGGGCTGTGGGGGACTTGGTGGTGGGTGCACTGTGGTGGTGATACCTGGGGCTGGGTGGGGTGCGGGAGATCCTATACTTTCAAAATACCAATAATGGAAGGAAGCGAGGGAGGGACAGAATCTGTCCTTGGAGTAGAACATTCCATGCAGAGGCAACAGCAGTGCCAACTATGGAGGAAGGGAAAGCATGGTCCATTTGGACCCGTGCAGTCAGCTCAGAATGTGCAGGCCACAGGTTTCATGAAGTGGTCCTGGCAGATCTGTCCCATTTCATGCTGTTACCTACTTTGTTTAGCAGTTCACGTGTCCTTTCCTCTTTCACTGCTACACCCAAGCCTCCAAAGATTCTATCTTCCAAATTTTCCCAGTGACTCTGAAGGTAATTGCAGAGGGAATCTTGACCTGAGGACCATGGAAGCCTGTATAACAACCATTTTTTTTTTATGTAATATTTGTAAGTTTCTCCCAAACTTACACTTTACTACTTCCTTTTGATTTACTCGTTGGTGCAGAGGTTCAAACATGAATGGACCTCAGAAATGCCTGGCTATTTGTTTAAAATGCATACTCTCAGAGCCTATCCCCAATGTTCTGATTCCACTGATTTGGAGTTTTGTCTGGGACCATGTATATTTAACAGGCTCACAGGTTATCTGGATGTAAGTTGTCCCCGGGGCCATACTTGGAAAAGTAATACTCTGTAGTGCCAGCAGGGCTGACTGTAGCTTAAATTGTAAAGGGGAGGGGAAGTTTTCACTTTGTCCACAGCCTCACCTCCTTATGTACTCTGGGGTCCTCGAACTGCCTAGGGTTAATCAGAGCTCTACTGGGGTCCCTTGAGCCATTACCCTGATGTCCAGTTCTTTTCCTCCGCCATCCAAAGTTACTATCCCATAATCACAGAATTTTAGCAGAACATCAGGACTGGTTGAATCAGGCAATGTGGGTAAAAGCGAGGCACTCCTTAAGTTCAATTCCCTTTTTTGCCTTACCTCTGTAGCCCCCAAGTGCCTCTGACATTCCATTTTCAAAGAGAATACTCTGATGATTTCCTTTTTCTCTTGCTTAGCTCATCTGTTGTTCTATTAAAATCGAAGGAGGTGACATTGACACACTGGGATTCTAACACACATTTAATACTATGTTTAGATGAAACAAACCAAAATTTTTGCTGGTCCTGAAACTGTGCATGGGAAATTTAATATAAATGGTTTAATTGGTAATAATAACGTTGCCCTCCCCTTTTGTTCCCATTTGGCACAAAATAGAATTCTCTATCATCTTCTCATTAAACTATTCAACTTCTTTGCCAACCTCAGATTTTCAGCTGTTTTTTAAAGAAATGTTCTAGGGCCTCTCTGTTGGCCTCGGGGTTGAGTCTCAGTGCTGTCACCACTGTGGCCTGGGTTTGTTCCTGGCCAGGGAGCTGGCCCACATGTGGTTTAGCAGACCTCTCCTGTCTCTCCCACTGCTCCCTTTAGTGATGTATTTCAGTGGGTCAGCCTGTTCTGCTCCCCACTCTGTCTCTGCTGAATCCTCTCAGCCCCTGCACCTCTGACCTACACCCCAGTTCTTCTATGCAAAAAAAAAAAAAAAAAAAAAAGAAAAGAAGCTTTCTAGATGTACAGACCTTCATGGCAGGAAAACTCAATGCTTATTTAAAGTTCCTCACACAAAGAGATTTATGTTGTTTGCAAAGTCCAATTTCAATGCTTCAAAAAAATATCACATGCTTAGGTTTTGAGTTTATATTAAAACACTGACTATGATCATAATACTCAGAATGGGACCATTTCTGTATTCATGCTACATTCACATATTCCAAGGATTCTATCCCCAAAAATCAAATCACTGGTCTTTGGAACTGAAATGAAAATTAGAATCAGGTGAAGATTTATTTTTAAGAAACATTTGATCCTAAACAAAGTCAAACTTCAAGTATAAGTTCTGTTCTTTCTAACACTCTAGTTTCCCCCTGTCATTACAATTGACCAAAACTATCTTTGTGAAGAACCAGGTCTTTGGAAAGTGTTTAGGAAATAACATTTTGAGATTGTGTTCCACTAACTCACCGTGACTAACAGCAGCAGTAACTATGTCCAGGTCTCTAAGTCATTTTATGCCTCCTACTTGGTGTGGGAATTCTAGAACTCAGTCTGTCAGCCTCAGCTTGATTGCCAACCTAGTTTCTATCCAATGAATTTGGGGCAATCAGAGCATATTAAAGAGTCTAGTCAGATTAACTACAAAGTGCCATTGTTCAGTCAAACCTCTAGGGCTACAGACAAGTTTGGGAGCAGGAGATATGCTATGATTAGATGAAGAGGAGGAGGCAGTGGAGAAGGAATCTATTAAAGACTATTTTTCACGCACTCTACCTTACTTTTTTCTCTATATTATCTCATTTTTTTCCTCCTTTATATCCCCTAGACAAATAGTCCCCACCATCCTGGACTCTGACACCCAAGGAAAGATATTTGTTATTTGGCATCACACAAACGGCTAGAATACCTCTGAAGTCATGGATTGATCATGATACCCAGCCATTATCTCTGGACTGACCTTGAAGCTCAGGTCATCTGGTTTCCTCCCGGGGAGGCAAATATTTCCAAAAAGGCAGACCCCATTGGGCTCTGGAAGAGGATCACCTCTGAAACTGTTTTCACCCCTCTTCAATGATATCAGCAAGTGACATGCCACTCCTCACAAGAGGACTGGGGGACCTTGATATAGAACAGATCTCCAGTTGGCTTTTGGACTGAAATAACTGAATCAACAAGATATTTTAGAAATGTTTATTTATTGCATTTCTCAAATGAAAATGAATTTTATAGACTCATCTCTCATGGGTATATCCGTTTTACTTCTAAATTAAGGATTAGAACACATTTCCCCACAAATCATTCTATGAGTGGAAATATATGCACAGATACCATGGCCCATAAGGTTAACATAGGAAAATCCTTTCATCAAGAACTAGGATTATACCCCAAATCAAGTCAAGTAAATACAGATGGTGCCAGACCACTAGACAATGTTCTCTCAGACTCTAAAAGGGCAGAGTAAATATGACTGCTTGGGCCACATGTGTGGTCTGGTATGAAGAGTAAGTGTTGGAAGAGGGAACATGAACTCCCTGGCTCTGAGGTCCAGGCTAGTCACTCACTCTCCCAGGAAGCCAGGCCCAGTCTCATATGAACACATGAAACATATTAAAGCCCTTGATACAGAGTATAATGGACAACTAAGAGTAGCTATAAATTTTTGTTAGCTACAAAAGTCCTAAAAATGTAGGCCTATCTTTGTAGTATCATGTTTATCACAATGACACTTATCTAATAAATTCTCCATAAACATATATTCATCAGAAAAAAATCTAATTATATATATTTCTTGAGAATGAATTCTGCTATAATCACTCCAAAATTTGGCAATATCTGGTAAAATTGAAGTTAACTATATCTCCCAACCTAACAAATACTCATTTCTAGGTATATGCCCCTGAAGAAACTGGCAGAAGGTGACAGATACAAAAAAATACAAGGATATTCACTGCAACATTCTTCACAATTGCCAACTTTTGGAAACAAATGTAAAGCCCATCAATGGGGAAACAGATGAGCAAATTCTGACTTTGTTACATGATGAAATACTATGTAGTCATTAAAATAGACTGATGGCCTCCTTGGTGGCACAGGGGTTAAAGTCTCAGCACTATCAAGCTATTGCCAGCCACTGCAGCATGAGTTCGATCCCTGGCCAGGGAGTTAACCCACGTGGCACAGAGACCTCTCCTGTCTTGCCTGCTGCTCCCCTCAGCAGTATATTTCAGTAGATCTGCCTGTTCTGCTCCCCACTCTGTCTCTGGTGAGTCCTCTCATGCCCCCCACTTCTTGTATGCATAAATAAAAATGAATCTTTAAAAAAATAAAATAGACTGAACTATAAGTGTCAACATTAATTCCTCTTGAACTCATTTATAAAGAAGGTAATGGGCCTCCCTGGTGGCGCAAGGGGTTAAGCACTGCACTATGAAGCAATACACAGCCACAGCAGCATGAGCTCGATCCCCAGCCAGGGAGCAACCCACATGGTGCAGCAAACCTCTCCTGTCTTGCCTGCTGCTCCCCTCAGCGTGTATATCAGTCAATCTGCCTTTTTTCCCCATTCTGTCTCTGGGAGTCCTCTCACCCCCCACATCTCTGGCCTGTACCCCAGCTCTTGTATGCACAAATAAATAAATCTTAAAAAAATAAAATAAAGAAGGAAAGTTGGAGAATGAAATGCAAAATAAGATAACATTTAAAAAATGTTGAAACATAAAACATAATCCTATGCCATTTATGGATATGGGATATATGATAAAACAACAAAACAGAAGATGTTCATTAACTGAAGCAAAGGAATAACTTTGAGAGAAGAAAGGAAGGAAATGGAGATGAAGCAAAGAGGAACTCAATGACAACATTTTCATTTTTAAGACAAAGTTGTTACTCATTTCCTTGGAGGTGGGTATTTGTTATTATACATTGTCTTTTTGTGCATTTTAAATATTCCTTAATAAAGGCTCTACAATAAATAAGTACTGTATAGTCAGTATATGAATAAGTGATGCCTGCAAACCACATGATGCTATTAGAAAACATGTTGCCCACTTGGAATCCACAGAAACTTCATCACTGAAATATTGGTCCCATGTGGTATATATACACAATGGACTACTACTCAACTATGAAAAAAAAAAAAGATGAAATCTTGCTATTAGTATTGCTTGACAATATGGATAGAATCGGAGGACATCATGCTAAGTGAAATAAGTCAGCAGGAGAAAGTTAAATGTCAATGATTTCACTCCTATGTTTAATATAGAGCAACAAAACAAAGGGGCAGAAAAACCTAAGCCAAAACAAATGCTGGAAATCTGACTGTAGAACTGAGACAACCAGGGTGGGTGATGGATAATTTGGTGGTTAGTGTGGTTTGGTAACACATATATGAAGTGTGTGATCCTATACCTGTGAATGTCATATAATGTTATAAACCAAAATGTTACTTTAATTTAAAAAATCTATATCCAAGACAGGATCATTTGTTTCCTCTCCCATCAATTATAAGAAGATAAAAGTATGTTTACGTTATGTGTAAAAAAAAAAGTCTAAAATATATGGAAGCTACCAATTATAATCACTCTCCCAAATTAATATTGTACAGCTCTCCTTTTAAAATGTGGGTAAATTGCCCATAAAATCATATTTAATGGATCTAAACTTGATTTTAATTAGTTTGTAACAACAAAATTATATGTTCTCTGAAGATAGTTTATGGATAAAATTTAATTCCATACTTCATGGGTATATTTCTGTATATCATGGGCAGGTGTGCTTTTTTAATCATTAAAAAGGGAAATCCTCTTGGGCCTCCCTGTTGGCGCAAGGGGTTAAGCACTGCACTATGAAGCATTCTGCAGCCTCTGCAGCACGAGTTTGATCCCAGGCCAGGGAGAAACCCATATGGGGCAGCAGACCTCTCCTGTCTCACCTGCTGCTCCCCTCAGCAGTGTAGTCAATCTGCCTGTTCTGTTCCCCACTCTGTCTCTGGTGGATCCTCCTCTACCCCCCTCATCTCTGGCCTGTGCCCCAGCTCTTGTATGCATAAATAAATCAATCTTTAAAAAAAAGGGAAATCCTCTTAAAAACAATTAATTAGTGCTCTAATTATTTAAAGAGAAAAATGTCCACTATTTCTACAATAATTGGAGCTTTTCAGAGTCTCTTAATGTGGGTACTTTTAAAGTTGATGTAGGAAATAGGAGTTGATATGAAACAATTAGCAATTCATCACATTCATCTACAATATTCAAGACCTTAATTTCCGTTCAACACTCATTTTTTTGCCTTATTTTACATATTCATGTTGGTAGAATTTCAATGGAAGTGTGAAACACAGGAATAAAAATGGCAAACTACATAGTTTCTTTTCAAGGTAAAATTTCTAGTAAACTTCACCTTTACAGAAAATGGTACTCAGTGTTCCTTTTGTCAGACGCAACTAACCAGTAATCAACACTGAGTACTAATTACTGAAAACAGTGAATTGCATGTAATTCTCCATTATTGGTATAAAGAAGAGACCTCCCCAAAGCTTCCAAAATTAAGTCTGAATAGAGAAATTACGTGATTTGTCCAAGTCTGATCAATATTATTGAAGCCTGCTTGCCAGGAGGTACATCAAAACATCACACAACTTACACAATGTTTTTTGTACTACCTCAATTTGGGTGAGAGCCACAGACATTAAAGTTACAAGTTTGAATCAATGATAATTTTTTTTTTTTGTGGGACCCTCGCTGGCGGCCGGGGAATGACCGGCGCTGCAGAGGCTGCGGGCAGCCTCGCAGCCCAGCGCTCAACTGCTGCGCCACCAGGGGAGGCCCAGTGATAATGTTTTCTTAACCCTGTTCTGTGAACAAAGTCATCAGTTTTAATCAGAACATTATTTTTCAGTGATCACAAAGAAAAACTAGAGATGATTTAGATATAGATTAATCCAGCCCTGCTAATTTACACAGATAAATACTTTACAGATAAATAATAACACTAATAACTCTCTAACTCCCCACTGCTTAATCATGGGCTGCACATAGTGACTTTTTCCAGAGCACAATACTGAGGAGGAAAAGAAAATTTTACAATAGAGAAATCTGAAAATAACTTGACCTCAACCCAGGTGACTGAGGTTAACATCAACAGTGATAAGTCATGTTAATAGTATGTACACTTGTGGGGCCTCCCTGGTAGCTCAAGGGTAGCACTGTGAGACACTATGAGGCAGTCAGCAGCCACTGCAGCATTAGTTCGATCCCTGGCCAGGGAGCTGACCCACATGGTGCAGCAGACCTCTCCTGTCTCGCCTGCTGCTCCCCTCAGCAGTGTATTTCAGTAGATCTGCCTGTTCTGCTCCCCACTCTGTCTCTGGTGAATCCTCTCACCCACTGCCTGCCCCCCCCTTCCCCAGCGCATCTCTGGCCTGCACCCCGACTCTCATATGCATAAATAAATCAATCTTTAAAAAAAATAATACATACACTTGATGCGGTTTGCTGACGATGACATTTTACCTCTAATCTTCCTCCCAAACACCCACAACGCCAAGCTAATCATGAGAAAAAACATGAGACAAGTCCCAATTGATGGACATTATATAAAACACCTGATGAGGGCCATCAAAAACAAGGAAACGTTGAGAATGTCAGAGATCAGAGGTGCTTAGCGAGAGACAATGACTGCCACTGTCTCTTAGCTGTGCTAACAAAATACCATGGACTTGGGGGGATTTACCCACAGACATTTATTCCTGGGAAATCCAAGATCAGGGAGCTGGGTAGATTTGGTTCCTGGTGAGGATTCTTTCCCTGCCTTATGACAGCAGCTTCTGGCTCACAGTGTCCTCAAGGTAGGGAGAGCAAGCTCTCTTTTCTCTCTTTTTAGAACAATAATCCCCATATGGTGTTCCCACCTTTGTGAAAACTTTTAAACCTAATTGCCTTGTTCATTTCTCCATTCTAAATACCCTCACATTGGGGATTAGGGTCTCAATAAAATAACTTGTGCAGGGGAGACACAATTCGGTCCACAACCACAACAATGTAATAGGGGTGCTCTGGATGAAGTCCTGGGTCAAAAAGAAGGCATTAGGGAAAAATTAAAGACACGTGAATAAAGTATAGACTTCAGTTGATAGTACTGTTATGAACTGTGACAAATGTACCATACTAATATAAAATGTTAATAATGGGGTGTTGTTAACTGTGTAGAGTTTCCCCCAAACTTACATGTTGAAGTCCTAACCCCCAGGACCTGAGCATATGACTGTATTAGGAATTAGTGTCTCCAAAGAGGTAATCCAGTTAAAATGTGGTCACTAGTATGGGCCCTCACCCAATATGACTGGTGTCCTTCTAAGTAGAGGAGATTAGGGTACAGAGAGACCCCAGGGGCATACACAGTGAGACGAGGGGGCTTTTGCAAGCTCAGGAGAAGAGCGTCTGAGGAAGCCAAGCCTGCCTGCCCTTTGAACCTGCAGCCTTCCAGGACTGTGACAAAATAACTACCTGTGTTTAAGCCATTCAGTCTGTTGTCCTTTGCTAAGGCAGCTCTCGCACACTGAAACTTAGCGAAAACCAGGTGCGGGGAATGTAAGAACTACCTGCAGTATCTTCATAATTTTTCTGCCAAATCAAAAATTGATCTAAATATAGAAATTTTATTCTTGAGAAGTGAAGTGCAAAGAGGTTAAGCAAAGGCAATAAGTACGTGGGTCCGAAGTGCCCCTGTGAAGTTGGGTGATATGTCATACGGGGTGTAGACAGGCTACTTACTCTCTTTAAGCCTTTGTTCATTTGTAAAATGAAGATGGTAGCATCTGCCCTACTTATTTCCCAGGGTTATTATGACATCAGTGGAACTAACAGATGCAAAAGCAATTTAATCAGAGGACTTGTTATTAAATGTTTTGCCCAAGCCCCATAGCTATTTTAGGCAGAGTTCAAATTATTTAGAACTCTTCGGTGCTATTAATCCAGTCCTTCTATCAATCCTACCAGACCCGGTGCTCAAAAACATGGACACATAAATCAGATTACCATTAGCGGCACAATATAATCTACTTTCCTAATCAGGGCAAATCATCTCAAAACTGCAAACGCTTGTCTTTAATAGTTTGCAGGGCGATGTGACATGTAGACCAACACACCTTGAAATATTGATTGTGGGTCAATAATATTTCTGTATAAGAAAGAAAACACTTTTTTGAAAAAATTAGAATAATCCTTTACAGCTGGTCTCTAAAGTATAGTGTTGAAAGCAATACCTTGGGGCACAGATAAATTACTAGAAATTTTACTTACCATTTTAAAAATCCATGCTCTAAATTTCCCATTTACATGGTATATGAATACATGTGCAGGTGTCTATGAAACAACCATGCACACACAAACCTTTTATTTTGAGTGCTGATGCTCGGAGACCACTTCATTAGAATGCAGTGGAAACTGGACATGGGATGGGCAGGCATAAACTAAATCTTAGTCTTGTTATCACCCCACCCCTGCTTTTTAAAAAGATTTATTTTGATTTATGCATACAAGAACTGGGGTGCAAGCCAGAAATGTAAGGACAGCGAGAGGATTCACCAGAGATGGAGTGGGGAGCAGAACAGGCCGATCTACTGAAATGCCCTGCTGAGGGTAGCAGCGGGTGAGACAGGGGAGGTTTGCTGCACGCCATGTGGGTCAGCTCCCTGGCCGGGGATTGAACTCATGCTGCAGTGGCTAGTGATAGCTTGATAGTGGTGAGACTTTAACCCCTGCACCGCTAGGGAGACCCCTGAATTCTATCATTTTCGAAAAATGAAATACAATAAAGTAGAACACACAAATATGTAAATGTTTCCTGGGGCACAATGTAAGATTAATGTTTGTTACCATCGGTTATGGTCAAAAAGTCGCCAGTCACTGGTCTACATGACAGTGGATGGAAACCCTGACTCAAACTTTAGGGATATGCCATTGGTCACAGTGAACATGAATTGGTGGGATTTAATGATTGAATTGAATATGGGAGGTAAAGAAAGGTGATGATTTGCAAATTCTGGCTTATACTAGTAGGTGATACAATATTCTTAAAACTGAGAATAATAATAATGAAGAAAAATGCTGTGGGATTCTTTTAGGGTTGGGAGTAGGGTTGAGATAAGTTTGAGACACCCATAGTGCATCCAATGGAGATGTCTGGGTATTAGGAAATGGAGTCTGAAGTACAAGAAAGAATTCAGGGTTAATGATAAAGTCTGAGTCTTTATTACCCAATTGATAGTTAAGTGAGATTTTCTTTTTTTGAATGGGGAATGGGGGAGAA
Organism: Talpa europaea; assembly: GCF_964194135.1. Lineage (NCBI taxonomy): Eukaryota > Metazoa > Chordata > Mammalia > Eulipotyphla > Talpidae > Talpa > Talpa europaea. The sequence continues at coordinate 107,460,376 of NC_140075.1, forward strand.
TTAAACCTTAGTCCTATAAGGAGGCTCGCATAACAAAGTCTATTTCATTTACATTTGGGTACTTAAAACACTCTTAGGACACTATAAAGGAATGATTTAGTTTAACCTATGAATAAAAGATAACATTTAAAAATGTCCTTTAAATGTGATTCATCAGTGATAGGATTAGCGGTAAATAGAACTAAAATAAATCTATCACTGTGGGTATATTTTATGATGAGACTCTAAAATTTTTATAAAATGCAATAATTCACTGTAGAACATTAAAAGAACGATGAAGTATGCAGGCAGTTTTATAAGGTGGCAAGATGAATAATTGTCTAGTTGTCTATATTACTTTACTGAGATCGCACCAGAAGTGACTTAGAAGGTTAACTCTATAATGAGCTGCACAATTATTTATTTTAATATTGTTCAAAAGAAAATATTTTTCGCATAATGTTTGTTACCATCGGTTAGGGTCAAAAAGTCGCCAGTCACTGGTCTACATGACAGTGGATGGAAACCCTGACTCAAACTTTAGGGATATTCCATTGGTCACAGTGAACATGAATTGGTGGGATTTAATGGTATTTCTCAGTTTTGGTATTTCTCAGTATGGTATTTCTCAGTTTTACATATGAATATTTGCATTTTTTTCTCCCCAAACTAATTTTCCTTACAGAAAATTTCATGTCCTTTATATACTTTTGAGTTAACAGGGGTTTTCAGCACCGTATAGATTTAGGGGTATAAGTTCACATCTCTTCAGAGGTATGTCAACACCCCACACCCACCACCAGGCACCCACAGTCCCCCACCAGAGCCTGCTGGACCTTTTCCTAATTTGCTTTCTACCTTCCCTCCCCCTTTGGTATTCTCAATAAAGACTGTGTTTCCTTACACAAAATTTTGAGACAAACTCCACCACATCTAGTTGTCCACTATACTAATATACTAAGAACAGATTTTTCCTTTTTTTCCCAAAGTATTAGGTATTATTATTATTTTTAATCTTATTTAGATGAGATTGGTGCATGCAAGATAGTATGGCCATAGATAATATTTTAAAATTCTATTTAACTGTGTTAAGAAAACTTGCACCCTTTTAATAGGTTTATAAGTGTACAATATATTAAACATATAACACATTCTTGCCAGCCACAAGTACAATGTTGAGCAGCAGGTCTCTAGAGCTTATTTACCTTGCTTGGCTGAATCATCATGCCCATGATTATGGACTTCCATCTCCCACCTCTGCAGCCCCTGGCAACCGCCACTGACTCCTGCATTCTGTGGAGTGACTGAGATATCTCACCCAAGTGGAATCAGACTGACATGACCTTCTGTCCTGTAAGGTCCAATCTGTTCTTGCTTCTCTATGTTTCACTTGACCTAGAAGGAGCATCCACCAGTGATTTTCTTTTCCCTTCCATGTGTGAACTAGAGAACAGGGAGAAAGATTCAGGGACAAAGGATCCTACTACAGATATTCTTTATAGTTTCCACTTCCCTTTTGCAACTGGCAATATTCATGCACTCATTCATTTTACTATCCACAGAGGGGAGAGGGATTTTTCAAAAACTGGTAAAACCATGAAGAGTACTTAAGGGACAAGTGAAGCAAAACTGAAAGACTTAATTGTTGCTGGAGGGGAGGTAGAGGAAGGCAGGAAAGAGAGAGAGAGAAACATAAATATGAAGAGACTATGAATGAGGCTGATGTGGAACAAATGGAAACCCAAAGAGCCAATGGAGAGTAGGAAGTACACCTGAACAGTATGCTTTTTTCCAGAAGGTACAGCCTCTATCACCATCCCTTGCCTTCCTATCAGTCACCACCAGGGTCAGGTTAAAAGGACCCCCTCTCTTTGCTCAGCCCACTAGGGCAGGGATTCCTGAGTCCCTAGTGGGAAGGCAAGGGGAAGCATGAAAACGTTCCTGGTGTTCCCAGTGGTGGTTTGGCCATATTGATACAGAAAAACATTGTTCATTTTGGTGTTGGATGCTAGATTTTTTCTGGTGGTGCTTTCAGTGCATGCTAAGCAAAAAATCTGATACTGTATTCTGGTTTGCAGCTGATTTCTGGCATGATATTACAATGTTAGGTAACTTAGGGGTTAAAAAGTTTTTGGTAAACTAGAGAAAAAAACTTAAAACACATGTAAAATACATTCCAAACAACTGAATTCTGGAACACAACCCTATAAGTTAGGGACTGTCTGTTTTTATATCCCCTTTGCCAAAGTTACTAAAATTAGTAACTTCATAGAAAACAAAAATAATATAGTCTTATGACTCAAGAGCAGGGCAGCATCTGCTAACCCAGTGCTTAATTTTAGAGTCAATATTATTTTATTGGGCATTTTCTAAAACCAGAGAGAATGAGTTAGCAAGTCATCCCATCTGGCAATATTAATAGAGAAATTCTGCTTTTATCTTTACAATTAAAATATCCCCATGCAGTTTAATTATCAATGTGAAAGGGGCCGCAGGTGGTATATTGATCCAACCTTCTGATGTTTCAAGACCGGAACAGCAAATAGGTTAGGTAAGAGGCACAGACATTGTGTTCCTGCCCTGTATCCACAATCCTTACCATCCCAAATGGTAGCAGTTTGGAGGATCATGTTGTATCTAGAATGGAGGGGGAAACTGCAGAATTTAGCCTCAAAAACACTTAGTAGTGGTTAGGAAGAAAGTTACTAAATGGAAGTGAGCTTCTTTCTGTTCTGGTCTAGCAGAACATATCAAAAATGAGTGGTGGTAGATTTTCACAGCTTAGAAAAAGGTAACAGAATTCTTCAAAAAGGAGACAGTTAGTTTGCTTTACTAGATGTATTCAAAGGATGGATATCATAAATCAAGTGCAGGAGATTCTTACATCGGGTAGAAGATTAAAGATGATCCAAGTCCCTTTTCCAATGCTAAAGTTCTGTGAGTCCATGGAAATCATAATAATTACTCTCTTTCTTCTCCCAAGCAATATGATATCCTCAACATTGGATGCCAATGAGAAAATTTGAGTGGATGCAAAGACCCTTGTTGGTCATACAATTATACAATCAAGTTTTAAACGTTCTTGAGGGAGCCAGCCAACCTGGACTGCCCATTTCCTTAGTTATGGAGATAGACTTTTGGAAACTAAAATCAGTAGTTGGCAAAAATCAGTCCAAGTCATGTGGCTTTCCAACAGGGTATGATTACAAAAGAGGCCAAAATTATTACAGCCCAGAAGGGGGGAAGTCAGCAGAATTTGTTATCCTTATAAAATATTCTTTGATCCTTCCTTCTACATTATGACATGCACTGTTTCTTGGGTTATCTAGTAGTCAGTGAAGTCATACTCACGTTTCCTTTACATTGGCTTTAGAGAGACTAGGAGCCAATATTGGCCGTTCTCATTTCTTTTTAGAATAGTTACTATTAAAGAAATTCAGTTTTTTTCATAGTTGGGAATGAATCACTTGGCATTCTCTGATATGTGGCCATAGCTCCAGCTTGAACTTTGTAAGTAATAACTTCAAGATATTGTGTGGTGTTTACATAAGCAATGTTTATTTATTTATTTTTTAAATTGAACCTATTTGTGTATTTTTTTTTTTTTTGGGAGGTTGATGTTGGCTTTATTTATTTATTTTTAAAATTGAAATATTTTATTTTATATAATTTCTTACATCTTTTTTCATCTTTGCACAATGTATGCATTTTCATTTTGGTTATATTCCCTGTAAAATTGCACCCCCCCCCTTTATTTTGACTCTAGTCCTTCCTTTCCCCACCTCTCCCTTCCCCTCCCCTCAGTAGTGTGTCTCTGGTTTATAGTTGCTTGTTGATTTTGATTTTTACTTTGTATTGATTAGTCTTTTTCCTGGTCTCTTATTTAGGTTTTCTAAATTCCTGCTGTGAGTGAGACCATCCGGTATTTTTCTTTTTCTTTCTGACTTATTTCACTGAGCATGATCCCTTCTAGCTCCATCCATGTTGCTGCAAACTGCATGTGTTTATCTTTTTTATTGCTGAGTAATATTCCATTGTGTATATGTACCACATCCTCTTGTTCCAGTCATCTATTTTTGGGCATTTGCCTTGTTTCCATAGCATAAGCAAAGTTTTAATGAAGTCTTTTTTTTGTCCTTTATAACACTTACTAAACTTGTAATTATTTGATCCATGTTCTCCATCCATCTGGACAACTTGGTTATCATGTCATTATTCCATTTCATTACTTAGTAGAGTGTTAGCTCTCAAAAAATATTGAACCAAATGACTACATATAGCAGGGAAATGCTCCCTCCAAAGTACTTCCTGTCTTTCACATCACAGCACACATATGCACACACACAGAGGTTTACTTGTTCTGAAAATTATTTTAAAGAATAGAAACAACCTACCTTTCATTTCAAAACTGCAGAAAGAAACAAATACTTTTTTATCCCCTTGTGTTGAGACAGCACAAAGATTCTATTTCTTCCTCTTAAACTACTACATTAATCTTCATTATTAAGTATCTCAAATAGGCACTGGGAGAATTTGTAGTGGAGTAAGGACAACATGTCTGATTTTCAGGCTTTATTTTTAAGGTATATCAAACCATGGGTGGCTTCCCAAGTAGGTAATACCACCTCCCAGGACAGTAGACACAGCAGCCTCCCCAGTAAATATAATATGAAGGTCTCCTCCCTCTTAAGTACTTTGAATGCCTTCAGGCAACATTCCTTTCTGAGAGGCAGACAAGGGCAGTGGGAGAGGGTGTTGGGGGGTGGGGTGGGGTGGAGCAGGGGAGATGGGAAATGAATAGCATCAAACATTAACCTGCTCTGTGTAGTCTTAGTAAAATCACTTGGTTTCTATGTTTATTTTTTCCATAAAACAAATTTTATAAATGTCACACATGTATTATTTCATTTGATCTTTCCTAGGCATTGTTTTGTATTATTGGAATTAATATTTTGCATATGCAGAAACTGGGTTTAAATGACAGCTTTAGGGTAAAAGTGCTAGCTAGAGGCAAAGCTGGGTCTCTATTGTGAGGTGATGAAGGGACATGGTATAGCAATCACGGTGAGACACAGGGCAAGCTAGGAATTAGGCAGTTTTAGGGACAGTGCAGGAGGGGACCTCTGAAGAATTTAGGGAGGCTTCAGAGATAAGGACAACCAAGAGAATGTAACCTATTCCACTAGGAAAAACAAACATCTCAGGACCAAGGACAACATTGTTAACACTGGTCCTGGTTTCCTTCAGGTGATAAAGGGAGGCAGAGATTGGAGAAATGGAGAGTGGTTTAATTTATGGACAACTTAGAAGGGGAGCTGTTTAACCTCAATGCAGGGATGCTCATCCAGAGGACTGGGCCATAAAGATAAAGATGTAACAAATGGGGAAAGAGAAAGCTGTTAGATAAGGAATGTGTTAATCCCAGGCATTACAGGCCAGAGTGAAGGGCACTCCAGGAACTGCAAAACTTCCTGCTTTAAGTAGGTTCTGCCACTGTCGCATCAAGGCAAAACATACTCTAGTGCATAAGACCTTCAATAGAAAATAACTTTAATGCAATTAGTGTGCAGAAACAAGAGAAGAGAAAGAATATAGTTAAAATAGTTTCCCCATGAAATACCCAAAATTACCCATACCCTTGTGGGTAAATGTCCAGCCAAATAGGGTTGGCCCCCGCAGGGCCGCTGAGGCCCAAAAGCCTGCCGCAAGTCTAAGGTACCTTCTAGCAGGGACCCATAGGAAAGGCGCAGTAGGAGCCAGGCACGTCTGGAAGGAAAGGAGCAAAATCAAACCCCAGGTCAAGATAAAGGCTGCCATTGTCAGCCTCTCCACAGGTCTCTCAGCCATGTCTCTGTCTCTTTCTAGTGTCTCCTTCATGCGCCCCAAGTCCCCGGCACAAGTTCAAGGCCGAGAAGCAAGTACAGCTCCTTCACATGTCTCTGCTCCATGTGCCTCCTCCAAGTCTTCCTGATCCCCTTCCTTCTCTGTCTCTCTAGCTTTCCCCTGTCCAGTTCCACCCTTCATTAGGGTGGGGCAGGGAACCTGGAACCTCTCCTTTCATTGGGGATTACCCGCTTATTGTCTGTGTGACCTTAGAAAAAGTCTGCATTTTCTGAGTTTTAGTTTCCTTAAAGATGTTTTAAATGGGGCTAATGAGGAAGAGAAAGCTAGGGGGTGACAGCATTAATATTAGTTTTTTTTTAATTTTTAAACAATTTTTGCTTCCCCCCACCCCCTCAGATTGAGTCCCATAGAATTTCCTTCCCCAAGGCACCCATGCACCATCACCTCAGTCCTCTGTGCTCCTCCCTCCCTCCCTCTGATCCCTCTCCTTCCTCCTCCTCTGCAGGATGTCTCTGATTTATAATTGTCTGTTTTTGCTTTGTTGTGTTTTGTAGTGTTATTATTTTTTAACCTCAGCTGTTTCTGGGCTAGGGATAGCAAAGATTAAAGTGAGCTTGTACAGTCATCCAGGCTAGGGCAGCTGTGAGGTGGTGGCACTCTGATAAAAGCAGTGTTTCCCAATGCAGATGAAGAACACGGGAATTTGGAGTCAGCAAGGCTTTGTTGAAGACTCAGGGCTGCCTGAGACCTTGTCTGGGCTCCTGAATCTCACTGACTGCAGTTTCCTCATCTGTGAAATAGGAACAACGACAGCTTCATAACACTATCATTAGGATTAAATGAAATTAATTTATTGGATGGTATTAGAAGCCCATGAACAACAATGACAGCAATGTCTCTTCTCTACAATTGAACACACTGATAATTCAGTGCCTTACTGATTTGGCCTCAGAGGCACCCAAACAGCAGAGAAGTGAGTAAACCAGCGTTAAATCTTGTATTTTCTCTGATATACAGTTTTGGTGAGTGGAAGCTAGATGAGAAGAAACTATTCTTTTTCTTTCTCCATCCCAATACCCCTACCTGCCTCAACCCACAGGGTCTATCTTAAAAGATTTAAGAATACAGACACCATTGAATGCCCAAGGAGGAACTTGTACAAAATATTTTCCCTCTTCTTTCTCTATAGGGAATTCCAAGAAATCTTAGGCAAGAGATTAGACTCCTGGTGGTAACACTGTTGAAAGCCCAGGTTTCCTTGATTATTAGAACAAAGTCTCTTCACCCCGGGGACCAGATCTGAATGTGTGGAGTTTTCTGGGTTCTCTTAGGTAACTGAGAGGGGACCTTTTCGTCCCTCAGTGCTCCCTCTGCTGGTTGTCTGAAAGCTTAACACCACAGAGCAACATGATTCAGAAACTTGGGCAATAAACAAATCAGTCACTGGCTAGGTCACAGAAGAAAGTTTCCAAGAATAAAGAAGAATTACGGGGATTTGTGGCATCATATTGCATAATAATTTCACATTAAAAAAGTTTAAATCTCCCAGGAAAGGAAGAAGATTTGGTGGAGCAAAGATCATCTATTTAGCAAAGATCATCTGTTGGGTTTATGTTGGGACTTTAGGATTGAGTTGAAAATTTGACAGAATTATTAGTTCAGTTCTTGCGGGTGCAGTTATTTGAAATTCTCATCTTAACAGAGCACTGCAGTTGCAATTTTATAAAATTTATTATATTTATAAAGGAACACACATGTTTATGAGACATAAGGTAGAAAACTTAGATCAAAATTAAGCAGGGTCAACAGGAAACTATTAACATTTATTTCTTCCAAAAAATAGATACAGACATTCCAGATAATCAGCTAACTTTTTTTAAAACAACAACATCTAGTTACTTTTATTTGCCTGGGTAAAAGGAAATAGAAAAAATTAATATTGATTTGTAGATAATTCAGACCAAGAAGGGTCTAACATATCCAGGTATTTGGATAGAAGGATGGAAGGCTTTATGATTTCCTGCTGGCATTCTAGAAAGTAGGGTGGCTATGATGCCCAATTGGATGTGGAGAGGATACACATTAATATTTCTTTTTCTTTATCTCATACCCTTTGCATTTGCATTATTTTTGTGCTTTATAAATATACATACAAAGTACTGACTAGTATATAGTATATATGGAATTTATAAATGTGTCTTTTAGGAGTACATGTTCAAAATACAATATTTGGTGGGGTGGGGGCCTCTCTGTTGGCACAGGGGTTAAAGTCTCAGAGCTATCAAGCTACCTCCTGCCATTGGGCCTGAGTTTGATCCCCAGCCAGGGAGCTAACCTCCATGGCACAGCAGACCTCTCCTGTCTCTCCCACTGCTCCCCTGAGCAGTGTATTTCAATCAATCTGCCTGTTCTGCTCCCCACTCTGTCTCTAGTGAATCCTCTCACCCCCCACACCTCTGGTCTACACCCCAGTTCTTGTATGCATAAATAAATACGTATTTTAAAAAATGCAATATTTACTGATAGGAGGGTGCAATGAATTAAAATCTCATGAGCACCACCCTAGTCTACTGGTCCAGTTAAATTTGACTGGGCAAAGTAGGCACATTCTCATAGTTGAATAGGATTGCTTCCCTTTGCATCAATCTGTGAAAAATATGTAGGAAATTTCGATTGCATACTCAGAGCTTTCTAAGCATGGAGAGACACACAAAAATGCCTGTGACTCCCAAAACATACTCTCTTCATCTTTTACAGGAGATGCATTCCATTGACAAATCTCTGTGACCTGTAGACAATTCCACCTTATATTGACTCTAAACCTGATATCAAAGAAATCTAGAAATATAATTTTCAGGCCTACACCCCAGTTCTTGTATGTACAAATAAATAAAATTAAATCTTAAAAAAAAACTTTTCTAGAGGTATGTGTAAAGTGCAATGAACATCAAAGAAGGAAGCAACTTAAATAATCACTAACACTTTTATATTGACTTAGAATTTATGATTGGCTTGTAGATCTTATTTTTTAATTTTCAGAACAGTTCTGATGGATCTCAGGATGGGTTCAATTTACAGAAGATTCAACAAAGTCTTCCCTCTATGACCACCTGTAACTCCCAGATAAAACATGATAGAATTACAGAAAAAATAATGACATAAATAAGAGACCCAGCAAATAAGAAGTATCCCATCCCCCACCCCCCCATTTTTAAGAAAACCAGGACTCCGTGATACTACTTTTTCTGGTCCAACATTCACCAGAAATTCCACACAATGCCTTCATATATTTATGCCTGAATTGCTTTAGCACCTAAAGATCTAATCCCTCCAAGCATGTTAGTGTGAATTCAGTTAAAGTAACTTCTTCACCAATATGTCAGTTGATTTGGCCTGTAATACCACTTGCAGTGTTTGAAATCTATGAATAGATTTCAGATTACTATTTGTCTTCATTGTTAATTTTTTTAAATAAAGATTTATTTATACAAGCACTGGGTACAGTCAGAAGCGAAGGAAGGTGAGAGAATTCACCAGAGCCAGAGCAGGGAACAGAATAGGCAGACTGACGAAATACACTGCTGAGGGGAACAGCAGGCGCAGCAGGAGAGGTCTGTCATGCCATGTGGGACCCTTGCCGGTGGTGGGGATCGAACCAGGGCTGCAGAGGCTGCACCAGGGAGGCCCTATCTTCATCGTTATCTGCTAGCTTTTCAGTTTCCTCAGGCAGCAGGCTAATCCTTCAGCTACTCTTCCTTAATTCTGAACACTGCTTTGAAACAGACCTCTTATGTTGAATTTTATCCTCCAGACTTTTCCCTCCTCTCCTTCTCCCACATTTGACTATAAAATTTGAAAAGAGTAGTTAAGGTTCATAATAAAATGAACCAAAATCCTTGGACCTGTCACCATTAATTGCTTTCAAATTTTGGCCTGTCTTGATGAAATTTGTTTCTTTATTTCCTCTTTGAAAACAAATCTCCATTATTGGACATCTGGGCTGGAATTTCTGAGAAGAAAAATATTCAGACGCTCTTGAAGTGTGTCCAAGTTCTCAAGTCTTTTTTTGTAAGTAGGTAATACCACTTGTTTGAAAAAAAAGAATTCTTTCCCCAGTTATATAGTCTCTGTCATGTGCTCTGCTAAGCAACTTCCATTAAAAGTATGAGTTGTTAGACATGAGGACAGAGTTAAAAGGAGTGACTCTTTTGTACTATATAGAATAATTTAATGGGAAGAGGAGTTTATGAGTTTTTAAATTAAGCATCATAGAGCACCATATGAGAAAACAGTGATTTTTTGAAGCCATGTGTACAGTTGTGACTTATTCTTAAGATAGAGAAAAAAAAATCAAAACTTGCTCAAACTGTCTTTTAATCTTATTCTTGAACATCAACATTTACTTACACAAAACTTTAAAAATTATTCTGTTTCAGAGCTTTTACTTATATCTACTGCCAGTTTTGTATTTCTAGCATCAACCTACTTCAAAAGCTATCACAGAGATAATCATAACAGTCTATAGGTTGGAGATATTTTATTTTATTTATTTATTTTTTAAATAATAAATTTTATTTTTATATTCCCCATACAATTGCAACCCCCCCCATTCTGACCCCAATCCCTCCCCTCCCACCCCCCCAAAAATGTCTCTGGTTCATAGTTTTTTGTTGATTTTGATTTTCACTTTCTTATAGTTATTCATTTTCCTGGTCCCTTATTTAAGTTTTCTAGATTCCTGCTATGAGTGAGACCATCCGGTATTTTTCTTTTTCTTTCTGGCTTATTTCGCTGAGCATGATCCCTTCCAGCGCCATCCATGTTGCTGCAAATTGCATGTGTTTATCTTTTTTGAATGCTGAGTAATATTCCATGGTATATATGTACCACATCTTCTTGATCCAGTCATCTATTTTTGGGCATTTGAGCTTAGCTATTTGAGCTCATCTATTTTTGGGCATTTCCAAAGCTTAGCTATTGTAAATAGAGCTGCTATAAACATAGGGGTGCAGGTGTTCTTTGGAATTGATGTTTCTGTGTCCTTTGGGTAAATACCTAGGAGTGGAATTGCTGGATCATGTGGAAGCTCTATGTTTAGTAGGTCCAGAAATCGGTTGGAGATATTTTATTGGACACATCTATGTGTATCCTCTTCTATTCTGGACTCAAGTGAGAGGATAAGCAAATAGTGGCAGTAAAGCATATGACAATGAAAAGAAGATGCTAGAAGCTGAGGGGTGACTGCTTCCAGCAAAAAGGCTAGTGTTGACAATTGTAACCTAATCAAAGTAGGTATTAGTCTGCCAGCCACCGGGATGGGACAAGAGAGAGCTTCCAGAACTGAGCAACTGGTGAAAGAATCCCAGGTGAATTACCTGTCAGTAAAAACAGTGGGATGCAAGGATTAAATTTTTTTAATTTTTAAATTAAAAAAGTGGGATACATCATAAGACTTGCCATAGAATTAAAACATACTTAATATGACAGGAAACCAGCATTGAAATACAGACATATTATAGTATTTAAGAGGCCAACAGGAGGTGAGAGAACAGCCAGGAGTCATAAATGCAGGCATGAGATGCCCAGGAGCTACTGCAGTGGCCTCACGTGGGACTAGCATTACTCTGGAAATGGCATTTGGGACACACCGGGACTACCCTATCTGGCTTTTAAGAGAACTTACCAATGTAGGGATAATGAATGGAGTAATATCTGATGTAAAAATAGATAGAATGCTATCTTGAGAGAGCAGCAAAATAAAAGGAGGTACCAATGTTTTGCTTTCCTCTGTTTGTAAGGATAGAGGAAGCTTGAGCACATTTATATGTAGAGCAGAAATAGCTTGAGAAAAAAGGAAATGTCAGTGGTACAAGGATACCGGGGAACATGAAAAGGTTAATAATGCACTGAAAATTTTCAAGTACTTCTGGACATAGTTGTGTTTGATAATTTCATTCTAATCCCTACAATGAGCTTGGCTTTGTGCAAGGTGCCAGGGAATCATTAATTGAGGATATTCTTTACCATATTTAGATTTTGTGGGCTAGTCTAGAAAATGCAATTAAGGTGGCATGATAGCATGAAGAAACAGAGCTGCAATAAGTCTATGTAATCCAGATTTTAGAAAAGTCAAGGAAATCTTCCTAGAGAAACTGATACCTTGTATATATTGCAGAGTTGATAATGAAGGTTCTAGATCTGTTTTTCTGAACTCATTGCCTTCAATACCCTGCACAGCCCCTGAGAAACTACCTGTCTGTAGAATGAATAATCTTGGAACTGAAGGATGGATTTCCTGGATATCTACACAATCCAAAGCCTTCCCTCTATGGCCACCTGTAACTCCCAGATAAACCGTGATAGTTCTTTTGAATGAACTCCCTACAGAGAAGAAAACACCTTAGGCATCAAGACAGAAGTGCAAGAGAGTGATCAACCTTGTGAGGTCTGTAGGAATAGGAAGGTGATTGTGTGGGATAAATTTGCCAAATTGGTAATCTGTGAGCTTTTTTTTTTTAAAGGTTTATTTATTTATACAAGAACCGGGGTACAGTCCAGATGCGCGGGAGGGTGGGAGGATTCACCAGAGACAGAGTGGGGAACAGAACAGGCAGACTGATGAAATACACTGCTGAGAGGAGCAGAGGGTGAGGCAGGAGAGGTCTGCTTCGTCATATGGGATTCTCGCTGGCTGGCCAGGATCAAACCCGAATGCAGAGGCTGTAGACAGCTTCACAGTGCGGTGCTCAACCACCTGCGCCACCAGGGAAGCCGGTTTTTAATGCTGACATTGGGTCCAAAGAATAGACCTTGGCCCATGTGAAGGAATTATGATACTACTATAAGTTAAGAATGTCAAAAGCTGCACACTTAGTAAAAATGTGAATCAGAAAAGACCTGCCTTCTGATCAAATCTTGGATGTCTCTTATATAGTTTCCTTATTTAAAATAAATTATTCTAGATAATCTGGAATCATTTACCTACCCATGGGTTTGGGTGTCTGGGAGGGCATTTGAACCATTGCCTATCAAAATACCTTCTCAAGTTGAGTCAGTAACATAAAGTATGGCCCTGTGTGGTGAAATCCCTGATATGGCTGATATACACAAGTGCAGAATTCCTGATAAGGCATGCTCTTCAGGTTGCACAAGATTCACTGTGATATAGTGCTACTAAAGGTGAGTTTATAATCTTAAATTTTAAAACAAGAAGGTAACAGGCCACCATGAAAATGAGCAAATTGAACCCTCAATGAATTTCAGAGAATAGAATAATTTAATAGTGACTATAAAGTAAGCTTATTGAAAGTAATTTAAGAAGTAGAAAATAACCAAAATCACAAAAAAGAATAGAACAGGGCCTCCATGGTGGCGCAGTGGGTAGAGTGCTGCGCTGTTAAGCTGTCCACAACCTCTGCAGTACAGGTTCGATTCCCAGCCAGCCAGGGAGAAACCCACATGGTATAGCAAACCTCTCCTGCCTTGCCCACTGCTCTCCTCAGCAGTGTCTTTGGTCTGTCTGCCTGTTCTGATCCCTGCTCTGTCTCTGGTAAATTTTCTCACCCTCCCATGCGACTCTGACCTGTACCTCAGTTTCTTGTATAAATAAATAAATCTTAAAAAAATAAAACTTGCATTATTAAAAAAAGAATAGAACAATGAAAATGAACAATTGTATTATAGCAGAAATGAAAAATATATGCAGTAATACTGATGTGATTAAAAAGAAGTAGTCAGCTGAAAAATAGTGAAATGGGAGATAAATCTATGGAAATTAGAGAAATTATCACAGATATCATATTGGAAAACAAAGTAGAAGCTAAGAGGTGAGAATGAAAGATGGATGATCCAACAGACAGTTGGTCTCCAATTTATGACAGTTTGACTTGGGATTTTTTGACTTTATGATGGTATATGAAAGCTACACATATTCATTAGAAGTTACACAAACCATCTCTTGTGATGCTAGGCAGCAGCAGTCAGTCCCAGCTCCCAGTCAGTATTTTTGACTTATGATATTTATAACTTACAATGGGTTTATCAAGGCACAAATGCAAAGGGATATATTCACTCTTATGTTCATTGCAGTTACAAAGCCATTGTATAGAAACAACACCCAAAAGCAGGTGAGTGGAGAAAGATGTGGTGTATGTACACGATGGAATACAAATCAGCTATTTCAAAAAAAAAAAAAAAGATGAAATCTTGCCATTAATGACAACATGGATGGAACTGGAGGGCATGATGGTAAGCAGAAAAGTCAGAGAAAAACAAATCCCAAACAATTTCACTCATATGAAGAATAGAAAGAAATGAAGCACAGGAATAGCAAAAACAAACCAGACTACAGAACTGAGGCTGCCAGAAGGGTGAAGTAGTGAGAACAAAGGGGGTAGGGAGCTCAAAGGGCTGTGATGAGGATTGGTACTTTGCTCATGGGTGCGATGTGGTAACAAACATCAGAAGAGTGTGAGCCTGTACATGCATAGTGCTGTAAACCAGCATGACCTCAATAAAAAAAAAGACAAGAACACACTTGCTGTTAACAAGCCCAGAGCACAGTGGCGCTCCCAGCAGCTCCATATCTGAACACCTGCCTTCCTTGTGCATGAGCAACACAACACTGTTGATCAGAGACTCTCTGAGACTCCATGCCATCAAGGAGTGTGCCAAAGAGGAAGCCATGAAAATGGTCATAACTTACAGAAGCCACCAAAGTTTCAGTCAGAGGAAAAGATCTAAAAATGTCCATGGCGTTTTGCAATGGACAAAGGTTGTGAGTGACTTTGGCAAGAGCTTTTTCAATTGAGTAATGAGGGCAGAAGCAAAGCTCAAGAGTAGACAGGAAGTAAAACCAGCAAGGCAACAACTTAAGAAAACTGTGACTCCATGCAATTTGCAGCAACATGGATGGCGCTGGAAGGGATCATGCTCAGTGAAATAAGCCAGAAAGAAAAAGAAAAATACCAGATGGTCTCACTCATAGCAGGAATCTAGAAAACCTAAATAAGGGACCAGGAAAAAGAATAACTATAAGAAAGAAAATATCAAAATCAACAAACAACTATGAACCAGAGACACTCTATAGGGGGTAGGGGGCGGGGAGGGGAGGGCTTGGGGTCAAAATAAGGGGGTTATAATTGTATGGGGAATATAAAAATAAAATTAAAAAAAAAACTGTGACTCTTTGGCTGGGAAGGGAAGGAGGCTGGTAGAGAAGCAGAAGTGGTAGATGGAGGAAGATATTAGAACGAAAGAGACTTACATGGAAAAAATCTGGGAGAAGGAAAGAGGAAAAAGTCAGGGAGTGAGGAGATGGGGAGCCTGGGTCAGGGAGGAGGACTTTTGCACTGATTTGTAAGTGGGGAAGGAAAAGATGGATGTAGATGCTTTGGAATTGAGTATTTTTTGTGCTTTGTTTATTTTTATGGTCTAACTCCCTCAAAGTTCCTTTATGATAAATCTGTGTTCCCCAAAATATTTGATAAGTTATCCCCTGGTATTTTCACTGAATAGAAAAAAAAAACCTGTTGCTGAATAATGAAAAGCAATTGAAGAATTACTGCCTAGGTCTTTCCAACAGTTCTCCAAAGTAGGACAGTCACCCCATGGTTTTTGCTAAACAGATGTAAAAGGCAAGATCCAGAAAGACTAAGTGCCGTGCTGACATGATTTATGAAGGTTTCTAAGTTATGATCTCTGTTTCTATTTACCTCTCTTAATAATAGTTCTTTCACAAACTCATACAATATTTCCTTATTATGTTGGGACCTTCTATCCTCTACTCTCCATCAGGACTTTGGCTATTACAGTTTCACCCAAGATATTCTCCCTTCCTATGTTTCTCTCTTCGAAAGGAAAACACTGGATACAATATAAAAAGAAAGCACAATCTCTCCAAGCCACTTAATTACTTATTTACTCCCTTGTTTGTTTGTCATGGGATCCAGACTTTCAGGAAAGTGCCAGGTTTCTTATGATTAAAAGGAATTCTTTGTAAGTACATTAGCACTTGTATTGTTACACAGAATGGAATCAGACAGAACCTTAACAGAGTTTTCCATGCTTCACAGAGCACATTTCAGAGACTTTAGTTTTATTGTTTTAGATTCTAGGGATTGTGTATGGTTGTGCAATGGCCACTTGGTTATGCCACATAAGATGACCAGCCAAGCATTAAATAGGGGCATCTGGAGAGTTTGGAAATATGAACAGGCTTTTCAAGCCAATCTCTGACAGAGAGCAGATAAATCCTTCTTACAGATTTATGGGTTCTATTGGGACAGAGTCCTCCCAGTCACCATTTCCATCACTTTACCCTACTAACAGTAACACCCCCGGGGATGACAATGTCTGGAAGAAGATAAGAAATCTTGTAAATCTTTAAAATGTCCCTTTTGCACAGAAAACAAGTGTTTGCTTTTCTTAATAAAGCTACATAACCACAAGCCAAACAGCTGCCAGATGGCCCCTGGAGTGTGGCTTGTCCTCTCTACATCCATGCAACACCCATGTGGAGGATTAAATCAGGTCAGACCTCACAGGCTCTCAGACCCATCACTGCATATCAACAGCTAACCTGTGATTGAGGCTTTATTCTGGGATTTCACATCCACAACTAGCCTTCCCACATGTGATCCTCATAACCAGGCCATGACACGGGGAGAGCAGAGCTTACTAGTTTGCTCATTCTAGATGTTGAGCAAACAGAGTCTCCCAACAGTCAGTTGGTAGGAACTAGAATTTGACCACACATCTTCTGCCTCCAAGTCCAGACTGAGTTGGGGAGATGTAGCTGAGAATAAACTCTGCTAAACATAAGGGGAAGAAGAATCCACTTCTCCCATTTAAACTTATTTTTTTCTTAGAAATTTTCTTTATTGCATGCTGGTTAAGTGTTTTAACAGAGATACAAAACAAGAGACATCAATCAATGTTGCCATAAGAAGCATATTGCAAAAGGGCTATTGTTGACTTGGTTTCTTATCTTCTTCCAGACATTGTCATCCCAGGGGTGTTACTGTTAGTAGGGTAAAGTGATGGAAATGGTGACTGGGAGGACTCTGTCCCAATAGAACCCAAAAATCTGTAAGAAGGATTTATCTGCTCTCTGTCAGAGATTGGCTTGAAAAGCCTGTTCATATTCCCTCTGAGAATAAGTGTAGACATTTGGAGGGTTCAGATTATCCTACCTAAGATACAAGGTGGTTAGATATAAAGTGGACCTGGTCACTACATGGGTGTCTTAGAAATGCACAGAAAGACATCTTTTCCTGTTGGGCCACTTGCCTGATTGACCACACTCCTTATCCTGGCAATGTAGAGGAAACAAGAAAATATGCTGTATGATTCCATTTATATAAAATGTCCAGCAATGATAGATTCACTGGGACAGAAAGCAGATCACTGGTTACCAGATGCTATGGGGAGAGCAGGAAAGCAAAGTGATGATTTAATCAAGACAGCATCTCCTTTAAAAATGATGAGCATAGATCAGAAGTAGATTTTGATGTGGCAGTACACCACTTGGAAAGTTCTAAATACCATACATCTGTATGGTACACGGTGTAGCCACCTCCTTTCAATGTCTTTACAAAGACTGCAGCTTGAAGGGAGCTCTGTGGCAGATTGGATTTGCATCCCCCCCTCTCAGAGAAGAGATAAGGGCACCTTACTCTTATAATATTGGAGGTCCCATGTTTGAGTCTGGGAACCAGACATAATGGAAAGTGTGGGTAGATCTGACTAGTGCAGAGGGTGAACTACATTGGAGACCTCTCATACATCACACAAGAGCCTCTAGCCTCACTGTCTCTGATTCTGGTCATGCAACAGTCAACTTCTCTGTGAGTTCTGACCAGCTGCACCCAACAGGGCAGCATCCCAGCCCTGCGCCAGACTCTCAGCTTCCACTCTTGGGCTTTTCTGTTAATATCTGGAACTTGTTCATCACCCATGCAAGAGAAACCTAGGAGGTTGTAGAGTTAACATCCTGGCCCATGGGGATAAAACTGATGGATCAAAGTTTTCCTGTCTCCCCTCCCCGAGCAAGGTCTTGGATGCATGGCATCTGAATTTCAGATAGTTCCCTGGGATCAGCAACCCTTTGCTTCTAACAGCAGCAAACTCTCCCTTCCTCCTGCTTCACTTCACCATCCCTCCAGTCTGCAATTTGGAATCACAAACCACATGCAGGGTCAGATAAAGCCAAACTTAATGTGAATTCTCAAACTTTATCAAGGAATTCTCAAAGGTCTATGATTTCTAGCGAACCCAGGTTAAGACATCTCTGACTCTTCTCTTTCACTCAAACTCTACACAATCTGTTAGAAAATCCTGTGACTCTGCCTCCTAAATGAATCCAGGATTCAACCACTTCTTACCCCCTTCCCTGTTACTTAATGGCTGGTACAATTCATAGTCACCGCTGCGTGATTAGTAAACTCAGTGAGCAGGGTGACCTTAACAAAAGGTATTAAGTTCATGCAATTTGGGGGGGAGAGGACAATTTTTTTTAATACCTTCTTTAAAAAAAAGACTTTTTGCATAGAAGAACTGGGGTGTAGACCAGAGGTGTTGTGAGAGAATTCACCAGAGACAGAGTGGAGAGCAGAGCAGGCTGATCTACTGAGATACATTGCTGAAGGGAGCAGCAGGTGAGACTGGAGAGGTCTGCTGCGCCATGTGGGTTAACTCCCTGGCCAGGGATCAAATAAAATAAATGTATCTACATACAGTTTACCCCTTACCAACACAGTTTGAACTGCTCAGGTCCATTCACATGCAGGTTTGTTTGGGTTCCAAGCGCACAGATTCACCAACAGCAGACATTCCTTGGTGCAATCATGAATGTGGACCACACGGAGACAGAGGAACATATATGGGACTTGAGTATTGGTGGATTTAGGTACAGAGTGGGGGTCTTGACAGCAATGTCCTGAAGATATAAAGGACAACTGTGGTTAAGTCTTGAAGGAGTCAAGACTAATATGCAGATTTTTAATTGTTCTGGGGTCAGTGCCCCTAACCCCAAAGTTGTTCAAGTGATATCTGTTTCTATTCCTATATACCTATATATCTATATCTTCTCTCCATTATACTTATCTGACTTGTACTAACTTGACATTTTGTGTTATCTATCTATCTATCTATCTATCTATCTATCTATCTATTTATTTATGTCATCTGCTTTTGCTAGAATAGAAGATCAAGGAGGTGTAATGCCTAGACTAGTATTAGCATGTAGTAGGTTACCAACAAATATTTATTGACAACAGAAAGGAGAAAGGAAGTAAAGAAGAAAAACCAACCACAATTAAATGCCACCTATCCAAAGGTAGATTTCAGGTGACTTCAAGCCTTTAGGCCATGACTATGAACTCAGGAATGATGGGAAAGAGTTGGAGAAGGAAATAAGCTGTGAAAAAGTGCATCAACAGCTCACGTGACAGCCCACATTTTTGGGCCCCATTAGATCTTATTTATTCTCACATTCAGCAACTTTTCCCAAAGTTAGCCTTCCAGTTTCCCAGCTCACACATTACAATTCCTGGCAATGAAAAGAGACAATTTCCATCTCCTCTACTGAGTTGAGTAATTATGCAAATACTTGGGTGTGGGTAAAATTAAGCTAATGCCATATATGATATTATGTATATACAGAAATCATATTTCTGAACAAAAGATTGTTCACAGATTGTCTTTCCAGGTGCAAAAGGTGTGGGGAGTTCAGTTAAGATAATGATGAAAAATTTGAATTTCTAGAATACTCTGAGGGTAAAATATTTTCAATTTTTCTGTGGCAGAACAATCCAGAGCATATTTACATGTCAGAACACATAAAAAAGCTTCATTTACATGACATTTTAAAAATCACAAATGCCTGCTTTATAATTCAAAGGAAAGGATTTGTTTTGAAATTTTCTGGAACATCCTAAATGTTTTTAAGGATTTGTACAAAAATGAAGCAAAGTAAGGAGAGCGTGACATCTAAATTAAATACTTTAAAATCTAATTAGTAGCGTTGAACAAACAAAATCATTTTGTCCATAATTAAAATTCCTTCAATTATTTTCAGTTGTAGTAATGAAGGCAGAAGACTAATTTAGCATACTGACAAATGTCAGTGAAAGAGGAATAGGGCCAACATAAATTATTTACTGTCAGATATGAGGCATTAAACAATTATAAAATCTGTTTTTAATCCATTGACTTGAAAACTAGTCACATTTAGTGAACGTCTGTGTGAAGGTCTATTCAAGTGACAGGCTTAGTGTGAGGCAAAAGAAAAGGATCATCAAAATTCAGGAAACAAAACATGACATTCAAAGGTCAGGTGGTTTTTGCCAATTTTTTCAATATATGCTTTACCATTCTTTATAATGAAAAAGAAAGTCGGCATCATAGTTAATATCAAATGTACACAAAAATGCCAAATTTCTCCAAAAGAGAATTTTTTTTTTTAGTGTTTAACTTCTTTTTATTTTTTTATTTAAATATTTTATTTTATATAATTCTTACATCTTTTTTCATCTTTGCACAATGTATGCATTTTCACTTTGGTTATAGTCCCCATACAATTGCACCTCCCCCCTTACTTTGACTCTAGTCATTCCTTTCCCCGCCCCTCCCTCTCTCCCCAACTCCACAGTGTGTCTCTGGTTTATAGTTGCTTGTTAATTTTGATTATTACTTGTAATGATTTGTCTTTTTCCTGGTCTCTTATTTAGGTTTTCTAAATTCTTGCTATGAGTGAGACCATCCGGTATTTTTCTTATTCTTTCCATCTTATTTCGCTAAGCATGATCCCTTCCAGCGCCATCCATGTTGCTGCAAATTGCATGTGTTTATCTTTTTTGAATGCTGAGTAATATTCCATGGTGTATATGTACCACATCTTCTTGATCCAGTCATCTATTTTTGGGCATTTGGGTTGCTTCCATAGCTTAGCTATTGTAAACAGTGCTGCTATAAACATAGGGGTGCAGGTGCCCTTTGGAATTACTGTTTCTGTGTCCTTTGGGTAAATACCTAGGAGTGGAATTGCTGGATCATATGGAAGCTCTATGTTTAGTAGTTCAAGAAATCTCCATAAAGCTCTCCATAGTGGTTGGACCAGTTTGCACTCCCACCAGCACTGTAGGAGAGTTCCTTTTTCTCCACACCCTCGCCAACATTTATTGTTGCTAGTTTTTTTAACATGTGCCATTCTCACTGGTGTAAGATGGTATCTCATTGTAGTTTTGATTTGCATTTCCCTGATTGCAAATGATGTTGAACATTTTTTCATATGCCTGTTGGCCATTTGCATTTCTTCTTCAGAGAAGTTTCTTTTCAGCTCTTCTGCCCACTTTTTGACTGGATTATTTTGTTTTTGTTGAGTCTCATCAGCTCTTTGTAGATTTTTGTGATCAGTCCTTTATCGTTAGTGTTATGTGCAAAAAGTTCTCCCAGTCAGTGGGGTTTCTCTTTGTTTAGGTTATTGTCTCTTTAGCTGTGCAGAAGCTCTTTAATTTGATGTAGTCCCAGCTGTTTATCTTTGCCTTCACTATCACTGCTTTGGGTGATGTGTCTGTAAAGATGTCTTTGATGTGCATATCATGTAGTGTTTCGCCTGTATTTCCTTCTACGTATTTTATGGTTTCAGGTCTTATGTCTAGTTCTTTAATCCATTTTGAGTTGGTTTTGTGCATGGTGTGAGGTAGTGGTCAAGCTTCATTCCAGAAGAGAATTTCTTAATGTGGAGGAGGGTCAAGGATACCATTGAAAATCTGAGGAAATTTATGGACTGAGCAATGCACTGATGTACATAATTTTTCACATAATCCTAGATCCCCAGCAGGATAATCACAGACCCCTTAGCAAACCCATAAACCTCTGTTTAATAAATCTTAATCTTGAATGATAACATACCTTATACAACCACGAAAAAGTAAAATAAATCAAATTAGATCAATCTAAGTTAATTTCTCAGCTCTGGAGAATAAAAAAGCCTATTTTCATTAATTGTCTGATAAATTCAGATAAAATTCACTCACTTAACAACAAGTTCTAAGTGTCATGAATTGATTTTCTATCTACTACTCTGTCAGACTGAGACCCCAAGAAAACCAGGGTTTGACACACAGATGAAATGACTAGATTTTCTAGATCCAGGTGACCGAGAACAGGACTGAATGGGCTTGGTCTCTGCAGAATTGGTCTGGTTGTTGAGCCTGGAACCCTCTGCTCGCACAGTCCTGCCTTCCAAACTATTTCATGCCTCTCCCTCCAGGGCCTGGCGGGACGTCCTGTGCATCAAAGCACTACTTTGGCTCAAGTTACCAGGATATTCCAGTACAGCCTTGTATTATCCTGAAGCATAAAAAAATTCTCCAGGAAAGTATACACGAAGGCCCTTGAAAAACAGTAACGTGATTGAAAAGAATTAAAAATTTTTAATCATTTTTTGAGAGTTAAAGAAAATTTAACCTGCTGCTCTGAGAAGTCTTCTGAGTATCCTAGACATCCTCGGACCTCTTCTACTTGCTTCCTTCTTGGTGTGCTAGTCTGGATGGTCGGTTTCTCTTCCTTCCCCACCAGATAAGCACTCTTATTTCTCTTCCTTCCCAGCCAGATATCTCTTGCATTTTCCCTCCTTGTTTAACAAGTTTGTCTACTTGCATTCTAAGGAAAAGGAAGGGCATTCCTAAGAAAGTAGTATGGGCATTCCCCCTGGTGGTGTGGGGGTTAAAGTCTCAGTGCTATCAAGCTATCACCAGCCACTGAGACATGAGTTCGATCCCCAGCAGGGAGCAGACCCACATGGCGCAGCAGACCTCTCCTGTCTCACCCACTGCTCCTCTCAGCAGTGTATTTCAGTAAATCTGCTCGTTCTGCTCCCCACTCTGTCTCTGGTGAATCCTCTCACCTCCCGCGGCCCCCCCCCCACCTCTGGCCTGTACTCCAGTTCTTGTATGCATAAATAAATTGATCTTTAAAAAAAGCAGGTGTGTTCAGTTTTAAATAGTGATTTGGAAAAGTGTACTGAGAAGGTCACATCTGAATGGAAATTTGAAGGCAGCAAGGGAAAAATAACCTGAGACATGGAGAAAGAACCTAATGTGGAGTCTGACACATATGAGGCTGAGACAGGGCAAGCTAGGGTTATTAGGCAGTTTTAGGGATAGTGCAGGAGAGGACCTCTGAAAAATTTAGGGAGGCTTCAGAGATAAGGACAAGCAAGGGAAAGTAACCCATTCCATTAGGAAAAACAAACATGCCAGGACCAAGGACAATATTGTTAATGCTGGTCCTGGTTCCCTTCAGGTGGTAAAGGGAGGCGGAGATTGGAGAAATGGAGAGTGGTTTAATTTATGGTCACATTAGAAGGGCAGCTGTTTAACTTCAATGCAGGGATGCCCATCCAGAAGACTGGGCCATAAATTTAAAGATGCAACAAATGGGGAAAGAGAAAGCTGTCAGATAAGGAATATGAAGATCCCCACTCAGTAACAAATTAAGTGAGACAGCCGAGAACTAACCAATCACAAAGAGACTGGGGCAGCTTTAGAATAATGAGGGAAAAAAAGTATATATTCCCTAAGACACGACTCTACTTTGGCTTCCTTGCCCCTCCCAGACCTGGTTCCCTGGCCTGGGAGTCCCACTTTATTTCTGTTCTTTTTCTCCTCAATAAACTTTTTCTTCTAAACAAACCTGCCTTTGCTGGCTTGCTTGCCTGAGCGTCTGCGAAGTTCCTGCTGTGGCTTTGTGAGACACCAACCCGTGGGGGGTCTAGTGGCTGGGGCTCAGCGCTGCCCTGCAGCCTGGAATCAGTTCCTGGCTGGGAGACTAGGCCTGACAATTCCGGTATCAAGGCTAATGGGATGTGCCCGGTAACAGTGTATTAAGAGGATGTGGGGTGTATATACACAGTGGATACTACTCCATTATAAAAAGAGGTGAAAATCTGGGCCTCCCTGGTGGCCCAGGGAGTGGGTGCTATAGACACAGTGCTATAAAGCTATTTCCAGCTACTGTGGCAAGAGATCAATCCCCAGCAAGGGAGCTACCCACACAGCACAGCAGATCTCTCTTGTCTCGCCCGCTGCTCCCCTCAGCAGTGTATTTCAGTGAATCCACCTGTTCTGCTCCCCACTCTGTCTCTGATGAATCCTCTCACTCATTCCCCCCACCCCTGCACCCCTGGCCTACACCCCAGTTCTTGTATGCATAAATAAATAAATCTTAAAAAAAGAAAAAGGGCAAATCTCACCATTTGTGACACATGCATGGAACTGGAGGGGATTATGCAAAGCAAAATAAGTCAGAAGGAGAAAAAGACAATACTGAGTGATCTTACTTATTTGTGAAATATAGAGAAACAAAACAAAAAAAAACAAGAAAAATTAAACTAAAACAAACCCTAGAAATTTGACTGTATAATTGAGGCTACCAGAGGGGGAGGGTAGGTTTGTGGAGCAAAATGTGGAGGGTCCCAACAGACTGTAGGTGCCACAGTGGTGCATATGGTAACACACATCTGAAGGGTGTGATCCCACACTTCTAAATCATATGTGATATTGTAAGCCAATGTCATCTCAATTAAAAATATATAATGAAAAAACTGCCCAGGTTTATCGGCTTCTTTGGAAGGCAGCTATGCTCACCACTATACCACCAACGCGGACCATTTTATCGGCTTCTTTGGGTCTTCACTTCCCTATGAAACTTCCCATGTCATGTAAGAGTTTATTAAATAAATTTGTATACTTTCCTCTTGTTAATCTGTTTTTGTTGTTGTTGTTGTTGACTATTTCTCCCAGTCAATAACTTAAGGTAGGGGGAAAGTTACTTTTTCATCTGAGCATTCTCAAAAGCACACCTAGAAAATGGTAGAATGAGGCATTCAGCCACAATCTCACCCTGGAGGGAATTCTAGAACCACTTCACTCTCCCACCCCTATAGAGAATATGGGGGTGGCTAAGAGCTTCGGAATCCAGGTACTTACAAACTTTAACTAAATGGATTTTAAAGAATTTTCTGGGGTTTTTGAGGTTTCATCAACCCTCGAAGTGCTTTAATCTTACAATCATTTAAACTATTTTATTAAAATATTTATTAAGATATTACGACATGGGTAAAACTTCTTTAAAGCAATTGTTGTAATTAAACAGTTCTACAAAATCAAATAAAAAAGATACATGGAAAAATATATATGGAAAATATATGAAAAAGTCAAAAAAGAACTAGGCTTTATATTTATTGCTTGAATGAATCAAATAAAGGATTTTAAAACTAGTTACTGCCCAATAAGTCATCTTTGGACCAGCAGTTACCCCCATGGATTTCAGATTGACCTTGGCTAGCACTGTGTTATGAAAAAAGCAGTAACATATTTTGTTACTCAGCAATATTTTTGTCCCAAGTGAATGAATCAAACCCCTTTACTGCTTATGATGGAGGTTAAGAGTAGAAGAGTTGGAAAGGGGATACCACAAGACCAGAAACCTGGCTCTGGCAAGGCCAAGAGCTGGAGGTGGGGCTAGAATTGATTGACATAGTCAGTAAACCAGCTATAGAAATGAAATATCCTTAGAGCAAGTATCAGATGCTATAGAGAGTATCACGAGGCACAGACCAGAGGAAAGAAGATATGGAGATTGAGGGCCATGAGAGACTCTGAATCCTTTTCAAATTCCAAACATTCAAAATTAACCAAAGTTAGCAACTCTACAAAGGAATGGGCTCCTCCCAAAGAGAAGAAAACTGTATCAGTGCAATTTCTGCACTGGCAAGGGGCAGCAGCCCTTCTGCCCACCTGTGCCTATGCAGGTGCTCCTTGCTGCAACTTCCTCCCATTGTGGGCAGCAGCCCCCCTGCTCCCCTGTGACCTGCGACCATGTTGGTGCTTTTCTTCACTGACCTCCCTTTGCAAAGCAGCAGAGGCAGCTCCTCCCAAGGCTGCCTGCCTGCGACCATGCAGGGCTCTCTTTTTGCAAACCTGTCCCTTTCTGGGGCAGCTCTTTCTGCCTGCTTGTGTTGGTGCAAGTGTCCTTTACTCTCCTTTCCCTTTATAAAAAACCTGCCCTTTTTTGGATCTAACTAATGCCTCTGTCTATGGAGAAACTCATCTGGGAAACTCGCTGGTGCTGCTGAATGGGGAGCTCTGGTGGAACTTTTTCCACAGTTAACCCCACTTTTCGAACCCAACCAAAAATGACTTTTTTAGTTTAGAATTCTTCAAAGCTCTTCAAATAAGCAGTTTCCTCTCCTGAAACTCTGCTTCCCCACGTTCCACCCTCTGCACCTCCTTACACCCAAATTCCAAGTAGCTCAGGTTGTAGTTCAAAATCTCCCCCGAGCCCAGTTTAAGTCTTCCCCAGCCTTATCAGCCAACATATTTATAGGTAAGTTTATATAATTATTTGATTAATATTCAGTTTCTACACTAGTCTGTAAGATCCCTGAGGTCAGGGAAGTGTTAGTGTTATTCTCCATCAAACCTAGAGCTTTGCCAGTGTATCGAATAGAGCCAGATGTGCTTAGTGCACATCTGCAGTCTGAAGGATGGTGAATAATGTTGAGGGCATCGACCCCTCTTTGGAGGGAAATCTATACATTGTGTGTGATCTTAGAATGATCCAGTTCTGCATCTCCCACAACAGACATCAAAAATGGGGGAGGGAAGCACCTTCCTCTCCCTCCCCTGCAGCTAGAGCTTAGCCGGTGACCTATGCCAGACATCCAGATGTGAACATATAGCGCATTGTGCTTGGGCTGGAGTCAAAGGCAGGGACAGTTGGGAAATTATTGATGGCAGCACACAGCCCGGCAGCTGCAGAACTGGCCGCCAACACCACAGATGTGCAGTGGCCACGGGTGTGGCCACAGATTGTCCATGGAGCTTTTCTCCAACCACGTGGTGGGTCATGGCTTCCACTGCCTGCTGTGGTTTCTGGGTCCTTTCAAAGCCTGCTTCTACAGGTGATGCTTCTGTGAATTACATATTATTCTTTCAAAAATATTTATATCCTTCTTAAGCTACAACAGAGTGGGTTTTCTGTTCCCATCAAACACCTCGACTGATACACATGGAATGAAAGAATACATCGTGGGGTCTGGAAGCAAGAAGCGAGGCCACCTTCTGAGACACGGAGTCTGGCTGTGTTTGGGCAGTGAGTGGGTGCTGACGCACAGGCGTCTCTTCTGACGGGGAGCCAAATATCATTCAGTTATGACCACCAACCGTGACTAAAACAACTGTGAAATGTGGACTAAGCCCACATTCCTCTAAGTGTGGAACTGGCAGGACACAGAATGCATGAGATTATTTCAGGTGGGTTACCCTTCGGGCATCAAATAACACTGGGTCCCACTGGGAGGAAGTGATTCCTTTCCCATTGTCTTTCAATTCCCTGAAACCTGCAAGGATGCTGAGTTGGGGAGACATCTCCTTGTGCTTCTCTCACACTTAATTATCTCCCTTTTATCAAAGAAAAGGCAGCCACGGCTCAGGACATTCCCAGGCTGGAATATGCCTTTGTGTTCACTATATTTAGTTTTATGATATCTCCTGTTTGTAACAAATTGTGCTATTTTTCTATTTATAGTCATGATATAAACTTTCTTAATAGATTTTTTCTGTTTAAAGGCATCAGCTTAGGACTCCTTGGTGGCATAAAGGGTTAAGTCTCAGCATTGTGAAGCTATCTGCACGATTTCGATTTCCTGCCAGGGCGCTACCCACATGGCACAGCAGACCTCTCCTGTCTCACCCGCTGCTCCCCTCAGCAGTGTATTTCAGTAGATCTCCCTTTTCTGCTCCCCACTCTGTCTCTGTGAATCCTCTGACCTCCCACCCCCCGGCCTGCACCTCTGGCCTACACCCCAGCTCTTGAATGAATAAATAATTCTTTCAAAAAATAAAGGAGTCAACTTAAAGATACTGAATAAATAACAGCACAGGTGGAACACATAAGGCAAAAATTCTGCAGATGTCTGTCTATGGTTTAGAAAACACAGGGAGAGCCCGTCAGTTGGTCACATGCAAAGTGCAAATGGTTGAGATGGGAAGAAAAACCCTGAAAACAACAGCTGCAAGATCTCCTTCAGAAACATTTCTCAAGGAGTAAGAATGTTCAAGAAACTCCCCATTACTTTACTGTGGCCCTAGATCCCAGAAAGTGGAAGTTGGAGGGGTGGGAGGTGCTGATTATCACCTTCATGAAACTGATGCCTTCAAGAAACTATCAAAATGACAAGGCAAGGGATGGACTCATTTCCTTGAGAATAAAAAAAACCCACACATGTAGGGAAAAAAAAACATTAAACTCCGTCCACCGTCCTCACTCAGAAAAGGGAGGTCCACCAGGGTGTTCTGGTGCACAGAGGGGCCAAATGGCAGCTTTCTGGATGAGAATGATGGGTTAGTCTTGCCATCTTTAGTTTGGAGATAGTATGATATACATTTATATGCCCAAATTTAAATACTTAGTTGTATTCTGCTTAATTCCCTTAGATCAGTCATTCTCAGTTGGCAGGAGCAATGTTTTACACACTATCCATACATCAAAGATTGCAGGATATTTTATTGGCAGGTATGGGTTGTAGCCCCCCCGCTCACCTGCACCCAGGAGAGCCACTGTTATGTGAGAGTGAATCATGCCCCCCCCAAGGGTGTAGGTAGAGAAAAAGATACAGAGTTAATATTTCAGTGAGAGCCACAACAGTAGAACTCTTCTCTGTCGGCCCCCACCATGCGGCAGGTGTATGGGGAGTGCAGAAAGAGGTGATCTGTTTCCCCTTTCAGCAACATTATTATGAACAGAAGATAAGGCTTGGGAAAAGCTGCTCCCAGCACTATAATCTGTAAAATGAATAGGCAGTGGCTTACACAGCATCTAGTTTCAGAAAGTAGTTACCACCAAGAACAGGTTTTTAGTGACAAAGATCTGGTTTGTTTCAGCAGAGAATTTCTTCCCTAACAGATATTAGTCTTTGTTTTTTCTCTTCCTCCCAGCCCCTCTTTCTTCCTTCTGTTCTTCTTTCTATCCTATTAGTCTCTTTTCCACCCGATCTTCTATTCTTTGAGTTCTTGCTTACACCTCAGATCAGATGTATACTGGCTGGCTAACAGTTTGGATCTGCTCTTTCAGATCAAAAGCACCCAAAGCTTCTGTGTCTTATTGGACATCACCAGTTTTCAAACGTCTTTCTCGAAAGCCTTATGACCCTCCAGGGAGAAGTGAACAGGTAACTGTGAGCAGTGATTTCAGGGTACAGTTCTGTGCTATCTCATATCCTGGCACTGCCTGGTGCAAGCTGTGTGACATTGAATAAATTTTGTGCCTTGGTTTCCTCATCTATCAAATGAAAGCCATAAGATCCTTTTATACACTTGTATTTTGAGAGAATTCAGTGGGTTGAGCACATGTATGGTGCTCCTGCCCTGAGGAGGACAGGAATCAGCACAATAAGCTGCTAATTTACACATTTGATCTTTTTTTAAATAATTTTTTTAAAGATTTTTTTTTTAATTTATACAAGAGCTGGGATACAGGCTAGAGGCACTGGAGGGTGAGAGGATTCACCAGGGACAGAGCGGGGAACAGAACAGGCACACAGACCTAAAGCACTGCTGAGGGGAGCAGCGGGTGAGACAAGAGAGGTCTGCCGCGCCATGTGGGAATCTCTCTGGCAGGCCGGGAATCGAACCTATGCTGCAGAGGCTGCAGACAGCTTCACAACGCTATGCTTAACCCACTGCGCCACCAGGAGACCCCACATTTGACTTCTTCCATAAGATTTCCTTCAACAAGAGAACACTCCTGCCCCCAAAGTTTTGAAGATTGCTTGGCTCCTGTGACTGAGGCTTGTGGTCATTATATAAATTTGCACGCTATTTTACCTATACTTTTTAATAATGTTTTCTTCCCTCTCTCAGAATAACCTCCCCCTTCAGAACCGAATCCCTCCTTTGTTTTCAAGGTCAGAGTCTCCTTGTCACTGTCCTGCAATTTCAGCGGGTTCCCTCAGACTCATGGACACCACAGACACCACAAAACACCTGGCTGAACCCTGTCTTTCATCCCGAAGGCAACTGGGGTGCTCTCAAGTACATGATCTCACCTAACTGTGCAGTGAGGGGGAGGGGTGAGGAGACCACAGGTTTCCTTTGATTGTTCCCCAGCATTACCCTTTCTCCCCAACATTGGTGGTGTCACAAACAGGACGACTCCAAGTTGCCTGCCACCATCAGTGTCACATTTCTCTCCATGACCCTGGATTCTGCCATCTTTAAAGACGTCCCTGAAGAAGTGATGCCTCTGGTGGCATTTTCTCTGACCACACAGTGAGCAGTCTGAGACTTGCATATTTATTTGTTCATTCATTTCTTTAACAAGATTTTTTTTTTTAAGCCCCACAGTAGTTCTAGACCCTGTGCTGGGTGCAAGGACTCTGGAATAAATGACAGAGTCTCTGTGTAAGGAGTTCGTGTCCTGCACCCAGCGAAAATCAGCAAGTTACAGAGAAGTGTGCTGGGGTAAGGGCTAGGGCAGGGTTCACACACGGTGATGGGGGAGTTCATCCAGGCTAGGGGCCGTGAAGGAATTAACACCTATTCTGAATCTTAGGCCCTGGCAGATGAAGAAAGGGTGAAAATACTGTGGGTCGAGGGCAGAGTCTGTGGCAGAGAAAGCAGAGAACTTTGGAGAAAGTGCCAGAAGTTCTGTTCAGAAAGAGTGGAAATATTTCACGAGGCTCCCTAAGGGTTGAGAGAAACTCTGGGTTACTCTGGAAGGATTTTGTAGGTTGTACCAAAGAGGCTACAGCAAGTCTAAGTAGGGGCTTACTTAAGAGGATGAGTGTGCTTTATTCTGTGGAGACAGCATGAAGAAAGAAGCTCTAGCTGGACTTTTTTTGCACTAATTAATCCAGGTGAGCTAGGACAGGGTGTTATCTGAGAGGGCGGACATGCTCGCCTCTGCTTCCACCCACATGGGCTGGCCCTCTGAGCTAAATTCTTGAGAAAATCTTGAAGTACAAATTTACCATCGACTTTCATCGATCTGTGTTCTCTTTAGGAACCTGCTTATCCTCACCTTAACTGTGTTTACCCAGCTTAGGTTTCCTGTTATTTCTTCCAGTTCTATATTTCCGCACTCCAGAGAACCTTTTTTCCCTTGACTTTACCTACAATTATCCTTTCAATGGTCTTTGGTGTCAATGTTTGCTAAGCGACAGACAGATATAAAACTTACATAACATTAAGTTTCTAATTTGGTAACATTTAACACGCAGACAAAATACATTTTATGACATTTCATCTCTTTGTAACTCTACCAAGCCCATCCCAAAGGCATTATGTTGGTGGATAGTTCACATCTGAGAAAGCGACTTGGGATACTTCATACAAAGTTACCATCATACTTTGTAGGACGAATATATATATATATATCATCTATATACACACATACATATATCTAAATGTATATATTTATCAAGCTTCTGATTAAATTTTTGCTAATTATCTGATGAATCAACAGATCTTCTAAGATAATTTCCCATCTCCAAAGATGAATTGGAGAAATACATTTTTGTGTGATTTTTCATTACCTAAAATAAGATCCAAAAGGTCAATGCCTGAGTTACCTTTAGTCTTATTAATATCTAAGTGAAACTAAAATTATTCAGCCAGGGCTAGGAGGAGGCAAACCGCAGAAATAGCAACTTTACGAAAGAAGAACTCACTTTCATCTTGTACCAAGGTTTTGTTACCTTTTCCTGTGTTATGAAAAACTCGGGTGTCAGAGTTCCAAGTCTGGACAATTGAGTTTTTATCAAACACACACACACACACACATTGAGTTTTACACACACACAACAAACACACACAACCTTTTGCCTATTTCCAAAGCTCTTTTTGCACATGTCCTGCCACATTTCTGCAAGCCCCATTGAGTTTTTAACACACACACACACACCCCCACTGAGTTTTACACACACACTGAGTTTTACAGACACACACACACAACCTTTTGCCTATTTCCAAGCTCTTTTTGCACATGTCCTGCCACATTTCTGCAAGCCCCATTGAGTTTTTACCAAACACACACACACACACATTGAGTTTTACACACACACAACAAACACACACAACCTTTTGCCTATTTCCAAAGCTCTTTTTGCACATGCCCTGCCACATTTCTGCAAGTCCCATTGAGTTTTTACCAAACACACACACACACACACACCTTTTGCCTATTTCCAAGCTCTTTTTGCCCACGTCCCACCACATTTCTGCAAGTCCCATTGAGTTTTTAACACACACACACACACACACACTGAGTTTTACACACACACTGAGTTTTACACATACACACACACAACAAACACACACAACCTTTTGCCTATTTCCAAGCTCTTTTTGCACATGTCCTGCCACATTTCTGCAAGCCCCATTGAGTTTTTACCAAACACACACACACACACACACACACACACACACACTTTTGCCTATTTCCAAGCTCTTTTTGCCCACGTCCCACCACATTTCTGCAAGCTCCTGGCTTCTACGCCCCCCTCTCCCTCCCGGGTACTCACAGGGTCTGCGTGCTGGGGGGCAGGCTGGGGATGCGCTGGATGTCTTTGCAGGTGACTCTGAAGTCGCCCTCCTGGTGGCACTCGCAGGGCGGAGAGGGGCACCCCGGCCCCCCCAGGCTTCCATGCAGGACAAGAAGCAGCGCCAGCTGCAGCAGGGGCGTCGACCTCATTTTCCACAGGTCCCCGAGTCTAATTCCTCATTCTCCACCACGTCTCATTCCCAGCCCTTGGCGCCTCGGGCTCGCGAAGCTGGGGAGCAGGAGGGTTGGGTGGGGGGAGACTCCGCGAGGCTGTGACTTCAGCACCAAAGAGGAGGCTGGAGAGGGAAGGAAGAGCTCTGAAGTGCTCCGTTTCCCTGGGCAACTCTCCACCCAAACAAGCCTACTTGCTTCACATTCTTTACCCAGAACCACGCGGCCGGATTCTTCTGTTCCCTCCTGTCCAACACCGGTCCAGGTGGTCCCCCTGCTTTCCAAGCTGCCCTGTGCGCCGCCCTTGAGATCTCCCCAAAGTCTAGTGAGTCGCCCCCTCCCTGCCTTGCCCCTCAACCCAATGGGCCACCTTTTCCCGCGGGTCGCCGCCGGCCAGCGCCGCCTGCCGGGGTGCACCGCACGCACCCCCACCCAGACAAAGTTCCCGCGGGATGCGCTGTGTCGGGCGACACCCCGATATCCCCCAGAACTTCAGTTCTCCTGGCCCAGGAGGCCTCTGCTGAGTGTTGAAGGGGGTCACACGTCGCTGACCAGCCCCAGGTGCGGACGCAGCCGGAGCCCGACACGCCTGGCAGATTCTCGCTGCTCCCCAATTTCAGCACAAACCCCGACCCGCACGCGGGAGCCGAACGCCCCTCAGGGAGCCACCTGGTGGCGAAGGACGGACACTGCAGCGGGCGGACGCGGCCAGGCGCGGGGAACTGGGCTGTGGGGCCCTCTGCTGGGCAGAGCTGGGAATCGCAGGAGGCGTTCTGGTGCCCGGAATGGCTCGCCTTTCGGTTCTGCCACGGGGCTGGAAGCTGGCCTGTCCGTTCTGGTTTGTGTCCTGTAAAGACACCAGTGATTGTATTAGGGCCCACCTTCCTCTACTGTGACCTCAGTTTAATTGGAATATTTGCAAAGACCATATTTCCAAATAAGGTCATATTCCTAGATACCAGGCTGTGAAATGTCAAGGTATCTTTTGCGGGGTGACAGACACAAACATTTAACCACAGGGATGTTTGTGTTTGATAATTCTAATATCTTTTTCACTTCTGGGTCAGCTTAAGTTGGTTGATTTTCTTTTTCTTAAAATGGTCTGCCTTTTTCTTCTGTGCACATTTGATCAACTTGGTTTGGATGAAAGATATTATAAAGTTCACCCTTTTGGGCATTGAATTATTTACTTTCATTTTTTAAAAATAAAATCTGCACTTTATTTTGATTTTTTAAATGGATTTTCTTTTTGTACAATTTTTATTTATTTATATTTGCTTAGAAAAGCAAAGGTGTAAGCCACAGTTACAGGGGGTGAGAAGATTCACCAGGGAGCAGAGCAGGTGGATTTACTGAAATACACTGCTAAGGGGAGCAGCTGGTGAGACAGGGTAGGTCTGCTGGGTTAGCTCTCTGGCCAGGCATTGAGCTCAGGCTACAGTGGTGATAGCGTGGCTTAATCCCTAGGCCACCAGCGAGACCCCTACGTAAATATTCTTGAGACCTTATCAGATGTGGTTATATTACCTGGCAACAGATTGATTATTTTAGATCTTGCTTTCAGTATTAGGTGGGCTTAGAGTAGCATTTAATTCAGTGCTAATTATTCCCCACTTTTGAGACAAGACTCTTCTGAGTATTCTTTCTAATGCTCCATGAATTATGAAGTGTTTCAGTCTGGTTGGTGGGAGTAGTCACTATTCTGCTCTGTGTGAACTATAGGATATTTTCCCCTCCAATCTTGTCACATACATCTTTAGCTTCCATGTCTTCACATGCAAGTGATGATTCCTACACTGTCCATGGAAACCTTTCATAGTTTTCTCTCTATAACTCTCCTCTCTCTCAGTAGTTTGTCCTGTAAAATGCAGCTGCCTTTGTCTTTCCAGACTCTCAGCTCTGTCTTCTTGATTAGGAGCATCGCTGGGGTCTGAATTGGCTTCCCTGTCCTTGCATCATGGGTTAGGAACTCCCTGTAGGGTACGGAAAAATGTCAGGCTTTTCTGCCCTTCCGCCATCAGGATAGATGATGGATCCTTGTGGTCCTGAATGCATGCCTGATGACGGGCACCGGAGTAGGGTGTGGGCATAGGTAGATGGGATTCGCCTGGGCTAAGACTGGGCTTTAAGGGTGGCGTCACGGGGACGCCAGCAGAAGCCAAGAAGTCAAGAATGAACGGAATCCGAAAGAAGAAGAGAAGCAGAGAGAACGCTGGAGAGCCCAGATAGAGTGTAGATTTCCTGGGGGCTGGGAGGCCTGACAGCCTCCCAGTCCCCCAGCACCCCTGCCTGCTGTGTACCAGGTAAATCCCAATAAAAGGCCTGCAAAAACCACTGAGGATTCTGACTCCTCCTTTACCAGGTCTGCATGGGATCAGAAAACCTGCACTGTGTGGTTACTGCCTTGCACTCCCTCAAAACAATACTTTGTAGCAATCATAAGGCTTACTTACTTGTTTCCTGTCTCACAGATATCATTGTTCTTCCTTGTCTGATGTCTACACTCTTGAAAATCATTGTTTCATTTATCTTGTTGGGGTTTTCTGTTTGATGCTGGTGTGAGGTTTAATTTGGGTCTCTTCTGCTGGGAACAGCAGTGGTATGCTGAAATCTGTAGCATTTTCATCATGATTCAGACAGCATGAAATTGGCTTTATGGCCTTTATAATGTAGGTAAATTCTATCGGTTTCAATTTAGTAAATTGGAACAAGTCTTTAGGATGACCATGTTCTAATAGCCGGCTGAACAAATTGCTATGATAATCAATAAGGCAATTTTCTTCTCTAAGCCTAACTTTTAAACTGGGGCAAATATACAAGAAGAGAAGATGAACCAGTTTGAGTAAAGGAGAAAGTGTCTGTACTTAGATCATTAAACACACGCAAAAGATGCTTTTAGGGACCTCGCTGGTGGCCTAGGGGTTATGTTTCAGCACTATCACTGCTATGGCCTGAGTTTGATCCCTGACCAGGTTGATAACCCACTTATGGTGCAGCAGACCTCTCCTGTCTCTCCAGCTGCTCCCCTCAGCAGTGTATTTAAGTAGATCCACCTGCTCTGCTCCCTACTATGTCTCAGGTGAATCCTCTCACCTCCTTCCCTTCTTACTCCCCTCCCCTTCTCTGGCCTACACCCCAGTTCTTCTATGCAAAAATAAATAAATAAATCTTTAAAAACAAAGAAGCAAAAGAAAATTCTCTCCAACATGGGAGTTTTGATGTTCAGTGATATATTGCTCTTGGGAGTTTTGATGTTCAGTGATATATTGCTCTTGGATTAAGGCTTTTCCATATTCATTACATCCAACAGGTTTCTCTCCATTATGAAATTGCTCAAGCAAAGGGAGATTTGATTTGTGACTGACAATATTCCCACACACCTTACAGGCAAGGGGGAGTTTCATGCTATTTCTTTGCTGACTGAGGTGTGACATCTGAATGGATGCTCTTCCGTAGTCACAAGACTTATCTCCAGGATGAATTTTTTTTTCTCAAAGATTTATTTATTGATTGATTGATTGATACATACATACATACATACATACAGTCAGAAGCGCGGGAGGGTGAGAGAATTCACCAGAGCCAGAGCGGGGAGCAGAGCAGGCAGAAGG
The DNA here is from genome assembly GCF_964194135.1 of Talpa europaea. Classification (NCBI taxonomy): domain Eukaryota; kingdom Metazoa; phylum Chordata; class Mammalia; order Eulipotyphla; family Talpidae; genus Talpa; species Talpa europaea. The sequence continues at coordinate 107,496,588 of NC_140075.1, forward strand.
ACCGAAGTACACTGCTGAGGGGAGCAGCGGGTGGCAGGAGAGGTCTGCGCGCCAGGTCTGCGCACCATGTGGGACCCTCCTCCGGTGGCCGGGGAGCAGCCGGGGATCAAACCGGCGCTGTAGAGGCCGCGGGCAGCTTCGCAACCCAGCGCTCAACCGCTGTGCCACCGGGGAGGCCCTCCAGGATGAATTTTTTGATGAATGAAGATTTACTTTTGGCTGAAGGTATTTTCACATTTCTTACATTTGTAGGGCTTCTCTGTATATGACTTTTCAAATGTAGAAAAAAGTCTAAGATTCAAAAGAAAAATTTTTTTTAAATATGTTGTACTTATCTTTTTTTTACTTTTTTTTTCTTTTTTAAATAATAAATTTTATTTTTATATTCCCCATACAATTGCAACCCCTCCATTCTGACCCCAATCCCTCCCCTCCCGCCCCCCCACCCCCCAAAAAGTGTCTCTGGTTCATAGTTTTTTGTTGATTTTGATTTTCACTTTCTTATAGTTATTCATTTTCCTGGTCCCTTATTTAAGTTTTCTAGATTCCTGCTATGAGTGAGACCATCCGGTATTTTTCTTTTTCTTTCTGGCTTATTTTGCTGAGCATGATCCCTTCCAGTGCCATCCATGTTGCTCCAAATTGCATGTGTTTATCTTCAAAAGAAAATTTTATCATACTAGGCTCAGTCAAAATTTTCTCTGTAAGTATAAATTTTCTAATACTTAATGAAGTTTTGTTACATTTACTGGTTTCTCTCCAGTATGAATTTCTTTTTCTGCTTAATGAGATTTGCATCTGGCTACAGGCTTTCCCATAGTCCTTAAAAACACAGGGCTTCTTTCCTATCTGACTTCTGCATTTAATATGTGACTTCTGCATTTAGGGTTAATTTTTTTTTTTTTTTACTGAAGATATTTCCATGCTGATTTATGCTTAAAGAGGATTATTACTGTGAAGAGTAATCTTGAGCCAAGATTTCCAAACTAATTAAATTCTTGATTCCTTCCTTCCTACACAACTTCCCTTATGATGAAGAAAGTTTAAACCATGTTTCAAACCCTTTCTAAGTTGAAAAAGGTGTTACCTTAAATTATATAACATCTGAGATCAGAGGAAGTGTTTTTCCAATTTTTTTTTTTAAATATTCACTGCTTTTCCCTTCAATTTATTCTTTAGTGAAGATGGATGCAACTTGCCTCCTAAGTTTAGTGGCCTCTCTACCTAATTGCTCATCATTGTATTGGGATCTGGACAGATTTTGATTCCAGTTCTTTCACCACCATTCAGAGTTTTCTTCTTGTTTCAACAGGAGATTCCACACAGCTTAGTTTGCAATCTTCTACTTTCCTGCCACTTGGACCCAAGGGCCTTACTGACCCACAGAAAAAGGCCAAAATGTCTCTGGAGTTTATTTTTGAATACAACTTTGAGCAAACAGCTTGATGACAGCTGCAAGTACATAGGTAGATCTACAGAAAAATTATTTTACGTTCAAATTGGAATGGTCATGTTATTCCCCTCAACCCCCACCTCCTTGTGTAAGTCAGGTTTTGGTCTTGTGAGGCCTCCTTTCCAGTTTTTCTATTCTTGTCTTCCATCACCTTACATCTATATTGGCCAGAGAAAATATTTGAAATGATCCTAATATTTCAAATTTGTATGCCAATTATTCATGGTGTGTGTGTGTGTGTGTGTGTGTGTGTGTGTGAGAGAGAGAGAGAGAGAGAGAGAGAGAGAGAAGAAACTGTTAAGGAGAGGCAATTATTTATTGTATAATGATTAAAAAATGTTAGATCCCTGCGTTTAGACTATAATGGAAAGGAACAACCAGGAAATGGATAATTACAGTTCAGAATGATTAGAATCAGGGAATGTGTATTAAGTTATTTCGCTCTTTTGAGGCAGTCAAGAAAGCTCTCACAGGTAAAGTAAAATTTTGTCTCGAGGAGGAAAGGATTAGTGAGAGCAGAAGGAAATGAGACTCTAGGGGATTACTTTGATTCCCATTCTTCAGTTTTTCAAAGTTCATTTCTTCGTTGAAGTTTTTATTAACTTTTCACGACTGAGTCGACTCCTCTGGGCAGAATATGTCTCTTTCATATTCTACAATAGTGAAGAGATGATACCCCAGATTGACGGGAGCAGCAGTCACGAAATGACGGTCTCACTACGAGCTATGCGGTCTTAGGCGTATCATTTGATTAAATAATCTTCTCCATTTCTTTTTAGTCCTAAAAATTGGTCAGCCTTAGGGACAAGATACTGGGTTATGGGATCTAAAAAATTCAGGCTTTCCTGTTCCCCAACAAGTAACAGAAACTACTGTTGCAACTACTCTAAATATAGTTCAGTTTAAGTCGGGGCCAAGGCACCTTTGCATCGGTAATTCATGATCTGGAGTTTGCCGTCAGGTGAAACTCCAGGCCTTTTAATAAATACACAGACGACCCAGACAAGAGGGTGCGGCCTTGGGACTCAGGTGCCAACTAATCCGGCATCTTCCGGGAAAGTCCCCCGCGCCGACCGGTTGGCATCCTGGGACTTGCAGTTTCTCTGAGGCTCTCTTCCCCTTAGTTATTCCTTGCTTTTGTGGACGAGTTGGACTACAACTCCCAGAAGTCCCAGCGGCGGCAGCAGGGTCCTGTACCCTCGCTGCGGCTGGGCGGCTAGTTCAAGTTGCCATAGCTGCGAGTCTGGGGAGAGCAGAGTCGGTTGCGCCGCAGCGTCTGGTCAGTTGCACCTTCTGGGTCACCGGTGGCCGCGGGAGCCGGGTGGGGCCTCGGCGATGATCCGGCATTAAGGGCCTGACGTCCTCTTCTATCTCAGGTACCCACGCCCAATGTACCCCTTGCCCTGTCTTTTGCACTTCCCTGTCTCATCGAAGACGTTTTCGGTCCCACTTCCCCTCGTCCCTCGGGTGGAGACGCCAGAAGCTGCGCGGGCGTGCGGGGTGGGGCGCTGGAAGGGTGCCGTGAGCCATGGTGGGGGTGAGGACTGGCCAGGTCCCCGGACGCCCCCTCCCTCGACTAGGGTGTCCACTGTCAGGTCTTGGCGCAGCCTTTGAAGGGTCTGTGCAGTAAGTTGTCTTCCTTGTGGGAGCTGAATGAACTGCCTCCAGCAACCGTGAATTTTGATGCTATCGAGGGGATTGACCTCATCTTGGCCTCTACCAGCCTGGCCTGGAGTGTAACTCGGCGCCTTGTGCCTAGTCTGTAGTTCCAGAAGGTTTTGCTACCCTCAGCAACACGGTTCAGTGGCCTTTGCCAACATGGGAGTGGCCCCAGTGGAAGCTAGTTATTTGAGTATTTTGTAGGAATACCTGACTTTGAATTCCAGCTGCATCTTTTATGGTTTGATGGAGCCAGGCCTTTAAAACCACTTCCCAAAGGAGTCTTTAAAACCACGGCACAGGTTGTCTTGAGTATCATGTAAAGTAACCTAGGGTCTGACACATTGGAAGGGCTCACGATTTCCTTATTTTTGTTAATTATGCAGAATAGTTCTGTGTAATAAAAATATGGTGTGAGCCACACATGCACGTTTGTATTTTTTAGGACCCACAGCAAACAAGTAAAAGACTGGTAGAAAAAATTTTAGTCTTTTATTTAGCACAATATATCCAAATTGTTTTCATTTCGATGTGTAATGTATATGAAACTTATTGAGATATTTTCCATCCTTAAAAAAAATTCCTTTAAGGGTACAAGTCTATGATATCTGGCATGTGTTTTTTGCTTACCCGCTCGTGTCTCTTTGAACTGGCCAAATTTCACGAGTAGTGTGGCCACATGTGGCTAGAGACTACTCTCCAGAAAAGACAGGAGATGAAAATCTAGGCAGTTTCACATTGGCACAGAGACATTTAGCTTTGTCTGACTTCTGCAGTGCAGGCCACTTCGCTGATAGAAGAGTGAAGTATGCATGGCATCTGAGCCCTCTTGGCCTGTCCTGTCTGCCATGGGTGCCATGACTTGGTCACTTTGAACTTTCTCTCAACAGTTTATTTTGATTATCTTTTTGAGACTACCTTTTTTGTCGAAGTGGCTTATGGATATAGTCCAAGATTTACTTTTCATGTGGTCACTGCCAGTTTTCTGGGTAACTTTCTGTGGATTCTTATACATGGCTTTGAAAGCAGTCACAAAGAATGGAAAATATTTCTAGCTGCAGCTGTTTCTAACATCCAGACATTTTGCTCTTTTTATTTTACCCATTTATTACAATGCTAAATATCGGAAGAACTGAGCAGCATTTAAAATATTTCCTTAGGAGTGCTGCCTATCTATCTATCTATCTATCTATCTATCTATCTATCTATCTATCTATCTATCTTTCTGTTGTCTATATTCTTTCTCTATCTAGAAATACTGTTCATGTTAATTTTATTAACATGTTTATGTCAATAGGCTAATTTGATTTCCTACCTTAATTTACCTACTGATATGTTCCTGACCAAACTTGGGTTACAGTTCACACTGTGACATTATGTAGCCAGCCCCAGGGGTGATTAGATGTGGGTGGAAATCACCATTGAGGAGTATGCTAGTTGGGTACTTGGAGATGAAACATCCCGGTGAATTCCCTGCCTCACCAGAGGAACATGTTTCTGTTTTCTGACATACCACACACGGCAAAGTAAGGGTGAGCATATTTTCATATTTTATTAAAACAAATTTAAGGCTGTAGGTGCATTTTTACCCCCTTGTTTCATTTATCTGTAGGTGGTTTGGGAAAAGTGTAGGGGCAACCAAAGATCATCTACTTGACTAGGCCTTTTGCCCTGAACCTCATGAAGAAATGATAGGAGGCAGACATATGTGCCTAAGAAGAGCACTGAGCTCAGAGGAGAACAACACGGAGTTTTGGGGGTGTGCTTTGTAAGTATGCTTTCTCCCTGAATTTCTGAGATAACAGATTATGTCAGTAAATTTAACTTGAGGGGCAAGGAACCCCTTTGTAACATATAGTATAAGAATAAAATTAGGATGGTTGTGCATGCAATGTTACAAAAATTCAGATGGACAAAATAGATTCATTGTTATAAAACTTCAGGGGACAGTTACCTTAGCCAAAGCAACCTTTTGTTAAGACACCTTAACAAAAGTAACAATGATGCAACTGTTTCTATTTGACCAGTGTTGGAGAACCTGTTTTGTTCCAGGCACTGTATTAGGCACCTTCTAATTGTTATTTATGTATAATACTTTTATTATGCTTATCTTCATTATACAAATGAGGCATTTGAGCTGCAGATAATTTATTTGATTTGCTTGGCATTTTGGAGCCAAAAGCGGCCATCTTCCTCAGATCTCCTGACTTGAAGTCCCAATTTTGCTTGGTCCAGTGAGGCGCCTTTGCTATCTGTGGTTGCCCTCTAATATCATTTGATTTACATGTAGCATTTTTAGACTTAGAGTACAGCAAAGTATTTGTTCTTATTGAACTCTTTAAATATTCAAAAGATTCAATTATCTTTCTTAAATTTTTCAAGGTAAAATGGCCTTTATTATTGAGATAAGATATAGTTATAATTTATGATTTATGTTGTACTTATTCAACATAACTTATTGATAATCAAGTATGTGTTAAAAACCCAAGTTTTGCAATGTAGATTTATAATTATGAACACTTTTGAGCATTTTGATGAAGTGCACGTCAATGTATAGGGGTGATCCATTGAACTGTCCCTTCCAGTTACACCGTGTCTGAGATGTATGCTGTACAAAATTCTTAGAATTAAAAAACTGTGGAGCTGGAAATTCTCAACTGCAGTCTTGATACTCTTGGGAATAATGTTAAAATAATCCAGAGTAAATTCATGTTATCCATATAAAAGTGTCACTGAGTTGATCCCAGTTGGAAATGTTTTCAATATATTCATTCTCTGTTTTTCTTACAAGAAAGTTCTACCTTGTCTTTCTTTTTTTTTTTTTTTTTAAGGATTTATTTATTTATTTATACAAGCACCTGGTACAGTCAGAAGCACGGGAGGGTGAGAGAATTCACCAGAGCCAGAGCGGGGAGCAGAGCAGGCAGACTGATGAAACACAGTGCTGAGGGGAGCAGCAGGCGTGGCAGGAGAGGTCTGCATGCCATGTGGGATCCTTGCAGGCAGCCGGGGATAGAACCGGCACTGCAGAAGCTGTGGGCAGCCTCGCAGCCCAGCGCTCAACCGCTGTGCCACCAGGGGAGGCCCTCCCTTGTCTTTCTTAACTGATATATTTATTTTCAATATCCTCTGTCAGTGGATCTATGTTCATTTTTTTTACTGCCGTAATTAATTTTGCAATGAAAATTTTATGCATACATCTGCACATAGATGTGTACAAATGAGTTTTGTTTTCCCTAGCATAATATTCATCAAAGTAGAATCTCTGGGTCAAAAACTTATGTGTATTACTTATTTTTACTTGTACTTTTGCTGTCTATAAGCAGCAATTGGCACATTGAAGCAGTACTAGGAATGGATGCTGATAATAAAGTGTCTGGATGGCAATTTGTAGTTTAGAGCTTTGTAAAACATAATAGTTGAGGGATGCAGGTAGCTGCAAATGACAATAATTAATGAAAATGATTTGCAGTAGCTCAAACAAACCTGTTAGGTTTGATTCAGTTACAAGTTTTTAACGCATGTGTTCAAATGGCTTTGAAATGTTTATCTTTTAATAGGCATATTTTCAGGTATTCATACTGAAAATATTTTGCAGTTCAATCTGTATTGGTTAAGATTTAAGATAATGAATCTAGACCATTTACCAATTCAGCAAATGTCTCTGGATTAATCAGACAGAATAATAGGGAAAATCTAATTGTAAATCCTTTTAAACACATTCCAGGTTCATGCGAGGTAGTATGTTAAATGTTGAAATATAACCATGAAGAGAGTCCCTGATGAGATTTAGAGTTTTAAGTGGAAATCGACAAGTAAATAGCCAGTTACTAATCTATGGGCTGTGATGAGGTGGAATCCAGTGTGGGATTTTAGGTGGAGACAGTGAAGATAGACTTTGTAGGGGAAGTTTCTTCTGAACTGAGACTTGAAGGAAAAATAAGGGTTAGCCAAGGGCAAAGGAGTAAAAAGAATGTTCCAAGCAGTGAATCCAGCCTAGGCTTGATGGTGAGATTAACATGACATGATAGAGGAACTGAAAAATAAATCCTGTGATACAAATAATTGCATTTCATGGACATCTTTAATAAATATCTTGTTTTAACTGTAGAGCTACAAGATTGTGGGGGTTGGAGAGTAGAGAAGATCATTTCTGGCTGAAGATGGAAGACTTCTTTAAGAGTATATTATTTGAGGGCCTCCCTGGTGCTGCAGGGGGCTAAGCACAGCACTATAAAGCTATCCTCAGCCTCTGCAGCTCGAGTTCGATCCCTGGCCTGCCAGGGAGCAACCCATATGGCACAGCAGACCTCTCCTGTCTCACCTGCTGCTTCCCTCGGCGGTGTATTTCAGTCAATCTGCCTATTCTGTCCCCCACTCTGTTTCTGAATCTTTTCACCCCCCACACCTCTGGCCTGTACCCCAGTTCTTATATGCATAAATAAATAAATCTTAAAAAAAATGTATTATTTGAGCTATGCCTGGAAAGATAAGTGGAATTTCCATAGGTGACAGAAGGCATTCTAGACAGAAATTATGAAATAAATGAGGAATGTCATAGGGAAATAGCTAGTGTAACAGCTGGATATGGGCTTTATATTTTCTGTGGTTCTTTAGAGAAAGGTGGCTAGCTGTGAGATCTGAATTCTTGATTCAAGAACATAGACTCAGTAGTGGGCAGTAGAGTATCAGTGAAGGTTGGGGTGGATAGGAAAAGACTCAGTGTTTAAAGAAACTATTTTGGTGCCTAAGAAAGAGTTAAGACAAGTCTTGGTTATGAGTGGTACCAGTGGCAATGAGAAGGGTTAGGAAAATGGGCCCTAGAGAAGGTTCAAGACTCAGCCCTGCCACTTAGCTACTACATAATCTTGAGTACCTGTTTTAGCACCTTCAGGCTTCTTATGCATATACTTTGATGAGAATGGTACTTGGTAGGGTTATTGTCATGTTTCAATAATCTGTGATGCTAAAATAATTTAGCATTATTATTTCAACTTTCATTTATTGAAAAATTTCAAAATTTTTTGAAATTGGGATTCTTTATCAGGGTCCACATCTGGGTACCACAATATAGTTTTTAAGCATAATTGGTTTTAAATGATATTGTATTTCATTATACAGTATAACACAGTATACTTACATTATAACTGTAATTATAATTGGATTCCTTTCTAATTCTATATTCAAAAAATTTAGAAAGTACTGTCTTAGAGACACAAGATATGAGTTCTAGTTCAGTTACTGCAACTTTTCAATAAAGCAAAAATGGAGAAGATTTTACTCAAAGCTTCTGTTTCCCTTTAAGCAGTCAAGTGAAGGGTTGCAATTATACCAGCTTCGTAGGATTGAAATGGAGATCAGAAGAGAAATGCTGATAAAAATGCTTTGTTGTGTTATCAAGCAATTGCAAATTTGAGGTATAAATACCAATGAGAGATAGTTCCCTTGAAATTTTTGGTGTTATTTTGTTCCAGAGGAAAGTGAAGAAAAGCTTCTGTTTCTATTTTAAAAGTAGGAGGAAGAAAACAAGTATGCTTTATAATATACTTAAGAAATGACTTGTTTCTTATGAAAACCTGAAGTTATTATGGGGAACAGTAAATAGCCCCAACTGCTATTTGTGATTGCTAAGAATTTTTTCTCAAAAATGACTAGCGTATTAATTTGTTATAGTGATTCCCTCATGCTTATTTTGTGCCTCCTAACTTAGATTTGTCTTTTTTTCCCCCACCCACCATTAGAGACATTCTGAAACTAACCCTGTTTTCTTTTTTGTTTGTTTTTCTGTTTTTAAATAATTTTTAAATTTTTTTACATCATTGTTCATTTTTAAACAATATTTGCTTTCCCCTACCCCTTCAGGTGTCCCCATAGACTTTCCTTCCCCAGTGCACCCGTGCACCATCACCTCAGTCCCCTGTGCTCCTCCCTCCCTCCCTCTGATCCCTCTCCTGCCTCCTCCCCTGCAGGATGTCTCTGATTTATAATTGTCTGTTTTTGCTTTGTTGTGTTTTGTGCTGTTATTATTTTTTTACACTGATGTCTTAGTTGGTTCCCCTGTATTCCTGCTATAAGTGAAACCATCTGATATTTTTCTTTTTCCTTCTGACTTATTTCACTGAGCATAATTTCTTCTAGCTCCATCCACGTTGCTGTGAATGGCGTGAGTTTATCTTTTTTGATTGTTGAATAATATTCCGTTGTGTATATATGCCACATCTTCTTGATCCAGTCATCTATTTTTGGGCTTTTGGGTTGTTTCCAGGTTTTGCCTATTGTAAACAGTGCTGCAATAAACATAGGTGTACAGGTATTCTTTCAAATTGGTGTTTTTGTGTCCTTTGGGTAGATCTCTTCAAGTGGAATTGCCGGGTTGTATGTTAGCTCCATTTTTAGTAGACAGAGGAACTTCCAGACAGCTTTCCATAGTGGTTGGACCAGTTTGCACTCCCACCAACAATGTAGGAGAGTTCCTTTTCTCCAAAGAGGAAATGCAAATGGCCAACAGGCATGTGAAAAAATGTTCAACATCCCTTATAATCATGGAAATCAAAACCACACTGAGATACCACCTTACACCAGTAAGAATGGCACATATCAAAAAAACTAGCAATGAGGATGTTGGCGAGGATGTGGTGAAACCAGCCTGTTTTCTCAAGAAAAGTAGGCTTGGGAGGAAACCTGAGCCAAATCAAATGATTTGATTTAGTAAACAATATGTATCTGTTAGCCTTTGCTGTATAACAAATAAAACCTTGAGGTTTACAGCAATACTTGTTAATTGCTTGAGTGATGATGGCTCAGCTAAGCTGATAACTGTATTGGCTATCTAGGCCAAGCTAACGGGTCATCTGGTCTAAGTTGGGAACCACTGGGGTAACCAGGCTATCTTTCAACAAGATATCCTGGACCTTTCTCATATTGATGTGATACTTGCTGGAGAGAAAGTTCCATTTCAAGCCTTTGATTGTGCCCTGCTACCTCTAGCCCTACTGGCCAAAGCAGGCCATATAGCAGAACCAGAGTCAGGGGCAGGGCAGGAAACTTCTCTATGTGAAGTGTATGTAGAGAGAGGTGAAAAATTGGAGCCAGATTATGCTCTGTGCTATATACTTTTGTTCTGAATATTGTTTCTGATAAAAATAATAGTGGGAAAATAGTAGTTTGCTTAAAATCAAGTCCTTTAGTTCAGTAGTGGTACCTTGTTCTGATTTTATAGTCTATGGATATGACTGATATTCAAACTGTTACCCAATTTCTTTTTTTTTAATGTATTTATTTTGCATAGAAGAATTGGGGTGTGGGCCAGAGTGCAGGAGAAGGAGGATGTGGGTGAGAGGATTCACCAGAGACACAGTGGGGACCAGAACAGGCAGATCTACTGAAATACACTGCTGAGGGGAGCAGCTGGAGAGACCTGAGAGGTCTGCCGCACTATGTGGGTCAGCTCCCTGGCCGGGGATTGAACTCAGGCCATAGTGGTGATAGTGCTGAGACTTAACCCCTAGGCCACCAGGGAGGCCTCCTAATTTCTTTTCCATTAACTGGACAGTGAGGCTGATAAACTGCGTTTTTCTTGGTTCTTATTCAAAATAGCGTTGCAACTGCTAAGTGGGAACAATCAGATGACACTGTCTCTTGCAGGCCCAGTGGTGATTAGGACAAACAGGAAGGGGTTGGTGGCAGCCGCTAGTTATATTCATGTTGCTGTGGGAAAATTCATCCCCAGCATTGCCAGGTCGTTGGATTTTTAAGAGAGGTTGGAAATTGGAATTTTTATGTGAGTTCTCTGTTTTCAAATTAATGTTTTAAAATAACAGTGAACATTATCTTTAAATGCATTGTGGTTGGCTGGATTTGGTCTGTAGTCCTCTGGTTTTCATTCCCTGATTTAAACAAAATGGTGCCAGAAACTTGGGGATTCTACTTCTGTCTTTGTTCTAGCTGCTTACTTGTCCAGTCTGGGATAGTTTGGACAATTAGTAGGGATTGTCCTCAGAGGACTTCATTCTTGTCTGCTATTTTCTATTTTGGTAATTTGGTAGTGTGTATTTATCTTTCATCTGCCAGCAAATGCAAGAAGGCAGATCAAGGGCTTAACTGTAAGTAATAATTCCATCTCAGAGGTTTGTTAGCATCCATTTTTTTATTAGCATTCTTTTTTCTCCCCTTGAGTTTTTCTTTGCTGTTTTTCAAATCTTAGCATGTTTTACTTTTTATTTTTTTTTTTTTGAGATTCTTTTTAAAAAAGATTTATTTTTATTTATTTATACATACAAGTACTGGGGTATAGGCCAGAGGTGTAGGGGGTGAGAGGGTTCACCAGAGACAGAGTAGGGAGCAGAACAGGCAGACTGACTGAAATATACTACTGAGGGGAGCAGTGGGTGAGACAGGAGAGTTCTGCTGTGCCATGTGGATTAGCTCCCTCGCTGGGGATCAAACTCATGGGATAGTGGCTTTTGATAGTGCTGAGTTTAACCCCTGCACCATCAGGGGAGCACTGCTTTACTTTTTATTTAATTTTATAAACTGCCTCGTTAATCTTGGAAGGATAGTAGGGTGTATGAGTTTAAATATCCGTCTCATTCTGCTTATAGGACAGGGCGGGGGATGATTATTAAGAAACTTTATTTTCTCTTAAAAAAAGACTGCTATGATTTTTTAATGACTGGCTCATATGCAATCATGATGAGCCCTAGGGCAAGTTAGGGATAATTTGGCAGCTTCAGGGGCAGTGCAGGCAGGGACTTCAGAAGAGTTAAGGAAGGCTCCAGAGATAAGGGCAACACATTCGGAAGGGAATCAAGCACCCCCAGGAATAGGGGCAACAGAACATTCCTGGACAAGGATGATAAAGAAAAGTGTGCTAAAAATAGGGGCTGGAACACAGAGACTTAGTTCTGGACACAGAGACATTAAGTCAGTGAGTGAGACCACTCAGAACTAATCAATCACAAAGAGACTGATGGAACTTTAGAATGATTAGGGAAAGAAGGTATATATTCCCTAAGGCATGACTCTACTTTTGCTTCCTCACCCCTCCTTGGCCTAGTTGCACCCGCCTGGGAGTCTCACTTAATTTCTGTTCCTTTTCTCCTCAGTAAAGTTTTTCTTTCTCTAAACAAATTTGCCTCTTCTTGCTTGCTTACCTGAACATCAGCGAAGTTCCTGCTGAGGCTTTGTGAGTCACCAACCCATGGTGGTCTAGTGGCTGGACTCAGCGCTGCCAGTGCAGCCTGGGATCTGTTCCTGGCTGGAAGACTAGGCCTGAAAACCTGAAATTACGGTATCAATAAGAACAACCATTTATTTTTTTCTCCATTTATGAGAAAGCAGCCATTTTGTATAGCTGTATAGCCTGTTCCAGAACATGTACCTGCTCTCTGCTTGCAGGAACTGGGCCATGTGTCTACCTTTTTACTCCAAAGTGCTTGACCAGGATGAACTCTTGACTCAGGGGAGCAAAATACAACCAGAGGGCTGAGCCTGCCTGATATTACCCATGGAATGGAGGGAGGCATGTGTATGTGAAGGAGAGTATGTGACCACCTAGGGACATTTAGTAATATCTGGAGACATTTTAAAATTCATGTCCTGATGGAAGGATGTAAGAACTGCTTTATTTGGACCCGCTTAAGTTCCTCTGAGAAAGATGGTTTTTATCTGGATCCTATTTCCTTGTCTCATCCATCTGTCAAACTTCCACTCATCCTTCAAGAGGAGTGGAATGATCCTGACCCAAGTCTCCTGGCACTTTGTCTTATTTACTTAGTTCACCACATATAGTACTTTGAAAATTCTTCTCTTTCCTCAAAGACTGTGACTAACTTACTTTCATTTCTATTGTAGTAGCAGTTTGGTAAACGATAACTCAATCTATTCTAAGTATCTCTTTGATTCTGTTTCCCATGTTTTACATGATCTACTGACTTAACAGAGAACTGGCGGATGGACTGCACAGTTGATTTTGCTCTAATATGAATTTACCAAATGGTTTGAGGAGATTAACATACAGGAGAGTGTTGATGTAAAGAAGGCAGGTACAACTGATAATTGTTTGCACGCGGTAACCTCAACTGGCTTATTCACTTTTTCAGTGAAGGTTGAGGTAAAGCCTTTAAGTCCTGCAGCTGTTGAAACAGTGAGACATGCATTCTAAAATTTGAACTTGGTTAAATATTAAATTAAAAAAAAAAACTTCCCACCTGCTCTGACCCCCTTAAATATCAAGTTCATTACTTTGAACATATTCTGTAAGGATGGTTGCCTTGGTCAGGACAGCAGAGGCACTTGGAGGCCACAGAAGCAATCACCTACTTAACATGCACTAGTCAGCCTTTGTGAAATATCGTCCCTGATGCTGGGAGCTTATCTTTTATGGAACAGCTTGCAAATCCTAATTGTTTTAAACTGACTCTGAGGAAAAGAGACTTGAGAATCAATAAATTACCGCTCTCATACATACCGATGTGCATCATAATGTAGGAGATCTGATGGCTGTTAGGTCAAATCACAAAAAAGGCAGACTTGAGTTTGTGAAGACTCAGTGCCTGCCCAGTTGTCAGAGGGCAGTATGTGGTTTTATTTTGGCCTCAGTGTTCAGGTTTGCATATAGGCATTTGTTTTTGATAGATAGATCCTCAGTAGGAATGGATTGATGAGAGTTCATTACTTGGTCTGGTGGCTGTATGTCTTCTTTATAAGGTTCATTAAGGCAGAAGCAACAATATTTATGCCTTTAAATACTGATGTGTTGGAAACAGCTAAACCAACTATTCTAAGAATTTTACCATCTGGTTTCAGACCCACAGCTTTTTCTAAGACTCTAGAGACTTTCAGCCAAGGTCACTCATTTTAGTCCTTTCCAGAATCTTGGGGGAAAAGCTGAACATCCCAAAAAGAGACCGCGTAAATATTGCTTTCTCTGTACCAGTAGGTGGTAGTAAGCTTCAGACAATATTTACTGCTTTTTCTGCAGTTGAAGGGAATGTTTTTCTCACATTTAACTACAATAATGTAGTATTCTAGTATTTATCATTGGGTTACAATGTGTGTTTTATAAAAAGACTATGAGGTTCATATATCTGTGATAAAAATATAAAGATATAGCCTGGAGATACATAAAATTGTGCCTGTGGTTATCCCTGGGCAGATGGGATAGGAATAGGAGCAGGGTAGAGTGGGAGGGTATTAGTTTTTTTATAGCTTATACATATTTTATTAAAATATACAAACATATCTCATAATGGAGAATAATAAGAATATTAACAATATAATTCTATAAAGTAAGAATAATAAGAATGATTGTAATAGAAAAAAGAATAATATTAATTCCAGATAGATGCATCTTTATTATATTAGTGTCTGAACTTTTTAAAACTTTTTCACACTATTGAAAATAGTGATAAAACTTTCAGTTATTATTATTTGTAGTCAAGTTGAAACTCGAATTTTCTGCTCGTTAGAAGAGTCTCATATACCATGTGTTATCTGTTGAAGACAGCTGATAGGAAAACTTGTATATTCTTGGAAAAATTAATCTGTCACCAAAGATGGTTATTTTGTTCCTCTTCTTACTGAATATCATTATAATAAGCACATTGGTTTTATTCTGTCTCATGGTTTCTTTAATTTACTTTCCAGAGTTATGCTGCTAAAGTGAAAATTAGTATACTTTTTACCTATAGAATTTTGATGTGAAAGAGATAGCTCCCAGGCATAATTGATATTTTCCATGGTACATGAGATGGAAGGAATAAGGACATAAAAATTCCTTTACTCTGAGGCCAGTGGTTTGATTTATTTTTGAGTAAATGTAGCATAGGTATATCATTTAGGTTTTTTCATTTTGCCTAGTAAAGACTTCATATTACTATTTGATTTCCCCTGTTTCCTTCATGTCTTTGTGCTTAAATGAAATGAGAGGAGGTTGAGGAGGCTGTAGACACGTACGTGTGAGCCATGATATTGCTGCTGCCTTTAGCGATTTTTCTGATTATTGATATTGTTCACACTTAGTGTTTAAGGGACAGAGGAGCTGAATGGAATAAAGATACTATTGAAGACAGAAGTGCCTTACTGATCCCATGTCTGCATCTTGAGTTTTATGATCACTTATGAAGTGAATTTATGATCACTGTATGAAGTTTATATGTTACTTATCTCTTATCCTCAGCATCTATAAAATTAGGGGTTAAAGATGGATACTTTAATAAGTTGTTATGAGAATTTAATTGGATTGTATTTTTAAGCATCCATAAAGTATTTTACATATGAGCAGGCTATCAGAAAATGTTGGTTCAAGAATTCCTGCTTTCAATAGTGGAAAATACTAGAAAGTACTTTTTACTTAGAGTAAAAGATTGTTGGTCATGTGGCGTAGATTTATGAGACACACAGAGAAGTAATATCCTAAGTTTAAAAGGTGAACTTTACCTAGGATTTTTTGATCTTTATTTTTGAGACTGAAGCAGCTGTGATCAGGAAAAGCAAAGTCAAACAACTGCTTCAGCTTTAATGTCCTGTTCATGTTCCTGATAGAAGCAGGGAGGGGAGTTACATGGTGGTCACCTTTGTATTTATAGATAGGGGAAGTGAGGCAAAAACCAAAAAGATGGGTGTGGAATGATTTTGAAAGGCTTGTCTAGAGGAAAGGCATGAGTCTTTGACAGGGTACCCTTCACTCCTTAGCTCAGTTAGTATAAAGAAATTTGATGGTCCATTAATTTTTCTTTTTGATGCTACAAGAATAGACTATATTTCACTTTGGAAAGCTTAAACTCACAACAAAGGACCTTGATTATCTCTTTTATTTAGTTTTACTTTACCTGCCATTTAAAAAACATGACTGTTTTCATTAAATGCTCTGGGATCTGTATATACAGATCTAGCAAACTCCTTCCACTTCCCTTTAGATGTATGGTCATGTGCTTCCCAGATGCATTCAGAATAATGCCCCAAAAGTCTAGAATATTCTAGGTCATTAAAGAAAGATTTCATCATACCATGTATTTAATAAATTGGAAAAAATGTCCGTATAGATGTTAGGAAGATTAGACCAGTGTTAAAGATTAAGTTAATCCTTATATAAACCAAAAATGAAGTTATAGAATACTCTATAAACTTCTATTTTTGATCAGTAATTTTTTCTGATGCTTCTTTGTTCCAAATGTATTTCTTCAACTTCTATAAAAGGTTTATGAAACTTTTGAGGTTGACTTGCATGAAATGGTTTCCTTTTGCATTAAATAGAAAATGGAATTAAGGATGGGAAGGAAGCATATTTAGAGAATTTATTGCTGATGACATCTGGCCTATTTTGGTGAATATGTTGATGATGTCACATTCCTGCATGTTATTTTAGAATTTGTACCTCTGTGATGGCATTTTTCTAATTCTGTACTTTAAAGTGCATGAGTATATTCACTATACATGAGTGGAATTCTCTTATTTAGTTATTCTGTGTGTTGGATTGGACTTTGTTTAAAGAAGCAAGTGTTTGGGGCTTCCCTGGTGGCTCAGGGGCTAAAGACACAGCATTATCAAGCTGTTGCCAGCTGCTGTGGCATGGGTTTGATCGCCGGCCAGGGAGCTGACCCGCATGGCTCAGCACACCTCTCCTGTCATGCCCACTGCTCCCCTCAGCATCAGTCTATCGACCTGTTCTGTCCCTCCTTTGTCTCTGATGGACCCCCTCACTCCCTATACCTCTGGCTTACCCCCCAGTTCTTGTATGCATAAATAAATAAATCTTTAAAAAAAAATTCTCATCTACCTTACAGTGTCTTTGGGAGGATTGGGTGAGAATCTGTGTGTGGAAGTGCTTTTAATTAAGAGCATTTCACAAAATTAAGGGATTATTATTTTATGGAGTTGTGAACGTGACTCATATCTGAGGATTTCTTAAAGCAAAAAAAAAAAAAAAAAAAAACCAAAAAACGGAGAATTACATGGGGAAATGAGTTGTGTTTTTAAACTATGTGCATAGAAATTACAATATGCCAAAGGGCTAATGTAATAAAGACTTAAAAAGATAGAGAAGTAAATCGTTGAATGGGACTGTTATTTCCGTATACTTTACCATTTCATTAACCTGACTGGGCTATGTTTTTAGGACTTGTGTACATCAATGGCAGAATCCTCCAGCGATTCAGACAACTTCCGCTCTCGTGACCGACTGAATCGATGGACTGCCAGGTCAATATACAGGAACTCTCAAAATCGTCCTACGGTAGATGTCACCGAGAAGGTCAACGCTATAACGAGTACTTTACAGGTAAGTTGTAATGTTTGTGTTTAATGATTTTGTGTAGTTAAAGTTGAGAAATAATTTTGATCAGTTCCATTAGTTTGTTTTTTTTTTATTGCTGCTGTAACAAATTGCCACAAAACTAATGCCTTAAAATAATGGAAATTAATTTTCTTGCAGTTTTGTAGGTGAGAATCTGACACTGGTCTCATTCCTCTAAAATTAGAATGTCAGTAAGGCTGCATTCTTTTCTGGGGCCCATAGGGGGATATCTGTTATTTTTCTTTTCCATCTTCTAGAGACTACCCACATTTCTTATCTTGTGGTCTCCTTCCTTCATCTTCAAAGCCTTCAAGTGTGGCTTGAGTTCTTTTCACATCCATCACTAACTTTTCTGCTTTTGTTTTCTGATGAAAGGAGCTAGGTGATTATTTACACTGGGTCCATCTAGTAAACCAGAATAATTTACCCATTTCAAGGTCTTTAATCTAATTCTTAAAATCGCTTTTACCATGTGAGGTAACATTTGCTTAGGTTCTGGGGATTAGGGCTAGGACATCTGAGGTGAATCTGGCATATTCATGTGGGAACTATTTTTTGTTGTGCTTAGAACTAAACTTGTTTCTAGCTAAAGGTTAAGATACTTTTTTTCTTTTAATAAATTCTGAGGTGAAATAATAGAAGTAACATTGATCTTAATTAATGTCTTCTCTTGTACACAATCTATTAGAGTTGTTCTTTTGGCATTCCTTTTTTATAAAGGGTGTCAACTAGGTGAGGTGTACAAATTGATAATTTATGGTTTTATTGTTGGCTTATTATGGAATCTTGGGTAAGGATTTAAATTATGTGCTTTAGATTTCAGTAAAATGCAGATGAATTTGAGTTTCTCTCTCAGAGGTGTTAAGATTTATTTGACTTTTATGAAGTACATGGATATCCAACTTAAAACTATGATATAAATTGTGCCAAATGGTTGACTTTTGTTTGACATACTGCTAAGATTAATTATTGTTTAGAACAATTAATAAAATCCATTTTCTTTTTTAAGGATACCAGTCGGAACCTGCGTCAAGTAGACCAGATGCTTGGACAGTATCGAGACTATAGTAACGGACAGGCGGGTGCTATAGAACAAGTGAGGATGTTTACATTTATTTACATTTTCTCTTACCTACCTTTTTGAAAATGCAGTTGTTGAGGAGGGATGCCTGATAAAAGAGATAAACCACTGTGAACAGCTTTAGCTTTTAGACTACTTTACCAATTAGTGGTTTAGGTCAGCATGTCAGATGAATTGCTAATTAGCTTATCTACAAACAGACTGTGCCCTATTGAATTTGAAAGCTTTAAGACAGAGTGAAGAATTCAGGATAAAATGAAACTCACTTAATTTGGGCTACAGATACCTGTCATGGGGAGTTAAGAATTTTAAGGATGGTTTGTTTTAAAGTAATACATGCTCATTAAATAAATAATAAAACGCTTGTCTCATTAGCCTTCTCAGTCTCATTCCAAAGAAGGAAAAATTTTGAGATTTTCTTACACATCTTTCCAGACATTTTCTGTGGATATATAAAATTACATTTGGTTACTTCAAAAACTGGTATCATAAAATGTTATGCAAGTATTTTTCATTGAATAAGGTATGTTATATCATCTTCTATTTGACATAGTAGCTCTGCCACATTTTTTTGAACAGTTAATGTTCCATTTTAACTGTTGTAACTGTTGATACATGTGGTATAGCAGTGATTTACTATTGTGCACATATTTTTGTACATCATGTATTATTCTTGGAAGTAGAATTGCTGGCCTAATGAATATGTGCACTTAGAATTTTGCTAGATATTTCAAAATCGCCTTTTTAAGGATTTATCATTCTTCTTACATGGGGATGTAAGAAGAAAAAAAAATACCTCAGGATTCTGGAATAAAATGAATATTTTTAATTAAGTTTTGCTAATTCTGTCTAGTCCCTTCTTCTGGAATTTGCTAACTCATCTTAAACTCTTGGAGTGCCAATTAAATTTACTCCTTCATGTTTCCAATTATGAGTAAGTGCTTTAATAAGATCAGTATTATATTGTACCAGAATGGTTGTTTTATAAGTAACTGCTGTATTGAATTATCACCTAACTTCCAAGTTGTAATTGATGATTTATTATTTTCTTATTAGAAAGCAAAAATAGTCATCACTATTTGGTTTTTATTCAAAGCTGATTGCTTGGGCACAGGGAAACATCTTCTCTCATAAAGTTTTCTACAACTTTCATTTAGTTATAGACTTGGACTTTTGTACCTATAAGATTTTTATTACTTAAGTTATATTTGAGAGATGGAGCCACAGATTTTGTACATTTGGGTAATTCATGCTATGTTTTATATTTTAACTACCTTAATAAAGTGAGTTTATTCTTTGCTTTTTAATTTATCAATGAGAAATTAGAAACCTTATTAACTAGTACCAGAGAACAAACCTACTTTGTCATGTTGAATATAGTATAGTTATGGTGAAGATTGTTATGGTAGCAAATTCCTTTGAATTGAACAATTGGGAAATTAAATTATGTATTAGAGATATTGCTAACCAGATAAACACTTCACACACAAAACCTATTCTACTATGATTTTAAGCCTTGGTGGTGTGCCTAGAGTTTAGTAATAATGAACTCTGGGGGAGTGGTTTTATTCATATGAAGTAAATAAACTCAACCATTCTTTTATGTCCTTCTGAGTTGTAAGTAGACCTCATATAAAAACCTATATGAGGTTTGTAAAACCCCTCATATAAAAAATAAGACACAGGAGGGCAGGTATTTTTTTTTGCTTCAGGCTGTTCCATAGTCTAGTCTAGAGTTTCCTCCTTTATTTCCCCAAAACCTTTTTGTGTTGAAACAGTTGGCTCTAAGATTTTTTTCTCTTTCGTATACCAGAGGAGTTACATCATTCATTGTCTTATATTACACTGATTTGATAGGACATTGAGTTTCACTTGTCACCTGTAAGTTATCTTGGGGAGTAGCTGCCATAATCTCTGGGAAGATACACAATACAGAAAGAATTTTTTTCTTACAATAAGTAATTCTGATGGGCTTCTCAGTGAAAACTGTCTTTTTAGCATTTAAATATTTACTGCTTTGGGGCCTCCCTGGTGGCATAAGGGGTTAAGTCTCAGCATTATCAAGCAATCCACAGCTAATACAGTGTGAATTCAATCCCCGGCCAGGGAGCTGACCCACATGGCACAGCAGACTTCTGTCTCGCCCACTGCTCCCCTCAGCAGTGTATTTCAGTAGATCTGCCTGTTCTGCTCCCCACTCTGTCTCTGGTGAATCCTCTCACCACCACCCCCACCTCTGGCCTATACCCCAGCTCTTGTATGCATAAAAAAGTAAAATAAATGTTTAAAAAACATATTTACTGTTATGGAATATATCATACTTTTATGACTACTCTTCTTTGAAAAGTATATACTTTCTCTGTTGTTTCCTTGAATCTTTATAACCTCTAACCCTACATTTAATTATTTGTTAATGTGAAGTCTTTTCTGTGAGGGGTTGTGCAATGTTATAGAAAGTGATGGGATTTCGGGGTTTTGTAGGGGAAGCAGCACTTATCTTCTCATAGTCTCTGGGAATTTCTCTGAGAGTTTAGCAGTCCCAGGCACTTTTTTACATTGTTCATTTATCGATAATTCTCTCAGTGATCCTATTGGGCATATGCTTTCATCTTCATTTACAGGTTTAAAAAAGTGGGGCACGGCATGGTCGCTAACTTACCTATGGTCTCACAGCTACTCAGAGCCATGGATAGGACGTTATTCCAGAACTGAGCATCACGATTCATTTATTTCGTTGAGTCACGGTTGCTCGCGTTTTCACTGTGCCATGAATTTATATTACTGAAAATTGGGACTTTGGATTCAAAGTTTGAAGGGTTGTATAATTTACACCGTTAAAGTAGGTTTTGGAGATTATCTTTCCTGACTGAAAACAGAAGCTCACTGTCACACAGATATTAGCATGACAGATGGTATAATGTCCACAATGAGAGTTAGGTGGAACAGAGACAGACGTGGGGAGAAGTCTGGTGCTGAGTTAGGACTGGCATTGATGGATTGTTAAAGTTGGCAGTGCTAGCTGCTACTTAGAACATGTGGTGGATCCTGCAAGTTGCCTACACCAGCATCAACTTGCCTCATTTTCCTATCTGACAACCATTAAAATATTTTTTACTGGCTTTTCTTGCATCCACTCCAGCAGTGAACCACATTTAGTCTGGTAGTATCACTTAGGGTCTTTGGGCTCCAAGAACTTTATGACCTTAAGAAAGTGTCATGCTGGATTATGTCTTACACTGTGAATTTTTGTGGGTAGTCTGAGTCTATCTGGGTCAAAGAGGACCCGTGGGGAACATTTTATTTTAAAGCTTACTGTGAAGATTGGGAACATACACTCCTGTGTTAAATAGTGCAGTTGATTAACTTAGTGTTGAGAATATTTCTAGAACTCTGTGTTCCTATTATGTGTTCCTATTAATGTCTTTGTGTTACTGTTATAAAAATGCAGTGCCCTCACAAAAGAATATTCAACACATAAAAATTTATACCTTAATGCTTTGGAAATTTGGACTGTCACCGATAACACTCAAGTAGTTAATATTGGATGTTAAGGACAAATATACTTCTCTTGATTCAAATCAGCATATTCATTAAGTTCATTTTTAAGATAAAGATTGATTAAAATACAGTAATATCAAATTAGAGCTTAGAGGCTTGCATTAATAGGTAATTTTTATTTTCTAATTAAGTACTCTGAGTAAAATTTCCCTTTGGGAATAATAGGGTGGTACCATCTGGCACATGAATTTTGGAATACTTTGAATGTTAACTAAGAAAGTCTGGGTTTTTTTCTTTAATTCAATGGGTTTCAGTTGTCAGAAATACTTAGTGACACCCCAGAAGGGTAATACCAGTAGTTTAGAGCCAGGCATAAGCCACTTACAATATTCCAATCTCAAGGTATCTGCCCCTTTCTCTCTGGCTGAACTTTGCTGATTGTCCTGAAGTTGAGAATTGCTCACAATCTTTTAATAAATTTAATGCTAAGTAGTAAGAGTTTATGGATAAGAAATTCCAACCATGCATAGGAATTTTCTTTTTGTAAATATTTTTCAAATTTTAGGAATTAAGTTTATAGAGTTGTATGTCTGAAATTTTATTACTTAATCTCCCATGAAACTGCTGGGCAGGACAGTATTTTTTTTTAAAGATTTATTTATTTATTTATACAAGAACTGGGGTACAGGCCATAGGTGCGGGAGGGTGAGAGGATTCAGCAGAGACAGAATGGGGAGCAGAAAAGGCAGACGGACTGAAACACTACTGAGCAGAGCAGTAGGTGAGACAGCAGCAGTCTGCCGTGCCATGTGGGTATCTCCCTGGCCAGCTGGGGATTGAACCCACGCTGCAGAGGCTGCGGACAGCTTCACAGCACTGCACTCAACCTGCTGCGCCACCAGGGAGGCGCAGGAGAGTATTTTTTAATAAAAATTTGCTTTGAAACTTGTGGAAAAATGTATTTTTGGGAGTTAGAATTGAAATTAAAATCTAATTTTTCCCTTAGACACCATCTTGGTGACTTTGGACAAGCTTAGTTTTTATCATCTGAAAAATCATATTATCACCCCTAACTATAACTGCCATTCATTGAAGTAGTCACACAGTTTTAGACACTGATAAACATTTATGTTCTTGTTATTTCTTTAACCCATCCAGTAATCTCTACCTTAAAGCATTTAAGTCAATATAATGTTTGGTATAGTATAAGCACTTAGTACGTGTTAGTTTTTTCTTGAATTCATTGGGCCTACTTTTAGTTTAATGTGTGACTATAAATATGTTGCAGCATTCATAGTGATGGGTACAT
This sequence comes from Talpa europaea, assembly GCF_964194135.1. Classification (NCBI taxonomy): domain Eukaryota; kingdom Metazoa; phylum Chordata; class Mammalia; order Eulipotyphla; family Talpidae; genus Talpa; species Talpa europaea. The sequence continues at coordinate 107,519,881 of NC_140075.1, forward strand.
CTCTTTTGACTCCAAAGTATGCTGAATCAGGTAACATATATATTACTCCCCTGCCTTATTTTCATGAGTATTACATGAGAAGTAGCTATGTTCACTGAAAATATAGTAATGTACTATTAAGAGCATGATCTGTTTTCCATTAGTGCTTGTTCAAAATATGTGAAACTATTTTAAAGATTGTTTTTTAAAGTTGTGATTAGAATACATGTGATAAAAGGACTTTGAATTATGGAATTTCATTTAAATAGTTCCATAAATAAAAATGATTTATCATTGGAAAAGTAATTTCTGAATTCAATAATCTTACTGTGTCTTATATTTCCATAAATCAGCTTTTGGAGCGATGTTAGGCATAGCAGTCAGAGCAAATAATCTTTTGGCAAGTGAAATACAAAATAGCAGCAGCCATTAAAAAAATACATTTCACAACATATGTTGGAACCAGAAAGGTATGCAAATCATAAATTTGCACTTTTTAATTTTATGAAAATTTTTTCCCTCCTCCTCCTCCTCTTCCTCCTCCTCAGTTTTAATAGTAGAAGATAAATAAACTGTGAGGAACCAAAATAGTGCTGATAAAATTAACTGTACAACCACTCTATTTTGTGGTGTGTTGCCAGATGAATCTTGGCATTTTGTAGAGAAACAGGCAGTGGAAAAAAGCCGTATATAAAGCGTTTAACAAATTACGTATGGATGACATTATTATCCTGTATAAAATTTTTATTTATTTTTATTCCATTGTTTTATTTACATATGCCAATAATATTGCCTGCAGTATGATACTAATACAATGGGTTTTCCCATCCTATATTAAATAATCCTTGTATTTTGTTTCTTTTTAACTGTTATTTTTTTATTTATCTATCATTGGCTATAGCACTATGTGATTGAGAGGTATAGGTTCACACCGTTTCTAATGTGTATTAATACATTACTTCCACCACCAAAGTACTTATAATCTTTCACCACAGTCCATTGGGCCCCCTCCCACCTTGGCTCTCATTCCTCACTTTCCCCTCCTGGATAGCCTCAATTCTGTAGTCATATTTCTAGGGTTTTGTTTTGGCTTCATTTGATCTGTTTCTTTGTTTTATTTCTTCATATTCCACATGAGTGACATCATCTGGTATTAGTCTTTCTGCTTCTGATTTATTTCACTTAGCATAATCCCCTCTAGTTCCATCCATATTGTCACAAATGTCAAGATTTCATCATTTTAATAACTGAGTAGTATTCTGTTGTGTATATACCATATCTTCTTAATCTACTGGTGGGCACTTAGGTGGTTTTTATAACTTGGCTATTGTAAATAGTGCCACAGTGATCATAGTCGCGCATATGTTCCTTTGAATTCATGTTTGTGTATTCTTCAGATAGATACCTAGAAGGGGAATTGTTGGATGGTATAATAGATGCATTTTTTTAAATTTTGAGAAAGCTCCATGCTGTTTTCCATAGGGACCATACTAGTTTACATCCCCACCTTTTCCTCCACATCCTCACCAGTACTTGTTTCTGGCCCTTTTGGTATGGACCATTGTTTGCTGTGGCAGGTGGTATTTAAAGTTTTATTGTTACCAGCTGTGAGGTGCCATCTCTTTTGTGGTTTAGATTTGCATTTCCCTGATGCTAAGTGATAACATTTTTTCATGTGCTTATTAGCCATCTCTGTCTTATTTGGAGAAGTAGCTAAATTTTCTGCCCATTTTTTGAAATGACAATTATTTTCTTTTTTGTTGAATTGTTGAATTCTTTGTATATTGCAGATATTAGCTCGTTGTTACTTGTATAATGTGCAGATATTTTCTCCTACTCAATGGAGTGTCTTTTCTTTTAATGATATTTTCCTTTGCAATGCAGAAGCTTTTTAGTTTGATGAGGTCCCTGTTGTTGGTTTTTGTTTGCATAACATTTTTAAAATGATCTCTTCTGCTCTCAATTTGCCCTGATTTTTTCTGAGCGAACCCCTGACATTTGTAAATCAAAGTACTTCATTTTTTTTTTTTTTGAATGGCAACATTATGCCTACATCTAAACTTACAACACAAACTGTCTCCATGGTTGCCAGTGCTGTGTCCATTGTGAATGTTTGCTGAAAACCTGACTCTTTAGTGTTAGGTGAAAACAAAATTAAATGGTTAGACAAAGTATTTTCACTCGTTTCTGCTCAACTGTGCAAGTAGATAAATGCAGTATAGATATGCATGACCAGACTGACTTGAATTTTTGCATATTATGTTAGGTGATATATTACTGTCTTAGTATGAAAATAAGTCACAATTTGGAGTAAGAAAGTATCTAAAAAAACTAAATGGGATTTTTAAGTGTTTTCTAAATGCAAACCTATTTTAAATCACACATTTAGATTTTACTGAAGTTGTTGCTTCTTTTTTCAATAGTTGTATTTTTTTTTTGTTTGTACAGAAGCTAATTATTGGATCAATATTTGGTAGGCATTATATTTATATATTAGTATTCACTCTTCCTTGTCTATTTCTCTTATGGTCTCTTAGTGCAAGTAGTGGTAGATATCTTTCAAGAATTTCTTAGTGGCTATTATTATTATTAAATAAGGGGCCTCCCTAGTGGAGCTGGGATTAAAGCCTCAGCACTATCAAACTATCACCAGCCACTGAAGCATAAGTTTGATCCCTGGCCAGGGAGCTGACCCACATGGCACCTCAGACCTCTCCTGTTTTGCCTCAACAGTGTATTTCAGTGGATCTGCCTATTCTGCTCCCAACTCTGTCTATGGTGAATCCTCCTATCACCACCCCCACCCCACACACCCACCTGAGGCCTATACCCCAGTTCTTCTATGCATAAATAAATAAAAATCCTTAAAAAAAAAGAAAGTGACTGAAAGAAAAGTATGTTTTATTTATTTTTATCACAGTGAGCTTAGTCAAGGATGGAATTAAAGAAATTTTGAGACTATGAATATTACATGTTTTAATTTTTTCATGTAAGTAGATTTAAGCATAATCTTTCTCCTTTTTTCTTTATATATTTTATGGTTTCAGGATGAAAGGGAATAAATAAGTAAATGGAACAAGAAAAGGGAAAAAATACTTGTCATCTCTCAATTCAGTTCTGTTTAATAAACATTTGCTAAGGCTTAAAAAAAGGGCAACAGAACAATTCATCAGTAGATAAAGGAATTTAAGATTGGGTTTTCTTCCAATTGTGTATAATTACTCATTAGGCCTAGTCATTGCTGTAAGCAAAGTAAAGATAAATCATTTTATTAAAGAAAAGGAATGTGAATATGTGAGATACACTGTTTTTTGGTGAAGCAGTTGCTGATACTGTATATCGACTAAGAAAGTTTATGCATGTGAGTCTGTCATTTTCTCATCTTGTCTTATTAAAGCCAAATTTTGTTGAATGATTTACTTCTTAGACATTCCTGATACTGTTTATGGAGTTACTACCTAGTTTTCTAGCTGCTTACACCTTCTAGGTCAAGAAGCTTACTATTCTGAATTTTGGAAAGTCAATATTTTCTACTTAAGAAAAAGCAAAACCTGAGTTTCAGGTGAGCTAGTTAGCATAGTCTCCCACTGAGAATGGCTATGAAACCTCTATTGAATGCTTGGGGCAGGGATTGAGGACTCAGGAAAGTAAATGCACCTGTCCTTGTGGAGTTTCTAGGTGTGTGAATTTTTATTATGCTTGTTTGGTAAAAAAAAAGAAACAAAAAACCAGTTCTCAATATAATTCAAATTTCAGTATACACAGTATCTTAGCTATGAGTGATTGTGTAAAGTACATGTTTTACTGCTTGCTTTTCAGTTCACACATTGCTATGTAAATTACAAATCTGTTTTTTTTATTTAAATTTTATTTTTATATTCCCGATACAATTGCAACCCCCTTATTTTTACCCCAAGCCCTCCTTTCCCTGCCCCCCACCCCCCATAGAGTGTCTCTTGTTCATAGTTAGTTGTTGATTTTGATATTTTCTTTCTTATAGTTATTCTTTTTCCTGGTCCCTTATTTAAGTTTTCTAGATTCCTGCTATGAGTGAGACCATCTGGTATTTTTCTTTTTCTTTCTGGCTTATTTTGCTAAGCATGATCCCTTCCAGTGCCATCCATGTTGCTGCAAATTGCATGTGTTTATCTTTTTGAATGCTGAGTAATATTCCATGGTGTATATGTACCACATCTTGATCCAGTCATCTGTTTTTGGGCATTTGGGTTGTTTCCAAAGCTTAGCTATTGTAAACAGTGCTGCTATAAACATAGGGGTGCAGGTGCTCTTTGGAATTGATGTTTTTGTGTCCTTTGGGTAAATACCTAGGAGTGGAATTGCTGGCTCATATGGAAGCTCTATGTTTAGTAGGTCAAGAAATCTCCACACAGCTCTCCATAGTGGTTGGACCAGTTTGCACTCCCACCAACAGTGCAGGAGAGTTCCTTTTTTCCCACATCCTCGCCAACATTTGTTGTTGCTAGTTTTTTTTAATATGTGCCATTCTCACTGGTGTGAGATGGTATCTCATGGTAGTTTTGATTTGCATTTCCCTGATTACAAGTGATGTTGAACATTTTTTCATGTGCCTGTTGGCCAACAAATCTCTGTTTTTGAATTCTGTTGACAACTGAATTTCATTTCACAGACAATGAAAACGTACATAGTTGTGTTCCCTCTCCTTTTCAATGATAAACTTGTGTGCTAACTTATAAAAATTAACAATTTTAAAAAGGAACTGTTTAGTGAAGATGCCAGTTGCAACAATGAAATGAAAAGTGATCACACTGAAAGTGAAATTTGAATCATTTTATGGAGTTATAGATGAGTATACAGGGAATTATAGAAGAAACAGCTCATAATGGGAATATTGACCTGCTACCTTTCAGCTTGTTCTGTGATACTGGTTTTATAGTATTTCAAAGAAGGGGAAATAAATGAAGGAAATGGACTCAACAGCTGTTACACTGAGAGGATGTATTGTTGGACTCTTGTGTGGGGCATTCATTGAGCTTTTATAAAATCACATCTATTTTATCTATCTAGTATCTATGTTAGTTTGAGCTTTATTAGTGTTGTTTTTTTTTTTAAATATTCAAATTTGGTTTGCTTCTGTACCTATTTCAGAGTTCTAGCCCTAAAGAATTTAGAAACAATTTTTATAATTTTATATTTTATCTCTTTGTGTTTTAGGAATTAGCAACTTGATTTCATATATCATGATTACATTTTGTGTGGTGGTAGTTGTGTTATTTCTCCTTTCAGTGTAGATTGTAAATCTGTTACATTTTTAGCTTTGTATCTTAATTAGAAGTCTATTTCACTCATTGATAAGTCATTTTTTGGTCTTTATAGATCATGTTGTTCATGTGTTCAAATGACTTATGATAGCTCTTTTTAGAATTTTACAGAGAGGTTGTCAAATATTTGTCTCAGTTTTTATATTACTTCTGAAATGATTAATTTCCCAACATCTGTTATTCCTTCTAGATTTTGGGGGTAACGTGTCATTTCTCTTGCTCTGCAAATTTTTTGTATGTTCCATAGTGACTTTTTTTTTGTTTCTCTAAGTAGGAATTGTGTGTGTGTGTGTGTGTGTGTGTGTGTGAGAGAGAGAGAGAGAGAGAGAGAGAGAGAGAGAGAGGAACAAAAATTCATTTTGTTCATCAGTTTTTAGTTACACATGTAAAGAGAAGGCTGGCATATTCTGCTTCTGTCATTGGTAGGAAAGATTATTTACTCTCCTACTCAGAAAACAAGAAAGGCAGTGAAAAAAATAAAATCATATTAATCTATGACAGAACTATGAAGACAGTAAGAGATTTTATATTCAAAATCTGGCAAAATTGAAAGTCCAGAAGGATGGGTCCTGCATTTGGGCCTTTTTCCATCAGTAGAGACTCAGACTCATAGGGCTAGGGGACCAAAACAAGAGTTCAGGAACGCTTCCAATTGAGTTCAGCTTTCAGTTGAGACCCACAGGGTTACAGCCTAGAGAAATGGTGAATTGAAAATAAGAGAATTGATAAACTGAAAATAGACCAGCCCTCATGGGGACAGAAGCCCAGATTTTGAATCTTCTCATTTCACTAATTGGATTGAGGTGATTTGGGATTTCTAGTGACCTTAGCAGCTCTTTCTGCTGGAAGCAAAGCCAGATCCCTCCTGAAGGAAGAACTTTAAATGATTTCTATAACTTTTCATATATAATACCTTGTTTTACATGATAAAAAAATACTCAGAGGTGACTGGAACCAAGGGAAAAACAGACAATAGATCTGTACATGGGATTACAAAATACGTATGCTTCACTTGTTCAAAAATGTGAGAGATTGAAAATTTTGATAAAGAATTGAAAGTTATAAAAATTAACTAAATGAAAATAACAGAAACTGAAAAATATAACTTAAAAATTTGGAAAAAATCTCGATGGATTAAACAGAAACTTACATGTAGTTAAGAGAGAATTAATGAATTGATAGATCAGCAATAGATATCCAGAAAGAATGGAGGAGTGAAAGGATGAATGGTAGAGAAAAGAACAGAGACAACATAAGGGATTTGGTAAAAAGATTTAACTTAAATGCAACTGGGTTTCTAGAAGGAGAGGGGGAAAAGAATGGAGTAGAAACAGTATTCAAACATTGATGGCTAAGCATTCACGATACATGAAATGGTTAAACTACAGATTCCATGATTTCTATGGGTCAAACTTAGTTCACTACAAATAAAATCATAGTTACATCATAGTAAAATCATTGATAATCAGTGTTGAAGAGAGAATCTTAAAAATAGCCAGTTAGTAAAAGCAGATTACCTTCAAAAAAAAAGCAGTAATAAATAACAGCTAACTTTGCATCCAAAAGGGTCATGGCCTCAGATTCAGTTTAAAAGATGTGAATAATAAACACAGGAAAAGTAATAGAGTTGGTTCTGTCACTAACTTTGTGTGTTCTTAAAGTCATTTTGCTTTTCTAGCACTTTTCTCATATTAGTTGGGATTTGAATTTATTAATCTTAACGTTGTTTAATTTTATTCTGATATACCAGCTCATGTTCATTATGTAAGATCTCTGGTTTACTCATATTATATATAGTCTTATTTTTATATAAATTACTCTCAAGGTAGACCTTGGTTCTCCTGGGCCTCATCTATGTTTCCTTGATATGTTGCTTTCCCTGTTGGCAGATAGCCAGGCAGCATTTACATAGAATACATAGAACATTGTAGGGGAGATGGGGACAGAGGATATGGAAATGTTAGCCTTTATTTCAAAAATGGTATCAACAGTGGAGGTAGACAGCTGAAATTCTAATTCTACTTCTTTTAAGTTAGAATGTTTTTTTTTTTTTTTTACTCATAATTTTATTTTTTATTTTTTTTTTCCTTCATATATTCTTTTTTTTTTTTTATAAATTTTATTGTTATATTCCCCATACAATTGCAGCCCCCCATTCTGACCCCAATCCCTCCCCTCCCGCCCCCGCTCCCCTAAAAGTGTCTCTGGTTCATAGTTTTTTGTTTGTTGATTTTGATTTTCACTTTCTTATAGTTATTCATTTTCCTGGTCCCTTATTTAAGTTTTCTAGATTCCTGCTATGAGTGAGACCATCCGGTATTTTTCTTTTTCTTTTTGGCTTATTTCGCTGAGCATGATCCCTTCCAGCGCCATCCATGTTGCAGCAAATTGCATGTGTTTATCTTTTTTGAATGCTGAGTAATATTCCATGGTATATATGTACCACATCTTCTTGATCCAGTCATCTATTTTTGGGCATTTGGGTTGTTTCCAAAGCTTAGCTATTGTAAACAGTGCTGCTATAAACATAGGGGTGCAGGTGTTCTTTGGAATTGATGTTTCTGTGTCCTTTGGGTAAATACCTAGGAGTGGAATTGCTGGATCATATGGAAGCTCTATGTTTAGTAGGTCCAGAAATCTCCACACAGCTTTCCACAGTGGTTGGACCAGTTTGCACTCCCACCAACAGTGCAGAAGAGTTCCTTTTTCTCCACACCCTCGCCAACATTTGTTGTTGCTAGTTTTTTTAATATGTGCCATTCTCACTGGTGTAAGATGGTATCTCATGGTAGTTTTGATTTGCATTTCCCTGATGACAAGTGATGTTGAACATTTTTTCATATGCCTGTTGGCCATTTGCATTTCCTCTTCAGAGAAGTTTCTTTTAAGCTCTTCTGCCCATTTTTTGACTGGATTATTTTCTTTGTTGTTGTTGAGTCTCATCAGCTCTTTGCAGATTTTTGTGATCAGTCCTTTATCATTAGTGTTGGGTGCAAAAATGTTCTCCCAGTTGGTGGGGTTTCTCTTTGTTTTTGTTATTGTCTCTTTTGCTGTGCAAAAGCTCTTTAATTTGATATAGTCCCAGCTGTTTATCTTTGCCTTCACTATCACTGCTTTGGGTGATGTGTCTGTAAAGATGTCTTTGATGTGCAAATCACGTAGTGTTTCGCCTATATTTCCTTCTATATATTTTATGGTTTCAGGTCTTATGTCTAGTTCTTTAATCCATTTTGAGTTGATTTTTGTGTATGGTGTGAGGTGGTGGTCAAGCTTCATTCTTTTGCATGTAGCGACCCAGTTTTCCCAGCACCATTTATTGAACAAACTTTCTTTGTTCCAATGCATATTCTTTGCTCCTTTGTCAAAGATTAGTTGACCATAAATCTGTGGGTTTATTTCTGGATTTTCTATTCGATTCCATTGGTCTGTATGTCTGTTCTTGTTCCAATACCATGCAGTTTTGATGATTATGGCTTTGTAGTATATTTTGAAGTCTGGGAGTCTGATGCCTCCATTCCCTTCTTTTTTTTTCAGGAGAGCTTTGGCTATTCGGGGTTTTTTGTGATTCCATATGAATTTCATCAATAATTGTTCTATTTCTTTGAAGAATGACATTGAAATTTTGATTGGAATAGCATTGAATCTGTATATTGCTTTTGGAAGGATGGCCATTTTAATAATGTTTATTCTTCCAATCCATGAGCAGGGGATGTCTCTCCATTTCTTTGTGTCTTCTTCTATTTCTTTTAACAGTGTTTTATAGTTTTCTTTGTATAGGTCCTTTACCTCTTTTGTTAGATTTATTCCCAAATATTTGATTTTTTTTGTTTCAATAACAAAAGGGATGGTCTTTTTGATTTCTTCTTCTTCAGATTTATTGTTTGTGTATAGGAAGGCTACTAACTTTTGCGTGTTGATTTTGTATCCTGCCACTTTACTGAACTGATTGATGAGTTGAATTAGCTTTTCTGTGGAGTTTTTGGGGTTCTCTATGTATAATATCATATCGTCTGCAAATAGTGATAGTTTGACTTCTTCTTTTCCTATTTGGATTCCTTGGATGTCTTTCTCTTGTCTTATTGCCCTGGCTAGGACTTCCAGTATTATATTGAAAAGCAATGGTGAGAGTGGACATCCTTGTCTTGTTCCAGATCTTAATGGAATTGCTTTCAGCTTTTCACCATTGAGAATGATACTGGCTGTTGGCTTGTCATAGATGGCCTTTATGATGTTGAGGTATGTTCCTTGTATCCCAAGAATTTCAAGGGCTTTTATCATGAATGGGTGTTGCACTTTGTCGAAAGCTTTCTCAGCATCTATTGATATTATCATATGGTTTTTATATTTCTTTTTGTTGATGTGTTGGATAACGTTGATTGATTTTCGGATGTTAAACCATCCTTGTGCCCCTGGAATGAATCCAACTTGGTCGTGGTGAATTATCTTATGGATACATTGTTGGATTCTGATAGCTAAAATTTTATTGAGGATTTTTGCATCAGTGTTCATTAGGGAGATTGGCCTGTAGTTTTCCTTTTTTGTTTTGTCCTTGTTCGGTTTTGGTATTAGTGTAATGTTGGCTTCATGGAACGTGTTTGGTATTGTCCCTTCCTTCTCAATTTTTTGGAAGAGTTTGTGAAGGATAGGCACTAATTCGTCTCTGAATGTTTGGTAGAATTCATTTGTAAATCCATCAGGTCCTGGGCTTTTGTTTTTGGGGAGGTTTTTGATTACCATTTCAATTTCGCTAATTGTAATTGGTCTGTTTAGGTGTTCTATTTCTTCTTTATCTAGCTTTGGGTGATTGTCGAACTGTAGGAATTTGTCCATCTCCTCTAGATTGTTAAACTTGTTTCCATATAACTGTTCATAGTAGTTACTGATTATTCTTTTGATTTCTGCTGTGTCCGTTGTGATTTCTCCTCTTTCATTGATGATCCTGTTTATTTGTGCTTTCTCCCTTTTTTCCTTTGTGAGCCTGGCTAGGGGTTTGTCTATTTTATTGATTTTTTCAAAGAACCAGCTCTTGGTTTCATTGATCTTTTGGATTGTTTTTTTAGTTTCAATTTCATTTATTTCTGCTTTGGTTTTTATTATTTCTTTTCTTCTACTGGTTTTGGGGTTTTTTTGTTGTTCTTTTTCTAGATCTTTGAGCTTCGAGATTAGGTTGTTTCTTTGCGTTCTTTCTTGTTTCTTGATGTGAGCTTCTATTGCTATATATTTTCCTCTTATTACTGCTTTTGCTGCATCCCATACATTTAGGATATTGGTGTCCTCCTTGTCGTTCAATTCAAAAAATTTTTTAATTTCTTCTTTGATCTCCTCATTAGTCCAATGGTCTTCCAGTAGTGTGGTTTTTAATCTCCATGAGGTAGGAAAGTTCCTTGCCTTCTTTTTATGGTTTATTTCTAGTTTGATGCCTTCATGGTCAGAAAAGATGGTTGATATGATTTCAATCTTGGTGTATCTGTTGATGTTTGTCTTGTGCCCCAGTATGTGATCGATCCTGGAGAATGATCCGTGTGCGCTTGAGAAAAATGTGTACTCCGTTTTTTTGGGGTTTAGTGTTCTATAGATGTCTGTTAAGCCCAATTGCTCTAGGTCTTTATTTAGAGCTTTGGTTTCTTTACTTATTTTTTGTCTTGTTGATCTATCCATTGTTGATAGTGGTGTGTTGAAGTCTCCTACTACGTATGTGTTTTCTCTGATGTCTGTTTTCAGAGAGGACAACAGTTGTCTGATATATTTTGGTGCTCCTTTGTTTGGTGAGTATATGTTAATGAGTGTTATTTCTTCTTGAAGTATTGTCCCCTTGATCATAATGTAGTGACCATTGGGGTCTCTTTTTATCTTTTTGAGTTTGAAATCTGTTTTATCTGATATAAGTATAGCTGTTCCTGCTTTCTTTTTTGGTCCATTTGCTTGTAGGATTGTTTTCCATCCTTTAACTTTGAGCCTATTTTTATCTTTTGTAGCTAAATGTGTTTCCTGGAGACAGCAAAAGGTTGGGTTTTGTTTCTTAATCCAGGCTGCAACTCTGTGTCTTTTTATTGAAGAGTTTAGTCCATTTACATTTAGAGTTAATATTGATATGTTAACATCTGTATTTGCCATTGTGTTTGTCTTTCCTTTGATTTTATTTATTTATTCTTTTAATAACTTTTTTTTTTTTTGGCCTTCTTTCATTGTTATTCGTCGCTCTGAGGTTCTGGCTTTAGGACTCCTTGTAGTATTTTTTGGAGTGGGGGTTTAGTTGCAATGAAATTCCGGAGTTTCTGTTTGTCTGTGAAGGTCCATATTCTTTCTTCAAAGAGGAAGGAGAGCTTTGCGGGATAGAGTATTCTTGGTTGGCATCTGTTTTCTTGGAGTCTGTTGACTATGTCCCTCCACTCTCTCCTTGCCCGTAGTGTTTCTTCGGAGAAGTCTGATGTCAGCCTGATTGGTTTTCCTTTGAATGTTATCTGTTTCTTCCCTCTTGCCAGCTTCATTATTTTTTCCTTGTCCTGGATTCTTGGGAGCTTTACTATTATGTGTCTTGCTGTATTTTTCCTTTCGTCGTGGAAGTTTGGCGTTCTTCTTGCTTCTTGTATATCAATTTTCAGCTCCTTCTTCACATTTGGGAAGTTCTCTTCAATTATCTCTTTGAATATTTTCTCTGTTCCTACATCTCTCTCCTCTCCTTCTGGTATTCCTATAACTCTTATATTTCCTTTCCTCATGGAGTCAGATAGTTCCCGAAGTCTTTCTTCGTTCTTTTTCCTTCGTACTTCTCTTTCCTTTTCTGTTTTGGTTCTTTTTATTTCTGTGTCTTCAAGATTACTTATTCGTTCTTCCATTTCATCTATTCTGCTTTCATTGCTTTTCCCAGAATTCTTTAGTTCTTCCATTAATTCTTTGATCTCCTGCATTTCTTTTACTTCCCTCTTTAGGGACTCAATTTCTTTCTTCTGACCATTGTTTTCCCTCTCTAGGGACTCAATTGCATTCTTCTGATCGTTGATTATTTTTCCCTTATCATTGTTTTCCTTTATGACTTCTGTCAGTTTTTTAATCACGGCAATTTTAAATTCTCTTTCTGGAAGGCTCAGAAATTCTTCCAAGTTATTGTCGTTGCAATCTGGGGGCTGGCTTTCTTTTTGTGGTGTGCTTTTTCTCTGGAGAGTTGCTAGGTTGCGTGTGGTTCTTCTCCTCCCTACTGTCTGTTTTCTAATTTGCCGTATGCGTTGGGACACTGTGTTGTTGGGACTTGCCGGCATCTTGGGTGGGCTTCTCTGTTCCCCTCTGGTTCTTCCAGGAGTCATCTGTCAGTTTCAAGCAGCCTTTACTGGAGAAAGGTCCCTGTTCTAAAATGCCGATGTGGGGACACACTCCCCTGTGCGCCTGGTCTGCCCCGGCGGTGGGTTCCTGCTCCCCTCTGGCCTTGGACTGCAGGCCAGAGGGGGTCTGGCGTGGGCGAACTTCCCCCGCTCACCTCTGGCTCCTGAGGAAGCCTTCTGCAGGTAGTCTTTACTGAAGAAATGTCCCTGTTCTAAAATGGTGATGTGGGACACACTCCCTGCGCTTCTGGTCTCAGGCACACTCTTCTGCGCGCCTGGTCTGCCCCGGCTGTGGGTGCTCGCTCTCCCTGTGGGCTCAGACTACTTGTTCAGAAGGGGCCCGGTGTGGGCTAACTCCCCAGCTGGCCACTAGCTCCTTCAGTAGCCTGTGCTGGGGTCAAGTCGCTAGGTGGCACCAGAGATCTCTCCTAGAGCCCTTGGGGAGCTGATTTTCCACCCCGTGGGACAGGGAGCAGAGCGGGGATGGTAGGGTACACCTCAACGGCTTTGGGGTGCTGTGTCTGCCTGTGCCCCACCGTCGTGGGGAACCCACGCCCCTAATTTCGTGCCCCGGGTCTCAGTTCCAAAGCCCTCAGTTCCAGGACGCGGGCTGTAGCCCAGATCAGTGGCGCGGGAATGGCGCCTTTTGAATCCTGCTCCCCTGCCTGGGCGCCTTGTTCCTGCTCACTCAGGGAGGGCCTCCGCCGTCTCCCCGCAAGCCTAGGTCGCAGGCGCAGGGGCCTGGGCAGCTGCAATCCGAGTGCCGCTTTCGCGCAAGCTTACCGGGTGGCCGGGGCTGTGTGCTGGTGCTGGTCTCCTCCTGGGGGGCGGGGCTCTCTTTAATGGCGCCTGGAGCTCACCTCCGCGGCGGATCCTGCAGGGTTCGCCTCAGCTCCCGTTCACGGGGTGTGGTGGCTGCAATAGTTCCTTTCCACTCACAGTCCCGCTTGCTGCATCCGTTTTTCTTGTTGGGCGTTTTGGTTTGTTGTTTCCCTCCTCTCTGCCGGTCGGAGAGTGCCGCCTCTGTGGGCGGGGGAGGGGAGCAGGGTTCTGCGCTTCCCTCCCTTCTCGTCCTCTTTTATGGCAACTTTCTTCTTTCGGCAGTTTGCTGGAGTCGTCCGTTTATATTCCGTGTCCCAGTTCTCACTGGGACCTGCCGCTTTTCCTCCCTATTAACTTTTTTAAATGGGAGATCTTACTGGCAGCGTCTCCTCGCCGCCATGTTGCTCCGCCCCCCTCTTAAGTTAGAATGTTAACCTTGGTTCTTCAGAAGAACTAAATTCAAGCAGTGAGAATGAAAAAGGATTTATTTGATCATTTGTGGCTTATCTCTTGCTTTCCCTTCAGCCTAGGCTACCTTCTTTCTCCACTAATCCCAAGGAAAGCAGCTTGGTCTCTGCGTAAGAGATATTTTGCCTTTAAATTCAAACTGAATTTAGGAAATCCTGTCTTGATCAGTTATTCTGTTTTGATAGTCTCTTTAAAGGGCTTATTGATCATTTGTTCTATGGATCCATGAGTGATTTTTATTAATTTTATTTTTATTTATCCTTGGATAAGCTATCAAGGCCTGAAGTTTTTCAGCTATTCGGATTGTATAGATTTCATTCAACTTTACTTTTTGTTTCCTTAGGTTTTAATTGAATCCCTTTTTTAGGTGTGTGTACAATGCTGGACTTCATTTTCAGTATTTAGCATGTTTTTATATATAACTCTTTAGATCTAAAAATATGTCTTCTTACATCTCCTGCTATCTCACTCCCTAAAAATCTGAAGGAAACAGCTGGACAACTGTAATCCCTCATACTAAGAATCTAATATCTGGGCTCAGTGATTTTCTGGGATTTGATGTCTTTGAATGAATGAAAGAGAAGTTCTGTTCTGGGTAGAGCCCATTGTTTCAGTAACAGCAGTCACTATAACAGTTCAGTGTCCTGTGTTTCTGAAGGAATGCATAGAAAGTGGGAAGCTTTCTTCTTTCATGTGTACTTGTCTTCTTGTGTTTCTAAGCATGGATAGCATGTCAATTAGACATTTCAGTCTTGTTCGGTAAGCCCTTAGTACACATTTTGTCCACATTTTGGTAATAGAAAGATGGAATAGGTAGTGACAGATGCTATTTAAAACCAGATGTTCTTAAAATATTTATGCTCACTATTTTTATATATCCTAATATAACTTAGTTCAAAATTTTCTCTGATGTCAATTCTCTTTGGGAACCCAGATATTTTAGAAATAGCTTTAAGCATCTCTAAGTCTGTTTGCATTTGGAAGTTGTAAATGAGAGTAAATTTCCCTTCGTTATATTCTTTAATTTAGTTAAAGGAAAACTTGGAACAATCAATAGGCCAACTGCGGAGTCAACGTTTATTGAGAAACTCAGGAGGGAGAAGTATTTCTGTTACAAGTCTGAGTACAAGTGACCTCGATGGTGGCACTGTGACAGGTAAACTCCTCCTTAAGGTAAAAGATTCCTGATAGGTAAAATACTCCTTAAGTATATATTGAGTACATTTAATTTTTGGAGAAATACAGCCCTTGCATAAAAATCTTTAAATAAGGTCTTGGAAGATGCAGTTGTCAAGGACTTTATAGTGAATATTTTGAAATACGTTCAATGAGACTTTGTTACTCTTTCTGTTGCTTTTGTTTTTCTCAGACTCTATCAACCCCACGTAGGTTCACCTGAAAGAACCTGGATTTAATTATTTTGCCACCAATCAAAACAAACACAAAAAAAGGACTTACTATATGATGTACTTTCTGTATTCAGAGTCTTGTTCTAGCATCACCGCTTTTCATAAGTCTGATTGCCCATATCCTGTGATATTTGTTAAGAACAGGTATATCTTGATGTGCAGCTCAATGTTCATGGCTAGATTAAAAGTGAAGCCACTTAGTTTGCCTGGAATTAATCTTACTTATACTTTCTTACACCATTCATGTTCATGTTTGAACAGAAAAGACAGAATAGTAAAGAAAGGAGTCTGCAGTGAAGAGAGGTGATTTAGATGGAGTGAACATTAGTGGTACCCATTGTTACTGTTGTCTTTGATCTTAACAGTGGTTAAAAATTGGACATAATCAGGTATTCTCCTTTCTGTAGTCAAAACAAAAAGTTCTGTTTTGTTAGTATTAAATTATATTTTTAATCATAACTTATTTTTTTTATGAGAACATATTCCTTTTATGAAAAGTATAGCAAATTAGAATTTTTGATGTAGTTTATTTCCAGGTTGTTTCTGTTTTCCTTTTAGCTGCATTAAAAGCCAATTCTTTGGAATTTTATGGTGAAAGAAGATATTGGGAAGTAGCCTGGGTTAAGGGTGTATTTGTATATTCTTGTCTTCTTCATATGTACTGAGTAAAGTTTTAGAGTGCCTCTTCTCATGCAGTGTTTTCATCCTCTCCCTTTTCTTTCAATTACAAAGAGAGCCACCGTTTTCCACCTACCTCACCTCTCAAGGACTATGGGGATCAACAGGGTTTTAAACGAATTAGGTCCAGAAGTGGTGTCCGATTTGTTCGGGAGACTGATGACGCTGTCCAGGTACTTTGTGCCTTTCTGTATCTGGTATTCCTTAATTGCTATATAAATGGCCAGCACTTGACTTTCTGGCTAAATGTTAACTGAGAATTTGATCATCAGTGACTTTATACTGATCTTTTTTTGTTTCAAACCAAATAAACTTTTTTTCAATGTGCTAATCATTATCATATATTTCTTTTGAATTTTGTGTTGGGAGATTATATCTTTAGAATATTTAAAAGAGATTTTAGTGGGCATATCTAACTTTCTGATTTTGGTGGCTCAGTCTTCTGTAAACTCTGCTAACTCAGCCACTTTCCATTTTGCTAATTTCTGTTTTATATAAACAAGTGAGTCCCACATGGATAACTGGTTTTCCATCAGTGTTTTTCTGATCGTTGAATCATTGATGGAGCTACTTCCTGTTAAGAAAGAAATCTCATATACATTACTTTTCATTAAAGATTTTTGAAGTATTAATTTATGGACATATTTCTTTTCATGCTTCTGTAAATTTCTCCCAAGAGCTGAAGATAATTTTGTTGTTGTTGCCTTGGAAAAGAACTAAAGGATGTTGCTGACTTTGACATCTTTATTTTGGTAATTTTAATATTGAAGGTTCAAAGTTTGTTAGGATGCCCATCTGTAACTTTCTTTTTTAAACAATGTAAGATAAAGAGATAATAGAACTAAGTGCATTAGAAACCATTTTGTAGAGTTTTTTCCTTGATTGTGTTATTTTTTTGGTAAGTGAAACTTGCTAGCATGGGTTATATAATTAAACTTAGAACAGAGAACATTATCCTAATTTTTAGTCCTCTGTCCTGGGGATAGTGCTTGTGCTTAGTAACAGTGATAAGAAAAAACTGGCTTTTCATGGAACCTGTAATCTGGGTAGGAAGCTAGAAATGAATCAAATAAGTACATTAATATACTCATAATTATGAACTGAGATGCATGCTGTAATAGAAAGAAGCATAGGACTATGGGAGTATGTCACAGTCTGGAAAGGCTTCTCACAGAAAGACTAATTGAACTGAGGTCCAAAAAGTTGAGCGACAATCGTTCGAGGTAAAACAAATCCCTTTGCAGGAAGGGAGATAGCACCTGTGAGCAATTTGAAAAAGGGCATATAGCTACAAAAATATAAAGGGCTGAGACCATGTAGTCTTGTGTGGGAATGATAGTTACTTTGGAAAGATAGTTACATGTAGAAAATGTAGTCAGTATTGGAAAACCAGTTGGGAGTATAGTGCTGTGTTCAGGGCATGAGATGATAGTCACTTGGATTAGGATAAATGGAGTTGGAGAGAAGGAGCATAGATTTCAAAATGATTTGGTAGATAAAATGAAAATAAATTCTTGGAGATCAGTTGACAATTTGGGGAGGGTAGGAATATGTAAACAGATGTCACGAATGAATCCTAAAATTCTGATTGCCAAAACTGGCAAAGCATAATGACAAAAACCTAAGTGAATGATGTGTTGTTCATCACCTGCACTTCCTCCACTCCTTTCTTTTTAATTGTTCTTCCTTATTTTGAGTCCATTCTCTTAGGATGTTCTTTAGCTTCACATGAATGTGAAGCTTCACATGAATGTGTACTTTCTTAATGCCCTTGTGCAGTATTTGTGGTTTTGTTTACTTATCTGTTTCTTGTGTTAAATTGTGAGCCACTTATTTCCCAGCCTAGTGGCTGGTACTGATTTAGTTATTCATGAAACTTGATTGTTCACTATCCTGACTTTTGTATTATTCATTTTCTTGCTCTTTAAAAAAAATCCATTTTTAATACTTATTGTTTAATACTACCGACTTCAAGGCTTTATAGCAATAGAATAATATTGCATGTCTTATGACATGCATTTTTCATTTGATGTTATATTTTTGATATTTAGCCTTAGTAATATGTAAGTAGCTTTAATTGTTTCATTGTCAATCCTGTGTGATACTCCAATGGAGGAATGTGCTGTAGTTTATCTCCATTCTATTCTTGATAGATATTTGGTTTGTTTTTTTTTTGTTCTGATTATGAATTGTTATGTATTCTGTTTTCATTATGCTGCTCCAAATGTGGTTCCTGGTGTATGTGGGCAAGAGTTTTTCTGGGTAGGCAAACCTGGTGTGTGGTCTATTTGAATACAGCTCTATTGTAATACAGCCATGCTCATTTGTTTATGGCTGCTTTTGTGCTGTAATGCACTGAGTAATTTCAACAGAGTCTGTGTAGCCTGCAAGGTTGAAATACTTGCTCTTGGTCCCTTTACAGAGGAAAGTTTGCTAACCTTTTTCGAGGGTATCTCTAAGGTTTGGAATTACTGTACTGTAGAGAATATGATTAAAAATTGCTTTTCTTTGAAAAAATATTTTCTTTTAGAATAGACACTCTGTCTTAATAACATTGTTAAACTTGGACATTATTGCAAAGAGTAAGTTCTTATTCTTACCCTTAGTGAATGTTGATGGAAGAATTCAATAGAACCCTAAATGGATAACTGTTTTGTCTTTGCTAGCTTCATGCTTTTCATCAGTCCCTCCGAGACCTCAGCAGTGAACAAGTTCGCCTAGGAGATGATTTCAACCGGGAACTTGCCAGAAGAAGCCGGTAAAAGCAGAATATGATTTTTACTGGAAACATGAATTGTTAGAAGATAAAATAGGATCTGTACTTGACATGTTTACGTGAAATTTAAAAACAGTGTTGTACTTTTTTACCAGTATTTTAAAATTTAGTAATGGAATAGTTCAAAACTCTGAATTTAGAATATATATCATGATTAAATGTTAAACAAATTAATTTTGTATTTCTTAAAAACTCTTACTATAGAATGCTGACTTTGTGGAAGATACATTGTGAAACCGTAGTAAAGAGGTGGATTTGCAAATACATTTGAATGGGGGGATGGAGCTAGAAAAAGAAATTGACCTTGGACTTGAAGAATTTAAAAAAAAGCATAATGTAGAATTTGTCAATGGATGGGTCATTGTATAATCTGATATTTTAGGGTTCACTTGAAAGCCAGCAATATATATTTGCTAAGTCTTAGCAATTTTGTCAGATCTGAGTGGTTCCCCAAGAAGTATCACTTGATTTAAAATTTCTTCAGTGTCTTTTCATTTTCATTGTAAGTGATGGCATTTTGGCTTTCATTTAGAGGTCATGTTTTTTCAACAAAAAACTTTTTATTCCTTATCAAGATTCACAATCTATCAATATGTACAGTTATATTAGGGAACAATGAAACTGAATTGAAATTCCTTTACCAAGTTAACTTGCTAGTACCAGTTCTAGCAAACTAAAATATTCCAACACAGTTTTTGTATTGCTACAGAAAAATGAGTCAAAACCAACAATGTTAAACCTATGAATATCAGGTATAATTTGCATTACTTGTTTGCTTTCATATAATGAATGCAGGAAATTCAGCAATAAGAACCAAAAGACCATACTATTATTTCTACAACAATGAGTATTATTGAACATGTATTTCTTACTCGGTAGATTTAGATTTAACACTGGAAACAACTCTAATGAAGTAGTTATTTTCCTATTTTTTGGACGTGAAAGTGGGGAATGTGTGGAATCAGATTCAAATCTGGTCAGTAAGACCCCAGAGTGGTCCTTCCCACTTATTGACTCAGCATTTCAAGGTCACTTTCATGTAGTTGATGTGACTAAAGCATTCAATTTCTTGAATTTTGAGTTATGTTGTTGAACTCTGTTAATTTTTTGAAGGTGATATGGGTTAGTTAATTTAAAACCTAGGAATTTATTTTTAACAAGTTGATAAAATCAGCAGAATGGAATAACTGTGTTCTTGGTGTGATTTTATTTTGTAAGTTCTACACGTGATGAAAGGGTATGTATTAAGAACTAGGAGCTGGGCTTTTCAGGAAATACATGTTCTATAAGAAGAGACAGGATATATTGCAAGAATGATTTTGTTGATAAGTTTACATGGTCACTTGGCTGTCCGGTGGTCAGCTGAAATCTGATCCATGGGCCGATACCATCTGGCATAGTTTGTGTCACCTCAAGGGATATGTGAGGCAGTGAAGCTTGATTTAATTCAAGCTTCATTTAATTGACTCATTTAATTTAATGAGTCAAATTTCTTATGAAACCTAGTGGCATCACTGTTGGATAAGAAGATTTTAAGATACAATTCTGTTTGACCCTGTACCACAAATTATTAATTTATGTGTATGAAAACACTTAACTCTGTGAATTGTTTTTATTTTTTACTTAAAAAATTTAATTTTATTTTTTTTTGCTTAGAACTGGGATGTAGGCCAGATGTCCAGGAGGTGGGATGGGGTGGGGTGAGAGGAGTCATCAGAGACAGACTGGGGAGCAAAAGAGGCAGATCTACTGAAATACTGCTAAGGGGAGCAGTGGGCGAGACAGGAGAGGTCTGCTGCACCATATGGATTAGCTCCCTGGCTGGGATCAAACTTGAACTCAGGCCATAGGAGTGATAGTGCTGAAATTTAAACCCTAGGCCACCAGGGAGACCCTTAATTGTGAATTTTTAATTACTTTAGTATGTGAAAGATGATGCCTTGACTAGGGTTGTGGCAGTGGAGAGATGGGTAGGAAACGATTTAAAAAAAAAAATTGGAGCCTGAAGAGACAGCATTGGCAATGTAGTTATCTCTCTGGATTAGATAAAGGGGAAAAATCAAGAATGGCTTCCAGATTTCTGAACTGAATAACTTGCTAGATGGTAATTTCATTTTCTGAAATGTGGAAGCCTGTTGGGGTTGGGGTTGGTGAGATCTATAAATAAAGAGTTTGGCTGGAATATGTTAGGTTTGAGATACCCATGAGACATCCAAGTGGTAATGTAGAATTTACAACTAGATATTTTTTCTGGAGCTCAAAGAAAAAGTCTCTGTTAGAGATGTGGACTTAAGAGGGGTCAGCATGTAGAAATGATATTTGGAACCATCAAAATGTATGATACCTCCTGGCAAACTGTTTGGAGAGCATCAAGGACAGGGCTGAGTGCCAGAGAGTGCCATTATTTAGAAGTCTTTATGTAAAGAGGAGTTGGCCTGTGAAGGAACAGCTAGAGATGTGGGAAATACAGGAGCACATGGAAACTCAAAAACCAAGGAAAAGTAACATTTAGGTTTTTTTCTAAAGATTTATTTATTTTTATACAAGAACTGGGGTACAGGCCAGAGGCATGGGAGGGTGAGAGGATTGACCAGAGACAGAGCAGGGAGCAGAACAGGCAGACAGACTGAAATATACTGCCAAGGGGAGCAGCAGGCTAGAATCTCCCTGGCCTCTTTGCAGAGGCTCTGGACAACTTCACAGCGCTGCGCTCAACCTGCCGCGCCAATGGGGAGGCCCATTTAAAAACTTAGAAAATTGGCCTTTTTCAGTAACTTCTTCCTGGGGAAATTACCTATGGGCCTATAAAGTTAAAAAAAAATGGTAAGAAAGAGTGAGATATAGGTTATAAGAAATAGTGAAAACTAAGCCAGAATTTCAGTGAAATTAATATAGCAGGCACATGAAGTATTCACTCAAATTAGAATAGGAGATAAGTGTCCTGTGAGAAGAATGTGGCTAACAAGAGTAGGGTAGATTCTTAATAGATGGTTCGGGAAGAAGTGGGAGAAAAAAATAATGTGCTAAATAAGACCCACACAAGGTCAAAAGATGAAAATTTCTGGCATAAACAAAAGCACCAGAAAGTTAATGATCCAAATCTGAAGTTGACTAAAATTAGTGAGCAAGATGGAATATAAACAAAAATCTCCAATTCTCTATAATAATTCCTGAAAGGTATAAATAGATGTTATGCAGGAAACCAGTAGAAGAACTAAAGATAGAAATTTATCTGAAATTGGAGTGGAGTGTAAACAGAGTATTTCAAAACAGGAGTTAATCAAAAAATGTCTAGAGTTGAGAATGATGGTGGTAACCAGCAAAAGATTTAAGAAAGAATGGAAATATTTGGTCATGGTAGCCAGTGGGAGTAGAACCAGCGGTAAGGAAATGAGAGAAAGATCTTTGTTTTTCTTTATATGTCTTTCTGTTTGACTATTTGACTATTTATCCAGGACGTTACTAATTTGTCAGGGAAGACAGGCAATAGGAGAGGACAGAGTTTTAGCAAGAACAGAGTTTGAACAAAGCTGAATTGCTTGAGAGGATGTGATCAAGAGTTTTGTTCCCCCACTTTTTCTTAATTAAAAATGGGAGATGTTGCAGCCTATTTGTTTATGAAGGTGATGTTCCAGTATAGCAGCAGTTCTCAAAGTAGGATCCCAAACCTGCAGTATGGGTATCATCTAAGAATTTGTAGAAGTGCACATTCTTGTGCCTCATACCATATCTACTGATTCAGAAATTTGGTGGGGGACAGGGTCCAACAGTCTGTTTTTCAACAAGTCTTCTAGATGTTACATATGTTTGCTAATGTTTGAGAACCACAGAGAGTATTTTGTAATAATGTTGTAATGCTAACTGTATATGTTTTCTCAAATATCCAACCTAAAATATTTTTCTTTGTTTGTTTAGATCGGATGCTGAAACAAAAAAAGCTTTGGAGGACTTGACTGAAAAACTTAGTGAAGCCCAAAAGCAAGAAGGGGTAAGAATTCTGCAAAAAGTTTTATTTCATATACAGATGATAGAGGGGTGGTCATGACAGTGAAATTAACTTTTTATTAATTCAAAGAGATGTTAACTTTTTGTCTGGTGCATGGCACTTTGTATAAAAATGTGTTCTCACACCTCTTATACAATGTTCATGAATTTTTGTATTTAAACTTGAAATATTCATAGTGGTAATAGAGAATTATTGTTTTTATTTTGAATAAGGAAAGATTTTAAATCTTACTGTTCTTATGGTTTTTATTTTATTTATGTTATATATGTTAAATGATATTTGAAATATCCAAATTTTGCTAGTGTTACTGAGGCATGCTCCCCATTAAATATTTTTAGATCATCTTACAAGTGTGTCACCACTATTGCTACAAAGACTTGTCTGGTATCTTTTTTGATTGTCATGGTGTTTATTAAAATACCCCTAATTCTTGAGCCTTATTATCTCAAACTCAGAGTATTGACAATCAGTATTCAGTGATTTCTTTTTATCAAATTACTATCCTTGTGGACTTAAGGTAACCTGTATGTGTGATGTCCATTTCTTTGAATCATCAAATTTTTTTGAAGAAAAAAAAATCAATACAAATTGTCACTAATAGGCTTCCCCTGGTGGTGCAGTGGTTGAGTGCTGGGTTGCAAAGCTGCCTGCAGACTCTGCAGCGCTGGTTGGATCCCCAGCCGCCCACATGGATCCCACATGGCGTGTGGACCTCTCCTGCTGTGCCCGCTGCTCCCCTCAGCAGAGTATTTTGTCAGTCTGCCCGTTCTGCTCCCCGCTCTGGCTCTGGTGAACTCTCTCACCCTCCCACGCTTCTGACTGTACCCAGTGCTTATATAAATAAATAAAAATAAATCTTTAAAAAAAAGAAATTGTCACTATTAGTTGCAAATTTATTAGCTTCAGGAACAATATGTATTTATTTATTTTCCACAATACCTTTTGTTTTTTCATGATAAGGAATGGTAGCACAATTTTTACCCTTAACATGTTTTATTCAAATTGAAAGTTTCTTAGTAAAGATAGATTTTCCTCCATTGTGTTTATAGTTCTTCCATAGATATGTCGAGTTTGAATTTATTGATCATATATGCTGAGACGGGTTTACTCTGTTTTCAAAAAGATCTACTTAGTTACTCCTCTTTTTGCAGTAAAATTTGCCCATTTGGATATGTGCCTGGTCATAAAAAACACCTCCTCCTGTGCTTTTTGGTGCCAATTTCTTTGTTAGGTACACTGGAGAGGTAAACATATAATGTCTTTCTTTTGTTGAAGTAACAAGATCTTTGTGGTTAATGTATGTTAATGAGGCATTTAATGTGTGATCAAGATATGGATCACACTTTTCTTATATAAAGTTCTAGATTTTTCCAGGCATTTGAAGGTCACCTCCAATTTATTTTAATTTTTATAAATTTTATTTTTATATTCCCCAGACAGTTGCAACCCCCTTATTTTGACCCCAATCCCTCCTCTCCCCGCCCCCGACGCCCCATAGAGTGTCTCTGGTTCATAGTTGTTTGTTGATTTTGATTTTCACTTTCTTATAGTTATTAATTTTCCTGGTCCCTTGTTTAAGTTTTCTAGATTCCTGCTATGAGTGAGTGAATTTTCTAGATTCCTGGTATTTTTCTTTTTCTTTCTGGGTTGTTTCTTATTTCTTTCTGTCTTCATAGTACGTGTTTGGTATTATCCCTTCCTTCTCAATTTTTTGGAAGAGTTTGTGAAGGATAGGCACTAATTCGTCTCTGAATGTTTGGTAGAATTCATTTGTAAATCCATCAGGTCCTGGGCTTTTGTTTTTGGGGAGGTTTTTGATTACCATTTCAATTTCGCTAATTGTAATTGGTCTGTTTAGGTGTTCTATTTCTTCTTTATCTAGCTTTGGGTGATTGTAGAGTTGTAGGAATTTGTCCATCTCCTCTAGATTGTTGAACTTGTTTCCATATAACTGTTCATAGCAGTTACTGATTATTCTTTTGATTTCTGCTGTGTCCGTTGTGATTTCTCCTCTTTCATTTGTGATCCTGTTTATTTGTCCTTTCTCCCTTTTTTCCTTTGTGAGCCTGGTTAGGGGTTTGTCTATTTTATTGATTTTTTCAAAGAACCAGCTCTTGGTTTCATTGATCTTTTGGATTGTTTTTTTAGTTTCAATTTCATTTATTTCTGCTTTGGTTTTTATTATTTCTTTTCTTCTACTGGTTTTGGGGTTTTTTTGTTGTTCTTTTTCTAGATCTTTGAGTTTCGAGATTAGGTTGTTTCTTTGAGTTCTTTCTTGTTTCTTGATGTGAGCTTCTATTGCTATATATTTTCCTCTTATTACTGCTTTTGCTGCATCCCATACATTTAGGATATTGGTGTCCTCCTTGTCATTCAATTCAAAGAATTTTTTAATTTCTTCTTTGATCTCCTCATTAGTCCAGTGGTCGTCCAGTAGTGTGGTTTTTAATCTCCATGAGGTAGGAAAGTTCCTTGCCTTCTTTTTATGGTTTATTTCTAGTTTGATGCCTTCATGGTCAGAAGATGGTTGGTATGATTTCAATCTTGGTGTATCTGTTGATGTTTGTCTTGTGTCCCAGTATGTGATCATCCTGGAGAATGATCCATGTGTGCTTGAGTAAAATGTGTACTCAGATTTTTTTGGATTTAGTGTTCTATAGATGTCTGTTAAGCCCAAGCTCTCTAGATCCTTATTTAGAGCTTTAGCGTCTTTACTTATTTTTTGTCTCGTTGATCTATCCATTGTTGATAGTGGTATGTTGAAGTCTCCTACTACGTATGTGTTTTCTCTGATGTCTGTTTTCAGAGATGACAATAGTTGTCAGATATATTTTGGTGTGCCTTCGTTTGGTGAATATATGTTAATGAGTGTTTTTTCTTCTTGAAGTATTGTCCCCTTGATCATAATGTAGTGACCGTTGGGGTCTCTTTTTATCTTTTTAAGTTTGAAATCTGTTTTATCTGATATAAGTATACCTGTTCCTGCCTTCCTTTTTGGTACATTTGCTTGTAGGATTGTTTTCCATCCTTTAACTTTGAGTCTATTTTTATCTTTTGTAGCTAAATGTGTTTCCTAGAGACAGCAAAAGGTTGAGTTTTGTTTCTTAATCCAGCCTGCGACTCTGTGTCTTTTTATTGAAGAGTTTAGTTCATTTACATTTAGAGTTAATATTGATATGTTAGCATCTGTATTTGCCATTGTGTTTGTCTTTCCTTTGATTTTATTTATTTATTCTTTTAATAACTTTTTTTTTTGGCCTTCTTTCATTGTTATTCGTCCCTCTGAGGTTCTGGCTTTAGGACTCCTTGTAGTATTTTTTGGAGTGGGGGTTTAGTCATAATGAAATTCCAGAGTTTCTGTTTGTCTGGGAAGGTCCTTATTCTTTCTTCATAGAGGAAGGAGAGCTTTGCGGGATAGAGTATTCTTGGTTGGCATCTGTTTTCTTGGAATCTGTTGACTATGTCCCTCCACTCTCTCCTTGCCCGTAGTGTTTCTTTGGAGAAGTCTGATGTCAGTCTGATTGGTTTTCCTTTGAATGTTATCTGTTTCTTCCCTCTTGTCAGCTTCATTGTTTTTTCCTTGTCTTGGATTCTTGGGAGCTTTACTATTATGTGTCTTGCTGTATTTTTCCTTTCGTTATGGAAGTTTGGTGTTCTTCTTGCTTCTTGTATATCAATTTTCAGCTCCTTCTTCACATTTGGGAAGTTCTCTTCTATTATTTCCTTGAATATTTTCTCTGTTCCTAAATCTCTCTCCTCTCCTTCTGGGATTCCTGTAACTCTTATATTTCCTTTCCTCATGGAGTCAGATAATTCCCGAAGTCTTTCTTCGTTCTTTTTCCTTCATACTTCTCTTTCCTTTTCTGTTTTGGTTCTTTTTATTTCTGTGTCTTCAAGAGTACTTATTCGTTCTTCCATTTCATCTATTCTGCTTTCATTGCTTTTCCAGAGTTCTTTAGCACCTCCATTAATTCTTTGATCTCCTGCATTTCTTTTACTTCCCTCTTTAGGGACTCAATTTCATTTTTCTGATTGTTAATTATTTTTCCCTTATCATTGTTTTCCTATGACTTCTGTCAGTTTTTTAATCACGGCAATTTTAAATTCTCTTTCTGGAAGGCTCAGAAGTTCTTCCAAGTTACTGTCGTTGCAATCTGGGGGGTGGTTTTCTTTTCGTGGTGTGCTTTTTTCCTGAAGAGTTGCTGGGTTGCATGTGGTTTTTCTACTCCCTACTGCCTGTTTTCTAATTTGCTGTATTCCTTGGGACACTGTGTTGCTGGTACTGGCCGGCATCTTGGGCGAAATTCCCAGCTTACCTCTGGCTCCTCTGGGAGGCTTCTGCTGGTTTCAAGCAGTCTTTACTGAAGAAAGGCCCCTGTTCTAAAATGCTGCTGCGGGACGTGCTCCCCTGCATGCCCGGTCTGCCCCGGCAGTGGGTGCCCCGCCCCTGTGGGCTCGGACTGCAGGCCAGAAGGGGCCTGGCGTGGGCGAGCCTCCCAGCTCACCTTTGGCTCCTCTGGAAGCCTTCTGCCGGTTTCAAGCAGTCTCTACTGAAGAAAGGTCCCTGTTCTAAAATGGCGATGCAGGGGACATGCTCCCCTGCTCATCTCCAGTTTAAATTGTACAAATCAGGAATGCCTGAAATATTGCGTAATTTAATATAATGATTTTAACAGATTGGTGCTTCTCTTAGTTAACTCGAGTGGTTCACACTACACAAAATCTATGCCCTTATTCAGTTTATATATTGTCTAAACAGGAGCTGAATACATGCTTAAGAATGTAGCTCCATGGTCCTCTTTAACTTAACTAAATGATATTCTGGCTGTTCTAATTAATTCTAGAGTGGAACATGTAATTTGTCAAGTTGAAGCTTTTTTTCTTTTTTTTTATTTTAAAGATTTATTTGTTTATACAAGCACTGGGTACAGTCAGAAACGTGGGAGGGTGAGAGAATTCACCAGAGCCAGAGCAGGGAACAGAACAGGCAGAGTGATGAAATACACTGCTGAGGGGAGCAGCAGGCATGGTGGGAGAGGTCTCTTGTGCCATGTGGGACCCTCACCTGCGGCCGGGGATTGAACCGGTGCTGCAGAGGCTGCGGGCAGCTTCGCAGCCCAGCACTCATTGCAGCCCAGCGCTCAACTGCTGTGCCACTGGGGAGGCCCAAAAATACATAGATTCTTGTATGGCCCAATGTATATACCCATGTAACCACCACTCAGATACATTTCCAGTGCAGAAACAAACTCCTCATTTCTTGCTTCTGCTCATTAATTCCTCCTTCTTAAAGATCTTTTTAAAGATGATCACTATTTTGATTTTTAATCCGCTAGATTTATTGGGCCTGTTTTGAACTTTTTATATAAATGGAATCACGTAGGGCATGTTTTCTGTGTCTGACTTCTTTTGCAAATCATTTTTACAGTAATTGTTCATTTAGATTTATCCTTGTGCTTGCTCTTTTTTGTTCTTCTTTCCTTTCTACATCTCTGAAATTCCACATCTTCCTTAAGAACATACTTCAAAATTTCCTTTAGAGTAAAGTGTGTATACCTGAAGGAATCCCTTTTAGGGTTCCCTGGGGAGGGTCTTTTGGTGCCAGCTCTTCTCTGTATTTGTGTGAGAAATGTCTTTATTTCACTTTCTTTGTTCAAAGAAATTTTTACTCGTAATAAAATTCTAGGTGGACTTTCTAAAAACAATTTTTTTCCATTATTTACTTTGAAGATATCATTTCATCATTTTCTGGGTTCCATTCCTGTGGAGAAGTCAGTTGTTAGTTTTGTTGGATTTTTTTTGATTGCACTATGTTTTTCTCTAATTGCTTTACAGATTTTTTTCTCTTAGTCTTTGGCTTTATATAGTCTTATGATGATGAGCTTAGTTGTATCTTTTGATTTGCTGTTTGATTTTTATAATGATTTTTTATAATGATTTTTATAATTTTCTCTTTAAAAACTACTTTTGCTTTAGTTTCTGTCTCTTCATTTTTTGGTCTTCAAATTACATGTAATGTCTTCCTTTTCACTCTATCTCCTTTGTCTCCTATGTTCATTTTTTTAATTTTCTTGTTTCTCCATTTTAAAATATTTTCTTCTGTCCTTTCAGTTACTTATTCTTTATTGAGTGAAATGAAATCTGTTAAACCTACCACTGATTTTTATTGTCAGGTATTTCGTATTTCACTTTTAGAATTTTTATTAAGCTGTTTCTAACTTCCAATTCATTGCCAAATCCTCAATCTAGAACTTCCATAGTCTGTTTCTATTTCTGTTATTTCCTACAGTTGTTGGATTTTTATCACTTTGTTTTTTCCTATTGTTTATTTTTATCTAGTTATTTTTGTTTATATAGAAAGTATATTTCATTTCTGTAGAGAAAGCTAAATAGTTATATGTATGAGAGGACATACTTGCTTTTTGTTATAGATTAAGGGCCATACCAATCATGGATTGTCTTAATTATTTGCTGTTGAGGTATTTCAAAGTTAAATTTCCGTGCCAGGTTTCAAATATTTTCAGTTCACTTGTGCTACTAGTATTACAGCTTTTCAGAGTTATAGCCTAGCAGGGTAAATTTAACCAGGAACGCTTTTCCTTGGAAAGAATTTCACTTCTGGTTTTACCTCCTTAAGCCCACACAGCTGCTAAAAGCTCAATTCTTCTCATACAGCTTCTCATATGAATCTCAGGCGCTTTTCTGAAATGTGCTGGTATTTTAGGGAGAAAGTTGCCCTAACTGTGCTAACCTCTCTGGGTTTCTTTCTTCTCTTGCATCTTAGATTCATATTTCTCTTCTTTTTAGCTTTCTAGTACCTCAAGTAGACTTTCATTTGAGGTATTATTTGTAGTTTTTAAAGTTGTTTTCTATGTAAAGATTGATCCTGAATGATTTAATTTGTCATTTAATTTGTCATTTAATTTGTTTTGGAAATGAAACTTCCTTTATCTTTTTTTTTTAAAGATTTATTTATTTATTCATTCATTCATTCATTCATTTATTTATGTATTTATGTATGTATTTATTTATTTATTTATACAAGCACTGGGTACAGTCAGAAGTGTGGGAGGGTGAGAGAATTCACCAGAACCAGAGCTGGGAACAGAACAGGCAGACTGACGAAATATACTGCTGAGGGGAGCAGCGGGCGCAGCAGGAGAGGTCTGTCGCGCCATGTGGGACCCTCGCCGGTGGCTGGGGATCGAACTGGCGCTGAAGAGACAGTGGGCAGCTTCGCAGCCTAGCGCTTAACTGCTGTGCCACCAGGGGAGGCCCTCCTTTTTATCTTTTTGTGTATATCAGATTCCATTACTGTGTATGCTATTTCTAGTGCAAAAGACGTTACTAAATTTTTCACCTATTGTTTGAGACTTCTTTTAAATCATGGATATACAACTTGTGAGCATATTTATAACAAGGGCTTTGATTGTAACTCAAATATCCTTAGTGTTCTGCTGAGATTCTTATAGCTCTAAGTAAGTCATGGGCATACCCAGCTATGACTTAAGTCATACAGGTTTTTGACATTGTTATGTAGCTGGGATGGTTTGAGTTTGGATTTTGAAAATACTAATTTGAATAGGGTACATTATAGTTAAATGTTAATTAACTCTCATCATATAGGAGAGCCCATAATGAACAGAGTGATCATTTGATTTTTATTTCCTTCACATTGCAGATAAAACTAGCAAGTTCTAACTACATAGTCTAGAGTGTTAATGTGGGACTAAAGTGTAACCACTGAGCTATTCAATAACAGATCAAAGAAAGCCTGACATCTTTCATATCATTGCCATGCATCAAGAATATTTCACATTAGATAAAGCTGTGATTACACAGCTGGAATGTCACACCTCACTAGTGCTTAACTCATTGATGTAATTGGTGTATGTAACTCCCCTCCCTAATTTACACAACGATGCAATTCATGAGGACACATCCTTTTTTATTTAAACCTGGAAAATGGTACACATCTAATTATGTCTTATGTGGAATTGTTCACCTGCTGGTTACTCATGTCAAGTTGTGATATTACAGCTTGGTTCATGCTTTGTGTGATATTCTTTCAACAAAATGTCTCATAGCTGTACAGAGGGCATCTCAAACCTTATGTGGATGTATGTAGTCCTGATTAAGAAACAGTCAGCTAATGCAAAACTTAAAAATAATATTGTTGAATTTTAGAAGGTCTTCTGAAGGCCACATGATGTTTGTTTCCAATTTGTACAAGGCTTAATATAGACTCTGTGACTCATTTATTCCAATTGAAGTCAACATTTACATTTTATAACTGTTTGACATATTGTGTTGTATTTGTGAATTCATGATAGCATGCTGTCAGAGAAGATGCAGTTTTGTTATTTGAGCGTTAAATTTCTCAGAGGCTGCAGCTGTTTCCAGATTTAAGTTTAAAATAAAATTACCAAAGTGATGCACGTTCACTGTAGAAAACTTTTAAACACTGTACAGATATATAAAGATGAGCAACTGTCCTTATCTCCCACTAATTTCATTTTCTGCTGGTAACTGCTATTCACCACATTTATTGTACATTATTCCGAGGCTACAATTGTTTATCATAAATTTTATTGGTAACTAAAATATATCTCGAAAGGTTATAGAACACTTTTTTTTTCTTTGAGAGGCAGAAAGTATTAGTTCCTCTCACATTTGCCAAGATCTGATTTGTTATCCTTTGTGAACCATAGACTTTTGATTCTTTCAAACTGTCCATTGGAAGAGAATAATTATTATTTATAGCATGATGTAATGGAAAATATTTTCCATTAACCAGTGTGGTAATAAGCAATCAGTGTTGCATGGGCTTCATACCACCAGGGAAAATCAGTTGTCAAGATTTATCCGATGGCATGTGATATGAGGGCATGTCAAGTTTGATTATTCATGGTGGAAAAAATTTATTTTAATTTCTATAGGAGGGTTACTATTTAAATTACAGAATATAAACATGGATCCATCTCTTTCTGGGTGAGTTATTAATCAAACCAAGAGTTCTTCAACACTGCATTTAGGATAACATGGCTGTTGCACAGGTTAAAACATCAATATATTTTAACAAATATTTATTGAAATGGAATTTAAACAAGATGATGTTCTTAAAGATCTGAAAAATCAACATATTGAAATGGTGGATTATAATCCCATAAATAGAATGCTTTTGTTTCACCTTTCACTAAATGCTGATTTTAAAAGCTATTTTAATATATACCTTTGTTACTATTGTTACAACTAATATGGGTATGTAGGACTTTTTGACATTTCAGTAACTTTAAAGGACTAACATGGGACTTTGATGAAAATGAATTTCTTAATGTTAGCTGGCATTGTCTTTTCCTTAGTTCTCAGAATTAGAAAATATAAGTGAGGAAACAATCACATTCTTCAAAATAAGTATTCTTATTGGGAATTATTTTATCATTCAAAAGTTATAAATATATGCTGTATCATTAAGTACAGAGTCCATGCCCTTGTATTTAGAAATATTTTTACTTGCTTTTCCTTTGGTCTCTCCAATCTCAGAAAATGTCATCCTAGTTCCACCAGTGGTTACCTAGGATTCACTTAGATCTTTTTCTTCATATCACATTTTCAATCTATTTCTAATCTATTTCCAAAATCCTGCTCAATTCCATTTACTTCAGACTAATGCTTCTGTTCAAGTCACATCACTTCTTTTTGAGTTCACTGCGTTGAACTCCATTGAAGTTGGTCTGTGTCTCCTACACTTACCCTGTCTGTGCTCGTCACAGTAGCCAAGTGATTTTCATAAGTTATCATTACAGTGAATTATTCCCTTTTTCAAAACCCTATTTGGGCTGCTTCTGTTCCAGTTTCTTTGTCATGACCTGCACTGCTTATATTGCCCAGCTTTCTCTAGATATTTTGAATGTTTCATGCTCATTCTTTTTTTAAAGATTTATTTATTTATGCATACAAAAGCTGGGGTTCAGGCCAGAGATGCGGAGGGTGAGGATTCACCAGAGACAGAGTGGGGAACAGAACAGGCAGATGGACTGAAATACACTGCTGAGGGGAGCAGTGGGTGAGGCAGGAGAGGTCTGCTGTGCCATATGGATTGCTCCCTGGCTGGCCGGGGATTGAACTCGTGGTGCAGAGTCTGTGGATTGCTTCATAGTGCGGTGCTTAACCCCTTGCACCACCAGGGAGGCCCCAGGCTTCTCTTTTTTGCCCCCAGATTTTTGCATGGCTGGCTCCCTCTTGTCGTGTAGGTTTCCAGTGAAATGTCAGCATGTCAAGGGAGGCCTTTCTTCCCTGTGCTTCCCATTTGTTGTATAGTTGATAGCGGGTAGCAAAATTAATTCACACTTAATATATTTTGGAGATTTAACATCATTCTATATCAGCTTCTAATGAATTTTTAAAAATTATTTTAATATTGAAAGCATTCCATTGAGTATGTATTCCATAATTTGTGTAACCAGACTCACGTGATGGACATTTAGGTTGTTGCAGTCCTTTACTTTAATACACTGCAGTTAATGATCTTGTCCATGTGTTGTTTTTCACATAGGAAAGTAAATTGGTAGAATAAATTTATAGAATGATATTTACAGGATTAAACGGTCTGTTTGCATTTGTAATTTGTTGCATACTGTTTGGTTTTATATATAGTATTTTATTTATTTGTTTATTTATTTATTTATTTTTTATAATTAATTTTATTTTTATATTCCCCATACAATTGCAACCCCCCCCATTCTGCCCCCAATCCCTCCCCTCCCGCCCCTCAACCCCCAAAAGTGTATCTGGTTCATAGTTTTTTGTTGATTTTGATTTTCACTTTCTTATAGTTATTCATTTTCCTGGTCCCTTATTTAAGTTTTCTAGATTCCTGCTATGAGTGAGACCATCCGGTATTTTTCTTTTTCTTTCTGGCTTATTTCGCTGAGCATGATCCCTTCCAGCGCCATCCATGTTGCTGCAAATTGCATGTGTTTATCTTTTTTGAATGCTGAGTAATATTCCATGGTATATATGTACCACATCTTCTTGATCCAGTCATCTATTTTTGGGCATTTGGGTTGTTTCCAAAGCGGAGCTATTGTAAACAGTGCTGCTATAAACATAGGGGTGCAGGTGCTCTTTGGGATTGATGTTTCTGTGTCCTTTGGGTAAATACCTAGGAGTGGAATTGCTGGATCATATGGAAGCTCTATGTTTAGTAGGTCCAGAAATCTCCACACAGCTCTCCATATTGGTTGGACCAGTTTGCACTCCCACCAACAGTGCAGGAGAGTTCCTTTTTCTCCAAACCTTGCCAACATTTGTTGTTGCTAGTTTTTTTAATATGTGCCATTCTCACTGGTGTAAGATGGTATCTCATGGTAGTTTTGATTTGCATTTCCCTGATTACAAGTGATGTTGAACATTTTTTCATATGCCTGTTGGCCATTTGCATTTCCTCTTCAGAGAAGTTTCTTTTTAGCTCTTCTGCCCATTTTTTGACGGGATTATTTTCTTTGTTGTTGTTGAGTCTCATCAGCTCTCTGCAGATTTTTGTGATCAGTCCTTTATCATTAGTGTTGTGTGCAAAAATGTTCTCCCAGTTGGTGGGGTTTCTCTTTGTTTTTGTTATTGTCTCTTTTGCTGTACAGAAGCTCTTTAATTTGATGTAGTCCCAGCTGTTTATCTTTGCCTTCACTATCACTGCTTTGGGTGATGTGTCTGTAAAGATGTCTTTGATGTGCAAATCACGTAGTGTTTCGCCTATATTTCCTTCTATATATTTTATGGTTTCAAGTCTTATGTCTAGTTCTTTAATCCATTTTGAGTTGATTTTTGTGTATGGTGTGAGGTAGTGGTCAAGCTTCATTCTTTTGCATGTAGCGACCCAGTTTTCCCAGCACCATTTATTGAACAAACTTTCTTTGCTCCAATGCATAGTCTTTGCTCCTTTGTCAAAGATTAGTTGACCATAAATCTGTGGGTTTATTTCTGGATTTTCTATTCGATTCCATTGGTCTGTATGTCTGTTCTTGTTCCAATACCATGCAGTTTTGATGATTATGGCTTTGTAGTATAGTTTGAAGTCTGGGAGTGTGATGCCTCCATTCCCTTCTTTTTTTTTTCAGGAGAGCTTTGGCTATTCGGGGTTTTTTGTGATTCCATATGAATTTCATCAATAATTGCTCTATTTCTTTGAAGAATGACATTGAAATTTTGATTGGAATAGCATTGAATCTGTATATTGCTTTTGGTAGGATGGCCATTTTAATAATGTTTATTCTTCCAATCCATAGGCAGGGGATGTCTTTCCATTTCTTTGTGTCTTCTTCTATTTCTTTTAACAGTGTTTTATAGTTTTCTTTGTATAGGTCCTTTACCTCTTTTGTTAGATTTATTCCCAAATATTTGATTTTTTTTTGTTTCAATAATAAAAGGGATGGTTTTTTTGATTTCTTCTTCTTCAGATTTATTGTTTGTGTATAGGAAGGCTACTGACTTTTGCGTGTTGATTTTGTATCCTGGCACTTTACTGAACTGATTGATGAGTTGAATTAGTTTTTCTGTGGAGTTTTTGGGGTTCTCTATGGATATTATCATATCGTCTGCAAATAGTGATAGTTTGACTTCTTCTTTTCCTATTTGGATTCCTTGGATGTCTTTCTCTTGTCTTATTGCTCTGGCTAGGACTTCCAGTATTATATTGAAGAGCAGTGGTGAGAGTGGACATCCTTGTCTTGTTCCAGATCTTAACGGAATTGCTTTCAGCTTTTCACCATTGAGAATGATACTGGCTGTTGGCTTGTCATAGATGGACTTTATGATGTTGAGGTATGTTCCTTGTATCCCAAGAATTTCAAGGGCTTTTATCATGAATGGGTGTTGCACTTTGTCGAAAGCTTTCTCAGCATCTATTGATATTATCATATGGTTTTTATATTTCTTTTTGTTGATGTGTTGGATAACGTTGATTGATTTTCGGATGTTGAACCATCCTTGTGTCCCTGGAATGAATCCTACTTGGTCATGGTGAATTATCTTATGGATACATTGTTGGATTCTGATAGCTAAAATTTTATTGAGGATTTTTGCATCAGTGTTCATTAGGGAGATTGGCCTGTAGTTTTCCTTTGTTGTGTTGTCCTTGTTCGGCTTTGGTATTAGTGTAATGTTGTCTTCATAGAACGTGTTTGGTATTGTCCCTTCCTTTTCAATTTTTTGAAAGAGTTTGTGAAGGATAGGCACTAATTCGTCTCTGAATGTTTGGTAGAATTCATTTGTAAATCCATCAGGTCCTGGGCTTTTGTTTTTGGGGAGGTTTTTGATTACCATTTCAATTTCGCTAATTGTAATTGGTCTGTTTAGGTGTTCTATTTCTTCTTTATCTAGCTTTGGGTGATTGTAGAGTTGTAGGAATTTGTCCATCTCCTCTAGATTGTTGAACTTGTTTCCATATAACTGTTCATAGCAGTTACTGATTATTCTTTTGATTTCTGCTGTGTCCGTTGTGATTTCTCCTCTTTCATTTGTGATCCTGTTTATTTGTCCTTTCTCCCTTTTTTCCTTTGTGAGCCTGGTTAGGGGTTTGTCTATTTTATTGATTTTTTTCAAAGAACCATCTCTTGGTTTCATTGATCTTTTGGATTGTTTTTTTAGTTTCAATTTCATTTATTTCTGCTTTGGTTTTTATTATTTCTTTTCTTCTACTGGTTTTGGGGTTTTTTTGTTGTTCTTTTTCTAGATCTTTGAGTTTCGAGATTAGGTTGTTTCTTTGAGTTCTTTCTTGTTTCTTGATGTGAGCTTCTATTGCTATATATTTTCCTTTTATTACTGCTTTTGCTGCATCCCATACATTTAGGATATTGGTGTCCTCCTTGTCATTCAATTCAAAGAATTTTTTAATTTCTTCTTTGATCTCCTCATTAGTCCAGTGGTCGTCCAGTAGTGTGGTTTTTAATCTCCATGAGGTAGGAAAGTTCCTTGCCTTCTTTTTATGGTTTATTTCTAGTTTGATGCCTTCATGGTCAGAAGATGGTTGGTATGATTTCAATCTTGGTGTATCTGTTGATGTTTGTCTTGTGCCCCAGTATGTGATCGATCCTGGAGAATGATCCGTGTGCGCTTGAGAAAAATGTGTACTCCGTTTTTTTGGGGTTTAGTGTTCTATAGAAGTCTGTTAAGCCCAAATGCTCTAGGTCCTTATTTAGAGCTTTAGCTTCTTTACTTATTTTTTGTCTCGTTGATCTATCCATTGTTGATAGTGGTGTGTTGAAGTCTCCCACTACGTATGTGGTTTCTCTGATGTCTGTTTTCAGAGAGGACAACAGTTGTTTGATATATTTTGGTGCTCCTTCGTTTGGTGAGTATATGTTAATGAGTGTTATTTCTTCTTGAAGTATTGTCCCCTTGATCATAATGTAGTGACCATTGGGGTCTCTTTTTATTTTTTTGAGTTTGAAGTCTGTTTTATCTGTTATAAGTATAGCTGTTCCTGCTTTCTTTTTTGGTCCATTTGCTTGTAGGATTGTTTTCCATCCTTTAACTTTGAGTCTATTTTTATCTTTTGTAGCTAAATGTGTTTCCTGGAGACAGCAAAAGGTTGGGTTTTGTTTCTTAATCCAGGCTGCAACTCTGTGTCTTTTTATTGAAGAGTTTAATCCATTTGCATTTAGAGTTAATATTGATATGTTAGCATTTGTATTTGCCATTTTGTTTGTCTTTCCTTTGATTTTATTTATTTATTCTTTTAATAACTTTTTTTTTTTTTTGGCCTTCTTTCATTGTTATTCGTCCCTCTGAGGTTCTGGCTTTAGGATTCCTTGTAATATTTTTTGGAGTGGGGGTTTAGTCATAATGAAATTCCAGAGTTTCTCTTTGTTTGGGAAGGTCCTTATTCTTTCTTCATAGAGGAAGGAGAGCTTTGCGGGATAGAGTATTCTTGGTTGGCATCTGTTTTCTTGGAGTCTGTTGACTATGTCCCTCCACTCTCTCCTTGCCCGTAGTGTTTCTTCAGAGAAGTCTGATGTCAGCCTGATTGGTTTTCCTTTGAATGTTATCTGTTTCTTCCCTCTTGTCAGCTTCATTATTTTTTCCTTGTCCTGGATTCTTGGGAGCTTTACTATTATGTGTCTTGCTGTATTTTTCCTTTCGTTGTGGAAGTTTGGTGTTCTTTTTGCTTCTTGTATATCAATTTTCAGCTCCTTCTTCGCGTTTGGGATGTTCTATTCAATTATCTCCTGGAGTATTTTCTCTGTTCCTACATCTCTCTCCTCTCTTCTGGAATTCCTATAACTCTTATATTTCCTTTCCTCATGGAGTCAGATAGTTCCCGAAGTCTTTCTTTGTTGTTTTTCCTTCGTACTTCTCTTTCCTTTTCTGTTTTGGTTCTTTTTATTTCTGTGTCTTCAAGAGTACTTATTCGTTCTTCCATTTCATCTATTCTGCTTTCATTGCTTTTCCCAGAGTTCTTTAGTTCTTCCATTAATTCTTTGATCTCCTGTGTTTCTTTTGCTTCCCTCTTTAGGGACTCAATTTCCTTCTTCTGATCATTGTTTTCCTTTATGAGTTCTGTCAGTTTTTTAATCACGGCAATTTTAAATTCTCTTTCTGGAAGGCTCAGAAGTTCTTCCAAGTTACTGTCGTTGCAATCTGGGGGGTGGTTTTCTTTTTGTGGTGTGCTTTTTTCCTGAGGAGTTGTTAGGTTGCGTGTGGTTCTTCTACTCCCTACTGTCTGTTTTCTAATTTGTCGTATGCTTTGGGACACTGTGTTGCTTGGACTGGCCGGCATCTTGGGTGAACTTCTCCGATCCCCTCTGGCTCCTCCAGGAGCCATCTCTGGCTTCTGAGGGAGCTTTCTGCTGGTTTCAGGAAGTCTTTACTGAAGAAATGTCCCTGTTCTAAAATGGCAATGCAGCACTCAGTCCCTGAGCATCCGGTCTCAGGCACACTCTTCTGCGCGCCCGGTCTGCCCCGACCGTGGGTGCCTGTTCCCTCTGTGGGCTCAGACTGCTGGTCGGAAGGGGTCTGGCGTGGGCTAACTTCCCAGCTGGCCACTGTCTCCTCCGGGAGCCTTCTGCCCTTTTCAAGCAGTCTTAAGAAATTTCCCTGTTCTGTGGGGTGTTAGTGACTTTTTTTTTCTGGTCGCTAGGTGGTGCCAGAGATCTCTCCTATTGTCCTTGGGGGGCTGTTTTTCGCCCCCCCCCCCGGCCCTGTGGGACAGGGAACAGAGCGGGAATGGTAGGGTAAACCTCAACGGCTTTGGGGTGCTGTGTCTGCCTTGTGCCCCACCGTCGTGGAGAACCCACGCCCCAAACTTCATGCCCCGGGTCTCAGTTCCAAAGCCCTCAGTTCCAGGACGCGGGCTGTAGCCCAGTTCAGGGGCGCGGGAATGGCGCCTTTTGCACCCGCTCCCGTGCCTGGGCGCCTGGTTCCTGCTTACTCAGTGAGGGACTTTCACCCCAGTGAGGGCCTCCGCGCATCTCCCCGCAAGCCTAGGTCGCAGGCACGGGGACCTGGGCAGCCGCGATCCCGATCCGCGTTTGCTTTTCAAGTGCGCCAAGCGCGCTGCTTTTCCGTGCAAGCTTACCGGCCGGCCCGGGCTGTGTGAGGGTCTCCTCCAGAGTCTCTTTGTTCTCTAATGGCGCCGGGAGCCATTCGCTCACCGCCGCGGCGAATCCTGCAGGGTTCTCCACAGCTCCCGTTCACGGGGTGTGGTGGCTGAAATAGTTCCTTTCCACTCACAGTCCCGCTTGCTGCGTAGTTTGTTCTTGTTGGTCGTTTTAGTTTGTTGTTTTCCTTCTCTCTGTTGGTAGGAGTGTGCCGGCTCTGTGGGTGGGGGAGGGGAGCAGCGTTCTGCGCTTTCCTCCCTTCTAGTCCTCTTTTATGGCCACTTTCTTCTTTGGGCAGTTTGCTGGAGTCGTCTGTTTATCTTCCATGTCCCAGTTCTCACTGGGACCTGCCGCTTTTCTTCCCTATTAACTTTTTTTAATGGGAGATCTTACTCGCAGCGTCTCCTCGCCGCCATGTTGCTCCGCCCCTCTCTATATATAGTATTTTAA
The DNA here is from genome assembly GCF_964194135.1 of Talpa europaea. Lineage (NCBI taxonomy): Eukaryota > Metazoa > Chordata > Mammalia > Eulipotyphla > Talpidae > Talpa > Talpa europaea. The sequence goes on from NC_140075.1 coordinate 107,559,680, forward strand.
GTGTCCTCTCTAATGTGTTCCTTTGAGAAATAGCAGAGGATTATCTTACCCATTTCCAAAAAGAGTGAAAAAGTAGTTTACATTTAAATTATAATGTGTTAAAGTTACGATAATTCTAACTAGTCTCTAAAACTGAGTTGTCCCCTCTGGTATTAGATCCCTATATCCCACCCCCAGCAGCTTTATCTTGGCACATTGAAGTACAGATAACATTTCTCACTTTTCCTGTGCAGGTAAATTGTGACTATGTGACTTAACATGAGTAAAAGTCATACGTGCAGTTGATGCATTTTCTTCCTTGACAACAAAGCCACCTATCTGGGACTTTCTGTCTACATGAGTTGAAATAGGGATGTAGCTCTAATGAGGATAGCAACCTAGGAGATGGTGGAACCATAGATGGAAGGGACCCGGATTCTGAATGTCTTTAGGCAGAAGAATGACCTGCCAACCTGTCCTGCTTTCTTTTGGACTACAATTTCAGTGAGAAATAAACTTACATTGTTTAAGCCTCTGTATATTTGATCTTTTTGAAAAAGACTAGACTGTACCCTAACTAATACAGAAATGTAACAGAAATGAGAAAGAATAGGCAAAGAGAAAACTAAGATTACCCAAATGTATATTTTAGGTCCTTGGTTGTTAGCTTAGCTGACTTGTGTGACTCATTTTCTTTCTTTCTTTTTTTTAAAAACACTATTCACTTTTTTTTTTAAGATTTATTTATTTATTTATATAAGCACTGGGTACAGTCAGAAGCGTGGGAGGGTAAGAGAATTTACCAGAGCCAGAACGGGGAACAGAACAGGCAGAATGACGAAATACACTGCTGAAGGGAGCAGTGGGCACAGCAGGGACCCGCATGCCATGTGGGACCCTCGCTGGCGGCTGGGGATTGAACCTGTGCTGCAGAGGCTGTGGGCAGCTTTGTAGCCCAGCGCTCAACCGCTGCGCCACCAGGGGAAGCCTGTGACTCATTTTCTTAGCGGTAGAAGAAGGAAAATATTTCAAGCGTATTGATCTGTGTAGATAATTTCATCTTGTAAAGGTACTTGATGGTCTCATAGGGGAATTATAATTTTACCACTGTTAGGATTTATAAAATACTTTCTGTGTGTATTAATTTTCAATCATGTTAATTGTATGTGTTTTATTTTTCTGAATACTGTGTAGCTGTTATGTTTTCTCACTTTACTGCTTTTCATTTTCTTCAGACTAAAACAGAGCAAGGATATTATGGTTTTCCTGTGTTGTCATGGTTGTATGAAGCAATTGTTGTATTTCTTTAGCATTTTGCAGTTCACTGATATGCTTCTATCAGTATAATTAGTTTCAACAGTAAGTGACCAAAATCCCCAATAACAATGGCTTAAAAAAGACAAATGTTATTTTTCTTTTGTGAAAAAGTCCTAAGGTAGGAGTTTAAGGTTCCGTGAGGTACTTTTTCTACTAACCTATAGTATATTAGTGATTCTGACTCTTTTTGTCATGCTTTTCTTGTTTTTCTGCTGCTATGGCGTTAAGTTCAGAGGCTGAAATTAGCATCTATAAATGAGGCAGCGGATGGAGGAAGAGATAATTATGAGAGCAGAAGGTGTCTGTGTTCTGTCTCTTGTAGATAGTTTTTTGAAGTTGCCACTGGAACTGATGCTTCCTCTCATTTACCATGACTTACATCATGTGGCCAGCTAGCAGCTAAGCAGGCCAGAAAATGTATTTCTTATGTTGGCAGCAATAATTCCTAGTTAAAAATTACTTTAGTATGGAAGAAATGGGGATAGGAGAGCAGATAAATGAATTGTATTTTGAATGTACAAAACTGATCTTCTGTAGGAGTATTTGTCATGGCATATAATAATAATAATAATAATAATAATAAAAATTGTTGTCCTAGTATCTGTCAGTAAGGAATTACTTTAATCAGTTATGAAGAAGGAAGTTGTAGATTTACTTGTAGTATATAGAAAGTTGCCCATTTTGTGTGAATTCAAAATATTCAAAATTTATAAAAAACAATATATAACTTCCAGCTTTTGTTTTAAACAAGTAATTAATTGGATATGTTTGACTAGTTATATACATATGTATAGAAACATTTCTGAAAGTATTCAAAATGTTTCTTGATGGATGGCATTAGAATATTTTTATTTTTCACTTTTCATCAATTTAAATATGATTTTTAAAATTTTTAATTGGGGCAATACACATGTAATAAAAGACATTTTTAAGTGTTCAATAGTGTTACATACATTCACAATGTTGTATAACTAAATCTAGAACTCTCATTATTTTGCAAAACTGATGTGTACCCATTAAACAACTTCCCATTACTTCCTCCCTTCCACTTAGCTCCTGACAGCCACCAGTTTACTTTCTGTCTCCGAGAATTTTACTACTCTAGGTACCTCTTATAGGTGGAATAATACATTTTATTTTTTTCTTTTGGTGACTGGCTTTACTTAGCATGTGGTTATGGTCTTCTAGGATCATCCATATTGCCTAGAATACCTGTGTAAGAATTTTATTTCTTTTTAAGACTGAATGATATGCTAGTGTACGTACAGATCACTTTTTATTTGGTCATTCATCCATCAATGGACACTTGGGTTGCTTCCATCTTCTGGCTGCTGTGACTAATATGCTATGAACATAGGTGTAAACATATCTTTATTAGATCTGCCTTTACTTAAATAGTAAAGAGTCCTCTAAATACCATGTCTTCTGGCACCAGGTACACATATCATCAAATAGATTACATTTTATTTAGGTGACTATAGAATGAAGAGTGTTTGAATTTGCACAAGTTTTAGCAAAGAAAATCTTGCATCAGAGAAAAAAAATCTTTCATGTTTATTTTAGAGAGTCCAATTAAATATTTTTTTCTGTTTGACTTTAGTTTTTGATCTTTTCCAGCTGGTGTATTTTTAGGAGATCACAGAAGAAAAGATTGACATGCTAATGAGAAGCCCTTTTAATTATTTGCTGCACATAAACATCAAATCCTTCATAGGCAGGTCATGCTTGCAGATAATTAAAATGAAAAAGAGCTAAATAGAACAGTTTATCATTATAGAAAAATATGTTGGCAAAATTGGCATTTTCCTTCTAAATCACCAGAGGGCACTCTTTTCTAGTTTATTTTAACTGATCTATTGAGTTATTATATAACACTTTGAAAAATTTGAGTCCTTTATTGGCATCCAGGTTTGGCTTATTTGGAGACTAATGATTTTTTTCTTTTGTAATTTTCACTCATTTTGTTAATCTGTTTTATAATAGTGTCATTAAAATGGGCTCTATAAATAAGCCAATCTTAAATGCTTTAGGCGGTAGTATGTCTGCCATAAAATGTCTCTTCAGTTAAGTCTTTTTTTTTTTTTTTTTTTTTTTGACTAAGAGCTCCATAATGTCACTATTTCTGTTTTTTCATGTTAAGGTTTCGGATCGGGTGGAGCGGCGGCTCCAGGAAATAGAAAGAGAGATGCGCACAGAACGAGAGCTGGTAGAAAGACGTCAGGATCAGCTGGGACTTATTTCTTTGCAGCTACAGGAGGTTTGTGAAATACACCCTCTCAGAATATAAATCTTCATCTTGGATAGTTATTTAGCCATTGTTAAATGATTATAGTTCTTAGTCTAATTCAGACCATATGAGAATGTGCTTCATTGTGTGAAGACACCCTTACCTGGTTTAAACCCAAACTGCTTACTAACTGTGTGACCTTGACAAGTTCATTAACCTCTCCAGGTCCATCATCAGATTGCTGGCTGTAAGGATAAATGAGTTAATGCCAGTAAGCAATTAACAGAGTGCCACACATGTGCATAGAAAATGTACTCTATTTAATTTTCCTTGGTATGAATAGACCAGGGGTTAGCAAACTAGGGCCTGTGGGCTCATTCTGGTCTTTGTCAATTTTAATAAATAAAATTTTATTGGATCACAGCCACTTCCATTCATTTATGATTTGTCTGTAGGTACTTTTGTGATGCAGGGGCAGTTTTGAGTAGTGGTGAAAGAGACCAAATGACCCACTAAATTTCAAAGCTACAGTATTGACTACCTGGCATTTTATAGAAAAAGCTTTCTGACCCTTGGGACTAGATAACATCATGCCAGTTTACAATGGAGGTGACTCACCCTTTAGATGCCTTTTTTATTTGGAAATTTTAAGCTTATGAAGAACTTGAGAAATTAGAACACATTTCTGTATACTCTTTATGTAATAATTATTCCCCAAATACTTATTTACACTTTGCCAGACTTTCATTTTATATATGTAAAGTGTTTTGAGCTAGTTGCAGACATGATGTAAATACTTTTACACCTAAATAATATGATGTGTACACTCTCTTTCATAATCACAGAAATAAACAGTGAGTCAAAACTATGATTTAATCTATAGGTTTTATTCCAGTTTTGTCATTAACATTCTTTTCTGGTCCAAGATACAGTACAGAATCCCATATGGCATTTGACCATCATGTCTCTTTAGTCTCCTTTAACCTGGAACAGTTTTCAGTCTGTTTTTGTGACCTTGACAGTTTTGCAGAATGATGGTCAGTTATTTTGTAGATTGTCATTCGGGGTTTGGTGATGTTTCCTCATGACTTAGCTTCGAGTAATGGACTTTTGGCAGGAAACCTAGAGAACTGGTGTGTTCTTTCAGGATCAGAAGATACCTAGTGCTAATTTATCCATAACTGGTGAAATCTGAAATTTGGTTAAGGCGTTGCTTGTATGGCTTCTCCATTCTAAAATTACTATCATGCCTTATTAATTATTTATTTTATGGGAAGTCATTGAAATTTGTAAATACCCTATTTTCATACTTTCACCCACTAATTTTAGCAATATTTATGTCTTTTGTAAAACAATTGTTACTGTAAGTGATGCTAAATGATGATTTATTTTTTTAAAAAAGAATGCCATTATTCTACACTTATTAGTTGGATTCTTACTGTAAGAAAGGGCTCTGTTTTTTTCTTCATTCATTTATATTGGTGTAGGTTGTGAATTTTTATTATAGTGGTTTTGTTTTATTACTATTACTATAGAAAGTTAATTTGTTGAAATTACATTTAAATGTTTCTTAGATCTGCATGTAAAATATAAAATATTAGAAATGAAAAAAAGGATTTTTTCAAAATTATTTTCTCTAAAAGTGGTGTATTATAGTTGCATTTATATGTGCTTTCATTAACCCTTGTAAATAGACAGATTAAAACATTTTTAAAAAATTTATTAGGAAACACTGCCAATTGAAAATTAGGACAAAAATTGCAATACTAAAGCTATAAAATAAGCTCATAGAAAACCTGCTTTTGTTTTCTAAAATTCCATTTTCTTCATTTTGTAAAAGGAAGCGTTGTACCCTTATAAATTGGTAATTTCTTCAAAGAGGATACTTTGGTGAATAATTAGGTATAGCATGTAGCCTTATTTTTTTAACTTTGATTTTTATACGTTTTCCTCAAAGTGAATTACATCTGGTGAGCATAAGAATAGTACTAAAGAGACGATTCTTCTTTTTTTTTTGCAAGAGAAAATTAGAGAAATTTTCCATACTTATTTTCTTCTCTCTGCAGAATGCACAAAATTATAAAGAATGAGGCAGAGGAAGATTGCTTCCTATCTTATTCTTGAGAAAGGAGAGCCTGACTATTTGCGTTGGAATTGTCACTTTGAATGCTTGGGCTGCGATTTGGAATTCCATCTCTGATAATACAATAGAGTATCACGATTGATAAAAAATGCTTAACTTCATATTTTGTCACTTTAATATTAGTGGTGACCTATATGCTTTTAAAAGGTGGTTTTGGATTAAACAGTGCAGTGGAAACTGGATAGGATTAATTTAGGCTGACTCGTTTTCCCACTCCTTGTTAAGTGGCTTACTTAAACTGTTCTGGAAAGGTCATGTTTAAAGAGAGAATACACATTGCTTTCTTTTCGATATTAAAAATACTTAGGGAAATACACTGTATGATAGTAAGAATTGATACATATTTTGTTTCTGTCTGTGGTGAGACATTGAATCTATAGGTGAGTAAGTGGGCCTAGACTTTAACCACAATGCTCTTCTATATTTCTAAAATGTGTAATTCAATGTTAGTGAGAATTATGACATTTAAAAATTGTTAAGAGATTATTAGGAGTTTTCATTAAAAATTCTAGGATGTCAGAGGTTTCTAGGTGTGTTGTGTCCCTAGGAGGCAGCCTGTGGTTTTGGCCCAAGCTTCCTTATTTAGTGCTCTAATAATGTCCTTAGATCATTGGAGCTTTATTTCTTCCCATAATTAAAAATACAGTATTAAGCTTTGGAAACTGGTAAATCTTTTTTGTATAGAGATTTTAAGAAATTGTTTCTGTTTTCTCCTTTTTTGTTTGTATTTTGCTTTTGTTTTTTTCTCCTGGTTTAAGCAAAAGGGCTATCCACTTCCTTTTTTGAGTCTCGACTGCTCTGGTGTTACTATGTCATATGAATGTCAGGTTTTTTAACTTGGTAAGGACCTTCACTGGTCTTCAGATTTCATGTATCGTATTTTAAACAACATTGTTTTGGTATTTTGGTAGAGCTCCCTTTAAGAAGGTGAATGTTTTCTATCAGTTGTGCAATAAATTTTATTTTATGTACCTTCTAAATTTGGAATGGTTGTCCTTGTATCCTAAACGTTTACTAATTGAATTTAAGTGTTGTCAAGTCTTTAACTACCAGTCTTTACTTTTTGAATCACTGTGCAAATGATGAAGTATTTGTTTAATGTTAGGATACATCGGTCATTTTACAAACTCCCTTTTAATAAGGCTCCTTTGATTAATTAATTTTAGTGGAGTGGATCGGGATGGTGGGTGCTCAATGCCTAAAAGGGGTATTTACACTATCTGCTAAGTCAAATCACATAAAATCATAGATGAAATTTCTAACTTGACTGTTGTCTTTGAGAATTCTTTGCTGCTTTTCTTACTAGCCGTTTCTTGTATACTGAATGTTATTTCTTCATCTTCAGTTGAATCACTTAAAATGAAAACCATCATAAAATGCTAGGTGTGTATTTATTTGTGTATGCTTTTTAGAGTATTTCATAGTATATTAGAATGTGCTTCATAGAGAAGTCTATGGAGCTGATGAGACATGGAATCTTAATAGATGATGGTGAAGATTAGGTGAAGACTTAAGTGTAAGGTGGGTTTTTAGTAAGTGGTCATATGGATAAATAGATTATGTGAGCCTATTCAATAAAATAAGGCTATCTACAGAAAAATTAAAGTAATTGATTTTTTAAAAATTTTTTTCATCATTTGACATCTGAACTAATTATGAAAAAGTAGCTATTTATTCCTCCCCAGAAATGTAATTCTGGCTCCAGAGATGCTGACTAATATGGATATTTCACCTAAGAAAAGCCTTAGGTACTGTTTATTAATGTATTTAGTTTGGACTCATTATGGGAGAAACTTCCAAGGAAGCCAAGAATGTTTTGCTAATAATGTCTTCTTAATAGCATTAGCATCTCCTTGAGACTTCTGTGCCAACTCAGAGGGAACCTAGTCAGGCATATGTTCTGAGGTGTCCTCATTAGCCCTTTCTTTTGTACTCCTTTTGAGACTTCCCTACTTGGTTTGGAGACATAGAGGCCTGTTTGAGTCTGGTAGATTTTGGTAAGATCACTCACCTTTCCAAAGCTGAATTGCAAAACTTTGCTGGGCCATTCACTTTACCTCTTCTTGTCCCCATAGTTGGTGTCCTATTTTTGGTAGGTATCCTCCATATTTTGACTTAATTTCATAGTAGAAACTTCTTTTGTCCACTTGTGTACAAAAGAAGCTTCACGTGGACCATCCCAACAGCCTCCCTGGACTTTGAGAAAGACAGAATTTACAAGTAAATGAGAGATTAAGAATACCAGTTCTAGGTTAAGCAAGAGGAAAACTCAGGGGATGCATCTTGTTTTCCTAATCCTTGGGACATGAGCTCTAGAGTTCAATCCTTTGTCAGGCCCAGCTGACCAGGTTGTATGTAGTAGGCAGAGAGTACTACAGCTGGGAGTCCTGATACTACCACAGGGCTGAAAACAGCTGTAAGCAGCACATTCAGCCACACGTGTACTGCTGTGTGGGGAAATGTGTGTAGCAGGGCAAATTAGAAAGCTGCTGCTCCCATGTCCATTCTTTTTTTTTTTAATTTTTATTATCTCTAGTGGTTTATTTATTTATTTAATAAATTTTATTTTTATATTCCCCATACAATTGCAACCCCCTTATTTTGACTCCAATCCCTCCCCTCCCCGCCCCTCACCCCCCATAGAGTGTCTCTGGTTCATAGTTGTTTGTTGATTTTGATTTTCACTTTCTTATAGCTATTCATCCATGTCCATTCTTCACGGGGTAAAGCTGTAGGAGAAATCTGTGCCTTATTTTGAGCCACATTTTAAAATTCTTTTTATTAAACCCTAAACCTATTGACTTTTTTAAGCTTACAGTTTCTGATGATGTTTCTCTCTATGTACACACATGCACACACACACACACACATACTCATTAATTTTTTTGGCCCCAGATTATTACTACTAATTACCATTTCTTGATATATCTTTTAGCATTTTAGCTGTTTGAGCATTTTGCATTTCCAGCATTTAACAATATCATTTAATTTGTCAAATGGTTTGGTGACCTTAATACATTGCCTTGATCCATTGGCTAACTAGTTTTATTTTTCACTTTGTTCTTTTAACATTGTATTACTTAGTATAAACAGTACTTATATGTAATTTTAAAAAAAGATTTATTTATTTATGCATACAAGAACTGGGCTACAGGCCAGAGGTGCGGGGGGTATGAGGGGATTCACCGGAGACAGAGTGGGGAGCAGAACAGGAAGAATGACTGAAAGACTGAAATGCACTGCTGAGGGGAGCAGTGGGCGAGTCAGGTGCACCATGAGGGTCCCTCCCTGGCTGGGGATCGAACTCATGCTGTATTGGCTGTGGATAGCTTCATAGGTTTCGTCTTAACCCCGTGAGCCATCAGGGAGGCCCTTATATGTAATTTAAATAAGTATTTAATTGAATGTGATAATACCATAAATGCTCACACAAGCCTCTTTTTTTAAAATGTAGCCTTTTCTTCCCTTCTGTTCTCTCATCAACCCCTATTCCCTAAAGAACAGAATGTATGTGAACAGCCTGGGTATATCCCTTTATATTTTCTTTGTGTTCTTAATTATCCTGAACAAACATATAAATAAACTATATACCCCTTTGCATATAGAATCACATATATACATCTTTGCATCTTGCTTTTTCTCCTTACCAATACTTCCTGTTTCCTCTAACTAGCAGATAAGTTTCTCCCTTTACATCTTTTACTATAGTAGGTATCACAAGATTATTTTTCAAAAAGATTCTACCATCTCATATTTCTGTCAGCAAGATTGGTGATGGTGCCCTTTTCCTCACATTTGAATTAGTAGTAGTAGTTACAATTTTTAAAAAAAAAAGATTTATTTATTTATTTTATACAAGAACTGGGGTACAGGCCAGATGCGCAGGAGGGTGAGAGGATTCACCAGGGACAGCGGGGAACAGAACAGGCAGACTGAGGAAGGACACTGCTGAGGGGAGCTGCGGGTAAGACAGGAGAGGTCTGCAGCGCCATGTGGGACCCTCGCCAGCCGGCTGGCATCGAACTGGCGCTGCAGAGGCTGGAGGCAGCTTCATAGTGCGGCGCTCGAGCGCGTGCGCCACCAGGGAAGGCCCAGTAGTTATAATTTTTAAGAGTTACAATTTTGTCAGGCTGATGGGTATCGAATATTAAGTCATTATTATGTTTATTTGCTATTTCTCCATATTGAAATTGAGCAACTTGTTGGCAAATTTTTTTCTTTTTTTAAAATTTATTTATTTATTATTTATACAAGCACTGGGTACAGTGAGAAGCGCGGGAGGGTGAGAGAATTCACCAGAGCGGGGAGCAGAGCAGGCAGAAGGACCAAAGTGCATTGCTGAGGGAAGCAGCTGGCGGCAGGAGAGGTCTGCGCGCCATGCGGGACCCTCCTCTGGTGGCCGGGGAGCAGCCGGGGATCGAACCGGAGCTGCAGAGGCTGCGGGCAGCTTCGCAACCCAGCGCTCAACCGCTGCGCCATCAGGGAGGCCTCTTGTTGGCAGTTTTCATTTGTGCCTGTGTAGATAACCTGTTTATAAGTTTTGTTCATTTCAAAATACTGGATTATCTGTGTTTTCTCCCAAGAATATTACCTTTTAATGGTAGACAGGAGGAAGCTTAAGGTTTTTTTTTTAAATGTAACTAATGACTTACCTCAGCATCATTTTTAAGCAATTTGTCCTTTCCCCTCTTATTTAAATATCACTTCTGTTATGTAGCTAGTTTCCTGTGATACCTGGGTTCTATGTGCTTTGATATTGATTTGCCTGGCCCTGAACTGAAACTATCTCATCTCCATTTTTATAGCTTTCATTATATTTTTGTAAATTACAATGGAAATCTCTTGTCATGTTCCATGAAAAATCCTGCTGGCATTTTGATTATAATTATACTAAATAGAAAGATTAATTTGAAAAGAAGATATTTTCTAATGTTCTTCAATAATGTTTTTTAATATCCTGTTTAAAGGTCTTATACATCTTATGTTAGACTTATTCCTAGGAACCTTGTGGTTTGTCTTTCTACCGTGAATGGGATATTTTCTCTAATTGCTCTGTTGGTTATTTGAAGTATATAGGAGTTCATTTGCTATTTTAATATGTCTCTTATGTCCAAGAATTTTGCTAATGATCTTACTAATTCACAGAATTTGTTAGTAGCTTTATTGACATATAATGTGTGGATAATTACATCATTTGAAATTAAAGACATTTAAGTCTTAAAAATAATTCTTCGTTGTTTATTGCAAGTATAATGTTGAATAGAAGCAAGGCTAATAAGAATCCTTGGTGTACACACACACACACACACACACACACACACACACACGTCTCAGAATGTTTCTAAAGTGTCAACCTTGTTGTATGTTGTTTGTTCTTGATTTTGAGTGCTATTCTTTGTCAGTTTAAGAACATTATAGTATGAGTGCCCAAGGACAGATGAGTGCATTAGGAAGATGTGGTATATGGTATACCACATGATATATCACTCATAAAAATTTTTTGCCATCTTTGATAGATAATATGAGGTGGGGTAGAGGCAGGGCGGGGCTTATGCCAAGTGAAATAAGTCAGAAAGAGAAAGATAAATCTGGATGATTTCTCTCATATGTGTAGAATGTAAATGAAAGAAGAACAAAGGAACAGAGAAAACTGAATCAGAACACACCCTAGAATTCCAATGATTGATTCCAATGATTGGGTTATATTTATATTTATAGGATTTTTATATTTATGGTTATGATTGAGATCACTTTCAAAATTTTTTGCACTGCTTTTTTTTAAATTTTGGAAGCAAGGTTACATTTATCTCATAAAATGAATTAGAAAGGTTACTTCTTTTTCTATTCCTTGGCTCTGTTTAAGAGGGAGTGTCTATTTTTTGAATGTTTGTTAAAACTCATCCACAAAACCATTTGTATTTGTTCTGCTTTTTGTTAACTGAGATTTTCAGTTTCTTCAATTTTATTTTGGTTTTTATAGCATTTTAATTTTTTAAGTCAGTTTGGTAATTAATTCATGCTTTTATAAGTTATCCATTTTGTCTGTATTATGAAATTAATTTTTGAAAAGCAATCATATTCCTTCTTAATCGTTTTTCCTTTAATATTATTTAGTTATTTCTTTCCCCTCTTTCATCATTAGTTTTGCTAGCCATATAATTAATTTATTGGTTTTGTTTATTACTTCATCAACATCTCTTTTTACTTTTACTTCCCCCCCTTTTCATTTTTAGTATTACTGATTCATTTTTTAGATTGGATAAATAAATGTAATTAATTGATTTTTCTGGTTTTTATATTTATTTATTTTTTTGGTTTTATATTTAATACTAGAAATTTATCAAATTACTATGTATTTTGATATGCTATTTATTTATGGTAGTTTTTTCTAACTCTCTGATAACTTCTATTTTCTCTTATTTAGTATTACCTTTTGGAATTTTCTAGTATGTATGTTAATTTTTAAAATTTTTATTATTTTTAATTTAATTAAAGTTCCATTTTGACCTAATAACCATGATCAATTTTTTAGAAGTATTCTGATTAAAAAAATTATTTTCTGTTTCATAGATATAGTTTTATATGGTTCTGTGAGCTACTCACATACATACATACTCATATATATTTGGTAGGTCAAGTTGTAAATTTTGTTGTTTTCTATTCTTATTAAATATGTCAATATACAGTCTCACATTAGAATAAATATTATCAGTTTCATCCTGCCTGTATAATTATTGATATATTTGGAGATTTTTTTTTATCATTTTATTTGTGTATTTTTAACTTCTCTTTCTTTTTTCTCCATCCTTACCCCCACATTCTTTCTTGATTCCTCTTGGACTAAAATGAGTTGTATGTGTATTTTTATACTATCTGCTTGCTCTGAAGCTGTAGACTATATATTTTCATTCTTTAGCTAGTTACTCTAAAATTTTAAACTTTGTATCTTTAGCTACAAATTAATCTTAGAAATCTGTATTGTATTTACAGTGATTTCCTTTCATTATCTTCTTGGAACATTTTTCTTTTGACATTTAGCATAACTTATACCTTCTCATCATTCACATTTAATAATTGCCACATCTCATAGAGAAATGTCCTCCCTTTTCTAAAATAGCCCTTTTGTACCCCATTGCTTCTTGTCTTAACATAGCACTTAAAAACAACTATTAATTGTTATTTGTTGATGTGTGTTATTATTTGTCTTCCCCACTATAAAATGTAAACTACATTAAGAGGGAATAGTGTTTATTATATAACAGTCGTTCCATAAGTAGTTGCTGAAGAATTCTGCATTAGCATGAGAATGATCACGTAACTGTTTCTAACATTCTTGGTAGCAAAAAAGATATTTTTCTTGCAAAAGCTTGAATACAGTTGTGATATTTTGCTCTTGCATAGAGGAGTCTGACGTTTAACAAATTTTAACTTAAGATTAATATGCAGTTTAAATGATTTAACAAGAATTCCAAAACATTTTTGAAGAATTCAAATAATCACAATTACATTTTAAATATTTCAATTTTACAAAAAGAACCGTATGATAGTTATTATTTTAAGCATTGTATTGAAAGCTTAAGAAAGTTGAGTTTTTGATATATTAGTGTCTAACAAGGTCAGAAAAATAGTAGAATATAACTATACAGATACATACATTTTAAAACTGTGATGATTATTTGAAATATTAATTGGGTTTCGGAAGAATGCCAGTTCAGCTGTGTGTATGTGAATAAACTGATTCTTCATGGAGTTGTTCACATTTTGTATCAGCAACAAATGCTGATTGACTTTGGGGATATTGCAGATAATGAACCATTGAAAAGAATTTTTAAGAACCTTTACAAATATTTTTTTTCCTTTGTAACTTTTGGAATGTTTGTAAAGGAAAGATCTTCCAATTTAGATTTCTCACGTAGTTTCTATTAAATGTTTCAATTTTAGATGAAAAGTATTAGGATACTTAACAGGGAATTACTACATGCTTTTGTCCACTAGTCGTCAGTATTGAACTATCAATTGTGACCTAATTGTGAATATTGGACCATTAATTATGACCCAGTTATCAGTATTGAACTATCAATAGTGGTGCGAGCAGGCGTCGTTTATAAGTTGCTAAATTTTGTTGAAAATGATGCTTTATAATGTATTCCTCAATTTGGTACAAACATTGTAATTAAAAAATCCATTTAACTATTGCTACTTGAAAATTTAAATTTGAACATGCTGCTCTTTATTGTTGAAAAATAAAAGGTGACACCTTGATTATTACATATTAAGACATTTGCTATATTTAACCTTGAAATTGTAGTTTCTACTTTTTGTGAGAATTTCTTTGGTAATTCCTCTGCAGGTTTGTGATTCTTTCCTCCCTTCCCTCTGAGGGAGAATTAGTAAAAATATTAAAGACTGACATTTGATATGAGAGTTTATTTCACTGGAATCATATATGCTCAAACCCCTTTTTTACATTTCGTATTTCTAAGCTGTAGAAGTTTCCCAAAGATCCTTTCTCTACATTTTTATCTTATATAGATCCCAACCTTTTTCTTCTTATTTTCTACTCCTTAATAATCACTGCCTTTGTACCCTGTTGTTCACCCACCCCAGTTACCGTTTTCTATAGGTATTCTGATTCTGTTTGTTCTTCCTTTGGCAAAACTTGCTTGTTTGTTTTGCTTTTCTTGATAGAAAAGTTTTTGTAGCTCCATTATGACTAATTGCATTTCTAGTTAATTTACATTATATTCTGTACCATCAGGCTTTTAAAGAAAGATTTATTTTTATTTATGCATATAAGAACTGAGGTATAAGGCAGAGGTGCGGGGGTAAGAGGATTCACCAGAGACAAAGTGGGGAGCAGAACAGGCATGTCTACTGAAATACACACTGCTGAGGGGAGCACTGGGAGAGAAGGGAGAGGTATGCTGTGCCCTATGGGTTAGCTTCCTGGTAGGGGATCGAACTCATGTTGCAGTGGCTGGTGATAGCTTGATAGTGCTGAGACTTTAACCCCTGTGCCACCAGGGAGGCCCCCTTTTTCATTTTTTACTACTGAAACAGTTATTAAGTATTTATGGCTCAAGAAATGCTAAACTGCTTAGGTTTTTCTAATATATCTTTGTCTATATTATGGTCAATTCCGAGCAGTATTTATGCTGTTACCTTTTATATAGTCATTTTATGGACCTTATTTGGCATTGAGAAAACGTTGTGTAATATCATGGTTTTTTGAGATCCTGAAACATAGCTAGCCTGTATCCATCTTGGATGGGAATGAGTTGGACCGATATGACTCAAAGTCACAAAACCTGGGCAAACTTGGATCCCTGGGGCTTTATTCCCCTTCTGACCTATAAACTTGTATAAAATGTGCTAAATCTTATCTTTTTGTGTGTTTCTTGCTAGTAACCTTCTAAGTAACTTATAAAACTTTTCTTTAAGATAGGTATTCATTTTGATTACAAAATAATTTCAAATTTCAAAAACTTTTTATTTACTTTATGTTCTTTCCTTTTCCATTTCTCCTATACTTCCTATCCAGCCTATCATTAAATTCTATCAGCTTTATATAAAAAACGTTTTCTGAATTGGTAGCGATTCATCTCCTCTGCCTTTACTACTGTCATCTATTATTTTGTTGTTAAGTATTCCTGCCTGGACCAGTGCAATAGCTTACTTCTTACCTCATTACAGTCTTCTCCACACAGAATCAAATAATGCCACATCTTTCTTCAAAACCTTTCAATGGTTTGTCAATTAAAAATGAAATCTAGGGGCCTCCCTGGTGGCACAGGGGGTTAAGATGCAGCCTATGAAGCTATCCGCAGCCACTGCAGCACAAGTTCGATCCCTAGCCAGGGAGCTGCCAACATCGCGTGGTCTCTCCTGACTTGTCCGCAGCTCCCCTCAGCAGTGTATTTCAGTGAATCCACCTGCTCTGCTCCCCACTTTGTCTCTGGTGAATTCTCTCACCACCCCCCCCACCTCTGGCCTGTACCCCAGCTCTTGTACGCATAAATAAATAAATCTTTAAAAAAAATGAAATCTAAAGTTCTCAGCTTATTCAGCCCCTGTGATCTGGTCCTTGCATGCCCTTTCAACCCTAATTATCTGTCTCTTTTCCTTTTGCCTACTCTTGGCCAACCTCACTGGCCTTTTTGCTTTTCCATGCACATGCCAGCCCTCCTGCTTCTGGACATTTGCCCTTCCCATTCCTGTGGCGAGGAGTTTTCATCTCTGAAAACAGTTACTGTTTATGTCTTCACATCATTTAATGTTCTTCTTCATGGAAGAAGTCCTTATTAACTATTCTACATAAAATACCTCTTCTTCACTCCTGAGCCCCATATATTCTTTTTAATAATGCTTCTGCCATCTGTCCCCTGCCCAGAATGCAGGCTTTCTGAAGGTAGGCACATAGTCTGTTTTGTTCATTGCTGGCCTCCTTGAGCAGTACATGGCATAGAAAAGCCTGGTACATGTTGAATGAATGAATGAATTTTGCATACTATATAGTCAAAACTATGCACAGTAAAAAAATTTGGCAATGCCATTATGTACCAATTACTGTGTTGGGACTAGGGATTTAAAGATACTTAACATGTTGGGCCTGCCATTTAGGGACTGTGATTTCAGTTGAGAAAATGAGATGTTAGCTACTGCGGTAATTCAATAAGGATGTTGTTTTAGCCGTGAATAGGCTCCAGAGTAACCAGTCGTCTACCAGAGGACAGTGTTACCTCTTCTTGGCCCTTTGGGAAAATTTAGGAGTAAGAAGTGACATTTTTGCTGAGACTTGACATTTTTAATGCATTTTAAGAAATTCTTTCGTGAATGTGATTCCACCATTGTTTATTGCTACATGATTAGTACTTCACAAATTTATGACTAAAATGCTTATTTAAATTCTGACTCACTATAGTTTTGATTGACAATATTCCTTTTGTCTTATCATTTTATGCCATGCTAATTATTTTTTTTTTCTCCTTTAGGTTTGATACTTGTGGATTACTTATTTTTTGTTCTAGCAAGGATAAACACTGTTTGCTGTATGGTTGTGAAAAAACATTAATATCAACAAGCTGGTAGAAAGGAAATAGATGGGAAAGAATGTTGGCTATTACGAGATTTTTTTCTTTCAAAATTGTTTGAACCACTATTTGGCACAGCTTGAAATGTAGCGGTCTAAGATATACCGTGTTCTCTAGTCTCCTCCTTAGTCCTTTTCTTGATCTTCCTTGCTCCACCTCCTTCTCCCTCCCCCTCCCTCCTTTTCTTACAACAGTCTATTAAACTTTGATCATTTCAGGTGATATTGAAGATTTAGGTTCTCTCTGTGGAAATTTTTTTTTTTTTTACAAAAGCTTATTATAGAAGAGAAGTTGGAAGAGATCTTGGAAGTTATCTTGTTCAACCTTGTATTCACTTGATAGGGAATTTCCAACTTTGAGATGGTTTATAGATATTGTAGAGACAATTTCCATAAACCATATTATCTTTCTTGTATTGGGAAATGTTGAAAGTAATAGCTGGCTTGATTGAAGAATATTACATTTTGATAACACATTTCAGGGGCCTCCTGTTTGATATGATAAATGTTGAAAGTTTAGAAATGTAGTCTACATCACAGAAGTAACATGCAACAGTTAGCATGCTAGATACAGTATTTCTATTTCTTTGAAGGGTGCAGTTTTATGAGATGTGTAGATGTAAGTTGTCCTGAAATTCTTACAATCTCTTTTCTATATCATTAACACTTAAGTCTTGTTTTCTTAGACTTTTTTACTCTATTAAGAGATCTTACTTTAGGCTATTGATAGCAAATGCTTGTAATATGCTTTCACCTCCTCATTACAATCATCTTTCTTTAAAATTCTTTCATGTTTTTTAGGTTGTCTTCTTGCTTATCAATTTGCATGTAGCTTTCTTGGTCATATCCTTTTTGAAGTTAGTTTTTGTATAATTTTTCATCCCTCTTTTTTTCCTTGCTTATGCTTGATATCTAGATTCTTGAAGAATCATTACGTTTTCTATAATGGCCTGATGACATGTGATTCCTTCCTTTATTTCACCTTTAAGTATATGTGTTATGTTCTTGTGAAGCACCTTAGATTGTCTGGTTATAGTCGAGGTTTACATTAGAAATAAATGCTCTTATCTCTGCACGAGTTGCATTTAAATCTGACACATTTTATGTTCATACCCAGTGTAACTGGATCTCAAAGAATTGTTTAATCACACTTATTTTGCTATGTGTACTTACTTGTTCTTGCCAATATTGTCGGTATAGATTGTACCAAATAATGCTAGCATGAATCTGCGAGTCTTTGGTGTAGCATCATATGCAAATAGATGTTTAATGCTGTTAATGCTATGATGATGATGAAAAATATCTGTGCTCTGTTGACTGAACAGCTGCCTGACAATAGGCTGAGATTTTCTGAGTGCAGGACTTGTTGAATTTCCACTTTGTTTTTTTTGAAGAGAGTAATGTTTCTATTTACACTTTCAGTGAATTTATCCTAGACCATCTGTTTATAAAGTCCTTTTCCATCATTATCAATTAATATTTATTGGGCAACTACTGAGTGCATAGTAATATTGTATAAACAGAGATCACTCTGCTACAGCTAGACTTATTCATTGACTTGGGACTGTTTTATTTTGATTAGAAAATATTTAAAAAACCCAAAATCCAAAGGCATAAAATAACATCCTCTAACTCTGAACAATAGAAGATGTTGTATATTTACAGGGAATTCTGCTGAAAGACACATGAAACTTGGGAAAATCAAAATTAAATTTCCATAATTATCTATAATCTTATGTTTGTCAACAGTTCTAACTCAGTGGCCCTTCATTTAGAAAGTCAAATGAAGTATCATATTGCTGTGGGATTTCTAATAAAACTATGAGTCTTTTTTTTTTTTTTTTTTTAGAGGAAACTGCTCAGATAAAAACAGACCCTTCGTGAAATGCATTTGCTTTTTGATTTTGAAGGAAATCCTGGAAAGTGTACTTATTGGGCTCACATTTAACTATACTTGCAAGATTTTTATTAAGTAAAAAGTTGCATAAAAATATAATCCACTCCAGTAAAAGCAGTGGCATTTTAGGGAATAATATTCATTACCATTGTTGCTTTTGAATTAAAGAATTCAAAAGACTTGGTGTCTTCTCAGCCTACCAACTTTGTAGGCAATAATTAAGGTTTTTTTTTTTCTTTTTGTAGATTGGCAAATTTAATATTTGAAAAAGGAAATCCTGACACTCGCTAATGAGGGTTTTACTCTTTAGTTATTTTTATAACCATGGTAATAGTTTTTTGCTGACTCATCCATAGTCTCTGGCCTAGTTAGTCTTCCATGTGAAGGCTAGGGCCATGGAACAGAGCAAAAGGAACTGACTCTCTCTGTGATTGAACCCATGACCTTGGTTGACTTCATTGGCACAGGGTGCTCTTTTCAGTCACAGACTCCATGAATATGAGCATAGTGTAATCAATAAGTTTGCTTATTCATTAGGGAAAATAGGTCAGTAATAAGTTCTTGTCTAACTTGCCACAATAATTCCTATATGAGCCCTATGGATTTTTGAGATAATAATCATAGGAAAGGGGGAAAAAGAAAACATCTAGGCCATTCTCAAAAAGAAGCTTTGACTTTTGTGTTTTAAAACCTTAGGCATATTTAAAGAACACTATTAAGGATTAGAATTACCACTAAAAATAGTACTAATAGTGTGCTAAACTTACTTAATTACATGGTACTTGATATTATTTTACCCTTTGAAGACAGAAATGGTTGCTCTCACTATGTACTCACCTCTTCCATCAGGAAAATACATATAGTTCAACTGGCAACAAATTTTTAGCATTTCTGCCTCATTTTAATATACTAAAAATTTGTATGGTGTTATAATGCTAATGATCAATATTAGATTCTCTATGGACTTCTCTCATGAAATTCTATTTTCATTTATTAAAGTCCCCCCCCCCCTCCAATTATAGATGGTGGCGTAGGATTTCTGTTCCTCTGTTATGGTTAAAAAATAAATTTCTTTGAACAATTTAAGTAAAATCCATCTAGCTATTTTTGAATTAGATAGAGATTGGTTCAGGGATTTAGTATATGATTGTATTGTTTTCTGCCTTGAAAAGAAACTTAATTTGTTTTGTTTTGTTTTGGTTTTTGTTGGCTCAGATAATTCCCAACTGGATGAACTTAAAGGCTAAAATTTTCCATGACTTTAGCTAGTTCTCATGTGGGAGGAATCTGACTTGATTTAGGAAAAAACAAAATTTAGAAATTCATAGAACTTGACAGAAATAAATTCTATGTTAATTTAAATGAGTAGTACCTCGTCCTGAGTAACAAAATCCTGCTGCATTATACGTATGTATTTCTTTTCAAAATTATGTATATTTTGTTGCTGTTTGGTGATTTTAAGAGCAGTGATTTAGATTTCCAAAAGAAAAGTTTGAAAACAGACACCACATTTTCATCTCAAAAAAAATTGCAGTAAAATAAGGTTCCCATTCTTATGTTTCATACTAAGTAATATTTTTTGATGTGAAATATACTATCTTTAAGACCATTTTTTAATATACATAAACGTAGACAATTTATAACTTTGATTTATACCTCATGTGGTCTAATTTGGATCACAATATAATATATTATGAAACTCAAAATATTTGTTTGCTGACATTTATTTTGTGTTTACACGAAGAATTCTAAGAATTTATTTATAACATAGTTAAATGATCTATGCAACATGAAAAAACTTAGGGACACCTTAAAAACATATTGCTGGGCGAAAGAAACTAATCTGAAAATATTATATACTATCTGATTCAGCTGTATGACATTCTGGAAAAGGCAAAATTATGGAGCCAATGAAAAGACCAGTAATTACTAGGAATTGGGGCAGGGGAGAATGGAGAAATAAGTAGAACACAGAAGATTTTTAGAGTAGTAAAAATACTCTGTATGATATTACAATGATGGATACCTGTCCAAACCCATAGATTGTGCAACATCAAGAGTGAAATCCTTATGTAAACTATGGATTGTGGGTTATTAGGAGATGTCAATTTAGGTTCATCAGTTGTAGCAAATGTACCATTCTTCTAGGGGATGTGAATAAGGTGGGAAGTTATGCACGTGTGTGGGCAAGGTATAGAAGGGAACTCTGTACCTGTCTTTCAGTTTTTCTGTGAACTTAAAATTGCTTTTAAAAAATACCTTAAAAATTATAGACTGATCAACTGTTTCTAGTTCTCAGTGACTTGACTTCTCATTTCTTTATTGTTACTAGAATATGATCTGACTTGAAACTGTATCTTTAAGTATACTGTTACTGATTTATTGTTTGATATGAGCACAGACTTGCTGTTCTGTGGTCTTGTGGCTGTACAAGTGAATCATCAGCATGTCCTTGCACTGGTGATCATTCATGAATGATTAAGATGAGACAGGATACCTTATGTTCATATTATTTCCCTGGAAATTTCAGTGGCCTGTGTGGGAGTTAACACGTGGCCTTATTTCATTCCAACTCCATCATTCCTACCTTAACTTGCTGGTCTATTTAAAGTAGACAAAGGGCCTTTAATTTTCTATTTGTTCTACATATTTGAGTGTGTTATTTTTTAGAGACTCTTAATAATCATGACTATTGTGAAAGTTGTGGGAGTTTTATGGTCAGATGATATGTCTGTAAACATTTTCCTTTTTCCTTTCCCCTGCTCTCTAAAAGGTAAAAAAGGTACAGGTTTCTTTCTCTGTTTTTCTCCTCTCTCTCTCTGGATTATATATAACTAAGAATTCAGAGTGATCTACCTCTAAAGAGCTGCAGTAGTACAGAACTCAATATGTTAGTCTTTTTAATGGAAATAGGCACACTTAAGGAAAAGAAGAAAAATTGTTGTTATTAAGGATTTAAATGTGCCCCAGGGACCCTCTATTAAGGCTCCGTGTTGTTGCTGTGATCTTAAACGTGTAAAAGACAATCTGAGTCCTGGAGCAGGGCACATGATAACTTTATAGCTAAACTGCTTTTGAGAAAAAAACAAGCTTTAAAGGGCAAAATAACATGGTAATAGAAATTCATTGGCTTGTGATTTTCTTTCTCTTTTTATAGCTGCTTTTACTGGGTCAGTTTTAATATAATTCTGAGTTGTCTGATCTAAGTCAAATGGAAAGGAAACCCAGTGCAGCCTGATACACTTAAAAAAGTCAGTATATGAGTTAATGTTTATTATTAAGGTTTAAAAAATAACTTGTAATTTTGATTCAGTTAACTTTTAAAATGTTTCTTCTTGAGTATTATGTTTGTTTTCAGAGGTTTAAAGTGTATTTTAAGAGTTAGACTTTCTTTGTCTTTTGTTTTTAACGAGCTAATGTGGAAAATAGGTTCAGTATTATAGACTGGAATATTGCAAGTGTGTTTACTTGTTTACTGACCCATGGTATATAGGAAGCAGAAATAATGTTCAAGCTTAGTGATAATTCTAGATGATACAGTGGAAATTTTTAATTGGGTTGCTCCTCAAAACTTCATTTTGCTGTTATTGAGAACAACAGAATTTCAGTTCTTATTGATTAAAATTTGTGAAACTTACACATGAATAAGTGAAAGAATGAGGGTATCAAATGATAGCACATTAAGAGGTAATAGGAAAGTGTATAATTTTGGAAAAGTGATATAAATCACTGGTCAGATGTAGATGCAATGTGAGGAGAAAAAGAAATTTTATTGCAAATTCTTAGGTTTCCAAAAGATTTAGAGTTTTTTTTTTTTTTCATTCAATGTGGGAATTTGGGCCCTTTAAAAAATCCAGGGTGGACACACAAAAACCAACTCAAAATGGATTAAAGATCTAGACATAAGACCTGAAACCATAAAATATATAGAAAGAAATATAGGCGAAACACTACATGACATGCACCTCAAAAACATCTTTACAGACACATCATCCAAAGCAGTGATAGTGAAGGCAAAGATAAACAGCTGGGACATCAAAATTACGTCAAATTAAAGAGCTCTGTACAGCAAAAGAGACAATAACCAAAACAAAGAGAAATCCCACCAACTGGGAGAAAATTTGTGCACACGACACTAATGATAAAGGACTGATCACAAAAATCTACAAAGGGCTATTGAGACTCAACAAAAACAAAGTAAATAATCCAGTCAAAAAATGGGCAGAAGAGCTAAAAAGAAACTTCTCCAAAGAGGAAATGCCAATAGGCATATGAAAAAATGTTCAACATCCTTTGTAACCAGGGAAATGCAAATCAAAACTACCATGAGATACCATCTTACACCAGTGAGAATGGCACATATTAAAAAAAAACTAGCAACAACAAATGTTGGCGAGGATGTGGAGAAAAAGGAACTCTCCTGCACTGCTGGTGGGAGTGCAAACTGGTCCAGCCACTATGGAGAGCTGTGTGGAGATTCCTCAACCTACTAAAGATAGAGCATCCATGTGATCCAGCAATTCCACTCCTAGGTATTTACCCAAAGGAAACAGAAACATTAATTCAAAAGGGCATCTGTGCCCCTATGTTTATAGCAGCACTGCTTACAATAGCTAAGCTATGGAAGCAACCCAAATGCCCAAAAATAGATGACTGGATCAAGAAGATGTGGCACATATACACCATGCACCATGCTGATTACTCAGCAATCAAAAAAGATAAACTCATGCAATTTGCAGCAACATGGATGGAGCTGGAAGGGATCATGCTCAGCAAAATAAGCCAGAAAGAAAAAGAAAAATACCGGATGGTTTCACTCATAGCAGGAATTTAAAAAACCTAAATAAGGGACCAGGAAAAAGAGTAATTATAATAAAGAAAAAATCAAAATTAACAAGCAACTATAAACAAGAGACACACTGTAGGGGTGGGGGGAGGAGAAGAGGGAGGATTAGGGTCAAAATAAGGGGGGGGTGGGAATTGTATGGGGAATATAACCAAAATAAAAATGCATGCATTGTTAAAAATGAAAAATGATGTAGGAATTATATAAAATAAAATAAAAAAAAAATCCATGTTGGTACAACTGATAAGGGACTGATCACAAAAATATACAAAGAACTCACAGGACTCAACAAAAACAAAGTAAACATTCCAGGGAAGAAATGGGCAGAAGAACTTAAAAGACATTTCTCCAAAAAAGGAAATGCAAATGGCCAACAGGCATATGAAAAAATGTTCAACATCACTTGTAATCAGGGAAATGCAAATCAAAACTACCATGAGATACCATCCCACACCCGTGTGAATGGCACAAATTAAAAAAAACTAGCAACAACAAATGTTGGCGAGGATGTGGAGAAAAGGAACTCTCCTACATTGCTGGTGGGAGTGCAAACTGGTCCAACCACTATGGAGAACTGTGTGGGGTTTCCTCAATTTATTAAAAATGGAGCTACCATATGACTGAGCAATTCCACTCCTAGGGTCTACCCAAAGGACACAAAAACATTGATTCAAAAGAACACCTGTACTCCTATGTTTATTGTAGCACTATTTACAAAAGGTAAAACCTGGAAACAACTCAAATGCCCAAAAGTAGATGACTGGTTCAAGAAGATGTGATATATATACACAATGGAATATTATTCAGCAATCAAAAAAGATAAACTCACACCATTCACAGCAACATGGATGGAGCTAGAAGGAATTATGCCCAGTGAAAAAAGCCAGAAGGGAAAAAAAAAATATTGGATGGTTTCACTTATAGCAGTAATATAGGGGAACCAAGTAAGACTCAGTGTAAAAAAATAATAACCGTATAAAACACAACAAAGCAAAAACAGACAATTATAAATTAGAGACATCCTGCAGGGGAAGAGGAGGGAGAGGGATGAGAGGGAGGGAGGGAGGAGCACAGGGGACTGAGGTGATGGTGCATGGGTGTCTTGTGGAAGGAAATTCCATGGGGACTTAATCTGAGGGGCTGGGGGGAAACAAATATTGTTTAAAAAAGAACAACAATGTAAAAAAAAAAATTAAGAAAAGTTAAAAAAGTTAAAAAAAATTAAAAAAGGTTAAAAGCAAAAATAAACCCATGGTAGCTTTCAGAAGAATTATCTTTTTTTATAGGGTATAACTCCATATACAGAAAACAACATATTGATTGAAGTTCAGCTGATTTTTTTACTCTTAACACCACGGAAAATGTCTAATATTTATATTACTTACAAGAAATAAAGATTAAATATTTCTTAGTGTGACATTGAAAATATTTCCCATATTGCCCTTTAAGGGGAAGATCCTGGTAGCCTAGAGATTCTTTCTTTATGGGGTAGGGAATGTGTGCGGGTGTTTGCTTGATTATGACTATAGGTATTCAAAACTGAAAACTGTAATAGAGATAACTTGTTTTTCATAACTGGGGGATGGGGTTGGATGGGGAGGAGATTTAGAAGCCTATCTGGAAGGTATGGTGGCTGCAAAGAAAGCAAATAATGAGCTAGAAAAGATGTAGGAGAATAGGGAAGATGAACCCCCAATTTTGAAGTAGCCTGGGAGAACTAGGAGAGCAAACATATTTGGTGGAGATTTGATGAATGTTCACTATGCACCTATAGAATCTTATGTAAATTATGGATTATTTAAAAACATTTTTGATGTAAGCAGGTTATTATGGAGTGAATGCAGAGAGGTTCAGCACTCTACTTGTGAGCACTGGCCTCTGAGTTAATTTACTTGAAATCTGGGTCACACTGGACTATAAGGTCTGATGAGGGAAAATTTTTATAGACTAAAAAAGCACTGATTGTATTACGGTTTGTCTAGCTTTGACCTAAATTCGTGGGTGAAACTTTAAGGATCATTGCATAGTCCCAAAGCAGTTCCCCAAATATTTGTTAATTACTTTAGTGTTTTTAACATATTTTCTAACCTTCTTTCATATTCTCCCACTGGGAGGTAAATCTTAATTCTTTTCTCTTTGAATATGGGCTGGGCTTCCTGACTCTCTTCTAAAAAGTACAGTATGGAAAGTACAGTATGGCAGGGGAGATTGGCAGATAACATCTTACCTTCATGAAGTAATCAGGATTAACATCAGACATGAGTTATGTTGATGTCATGTTCTTTAGGTGAAGGGTTTATAGGAACTCTCATTAGCTATACTTACAACTATTTTTTTTTAAGATTTATTTATGCAAACAAGAGCTGGGGTACAGGCCAGAGGTGTGGGGGGGTGAGTGGATTCACCAGAGACAGACTAGGGAACAGAACAGGCAGACTGACTGGAATACACTGCTGAGGGTAGCATCGGGCAAGACAGGAGAGGTCTGCTGCACCATGTGGGTAGCTCCCTGGCTGGCCAGGGATTGAACTCATGCTGTAGAGGCTGAGGATAGCTTCACAGTGCTGTGCTTAATCCCTTGTGCTGTTAGGGAGGTCCTATACTTTCAACTATTTTATAAACTTAGCTATTTCAAAAAATATTTAAAATAAACTTATTCAGGACATTTTTTTTCCAAAGAAAGGCTAAAATGATTAATTATGAGAATATTATTAGCTCTTTGAATTACACCCAAATATAAATATTTATTTTCCAGCATCACTATACCATGATAATTGTTTTTCCAGAAGGACAGCCAACTTGGTGTTTGAGAACTTATGAAGATTAAGAAAGGTGGGAGGAATCTAGAGAAACATATGTATATGATGAACACAGTTGGCTAATTGCAAAGTGAAATTGTTATTCAGAATATAAAGGGGTATTTATTCATTTATTCAATAACATGTATTTACTCCCTGTGCCAACTATTGTGTTAGAAATAAAATGTGTTTATGACAGATGAGTTCCCTGACCTTCTGAAGCTTACACCGTAATGACACTCAAGCTTTTGTATTATTACTCTTTGGAAATATATGCCTCTGAAAGTGCAAGGATTGTTTTGAATGTCTATCTAAGTAAAAATAGGCATTAAATGAATTAAACACTTGTATTCATTTAATCAAAACAAAGTATGCACTTGGGAATGGTAATATATATTTCCTGTTTTTTTTGATGTAAAATATTATAGAATTTGTAAAATGTAATTTTGTAAATCATGTTAGAGGAACAGAAGTATATTAATTCCAGTTAGCAAATGGAAAAATGTTTTCACTGGAAAATTTTTGAGTTTAAATTCTTAAGTAAGTAAAACCCTTGGAGTTGCAACATGAGGGTAAGTCAAACTTTAGAAAATTAGCAGATAATTTCTCCTGTTTCTCTTACCTTTCTAAGAAGAGGTGGGAGGAATCTGGAACATTAAGAGATGAGCAAAGTGATATAGGAAACTTAGTTTGGTAAAACTTATCAACTGCTCAAGGAAGTCTTCCTTATAATCTCCCCTCTCTGGAAAAGTCCAGGCAGATTTTTAGTTCAGTGAGCAAATATTGAAAAGAGAACAAATTAAGTTTAATTCATAAAAAATTGTGGCTGCATCAAGCTATAAAATAGCTTAAAGTTTTATAAAGTGAATAGATTAAAAATGTAGCAACAACTTTATATCTTTTTTCTTTATATATTCTCTTATGTACACACACACACACACACACACTCACTCACTGTAGGGAAAGACTGAGGAAGGGTGAAAAGAATAAAGTTACCAGCATTAGTTTTTTAGTTTCTAAGATAACTTTGTTTAGGAAAATTTTATAAATACATCTGGTATCGAGACTAAATAGATTATGCAAATTCTACTTTCCCTGAAAAATAAATCGGACATCTCAATCATTTCATAACTACCTGAAAATCATTATATTTTTAATACTTTATCACTGTGACCAAGTCAGTAATAGTAGTTGCCTTTTATCTTATAGTGTGTTGCAAGTGTCAAATAATTTAGTCTTCATATAGACTCTTAAGGTTGATAATAATATGTCAACAGGCAGAGGTAGTATCACTGGTTAAGAGGCAGATAGCCTGAGTCTTTCTTCTTTCTGCCATTACAAGTGACCTTGGGCAAGTTATTCAACTCTGGTGTCCCATATTTTTCCCCTTGAACAAAGTGGGCTTAATACTAACTCATAATTATCACAAAGTTTAAATTTATATATTCAGTATATTTAAAGTATTTAACATATGTAGGAGGAAGAATGCCTAGATATAATAAACACTACAAAATGTTGTTAAACTCAAAAGCTGTTTTTCATTTGAATATATCTCTGCTTTTTTATGCAATTGCTATTTTACTGGTAAGAGTAAGAGCCATGGCAGAGGGAACTGTAATCTTATAGACAGGAGGCCAAGTGTATTTTATAGCATAGTGCCTGGCACTACTAAATGCATTTAGGAGATGCTTGTTGGGTGTGTAAATTAATGAAATTGTATATGACTGATTGTACTTGCATCAAAACAATTTTTAGCATGTTTTGCCTTTTGTCTAAAAATCAGTTTTCATTTGAGCAACATAGATCTTTTTTGGAAAAGACTTCTGGCAATTTGGCTTTTTCCAATTTGTTTAGCTTCTGCACATCTTGCTAAGTTAAATGCTAAAATTGTCAAAAATTTTTCAAACAAATGGAATGCCTGTTAAGATGTTTTGAAAGACTGGTCCAAGTATAATTTTTTTTTTTACTTAAGTTTAATTTTGTTTTAACATAGAAACAAACCAAAACAAACACTTCTGTGGTTAACTTTTGAAATTGTGTTTTCTAACGGTTCTTTTTTCCATTTTATTAAAGAGAATAAAATATAGATACAAATGCAAAATATGGTTTGTGAAATATGGTTTGAAGATCCAGTTATATGTTGTGATAAAAATGTCATTTATGTAAGAGGGATGTGGGCCCAGTATGTTTCTACCTTGATGAGAATACTTTTTTTAGAATTTGAAAACCCAGTGAGCTAGTATTAGATATTATGTTTAAATAGTTGGATAGAACTTTTCAATTCTGTTATTTCAATAGGCAATAAGTGTTGTTTCCAAGAAAACTATTAGCTGTCTAGGCTCTCAAAAAGTGTAACAAAATTCCCAAAGATGAGGAAAAATAAAACTAAGTGGAAATTAATTGTGAAGATTAGAAAATGGTTTATATTCGATATCCACTGATGTTTCTAAGGACTTCAATGAATGAGCAAGGTTATAGTTCATTTGTAGATGTCATACAGTCACCAACATCTCAACCTTTTTTTTTTTTTCATAAATCTTAGAAATGTCTTTTAGTTCTAAATATATATATATATTTGGAATAATAAATATTTTCCCATCTCTTTCATTCTAGGCACTGAAGAAACAAGAAGCTAAAGCAGATGAGAATGAGGGAATAATGAAAAATAAGCTAAGAGAAACTGAAACTGAGAAGAATCAAGTAAGAAAATTATCTTTCAAAGAATAATGTTGTTTGGGGCCAGTGATATTGGTTGAGTTCTTTGAAAAGTTTCCTAAGATCATTTGTTAGGAAACAGTGAAGCCTTTGTGTTTTCAGGTGGAGACACTTGGTTCAATGGCTCTGCCATTGTCTGCTTCTTGCTCTTGGGAGCGTTGGAAGAGCTGCCTTGTCATCAGGCCACACTCCTTTTCTAGAGGCGAAATAAACTTTACTGTTCCTTGCTGGAGAACCTTTAAACAGCTTGACTTTGCTGCAGGGTTAGAAAAGCCATGTTGTTTAATGGCTGAATATTTGGATACATGCCTTTTTATTATAAAAGATAGGCATAGTTAGCAGCCTGGTTATGAAAAGTCCCTTATCTCAATAAATATTAAGGACTTTTGACATCTATTTGCATCTATGAACTTGTGGAGTTTATTACTTTAGAGTCAGGAAGGAATTCAGAGACCAAACAATTCTTAGCTCTCACAGGAATAGATTTAAGCAAGAACCCGAGGTAATGAATGGTAATAAAGGGAAAATTTACTGTGATGAATTTTTTGTTTTTGTTTCTTTTTCTATTTCCCATTACTTCCTTTATGCCAAGTTATGTGATGCTTTCGTGCCACTTTTATGGTAAGCAAGGTTTCATAGGTAAGCAAGGTTTCCATTTGCCCTTTGGGAGCTGAAACTGCTCATCAGACCCAGGGAACAAAATGGGCCTTGGTAGATTATGAAACCATATTGATGGAAGTGTGATTTCTTTGCTCTCTATTTCTACATAGAAACAAGGCAAGAGGTCAGATATTTTGTGTGGCTTCTGTGATTCTATATGTACGTGCCTTTTTTTAATATGACATTAATTTGTGATCTGCACCATGCAGTTTTACAAGATTGACTGCATTAAGAAATTTATTTTGAAATGGTTATAGATTCATATGATACTGCAAAGCAAAATGTAGCGAGCTCATCCCATGTGCTCTGTACTCAATTTCCTTCCATGGTAACATTTTGCATAATTCCACCTAATATCAAAACCAGGAAGTTGACACTATTACAATCCAGAGTTTATAAAGATTTCACCAGTTTTGTGTACACTTGTGTGTTGTGTGTCTGTATGTGTCGCCTTGTGGGGCAACAGTGTTGGGAGGTGTGCGGGATGAAGAGAAGAATCCACCTAAAAAAGTGCAGCCCCAATCAATGGGTGTCTCATATTTATTAAGAACCAGGCTCACAAATGATAGGCATGTGCATGCATGAGGGTACATTATTGGGGGGTGCGTTATCATCTCGTAGAAGCTAGGGGCTGTTTCTTGGGGGGCTCCATAGTTTCTACTAATCAA
This sequence comes from Talpa europaea, assembly GCF_964194135.1. Classification (NCBI taxonomy): domain Eukaryota; kingdom Metazoa; phylum Chordata; class Mammalia; order Eulipotyphla; family Talpidae; genus Talpa; species Talpa europaea. Next base: position 107,590,019 of record NC_140075.1, read on the forward strand.
AGCATACTATCTCTAATCCCTATTCTTACCTAACTTTCTGCTAATCTTTACAAGTAAGGTATTCTAGCTGATCTTGTTAATCTGGCCATAATATCTGCCTGCTGTTTTCAGCTGATACTGGTTTCCCAGTGTGTTCCTCATACCAGGACTTTTGCCCTGGTGAGAGGCCCCCTGCCTGAATCTACATTTTAGCTTCACCACCAGGTACTCTGGGCACTGAGACAATAGCCCTAACAACACAGAGGGCTGGAGATTCCACATGTATGTATGTATAGTTACAAACAATTTTATCTCATTCTACAATTATGATATAGACTGTTCCAACTATCACCATAATGTTCCCTTCTCTACTCCTTGATTGTCACACCTACTAAATGTACAGTTTGTAGAGGACTAATATATAGTCTCTTTATTTTATTTTTTTTAAAGATTTATTCATTTATACATACAAGAATTGGGTCACAGGCCAGAGTTGTGGGGGGGCGAGAGGACTCACCAGAGACAGAGTGGGGAACAGAACAGGCAGATCGATTGAAAATACACTGCTGAGGGGAGCAGTGGGTAAGTCAGGAGAGGTCTGCTGTGCCATGTGGGTAGCTCCCTGGCCAGGGATCGAACTCATGCTCTAGTGGCTGTGGCAAGGTTCATAGCCTGCATGTCAATGCCTTGCACCACCAGGGAGGCCCTACAGTTTCTTTAAATGAAGTGATGATTTAGGATAACTACTACAAATCTAAGCTTTTAACAACATCTTGATTTAAATTTGTGATTTCACAATCTTACTCTTAACAAAATATAAACATGTTTAGGATATATAATTCTAGATTTTAACAAACTTCCATCATGGTATACTTTTAAACTTGAAATAATTTAGGCATACTCAGACTTCGTAGGGTATTTAGTCACATAACTGGTACATTTTCTGTGGATGTTTAACAGCATTATCATTAAATAAATTCTTAATGTTTTCTTCTGAGCTCAGATATTTAAAAATTTAGTAATATCATTGATATTAGAAATAGGGGGCTTACCCGGTGGCACAACAGGTTGAGCGCTGTGCTGTGAAGCTGTCTGCAGCCTCTGCAGTGCCGGTTCGATTCCCAACCTGCCAGGGAGATAACCACATGGTGCGGTAGACCTCTCCTGACTCGCCCGCTGCTCCCCTCATCAGTGTCTTCAGTCCATTTGCCTGTTCTGTTCCCCGCTCTGTCTCTGGTGAATTCTCTCACCTTCCCATGCCTCTGATCTGTATCCCAGTTCTTGTATAAATAAAAATAAATCTTAAAAAAAAAGAAATAGGGACATAAGAATATTAAAATATATGAAATCAACTGAGTGAAGTATACTTTGTGTCATAAGGTCTTTGACATTTTTATTGTAATTCAATTCATATCATATTGTATGTACCAATTTAAAGAAAAAATACCTTAGACTTTAGAGTAAAATAATTCAGAACTGGAAGAAATTTAAGATCATCTAATATACAATCCTTATTTTAGGGACAATAGAATAGAGGTCTAAGATGAAGAGATTTAAACAGGGTCACAGTTGAGTTGGAAGTGACTAGAAGTCAGTCCTCTTGAGGTCTGGTTCACTTCATGTTATACAATTAACATTTTAATGGAAATACTAATAGCTGTTTATGTCAGGTATTTGTTTTTTTAACTAAGTTTTCTGAAGCTTTCCACTTTTCTTCAGTTAAACTGTGCCCATAATAATTTAGTTATCTTCTGCTCCATTAGACATTTTGCTTTGTCCTTTGTTGAAACTCTAGCTTGCACAAGAATTGGAACATTCTCGAAGGTTATTGAATCAGTCAGAAGGCAGCAGAGAAACACTTTTGCATCAGGTAAGTTTATGTGAGCTATGATAATTTACTTTTAAATTAAATTAGGGTTGAATCCCCTACTCTATAAATGTCTTGTGGAAGGAAAATTCCTAGGTCTAGAAAATTTTTCTTAAGGAATGTATATTAGCGTACATAAGCAGAATGGAAATCCTTTCAGGAAGATTCAGAGAATGTTAGTACATAAAACAGCAGCCCAAATTCCTGCTGTGACGGTATCTTGCATTGCTGCTGTTAACATAAGCAGTGTAAAAGTGAGACTGGATATGTAAAATAAAGTTTTCCTAGTAACTTAATTTTATTTAAGGAAGCGTGGGACAGCAAAGGAGGAAAAATACATAAAACACCTTTGCATGTTCAAGTTACTTTGAATGCATCACAATCTTATATTCATGTTTTCAGGATGCTCATTGTCCCCTTTTAATTATCATTAAGGCTTAATTTTATTTTTTTTAAAGATTTATTTATTTATGCATACAAGAGCTGGGGTTCAGGCTAGAGATGCAGGGCGTGAGAGGATTCACCACAGACAGTATGGGGAACAGAACAGGCAGAATGACTGAAATACGGTGCTGAGGGGAGTAGCGGGCAAGACAGGAGAGGTCTGCTGCGCCATGTGGGTTGCTCCCTGGCTGGCCGGGGATCGGACTCGTGCTGCAGAGGCTGTGGATTGCTTCATAGTGCCGTGCTTAACCCCTTGTGCCACCAGGGAGGCCCAAGGCTTAATTTTAAAGGACGGTATTTTGTAGTTCAGTAGCTCATACTGACACTTGCATGCTTTTGATACTTAAAGTTGAATAATTGGAAATGGTCCTCTTATGTACATTGGATAAAGGCCTATGATTTTCTCAACTCCCTCTACCTTTGTTTTATGTTAACTGCAACTGTATCTTCCTCTTTTTTTGAGATGTGGGTTACATAACTTACTACATAATAATTTGCTAGGTAGGCAAAGATGACAGGTATCAAGATATTCAGAAGGAGTATTACATTTTCACAATTAGTGTTGAAAATACATCACAGCATCTGTTTTACAAAACCTTTAAAATTGCTCATTGCCTTTGTTCTGCAGCCAGTGGTTACATGAAAATAGTGTTGGCAGAATTCAGACTTTCTTTTCTCGAAGTTTATATTTGTACTCAGTTCCATTCTGATTTTTGTTTTTGGAACTCTGATCTGTAATCTCTGATTTTAGTTTTTGAAACAAGAGATTTCTGTGTTGAGGTTATGTTTGTGTTTTTTAACTGTGTTTTTGCCAGTGTTAACTGGTTTAACAATTGTTGAACACATACCTACTATGTGCTAGGCAATTTGACAGTCTCTAGAAATATAAAGATGAATGAAACAGTCCCTGACCTCAAGTAGTTTATAATTCTTTCAACATCATGTATTGCTTATTTATTTTGAGCTGTAGCTTGATGTGAAAATATCCTAATTCATGCTCATTTTCCTGAATTTACCAATCAGTAGAACATGATCATATAGAAGAAAATATGTAAAAAATATAGAGACATAAAGTTTTTAAGTTAGAAGTGATTTGAGTTAACATTCATGGAATGAACTGAGATTTTTAAAAATCTCAAATTCTTTGTCAAAAAAGACAGAGGGAAGAGGAAAAGACTCATCTTTGTGGGAGGAATAGGATGCATAAAGAAATGGAGCCGGGGCCTGTTCCACTGTGCTCAGCATATCAGGGAGATTAACTTGTCTTCAACTTGTATTTATAGTAGCCCATTAGAAGTAAATTTTCTTTCCCAGTAAAATACTTTGTAATTGTTTTTCCCCTGCTTTCAAAACTAATTAATGTTTTATTTTTGATTTTCTGATTTTAGATAGAAGAACTCCGTACACAACTTATGAAAGCAGGAGATCGTAAAGGTTTACAACAACAGCAAGGATCTCAGATTTCCAAACAACAGTCGAGCCATCAGGATGAACAGGGAGATGATTGGAGGCTTAGGAGAGGTATAATTCTGATTTTTAAGTGTGTGGGTTTTTAAAAAAGAATCTTCATGAACTATTTCTCATTTTTAGAATTGCTTTTCTTATGATATATTCTTGTCATCTTATGTATTTCTTCATGTACTACAAGGTTTTCCAATAGGTTGATCATAATTTAGTATCCAACTTTTAAATATAGTCTTTATTTTTTAGGTTTATGTTTATAGTAATATTGAGCACAAGGTACAGGCATTTCCCATATGCCCCCTGCTTGATAGAGTAGTATATTTGTTGCAAGCAATGAGCTTATATTTTACTTTAGGGTCACTCTTGATATAGTGTATTCTGTGATATTGGACTTATATAGTGTCATGTATCCTCTGTTACAGTAGCATAGCCTAGTTTCACTGCTCTAAAAGTCCTTCATACTATACCTATGTATCCTTCACATCCAGCCCTGGCAACCACTGATCTTTATATGGTCTTGATAGTTTTGCCTTTTCTAGAACCTTTTATAATTGAGATCTTATGTGTATCCTTTTCATACCAACTTTTTTCATGTAGAAATATCCTTTAAGTTTTCTTCATGACTTTTCATGGGTATAGTAGCTTTTTTTTTTTTTTTTTTTAAAGCAAAGTCTGGATGTATCACAGTTTATTTGTCCATTCACCTACTGAAGACTATCTTGGTTGCTTCCAAGTTTTGGCAATTATTAATAATACTGCTGTTATCTAAACAACTGTGTAGACTTCTGTGTAGACATAAGTTTTTACCTTCTTTGGGTAAACACCAAAGAGCATGAATGCTGGATCTTATGTTTAGTTTAATAAGAATCTTCCAAACTGTCTCCATAATGGATATATCATTTTGCATTCCATTAGCAGAGAATAAGAGTTCCTATCCTTGTCCTTGTTTTTGGTTAGTGTTCTGAATTTTGGCCTTTCTAGTAGATGTATAATAGCATCTCCTTATCAGTTTTAATTTATATTTCCCTGATAAGATATGATGTGGAACATTTTTTCATAGGTGTATTTGCCATCTGTATATCTTCTTTGGTGAGATGTTAAGGTTTTTGGCCCATTTTATAGTGGGATTGTTTGTTTTCATATTGTTGACTTTTGAGAGTTCTTGTGTATTTTGAATAATAGTTCTTTATCAGATAATGTCTTTGCAAATAATTTCTCACAGTCTGTGCTTTGTCTTTCCATTTTCTTGGCAATGTCTTTGGCAGAGTCAAAGTTTTTAATTTAAAGAAGGCCACTTTATTAGTTCTTTCATGAATTGTGTCATTGGTGTCATATCTAAAATGTCATCACAAAACCTAGGGTCACCCAGCTTTTCTTCTGTTTGATCATCTAAGAGCTTTATAGTTTTGCATTAGATCTGTGATCCATTTTGAATTAACTTTTGTGAAGGATGTAGATTAATATTTTTTTTTGTGTGTGGGTATCCAGTTGTTTGAGTGCTCTTTGTAGAAAAGACTTACCCATTATATTACATCATCTTCTTTGGCAAAGATAACTTGACTGTTTTTATGTGGTCAACTTCTGTGCTCTCTATTCCACTACCTATTTGTCTATTTTTCACCAATATCACTTTTAAGTACTATAGCTTTATAATAAATCTTGTAGTTGGAGAGTGGCAGTCCTCAATATTGATCTTTCTCAAGATTGCTTGGCTATTCTGGATCTATCCATATAACTTAGATTCTATTTATCCATACCCACAAAATAACTTACTGGGATTTTGATTTGTATTGCACTGAATCTGTAGATTAAGTTAGGAAGAACTTACATTTTGACAATATTGAGTCTTCCTATTGGTGAACATGGAATGTATCTCCATTTATTTGTTCATCTTTGATTTATTTTATTCAGGTTTTGTAGTTTTCCTCATATAGATTTTGTTAGATTTATACTCATGTATATCATTTTTGTGGATACTAACCAAAACAGCATTGTGTTTTTAATTTTAAATTTTACTTGTTTGTTGGTAATACTAACATCCAATTTTATGTTTTTTCTGCTTGAAGTTTAAACCTATTTTGGTTGTCAGACCTACTTTGGAGATTTTTCTTAGAAAGAGCCAGCAAAGCCAGTAGTGGAATTCTTTCCAGCTTTCTATTTCTATGCCAAAATACCTGTGTGTGCATTACATACCCTCCTTGTATTTAAATTGGAAAATACCTATTTTTCACTTTTCCTTACCCCAGTTTTTTAATATGTGCAACCAATTAAAATTAAGATCCTATATTTATTTTGGTTAACTGAAGATTGGTGACAAAAATTGATCATATTGTAGGAAGTGTTCATGAAGCAAATCACTCTTATGTGGATTAGGAACACTTTCCATTTGATAAATGAGAAATGTTAGAATACATTCTCAGTGGAGGTATTGATTTAGGTTGTGGAATGTAATGACTATGGGTGTATTTTTTTAAAGTTCAAATTTAACAGAAATGGTGATAATGAAGTTTTACAATAGTTTCTATTAGAGTAGTCCAGATTATTCAGCTTGTAAATTGTTTTGGTAATGAGACTACCTACCGAAATGCCTGAATTATTGGAGAAACTCCTGTTAGCATGTGATTTACTATCTATTCAGGGAAGGTAAATATTTCCTCACATTCCCTAATATAACTCAATATGTTGCCTACACTAGAATTTCCATATTGCCAGAAAATCTTCACTGTATGGAAGAGTCTGACATATGTACTCTAATATATTTGCATGCCGCTAAGTTCACATAAATTTCCTATCATGTTATAATTTATTTTTGACATTAGTGCAATCACATCTTAAAATTTATTTTTAAAAGTAAAATCTTAAGGTGTTAGATTGTTCATTAAAAGTACATAAAGGTGCACATAAGAACTTTCATTTTGTTTAGAAAAACATTTGTTATGTTTTATTGCCTCACAAAATCTAGTTGTTTTTGGTATAAGTCTGTGAGGACTAGCAGAATCTTATTTTTCTAAGTACTTACACTAAAAAAAGACCCTGAATGTTCTCAAATCAATGTGATAATGAACTTCACTTTCTTTGAGCCAGTAGTGGAATTCTTTCCAGCTTTATAAAATACTTGTGTTATTTAAAAAATATTACATAAGAAAACACTCATCATACTGTGCTGCAGCTTATTCCTTCATTGACTTTGCTTCATTCACTAATGTTGCTTCAATCAAATTATAAGGAGTCTTTCCATTACCTATCTTACTTGACCTCTCTTTATTCCTTCTTTCTTCTTGGAATGAAGAATTGCACTGACTTCAGTGCTTCTAAACTTTCCTCATTCTTCTGTTTTAATTCTTTTCATTGGACACTTTTCTCTTTGTTCACAGTTGTCTTTCAAATGCTAGTCACGTCTAGAATTCTGACCTTGGCGATTCTCACTTAATATTTCTCCTGGTGGTGTTTTTTAGTCACGTGCTTTAGCTGTCATCTATATGTGATGATCCCTAAACCTAGCTCTACTCTTTTAACCTCAGTCTGCAGATGGATTTGCTCATTGGCTACTTCCATGTGTTGTTTCACAGCATGTTCAGTCAATAGCTTTATATCTGAATCCATTCTTTTCACAATGATACTTTCATTTATTTGATCTCAATTTTTGACATCATCATTTAATAAAATGTCCACGCCTAAAATACAAACTAGTCTCTATATCCCTATACTTATATTTATATGCATCTAGGTACACATATAGATTTTTAGAAAATATCTCTTGAATTTGCCTTGTCCTCTTTCTTCTTTTCACAACCCCAGTTTACGCATGCTTCATCTCATCTGTATTATTCTCTGGTCTTATTCTAGTCACTCTGTAATCTATCTTCCATACTGCTACTAAAGGGACTCTTCTAAGACAAATTGTTGATGTTACCCTCTTGATTAAAACTTCTCACTATAAGCTATTGAGTTTTTATTACACATAAGGCATTATGCTATTCTTTGTAAATTATCTCCTTTAGTTCTTAAAAATATTCAGTGAGAAGGGGGCTATTATTTCTATTTTAATGACTACAAAACACAAAGAGTAAAGAACAAAGAGATTGAGTATCTAGCCTGAGATCACTTAGGTGGTAAGTAGCAGATCCAAATTTTTTTTCTTCCTAAATCAGAGTTTCCTTTTTTGTTTGTTTTTTAAGATTTGCTTTTACTTATTTATGAATACAAGAACTGGGTGTAGACCAGAGGTGTAGGGTGGCGGGGGGTGAGAGGAATCACCAGAGACAGAGTGGGGAGCAGAACAGGCAGATCTACTGAAATACACTCCTGGAGGAGCAGTAGGTGAGGTAGGAGAGGTCTGCTGTGCCATGTGGGCTAGCTCCCTTCTGGGGATCAAACTCATGCCCCAGTGGCTGCTGATAGCTTGATAGCACTGAGACTGTAACCCCTGCTCCACCAGCGAGGCTCAGCTTGAGTTCTTAACTGTTATACCATAGACCTGTCACTGTAGCAAGGGTACTTCAAGGTGGAGAGCTGAGACAATTCTTTGGTTGTGGAGAATTGTTGTAACATTATTTATATTTTATACTTTTTGTATTTTAATTTTGGTAAATGTTTTATTATTTATGTGCGTGTATTTATATGAATATCCCCATACTCATATTTCATATGTATCTATGGTATATGAAATATACCAAAATACTATATCCACACCAGGTGTATTTCATAAAGGTCATATATATGCCCTTACATACACATTCATATGTATTAATATCTCCACGTTTTATATGATATAGTCATACTAATGTTGTTTTATATATGTTTATACTCTAAAGTTATATGTTACACGTATCATGAACCATGTAATGCATAATTTCAGGTTGGAGGCCTTGGGATAGACAAAGTATGGCATATTGGCCAAATTCAGGCTGTCTCCTATTTTTGTAAATAAACTTATTTATAGAACAGCTACTACTTCATACATGTTTACACATTCTAGTTTGCTTGTGCAGTGCAATGGCCGAGATGAATAGTTGAGATAGCGATCCTATAGCTAAAATATTTACTATCTGTCCCTTTATTGAAAATGTTTGCTAACTCCTGGCCTATGTGATAATTTCTAAATTATGTACTCCTTGCTGACTCTCATTCCTCTGCTGTGTGCTAGCTTTATAGAACTAATATGTGTATAATTATCTGAATATTAAATTTACCTTTGTACCCCTGTACTTTATACTGTTTCTTCTTCCCTGAAATATCACTCCTAACTGTATCTTGCTTTGCTTGGTGAACTCTTGTATCCATTCTTTGATTCTTAGTTTCCAATTTTTCCTTCCTCAGTTTCTTACCAAGACACTTTTGTACTATTTCTGTATAAGAACCATTATATAGTATAGTCTCTGTCAGTGTTTTTATGCACTATTAAAATGCCTATGTTTCTTTCATCCAGGATGTACAATTTTAAACACTTTAACTTTTCTAAGTTTGGGATATGTCTTACAAATGGTCTATAAATTTGATTTGTCAGTATTTTCTTTTTTCCTTTTCTGGAAAGGAAAATACTAGACAAACAGCAGTTTTAAATTGATAGTATATGTTTAAATTTTTGACATCTTAGACTCACAAAAGTAATTTATTTATATGACTTGTATTGTTTCTTGGCATGCAAGCTCACTGGAAAAGGGCTTTTGTGTTATTTTGAATAAGATGGTATTACAGGGCCTTGTGTATCACAGGCCAATAATTTTTTTTCCTTTTTAAATCTTTTTAAATTTTTATTTTATAGTTTAGTTGGGAGAGTGCTAGACCAAAGTATCTTTTAATGAAGTATCCTTGTTAATTTTGGACAGTATAGGATTTCTTCCCACAGTTGTGGTCACCATATCTCCCACCACCAAATTCCTCATAGTCCATTACTACCGTCTTTTGTGTTCTTTGCTCCTTTTCACACTTCCCAGTCTTACCTCCCCTCTACCCCTGAATGCCTCAGATACGGTTAGATTTCAAGTTTTATCTTTGTCTGACACTTTGTCTGGTTTTTCTGTATTCTACCTATAAAGGAAACCATCTGGTATTTATCTTTCCCCTTCAGACTTATTTCATTTAGCTTTATCCCTTCCAGCTCCATCCATTTTGCCACAAATGACATGGCTGTCTTTTTGGATAGCTCAGTAGTAATCCATTAAGCATGTATACCACAGCTTCCTGATCCATTCAGCTGTTTTGGAGCATTTGGGTTGTTTTCCATATCCTGGTTATTGTAAGTAGTACTGCAGTAAACATAGTAGTATAGGTTTCCTTTAGAATTAGTTTTTTGATGTATTTGGGTAGGTTCCTAGGAATAGTAGTGCTTGGTCATATCCAATTTTATTGTTTTCAGGAACCTTCACACAACTTTTCATAGTGGCTGGACCAGTCTTCTTTCCCACCAACCGTGTGAGAGGGCCTCTTTTCTCCATGCCCTCACCAGCATTTGTTGTTCCTGTTTTTTTTTTTTTTTTTTAAAGATTTATTTATTTATTTATTTATACAAACACTGGGTACAGTCAGAAGCACGGGAGGGTGAGAGAATTCACCAGAGCCAGAGCGGGAGCAGAGCAGGCAGAAGGACCGAAGTACACTGCTGAGGGGAGCAGCGGGCGGCAGGAGAGGTCTGCGCGCCATGTGGGACCCTCCTCTGGTGGCCGGGGAGCAGCTGGGGATTGAACCGGCGCTGCAGAGGCTGTGGGCAGCTTCGCAACCCAGTGCTCAACCGCTGCGCCACCGGGGAGGCCCTGTTGTTCCTGTTTTTATTTATTTTTTTAATATGTGTCATTCTTGTAGGTGTGAGGTGGTGCCTCACACCTATAGTTTTGATTTGCATTCTCCTGATTATAAGTGAGGGTGAACATTTTTTCATTTGCCTGTTGGCCATTTGTATCTCTTATTTGGGGAAATGCCTATTTAGCTTTTCTGCCATTTTTTGATTGGGTTGTTTATTTTGTTTTTGTTGAGTTGTATGAGCTCTTTGTAGATAATTGATATCAGACCTTTGTCAGATGTATGGTATATGATAATATTTTCTCTCATTCAGTAGGGTATCTCTTTATTTTGGTTACTGTCATCTTTAGCATACAGAAATAGCCTTTTAGTTTGATGTAGTTCCACTTATATTCTCCTATCTTTCTCTTGCTGTTGGAGATGATTTCAAAGACATTTCTGTAGTTTATGTCATGGAGTGTTGATTCTGGAACCACAAAAACCCCCAAATAACCAAAACTCTCCTTACTAAAAAGGGGGGAAATGGGAATACTGTACTTCTGACTCAAACTATAATATAAAGCCATAATAATTAAAACAGTATGATATGGAACAAAATCAGGCACATGTAGCAGTGGAATAGAATTGAGAGCCCAGAAATAAAAGCACACATATGTGGTCAACTTATCTATGATGACCAAGGAGCAAAGAATATACTTAGGAACAAGGAAAGTCTCTTTAATAAATGGTGTTGGGAAGATTGGACTGCCCCATGCAAAAGAATGAAACTAGTGTACTACCTCACACTATACATGAAAATCAACTCAAAGTGGATACAAGAGCTGGATATAAGAACAAGACTTTCCTGTTGAATTAAAGACTGAGTCTAATTATGTTCATCAGTGATATAATTTCGGTGATTGTCTCTGGAATGGGAAAGCCAGTGGGGGTACACCATGAGAGATTTTTACATCATTGTCTATGTATGTTGTAAGAAAAACATTTTGTTGTTGTATGAACTTCAACAATTTCAGTTGGAATACCTTAGTTGAAATTTTTTTCAGTATTTTTGTTTCAAAGTTTGGAGGGAATGTAGGAATATAAAGTTAAAAAACATGTGTAGGATTTTCCTAAATGGTTCTAGAAATCAGAAACACTTTATGTTTTCATATCAAAATGGCATAGTTTTGGACGGCATTTAGAAAACTGTGTGAGACTTGAAACAATAGACTGATAAATTCAGAATTTTTTTTTGTGTGTCTTTGATGGTGTTAATAAGTTAGTTATGTTAGCTAGAATATTAAAACACCAAGGCTTTGTACCATTTGAAAGCCCATGACCTGTGAATAAAAAACAACAATCAAGCTTTACATTTTCTCTTTTAAGGGATTGAGCAGGACAAAGAGGATCTGGAGAGGCAGATGTCAGATTTGAGAGTGCAGCTGAACTTCAATGCGATGGCATCTGAGTTAGAGGAAGTGAAGCGGTGCATGGAGCGAAAAGACATGGAGAAAGCACATTTGGCAGCACAAATAGAGGTGACTTTGCTGTTTTTAAGCCATATTCAAAGAACTTCAGCTTTGTTTCATAAAATTGCTTAATGAAATTGTAATATAAAGATTGTGGTATTTTATGAGCTCAGTTTGGCTGTATATAATGTGAAGTTATCTCTAGGTATAGAAATTTTATGGATTCATTTCTCTTTCATTTGTACCTCAAAGCCAGGAACCTATTAAGCTTGAGAATATTCTTGTAATAGCAGTTGACCCCTTCTTAGAGACAGAGAAGGAACAGTGAGTTACTTATTTTGGGGGTAAAACTGTGGAAGACATAGTAAAATGATATTACTGATATTTCTTCTTTGGAACCATAAGGTTTTAAAATCTTGAGCTGTTCTGCATGAGGTAGAGTATGATGCCTCCAGCACATTAATTTACAATTGTATAGTAATCATGAATGACGTGGTAATCATGAATGAAGTGTAACTAGGCAGCTGCCCTTTCCTGCTTACCTTTTATCTAGCACAGATGGGGTAATTATCAGAAAATATTAAAAATCAAAGGAAAGAACTTCATAAAAAGGAAATGGTTTAATTCCAATTATAATTATGCAAATTAGATCAAGCAGGAATAACACATTTGGAAATAGATATGTATCAGCCCTCCTCTGTATCTGTTTTTATTAGTGAAGTTGTGTTTTAATTGTGATAAGTTGTCACATTTGAAGAGTTTGCTAAATTATAATGAAAGGTAGAAAATTGGCATTTAAAGTAGCTAAAATTGTATAATCCAAAGGAAATATTTAATTTTATTCCAGTCTGATCTTCTCTTTTATCTTGTCAGCATGTCAATAGAAAATCTATTTTAGATATAGTTTAGGTTTCAGATTGTAAGGATGATGAAATATTGACTGACTCGTTACAGAGCCCTCTACTTATAAATACTTACGTTTAACCAATACTTATCAGAGCTATGGTAATTGTAGGATTTTTAGTTTTATATACGTTATTTTAGCCCTTGATCCTGTTGACAGAAGTACTGAAGTATGATTATTTTACCAGTTAATTATTTATTAAAATATTTGCTAATTTATATTAAATGTAGAACAATTCCTTTGCTAGGCTGTTAACCACCACGTTTTGGTCTGTTCTCCTTTCCTCCAAAACCCCTTCCCTTCTTTCCTTCCTTCCTATTATTTCTTTCCATTTACCACTTGTGGATTAAAAAAAAAATCTCAAACATGTAGGTTTTTTTTAATTATAAATTTTATTTTTAGATTCCCCATACAATTGCGACCCCCTTATTTTGACCCCAATTCCTCCCCTCCCCGCCCCCCAACCCCCATAGACTATCTCTGGTTCATAGTTGTTTGTTGATTTTGATTTTTACTTTCTTATAGTTATTCTTTTTCCTGGTCCCTTATTTAGGTTTTCTAGATTCCTGCTATGATTGAGACCATCCGGTATTTTTCTTTTTCTTTCTGGCTTATTTCGCTGAGCATGATCCCTTCCAGCGCCATCCATGTTGCTGCAAATTGCATGTGTTTATCTTTTTTGAATGCTGAGTAATATTCCATGGTGTATATGTACCACATCTTCTTGATCCAGTCATCTATTTTTGGGCATTTGGGTTGTTTCCAAAGCTGAGCTATTGTAAACAGGGCTGCTATAAACGTAGGGGTGCAGGTGCTCTTTGGGATTGATGTTTCTGTGTCCTTTGGGTAAATACCTAGGAGTGGAATTGCTGGCTCATATGGAAGCTCTATGTTTAGTAGGTCCAGAAATCTCCACACAGCTCTCCATAGTGGTTGGACCAGTTTGCACTCCCACCAACAGTGCAGGAGAGTTCCTTTTTCTCCACACCCTCACCAACATTTGTTGTCGCTAGTTTTTTTAATATGTGCCTTTCTCACTGGTGTGAGATGGTATCTCATGGTAGTTTTGATTTGCATTTCCCTGATTACAAGTGATGTTGAACATTTTTTCATATGCCTGTTGGCCATTTGCATTTCCTCTTCAGAGAAGTTTCTTTTTAGCTCTTCTGTCCATTTTTTGACTGGATTATTTTCTTTGTTTTTGTTGAGTCTCATCAGCTGTTTGTAGATTTTTGTGATCAGTCCTTTATCATTAGTGTTGGGTGCAAAAATGTTCTCCCAGTCGGTGGGGTTTCTCTTTATTTTTGTTATTGTCTCTTTTGCTGTGCAGAAGCTTTTTAATTTGATGTAGTCCCAGCTGTTTATCTTTGCCTTCACTATCACTGCTTTGGGTGATGTGTCTGCAAATATGTCTTTGATGTGCATATCATGTAGTGTCAAACATGTAGGTTTTTAAAAAATGACTAATTAATGACCTAATAATGCTCTCATTCAAAGAACCTGGCTTTCCTGTCCATACCAAATAGTCTTTTGTATTTTCACAAGTGAAAAATTGGAATTCTTTTCAGTTAGTTTGTATTGGTTGTGTAGGTTTGAATTTAAAAGACAGTTGGAAAAAAGAGTGAACATTCACTCATATATCAAATACTTAATGACTGTGTATTACATGCTAGGTACTGTTCTAGTGCCGGGCGACATAGCAATGGACAAATATCTATCATATTTCCTATGCAGGTGACATCCTGAAACTGATGCAGAAAGTTATTTGAATTTTGTCTCAATTCTAGGGTCAGATTTCATCCCTGGAAGAAATCACCATTAACCACTTGTATTTTAATCTGAGTTTCTTATTTTTAACAATAAAATAATTAATTTTATTATTTCAATATCTATCAATTGTTTTAGGTTTAGTTACATTTCTGATTATGGCTTGTTTATTTTCATACCTTATATAAGCCCTTTGAATATATCTTTTTTCTGAAGTTATTCTCAGATTGACTTATAGTATAGACTGTGACAAATACAGGTCAAGGATCATCCAGTTGTAACTCTAATAGTTGGAAATTTTATTGAAATTTAATTAAAAAGCACTTAGCCTCTGGGTTGTTTTTTTGCTTTTAAGAAAAATTAGGAAGTATAGCTTGTTGACTTATGTATTCTCTAAAAAATGGAGATTAATCTATTAGTTACTTGTTAGATAGCAAGTGTAACTAATAATAAAAATGCACAAAAGGAGGCTGGTTATTTGTCAGGTACAAGAGTATTTATATAATAACATTTATTATGGCTTTTTGTGCATTGTCTTCCTTTAACCTCAACTTTCTAACAACTCTCCAACAGAACATCATATACAGTCTTCTCAAATAAGTCATTTTTTTCTGAAACTTCTTTATTAATTTCCATCTTTTTTTGTGCTTGTTCCAGTTGTTCACTGTTTCTATAATATCCTCTTTTTGTAGAAATTCTAAACCTTTTCTTCTGTTAAACTTCTTGGATTGTATCACTTATAAGTGACAATCCTTTCTTCAGAATTACCCCTTTGACCCCAAATACAAAAGCTTCTCTCTCTCTCTCTTTTTTTTTTGTACTGAGGTAACATTGGTTCACATCACTGTTTATGGTTTTGGGGGATAGGCTCATAGTCCTCAGGTGAATGCTACCTCTTATTGTACTTTTATCATACTGTCTTAAAGTAATATATATATTTCTCCTTAAAGTATATGTAAAATTCCTTAAAATTTCAAAGTCCATGACAATACAGAGAAAAGGTAATTACAGAAGAAAGCTAACTGTCACCAAGACAAATCTACCTTGATGATGACAGTATGTTTCAAGGTGTTGGCCTCACATCTGAAAAATTGAATTTTCTGTGTTCTGGAATTAATGTGGCCCAGGAGATGGTCCTTTTAGTAATGAAACTCATAAAAAACTGTATATGAAAGAGTGTTGCTTTATTGACTTACCCAGTTGTAGTCCTATATATTTAAACGTTTTTCTCCTATGCAGGGCATGAATCTCCAAGTTTCTATACCTAGGTTCTAGAAAACTGAATTAGTAACAAAAAATTACCTGGTAAACTTAATCAGAAAATAATATTTAAAGAATTGTTTGTTAATGGCTATGGTGAGGCTTCTCTACTGAATTTTCTTTCTGGACATCTTTGTCTTCCTGACACTCTTCTGATTTGCTTCTACTGATGATCAGACTTCAGTTTACATTTTCTTTTTTTCTTTGAAGATTTATTTTTATTTATTTATACATACAAGAGCTGGGGTGTAAGCCAGAGTGTGGGGGACGGGGTAAGAGGATTCACCAGAGACAGAATGGGGAGTAGAGCAGGCAGATCTACTGAAATACACTGCTGAGGGGAGCAATGGGTGAAACAGGAGAGGTCTGCTGCCCCATGTGGGTCAGCTCCCTGGCTGGGGAGGGAACTTATGCTTCAGGGGCTGCTGACAGCTTGATAGTGCTGAGACATAACCCCTTGTGTCACCAGGGAGGCCCTATTTTCTTTTGTTATGTTGCTGTGCACAGATTTGTTCTGGGCCATTTACCAATATATATTCAGGTTACAATGCAAACTTGTGATGTTCTAGGAATCACTTGGGAGTTAAAGTCTTGCCCCCTTGCATGTCAGAAATGAGTTTGAGTTCAAACTTTGTATCACTTGGTGCCCTCTTGGTGTACAACTCTGTTGTAGCCTTCACATGTATGTTAAATATGTAATACTTGTTGATTGAAATAGTATATTGTAGAACACTTTTATTTTTTTTAAAGCTATTATCTATTGTCCAACCATTCCTTAAAAGCACATTAATTACTCAAAGAACTGTCGATAGTCTAGAGATCTTTTGCTCTCTCTCACTAATTGCATTAATTTTGTTGATTCAGAATATGTATTTTAAGCAGTTGTTTTACACTGGGGTAAAACAGTGAAAATATCTTGTAATAAAGCAAATGAAAACTACATTTAAGTTTGTATAATTTACCTTGCAAATTGTATTAAGACCTTAAATCTGTATATGCATAGAAAATAGGAAGTGCATTTTTCTCTTCTTTTAAAATTGAGTTGAACCTCATTAACCTTGATAGGCTATTTGTATTCATAAGATTTCCAAGCATCCTTGATCAATGATTCTCCCTGATTTAATCTTAGCCTCCATTTTCCATCAACTACTCTTCTTGAAAAAAACATTTGACTTTTAAATTCAATGAAGAACTTCAAAGAAAGAAAAAACTAGGTGCAGCACATAATTTAGATTAAATGTTGAAAGTGATAATTGAGTGACAACTGACATGATTTGATTATTCATTAGCAGAAATTTGGGACGGTAGTGCCATATTTACTTTCAAAAAGAAAGAGGGTAGTAGAAAGCAGATATAATAATAATATTTTTAGGATGATTACTATAATAGAAACAGAAGGTTGTTCCTATTACCATCCTTTGAACATAGACTTTTGTGATTCTTATTTTCTTACATAAAGCTGGCCACTTTGCTATGCAGTAATGTCCCCCTTCAAAACTACTTTTAAACTTTTAGGGACTTACTGTTCTAGATTTCTTAATTACCATGTCTGTAATTTCCTATTTTACTTCATTTTTTAATCTTAATAATTCCTTCCTTATCCAAGTGCATGTTGTAAAATACGGTATTTTCTGACACTAGGTAATTTTTCATATACTCAGATGAGCTTACAAAGAAAATGGATATTGGTAGCAAGAACTTACAGTCAGAGGCCAAATTTGTTGAACGTCTTGGAGATGAGGACAGCCTTTGTTGTTATCCAAATTGACACTGGGGCAGATTACTAAGTCCTTAAATGCTCTACACTCTGAGTTCTTCATTGAGTTGACTTTTGGCAGTGACACTCTACTGGTGGAACTCTAGTACTGAATAAACCTTTTTACTTTTGGAAGATTAGCTCTCAGATCTGTTTTTTTTTTTTTTTTTTTTAAGGATTTATTTTTATTTATGCATACAAGAACTGGGGTGTAGGCCAGAGGTGTGGTGGGTGAGAGGATTCACCAGCGACAGAGTGGGGAGCAGAATTTACTGAAATACACTGCTGAGGGGCGCAGCGGGTGAAATAGGAGAGGTTTGCTGTGCCATGTGGGTCAGCTCCCTGACTGGGGATTGAACTCAAGCCACACTGTCTGCCTATAGCTTGATAATGCTGATTTTAACCCTGTGCCACCAGGGAGACCCCTCAGATCTTTTTTATATATGCAAAAATAGGAATTTTAGGAGTTGTTAAGAAAAGCATTTTTCTATTTTCTGTAACTCTGAGTTGTATGAGTATTTCCATAAAGTCAAAAAATAGAAATGGGCTGAATATAATTTTGTCTTTAAAGATCATTTATATGGTTTATAGTTCAATATTTGAATGCAGTGAATAGAGAAATAATTTAGGACTAAAAAAATCCATGATCAAGTTTCTTTATTTTCTTAAGTCACGATAGTTTCTACCTCACGTGTTTTAAATATAATTAAATATGTAGGCCTTTTCTATTCTTTGTATGTGCATATGTGAGTTGTATATGCAGTATGAAGTAGGAAAAGAGGGAGAAACTTATTTTTTCACAACATAATGAAGTAAAGATAATTTTTGTTAGCTATAGATAGATTTACTATTCAACTATGAAGATAAAATATAGCTTTGGGAATAATTATTGAAGGGCCTGCTATGGAAATATGGATGATCTGAAACCAGTGAGGTAATGTTCTTGCAGTAGCTAAAGTAATTGATAGTTACTCATTTCTTGACTATCACAAATATTGTTAAAAGGTGGTAGTAGACTTTATAATAAGCAAAATTTTCCTCTAATTTTTATAGTTATCTTTTATTTAGAGTGATTTTAATTTGATAGCATATCATCTTAAGTGGAAAATTGAATTGTTTTTAGATGTTTATTTTTAGGCAATTTTCCAAATGGAGAAATGAAATTGTGTTCAGAAATGAGATTGTACTCTGTACGTAGTCTTAAACAACAGAAATGTCAACAGTTTCGTTATACTCTTGAAAGTGTTCAAATCGTATAAATTATCTTTGTAAAAATATCAAATTATTCATATGTGCTGAGAAAACTTTTTTCCTTTTAAATAATATATAGCTAACATAAACAATGATCAGTGTTAGCAATTTTGTACAAATATATTAAATGTTTTTAATTTCTGGTACTTCAGTTGGGTGAAGTATGTATATCATACAATATTTTATTTTGGATGAATTTATGGTGATCACATGTTAGATTATAGTTTGCTCTTCCTTAGAGAATATTAACAAATTAGGCAACTTTTGGCAACTAATTAAAGAACACGTTCAGCCTTTGTTAATGGTTGCATAATAAACTTTCTTAGAAAAACTAGAAAATCTGGGTAGGAGATTAATTTTTAAAAATCTGTTTGAACTTATCAGAGAGTTATCTGGACATCAGGACAGGAGGGGTCAATGCTCTGTTGAGGAGGGGAGAGGAGAATGATGGATCTATGGTTGACAATACTTTTCTGCTGAAATATTTTCTCAGTTTCAAACCGAGCAGGAATTTACCAGAGCTTAGACTAAGGAAAAGGAAGAGCCTTGGTAATCATTCCACCCTTTCAGCTGGGATACCCTAGAGTCTGGGTGAACTGAAAATGCACTAGTAGTCACAAACACACTAACATAGCCTTAAATCTGTTTTCACTTTCTGTACCTTGCCTAACTGCCTACCTAGATAAAGGTAAATCTTTTGGGGAGGAAGGCATTATCATCTAGGCCCTCATATTTTTTTCTATAATTTGTTGTACAATGTCTAGCATTTAATAAAAATTTAGTAGGCACATCAGGATATAACACTAGTAAAAAGTAAGAAATAAAACAAAAATAGAAACAGATATCTAGACTACACAGGTAGTGGAGTTAACAGAAGTCAACTTTAAAATAATGGTTGTTTATATGTTGGAAATTAGATATTTAATTCTAGCAGAGGTCTGATAATCATAGAGAGGCTCACTAGGAGTCTGAGACTCAAAAATTTATAATAACTGAAATTAAGAGATAGATAGATAGGTATGTAGGGCTTAGCAGATAATTAGACCCTTTTTTCTTATTACTCTAAAGAGTTTTGTGAGGTTTCCATCTGTGTATGTGCTTGGATTATATGGTTAAATAATGGTTAGTTTCTGGATTTTTTCCCCCTATATTTTTTCATTTGCCACAAGTAAAATGATTTATTCAGTCTTTAACTCAATAAATTTTGATTAAGGACCTATTAGGTATTGGGTCTGCTGTTAGGATCTGGGGGTAGACAATTGAAATTAACATATATGGTCTGCAGTAAAACTATAATCATTGAATTCACACAACACTGAAGTTCAGTTTGCTAGAGATGTCAGACCCCTCGACAAGGATGGACAGAATCATTCTGACACGTAAAATGGAGAACAGAGATAATGGGGGGGGGGGCTTGCAACCTTAAGAAGTGGACTTGACCTCTTTGCCATCCCTTTTATACTAAAATGGTTCTTGTCTTCCAAGGACAGTAGGATGTAAAGCAAAGAGTCATCAAAAGACAAAACAGCTGAAATGTCTTTCAGATAGAAGTTGGTATTTGCCGACTGAAAGCTGAAACAGTGATTTCATAGTTTTGCAGGTTTAATGATTCATGATTGTATCACCTCTTCAGAAATACTTGTCCTTTTTAGGCCACAGGAAACTGATACACACTCAGGTGGGGGTTTATTGTAAAGCAGTAAAGAAACTATCTGGCCAGCTGGCTGGCCGGGCTTCATGGAGGGAAAACAAAGTCACACGTGTCCCACTGGCTCTGTCTTTATCGAGACTCTTTATTGGAAAGACAAACTCAAGCCACCTCTTGATGGCTGTCTGGGCTTCAGCATAAGTTCAGTGATCCTCTCATTTCTGAGGGGGGTGATGGGGGTGCAGGGCTCCCTTGCTCTTAGTGTGACTTACTATTGGGTATCAATCATTTTCTGGCCAAAGTACTTCCTTTACTATTTCTTATAAGGCTGGTGTACTTGCAACACATTTTCTGTTTTTATTTATCTGAGAATGTCTTCATTTCGCCTCATTAAAAAAAGATAATTTTGCTGGATGTAAGACATGAGTTGGCTTTCAGCGTTTTGAAATGTCATTTCACTGATGTCTATTCTCCATTTCTTTTCATAAGAAGTAGCTGTTAATTTTACTGGATTCCCTCATCCATGATGAGTCACTATTGATGTTCTCAGGGTTTTCTCATTGCCTTCATCTTTAATCATATTGTATTAAGTCTGAATACTGATTCATTAACCTCTGCTGGGATTTTTTGTTTGCTTTCTTAATAGTTTAGTCGTTTGGCGGGTCAAGTTCAGTATATCCTGTTTTCCTTGCAGTGTTCAGCCTCTGATGTCAGTTCTCAGAGGGAGCAACTATGGGTGTGTGCACAGTCTCCATCATCACCAGAGCTGACTGTGGCTTTAACTGGACTCTATTTGATGGTCTAGTTCCCTAATCTCCCTGTTAAGTTTCTGGCTAGTCTAACTCTGTGGATGACCTGTCTAACTTTTAGCCTGTCTCTGACTGCTAACTAATTTCTTTTTGTTCTCTCACCTTTCCTGCCCTCCCCTCCCTTTCTCTGCACCCCCTTCCCTCCCTCCATCCTTCCCCTCCCCCTCTCCCTCCATCCCTCATAATTTACAGGATATAAATTATTCCACAATCTGATTCAATTAAACTGGGGCCTCTTTGCAGAGGCAGAGTGTTGAAGGCTTTGAAGCTTCTCTGATCCCAAGTTGGTTCTTCTTAGTTGTGTATTTCATTAGTTGTGCCTATTAGACTTCTAACTGATCTATTGTTTTACTTGTGGATACTAATATAGGAATCCAGTCCTCTTTTTTTATTTTTATTTAAATGTTTTATTTTATATAATTCTTACATCTTTTTTCATCTTTGCACAATGTATGCATTTTATTTTGGTTATATTCCCCATACAATTGCACCTCCCCCCTTATTTTGACTCTAGTCCTTCCTTTCCCTGCTCCTCTCCCCTCCCCCAGTGTGTCTCTGGTTTATAGTTGCTTGTTGATTTTGATTTTTACTTTGTATTGATTAGTCTTTTTCCTGGTCTTTTATTTAGGTTTTCTAAATTCCTGCTATGAGTGAGACCATCCGGTATTTTTCTTTTTCTTTCCAACTTATTTCGCTGAGCATGATCCCTTCTAGCTCCATCCATGTTGCTGCAAACTGCATGTGTTTATCTTTTTTTGATTGCTGAGTAATATTCCATGGTGTATATGGACCACATCTTCTTGATCCAGTCATCTATTTTTGGACATTTGGGTTGCTTCCATAGCTTAGCTATTGTAAATAGTGCTGCTATAAACATAGGGGTGCAGGTGCCCCTTGACCACTACCTCACACCATGCACAAAACCAATTCAAAATGGATTAAAGAACTAGACATAAGACCTGAAACCATAAAATACATAGAAGAAAATATAGGCGAAACACTACATGACATACACCTCAAAGACATCTTTACAGACACATCACCCAAAGCAGTGATAGTGAAGGCAAAGATCAACAGCTGGGACTACATCAAATTAAAGAGCTTCTGCATAGCAAAGGAGACAATAACCAAAACAAAGAGAAACCCCACCGACTAGGAGAACATTTTTGCACACAACACTAATGATAAAGGACTGATCACAAAAATCTACAGAGCTGATGAGACTCAACAAAAACAAAGAAAATAATCCAGTCAAAAAATGGACAGAAGAGCTAAAAAGAAACTTCTCTGAAATGCAAATGGCCAACAGGCATATGAAAAAATGTTCAACATCACTTATAATCAGGGAAATGCAAATCAAAACTACCATGGGATACCATCTCACACCAGTGAGAATGGCACATATTAAAAAAACTAGCAACAACAAATGTTGGCAAGGTTGTGGAGAAAAAGGAACTCTCCTGCACTGTTGGTGGGAGTGCAAACTGGTCCAACCACTATGGAGAGCTGTGTGGAGATTTCTGGACCTACTAAACATAGAGCTTCCATATGATCCAGCAATTCCACTCCTAGAAATCCAGTCCTCTTAATTGTTCACCCCCAAGACCTCTATTGTTTCTGACCTCATTCTTAGATACGAATTTTCTTATATTCTATTACAAATATAGTCAGTTCCCTTTAGGCAGAGATGTTGAGCTTTTTGTTTATATAACCTCCCTCTTTTTATCAATAGAACCTTTGATCACTGCACCAGAGCTGGGTTCAGAGATTATAGCCTGCTTCCCTCTGGAGTGATACCATACTTCTGCAAGTGTGCTGTTGGGTGGGGTGGTTGTCTCTGAGATTTTCAAGTGTCCCCTTCTGTTGTGGAATCTTCATTTTATGAGTGAACTGGGGCAGGGGCCTTCTAGGCCTACCATGTGTCCTGTTCTACAAGTGAGCTCTGGTTGGTAGAGGAGCCAGTGTCCTTTGTGTTAGCTTTTGCAACACTAATCTTGGGGTTTGTCCCTCTCTGAGTGAATCTAAGGCCCTAGAGTAGAAATGAGCATAGAGCAAGTCCTGTCTTTCTTGACTCTACTTACCCTGCATGTTTCTTCAGTTGCGCTTTAGCTGGGGAGGTGGATAAAGATCATGGCTCAGATGCCATGGATTCTCATTATGCTTACCAAAATTTAGTAGATTTTCTTAAGTAAATGTTTCTCCATTTTCTCTTTGCCTTTAGGACAATTTCCAGATGCCTTAAATGGTTTTTATGTTTTAAAATAATTTTCACCAGTTAACTGATTATTTTTCTGGGAATAGAGACTGCTGAGTTGCTTATACTGCCATTCTGGAAGTGCTGCTCCCTGGGAGAAATAATGTATATCATGAAAAGAAAATAACATCTCTGTTTCAGAGAGACAAAAAAGATGGAAAATACAGAAAAGTTCATAAAAGATATATAGGACACTTAATTATGTGGAAGATCTTATACACACATGTAACTGGAGTCCTAAAAGCAGAAGAGAGAGTGGGGCAGATACAACATTTGGAGAGAACATAAATCAATTCACATAATTAAGAAGCTCTAAGAACCCCAAGCAGGGCAAATACAATGAAAATCACAACTAGACATGTCATAGTAAAAGTAGTGAAATCAAAGAGAGGAGAAATACCTCAGATGCAACTAGAGGGGAAAGAAGACACATTGGCTTGAAAGATCAAAATAGAAACCAGAAGAATAGAAATAGAAAGACATCTTAAAAGCATTGAAAAAAAATAATTATGAGAGAAAATATTTTTCAAAAGTGAAGGCCAAGTAAAGCTTTTTCTAGAGAACAAAAACTGATTACTTCACTTTCAGCAGAACTGCCCTAAGGAAAATGTTGAATGTAATTTTTTGAAGGAGAATGAAAGAACAGAGATGTTGTAGGGGATGATGACCAATATATGGACTAAAAATTTGGGAAAAATCTGAATAAATATTGACTTAAAAACAGTAACAATAACATCTTATTTTTAAGTTACTTATAAAATTAAAATTGCATCAATAATACTGCTTAATTTGGGAAGTTCTATAATGAGTTAGAGTGTTTAAAATGTCCTTAGTTTAAAAATGAAGGAAGTTGTAAAATTACCAACCTATTTTACATGTTAATAAGTTAGGGGTGCACATAACAATCTGTAGGGTGATCACTGCAACAGGAATAATGGATATCTAACTAATACAAGGGGACAAAATGAAACCATTGAAAAATAAAACATTACATTGTTCCAGCACAGCAGATTGTCCTAAGTATTATTTTTACTGAGAACCAAATAGTTTTTTTCCCTACACTCTTAAGTAGTTTTAAACATTGGAAAAGAGAGAATATCCATAATCATGATTTGGAACAAGATAGGGACTCAGCCTATTGAAACAAAGCAGAAGAAAAATTATGAAGAATATCATGCCATTATAGTGATGTGATTGGTCTAGGTTATCACTAGACCAGTGGGATGTTTTATTTCTGCCCTGTCCTATATAAGTTAGCTGTATGTACCTATTGAGCACTTGAAATCAGATTAGGGTGTCTGAATTTTTAACTTTAGTTTTAAATTTTAATTTAGACATAGGTAGAAATTAACTGGTGGCAGTGTGATTGGATGGGGTGCAATTGGATGGGGGGGCATGTCTTGATTTCTCATTAGTACAGAAAGCACACTGATTTCACTTTGGATATACCATGTTTGTATGGGGTGAGTGAGGTATTCCTGAAATTTATTGAGGGCCTGATTCAAGAATCATCCCTGAAAGTCATCTCTTTCTATGTCTACGGAAGTGAAAAAGGGATTATTATTGTGATAAAATGTGCAGCACAAAATTTATCATCTTAACCATTTTTAAGTGTGCATTTCAGTGATATTAAATACTTTCACATTGTTGTGTACTATCACAACATCCTATCTCCACTTAAACTCTGTACATATTAAACAATACCCCAATCTCCATTATACTGGCAATCACTAGTATGTTTTATATCCTTATGACTTTCACTACTGTAAGTACCTCATAATAAATAGAATCATATTTTTATTATCCTTTTGTGATTGGCTTACTTCACTTGGCACAATGTCAGTGTTCATCCATGTTGTATCATGTATCAGGATTACCGGCCGTTTTAAGACGGACTAATATCCAGTGTATGTTTATGTCATATTTTGTACGTCCATTCATCCATTGATGAACATTTGGATTGTTTCCATGTTTTAACTATTGTGAATAATGCTTCTATGAATATGGGTGTGCAAATATCTCCTTAAGACCCTGCTTCCATTTCTTTTGGATATACACCCAAAAGTAGAACTGCTAAATCTTGTGGTAACTCAGTATTTAACTTTTTAAGGAACCCCCATAGTATTTTTCACAGTGATGATTATTTACATTCTCACCACCAGTGTACAAGGACAACAATTTCTCTACATTCTTGCTAACACTTGTTTTTTTTCTGTTTTATAGTAATCATCCTAATGGTGTTAGGTGGTTTCTTAAGGGATCATTATTTTGTGCTGCTGAAGCAAACACACAATATTTACTTTTATTTTATTTATTTATTTATTTTTAAATATTAAATTTTATTTTTATATTCCCCCATACAATTGCAAACGCCCCATTCTGACCCCAATCCTTCCCCTCCCGCCCCCCACCCCCCAAAAAGTGTCTCTGGTTCATAGTTTTTTGTTGATTGTGATTTTCACTTTCTTATATTCATTTTCCTGGTCCCTTATTTAAGTTTTTTAGATTCCTGCTATGAGTGAGACCATCCGGTATTTTTCTTTTTCTTTTTGGCTTATTTCGCTGAGCATGATCCCTTCCAGTGCCATCCATGTTGCTGCAAATTGCATGTGTTTATCTTTTTTGAATGCTGAGTAATAGTCCATGGTATATATGTACCACATCTTCTTGATCCAGTCATCTATTTTTGGGCATTTGGGTTGTTTCCAAAGCTTAGCTATTATAAACAGTGCTGCTATAAACAAAGGGGTGCAGGTGCTCTTTGGAATTGATGTTTCTGTGTCCTTTGGGTAAATACCTAGGAGTGGAATTGCTGGATCATATGGAAGCTCTATGTTTAGTAGGTCCAGAAATCTCCACACAGCTTTCCACAGTGGTTGGACCAGTTTGCACTCCCACCAACAGTGCAGAAGAGTTCCTTTTTCTCCACACCCTCGCCAACATTTGTTGTTGCTAGTTTTTTTAATATGTGCCATTCTCACTGGTGTGAGATGGTATCTCATGGTAGTTTTGATTTGCATTTCCCTGATTACAAGTGATGTTGAACATTTTTTCATATGTCTGTTGGCCATTTGCATTTCCTCTTCAGAGAAGTTTCTTTTTAGCTCTTCTGCCCATTTTTTGACTGGATTATTTTCTTTGTTGTTGCTGAGTCTCATCAGCTCTTTGCAGATTTTTGTGATCAGTCCTTTATCATTAGTGTTGGGTGCAAAAATGTTCTCCCAGTTGGTGGGGTTTCTAATATTTACTTTTAAAGGGAAAGAAGGGGCCTCCCTGGTGGTGCAGAGGTTGAGCGGCACATTGTGCGCAGACCTCTCCTGCCGCCTGCTGCTCCCCTCAGCAGTGTATGGTCAGTCTGCCTGTTCTGTTCCCCGCTCTGGCTCTGGTGAATTCTCTCACCCTCCCGCGCTTCTGACTGTACCCAGTGCTTGTATAAATAAATAAAATAAATCTTAAAAAAAATAAAAGGGAAAGAAGGGCTCTCTTATGTAGCCTTCCTCAATTTCTCTTTTCTTTTGTCTAAAATAGAAAAAATGAGTTCTCCTGAGCACCTAAGTACATCATGTAAGATTACATATGTATCCTGTAAGATGATATGGCTAATCTGTTTCAAATAAGCACTAATGCTCTATAATGATATGAATCACTGATATTAAGAAGTAAGCCATATTTAGCTTCTCTGCCTCACTTTATATCATATAATTAGGAACAACATAATATTTCTTTAACTGAACTAAGTAGTTCATCTAACGAAGTCCTAGCTGCCACATTGATTTTGATGTATGTCTTTCATTGATACCCACTTATATCTAATGCATTTCATAGCAAATGTACAAATAAGTTGTTCCACCTCAATCAAAAACAGCCTCACTTTCAAACTGTTTTTAAAGCAGAATGGTTTTATACTATTTATATTCAAATTTTCTTCTCCCAAAGTGCCTACTTTACTTAAACATCAAAGTTGCAGAGTTAAAATTATCAGTCTAATAGAGTGTGAGGAAAATTAAGAAACACAAATGTACTTTAAGATATGTGTGCCAGGGTCAGAATTTCCCTTGTGTGTCACTGGGGCCTAGATGTTAATTATATGCTCCCTTGTGTTTGAAGTTAAACACTCGGAAGAAATGTGTATTTAAAACATCCTTTGTCGTGAACATCATAGCTAATGAAACAGAAGTTAATAT
Organism: Talpa europaea; assembly: GCF_964194135.1. Classification (NCBI taxonomy): domain Eukaryota; kingdom Metazoa; phylum Chordata; class Mammalia; order Eulipotyphla; family Talpidae; genus Talpa; species Talpa europaea. Next base: position 107,617,792 of record NC_140075.1, read on the forward strand.
TTTATTTCTTCACAAAGAGATGAATGTATTTAATTAATTGAACATTATTTTGTGTACTTTTCTTAAGCTTAGTATCATGTTTCATTAAAAAGTACAAGGAAACTCTACTTGTATGAAGCAGATACGTTCTCTTAGGATTTGTGGAGAAATTATTTTTAATCATTGAGAAAGACTGGAGGAACCTGTTTTTTGAGAACAATGTCCTTTGTGTGTCTCTGTTCCATTTGGCAAAGAGAAAGTGATAACAGTACCTGTGGTCAAAATTAGTGATAGAAATGATGAAAAGTTATATTTGTATAGGAAGATTATTTGTGACATAACAGTATTTTATGTAGCTGATCCCTAACTCTTACGAGTTTGAATCTGTTTTTTAAGATTATTAATATGTGTTTTGATTGAATTAAAAGTGACTCACAAATTTTAAGTACATGTATAACTTTTAACCAATCATGTCTTTTTAAAAAAAGTTAAAAATAGTGTGGTCCCAATGAGTGATGGCCCAATTTAGGTGCATGTTGTTATATTTTTGAGCCTACCAGATTTGTTTTGATTGATTTGAAATCTTTTATTCAAAGAGACTTGCCTTAGTTCTCCTGACTGCAAAATTGATTAGTTGTTCTCTCAGTATCAGTTCATAAAACATCTAAATTACACAAGAATGAATGAGTTCATCAAGACATGCAAGAATATGTCAAGCTAATTTCCCAGTAGAGGTGAGTGGCCACAACTTAATTGAGAATCTGAGAATTTTAGGTGAAACCCCATTAAAACTGTTTGTTCTTTTGTGTACTCAGTAAAGGTAAAATTTTGTAATGTCAGTTAGAGTTTAGTGTGGAAAACAAAATCACTCTTGGTATTTTATACAGTAGTTGTTTATAATATTGACAGACATGGCCCTGCCTGGCTTCTAAGAAAGGGTAGTGCAAAGTGGGAATTTGACTACAGAGCAAAATAAATTCTCTCTCTGTGACCATGCTGACCAGCAGCAATAAACAAAACAAATATATGGTTCCCACCTCGCATTCATATTCTAAATCTCTCCATATTGTATCTAATTTGTCCTGAAAATCTGACTCAAAGGAGTGATGAGCATTTGGTTTTGTAACCCTCATGGAATTACAGGGTAGGTCAGAAGGAAATAGGAGTCAGGACTGACTGCTACTGAGTCCCACACAACAGCACCAATAATCAAGTTTTCTTTCAGCTGAGAAATAGCGTAAATTTTGAACCTAGCCTTGGGTACATAGTTTGCATTCAGTGAATGCTTATTGAACTTACGTTAGTCATGATAACCCATTTACAAATACTTATCCATGCATTAGTAATGTTCTATTCCATCTGTAGTTTCTTTGCAGGGATTTTTTTTTTTTTTTTTTTTAGTTTTCTGCCCATTTTTGTTAAATAAAACTAAGTCATTCTATAAATACAATTGACTGGTCACATGGAAACTAAAATGTTCTAACACAACTACGCAACTGTAGTATTCCATCGAGTATATATTCCATAGTTTATCCATTCATCTGTTGACGGGCATGACTTGGCAATCATGGACAGTGTTGCTATGTATATAGGTGTAGATGAGTCTTTTTTATTAGGGCTTTCATATTATTTAAATAACTAGTAGAGGTATTGCCAGATTGTATAGAATTTCCATTTTTATTTTCTTAGTAAATCTCCATGCTGTTTTCCATAGGTGCTGCTCCAACTTGCATTCCTACCAACAGTGGAAGAGAGTTCCTTTTTTTACCACAACCTCACCAACATTTGTTGATTCCATTCTTTTTTATATGGACTGTTCTCACAGGGGTGAGGTGACATCTAATTGTGATTTTAATTTACGTTTCCTTTACATTAAGTGATATTGAACATTTCTTTCATGTCTGTAGGTCATCTGAATGTCTTTAGAAAAGCATCTGTTTAGATCCTCTGCCCTTGTTTTGATTGTGGTTTTTTTTTTTTTTTAAATCTTGGATTGTCCACTTACTTTGCAAATTTTGGAGATTAGTCTCTTGTCAGGTATGTGATGTATAAATATTTTTTCCCATTCTGTAGGTTGTCTTTTTGTTTTTGATGGTTTCTTTTGAGGAACAAAAGCCTTTTAGCTTGATGTAGCCCTACTTGTTTATTTGTTTCCCTTGCTTTTTGGGTTGTGTTCCCAAATACATCTTTGTGGTAGATGTCCTGTAGTGTATCTCCTGCGTTTTTTTTCAAGTACTTTATGGTTTTGTTCTTATATCCAGACCTTTAATCCATTTTGAATTAATTTTTATGTGTGGAGTTACATAAGGATCTTGTTTCATTTTTTTGCATGTGGCTGTCCATGTTTCCTAGCACTGCTCATTGAAGTAGTTATCTTTTCTCCATTGTGTGGTCGTAGCTCCTTTGTCAAAGATGAACTTGTCCATATTTGTGTGCATTTATCTCTGGTCTTTTTATTCCATTCCATTGGTTTGAGTTTCTGTTTTTATTCTAATATCATTCTATTTTGATAACTGTTGCTGTGTAATTACTTTGAAGTCAGGAAGTGTGAAGCCTCCATTTTTCTTCTTTTCTGTCAGGATTGCTTTAGCTATTTGGGGCCTTTTGTGGTTCTATATAAATTTTATAATCTATTTCCTTGAAAAAGGTCATTGCTATTTTGATAGGTATTGAGTCTGCGAATTGCTTAAGATAATATGGCCATTTTAATTCTTGAGTACAGGATAGCTTTCCATTTCTTTGTATTTTTTATTTCCTTTAACAGTTTCATAGTTTTCAATTTGTTGTCTTCTCCTCCTTCATTAAGTTTTTTACCAGGTATTTCTTTTGTGTGTGTATGATTGTAAATGAGATTGTATTACTTCCTTTTCTTCTAAAGACATTGTTTGCATATAGAAATGCAACTGATTTTTGTGTATTGATTTTGTATCCTGCTACTTTACTACATTCATTTATTATTTCTATTAGTTTTTTTTTTTGGTAAAATCTTTTGATTTCTCTTAGTATATTACAGGTCATCTACACATAGTGGCAGTTTCACTTCTTTTCCAATTTGAATTTCTTTTATGTCTTTTTCTTGCCTAGTTGCTTTACCTATGCTTTCCACTACTACATTGAATAATAGTGATGACAGTACACATCCCTATATCATTTCTGATCTTAGTGGGAATGCTGTCAGCTTTTGATCATTGGGTGTGTTGTTCGCTGTGGTTTTGTCATATATGGTTTTTATAATGTAAAAGTTCCATTTCTGTTTGTTGGATGTTCTTTTGTTTTACCACAAATGGATGTTGAATCTGGATGATCTCTTTTTTTGGTGTCTATTGAGATGATCATATAGTTTCTATATTCCTTTTTCTTGCTCTAGTGAATGACATTGATTGATTCGCGTATGTCGAACCAGCCTTGCATGGTTGGAATGAAGCCTATTTGATCATAGACAATTCTTATGATATGTTGTTATATTTGGTTTGCTAGGGTTTTGTTTAAGATTTTTGCATCTATGTTCATTGGAGATAGTGGTCTATAATTTTTTGTTTGTACTGTTCTAGTTTGTTATATGCTTAAAGTAAGAAAATAAATGAGAATGTTTTTGGGTGCAAAAAAGTATAAATTAAATTTTAGATTTTTTTTCCCCCTGTATTTGAGTCAGTCTTCTTCCTCACTGCCTGGATATTTGCTTCTCATTTTGGATATAAGTTCCTATTTTTCTGATTCAACCAGTGTTTTCACCTTGTTCCTATGTAAGGAAGTCATTTTGGGGCTGGGATTAATCTCATCTTAGTTCACAGGATCACTTGATTACTTGATTGCTATTTATTAGCTTTAATGTCACTGTTTTTGTCTTTTTAAGGAACTGAATTTTGTATGCCTATGCTTTATACATCATGTTTGTTTCAGGGTATCATTTTGGTATATTGAGAAAGTTGCTACTTTTCACTGTACTTTATTTTTTGCAAAATACTGTAAACATCCTTTGAATGTGGTTTGTGTGTATATATATATATATATATATATATATATATATATCTTTTTTTTTTTTTTTTTTTTTTTTTGTGGAACCCTTGCCGGTGGCCGGTGATCGAACTGGGGCTGCAGAGGCTGCAGGCAGCCTCGCAACCCAGCGCTCAACCACTGCGCCACCAGGGGAGGCCCTGTATTTATAATTTTTTCTGAGAAATATTGTAATTGTGAATTGTTTCCAACCAAAGATTATTAACCAAAACACTTATGCTTAAGATGACCTTTTCATTAAAGGTAAGATATAAAAACTCTTGCTTTCTATATTAATTAAAATTTAAAAATTTTTCTTTATGTCTGTAAAATGAATACAAATAGCCACATAATTGTATGTGTTTATTCTACCACATTAAGAAGTGTGTGTGTGAATGTTTCTAGTGTATCATACATTTGATACATTTAAAACTGTGAGGCTAGCTAGTATAAACATTACAGTAAAAATTTATACTTAGTATTCTTTTTTGTCCTGGGATTTGGAAGGGCCTCTCTCAAAGCTGTTTGGGAAAATGGTGCAAATTGAACAAGTGACATTTTCTCTTTACTAATTTTCCAATAGTCCGTAGAATCTTTACAAATGATTATATTTCCATTTGGATTGCTCCTCAGTTGGTATCATTCTTCTTTGTTTTTTGGTTGCTGTAGCCTTGTATTATAACATTAGGTAAGGTGTTCATCTTTGAAAATCAATGTGTGTATACCACATTGAATGCTTAGTGGAATAATTTTTTGAACACTGTAGAATCAAATTATTTTGAATTCTTACAAGAGGCTTTATTTGTAAATGTTTGGGAGAGGTTTCCTGATTTCCAGCTTCTTGTGTTAATCTTTTCTCCCTTCCTCATTCTCTTCTCAATTTCCTCTCCCCTACCAGCACAATGGATAAGGAAAGTTTGATCATGAAAGAAGGCTGTAATGGGCTAGCAGAGGGCAGAAGTGCCAGGCTTGCTTGCCTTTAGTGGTTTAGGGAGTTTTGAGTGCTAGGATTGGCTGACATGGGCATTCATTTTCTCTGTCTTTGTTTCTGGCTCTCTCTTCCATATCCTTTGCTTTCTTTCTCTGTCTCTTACTCTCCATTATTTTTAATAGCATCTGTTGTTTTACCTTTTCAATTCTTTAGTCATCACCTAATGTTGTTAATTCAGGACTGGTTTTGGACAAAGAATCATTGTTAGAGAACATTATATAATCAGATGATGACTCTGTCAAATGAAATTTAAGTGTACATTAGGCAGCATAAATTGGGAGAGAGACAAATTTTGAAACAGGAGAACGAATTGCTTTTATATATCATATTTATTAAAAATAACTGTTACGTGTATCCACGTCTAGGCTGTATGGTTCTCAAAACAGTAAAAGGTGGAGCCTTGCTGTCTCATTCATTTTCTTATCTTGCAGCCTGGCTGTTGCTGAATGCAGTAAATACTTATTGGACTGAATGGAAACACACATGTATTTTCTTCACAAAGATTGACAAATGGGTTTTCTTTTCTTTTTTAGTCTCTCAGATCCCACAATTGAATTGGTTCTTATCTGTGATAAGCCATTTCTGTTGAATTTGAAAGCTGAAATTGAATTCACATAACGGAAGAATTGATTTTAAAAGTCCATTCCCGCTTTAAAAGGATGATCTTTAATTATTTTTAATGTTGCTGTGATCTTTTAACATCCTGGTGTTAGCATATTGTCCTTTATATTAATATTTCCCAAATGTGCTTATGATCATGTTACTCCATTGCAGAAAATCCTTTGAAAACTTAGACTGTATTTCAGCATCTCTCCATACTGAATTGTGACCTTACTTTCTAATCCTTTTTTTTTTTAAGCTCTGTTTAACTAGTACTCTTCAAGAATAGCTCCTGATGGCCTGCTCTGTGGCTCTTGTCCATACTGTCATTGGTCATGAATGTTCATCTCCTCTCCAGCTTTTCTCTTCAAACCTTTAGTCCGCCTGTTATTTTGTCTCTTTCTTTATGGGATCATGCTGATCAGAGTGGTTTCTTTTGAAGTTATTTACTTAAGGCCTGTTTCTACTAGCTAACGTTGATATTGCTTCCCTCCTGCTTGATCATATTTGCTTTAATCAGTATTTCTCATCTAGTACATTCCTCCGTGCACCAGGGTCTTGAACAAAGAAGGGAATAATATTCACTGGTTTTGTTTTAAGCCAGACTTACCCTCTGATTTTTATCTCTTTGTTTCAAAACAGTTTCAGAAAAATCTATGCATCAGAAACTGTATAATTGCCATTCAGGATTTCCTTCTGTCTCATAGGGACATGGACATTTGTTTAATTAGTAAGAGGTTGTTTGTCTGGCATCCAAGTCAGTAAAGTGGAATCAATATTAGTTTGAATATTACGAACTTGATACTAGTCTTTTCTCTGCTAAGAATTACCTGCATTTTTGTGGATCACTTTTTCTTACTGTGCCTCAATTACCTCATCTCTAAAATGTTGGGATTTGATTACATCTTTAATTCTAATGTTGTTTCTAGTTAGCAGTAAAAACTTATCTTTGTTGATTTCCTAAAATGTGCCAGTTACTCTTTGGGTGCTTCATTTAAGTGTTTTTGAGTAGTTCATTATTTTTCTAGAGGTAGTAGTTATTGAGTTCATTTTATAAATTTAGTTCTTTGGTTCACAGATGGCAAGCAATTCTCCTCAGTTCACAGAGTGACAGAGTTTGGATTTGAGCTCAACTTTGTTGTGACTTGTGCTTTTTGAATGTTTCCCTAGGGATACTACTTTTGAGTCATTAAAGTCTGTCTATTTTCTCATTGTCCTTATAAGAATTCACATGAAGTACATAACACTGTAGATGAAAATGTTTATTTAAAATATATATTATTCAGAGCACCTGGTTAATTTGGGAGCAGATTTTCATTTTTAAATGTTCACCAAGGTGCCCAATCTTTTGTGTGTGTTGTCTGACATAAGAGTAGTGGAGAAATTGTACAATACTGTATTTTAGTTGCATCAGTGAATAAAAAATTACTGTTGTCACCTACACAGTAGCCTACATTTTATCCCTTAACACCTTATGGAAAATGTTTTAAATGCAGGCTTAGTGATTCTTCTTCATGACTATGAGAAATAGGAAGAAGGTGGGTGGATTTTTGTATGCTAGACAGAACTGATTTTTTTATTCTGTAAATTTACTGCATTATTCTCCTACCTTGTCCACTTTTGTAATTTCAAGATGATAAATATTCTTTTGTAATCAACAGATGTAAAATTGTGATCTTTGATGTGTGATCAGAGTTAAAAATTATAGTGGAACCTCTCCACCCTATTTTTTAAAAAATAGAATGTATTTTTCATTTTCTTCTTTTCATTTTAATGCCTTATTCATGTGAGTAATCTGCCTGTAGTTTTCTTAGAGTTTGAATACTGCCTACTCAGTAATTAGAGAGGGAGCCAGTGCCAGCCAAAACCAATCAATTTAAAAGGAGAGAGTTCCTTTCTACACTTCTATATGTATTATTTTATAGATACTGCATATATATTAAATAAGAACTTGTTTAGGCCCTTATCTTCTTTTCCTTTCTGTCTATACCTTAGCCATTTTACTACTGAGAAGAGAAGAGTGAACATAGTAGTCTTGCTTGCAAAGTAGGCTCTTATCTGCAATCTGGAAACTTGAATGATAATTCATGGTGATGATAGCTCTTTTTGCATAGACTGTTTCTATAAACAATGTTTTCCTTGCGGGAGTCTGGAATTTTGATACATACCAGGGCAGGTAGTGTCTAAGTGACTATCCCCTAACTAAAACCTTGGGCACTGAGTCTCTGATGAGTTTCCCTGGTAGATGACACTTCACATGTATTGTCAGAATTCACTGCTGGAGGAACAGAGCATGTCCTGTGTAGCTCCACTGGGAGAGGACTCTTGTTCACTTGTACCTGGTTTCCACTGGATTTCACTTCATGTCCTTCCCCCCATGCTGATTTGCCTTTATTAGATTCTAATAAAGCTTACCGTGAATATTACTATATGCTGTGTTCTTGAACTCTTCTAGTTATCACTGAGCCACCAACATAGAACAACTATCTACTGAACAATTGGTGGGCATAGAGAAGAAAAGGTATTCCTAACAATAGTTCAACCCCTCCTGCCCCCATGAGAAAATGCCCAGCCAAACATTATTTGCCCAAAGTGGGTCTTCTGAGGACTGAAAACATGCCACAAAAAAATGCCTTCTGAAGGAGAGAAAAAGAAATGGAATTTAAATATGCACAATTTTAGAATTAGTTATAGGTTTTCTAAATCTTTTAATCCTGTACTATAAACATGTTATCTGCAAATATATCACTCTGGGCATATTGATTATTTTAAGCTAAAGATGCTTGAAAAACAGATTTAAGAAGGTCTCTCTGACCACTTGTTTCTATCTAAAAATAGGTCAGAATATTTCCCATAAGAAAGGTGCCCTCCCTGTAATAGGAAGAGAAGAATATAGTTATCATTGGAGGTTGGGAGCTGATGTCAAAATGGAGCTGTACAAACAAACCTAAAATAACCCTTTTTTCCATTAGTTTTACGTATTTATTTTGTAGTCACTTTCCCTCAATTTCCTACTCTTAGAAACTTATTTCATCCCCTTTTCTTTGTTACTTCTCCAAAAATTCTTTGCTAAAAAGGTATATAAAGTCTTGGTCCTAACCATTTCCATGGATCTTCATTTTTTTACAAAGATTCTTTTGTACATGTAAAAATATTGACTAAAAATTTTATGGCTATCTCTTGTTAATTTGTCTTATGTTTGTTTAATTCTCAGTCCTAGCCATAGAACCTACAAGGATAGAGGAAAAGTTTTTCCTTTTCTTCATTTGGAATCCTGACTTTAAAAAGGAGGTTTCTATGTTTTTGACTTGCTCTTTTCTTTGACAGTGCTTATATAGTGAGAAACAAATAGTGGGCCTAATTAAATGATGACATTTAACTACCCTGTTTAGTGGCTTTAGATAATTTCACACAATTTAAATTTAAAAAAATTATCAGGTAGGAAATGCTTCTAGGAATGTGTGATAGTAATAACAGAATTGGATATCATCACAATGAAATAAATAAGAAAATTGCTCTTCATTTAGCATTTCATAAAGTACATGCGGAAGATACTAACATTTACTCTACATGCCCAAAGAGCACCTAGAACCTCTAAATTGTTAAGGGGTACATGCTCTAAAAGTGGTCTGATGATCTGCTCCTCAAAGACAAAGGAAGCAGATTCTTAGTGTGAAAGACTTTTAATAGAATTGGTGGGCATAGAGACGAAAAGGTATTCCTTACAATAGTTCAACCCCTCCTGCCCCCATGAGAAAATGCCCAGCCAAACATTATTTGCCCAAAGTGGAGCCTCTGAGGACTGAAAACATGCCACAAGTTTAAGGTTCCTTTTGGCAAGGAACATGAATGTGGGTAGACAGACTGGGACAGAAAGAGAGTTGTAAAAATATAAATCATGATAATGGCTCCCATGTGTCTGTTCTAAATATCTCTTCTAAGAGTCTCTACATGGCTATTCTGCATGTATCTTCTCCAAGTCTCTTTCCCAGCAGTACCAGGGGATAAGTTTGGCCCAGAAGCAAGAGAACAGGCTCATCTGCCTTCTGTGTTAGATAGCCTGCTCAACTGCTCCTATTTCTCAGTAGATTCCCTATTCAGGAAGTCTGGTTCATGGCATGCTGGGATTTGTTGTCCAAGCAGGCTGCATGTAAGTGGGGGCAAGAATATGGTGCCCACTTAATGCTATTCCTCTTTTTGTGGTGGGATTTCTGTAACATACATGTCTATCTTGTATGAAGTTCCATGGATTAATGGTATGTCTGTATAATTGTATGTTCTCTCTTTGTATGTATGTTTGTCTGTATAAGTGTGTGATTCTGTGCGTTAGTGTGATAGAAATTGTGCTGAGGGTTTTGTAGTGTAGTCCTTTGATGGGGGAGAGATGTTTACTTCAATTAGATTATTTTGAATGATTATTTGAAGAAAGTGGATTAAAGAAAATGTCAAAATGGTGACTGAACAGAATCTGCTGAGGAATGATTCCAGGAAGGAATTAATTCTATGATGATTTTACCTGAAGTATTGTAGAGACTGATGGTAGCAAAGCAGTAGGAATAGTTTCCAGGGCAGTGTTCTACCTATTTATATTCACATTCATGCTTGGGTCTATTTTAGATTTGAGACTATCCATCTGAAACTTTGTTAGTTTTTACACTTATCTCTTGTTCATTTCTTCTTTCTCTGCAGAGGTTATTTAAGTTTTTTTGGTTTTTTTTTTGCACAATTTACATACATTATTCCACCCTTTGTCCTCCTCAGCAAAAAGAAACTTTATCACCGTTTTAGTAGGCCTTTTTGTTAGACTTTGTGCATTATATCCATTCATTTTTTGAGATACCTATGAGATTACCAAATATAGAAACTGACTATGCAATTAGATATTTAAGTGTCTGGGATTTAGGGGATCTTCTGCCTTCTCAAATTAAGAATTGCTTATATTTCAGTCTACCTACATCTTTTATACTAGTGATATTTTGTAGTGGGTATGTGCTTATTACTGGAACCCTGCACAGCTTTCTGTATTTTAAAACTAAATGGGGAAGAGACCCAGGAAAGGCTATGTAAGATTATGAAAGAAAGGGAGAAAGAGGGAGAACTAGTTAGGAGTGGTATTATGAAGGCCAGGGAAATAGACTGAAGGAGGAGAGTAGGTAATTGATACTGTTATATGTTACAAGGAAATTAGGCAAGGAAACATATTTAAAAGTCATTGTATTTGGCTATGGGTGAGCTTTGGGGATCTTGTTTAGAGCTATTTTAATTGCATGATATGGATGCAATCCAATTAAGTGAAGTGAAAAGTGAATTAGCAATAATAATATGGGACATCACCACAAAAACTGAAAGGTAACTTACTGAGTAGGAGAAGATATTTGTTCATCATACATCTGAATACATAATGAATTTATGCAACTTAGCCATTAAAAAAAATGAGCAGAAATATCCAAATAAACACTTCTCCAAAGATGTCATCCAGGTGACCTGCAGGCACATGAAGAAAATGATCACGTCACTTATTATTACAGAAATGCAAAGCAAAACTACAGTGAAATATCACCTTACACCTGTGTGAATCATCTATATCAAAAAAAATCTAGAAACAGCAAGTGTTAGCAAAAGTATGGAGAAAAGGAACTCATGTATCCCTTCGGTGGGAATGTAAAGTGATGAAGCCTTGCTAGAAAGCAGGATGGAGATTCATTAAAAATTATGAAAGAAGTACTTACTATATGGTCCAGCAATTCCACTTCTAGGTATTATTTAACTGAAGAATATGAAAATATCAGTTCAAAAAGATAGATATGCTCTTATATTCACTGCAGCTCTCTTCACAATTGTCAAGACATGTAAACAGCCAACTACCTATCAATGGATGATTTAGTAAATAGGATGTGATATATATACACCAATGTTACTCAGTTATTAAAATAGATGAATTCTTGCTTTTTGTGACAACATGGATCGAACTTAAGTTGATCATGCTAAGCAAAATAAGTTAGAAAGAGAAAAACAATTAGTGGGTGGAATATTCATGTAGAATAAAAATGAACAAGCATGGGTCTCCCCTGGTGGCACAGCTGTTGAGCGCTGGGCTGCGAGGCTGCCCACAGCCTCTGCAGCCCAGGTTCGTTCCCTGGCCGCCAGTGAGGGTCCCACCAAAAAAAAAAAAAAAAAAAAAAGAACAAGCAAGAATGACTCTTAGAGTCTGACAACAGAATAGTGATTACCAGAGCTTGTAGGATAGCTGGGCTGAGATGGCAGATTAGAGAAAATATGTACTTATCTCCTTTATAATCCGAATCAATCTATGCCTAAGTATGGACCAAACAACACAGAAGCAGATCTGAAACCTGAATGAAAACTTACACAGCAAAGGGTTAAAGGTAGCACCTCTGTTCTTGCTATGGAAAAAACTGCATTTGGAGGCAACAGAGTGAAATCAAGAAGATTGTGTTCTTCCTAAAGCAAAATACAGATTCAGTATAATCCCTATTAAGATGCCAGTGTCACTCTTTGCAGAAATAGAACAGAAGAGTGTATGGAACTAGAAAACACCTCAAATAGTCAAATTAGTCTTGAGGAAAAAAAGAAGAACAAAAGTGAAAGTATTGTGCCCCCATTCTTCAAACTATGGTGCAAAACCATAGAAATCAAATAGTGTGACATTGGAATAAAAACGGTCACAGAGACTAATGGAATAGGGTTAAGACCCATGAAGAAATCCACATGTATATGGACAACTAATTTATGACAAAGGTAACAAGAGCATACAATTGAGACAGGAAAGTCTTGTCAATAAATGGTGTTGAGAATACCATACAGCTACATGAAATAATGAATCTAACCTACCTTACACCATATACAAAAATTAACTCAAAATGGATTAAAGCCTTATATTTAAGACCTGGAATTCATTAGAAGAAAATATAGGCAATAAGCTCTTTGACATCTGCCTTAATGATATCTTTTGTTTGTTTGTTTAAGATTTATTTATTTATTTGTACAAGCACTGGGTACAGTCAGAAGCTCGGGAGGGTAAGAGGATTCACCAGAGCCAGAGCGGGTAACAGAACAGGCAGACTGACGAAATACACTGCTGAGGGGAGCAGTGGGTGTGGCAGGAGAGGTCTGTTGCGCCATATGGGACCCTCGCCGGCGGCCAGGGATCAAACCGGCGCTGCAGAGGCTGTGGGCAGCTTCGCAGCTCAGTGCTCAACTGCTGCGCCACTAGGGGAGGGTCTGCATTAGTGGTATCTTTATAGATTAATACCCAACAGCATGAGAAATAAAAAAAAAAATAAAGAAATGGGGCTGCATCATACTAAAAAGCTTCTGCATAGAAAACACTATCAAAATGAAAATGTAGCTTACTGAATGCTGAAGATATTTTCAAATCACATGTCAGACAAGGGATAAATATTCATAATATATAAATATCTCATATGACTCGACAACAAAAAATACATCCTGTTTAAAAAATGGGCAAAGAATCTAAACAGACATTTCTCCAAAAAAGACATAGAGGTATTGGATCAACAGGCCAACAAGAAAAGGTGTTCTACATTGCTTATCATTAGGAAGATGCAAGTCAAAATCAGTGACTTTTACCTCACAAATGACGATTATCAAAAAGTTAAGAAATAAGTATGGGAAAAGAAGTGGAGAAAAACAAACCCTTGTGCACTGTTGGTAGAAATGTAAATTGGTACAGCCACTATGAAGAACAGTATGAATATTTCTCCCACAAAATTAAAATTTACAACTACCATATGATCCAGAAATTCCACTTCAGACTATTTACCAGAAGAATACAAAAACACTAATTCAAAAAGACAGTTGCACTCCTGCACTTACTGCAGCACAATTCACAATAGCCACAATATGGAAACAACCCAAGGGACATTTATGATGATGGATTAATGGATGAAGAAGATGTGGTATATGTAATGAAACACTACTGAGCCATAAAAGTAAGATGAACTCTTGCCTTTTTGACAGCATGCATGGGTCTTTAGCATATTATGCTAAGTGAAATGAGTTTGAAGGGGAAAGACAAATATCATATGACTTTGCTCACATGTGGAATATAAAGGGGAAAAAAGCAAGGACACAAACAAAACTAAAACAGAAAAAGACCACTAGACTCAAAACAGAATGGTGGTTACCAAAGGGAATGGAGGGGAAGGAAGGGATAGAGGAGACTGGTTGTTGATGACTGGTTGTTGATGACTGGTTGTTTATGACTGGTGATGACTGGACATTTGGTGTTGAACATGGTGGTAGTGCGATATAAAGAAATTACATATCTTAAATAATTACAGTGTTGTAAGCTAATGTTACTTGAATAAAGAGGAAAATAAAACAAAGGAAAGCAGAACAAAACCCAAATAATATTTACTGGAAGAGAAGGGAAAAAAAATGACTGGGAGAAAAAGGTACAGGAGGTCAGTTTGATAGTTGGGAATGACAACAGAACTTTCGTGATGGGTGAGCTGTAGTGCATGTATTTATAGAGGTATAAAGTTGTACTACTGAAACTTATATAGTTTTGTAAACTTACGTAAATTAATAAAGAAAAATTACATGAAAATGAAAAGATTATGGTGTTTCAAGTTTGTTCTTTCCAGAAGTTTGGTTCGCCAGGGAGTACAGGCCATGCTAATTAAAAGATGATGTTGAAATGATAAAGGTTTTGTTTTTTGTTTTTGTTTTTTATTTTATTTAACCATTATTGTGATTTTTAAGAAATGGTGGAATTAGAGAGGGATACTCCAGTAGGTATAGAAATCTTTCAGACATAGAAGAGGGGTCATGAATGATACAGTGGGTGTAGATGTGGGAGGAAATAGCAAATGTAGGCTATTTTGTCTTAGGAAGAAGTATGCATTTTCCTCTAAGGCTGCAGAGGAGGAGACTAACCATTGATGACTTTCAAAATGGTAAAAAGATAGAAATTTGGGGGAATCTCCGGACTAATAGCCTGAATTTTAGTTATTTAATGAGGAGCTATATTGTATAGTAAGAGTGAATGCAAAGATGGTTGGGTCAGTGGACATTTTGGAGTGACAGTGGGTAGAGAAAAGCACAAGATTTCTGGATACTGAGGAGCTCGCTCTTAGTCTGCATTTTCATCAACAATATTCCTGTTTGATTTTCTTTTGAGCACTCAGTAACCTGATGTGGGAGATAGGAAATTGTTCAGTTTTCCCAAAGTTGGGAAAGTTTTGTTTTCCAAAGTTGGTGGTTTTGTTGTTCAGTTTCATTGGATGAACACTTTAAAAAAGGAATTTGATATGTGAGCAAGAGATTGGCTCAAGTGAAAATGAAGGAAATTAGATTAAAGAGTCTGGATTTAAAGCCAATAGCAAGAATTATCAAGTAATCAATTTGACAATGAAGAGCAGATGTATCAGAAGAAAAAGTGTAAGAGGACTGGGCAGATTGGTAGATAAAGCAGGTGTGGCAGGGTGAGGGCAATGATCGGAGGGTGGGAGCTGAGAGGGTGGGTGAAATTGAAATGGGTTTTAGGACCCACCTCTTGCTGCTAAAGTGGTGGTTCTGAAAACACACTGAGAGTTTAATGGGAGCCAGTGACTGAAGAGGCATGAAGTTAGGTTCATCTGAGACTCTGGAAACTTTGCAAAGAGTTAAAAACATGGTATCTGGAGTCAGACTGTCTGGGTCTGAATTCATTCCCTTACTTATTTGGTATGAGATCTCAGGCAGCTTACCAGGCACTGATTACCTAGGTCTAAAATAGAGATAATAATAGTGCCTTACTTTAGTTTTGTGGTGGAATTGAATGAGGTAATTCATATAAATCATTTGTACAATCTCTTGAGCAATTCAAGTACTCAATAAATTTCAGTGGTAGTAATTTTATTATTCATGTCATCATCATTACTGCTTTTTAAATTATTGTTACTAGCTCCTTTTCATTTAGATCTCACTTTGTATATCCTAGCAGAGACCCTCCCTTGGCACCAGAATCTAGACCCCTTTGGGTACTTGTACATCACTTTATAGCACCCATCATTATCCACCGTAAATTTATCTGCTAGTGTGAATGTATTTCCAGTGTTAGCTTCTTTGGTGTTGAAGTCAGATCTTATTCCTATTAATATAAATAAGTGCTGGACACATAAGAGGTGTAACCACTTTCTTGGGGTGTTTGTTGTGGCAAAAAAAAAATTGTATCTCTCTTTTGATGTGGAAATCATTTGTTAATAAAGTTAATTTCTAGCACAATGGTAAAACTTTTAGATAAGGGCAAAAGGGTAAGCTACGATCATTAATTTTCTGATCTCATTTTAAAATTTTCCACACAAACAAGTGCACAGTTCTCAATTTACTATATTTTTGGTGGATGGATAAAGGAATGACTCATCTCTTCCAGACTGCATTGAATTTAGCAAACCCTGCAAATGCAAACCTGTTGCTCAGAAAATGAGCTTGTTTTTGAGGCATTATTACTACCTTTTTTTTTTTTGTGCCATAATGTCAACCATGATTTTAATCATGAGAGAAATATTTAGTTTTATTTGAGCCACAGTTCAGGGCTAGTGGAATCTGGAACTGAATATTCTGCTGCTTGTGCCAGAGGAAGTTGGTAAATATTTCCAGTTTCCATTTGTAGGAGCCTTTGGATGTAGATGGTATTTATTGTTTGTTCAGCTATCAGCATCATCTTAGCCTTCTGAATCCAATCTTATTTGGACACATGACCTTTTCATGTTCCCTTTGTTACCCCAGGTATTTGGAAAAAAAGGCTTAATGGGGAGCTTCATGGGACACGTTGTGAGCACTTCACTTCTGAATTTGCCACTCCCTCCAAGGCTACACATGTTTATCTTAATAATGATAGCATGCCTTAATTTGTATAAAATTTCCTGTTAACTTGAACTGAGATACTTGCCCATTCTACTAAAATTAAAAATATGTATGAATCATTATGACAGTATAATTTCAAAATGCATTGTTGCCTGACTGAGTTTTACGAAAGTTAATTTTTAAGATTTCATGTGTCTTTCTTGATCACATAGGTATTTTAAAAATCACTTCTATGGTGGGGTCTCCCATGGTGGCGCAGTGGTTGAGCGCTGGGCTGCGAGGCTGCCCGCAGCCTCTGCAGCGCTGGTTCGTTCCCCGGCCGCCGGCGAGGGTCCCCCCTCCCCCCCCCACACACAAAAAATCAGTTCTATGGTTATTCATGTAAGCTTGAGATAGGTGCCTCAACTTTTAACATGATTGATATGACTGGAATACCTATAAACATTTTATTAAGAGCCTTTTAAGTGAACTTTTAAATAGTACTATCTATGCTGATGTTTCCATTGTTAGTGAACTTTTTTTGGTTGCAGATATTTTATAAGAAATTCTATGTGCTGTCAGAAAGTAAAGTGTTACATATGATTACTATTAATAGTTCTCTGACAATGATACATTTTAAAACATTGATGTTTCTACAATTAGACAAGGCACTGTGTTATTGCTAAACTAATGCATGTGGCTTTTCATCAATAGTGCCTTCTATTTTAGTGATACTTAATGCAAAATACCTACTTTCCCTCTTTGGATATGGAGTAAAAAAGAAAATATTTCTATAAAAATTATTTCTAATGAATATAATTATTAAACATGTGGAAAGGGACTTATATTTTCTACATTGATTGCTAATGAAATTTAATACAGATTATTCCCATTTCAGTGACAGTAGATTTTTGCTTGATATTTTATTCTGTTTTGATAATAATATGTTCCTAATATTCCACATGCTTTATTTCTAGTATTTAACAGGTGAATTGGAGAGCAGGGAAAAACAGCAACTAAAGATGTTGGATCAACTTAAGGAGATCCAGAATCACTTTCAGACATGTGAGGCCAAGCAAAAGCGTGCTGACCTCCAGATCTCAGAACTGACTCTCCATGCCGAGGATGCAACCAAGCAGGCAGAGCAGTACCTCCTGGAGTTCCAGCAGTCAGAGTCCCTGAGACAGGAGGCTGAGAAGAGGAGAGAAGAGCTGAAACTGAAGGCTCAAGAGTCCATTAGGCAATGGAAGCTTAAGTATAAGAAGTTAGAACGAGAATTGGACAAACAATCTGAAACCCTTGATCAACTGACAGACAAGAATAACCAGGTAAAAAAGTCAAATTCTTAAGGAATGATTTTTGACATGACCAGCCATTTGTTCATCTATTCTTTGTATAATCACTTCAGTGCTATGCTATGCATATAGTCTATCAAGATGTCCTTGACAGAAGAGTCTATGTCTTGGCCATTTCAAGGTAGAAAGTAATTTAGCTTTTCGTTATTTTATAGCTTTTTTTTTTAACCGGTGAACATTCTATGGCTTTTTAGAGTTGGCCTTTAAAATAGACACCCCTTGCCCTGAATTTAGCTTTTCACTAAATTGAAATTATTCAATTGAAGTTATTCTTTAATATTCAAGTGGAAGAAAATCACTAAATCTTCCCCAGCATTTTATGACTTTTCCCCAATGCATGTATTTTAAAATCTTATTTATTTTTTATTTGGATATGTCAATTTAAGTGTTGGTTAGAAAGGAGCATTTAAAACTGCAGTACCACTGCTAGACTACTTTTCTGGCAGCAGCTACAATGGGCTCAATTCAATGAGTAACATTGATATTCTCACTGACGAGGTAGTGTTACCGAATCCCAAGTCTCTTGAAGACTCTGCTTTTGCGACCTTTTGATAGCACCAAAACACATTTCACTGATCTGTGTATGCATTTCACATAGTCCTCTCTCTTGTATAATCAGTTACTTTAAATGGATTTTATGCGCTTATGCTGATTCTCAACTATTCTTTGGGTTGAATTATAAGATAATAAACAAAAAGTCATGATTGATTTTTATCCATGTTTAGTTTTGGTTTATCATTTTTGCTTTGTTATTTGTTACTTGTTACAAATTCTGGACATTCCAGAAGACCAATAATCATTTGTATTAGTTGATTTTCTTTCAAAGGAAAGCAAAATGTAGTGTAACTATATTTCTAAAATCAATTGTCAACACCAAAGACTGACAGATGCTTATTTCAGATAAGATGTCATGGAAAAGATCTTTTACCTTTTGCATATGAATTTCTCAGCCATTTAGAAATGATGGAAGGTATTGCTTTGCACACACTGTGGAGTGCTCTTGAATGGAACCCAACTTACATAGACTGAGTAACTGGTTGCCCTGAGGTGAAGCAGGTCTAGAGCTTTTAGACTTGACTGTGAACCGTTTTGATCTCAGGAAATTCTTCTATCTTAATTATTCTGTTGTCAGCTTATTCTGGCAACTGGTTAAAAGAAACTGACTATAAGGGAGGTGGCTAGAGAAAGGAGTGGTTAAGTGGATTGATTGATTGAGAGTCACTTGGAGATTTTATTTAACAAGAGGAAATTTAGAAGGGTCCATGTCATCAGACAGTATCCTAATCCATAGTGCTGAGAGTTTTCTAGACTGAGCTTTTCAGAATATTAAAAATTGTTAAACAATCATTTCCCAGCATACTCCTGATATAATTATTTTTATCACTTAGCATTGCTAATGATAAGCAAAGAAGTAGTTTTAAAGTGATTGCCACAGTTAGGGTAGTATCACAATTATCACAGCAGGCATTGTAATTTCCACTTTAAAAGCCTTAAAAATTAATGCAGCATGTTGCAGTTAGAGCAATGGTTAATCAAGGAAGAAAGGGTAACAGATATTTCATGGCAAATTCAACTGTCCAGTAAGTCTGTGATGTGGAAATATGTTGCAAATAATTTTAGGGGAAAAGTTTATATTTTTTTACATCTTAATAATATCTTTAAGGGGTTTTTGATTCTTAATAAAATCATACCATAAGGCATTAGTAATTTAGACCACTCCATTTTGTTTTTAAGGATTGATTATTTTCAAAAAGTGACTCCAGGGTATATTTGGAAGCATATATTAAAATAAAATTGATACTAATTTAAAGATATAACACATTATGATTTAAAGAATACATTGTTTAATAGGTAACCTTGTTGAAGTGATTTATATGCTCAAATGATGCCATCTTTGTGTATGCAAATTAGTTCTATGTCTACTTTCATTCTTTTTCTAGTGTAATTTCTGCTTTAAGATTTGCCACTTAGCATATACTTAAGGGCTAAATGCTTTTATTTTCTTAAAAATTCTACTTTTCTCCTTTGCTTTTATACACTTTTGGAATCTTGGTAAGATTTTTAGATATATAATATGATTATAGAACTACTTTATTACTGTAGGATATGGAATATCAAGCAAATAACATTGCAAAAAATAGCAAGGATCTGATTTTCAATACAGTGGCTTGGGTATTTACATCAGTAAATGATGATGTGCTTTAGAGATATGTGGATGAACACATATTGGAGTATGCAAAGCTCTATAGGTACCAATAATCTAGTCACAAATTTTTTTTGGCCTTTTTCTCTTAAAGTATCATTTTAAGTCATTGATTTTTGTATTTGCCCTGAAAATGATAAGGAGTTCAAATTTGAATTCTGATCATTGTGTGTACTTTTTCAATGTTTCAAATTATATATGTTTTTGACTTGGATAATGGGAATGCTTCTTAGTTTTTTATTTTTTATTTTTTTGCTATATTTGCAGAATAATTGATTTCCCTGTAATTAAGCCTTTTGCTTCAGATTATTTAACTTTAAGAACCTTAAATTGCCATCTTTTCCTTCCGTGTAATACCTTCATGTTTAGGGAGAAAACTGCCATACATAATATATACTGTCTTTTAAAGATTGATTTTTATTTTTAAGATTGAAAAGTAGAAAGGATCAGTGCTAAAGTGTGTACGTTCTTAATGTGTATGCAGTCCTCTCATATGCAATTTGAGGAAGACTAGAGTACCTCTGTATTAATATAATCTATCAATCTGCATATTCCCTCACATGCAAAAAGATAACTGTTCTTTTTAAAATTTCCTTGCCTACCTTTTAGTTAATTCAGAGAAGCATGTCTATTTTTTGATCAGGTCTTTGAGGAGTTTGCTGTTGTTTCTATAAACACCATGGTTTGGAAAAGTCTCTTTCTTCTGGCTTCACACAGCCATTTCATTCCTTCTTTCTGTAATTTTTCCTTACTTCTCTCATTGTCCCTTGCTGCTACTTGTTTTTTCCATTATGCCTCCATATTTCTCAGCCATTTTAGCACCTCACTTCCCACAACCTGTTTCATTACATGTAATTCTTGCAATTATCCTTGGTGACTTCAGAGTTCAAGTCAGCAGCCCATTGAACTCTGTATATTTATACTCCATTAATTTCCTGTTTTACAGGGACCTTCAAATCACTCAGAACTAATTTGTGGGGCTAAAATTTATCATCATCTGTAATTGCTGTATGTTAAAATATTCAGTTCCAAAATCTCCGCTTCTGCTCTTACACATCTTTCATTCCCTTTTCTTTCTTTTTAACCATTCCTACCTGATCTTTTGTATCCTCCTGCATTCCTCTGGTTGACCAGTTATTTCCTGAAAGCAGTTTTTTCCTGTCAGACTGGACTCATGAACCGCTACTCTAATGACATGCTCATCAGCATCTTCAATTTTTTCCTCCCATTTCATGCATTTTACCACTCTTCATTAGGAATCAACCCAATTCTTCAATTTTTCCATTCCTGCTCCTGCATAGTACCAACAAAACCTACAGGGAAATATTATTTGACTCTTAGAGTGGTTTTGGATATTCCAAAACCCACTCCAATCCATTTCCAATGGATTCCAACCCAAAAATTAGTGTAAGGCACATACTAGTCATATAATCCTTTCCTAATCATTGATGAATGAACTGTGAAATTTGTTGGGGAGCTTCTGGTAAACATTTACTCACTCCCTAAAATGATACACAAGAAGAGAGATTTTTCTCCTTCTCTGGATATTGTTCTATTTTGAAATAATGCCTAGAATGACTGAAACTATCTTGCTATGGACCTGAGAATGAAATTTCATACAGAGGGAGGGTATTACTGTGAGAATTACAGAGAAGTGGATATAGAGCTTGACATGCTACATACAGAGCAGTTTTACCTGGAACCATAATTAATTGCCTTGTTGTTTAAGTGAATTCGAATTAGAATTTTTCTCTTACTCTCAGCAGAAGAAATTCAAGTTGATGTGAAGCTTTAATTCTAGGGTTAGGGAGTATAAATAAAATAACCTAAAATGTAGAATTGCTAAGTGGAGAAAGAAGATGGGGGAAGGGAGTATTATATTTTTCTAAGGGGAAAGTTAGCAAAATTATGCTTTGGAAATGGTTAAACTGTCAGAAATCCTACTTTGGGGCACTGAAGCTGTTCCTCAGAGTATTGTATAAAGTGGCCAGTGGGAAAACTTTAGGCATACGTACTTTCTGTAGTCTTCAGAGAAAGACAAATGTAGGTTGAAGCTGGTCTGTTTAAAGCAGAAAGTAATAGTTTTGGGGTTGGGAAAACTGAAATCTATAACCAGTAATCCAAATGGACTGAGTCTGAGAATTTGGAGTCTTTTAGGATTGGAAAAGCCAAATTATTTGTCCATGCTGAAGTTGGTCCAAGCAAGAGGAGTTGGAAATTTAGGAGAAATAGAAATGAAGTTAAAAAACAAGCCTGATTTCTCAGACCCCTTTCAAGTACTTACGTATTTCTCATCAGTGGGAACCAAACTCTGTTGTTTGAGTTCCCTAAAGCCAAAGGCTATTCAACATAGTTCCTATGAGAATGTCCAGGATATTGAGGTGGTGCACATCAAGTCTGACATTTTCAGACTCAGAGACAATGTCTAGACAAAGTCTTGGGCTATAAGCGATTATCCAAAAACAAAGACACAGAACTTACTTTGTTTTTAGCATCTATATTGCCAAAGAAATTCCAAATTTGATGACATAGTCACTGATTGTCCATCTTAAGGCTGTCGCCTTTGGTATGATTTGATATGATGCTTGGAACACTGAGGAGGAGGCCAAAACCTGGAGAATTATAGAGTAGCAGATTCTGAAACTTGAAGGACTCTTGAACTGTCCTATCATCTTCCTGTTATTAGAGGTAAAAAAAAATCCTCGCTACTTAAACCAATTTCAGGAATATATTATTTTGCAAAGATATTTTTACCTGATAGAGCTTCACATAAAAATATGATTTTTTAATTTTAGGGCTGCCTGAATAATCTCATAACTCATGACCAAAGGATTATGTTATCTGTTGCAAATGAGAACTACCTCTCATTCTCATTCTGTGCTCCTCACACTTTCCCTTTATAGTCAAGACTTGAATAATTTCCCAAAGATGTCTTCACCCATATGATGTGTTATTACTCCTTGATTATGTTTTGTATTTTCTCACAGTTGACCATAAGATAAGGAGGTTATCTAGGATGCATCTAATTGAATGAAAAGAGACCTTAAAAGTAGAGAAATTTTTCTGACTTTTGGGAAAAGGGGAAGTCAGATTCAAAATAGTAGAAGGATTCAATGTGCTATTGTTGGCTTCAGAGACAGAGGAGTCCATGAGCCAAGGAATGCGTGTGGCCTTCAGAAGCTCATAGCTGGCTCAATTTGCTGGCTGAAAGCTAGCAAAGAAATAGGGATCAAATTCCTAATCATGTAGAACTAAATTTTGCCAGTGACATGAATGAACTTAGAAGTGGATTCTCACCCAACATTTTCAGATAAGAGTCCAGCCAGCTGACACTTTGATTTTAACTTTAGGAGACCTAAGCAAAACATCTTGCCTGGACTTGAGATCTATGGAAACAGTGAAATTATATGTGGATATTGTTTTAAACCACTAGGTTGGTTGGAATTTGTTGCACTGTAATAGAAAAACATCATATCTACCCTTAGGCTTATCTATATTTCATTCATTTTCCCTGCCTTTCCAAAGTGAACTCTATGTTCTAGAGACTCCCTCTACAGAGATGTGGCTTTATTCCCTCTTTTTAGAGTTTTGATCTTGCTTAGATATCTCCCTGAGATCTTGTTTTCTCCTCAAAATTAAATCCCATTCCTATATTTGGTTTCTGATTTCCCACTAATCTTCATCATAATACTATAAGTAACATTATTATTGTTTCTGAAAGATAAATACTTTTTCTTAAAGTCGTAAAACTACTCATGACTGGGTGGATAATCAAATTTAGTTCTCTCTTGTCAGAGCTCACCTGCTCAATCACGTACTTTTATTATTTCTCTGTGAAGTTAGTTTCATATATTTCTCTCTGTTAAGATAGAGAGTAGAGAGGGATTTGAGGAAACCTTTTTTTTTTTTTTGTGATTGATGCATAATATTTTATCATGAATTCTTTCATATGGAATGAAATGTAGGGTGTAAAAATGTCTTGCAACTGTTTGCATTTTAATTCACTTCTACTTCTGAAATGAGAATCTTAATTTTTTTTTTTTTTTCTGAGTCAGGCTATGGTGGGCATCATTATATAGGTACCTAGAATGAATCCCCTTGGTGCTAGTTCTGGGCCAGAAAGCAATCTTGGCTTCCTTAGAGTCTTACATTTTTCAATTATATTGATGAGTGGTGAGGGTTAGTTATATTTGTTTCTGTCCCTCCTTGTAAACCCTAACCTCCTAAAGAGACTGGCAGAGGGTGGCAGATGTCTGGCCCCTTGAATTTTTTTCTTGAGTCTGTCCCTAACCTCTCTTAATCTTAAATTAATATCCTCTCTACCTTTGTGGAATTTCCAGACTTCCATTAGATACTGGTGTGTTTCTTGTCACTACTCATGCTATTTTATTAGTAATGATTGACTGAACCATAACCTTTCTTAGATTGCATCAGCATGCTTTCCTATATTATCTTTCATACCTGTTTTGAGATTTCTCCTTTCTAAGAGTGTGTCATTGAAATGAAAATAACTGTTATTTTACATAACACTATATTATGTCAACCTCTTGTAAATTAGAGGAATCCTTCTCTTCCCCTTCTGCTCATCTTATTTTACATTTAAAAAATAATAATATATGATCAAAGTTTGATATGTTTTGGTAATAAAAATCTGAAACATATATTGCAATTATCCTCCTTTAGGATAATTATAGTCTTCTTTCTTTTTCTAGACTAAAAATATTTTTCATTAAAAAATGGAAATAATAGTGTTATTTGATGACTTTTGCTTTGCTTTGTGGATTAAACTTTGTTTTCTGGTAGTCTCTATGGTAAATTTCACAGTAACTTTTTTTGTTTTGTTTTGTCTTATGTTATCAACCTGGTAGATTCTAAAAGAAAAGGATGAAATGAAAAGCCAGCTTTACGCAGCGTTACAGCAGATAGAGAACCTGCGAAAGGAATTGAATGATATCTTAACTAAACGTGCCCTTCAAGAGGAGGAACTTCTCTCTAAAGAGAAGAAACTAAGTGATGTGAAAGCTCATCAAGCTGACCTTGAACTAGAAGTCAAGGATTCTGTGGACACCATCCATAGGCTAGAAATTGAGTTGAAAAAGCAGAGTAAGATTCAAAATCAGTTGAAGGCTGAGAAAACTCACCTGGAGGAGGAAATTGCAGAGTTAAAGAAGAGCCAGGCCAAAGACAAAGCTCAACTGCTTGAGATGCAAGAGTCTGTCAAGGACTTGAGTGCCATTCGAGCAGATCTCGCTAGTAAATTGGCTGAGGAACAGAGAGCCAGGAAAGAGGTGCTTAAGAACCTTTCTGACCTCAAGGCACAGGCAAACTCCAAAGATGAAGAAACAGCTACAGTCATCGCACAGTTAAAGCTAGAACGAGATGTTCACCAGAGGGAGCTGAAAGATCTCACATCGTCATTGCACAATGTGAAAACTAAACATGAACAGAATATCCACGAACTGATGAAGCACTTCAAGAAAGAAAAGAGTGAGGCTGAGGATCATATTAAGACACTGAAGGTACCTGCGCTGAATTATCCTGATGATACTGAAGGAATTTTTCTGGTGGCTCATGAAGTTAATAAAGTGTAAACTTTAGAGCTCATTCTGTATTCCCAAGCACTGAAGGGAAGATAAAACTAACAATAAAGAGGCTTATTCATGTCTGTTCGGCCAGGTTGAAATGAGTTATAGCAGCCACCTGGGAGTGCCTGTTGTAGAGCATTGAAACCCTTTAAAAAGAACACTTAGCTATTTTGGGAGTTCAGGAAAGGCAGAGGTGGCAGTAAGTTGTGGACCTGACATGTGCCCTCATCCAACATTTATGACCTCCTAAAATATAAAAGGCAAAGACTTGTCAAGGCCATAGAAGCTATAACCACAGTCCTTATTAATTTGGTAACTAAAGTGTGTCAGCTTATAAGCTGTGTAAACCCAAGGCTGTTGAATTTACCCCTCTTTTCCAAATCAGAGTTGCCTGGGTAAATATATAATTGAGATCTTGAATTTGGGGAGAAGTTGCTAAGGGAAATGATAATTGGCATTATCACCATGCAGGGGAGTTATTTCATAATAACTTGTCCTCCACTTGTCCTCAATTTGTGGAGAAGGTCTATGAGGAGATGTGCGAAGGTAGATCAAAAAACAATGGATAATGTTCAACAGGTAACAGTGTGGTAAATCCAACCCTCCTTCCTTTATTTTTTCTCCATAGCACTTACAATCGTACATTATATAGGTTACATATTTATTTCAAAATCTTCCTTTATTAAATGAAAATTCTATGAGGACATGGATTTGAGTCTGTTCTGTATATAGCTATATCCCCTGTTCCTAGTCCAGATCCTAGAACATTGTAAAATATCTGTTAAATAGGTAAATAAATGGCTAAATCTTCAAAGGTTAATTATATTTTTTTCAGAATTCTTTGAAATGTAACTACTATAAAAATGCTTATGATGAAAGATGAAATTATATTGAAATAGCTGACATATGTAGAATGCTTTCATTTATTTTATGAATTCTCTCTAAGTCCTATATAGCCTATTGGCAGTAGTGGATTTGGGGTCATTAATTGGGGTGAAGAGCAGAATGGAGCCTGAAAGAATCAGAAAGAGACCTTTACTGTATATATTGAACCTAAGATACTATCAGTTGTAAGATGCATCATTGTTGTGTGCTACTAAGAAAAAAAAAATGCTGCCTATGAAAACACAACAGGCTATTAGCTGTAAGACAACATCCCAAGAAAGAGGTAGTAAAATATTAAAAAATAGACATAATAATATTGATGAAATATAACATAGTAGTGTTTCTGAGTTGAGGAAATAAAACAAAGGTAGAAAAAATATGGAGAAGAGTTGCTATTAAGTAAAATATATATCATATGTTAATTGATTAGCTGTGACAACAATAATATTAGGAAGCATGTTTTCAACACTGACATTGTGCTAGTCATTACTATGAGAATTTTACTTTATGCTAATCTTCTAGTACTCATATCCCTCTATATGATGTGGCATTATTTTCTCTCTGATAAGGAAATGGAGACACAGGAGATTAGGTAATTTAGGCAAGTCTTCCAACTAGAGAGTAATAGAGACAGGGTTTGAACCCAGGTCACTGAATGCCTATATTCTTAACTACTTTGCTGTACTGGGAAAGGTACAGGATCAAGGATTATTCGATAATGACTTGGGTGACTAGTTGGATAGTGGGACTGTTTGTCAAGATAGATAAATAAAGACAGCAGATTTGAAGAGGACAATATTTAATCCAGGTTTTGGCATGTTGAGTTAGGTGGAAGTCAACTTAAGCCTAACTGTGACAATATAGAACATAATTGGTTAGGAGTTGAAGAAGTTAAATTTACATCGGGAGCCAGTAAGCCATATGTGATAGTTGAAGTTGCTGTGTTCAAATGAGTCATACAGGGAAAAAGAAAAGAGTGAAATGCTAGAATACCAGTGTTTAAGGGAATAAATTGTGAAAACAGATATAGAAAATAAAAATAAAGAACCATATGAAAGACAGAAAGTGACATAGAAAGGAAAGTTGTGTTGGGAATCCAGGTAGGATCTTTCCAAAAAGATATAGTCAAGAGTGTCATATATGGCAGATAGACTAAAAGAACTGAAGAAGAATTCATTCCACTTGTCCTCAATTTGTGGAGAAGGTCTATGAGGAGATGTGCAAAGGTAGATCAAAAAACAATGGATAACGTTCAACAGGTGACAGAGCACCTCTCCTGAGCAGGGGAGGGGGGGCGGGTAGCGTGATCCGCGATTGTTGATGGCAGTCTCTTTCTTCTCTTTGAAGTAGAGTAGAGCAGTCTTGCAGCAAGTAATTTATGAATGATGAGGTTGTAAGTGGCTGTGAAGACTCATGTAAACTGCAGGAGACTAGTTTGGGAGCATGTAAGATACTGCTTTGTCGTTAACAATGAAGAAGAGTTATCATGGACAAAGGAATGTGAAAGGATCAGAATCTGTGGCCATAGATTGCTTTTTTGGTCAGGAATTCTTATATTGCAGGTTAAATTTTCAGAGTTGTTTTTTTTTTTTTGTTTTTTTTTTTGGTGGGACCCTTGCCGGCGGCTGGGGAACGAACTGGCGCTGCAGAGGCTGCAGGCAGCCTCACAGGCCAGCGCTCAACTGCTGTGCCACTAGGGGAGGCCCTAAATTTTCAGAGTTAAGTTTCAAGGATTGGTTATGTTGTTGTGGTTGCTGTTGTGGAATATGGACGTAGGTGGTTGGAACAGAATAGATCACATAAGTTAGATGTCAGCTTGCTGGATCACTCTTTGGATATTTATGATGCTACTGTGAAGGCATCATGCTAAAGACCTCAACGAGATGATGACTAGGCAGTCATCTCAGCTATATCAGCAAGGAAGGGAGAGCAGATGAAAAATAGTATGAATGTCAAGAAAGGCAGAGTTTATGCATGAGCACCAGTATGTAATGATTTGTTTTGTTAAGTTTGAGAAATGATTCTTTTTTAAGAGCTTAGTTTTCTCGAGAGTAGTGTTGAAACTACAACCTCATTTCCTTCTCACGCTATTGCTGACCTATTTCAGGCTCTCAGCACAGTTATTTAGGTTATGTGATAACATGCATGTCAGCAGGAGTTAGTAATCATTTAATCAGTTGGTGTTGATTTAAGATCATCTCTATAAGAACAGCATCCTCACATTCTGATATGCTTTTTTGAGTTGCAGATTAAGTCAGGAGGCACAGCCCGCTTGACTGACATTGTACTTGCTAGTGGATGCATTAGCATACGAACAATATATCAGGTGTCATAGGAAAATAAAACAGTATGTAGGATGCTAGTTTGGATTACAAAGGAAGGCTCTAAGTAGCCTCCCTCCTTCCTCTTAGTTCCTCTATTTTTAATTTTATAGATTTTTTACATCATTGTTCATTTTTGCACAGTGTATGCATTTTCGTCATGGTTATAGTCCCCGTACAATTTCCACCCCCCCTTGTTTTCATCCTACTCCCTCCTTCTCCCCACCTCCGTATTGTGTCTCTGGTTTATAGTTGCTTGTTGATTTTGATTTTTACTTTATGACAATTAGTCTTTTTCCCGGTCCCTTATTTAGGTTTTCTGAATTCCTGCTATGAGTGAGACCATCTGGTATTTTAACCTCCAACTTCTTCCTTTCAAGCTTCAGATATCACCTGATTTTCTTTCCCAAAACACAGATCTGAGGTGGTCACTTTCTGCTCAAAAAACCTGCATTATTTACTGTCTTGGGAGCAAAAACCTCAGCTCTAGTTCAGTCCTCCTTGATGTGATCCCACTTGTCCACATTGGGAGCCTTTTAAGTTCCCCAGTATTGCTCATACAGTCATAGGGCCAATTCCCATATATACATTTCACTGCTTGTTCGCCATCTGGATTGTCCTTTCCCCTAGTCTGTGGGAGGAAAATGCTTTAAGACCTAATTAATTTTTCACTTCACATGTGAACTCACTGGACTTGAGCTATATTTCAGCTGAGGTTGGGATAAATCTCTCGACCAAAGTGTTTCCATAATTCTCAGTTGGTGCAGCACATTTAGGCTGCCTTACAGTACAGTTTTTGTGTCCATGAGTCTCCAGAGAGACAGGTGTCAGGTCTTAACCACATTTATATTCTGTTACAGTGTTTCGTGTAATGTTCCAGACATACGGATGAAATTAAATGGATGTTGGGTTAAAAATGTTAAAAAATCTAGAAATCAGAGGATTTGCTTCTCATTTGCTTTGTCCTGTATCTGGATTAGATTTGTATAATGTGGGAAAATTGGTTTCATTCTTTCTTTAAGAAGTGTTTTGTATTCATTTATAGAAAGATAGCAATGGAGGTTAAAGACATGAT
The DNA here is from genome assembly GCF_964194135.1 of Talpa europaea. NCBI lineage: Eukaryota > Metazoa > Chordata > Mammalia > Eulipotyphla > Talpidae > Talpa > Talpa europaea. The sequence continues at coordinate 107,647,591 of NC_140075.1, forward strand.
CTGTAGGGAAAGAATGTATAATTTAAAAGTGTTCTGTACATCTTCTGAAATCTTCAGATTTTTTTTTTTTTAAATTTGGAAGCTCACAGTCTAGAAGGGGTATTATAATTACTCTATTGAGATCAAATGAGGTTAAAAGGAGAACCAGAGATTGGGAAAGGCTAGCATTTTACCTTTAAGTTGAATAATTTACCTATGAAGACAACTCCAATCTCATGCTATTTCATTAATATAATCCTATAACTTTTACTTACATTAATTAAGAGGAATTGCTAATAATGGTCATCGCAAAAGATCTAGCATACTGAATTATGTGCAGTATGACTTTGGACAAGTATTTATAAATATATTTCTTTGTATGTTGGCTTTACACTAACTACTTTATCTGAGTACACTAGTTTACTACTTTTTCTGAGTCTAGTGCACAAATGTTACCGTGTGCAAATTAGTTACATTTTTCCCCATTTAAAATTACCCTTCTTATGTTAGTTTTTAAATGTAACATACTTTAATGGGATACTCTAGCTGCTATTAATATTTGAAAGATTTTATGTTATCTCATTTATAATTTCAACAAAATCATTTCATGGACCCTCTTATTGAAACCAAAATACCCAGAGTTGGAATTCTAAACTTTTGCCACTTGACCACTTAATCTTGGGCAGATTATTTAACCTTTCTGTACCTCATCAACAAAATGGCAATAACAATGCCTCTCTCTGTCACAAGGTTTCTGTGAGGTTGATGTCATTTTTTCAACTCCAAAATGAAATGAAAATGTAGCGATAAAACAATGAGAAGTGAGTTCTAGTGAAACTCAGGCATTGGTGTGCTGGTAAATGTGTTAAGGTAGACTGGGTGTCAGAGAAGAAACCCTGATTTGTAGCATTTGCTAATTTCAGAGGTATAAATTCCCCATTTGTCTGATTTCAAGCTATCAAAAATGACATGACTAGAGAGAGCGAGAGTTTAGAAGAGGGGAACACAACTGGTTCTCTAAAATGTCTATGAGCCAGCTCCACCACATCACAGACTTTTAGGGGGACACCTTTCTATATACCTTTGCTTTTTATAGGGTATAAAGAAAAGTAAAATTAGTCCACTGAAACTTAAAATCATAGCTGAATAATTTTCCTGTTGAAAGACTATTTTGTAAAGTTCCTTTTGTGTTGTAACTATGGGATTGTTCATAAAAAATCAATACCTTTAATCCAAAGTGGCATTAAGTCTTAGGTGAGTTTTGTAGGGTAAATAAAATATAGATTTTTGTCTAAAACTCACAAAACTTCTTCCTTTTAGGAAATTGCTTCCAGTGATTGTGTTCCTTTATACCCAATTAAGCACATAAAATAAATTTATAGGACAAAAAGAAACAAGCATATTTTAGGCATTGAAACATGTATTTTAAACTGATGATGTGTAGTTCCTTACAGACTATTGTTAGTTGGTCATACCTACCATGTACCCAGCTGGCTTTCAAAATGATCTATGTACTTTTTGACAGGCATTGTGGCAGAGCTGTTAAAAAAGCATAGACATTAGAGATAATTCCTGGGTTCAAATCCTGGCTATGATTTATTATATACCCTTAGGTGAATTTTTGGTGTCTCTGTGCTTCAGTACTGAAAAGGAGAAATAATAGTACTTCCCTGGCTAACTTGTGAAGATAAAATGAATAAAAATTTATTTTATTCAGAAAGGTCTTAGAATAATGCCTGACCTATAGTAAGTATTTGTGCTGTTGTCATTTTTAAATCTTTAAGTTCACATACTTGGCAAATTGTTATTGAATCCCATACACAGAATAGATTATTCAATTTTTTGAAGCTGATTCTGCTTATATTCCAAAGAAAGGTCAAAAAAACAGGTTCTTATTTGCATTACTAATGCTGAAATAATTCCTGGTAAACTCCTTTTCGTATTGAGTTATTTGTGGTTTCATGGATGCTACAATTCATAATCTTTTTGTCCTGAGAAGAGTATTAGCAATAACTGTATTGTACAAAATGTATACACTCTTTTACAAAAACCAGGAGGTGCTTTGAACAGGAATGTTTTAAACTCTTTGTAGAGGAGAAAACCGATCTGTCAGGATTATCTTATAGTTAATCATTCCCCTTTGGAATGCTTCTCTAATATCTGCTCCCCCCTTAGCAGAGTTGGTGTCTCTGCTTTAGGTTACCAGTATACTCACTCTATACCTTTCTTAAGCTCTTCTCATTCAATTTTGTAGAAATTGGCTCTTGCATCTCTTTCTTTTCTGTTGTCTTCAACACCTTTTACAGTACCTGTCATTTAGTAAATGACTAGTTAATGATGAGGAGGGACTGAATAAATGAAAAGAGCATTCCCTTTGTGTATTTAATTATAAATGCCTACAATTAACCAAAATTTTGAATTATTTGCCCAGTGAGAACTGTTTAATCTGATTGGCATACAATTTGGCTGTGGCCAGTGGACTTTTTCTTTTGTCCTTCTCTTTTCTCAGGCAGAAAACTTGGAAGATAAGAATATGGCTAAAGCTCATCTTTGTCAGCTAGAGAAGTTGAAATCACAGTGTGACAGGCTGACAGAGGAATTATCCCAGAATGAAAATGAGAACAAAAAATTGAAGCTAAAATACCAGAGTTTGAAGGACCAACTGGAAGAAAAGGTAAAAGAGGAATGAATTTTAATTTAAAGGATATTGAAGTATTTCTTCTATTACATAGCATATATAGTCATAAATGCTAATTCTAATCTTATTATATTGATGCCAAAAAAACCTGATAATAGTACATTAGAATGCTGTGATTTTTATTCTTTTAGTAAGTTGATTACCTGCTAATACTTTCAGTTGAAAATTTCTTCTGGATCTTAAAATAGAAGTTTTGAGGCAAGGTAACAAAAACAATGAATTATTGTTTTGTTGACCTACTATTATATGTCTGGTATTTATGCCAGCTGACTTACATATTTCAAGTCATTTAATTACCCCAACTCTTTGGGTTAGTTTTTATTAATCCCTTTTAACCTATGAGGAAACTGAGGCTAAAAATAAAATTCAAAAAGAAACACAATACTTTAGTTATTACTATGTGCTGGATAATTTTAATGCTCATAGTATTTTATGAAAATTGATACTATTATGTACATTTTAGCTGTTGCAGAGACTGAATTATGAAAAGGTTGGTAACACTGTAACATTCCTACCAGGCCCCCTGCTTTCCTATTAGTAGATGTGTAAATTTATTTTGCATTCTGCTACATATCAGTTATCGGGTAGAATACTAAGAACTTTTAGTCCCTATTTTTGGGAATCTTTTGTGGCAAGAAGTAACTAAGGATACAGGACAGAATATTTGAATTTGCTTTCTGTTTATTTCTAACAACCACCTAAAGGAATTTGCAATGGAGTGTGGTGGAAGTCAGGTGTACAAAGGACCCGTGAAGAGTGGATAATAAAATAAGGCAGTATAGATATGGTCAAATGAATCCTATACTTGAATAGGGTTGCTAAAATCTATGCTGAAGAAGCAGTCATTGGGTGAGGTGCCATAATGAACTTCAATGAAAAAAACTTCAATTTTTTTTGTCTGTAAAATTCACTATAATTTACTTATTTTTAACTTTCTAATAATTGTTAAAACCAAATACATAAAATATTAGTTTGGACGTTATGATTAAATGGGTTTAAATTGCTAAAATTAGGTGTACAATCTTTTTTTTTTTTTTAAGATTTATTTATTTATTTATACAATCACTGGGTACAGTCAGAAACGTGGGAGGGTGAGAGAATTCACCAGAGCCAGAGCCAGAGCTGGGAGCAGACCTGGTAGACTGATGAAGTACACTGCTGAGGGGAGCAGTGGGCATGGCAGGAGAGGTCTGCTCGCCATGTGGGACCCTCGCTGGCGGCCAGGGATCAAACTGGTGCTGCAGAGACTGCGGGCAGCTTCACATCCCAGCACTCAACCATTGCGCCACTGGGGAGGCCCTAGGTGTACAATTTTGACAACCGTTGCAATTTAGTTCTTATGTCCTGCCTTGTTTTGTCTACTGTTCACACATATTTCATGTTATCTGTTGCCAGGTTGTAGTTGCTGTGGAGATAATGTTAAATATTTCAACTTTTCCTTAATTAACATTTTAGCTAGAAGACTATGTTAACATGTTTTATAGTTTATTTAATTGGATTTAAGAAACTGGTGAAATTTTTGATCTGTTGAAAATATAAAGTTTACCTTGCTCTGCTTAAAATAAATGTTTCTGCATGGATTCTATTTGTGATGTTCCAAATATATCTGTGTTATCACACATTCATAAAAATGAAACATTTACCTTAGAGCAGAATTTAAGAGTTAAATGTGGTATTCCATTGCTATCTATTGAGCCCATAGTATCTAACAGGCCTTGTGATGAGTGCTAAGGATAGATTTCAGGTAAGACACTTGTCTAAAACTAAATGCTCATAGTAGGATCATTAAAAACAAAATCCTTCATAGGTTTTAAAACTATATGGTTGCATCTTGACAATGTTGTTAATGCAGAGAAAAGATAGTCTCTGTACTCTAAATTGGTGATAGTCTTAAAGATACATAGACAACATGTATATGTACAGCTTATAGGCTTGTTTTTCTTTTTTTTTTTTGCTTATGTACTTGTTATATACTCTTGATTTATTTATGTTGACCTTAATGCTCTTAACTGTGATTCAAAATAATTTTGGCTTGCGCCATCTACAGATAAGACCTTTCTCTTCTGAGTGGTAGTATTGCATTAATGAACCTAGACAGAACTTTTAAGTGTATGTAATTTTTCAACTGTGTAGCTTTAGGCCACTTTCTTGAAATTCAGTCTTAGCTTTACCATCAAAACAGTTTAATAATGTAAGAATATGTAAAGTGCTTGGCAGAGTATCTGATATCTAATAAACTATCAGCTAGCAGCTACTAACTGACTCTTATTGGTTATGTTTCCAAAAATATGCTGATCACTGGAGCAATTAACCAGTCAGGAAGATTTGATTGATTGCCAGTGATCCCTTTCATAGAATGGATTAGTTAAGGGCTGGAAAACTGGAAATAGGATTACTGCAGAACTATGTTGATTGGAAGTTTAGAGCCTGACTGTTTTGAATCATTTGAGATATAGTGTCTACAAGGGAGGGACTCCTGAATAGAGCTGGCAGTTTTCTCAGTAACTGATGTTGAGGTACAACTGAAGGCACATATGTTAATCAAACCAAGCAAATGGACAGCTTTATAATTGTTTGTTATTTACCCAAATCTTGATTGTTTTTCCATCTGTAAGACCAGTCACAGAGTCTGACACATAAAACATAATTTATACATGAATTCTGGATAAAATATGTATTTACACATCTATGCATGCACCATGAAGAAGTATAGATATACATACATGCATTTTCTTTCCCTCCCCTACACCCTTCCTGTGTTGACCAGACCAGCAGAAATAAAAGCAAGAATACAAGACAAAAATACATTTTCAGTCCTGTGACTGAAAGTCGTTATGACTTGTAGCCCAAGAGTTACTATTTAAGTATTGCAGTGAACTTGATAAATGGGTCTTTATGGTTTTAAGGGGTTTCTAATTCAACTTTGCTGTAGTAAAAAGGGAAGCCTTTCTTGTTTGCCTAATCAAGTGGTATTCTGTCTGGCTTGTCCATCCCCAGCATAAATATACTATGTATATGTTACTAATACACATCCCCCTCCACCTTTTTGAAAAAGATGTCTTGCTATATTTTAACTGTATACTTGGATTTAAGTATGCATTTCTTGTGATGTTATTACTTGGGAAGCTAAGAAATGTTAAAACTGCATCAAAATTCATATAAACATTACCATTAGCAGCCTTAATCTGTATAGACGATTGCTGGTTGTATGTAAATACAGAATCACTAACTTTAGCTTATTTCTTCATGTATTCAGTGGTGATATGTGATAATAAAAATGATTTTTCTCAATTTCTTTTTTTAACACCAAATGTTATTTTTTCAATTTTGCATAACAAAAAGAACAAGTATACAGCCCACAGAATTTTTATATGTGCATTTAAGATTTTATTATGAGCTTTTTTTAAAACCAGGGAAAAAGCTTTCATGAAATGTTACAAAAATAATTTTCTGCTATCATACAATTAAAATTTTGTTATTCCTTTTTGTTTAAAATATTAAAGTAAAATATTTAGTTTGTTATTCGAAAGGCTGTTTTTCTAAGATCATCTTATTGATGTCAATCTTTTATTCTTCTGGCATTTACCTGGCAGCTCATAATGCTGTTTATTCTATCAGAATTTTTTTTATTGGTTTCACTGAAATCTGTGATTCAACAGAAGAGTTAGTTTATAATTAAATAATTTACTCAGGAAGTCAGCATCAAGATTTACATAGTGGAAGTTTTAAATGTCTGTGCTATACAGTATCGGATCTAACTTTTAAAGTGTTTCAGTAAAGTAAGCATGAACTTATTAGTGATCCTGGCCATATATATAGAGCTTTCCAAGTAATCATATGTATTAAAAGATAAATCAGTTTATCTTTACCCCCCATGTGGGATGATGCTCTGTGCACAGCTTTGTGTTCTGAATTTGCACGTCATTGAACATTCTCCAAAATCATGTTTATTTTCCATCCAATATTCATCTGGTTAATGCAGCATTCTTTTGTTGTTTGGATCATTTGTGTCTTTTCTCCTTAAGAAATTATAGATTGAATAATTTTTATTTTGTATAATCCAGTACTTTCCACATTTGGAGCATTCATTTGTTATGGTTACTGCTTTAATTTTAAGCAGAAATATGAGACTATGCTTCTTGCTACTGGATACCCAAAATTGGAGGAAGCCATGCATATATGTTCCCTCATTTTACTTTTCTCCCTTGATGTACTTCTAGTCACAGCTATATGTGGAACTTCCTTTGTTCTGGGAGATGTTGTCATGAGGGTACCCATGCCTAGTTACTGCTAGCCATGGCAATGATGGAGGATTGTTCAGTAGTTTCTGTTTTTCTACCACACAAAAGTCTATGTGGAGCTTTTGTTTTTAACAAGCACTGTCTCAGGATTTACAGGGTACCATTGGTCTCATATGACTAAGATGGTATCCCCCCAAATATTTGACATCAGTTTAGTTCTAACATGTAAAAGGATCTTAAACAATATCAACCAGCGATGCCTTGTTTTATAGATGAGGTGATTCTGGTCCAAAGAATTAATTCACTTGCTCAAGTGCTCCCAGCTCTCTTTTGGTATAAATGGAAATAGGCCTTAGGGTTACCAAACCTTTTTTTCCTGTTGTGTCAGAATCTGACCAGAATATAGATTATGTAGGTGATCTAGGATCATGTAATAGTTGATTTCTTCCATAATTAAGTTAATTGTCTTTAGGGGACCATATTTCGATTACTAGTTTTTCAGGAAGTGAGACTAATTACAATGAAACAATTAGGAAATACTCTTAAGACTGTAAATTTTGAGACATCTAAAGCTATAGGAGTTGATAAGAACTCCTATGGAAATGCCTTTATGTTTCTTAGAAATGTATTTGTGTTCCTTACCATGAAATGCTTGATTTTACATCATTTGTGGAGTGACACCTAGCAACCTATTTAAGCTGTGGTGCTATTGGATAAAAATGCTTAGGAAATAGTTTCTTATACAAAATGTGGATCTTTAAAAAGATGGGCATGATAATTCACATTTGCAAGTGTAATTATGAGGTCCATTTTTACAGATGATGGAAACTGAGGTTGAGAGTAAAATGTAGTGACTTGCCCAGCATTGCAGAGCTTGTGGTGGAAACAGGATATGAACACAAATTCCTTGTATTTTTCCCCTTTATTTATTGCCAGTAACATGACTCACAGTTATGTCTTTTCATTGAACTCTTAGTGTCGGGTTTAAATTTAGGGTTATTATATTCAACAGATTACCATATATTCTATTTTTTTTATTCTGACACCAATTTAGGAATAGGAATCATCAGTAATTTTGTCAGAAAGAAAAACTAATTAAAATGAGATATTTCCACATGAAAGATATCAATGACAGGAAATAATGAATCAGTATTGTTTATTTTGTGTTTCAATACTAATTTAGCCATGTGTTTGGGATTGCTGTTTTTCATGAGGTGGAAAAACATACATGATTGTCAAATGTCTGTTCTATAAAGCACTGAATTCAAGTTTGTAAAGATCAAAGCTCAACTTTTTTTTTTTATTTTACTAAAACTCTTTGATAGTAACAGGCAGAATTTTTGATTTCAATTTTTTTTTTTCAGAACAAGACAAAATAAATAGAAGCAAATGAGCAGTTGACTTCTAGCATTTTCTTTAATATTTACACAGTCGGCCATTTTTAGGCAGCCCGCACCTTTTCCTTGGTTTGTCACCTAATTTAAATTGTGCGAGTAGAATAAAACTGTAGCTACCATGCATTAATTGAAGGCAAATTTAAACTAGATACTCTCAATAGCACCACCTAGGATATTATGAATAATTTCCTTTTAGATTTTTGTCTACTTAAAAACCAATGAAACTAATAATAAAATGGTCAAATTAAAGGTAAATTATGACTTTTTTTCATTTATCATTTATAAAGTGCTTTCAATTGAAGTACTTGTTCAGTTCAAACCAGAGTAGTCCTTGACTTTTATAGAGAATCGACCGAAACAACAAAATGCTTATCATATATGAAACATGCCAGATGTTAAGAAACAAATTTAGAATGCAAAGGTGAAGTGACTGACTCTACAGTGGTGCTGGAGGTTGTTACACATATATCTTTGGCAGCAGCAGTGGCCAAAGTAAAGGTGTTTTTAGGAGTACATTTGGTCTCTATTATCTAAAATGGAATGCAGGTTAGTAGAAGCTATTTTCAAACTCTGTTCCATTGGCATTGACTTCTCTGCCCACCATTTAAAAGCAAAGAAGTTCATTTTAAATGAGTGAGTAAAGTTAAAATTTGCCTCTTTAAGGCCCCTGATTTGAACTTGATTGAGATACTTGTTATTTAACTTTAACTCACTGAGTGGTTGATAACTGGAAGGACTTGGAGAGCAAAGTAGTCAAGTTGGGCAATTTCCTTTAAAATTCTGTACCATTAATTTGATTTCATTTACATTTGAAATTTCAAGTGATACCCATAGTGTCAGAATTAGGTTAAATAATGTTACATGCAGTTAGTTGCCTGTGGTATGGAATGCTAAGGGGAACAGACCACAGGAAGCGTTCTGTATTACATTTTTGTTTCAGTGCTTTGCTTAAGCAGTCCTCGCTTATTTTGGTAGATCCTAAAAGGGAACATAAAATGTGTCCAGGTTTATTTTCTTTGAGTTGTTCTTTCATCACTATTTAAAAAGTACTTATTGACTCAACCCATTTAGTCACTTAATCTTGAACAAGCACTATTCTGTATATTTTAGGAAAAAATAACTAGGAGATACTTATTGTGTTCATGAGTTACATTATTTAGAGATTAGTTTTTAAATCTTTTCATATTCTTTCATAAGAGTAAATTCTTATATAAGAATCCTTTAAGGAAAAAAGAAAGGAGAGGTGAAAATCCTGATGGTTTTGAAAGGCGCTGTAAGCTTACAAATCTTTCTCTGGACATGAATGATACATTTTTTTTTTCTTTTGAAAAATTAAACAGTGTTCCTTCCAAATGCATAATTTGAAACTCTAGTTGTTTGTTTCCTTGTCCATATTCTGTTTTAGAAATAGAAATGCATCAAAATGGTTGATTTTGAATAACTAATGTTATTTCTGTTTCTAGGCATTTGATGTTGGAGAAATATGTAATAATTACACAATGGCCCCAAAACTTAATGAATGCATAAAATACCAATTAGATGTACTTTTATTTCCAACTTCGAATATTAATTTCTAGGAATGTATCCAATACATATCCTAACACCTTTTGATTATGCTGCCAATGATCTTTGTATTGCTCAATATTCTCCTAGAGAAAGATGCTAAAAAGCCTGAGGGAAGAATAATTTCCTTAAGTAAGGTTAAAAGTTTAAATGTGAATTTCCATTTTTTGATTTTTATGGATAACTTTTCTAAGCCTGCCTAAATTCAAGTTGTGTATTGGAAAGTCACACCCAAGTTTTAACATGCATATTATATACCCAGTGTTCTAATTATGCCATTACTTTTTTCTATTAGTTTGACTGTTTTACTAATGCTCTTAGTTCTTACTCTTAGCATACTATTTTCTATAACTTCTGCCCCTCCTTTGAAGGAAATAGGGTAAAGCATTGACTATAGAGTAGAAAGAAGACTGTATCTAACATGCAAAATAGTATTTTTAATTTGGGAAACCAATCTTCCAGTAGGAATTAAAATGTCCCTTAAATACCAAATATGTGTAAAGAACCACCTTACTCACTCACACATGGACCAATATGTAATTCATGAGCAGATCTTGGTTCTATCTTCAAAATTCATTCTGCATCTGATTTCTTCCTGCCACTGGCCATACTCTCTTTCATGACATCAGCTTGCCTTCAGGGTTACATTCACCTGCTGCTGCCAAGATAATTGCCCTCAATGAGTTTCCCGTTAATTTATTGTAAAAATAAATTAAAAACAATGAATTGTTTTAAAAATAAATGAACTGAAACATAACAAGTTAGAGTTCCTGTTATTTTTCAGTGTTGTGTAGTTGGGATCTATTATGCTTAGCACATAGAGGATACGCCAAAAAAGTGCTTGTAAATGAATGGAACGGGAAAGAATTGTTATGTTCCAGAAGGATTTATTGATTGACTGCTATGTGAGACAGTGCTAGGTGCTAGGGATATTTAAATGAAGAAGAGTAAGTCTTTTGCTCTGGAGGAACTCAGTCTGGTGAGGAGACTGAGGTTGCCATGGGGACATAGAGAAGGGACACCACGTATTCCTAAGATCTCAGGTTATCTGTTGGTAGAATATCCATGTGGTGGAACATGTTCAAAGTGCACAACATCCTCTGGTCATATCAGATCCATTTTTAAAGAAGTAAGTTTGAAAACTGTAGCTATAATGTGACCAGCAGTAGTTGTATTATTTGCTTATTGATTGCTTTGCGAGTATAGTGTGGTCATTTTCCACATTAGACTTCCGAATTCCTATAATACCCTTAATCGATACCCTTTTTCAGTTGTGCTGCAGTTTCTACCCTGGTTGGCATTTCCTATTATATCTTAACTTTTTGCAGCTGAGTCTATTCTGTTGTCATAAGTAATGTGCGTCTTCTTTGGAGAGTTAGATAAATGGCTTCCAGACAGATCCAATTTTTGTTCTGGGTAGTTTCATAATTCGCCTTGTACAATGCTAGAGTCCTGGATTTAAGGCTTAGTGATAACAGTTCTCTTGAGTTACATCACTTTATAGGTGGTATGCGCAGGTCTATAGTTTCAACAAATCATGTTTCCAAAAACTTTGAATAACATTGTGTTACTTTTAATTTCAACCTTTAATATTGATTAATCTCTCTCTACTCTGTTTCTCCCCAAGCCCTGCTAATGTTCTAGAGATGGCCTTGGAGCTAAATTATTGTCTTGCTTGCTTATTCAAGTTAGATTTCAGTAAAGAAAAAACCCAAACTGTAAAAATTATCAATTGATTGATTTATGTGATTGTGCTTTATTTACCTAATGTTTCTATTAAGCTATGTGAAGAACTGTTTTCATGTCATGTAATGATCACATTGGAAGTAAAGTGACATTTCTAGAACTCTTAAGACATTGTAGGATTCTCAAGCTTTTACCAAGGAGATGATATATTGGACTTGCTCTAGTTTAATTGAAGTTGTTCTGTTTCCATTAAAATTGTGTCTTTTTGGGGAAAGTGAATGTTCTGATTAGTAAAGAGTGTGCTAAGCCACATATGTTGAATATAATTAGAGGAACATTTCTTATCCTTTGAATCAAACTTGATCAAGACAGTTAACTGAGCAGGTGTATGATGAGATTATATACTGTTTTCCCCTATCGATCCAAATGTTAACAATATATACCTTTCTTCTCCTAAAATGAAAGGATCTTAAAACCTTTGCCATTTTGACTATGGAACCATTCATTACTCAATGTGTGATTAATATGCTTTTTAAATATAATCTGTCAATGGCACATTTCCAGTGTAGATGGATAACCTCTAAAGATTTAGGATTTTGTGTATATTCAATGGTTATTGGAGCAGGGGGCTGAGTCCTTTTGGAATTTGCTAGTAAATTATGTATTTTCATTTGTAATGATAAGGCTCATTCATAAATTTATTTTGAATTTTTCTTGCTATGTCAAAATGACATTATTCCCTGCATTACCTGCTGATAACTTTCATTTTTCCACATTGGCATTCTCAACTTTAATTTATAGCAGTCTTTCTAGCATTTTAAAAATACTAGTGAAGGAATGAGAGGTTATGGGTTGTAGACTTTTTGAAGTTATTTTGTCTGTCTGAACTTTGATTTCTTCATTTGTGACATGAAGGGTTGGGTTTTTTCTTAAGGTTCTTTGTCAAACGCACTCATGGTCTAGAGTATCTCTTTTCTTGGATCACAGAGACTGCTACAGTTAATTCATCTATATTCTCCCCCTACTTCCTCTCTGCCCTCTCAAAGAAATTCCTTATGTTCCCAAAACCTAGGCATCTAAAATATTGAAATTGGATTAACTATGTGTTTGATTATTCCTAACCTTGGATTATTTCTTACCATGGTTCTCGAGAAATACGGTATTTTTAAAATAATTTTGTTGTAGAATTATTGTTCCCTCTGAATTTCTTAGAAGTTATGAAAATAGCCATAATAGTACCTAAGTATGATCATATGCCTTATTAATCTACATGCCCCCTAATCAGATAGACTATTTAGATTGATGTCAGCCAGTTTCCTACCCTTTACTCAAAGTTAGCTAAGTTTATTTCATTGGTAGACCTTTTTCTGAAACACAATAATAGGAGAAAGAATTATTGGCTGCCACAATTAGTATTTATTCTCTCTTTTTTAAAGATTTATTTTTTATATTTATGCATACGAGAACTAGGGTATAGGCCAGAGGTGCGGGGGTGGGGGGAGGTGAACCGATTCACCAGATACAATGGGGAGCAAAACAGGAGCATCTACTGAAATACACTGCTGAGGGGAGACAGGAGAGTTCTATTGCGCCATGTGGGTTAGCTCCCTGGCCAGTGGTTGAACTCATGAGGCAGTGCCTGGTGATAGTTTGATAGTGATAGTGCTGAGACTTTAACCCCTGCACCACCAAAGAGGCCCCCAAATTAGTATTTAAATAGTTAATCTCCAGCCAGGAGAATGAGACAAAGTAAAGTTGATGGAAGTTTCTGGAGAGATGTGTTGACAATCCAAGCAGGAGCTTTGTTTATCTCATTCACACTCTTTCTTGTACCTCCCAAAATGTCTTGCCATAGTAGGATTCCCATAACAATTTGTTGAATGAGTGAAAGCGTCAAGTTATAATTGCTTAAGTACGCAAGGGGAGAATTTACTGAGTTCTTAGATTTAGAATCTGGTTGCTTGTGCAGAGAATAATCAGTTTTATGCAGTGTCTGAAACATTGTCTAAGTGAAAGAACCTGTATTTTTACCACAAATGTTACAAGATTCAAGAAGGGTGGCAGATTCATTTGTTTACATTAATTCTTGAATATAGTGTTAAGCCTAAGGGGGGAGATTTTTGTTTAGTCAAGTACTTTGGTCCTTGAAATACGAGATGGCCATGTGTGGCCATGTGTAGGGTGGATGAACATGTGCTGAGGGGACCAGTTATTGGGCCTGCTTATCTCTGATCAGCCTTGTGAGCTTAGAGTTCTGTAAATTTTACTTCACAGATTGGATTAAACATGCTGTCTCACAGAGTATAGTGAAGTTTCTGTCTTTGTTAATGAGATTGAGTTTGTAGAACCTTTTCTGATGCTACTAACATTCCTAAGAATATCAAGATAGGGCCTCCCTAGTGGCGCAGGAGGTTGAGTGCAGCGCTGTGAAGCTGTCCGCAGCCTCTGCAGCGCGGGTTCAATCCCGGCCGGCCGGCGAGGGTCCCAAATGGCGCGGCAGACCTCTCCTGTCTCGCCCACTACTCCCCTCAAAAGTGTATTTTGTCAGTCTGCCTGTTCTGCTCGCTGCTCTGTCTCTGGCGAATCATCTCACTCTCCTGTACATCTGGCTTGTACCCCGGTTCTTGTATAAATAAATAAATCTTTAAAAAAAAAGAGTATCAAAATATGGAAATAGTTTTGTCTTATTAATAAGAGTCAAGTAACTGACAATACAGACAAGTGATGGTGAATGAAAGAAAGATGACTATGAGGAGATGAGAAAAGAAAGAACAATTAGAATATTACTGTGAATTACCTGAATTTAGAATATAAATCATCCTCTCTACACATTAGTAATATCTGACAGAGTATTTTCTTTATTAACATCAGACTGTCAAGAACTGCATCAGGGCCTCCCCGGTGGAGCAGCGGTTGAGCTCTGGGCTGCAAAGCTGCCCGCAGCCTGTGCAGTGCCAGTTTGATCCTCGGCTGCCAGCGAGGGTCCCACATGGTGTGCAGACCTCTCCTGCCACCCGCTGCTCCCCTCAGCAGTGTATTTCGTCAGTCTGCATGTTCTGTTCCCTGCTCTGGCTCTGGTGAATCCTCCCACCCTCCCATACTTCTGACTACCCAGTGCTTGTATAAAAAAAAAAAATCTTTAAAAAAAAACAAAACACTGCATCAGTCTGGAGGCTTAGTAATACATTGGAGAGAATCTTTTAGCACACCGTCATAGGCTCTGAATATGTAGATTGGCATGATAATTGATGAAATGATCTTTACAATCAGTTTAAAGATGACTGTAAACTTGTTTTGTGGGCTCCTGAAATTAGTAGTTTATTGAAGAAAATAGGTTCAGAAACAAATAATTATATTACAACTTGATACCTATAAAATCTTTTTGGATACGAATGACATGTATGATGGACATCAGGAAAGGAAGGAGACTGGGTCTTGAAGGATAAACTTGGAAGGAAAAAGGTAGTGTACGTAGTGGATACGTAGCAGCTCTAGGAAGGTAAGTATCCTCAACTAGGCACCTAACAGTAAAGTTCCTTTCTAATAAGTAAACTATTAAATTATCAAATATTGTTCGGAGCAAGGACATTAATTTTTCAGAAAGATATCTGGATGAGGAGAAAGATTTGGTAATGATGTCAGTATATCTAATGAGATGTATCAGCCAGTAGAGAGTGTGTAGAAACTGAATTTGGGGCAAAGGAAAATTAGAGAGATGTACTGACTGTGTCTGTCTCTATCCAATCATTGCCCAAGAAAATAAAATTTTCTTGTTATTATGGTTTGTAAATCCCGGATGTATACATGGACAAGCCCTGCTGTCATGAGCATGATACCATTTCAACATTGTTTTATAAAACAAACTCCCTTTGCTCCGATTTCCTGTTCATTAAGCAACATTCTGATTATAATTTGCCTCTTTTTAAACTGATCTTCAGGGATAGAGTGTTCTGGTTAAGCTGACACGAGCTTTCTGATCTTAATGGCAGTTATGGTTCTCATCGTAAACTAAGGTAGTTAACTGCATGGCTTCTAGCTTCTATATTAGTCTTTTATGAACTTAATGTTACCCTACTGCTAAAGGATTACTCCACTCAAAGTGCCAAAAAGAAAAGAGAATCCACTTCCTACGTTTACAAAGTTATGATGCAGACTGGCATAGTGAGCTAAGGTGAACTTGTGGAGAGAAATGCTTTCTCCTGGATCCTCCTCCATTTTAAAATACAGCAATTTAAGCAGAGTTGTATATATCAAATATGGTTAGGGGGACATGTATAGATATGTTTGAGAAACTGCAAATAGTTAAAATATGAGAAGTAGAAAAGAGGAAGATGAGAGTGTTGAGAAGGGCGGAAAATTGGTTGTGAAAGAACTGTCTTTTGAGCAAAGTGTGTTTCATTTGTTCTTTTTTTGTTTGTTTTTAAAGATTTGTTATTCATATAAAAACTGGGGTACAGGCCATAGGTGTGAGAGAGGTGAGGGGATTCACCAGAGACAGAGTGGGGAACACTACAGGCAGATTGACTGAAGTACACTGCTGAGGGGAGCAGTAGTTGAGACAGGAGAGGTCTGCTGCGCCATGTGGGTAGCTCCCTGGCTGGGGATGGAACTCATGTTGCAGTGACTGTGGATAGCTTCATAGTGCTGCGTCTTAACTCCTTGACCACTAGGGAGGCCCCTGTTTCATTTATTCTTAAGAGTAAGTGTCATTGAAAGGAAATTATATGTGATTCTCTTGCTAGAATACCATCCTTTTATGATTGGTTTTTGTTGAGATTTCTTTATTATTTTAAATTCAAGCAAGGTATGTTAACCTGCTTGTGTTATATTTACTACATAGGTAAAGATAATTCGACTACTATATAATGACTGAGGGAAAGCTAGCCAAGCCATGGTGATTTTTTGTCCACCATTTATATTTAAAATTCTAGCGTTTCCATCATTTTCCTCCAAACCTTGTGCAATACATTTTGAATTTTTCTAGTAGTGTAATTATGTAATCGTAATGATTGAAAATTGTTTGGCCTAGAGGGATTTTTTTCAAAATCTTGTGGTCTCTTAAAGGGTGGCTTTAAAACCCCTTTTCATCAAGTATTTTTGCTTACTTGAAAAAGTACCGCTATTTTGCATTTTATCAAATTTTTCTGGTCAAAGCATTCATATACTATGCATTTGAAAAGTTATACTTTAAAAAAAATATCTTTAGATAAAGATGTTAAGACTAATTTTTTTTCCAGAAATGAAGGAACTAACACTATGTTGACAACTTGCGCTTTCTAGTATTTTACTATTATTTATTGAAAGCATAAAATAGTTGGTGGCTTCGATTTTATGTATTAATGGCATTATTATTAACATGGTAAAGGGTTTTCTTCAACTTCTTTTTTTTTTTTTGGAAGGTCAGGGCTTACAGAATTTCTATAATTCCCATGTGTCTGCTCACCAGATCCCTCAATGCCCTACTTATGAATTCTCTATTCTGTATAACTTGATCCCAGTTAATGAGTAGACCAAATACCTTAGTATAGAAGACTTCCTTTTTTTTTAAATATATATATATATATATATATATATATATATATACACTTCTTTGAGTTGGCAATACAGATGTTACGGGTGTTCTTGCCTCCACTTTGTAACTAACTTATATTTTCACTTCTTATCATTGTCTTAGGAAAAACATATAAGCAATGAAGAAGAGCACTTAAGGAGGATGGAAGAGGCCAGATTGCAGCTCAAGGATCAACTTCTTTGCCTGGAGACAGAGCAGGAATCCATTCTTGGTGTGATAGGAAAGGAAATTGATGCAGCTTGTAAAACCTTCTCTAGGGACTCAATGGAGAAATTTAAAGTAATTATGAATTCTCATTGTGTCTTTCAGTTTGTTTCCTAACATATAATTATGATAAGATTTTAATGCATATTATGTGGTAGTCACACTTTTATTCTAGAAAGTTTTATGAAACAAAATAACATCTTGCATTTTTTAGAATGAACCACATATTATATTTTGTTGCATAGACACTGAGAGAAAACTTGCTATTATTCCACTAAATTGCTTTTGTCGCACAGTAAAAGAAAATAGTTCACCAGAACAGCAGTCGTTCTCACTAAAAATAAAATTCGGTAGTCAAGAGACTTGAATTTTTCATTTTCAAGGGCCATTTTAGTTTGTTGTTCGTGTATATATTGACTAACATCTATTGAGTATTACTTATAGAACAGGTATTGTGGTAAGAAAGGTATATACCTTGCTTGTTTATTGAGCCTACCATTATTGACTTAACAGATAATGCTTTTTTAACAAGTTGAAGGTTTGTGACAACCCTGCATTGAATAAGTATCGGCACCCATTTTGCCATCAGTATGTGCTCACTTTGTGTCTCTGTGTAACGTTTTGATAATTCTTGCAATATTTCAAAATTTTTTTTCATTATCATTTCTTTTTTAGTGATCTGTGACTGGTGATAAGTGATTGATGATAGGTGATTGGTGATCTTTGGTGTTACTATTGTATTGTTTTGACTGTGCCCATATAAGATGGCAAATTTAATTTATACATGTGTGGTTCTGACGAATCCACTCACTAGTCACTCCCATTTCTGCCCCTTTCTCTCAACCTTACTCTTCTCTGAGACACAATTTTGAAATTACATCTATTAACAACCTTGCAGTGGCCTAGGTTCTAGATCTGCTATAGTACAGAGAACATTGCCTTGCTTTGATATGGTGTAACCAGGACATGTTAGAGTTTGGCCATCATTTACCCTAGTATTTCATTTGATCAAATGACAGAACTCAAATTATTGTAGTATGCTCAAGTGCCTTTTGTTTTTTTAAATTTCAGGTTCTTTTTATCATTTGTCTGCTTCCTTCTAGAAAATGACTTTCTCATACTACATTCCTCTCTTTCTTACTTTCCATTCTCATCTTTTGCTTTTGTCCTCGCTTTCTTTATTGGGGTTTTAATGAAAGTAAAGCTGTAATTCATCTCTTGCACTTGAAGATGTCTTAGTATATGACTTTGATGGAAATATTTCACCTTCTAGAATTTGGTAGAGCTCATTGAATTTCTATAACATGTTATTTAAAAAAATGTTTGGATGTCAATCTGAGAAAGATGTGAGGCAAATATGAGTATTATTTGGTTTGAAAAGAAAAAAATTCTTTCATGCCTATGATAGGCAAGGAGTTATAAGGCTGGTATATTGTTTTTTCCTGTTTAATGCTGCTTTTTCAATTTTAAACTTGTTTACTTATATTAAAGAATGTATGGCCTTGAAAATCCTAATTTCCTTTAAAAGAAGCATATACTAACAATGCAGTACTTATTTTACATCCATGTATTTGTGTCAGGGTGACTTTTTTTTCAATCAAGTAGAAAGGAAATGAATACATTTGGATAATACTGAGACGTATATAAACCTTGTTATGAGCAATTTTAGGTTAAAAAAGGGTATGCAGATAACAGGTTGCTTAAATATTTTATTTCTTTATGAGGCACAATTGGTCTTCCCAACATATTCTGAAAAGCCCCCTATTCTTAGTGTGTTTAGGAATAGAGTGATTATGCTAATGGATCTTTACACCTCTTCCTCTAGAGAAAGATTAATTTAATCTAAGTGATGAGTGGAAAGTAAATCTAAGAGAATGAAAATTCTACTAGGTTATTTTTTTCAAGTACTTTTTTTTTCTTTTTTGTTGTCCTTTAATTAATAACTTCTGTTGTCTTGTTCCTATAAATTTGTAAAAAAAAAAAAAAAGGAAAAAAAAAATTCCAAGGGCCAGAACGTTTGCTCTAACCACAAAGGAAACACTAAGGTGTTTATTGAAATAAAATTATTTTCTTTATGGTTCAGACATCTGTGGGAGGGTGATGGTTTATGAAAAATATTTGCAAAAAGAATAAATTTGATTATTCTTTGTCCTTTGTTGATTTTTGAAATATTGCTGATTAAATTTTCTGTTATATTGTAGAGAGTGACTGTGTTAAAGAATGGAATGAATAATAGATATGTAACAAATGAGTCTGAGAAGAGTCCTTGCAAATATTGATATTATTTCTAATTACATTTTTCTTTTTCCAGCCACCATATTTGTTAGTTACTCTACAACTACTTTTTTAGTAGTTGCATATAGTGTTTGGAAATCTAAGAACAACATATAATAGTGCACTGAGATTGTAAAACACTAAGGGATATGAATTAAAGATAATCATATTTATATGCCAGTCTCTGAAAACTCAGAAGCTTTTCCCATAACACATGATCTGAGTTTTCATTCAGCTTTTGAGCATAAAGTGGATGGACAGGATCAAGACAAATGTATGTTCAGATCGCATCTCTCCAAATTGCTTATGTAATGATGCTGGAAGTTATGTAATCTATTTTCTTTAAAAATTCATGTCATATGTGTATTGGCTTATGATCATAAAGTAAAATGTTATAGAAGGTGTACATTATATGTGAAATATCTTGCACTAAATGTGCACACTTAACAAATGCATGAGTCACATAGTCAGTGTTAGCTATCATTGCTACGTAGTACCTTTTATGTAACACATTCATATTTCTATATATGTTCTCATTTTTTAATGACAAATGCCTCTTGTAATGCTCTTGTCATAAATAGGCTTTGGATTATGATGATATATAGAGATACCATTAGTGCTAATAATGGCGTTCTATGTGTCAGACACTGTGCTAACACTCACTTATTTATACCTTGTTCTTCCAAGGTAGTTTGCTTACTTTATAGGTGATAGTCCATAACTTAGAGACATTACACTATTTGTAAGTGGACAAGATTGTTTTCTTAAACAGTGAACTACATCTAAATTTGTAAGACAAATAACAAAATATGACGATTGCTGTACTCATTACTTTAAATTATTTTATTTTATTTTATTTTATTTATTTATTTTTTTAAGATTTATTTATTTATTTGTACAACCACTGGGTACAGGCAGAAGCGTGGGAGGGTGAGAGAATTTACCAGAGCCAGAGTGGGGAGCAGAGCAGGCAGAAGGACCGAAGTACACTGCTGAGGGGAGCAGCGGGCGGCAGGAGAGGTCTGTGCGCCATGTGACCCTCCTCCGGTGGCCGGGGAGCAGCCGGGGATTGAACCAGCACCGCTGAGGCTGCGGGCAGCTTCGCAGCCCAGCGCTCAATCACTGTGCCACCGGGGATGCCCCACTTTAAATTATTTTAAACTACAATCTTGAGCACTGTATCTTAGAGTACTAACAATTTAATTGAGGCTGTGATATAGATGAATGGTAAAGAATAATAAAAGATAATCATAAATACTCAACACAGTAGACAGATAGAAGAGGTGAAAACACTGAAATAGAGTGACTAGGGAAACTCATTAAAAAAGCAGGGTGGGCATGAAAGTTAAATGAGATATAGATAGGACAGTGGATGAGAGAAAGGTTGGCCATACAAATATAACACTCTGCCTCCGGCATCTGGTCAACACTAATTATGTAGTTATCATATGTCTAAATGTATTTCCTAGTGATATACCTTCAGGGAGCGATGTGCATGCCCATCCGGAAGTATGGAAGTATTTGAGAACAGGAAAAGATATCTCCTTCAGAGGGGTAGGTTTTTTTTAGTGTATAGGATTTTTTTTTATGTTTATTTATGCATACAAGAACTGGGGTGCAGGCCAGAGGTGCAGGGGGTGAGAGGATTCACCAGAGACAGAGTAGAGAGCAGAACATGTGGATCTACTGAAATACACTGCTGAGGGGAGCAGCTGGCGAGATTGGAGAGGTCTGCTGCACCAGCTCCCTCTCCTGGGATTGAACTCAGGCACAGTGGCTTGCAATAACTTGATAGTGCTGAGACTTTAACCCTGTGCCACCAGGGAGACTGAAGAATAGGGTAATTTTAAACAGCAAATTTCTTAAATGAAATCCTGCAAAAATATCAGGGTTAGAATAAGATTCAAAGAAAAGAGGAATTGAGAAAAATTTTTGTTTACAATTATAAAATCACTGACTACATTTTAGTACAGCTTTACTTCAATAACAAGGCAGAACCAGATGGCAAGGGATTTTGTAAATGAGTTGGTGTGAAGCAAATCAGAGAAGCTAGTAGAGACAACCTATTTATTGTAGGATTTTGTTGCCATCATGAAATATAAAGCTACTTTATAATGTTTACATGAAGTCATGTTGATTAGTTTCTGCCAGTTCTACACAGCCATTAATGAAACAAAATGGTCTTCATTGTATAAAATTAAGGAAGAATAAATGAGAAAAAGGATTAAGTTTCCATATAATTACATCAAACCCACTGTGAAATACATTATGTGGAACAAGACTGAGGATAAGAAACAAACAAAAATGAAGTAAACTAGCTAAATTGAGACTGTTTGCCATGCAGAACTCCATGGAATCTGTCTCTGGAGATTCTAGCAATGATAACAAGTGAGAGTTTATTTTTCCATGTCTCTATTTGAACTAAAATTTTGCTGTCAATATACACATTCCTACACACACATATGTAGTCATACAATCACATGTACATAAATATAATGTAAATGGTGATTTGGAATGAGTACTTGATATGAAATTCTTTTAAACCTCTAAGTTTAGAGGCTAAACTTTTGTATGTTATGGTGAAGATTTCAGTTATGTAAGTTCATTTTAGAGAAAAATGTTTTAATAAACTATTTCTTCTTTTTTGTAGGTTTTTTCATCAGGTCCTGATATTAATTATGACCCACATCGTTGGTTAGCAGAAAGCAAGGTAATTGACCTGAATCTTAAGGTTGCAATTTTTATGACTTTCAAGATGTCCTTTTTGGGTTAACCACATAGTTTTGTCACATAACTGAGCATATGGAGGTGTAATATTTCACTGCTGGGTAAGACATCATTGTTGTGTATTTAAGAAACCTATTGGCTCTTCAGTTTAACATTTGAAATTAGCTTTCAAAAATACAGGCACAGCATGAGAGAATAAAGGAAGGTATGTCTGTTGAAACATTAAAACTAGATTATCAAGCCAATTGTGCTTTTTTTTTCTTGTGATGCCATCATCTCTGGAATTGTATAAAGGTCAGAACACCTATAAGTAACCTTCATTTTACACAAGTATACTTATTATATGTTGGTCCCTGAGGGTAAAGGCAAAGTCTTCCAAATATCTGTGTGGCTCAACCAGATCTTTTCACCTTTCCAGTAGTCTTGTTTCCACTTTTACAAAATTGGTGGAGTAAATTTGACATTTTGAAGATAACTTTCCTTCTTCATAGTTTTTTTTTTTCCTTTAGCATTATGATTAAATTTAATGAAAAGTAAGAAAGTAGAAATAGAATTGAACAATTGGCTAATTTTAGCAAAAAGGTTCTTGTACTCTCTGGGATAATTATCTTCATATATGACATCAATTTGAAAATTCAGTAATTAAAATATAGAGAAATTGTAACCATATAAGATGTACGTATATATGCATTGAAGTATCAACATTCAAGCACTGTGTTCCTTTTTAGGTTTTTAACTTTAAGATATTAATATAGAAAGTCCTCCATCCCATTTAAATTCTGTAAAGAAACCAACTATACTATAAACCTGACCAATTGTGGTCTAACTTTGAATTTTATTGCAAGTAAATACCTTTACATTTGTAAAGTGCTATTATTTAAAAAGTATGAGAAAAGTGAGGCTTGAGGGGCTTGTGACTTTTCTAGTGCCGTGTAAAGAATGAGAAAATGAATTAAACACCACATCAGGCCCATAGTTAATGTCCTTACCATTCTATATATTTCCATCTAAAATCTTTGTTTATTCAGCCATGATTTATTGATTGTGTACCTTTTGGTGTCAAGACACTGGGCATGTAAGTGTTAGTAGGTCCTGGGAGTCTCGTAGGGAAAACAGAGATGTAAACAAATTTTAAAAGTTCTTAAAGTGTTTTATATTGTTATAGAACTATATGAATATTGACAGTGGAATACAGAAGAAAGAAGAACCAACTATGATGTTTGTCATGGGGTAGGAGAGTATGCAACTGACAGCATGTCATAGAAGACTTCTGTAAAAATGCAGCATTTAAATTTGGTCATATAAAATATATATGTAAATTCTTCATTTTGCTAATTATAGCTATATCAATGGCCAGAAAATCGAGACTTGAGTAAAAACAGATACCATACACTGTGACTGGGGACATGTGGGAATGTTGGAAAGACTAGGTTCACCTCTGCGGGCCTGTATGCATTAAAAAAGCCACTGAAAACATTTTTAATAAGAAACTAATGGTATTGTGGTTGAACATTGATATTTACCTCACCTTGTAAAATTTTCTCTCTACTTTAAATCCAGTGATCCTGTGCAGTCCTAATGGCTTTTGGCAGAACCAAATGCAAGTGTGTATTTATGCCACCTGCATTGGAAATTTAAAACATACATAGCAAATTATTTTGGTGTGCATTTATAAAGCATTTCCCTCTTTTCTTTCTCCCTATTCCATGATTCCAACAAGAGGAGCTGTGTACTTGGAATTTTCTTTCAAGTTAAAATCTTCATCATTTCTAAACCGAAGGCTTTCACTACTGCTGTTCACTTAAATTATGAGAGCCAGAGATGACTCTTCATCATAGTTCTTTAATTTGGGAGCTAGTCACCAGTTTTCCCTTATCATTTAATGGGATTGAACTTCTGATCAGATGAGTTTTAATACTGCATGAGACAACTGTTCCTTTACAGTGTAAAAGGGTTGTGATAAGCAATGTCATGCTGACCCACTGACTGAGGAGGAATTGAATCTATTTACTAGAAAGATGGCTTAGGTTATTGATGGGCTACAATATTGTAATTCCCATGAGCCATGGCAGACAGCTCTATAAGTATTGAAGATAAGATCTGAAATCAGAGGACAAAAACTTTATGGAAAGTAGAATTGCTATTCAGCTAGTTCATACTGACATCTTGCAGTATTAGAAGGACCTCTGAGGGCTTTTGGTAATTGTTTTAATAAATCTGCCAAATGAATTTCTTCTGCTACTGTTAATCCTAGAAGAAATAGAGGATCAGTTTGGGGATTGTGTCACTTTTGCTTTGTTGGCAGTGGTGGCATAACGTAAACATGAAGTTCAACTAAGAGTTGAACCAAGCTTCCAGATAAAATAGCCAGTGAATGGTAAGACTAATACATTCAGGGGAGGAAAGGTTGACATGGTTGCTAAAGGAATGTAAGGGAAGGAGTTCCCATAGATTTGGGACTTGCTTTTTGCCATAAATCTGGGCAAGGCATGTGGGGACCAAATTTTATTTAGTTTAGAAAGAATTTACTAAGTGTTATGTCTTAGATGCTATATTATATGCTATGCACATAAAAATGAATTATAACATGATCCTTCCTCTTGAGGAACAACATGTTCCATTTCCTCTAGGAAAGCTATCACAAGGTAGAAAATTTAATATTACATGAAGGAGTTGTGATAAGGTGCAGAGGGCATAGAAGCTGATGCCTTAGATGAATCTTGAAGTTAGCTGGGTAAAGAGAAAAGTGCATGTATGCAGAATAAATCACTGTAGGAATGGCATGGAAGGGAAATACTATGACAAATGCCAAGAAATTCCAAGCGATTTGGCAATAATACTTCCTACAATGTGAGAGTGTGAGAAAGAAAATGTCAGAGATTAGGCTGTGGACAGAGGTGGAGTTTAGAACCACGAGAAGAGCATTGCCAGTTATTTTAAAAGCTTGGGTTCAGTTCTGCATTTAATAGAGAGCTCAAGAGGAGTTCTGTACAGGGGAGTGATATGCTCATATTTTTACATTAGAAGCATCGTCTGATAGAGTGGATTAGAGGTGGGCAGACCAAAGAAAAGTAGGGAAACCACTTAAGGAATCTTTGGTGTGGTAGGGTGAAAGTCCAAATTAAGGAAATAGCAAAGATTCAGAGAAGAACAGACTGGAGTAATACTTTAGTAATGTATGCAAGTGATATTTAATATTATGTCAGAGGGCTATGAAGATGTCCAGGATTTTCAAGCCCCGAGAAGATTGGTATCTGAATAGATGAGCATGTAGATGCCTAAATGGCAAGCTAGCAGAAATATTAAAAGTGTTTCTACTATAGGGATTGATGGTCAGATAATTTTATTTGGACAGGAAGGCACAAAGAAAAGCCAGGACAAATGTACAGATCAGCATTTAGGGTCAAATCATGAAAAGAAATAAGAAAGCAAAGGTATTCTCAGCACATGTAAACATGGGAGTCTAGTACTAATTTTTTTTCTCTAAGATGCAAAAAAAAGTAAATTTGCACTTTTTTTTTTTTTTGACATAGATATCTATACTTTTTCTCCTTGGCCTTTATTCTACTGTTTCGAAATTGCCGTTTTACTCTTCTCCTCTTTCTCTTGTGTACAAACTTTATAAGGGAAGGTCTGTGTCCATCTTGTTCTCATGCATCCTTAGCGCTATCTTTACCTCAGTGCTTAGCTAGATACTCAATATATTTTTTAAACAGGCCTGTTATATTAGACCTGCTCCATGTTCCCTCTCAGGGTACTTCCTCAACTTATCATTGAGGAATAAATATCAAATAGATTAGATTTTAGGAAGCATGTGAATTACCAAATTTTGGTTTCATCTGAACAGAACTATAATAAGATTATATAAGGGAGAAATATTCTTCCAGTTTTATTTGGGGACTTTTCCTATATTACCATATTTGGGATCATCCTAAACAATCATACTTTTCATAGTTTAAAGTGTTCCACGCATTGCCTAGTATCTGCTTTCCTCAACTGTTTTTGGAATGTTCCGACTGACACAGCTTTAGAGAACATGCAGTTTGACCTGCTCATTTTGTAGACAAGAGAGATACAGAGCTTTGAATTTTACCTAAGGACATATAGCTAATTAATTACTGAGGATGATTTAGACCCTGGATTTCTGACTCTGTGCCACTGATTCTTTCCATTGTTTCTGTAATCTGCACTTGAATGTAAACCTTATATTAATGAATGTTGCCTTTTGGTGCTGTAGATTTTTAAAAACAGTGTGTGTGAAGTATTAGAGCCAGTGCATTTAATTCTTGTTGAAGGATTTGAATAATCATTTAGTATTTTGTTCTTTAATATAGACATCAGTATACATTACAAATACTCACCTATCTTGAGTCATTTATTGGACATACACTTTAGATTGTGTACCTGGAACACATTCAGCTTAATTGTAGGAAAGTGTTTTCTTTCTTTAACTGTATATCCTTATTGTGGAGATATTTTTGCTCTCTTCCTGATTATTTTTATAACTGAGTAAAGAAGTTGAGAAAGTCTCATCACTGAAAGAATTATAATTACATTTTGAGGTTGACTTAGATTTGAATTTTGTAGTTTTGGTTTAATTCTTGTTTTTTGTGGCCTAGCTTATTCTTAAAAATTGTCATCTTCTTTCTTTATTTTGGTTTTAATGTGAACCAAATGAATTTCTTTTTAGAATTTTGGCAAAGGAAGCAGAGTAGTTAAAAGTAAGAAAAAGTGTGGGTCCTAATGTCACTAATGCTGTAATTTTTTTTTTTTTAATGACAACTCTTTATTTTTTTAAGATTTATTTATTTACTTATACAAGCACCAGGTACAGTCAGAAGCGCGGGAGGGTGAGAGAATTCACCAGAGCCAGAGCGGGAGCAGAGCAGGCAGAAGGACTGAAGTACACTGCTGAGGGGAGCAGCGGGCGGCAGGAGAGGTCTGCGCGCCATGTGGGAGCCTCTCCCGGCGGCTGGGGATCGAACTGGTGCTGCAGAGACTGCTGTCAGCTTTGCAACCCAGCGCTCAGCCGCTGCGCCACCGGGGAGTCCCTAATGCTGTAATTTTTTATTAAATTTTTTTCTCTAGGTTTTTAGCTATGAGTTACTCCTTAGTGACTTCTCAATTTCAGTAGACGCTTCAGATTAAAAAGATAATTTTGATTGTTTTACTAGATTCTTATAAATATTCCCACCTAATTGCAGGCTGTCAACTTAGAAGGTTAAAATACTGCCTTGTTTAGACATTTCTTCTCTATTTTTGTTTGTTCAGCAATACTTGTTGACGTAGTTGAGTAAGCGTGCTTATTATGTAATCTGTAAGATGTTCTTGTGACTGGTTAATAGACTGGTGTTTGCACTGTGATTAATATCCTTGTCAGCTAATTATTATTTGGAATTTGTTGAAGTTATTCCTCTACTGTGTTCCAGGCTGTTTCTTCAGGACACTTAATGAAGATGCTGAGTGTTTCTGTAACAAACGCTGATTCTCATAATTGATTATCGGTTGATTAAATTTCCATAAATTAATATTTTGTTTTGTAGGATTAATAATATATTCTGCATACACATTCAATTGCTAATAAGCATCTAATGATAACCTATTTTCAATTTTGTATGGCAGTAGAATAAAGGTTTAATAGTTTAAACGAAAGCCATAGATCATGTTTTATTAGTCTGCTTAGTCTGTTCTTACAAAATAGCAGCACTCGGTGACTTAAATCAGTTATTTATTTTCTCACATTTCATTAGGCTATGAGTGCAAGATCAAGAAGCCAGGGTTGGTGTCTGGTGAGTCTTCTTTCTGCCTTGTAGAAGACCACCTTTCATGTCGGGGTAGAGGATGGAGCATGATTAAATAATTTTGAAAATATACTCTAGCTTCTAGGTGTTTCAGTTTTGAAATGTGGTTATGAAGTATATCTATTTCCTATTTGCTTAACTTCCTCAAATCATTGGACACAGTGGTTAGTATCTAGATCCTTGAAGATCCTTGAAGCTTGGTGAAATAGTTTCAAAATATAGAATTGGTTGAATAGAATCAGAACCTGTAGCTTTCCAAGATGCTATTCAGAGCTGTTGCTTATGACCATGCCTAAATGGCAGAGCTAGTGGCTGGAATATGTGCATCCTTTCAGCCCTTCTTCTTTGTATTTTTATACTGCAAATTGATACTGTTCAGGTTCTGAATGTGTTAATTTTGAATCTTCATTAAGCTTTCTTAATATAGTAATATTAAAAATTTAGAGTTTTTTTCTTTTTTCATTTTTGTTACTGAATGCAAGGTACTACTTTATTATAAGAACATAAAGCCATCCCCTTTTCCTTTTAAATGCATCTGTCAGTCCTCACTCTGTGCAGAGTACTGTACTATTAGCTATATTGTGTGTATGTGCTCAGGTGTGTGTGTGTATGAACATGAACGCACACCCACTCCCAAAGAGTTTTAATGGAAGAGTATATACTTTCCTGTTGACAGAGTGTGCTGTTAAACATATCCATGTTGTACTACTTTTTTACTTTGGGGTCTTGCATCCCAGACTAGACATTTTCCTACTGCCTTTCCAATGACTTCTCAACTTTATTTTAGATTCCCCTTCTGTCCATCTCTTCTAAAGTTACTTTGTTCTTTCTCTAGATACTCTCTGTTGGCTACTTTATCTGTTTCTATGTCTTTAACTTCTTCTATTCTGTTGACTCTTTCTGGATCTCTTGTCCATATCTATTGAGCTTTAGACCTACATATTCAAGGAGTCATCTAGCTATAGAAAGTGTTCATTTTGTCTGGCAAAGAGTTGATCATCTTTTCTGATTTCCTCTTCTAGAAGCTTTTTTCTCTTTTTGTATTTGCATGAATGTTTCAAAGTGGATATTGGGAAATGAAGCAGGCTTAATTATATTTCTGCAGTCATTATTAGATGTCCTTAGCCCAATTTAAGTTGGGGACTTCCTGTATTTATCCAGTGACTTTTAAACAAGACAGAGGCCTAGGAATTATGTAGCAGGTACTAAGGCTGTGTCTCATCTCTGCAGGGAGTTTTAAATTTAGCCTTATTTTCTTGTTCCATCTTAAATTCCTTCCTTCATTTTCTTTGGTTAAATAACAGTAGAACTGAGAGTTCATCACATACTTCACAATTTACCTCTTTAGAATGTACCATTGCTAGTTTTTAGTATGTTCACCCATCACCACAATGAATTTAAAAATATTTTTGTTGCCCTACAAAGAAAATCTGAATCCTTTAGCATTACCTCCGAAGCTGCTCAACCCACCCACCCCCAACACCCCAGTCAACAAATAATCTGCTTTCTATCTCTATAGGTTTGCCTGTTCTGTATATTTCAAATAAATGGAATCCTATAATATGCGGTCCAATATGATTGACTTCTTTCAGTTAGTCAAGGTTTCAAGATTCATCCATTACAACATTATCATTACTTTGCGTCTGGCTAAATAATAGTCCATTTTATGGATGTATAACATATTTTATTTGTTCATTTATCAACTGCTGTACACTTGGTTTATTTCCATTCCTTGGCTATCATGAATAATGCTTTTATGACTATTTGTGTACAAGTTTTGGCATTAACATATGTCTTCTCTTGGATATATACCTAGGAGTTTAATTGCAGTGTTATGCAATTATGGCCAGATTGTTTTCCAGAGTGACTGCACCACTGTACATTCCTGCCAGCAGAATATGAGAATTCCAAGTTATCCACATATACACCAAGAGTTGTTATTATCTGTCCTTTTGATTATAGCTTTCCCGCTGGGCGTGAAATGGAATCTCATTGTGGTTTTGATTTGCACTTCCCTGATGACTAATGATGTCAAGTATCTTTTCATATGGTTATTGGCTATTTGTATATCTCCTTTGGAGAATTGTCTATTTAGATCTTTTGCCCAATTCATTGTTTGTATTTTTATTACTGAATTCTTATGATTCAAGACACAAATACCTTGTAAAATATGTGAGTTGCAAATATTTTCTCCCAATCAGTGGGTTGGCTTTTCACTTTGTTGATTATGAAGCAGAAGGTTGAATTTATTGACTTTTTTTCTTTGGTTGCTTGTGCTTTTGGTGTCATATCTAAGAAAGCATTGTTAACTCAAGGTCACAGAGACTTATGCTGGTGTTTTGTTCTCAGAGTCTTACAGTCTTAGTCCTTACATTTAGGTATTTGATTCATTTTGAATTAATTTTTCTATATGACATGAACTATGGGTCCAAGTTGACTTTTTTGTATGTAGCGATTCAGTTGTCTAGGAGCTTTAGTTGAAATGTTAATTCTTTTTCCATTAAATTTTTTGGTATCCTTGTTAGAAAATCTATTGATAATGTAGTACAGGTTTATTTCTGGATTCTTAACTCTATTCATTGATCTGTGTGTCTATCAATATACCAATACCACCATATCTTGATTATTATAGCTCTATAGTAAGCTTTAAAATGGTTAAGTGTGAGTCCTCCAACTTTTTTCCTCCCCAATATTTTCTGACGATTCTGGGTCCCTTTAATGTCCATATGAAATTTAGACTCACCTTTTCAATTTTTCCAATAAAGTAATTTGGGGTTTTGTTATGGAATGTTGAATCTGTAAATCAGTTTTTTTTTTTTCTGGGGGGAGGGATATTTCCATCTTAATGATATTAATTCTTATTAGCATGTACATGGGCTGCCCTAAATAGGACTTCTTTATTTTTTTAATAGGGATTTTGTAGTTTTCAGAGCATAAGTTGTACATTTCTTTTTGAAAGTATTACTAGTTATTTTACTCTTTGATGCTATTACAAATATTATTTTTTAAATTTTATTTTCTGAATCGATTGTTACAAGTCTATAAAAATACAATTGATTTGTGTATATTGATCTTTTCTTCTGCAGCCTTGTTGAACATTTTTGTTAAATAGTTTTTATGGTGGAATCATTAGTAAATTTTCAAATGGACCATGTCATCTGCAAATACATTTAAATGTGTTTACTTCTTTTCCATCTGCATATATTTGATTTCATTTTCTTGCATAATTGGTCTGTCTTGACCTGTTATTACAATGTTAATTTTAACATTATTTAATCTGCTAGAGCAGATATCCTTTACTTGTTTCTCATCTTAGGTGGAACACATTGAATCTTTCACTATTAAGTATGGTGATAGCTGTAGGTTTTCCTTAGGGTTTATTTTCAGGTTGAGAAAGTTCTCTTTTATTGTAGTTTACTGAGTGTCTTGATCTTGAATGGGTGTTGAATTTCATCCTATGCTTTTTCTATACTTTTGATATTTTTACAAACCCTGACATAAAAGAATGGGTCCTTTTTCCTCTAGGGAAAGAATTCACCAGAGAGCTTTAGGCATAGTTGAAGTAGGCAAGACTTTATTAGAGAGACTCATACATGAGGGAGACAGTGCTGTAGAGGGGAATATAGCCTGTCTCCTCGAAGGGAGTTAGGAGGGAGGAGGAGAGCAGTGTCATAGCTTGTTCTGGATTGGGCTATGCCTGGGCATGGGTTGACAGGTTACATTCCAACCTTGCACACATGTTCTTGGCCTTCTCCCTTCAGGAAATTGTGACATAATCATTAGTTAGTATCTAATGCTTTTTGTCTATCATGGTGCCTCATGGTCATTGTGGTGGGCCAAATTGGACAAGACTTGACAGTCCATGATTTAGTCCACCTGTTCAAACAGGCCTTGGGGCAACTCATCCTACTGGTTTACTTTTTTTTTTTTTTGTTAACCTAGATTGTTTTAATATGATCATGTGGCTTTTAACCCTAATTCTTATTAATATGGTATATTATATTATTTTATTTTCAGATCTTTAACTTTATATTCCTGGGGTAATTCCCACTTGATCTTGATATAAAATATCTCTATATGTTGTTGGATTCTACTTGCTAACATTTTATTGAGGATTTAAAAAAATCTGTATTCATAAGTCATATTTATATCCACAGTCTTACAAGCAATCTTGGGAAATGACAGTTGGGGCTCCAATACTCAAATTTGTGAGTATTCTCAGCCTACAGTGTCTAGGTATAGTGCCACTCATGCCTCAGGGGAATGGTAGAGGAGGGAATTCCCAGTATCTTGTCTGCACTTGCCAAGAATTTAGTCTAAGCAAATCAGAGATGTAGAGATGAGAAGTTCTAGTGGCCTGCCCTTCTATTGATATACCTACTAATAAGATATGTGGATTTTCCATACCAAGTAATTCTTAAATTCTCTTCAACTATAAATCCTATAATTTAATTCAACTCTGACACTGAATTCCTAGAGTTAGTGCAGACCCTATAGGTTAAGGACTCATTCTCACAAGATTTATGCCCACGTCAGATGCCAGTCACAACTAGTCTCCAGACTACTTGTACTTCCATGTGATTTGACTAAAAATCAAGGGTTCCCTTATGACACCCCCCCAATTTTGATAATTTGATAAATAGTTCACAGAACTCAGGGCAATACTGTACCTCTAGTAGTATATTAATAAAGGATATAAGTGAACAACCAGATGAACAGGTCCATAAGGTGAACAGGTCCAGAGCACAAGAGCTTTTGTTTCTGTGGAATTGGGGTGTGAGACCATCTGGCGCATGGATGTGTTCACCAGCCTGGAAACTCATCAGTATTTTGTACAAGAGTTTTTATCGAGCTCAGTCTCTAGCATTCTTTTCCCCTATTGCTAGGGGCCAATGGGTAGGGTTGAAAGTCCAACACTTAAATCTCCAACCCCATCCTGAACCTATCTGAGAGGCACATCCTAAGCCAATTCATTTTCATTTCTTATACTCTGATGGATATACAGGACTTACTATGAATAAAGAACTTTAAACACTCTGGAAGTGCCAAAGGCTTTAGGAGCTGTGAACCAGGACACAGACCCAATATATTTCTTTTTATGCCATAGTCCAACTTAAGAGTGTGAACTGGGTAAAGTAGGAGTCCTCTCTTCTTGGCAATATCCATCTGTATAGACTGAGGAGTGGAGCTTTTGTCAAAATGATGATGTTGAAGTACACATTTAATGGAGTTTCTTGAATAAATGTTTCTTCATTTGTTGCATGACCTTAGGATAATTTCTAAAGTTAAAATTTTTGTGAATAGTAATTTTCAGCATTTATGCTGAAGAGCTTTGAAGAGTAGTTTCACAGATCTCACATGTTGTCATCCTTGAAGTGGAAATTCTGTGAAGTCCCACCTTTGTTTCTGATGAGAGTGTATGTTAGCACATGACCAAGGAGTATCTTGGAACCCTCAAATTTGTGAGCTCCAAGGGGGTCTGGCCATCCATGCACACAAAGACAAAGCAGACTCTTAGAGTGAAAGAACTTTCATAGAATTAGTTTGCATAGAAGAAAGAAAAGAAGAAGAAAGACTATTCCAAAGAAAAGACCCAAAGTTACTCATCTCCTCATGTGTAAATGCCCAGCCAAACAGGGTTGACCCAAGGTGAGGTCGCTGATGCCCAAAAGCTTGCCACAAGTCTAAACAGCCTTCTGGTGGGGAATCATTGGAAGGTTGCGAAAGGGGTCAGGCAAATCTGAGATGAAAGAAGCAAATTCAAAGTATAAATCAATATAATGGCCACCATTGTCAGTTTCTTCTCCATGTGTCTCCTTCCTAACAGTTCCAGGGTGCAAGTTCAACCGCAGGAACTAGATAGCGCTCATTCCTTTTTCCCTTCCCAGCGCCCACCCCTTCCCTGTTACATAGTTTCACCTGGCTGCTTAGCACCACCCTTCATTGAGTAGGTCAGGGGACGTAACACCTTCCCTTTTTATGGAGACATCTCTGTAACATCTTATTAATACATTTAAGCTAGATTTTCCCTTCCAAAGTGTGATTTTCTTTCAGTCAACACATTCATTTATATATTGATTCCTTATAATATTATGTATTTTCCCCATAATTTGGCAAGTGATGGTGTTTGTTCTATCACCTAGGTTCCTTTACAGGCAATTCTTATGACCAAAGAGACTATGTCTCTTTTTCATGCTTGCAAACTAATGTATTTGGGGAGCACCCAGTCTAGGGGCCTTATCTTATCCCCAGTTCATTGTAGGCTCAACTACTGTATTTTAGCCTCTTTTAATAAGCTGTTGCATGTTGTTTTATTACGTTTGGGATCTGTTAACTTCCATGAAGCTGGAAGGTCTCACTTAATGACTCAAGCCAAATGCTTATTATCACAATATGAATTTATTGGGAGGTAGGGAATTCACATTATAATTTCATAACCACACAAATTCAATTGGCAGCAAATATAAAAAAGGAAAGGTAACCATCCTCTTATCAAGAATTGGGAGAGTGGTAACACAAAGTAGGCAGTATGTGATCCAGAGAATTCCTGGCATTTGTTAATCTGCAGGGAGGGGAGCACTACTTAGAACAGGAGTCCCATAGGGCACTCACCAAACCTGGCTAAGGCATCAGGACTATGGCCGTGTTGTACATAAGCATCTCAAAATACCTTAAATTTTGTGCCTGATTTAGTCCTTTTTTTTTTTTTAAGATTTATTTATTTATGCATACAAGAACTGGGATACAGGCCAGAGGTGCGAGGAGGGGGTGAGAGGATTCAACAGAGAAAGAGTCAGGAGCAGAACAGGCAGATTGACTGAAATACACTGCTGAGGGGAGCAGCAGGTGAGACAGGAGAGGTCTGCTACGCCATGTGGGTCACCTCTCTGGCTGGGGATCAAACTCATGCTGCAGTGGCTCCTGGCTGGGGATCAAACTCATGCTGCAGTGACTGTGGACAACTCCATAGGTTGCGTTTCAATACCTTGCGCCACTAGGGAGGCCCTAAATTTATACCTTTTCTCAGAGGAATATGATTAGGTCCATGTGTCAATTTTAATTTAGTCAGGATCTCTCAGCATACACAGGTTTTTATCCTTGCCTTTCATAAGTCTGTTCACCAATATCTTTATAAACATGTGGTAGTGTTTTTAACTGATAATTTAAGTCATACTAACTTAATTGTCCCCAACTTTAGATTGGTCAGGGTGATTGTAATATCAATACATGTAATACTAGTTCTGAGAACTATCTAGATTGCTGGTGGTCTCAAATTTTCTTGCTTACACATAAGTGCTATTCAAGATAATATCCCTTACCTTAATCTAATTTGCTCTTTTGGTCTATTGATTCTCTCATTTTACTTCTTATAAAGGTAAAGATTGCTTAATTATTTAAAATCAAGTAGAATGTGGAGGGTAGGCTCAACTGGGAAGGTCCTGAGACATGACTGAAATCTTATTCTGTGAAAAGTAGAAGACAGATTTATTTTGTCAGCTCTGCTTTAAATATCTAAATATAAAGATGGTGGCATTCTGAGGATCTCTGAGAAAGAGTTGCTTCAGTGAAATTTCAGTCTCTGTATGGTGGGCAAATGCTGACTTTGGCTCCATCTTACCGAGAATTTCTTCCTACCTGATTAGATAGTCCTTTGGGGATATGCATTTTAGGAGCCCAAACTAGGAATTGCATTTTTTTTTCCCTCTGAAATAAACCTTTCTTTTAAAACAGGTTGTTTTTGATTTTCAGATGCTTGTACTAAACTAAACTGCCTTACACATCAAATTAGGAGATGAACTGTGTTTATGACTAGAAGTGTAGCTATAGGCTAAATGTCTCTGTGGTGTTGCCTTTCTCAAGCTGTTAGATTACCCAAATATTTTATGAAAATCCAAGAAAATCATGGCTTTATTTCTATATTTTGATATCAACCATTATACAAATTAATATGTTGTGGGTATTTTCAATGTTGTTTTAATTTTTCACTGTCTGTATTTGGTAAGATAGAATGGTCTTTTTCCAGATTTTTAAAAAATTAGATGTAAATGTCATTTTTTTTTTTTTAAGACTAAACTTCAATGGCTCTGTGAGGAACTGAAAGAGAGAGAAAACAGAGAGAAAAGTCTACGGCATCAGCTGATGCTATGCAGGCAGCAACTCAGGAATATGACCGAACACAAGGAATCTGAGCTCCAGTGTCTCTTTGAACAGATAGAAAGACAGGAGCAGCTTCTGGAAGAAATACATCGGGAGAAGAGAGGTGTGGTAGTTGCTCTTATTTTTTTCTTCTTTTCTTTTCCTGGAATCCTATTTCTCAAGCCTTCATTCCAGCTTATTTCCATATCCATCCCCTTTCTTTGTC
The DNA here is from genome assembly GCF_964194135.1 of Talpa europaea. Taxonomy (NCBI): domain Eukaryota; kingdom Metazoa; phylum Chordata; class Mammalia; order Eulipotyphla; family Talpidae; genus Talpa; species Talpa europaea. Next base: position 107,684,095 of record NC_140075.1, read on the forward strand.
TCTTTTTCCTTATCTTTCTTCATGTCTGGGTGCAGAAGAGAAACCTATTCCAAACCTGGCACTTTTTCCTTGTTACTGTATCTCTCTTTCACTTGTATCTTCTGCTCATTAAGTATTTTTTGGTAAGACATGTTGGTTCACCTCTTATAAAATGCAATAGTTTTATTTCAGTAAAATATCAATTCATTTATTCATAGTTCAGATACTTGTTTTGTGCCTATTCTAGGCACTAGTCTAGGCACTGAGGATACATCAATGAGTAAAGCAGAAAAAAGAATCTTGTTCTTGTTTGATTGCCATTATATTGACTGAGATGAAAGAAAAAATATTTAATAAATAGGTAGGGAGAACTATGGGGACTACAATGATGTAAGAAAACAATTTAATTAACAAAAATGGAAAGCAATGAGAGTAAAAAATAAGTAGGTGAATTATGTATAAGGTTATAAGCACAATGGTGGAAGCAGTAGAATAAAAGCAGGAGCATTTGAGGGAGCCGAGGACAGGGTTTAATGATGTTTAATATGTAGACAATACTTCAACATTAGAAAAGAGACTTGGCAAGTGTCCTTTCTGTTTAGTTGTACTATTGTTGCATCAGGATGTGATGAAGAAAAGCATCAATTATGTGGAGGGATCTTATGTGGGTCTTGGTTTGTGTTGACCTTTTCTTTATTGGTACTTTAAGAACCACCAAGAGGCTTAATATGGTATCCCATTAAGAAAAACTAAACATTGATATATTTGATAATCGTATTTAAGTAAATTTTTTGTTTTTTTCATTTTAGTGATTAGGATTATTCCTTCCACCAGAAATGGTTTAATATTGTGCTGCAGTTGTTCTAGTTTATTTTGATGCCAATGCCCATTTCCTCTAGAGTTAGGGTTTTTTTTTTTTTAATAGAGGCATGTTTTATTTATTTGTTTTTTTTTTTGTTTGTTTGTTTACACATGCACTGGGTACAGTCAGAAGCGCTGGAGGGTGAGAGAATTCACTAGAGGCAGAGCGGGGAACAGAGCAGGCAGAAGGACTGAAGTACACTGCTGAGGGGAGCAGCAGGTGGGGCAGGAGAGGTCTGCGCACCATGTGGGACCCACCTCTGGTGGCCGGGGAGCAGCCGGGGATCGAACCGGCGCCGCAGAGGCTGCGGGCAGCTTCGCAACCCAGTGCTCAACCACTGTGCCACCGGGGAGGCCCTCCTCTAGAGTTAGTTTTAATAATATATGCCTTTTATGGTATTTGTCCATTTTACCTAAGTTGTCAAATTCATTGGCATAAAATTTTTCATAATATTCTTTTCTAGTCTTCTAATCTCTAAAATCAATATTAATGCCTCTGTTATATTCATAATGGTAATTTATTTTTGCTTTTGTTTTTTTTAAGTCTTGTTGAAGGTTTTGTTAATTTTATTAATGTTTACAAAGAACTAACTTTGGTTTTTTTTCTGTTTGTCTCTTTGTACTTTAGTACTTTATTGATCTATTTTTATATTCTTTTTACTACCTATATATAGCTTTTGCTCATTTTCTGACTTCTTAAATTGGAAGCATTATTTTAATGTCTTTTCTAAATATAGGCACATAGAATTATAAATTTCTATCTTAGCAATATTTGATTGTATTACATAACTATGATGTAGTTTCAGTATAATTTGTTTGAATTAGAAAATATTTCCTTTGTGTTTTCTTTTTCAATCCATGGATTTTTTTAAACCAGTATATCATTTAATATCTGATTATGTGTGTAGTTTTTGTAGATACTGTATTATCATTGATCTCTAATCTCTAGCAGGGTTTCTAATAAGACCCTGTGGTAATAGAATATACTCTACATTATTCTGATATTTTGAAATTATTGAGACAGGTTTTTTTTTGTCTATTTTGGTGAATTTTTCTTGTGCACTTGAAAATGTTTTGCATTTATTGCAAAACTTGTTATAAACGTTACTTATATCGAGTTGGTTCACAATATTCTATGGACCTAGTGATTTTTAGATCCCTTCTGATTTTTTTTTGTCAACTTTTTTTTTAAAAGCTTTATTAGATAATTTATGCATAAAAGAAACAGGTGTAGGCTAGAGGTGCAGGGGTGGGGTAGGGTGATAGGATTCACCAGAGACAGAGTGGGGAGCAGAACAGGTGGATCTACTGAAACACACTGCTGAGGGCAGCAGTGGGCAAGACAGGAGAGGTCGCTACTTGGCCCACAGCGGAACTCATGCTGCAGTAGCTGGGGATAGCTCGAAAATGCTGAGAGCTGAGACTTGACCCCTGCACCACCAGGGAGGCCCTTTTTTGGTCAACTTCTATCCACAGCTGATAGAGGATTGTTGCAATATCCAATTATCACTTCAGCTTTCTCTGTTTTGTTCATTATTTTTGCTTCACATAGTTTGAAACTCTACTTTTAGGTCCTATCTTAATATTGATTATGGAAATATATCTACTTAATAATCTCTGTAAATGCAAAAGAGGGATAAAAATAGAATGTTGGTGGTGGCAACAAATGCGAAAGATACTGTGGAGGATTTAATGCAATATTGAACAGCAGAGTAGTCTAGAAAGTGAGAGAGAATTTACACAAAGTTCTAAAGTCTCACTGGTTTTGCCATTATGAGAAATAGGAATCATGATGTATGGCTGATGTGATAGGAAAGTAAGAGGGTTCCCATTTTTAACTTGTTCCTTAATATCATAAATGAAAAAAACCCCATGAAGACTGAAACTTTTGTGATAGCACAGATATGGTAATTTCTTCTTATTAGATGCTGTCTGGTTACTCAGAAATAATGAAGGCTTTGTACAATTAATGAACAAGCAAATGCAATTATTATTAGAGACAAAAGTATGTTTATTAGTAGGCAAGATATAATAGATGTGTTGTTATAAATGTGAGCAACATGTTCTTGATAAAGAGGGTAGTATTGATTACTTCTTTTGAAGTCCATGTGGTCCAGAGGTTTTTGCAGGATTTACCATTTAATTTAGATCTTGTAGGATCTCCCTGGTGGTGCAGCGGTTAGTCTCAGTGGGGTCAAGATATTGCCAGCCACTGAGGCATGGCATGAGTTTCATCTGTGGCCAGGGAGCTAACCCATATGGTGTAGCAGACCTCTCCTGTCTCACCTGCTGCTCCCCTCAGCAGTATATTTCAGGAATCCACCTGTTCTGTTTCTCACTCTGTCTCTGGTGAATCCTGTCACACCTCATACCTCTGGCCTACACCCCAGTTCCTATATGCATAAATAAATACATAAATATTTAAAAAATTTAGAATTTGAAGAATGCAGCAATATTTCCATAAAGAAGAGAGAATGAAGAGAATTTCTCTACAGGATTGGTTTGCATAGTGGTTTCTTCTCATCTTTTGTCTTCATTGGTACATATGGAAATGGTGATGGTTAAATTTAGATATTTCTAAAGTATCAGAGTTAACTGTTGTAGAAATTTATAGTTGATTCCCTTTGCCATCTTAGAAAACTTATGATAAGTAGAATAACGTTAATATACAAGTGAAACATAAAAGAGAAACTTAATATTTGCTATAATTCATCTCATTTTCTGGCACTAATGTTTTTAGTTTGATTTAATTCTAACTGATAGGTGCCAGGCTAATCAAGGCCCTTGTGCAAAGATTTTATCAGTGAGAGCTTCCAGATTTGTAGATCTGAGTAGTTTTACTGCCTGTGCTACCGTGGTCTGTTTGTACAGGAGAGTTCCAAGAGAGAAAGTCTATTTTGGAGTTAATGTCATAGACCTCTTAGAACTCTAGTAATTATTGACTAAGAAATTCTTCATGATTATGAATGGCAACAGGAATGATATTAAAGTCATGTAAACTACAGTTAGGAAGATTTAGATACATTATTTTAACTTGTATATGTAGTTATTTTAATAATTCATTAGTAAATCAACTACTGTCTGTCTTCTGAAGATTCTGATAACCCAGTGTTCCTGTTTGTGCCAGTATTCCTCTGTAAGAATACTTTGAATCTATGAGGTTTACTACAAAAAAAATATGTGGAAATTGGAAAGATTCCTGTTTTCAAGGCTTTTCAGAAGGAAGGGCATCTGTATAGTATGGTTTAATTGAAGTCTTGCTACATGAAACACTTATGATTGTAAACAAATAGAGCAGGCAGTTTTCTTACCTTATTTCCCCTGAAACTGAAATTATGAACTCTTATTTAAATAAGAATCCCATCTTGCTTTCCAGGTATTCTTGTGTCTGCGACTATTTAATATATATGATTTTTCTTCCTGGAGAAATTAGAAATTGACATGGCCTCTGAAATTCCTTTTCTATAAAGATGAAATTTGATCTTACCCAATTTCTATTTATACTCTTTTGTTCACCAATTCTATATTATGATAATACTGTATTATATATCACTTAGTGGAAAGTTAGATGTAAGATTGAAATGGGCCATTCTCAAGACCACTTTGTGGGAGTTACTTTTTCTGAATAAAAGAGAAAATATTAATAGGATGTGGAAGAAGGAAAGTAGTTTTCCAGCTACTTTAGAAACTAATATTCTTGCAGCAGAGTACTAATTTCTTAGGTTGGATGTTTTTAATTTCAGTTCTCACCTGTGTCTTAGCCAAGCAATAGGTACTGGTGAAATGATACATCATCACCCTACATTTTCTCAGTTCAACACATTTTTATTTAAAGATTTTATTTATTTTTGCATAGAAGAACTGGTATGTAGGCCAGAGGTATGGGGGGTGGAAGGTGTGAGAGCATTCACCAGAGACAGAGTGGGGAGTAGAACAGGTGGATCTATTGAAATACACTGCTAAGGGGAGTAGTGGGCAAGACGGGAGGACTCTGCTGCACCATGTGGGTTAACTCCCTGGACTGGGATGGAATTCGGGCTGCCACGAGTTAATAAGTCTCAGTGATAGTACTGAGACTTTACCCCTGGGCCACCAAGGAGGTCCCTCAGTTCAACACTTTTGAGTAATGTTAGCTATGACTGTGGTTGTAGCAAACATTCAGAGAACTGTCCTGGCTCAGAAATTTCTTATCTTGCCTCTCTCCAACAGTTTTGGGCAAACACATAGGTAAAAAATATGTTTAGTTGAATGTGTACATTAGAATGGAGGTTCTGTGAAAATAAGTGTTTTTTTTTGTTGTTGTTGAATATTGTGTCTCTAGACACAAGAAAGAATCTAGCACACAGGCGATATGTCAGTTATTTATTGAATAAATGAATGAAAGAATATTAAAGGGGCATCATTTATCAGAGAGCCATAATACTTATGCTTAGTGAAAAAGAAAACCATAATGAACCATATAACCAAATAAATGCTCTATAACCACAAGAAAAAAACCAGCAAATATTCAGCAGAAGTTGATTAAGTAATTTAAATGTAGTGGTTTGCATTTTGTTTACTGCACTCTAGTATTAGGTAACAGTATTAAGAAACAATGTCTTAATATTTTAGTTATGTATTGCATTTTACAGTAGACCTATTTCAACCATTTATATTTTTATTCATTTCACGACAGTATTCTCTAAGATTGTCCTGATTTATTTAGGGATACTATAACATTGTTAGAAGTAATTCTAGCCCCATTTTGTATGATTGGGTTAGCTCTCTAGTAGAACATGGAAAAATAAAAATACTTTGAATACCAAAAATGTAAGCCAAGACTATTAAAACTATATATGTCTAAAATAGTTTCAGTCCTTAATAGTAGAATGTATACAATTTTTAGAGTATTTTCTGTTTGTTACTGATCATAGCAGATTTAAGCTTGACTATTAATGTTGAGTGCCAGGATCCAGAATGGGAGAGGTTGAACAGGTGAAAGAAAGGTGAATTGGTATAGCAGGATCCCAGAAGATACGAGAGGCTGAACAAGAAAGTAAAGGTAGAGAAAGGAATCTTGGAAAGAATAAGGGCAAAGGAGTTGGATATTTTTTTTTTTTTCCATTAACTTTTTAGCTCTTAGAATACATTACTATTTTTGGTCATTTCTCATCATAATATTTTGTATAGTGGTGTTCTTATTTTGACTGTTAACTCCTCAAATATATGACTAAGTTTAATCTTTGCCTTGCAAGTGTTCATTACCTGTATGGAGAAAAAGATAGGAGAAATGAGTGGTAGAGACTGGATTTGCTATGTAAAATTTTGGGAGACCTGCATTAGTAAAAGACTCATGAGTTCGAAGCCAGATTGTAGAACATTTCTCATGACTATTTTTTTTTTAATAAATTTTATTGTTATATTCCCCATACAATTGCAGCCCCCCCATTCTGACCCCAATCCCTCCCCTCCCACCCCCGCCCCCCTAAAAGTGTCTCTGGTTCATAGTTTTTTGTTGATTTTGATTTTCACTTTCTTATAGTTATTCATTTTCCTGGTCCCTTATTTAAGTTTTCTAGATTCCTGCTATGAGTGAGACCATCCGGTATTTTTCTTTTTCTTTTTGGCTTATTTCGCTGAGCATGATCCCTTCCAGCGCCATCCATGTTGCAGCAAATTGCATGTGTTTATCTTTTTTGAATGCTGAGTAATATTCCATGGTATATATGTACCACATCTTCTTGATCCAGTCATCTACTTTTGGGCATTTGGGTTGTTTCCAAAGCTTAGCTATTGTAAACAGTGCTGCTATAAACATAGGGGTGCAGGTGTTCTTTGGAATTGATGTTTCTGTGTCCTTTGGGTAAATACCTAGGAGTGGAATTGCTGGATCATATGGAAGCTCTATGTTTAGTAGGTCCAGAAATCTCCATACAGCTTTCCACAGTGGTTGGACCAGTTTGCACTCCCACCAACAGTGCAGAAGAGTTCCTTTTTCTCCCACCCTCGCCAACATTTGTTGTTGCTAGTTTTTTTAATATGTGCCATTCTCACTGGTGTAAGATGGTATCTCATGGTAGTTTTGATTTGCATTTCCCTGATGACAAGTGATGTTGAACATTTTTTCATATGCCTGTTGGCCATTTGCATTTCCTCTTAGAGAAGTTTCTTTTAAGCTCTTCTGCCCATTTTTTGACTGGATTATTTTCTTTGTTGTTGTTGAGTCTCATCAGCTCTTTGCAGATTTTTGTGATCAGTCCTTTATCATTAGTGTTGGGTGCAAAAATGTTCTCCCAGTTGGTGGGGTTTCTCTTTGTTTTTGTTATTGTCTCTTTTGCTGTGCAAAAGCTCTTTAATTTGATGTAGTCCCAGCTGTTTATCTTTGCCTTCACTATCACTGCTTTCGGTGATGTGTCTGTAAAGATGTCTTTGATGTGCAAATCACGTAGTGTTTCGCCTATATTTCCTTCTATATATTTTATGGTTTCAGGTCTTATGTCTAGTTCTTTAATCCATTTTGAGTTGATTTTTGTGTATGGTGTGAGGTGGTGGTCAAGCTTCATTCTTTTGCATGTAGCGACCCAGTTTTCCCAGCACCATTTATTGAACAGACTTTCTTTGCTCCAATGCATATTCTTTGCTCCTTTGTCAAAGATTAGTTGACCATAAATCTGTGGGTTTATTTCTGGATTTTCTATTCGATTCCATTGGTCTGTATGTCTGTTCTTGTTCCAATACCATGCAGTTTTGATGATTATGGCTTTGTAGTATAGTTTGAAGTCTGGGAGTCTGATGCCTCCATTCCCTTCTTTTTTTTTTCAGGAGAGCTTTGGCTATTCGGGGTTTTTGGTGATTCCATATGAATTTCATCAATAATTGCTCTATTTCTTTGAAGAATGACATTGAAATTTTGATTGGAATAGCATTGAATCTGTATATTGCTTTTGGTAGGATGGCCATTTTAATAATGTTTATTCTTCCAATCCATCTCATGACTATATTTTTACAAGCTACTTCCACAGGATTACACTTGTCATGTGTTAGATATGCAAAGCATAAGGCAACTTAGTGATAAGTCCTGGAAAATAAACACTCATTTTGGTCTTAAAAGTAGCCCTGAGGGAAAGTATTTTTACAATAACAGAGAGACATGTCTCAGGTTTATTGTTTTTTTTTTTCAATTTTCTAAAATTGCCCTATTAGTCCAGGTATTGGGCTCTAGAAAACACTGCATTTCTGGAGCGTCTCATGTACCTCATTTATCTGTATCAGTGGAAATCTCAGCTTTTTAAGGAATTTTTCTTTCATTTCACCATTTGTGTATTTTCTGAGAAACTCCTTTTGGCTGACTGTTTTTGTTTATTTTTTACTTGCTCTACCTGTTAATCTCTGTGCCAAATCTGTTATGTGTGAATGACTGGATAGAGGATAATTTCTAAGAACTCATTTGTGTTGCAGAAATAAGGAACAGACTTGCCTCTGTAGGCATCTCTTCTAACAAGTAGGGTAGCCATAGGGTTGCATCATTTATGTTTTGTTTGTACATTATTATTATTTTTTTTGGCTTAGTTTTCCATCCACACAGCCACTCACCTACATCATTTCAAGCAGTTTTTTTGTTTTTCTCATTGAAAGAATATTTGACAGTCAAGCTTGACACTTATAGAAATGCTAATCATTGTTGCCTGTTCTAACAACAAGGCAAACCATTTTTTTTTCTCTTACATCCTGGAGCATAATTAAACATTTTAAATTAGGGTATAATCTTTAAAACTAATATAATTTATTTATTTGGATTCTGCTTAACTTAAAAAAGTCTACTTAGTACTTTCTTTTACATTGTTACCAGTTTGTTCAGAAGTTCATTGATGTTGGATCATTAGAGATAATGGAGGAGGATTTTAATTGATAGATTGAGACATTTGAATTCATTAAACTATTTATGTAAAATGAAATTACATCTTCCTTCTTTTAGTTTTAGGGTTTTATAATAATTGCTTTCAAAAACCAGTTGAGAAACAGTAGTTTTTTTGTTTTAATTCCAGTATTTAAGTCAAATCAGACTTTCATTTTGATTGTTTTGGTCTTAATCTCTGTGTGTGTATTTATGTTTCATTACAAATTTCTTATTTTATATTATGATTTGTAATCTATTACAGGTCAGCAAGGATTGAAATTAAGGCAATGGTTTAATGTTTTTAGGGCCATCATTAAATAAATCAGGATATGACTTGGAACTGCTGATCCACAAATCTGGGCAGATAGCAGCTTTGATTGAATATGTAATCAATATTCAGGTTGTTAGTGAGTAATTTAGCAATAAAAAGTTCTGGCTAATCATACTTTAGTTAGTTTTATCTCTGCCCACTTGCCACTCTGTGAAATGGGCTTAATACTTATAACTACTTCTATTGGTTGAACTTAATTTTCGAGACAGATATTTTGTGTATCTACAGTACTATATATACTTGGTAATAGTCAAGTGTTGATTGACTGGAGAGGTCAGATATTTAAAGTTTACATTTTTCCTCTTTGAAATTGTGTGTGTGTGTGTGTGTTTGTATTCTGGAATATATTCTGGAAAATCCAGCGTGTTAGCTATATTATTTGAATCATTTTTCACATTTTATTATTTGTTTCTCTTAGAGATTACTATTTGATTTTCTGCTTTTTCATAGTACACAAAGCTGTTCTACTTGATTTTGAATTATAGAGAATCAGATTCAACCTCAGGGAGAATAATAACATTGCATGTACTGAAATAGATTTGATGTTTGTAGGTAATAAGTAGTTTTCCTTATATTCAAAGCATATCTTTGCTGTGTATGGGTCTTTTTAGTCTTCCATCTTTTCTATTTTGTTGCATACATAATTTTCGATTGTGGTTGGTGGAATAATGCTAATCTACCTCTTCCAAAGATGTTTTATTACATGGCAAAAGAGATTTGGTAGTTGTGATTTAATTAAGGACTTTGACATAGGGAGTTTCTCCCCTATATTATTTGTTTGCACCCACTTAAGTCTTAAGGGATCTTAAAAGTGAAAGAAAGAGGGAAACAGAAAAGAAAGACTAACTTCATTTGAGGACTCAACTCATAGTCGATGCCTTGAATCCAGAGGAAGGGAGTTCCAAGCCAAATGTAGGCAGTGTCTGAGAAAGTGGAAAGGCAATCAAAGCAATTCTTCCTGGATTTTCCAGAATGGAATGAATTTTGACGATACCGTGATTTTGTTTTTAGCTCAGTGAGACCCATGGAACTTCTGCAGAATTTTAACATAGTAAAATTGCATTGTTTTTAGGCACTGAAATTTGTCATTGCTTATTACATCATCCTTAGAAAACCAATACATCATTAAAATCACAAACATAGATATTTATAATCCTTTTTCTACCTCTTGATTTTCTATATATTAGAAAATACTTTATCCTCTTTGGGCACATTTGCCCACCTTTGGACATTTCGCAGAAAGTTAGGACTATACATGTGATGTTACTTTCAGTCTACTAAAATTAACTTTGAAATGAGCTATTCTTAACATGTGTGAAATGTGGTATCTTTAAAATGAATAGTTTCCTTACATATTTGATACTCTTCATTTAAATATAACACAATAAAATCAAAGTTCTCTGGATCATGAATGAACCTGAAATGTAGTTAATTCTTTTTGACGTAGGTTATTGTAAGGCCTTTGTTCACTTATATTCCTACTTTCAAATTTTATTCTTCTTGTGATTTGTATAGAGGTAATATATTTAGAAGGAAATTTAAAAATAAAACCACAAGAAAAACATTAGGAACAGAGATCAGAGAAACAGCATCCCCAACCCCTCGAAGCAGGTATGGTGGAGGGCTGATATTCCTGGAGGTGAATGTAGTGTGAGGACATGTACAGGTGTGATCCTGTGCCTTTGTATCTCATACAGTGTTGTAAACCAATGCTTCCTCAATAAAAACACAACAAAATAGACAACTCAGAACTTGAAGGAAGTGTTAACGGTCTTCCACTTTGTTGTCTCCTGCCACTGATAACTTTACAAAGTTTTCCTTGGTCATTTTCCAAATATCTACTATTCTGTTTTTATTTAGGCTCCCTCTGTCTTTTTAAAATCTTTATTATTTCATGCCATCAAGTATTGCAGTAGCTTCTTATTTGCAAAATCTTCTTCACCACTATTCTTTGCCTTCTGTTCCATTGTTCTTCACTTCTGAGCCTACCAGCGCCTCCAAGTCACATGACTTTCCCAAGCAGGCGCACTCTGGTGAATATGTTCAAGTTCACTGGAGCCCAGGTACCCACCATCATTCTCTGGTTTCCCATAAAGCATTTGGTAAGGGTTGTGTCATTTAGAAATAATCTTGAATATGTTAAAACTAACACAAAAATCATTTACAAGCTTTGGTTTTGAATTTTTTATAACAAATTACTTGCACCACACCCCTTAATTGACCTCCACCCCACAGCATTTCATTGGAGAAAACACACATGTACTCACACAACAACTGCTGTTCTAATCAGTTCTGCCAGATGAATCTTCATTAGATGCAGCTTTGAGCTGATGACTTCTCAGCTCCAAAGCCTTCAGTGACCTTCTCACTGCAGAATAAACTCTTAGAGGAGCCCTGCCAATTCCCCCTGCTCTTTTCCTCTGAAAACTTTATCCTTGTTATCACCTTCATTAGTGGATAGTTTTCTTTGTAACACCCCATTACTGTTGAAACTTTTGGATATAATTGCTTGATATTTGCCATGTGTTGCCTTTTACTCTGGGTATCTGCATATATCTATATCTATATCTATATCTATATCTCCTTTGTTAACTTTTGATCACTGTGTTTTATACTTAAGAAGAAAATAAACATACCTATTAGATGTTTAGGTATGTGCAAGGTAAGTGGATGGATAGATAAATGGATACAGCCTCTTTAGACTGTTTATTATGGTATCTTCATCAGAAGCTTTGCACCCTTCCTCTGTCTACACTGGACACTGAAGTCTGTTCTACCAATCAAAAGGAAATAAGTACCAATATTGTTATATTCTTAATTCTGCTCCTTCAAGGTTCAGGACCAAATATGTAACATTAGACATCTCATTATCCCACCAAACTGTCCCGATGATGTCTTTTATTAATAGTTGTTTCCACTAAATCTTTTGAAATGGGGATACTTGGCGATAATCCTTTCTCTATTTATCTTCCAGAGTGAAGTCCCAGATTCCCTCTAATAGCATTTGGAAAGACTTTGATAATAAGTTCTCCTTTGTAAATTAAACAAATAGTTCATAACATCAACCTTGAGAGATTACAGATTTGCTTTATTTCCTATTGAGACTATTAACCTTGTATTTTAGTTTTAAAATTCATTTCTTAATCATGTCACACTTTGATAATATTCCTCACCTCAGTCTCCTATAAGTTATGATGAATCATTATCTCCAGCAGTTCACCCTCATTGTCTTTGAGATAGCCTTAGGGGAATGATAGAAGCTAATATTTCTTGAGGACTTGCTAATACTCAGGTTTTTATATGCATTATTTAATTTAAGCCTTAGAAATAACTCTGTGAACCAGGTGGTTTCACTTATTTGTGGAATATAGCGAAACAAAGCAAAGGATCAGATGATGTCAAACCAACGACAAGCCATAGAAATCTGACTAAAATTAAGGATACAAGATTGGGGTGGGGGGCACACTGGGGAGAAAGCAGCACAGTGGGCTGTGTGGACTGAGGGTGTCTTGGTGGGTGTGGTGTGGTGACATGCATCTGAGAAGGTATAAGCCTGTGCCTCTGAGTCACATCCAGTGTTATAAACGAAAGTTACTGCAATTAAAGAAAAAAAAAATGACCAACAACCAAATAAAATTGCCCAAACTTGGAATAATTAGGTAAATAAGCATCAATAAAGCCCAAAATTCACCTTTAAAATTTTTTTATGAGATTATGAATCCTATTTTACAGTCAAGGCAGCTGAGTCTGGGAGTCAGGTTGTTTCTCACAGATTTTATGGTGCATTATAGATGGGAGAGGACTTTGTTAATTGGAGGCTTGTGTTCCTGCTACCGTATCACCTATCAGAATGAACCAGTGCAGTTCAGTGAACTTCAATAGGCCTTGCAAACTAGAAGCAACCTGGCCTCCCTCCCTGGTGACCTATTCCCTCAAGTTGTAAGATCAACTTTTTGATAATAATGTTTGTTATAAAGAAAATTGCTGTCAGAATCTCAAGTCTTTTCAGCTCTCATAGTGACTTAACCCACTAGAAATGCTGATTTAGAAGAGAAACTCATTTTTCTGTTTAAGTGTTTACTCCTTAGTTGTTACAGCTGTTATATTTCCAGGATTTTCATTCATTTCACTTTAGTATGTGACAGCCTCTAATTTCTTGTGTAGCTCACAGGAACAAGTATAAGGCTAAACCTAGTAATACAGGTCCTTTGTCTCCCAAACCTTTTCTTATATGTGCCTCTCTTCTTCATGAAGACAGAAAAGTAATAACTGCTCCCTAATCATTCACCCAAGACCAGCGTTCCTTTTGCACTCTCAAAATTCAGAGTGATTGAAGGGCACTATAGTTTTTAGGTCAACCAATTAGTTTTCATATGCATTTACATAAATCCCATGAACAGCTATTTCCAAGAACTATTCTGTCTAATTTGCACTTTTATGGTTCATGAGAAATTTGGGTGGCTTCAAAGCTCTCAAAGTTCACTGGGGTCAGGGCAGGTAGATATACAACCCATGATCAGTGGTTTCTTCCCTTTTTTGTCTTTAACAAGGTCAGATCTCCCATTTTGAATTTCAGTTGAGTCTGGCCATGTTATGGCAGTTGCCCTCAGATTAACATCCCTGTACTTCTATTCTGACTGTAGAATGACTCAAAATACCTTAACAAAGAAACACTTACAGCTTAAGAAAAGAGATGTAAACTGCAACTGGAAGGATTTAGCTAAGATATGTGAGTACTTTGAAACACTGAGGTTACTAAAACTCAAATTTCTGTAACATTAGAAATGAATCCTTTCTTCAGAGATTTTCGGAAGGGGAGACTTCAGTACAATATGATTTGTCTCATCATGAATAATATAACATTCATTTTCATTTTTTTTCTTTGACTAAACTGTGAACTCTCATTTAAATAAGGGACTGATCTTGCTTTTCAGTACCTTTGTGGCTATCAGTATTTACTATAAATACTTCACAGAGATGTGTATCTAAGTATCACAATCTGTTATTCCTTCCATATTAATGAGGGTAAGGAAATCCAATGGATTTTCCAAAGTTAGTGTTTGTGTCTTTATTCATGGTGAGGTTAAATGTTTTTTAGGACAGTACAGGGAAGATAAAATGCCTGCTATGTGTTATACATCTTCTGAGATACTCTCAAAATGTACCAGTCCTCATAATATTTCACTAAAGATCGTTATGCTAATGATGTTCATTAAGAGAGGAGAGGAGAAACAGATGCAATTTCAATGAAATACCCCATTTCCAATCATAATTCTTCATGTAAATGTTATTCTAAAAATATAAACTGTTTGAAAAGGAAAATGTATGACTATTTAATATGTGGCCTTATTCCAGTTGGAAATCAAGTAAATACAACTCTGGCTAAGTAGGTTTATATTGTTCTGCAATATTGATATCCGCATCTATATTATTAAACTCATTTTTGTTTTTGCTTAAATCTATAATTTTTTTTCCCCTCTCCTTATCCAGGAGGCAGAGAAATAATCTAATCAGCTATTAAGCAAGACTGAAAAAAATCTTGATTTAAATACATTAAGGATAATAGTTAATAAGAATTTGAATTACCTTATTTCCCTTTGGGTTTGAGTTCAATACTAATGCTTTTACACAGTTCTCATTGAAATATCTACCTGTACCTTTGTTTCTTCTTTCTTTGGATATTTGTGGAGTAAACATTAAAAAGGTGCTTTCTGGTAAAGGGTTACTTGCAGACTGTTTGTCCCTGGCTCTGCATTGCTGCCCTTGATGTCTAGAATGAGCTGGAAGGATATCTGTACACCTGACGACTCTGCACACAGTTTTTTATTCATTGATTTTTTTTACTTTATGTAAATTGATAGCCAGTCCATCTATTACCCTACCACTTAATTTATTTATAATTCCCCACTCCTAATTTATGTTATAACCTTATTTTTGTGTAACTCTTGGTGTAAAGTCAGCATTAGAAAAAGTATAAACATGGTTTGGCTTCAGTGCATGGCTGGCTCTGTGTAAACCAGTCTGATCTCCTTCATGATGGTATTGAGTGGCCTTGCAATCCCCACACCTCCATAACCATGTCCAGGTGACTAAGCATCTTATTACCTTTCCACAGCTCTAGTTCTTTCTAAATTTCTAGTTTATTTTTTATTTGCAATTTTTATGCAGTCTTTCGTCAGTTCAGTTTTCCTGCCGGAGCACCTTGCAATGCCTTTATCTTTTTAAATTTCTGCTTCTCAAATATTTTATTCACCTTCCAGCATTTCAGTCCCAAAGTCCATTTTGTAAAATATTGGTATGTAGTCATTAAGCTATGCTTACTTTTTTTATATACCCCTTTCCCTTGAAATATCCATTTATTCTTATTATTACCAAGGCAGAAGTATTAAATGAGATCCATGGCTGTATAATGCATATTTGGCTGTATGGCTTACTTTTTCTCCTTCAATTCAATTTGTGCTAATGGAAGTACTTGTCTTGCTCAGGCAAGCCATAGGAAAGCCACAAGTGATTCATTTCAGTGACTCGTGTGTTGTTCCGTCGGGTTCTATATGTGAGAGAGACATACTCTTTACTTTTCAAAATTCAAATTCAGATGAGGATTTATACAAAATTTACACATAAAGCTGTGAGACATAGCAGTAGTGTATGTTTTTAAAAAGAGACAAGTTGTTGATAGAGTAGCTCTGGTTGGTTCTAGAGTTCTTTTTTTATGTAGATTTGGTACTGGCAAAGAAGCAGTCACAAAGCATCTATCTGTCCTCCAGGAGGATGAAGTGCTGTAAGTACCCTGAGGAAATATAACGTGTAGATTAAGGTAACGCTCAGAAGAGGAAGCTTTTCTTTGTGATTTTTGTTACTAGGAATTTTCCCAGATGTTATTAGCACCTGCTGCTCTGGCTAAATTCGATATATAGCTTTCCTGGTAATAGGAGATAGATGTCTGCTGCTTTCTAAACTGCAAGGGAATAAAGGAAACACCTGTGATTTGGAAGATTTGGAGTTAGGTGAGGGAATGAGGGGCTGTATGTTGTCTACAAAAAGAATCTTATATAGTGGTTCTTATTTATTTTTGTGCAGAGTATTTCATACATTTTCTCTTTTTATTCCAGGTGAAGGAAGAGAATGAGGAAATAGAACATTTTAGGAGGGAGTGTTCTTAGGGGGAGTATTGTTTTTCAGATCTTAGTTGTCTCACTATAATTTCTAAAGATCTGTAAAGCAAATGCAGATCTGTAAAGTACCAATGTCTGATTATTCTAACTGCAAGTTAGAAAATTGCAGTTAATACCATTGAGGAGTTCTAATTTTTTATGCTGCATATTTCCTCCATAAGGAGCTTTTTCTTTTAGATTCTAATTTTTGCAGTGAGCTACAGTATCATTTTGTCAATGCGGAAGTCTTGTACCAAATTCTAGACTATAATTCTTGGAATTAATAGAACTTTTCCTGCTGTGTATTTGATTTTCATCAATTTGTATAAGAGGGGACTTGTCTTCAGGAATATATAGTAGGAATAAAAGAGGAATAAATATGTTTGCACTAAAAGGTATTGGGAAAATGAGATTGGGATAGAGCAAACCTGAACTTAAGAATTGAGTTCCAGTGATTGCTATAGAAAAGTAACTAAAAACGTAGACAGAATACCTTTGTGTGGTACTGCGTTCATGTGCAGGTAGAATTAATGACAACAGACACCTTGTTTTTGTTTCTTTATAGCAATGTAAAGTAGGTATTCAATAGGTAGTTATTGAGTAAAATCATGAGTGAATGAACCAAGGAGTATCAGAAAGTATTCAAAGCCCGGGGATCTATCTAGAAAGTGACTAAGCATCTCATATTTTTTGTAACAGCAAAGTAAAGTAAATTTATAAGCATTTTATTGAAATTTCAGATCTTATCACTCTTGATGAAATACAGAAATTTGTAGTAAGTCCTCACTGTTATCAGCCTCAAATGTGCAAAATAGTACTTGCTATCTTTTTAAAATTGTGTTTCTTACTTGTTAATATGAACATAAAATAACTTAAAAGCTTTTTATGTCATTACCAGACCTTTCTTTTTCCATGGTCCTGAATTTCATGTAAAAATTGGTCTTTTCTAGTTTTATTTGTTTTGGGAGTCTGTCATCAGTGATTAGAACTGATGATAAAGGCATATTAACTTATATAAAATTATTTCTAACTGTTTTTATAATTGTGTATGTTTTTATGATTTATGTTAATGTATGAACTACTTGAGGACTAAGATCGTTTTATTTAGTGACCTACATGTCTCTTATCACATTACACACAACAGATGTTGGGCTAATAAACAGATGTGTTGATGAATGACTATTGAAATTTTCAAAGGTAAAAATGGACCTCAGGTTTCATAGGTCAAATGAACAAATGTGCTGGCAAGGAGCAGCCCTCCTGAGTTCTGAGTACGTGGTTCCTGGGACTTAGAGCTTATAAGAAGATACAACCAAGTGTTTCATGTCAACAACATATCACAGAACCAACTACAGCACCCAGCTTCCATAAAACTTGCTTGACTTATAATATATTCAGTTATTAAGTGGAGATAACTTTCTGTTTTTAACTGTTCTGTTTCTACAAACTCACTTCAACCCCTCTGGGTTCTATGTTATGATGGATGACTGTGTTCCATTCTGTTTAAGTTACTATTTGGTAAAACTTCCCAGAACACTGTAAGATTTTAGCAATAGCTTCCAGTTAGCTCTTCATCTGTTTTCAAGTGACCTGGCAATCCTACCCTTCTCTCTGAAGTGGGCTTTGTATGGTCTCCCATTGCCTCAGCCAATTAAGACCTTAAAATTAGGCTTTGAGGAACCCTGTTCATGCTTCCAGGAACATAATAGCACCACTTTTCATTGAAGGAGATGAGAAGTGTTTAAGTTTGGCCAGTGAACAAAGCAAGGATAAAAACAAGTGCTAAAATCACAATTAGCCCTGAATATTTTAATGCAAAAAGGGTATCAGTTTTTGGACAGTATTCCACCATTATGCTTGATTTCCCTCCATAATTTATGGTTCAGAGTTTTTCACTTCTTATAGAGATAAATATCTTATATATTAAGGCATTTTGAGAAAGGTGCTGCACCCTTATTTTTTGATACAGATAGTTTTGCTACCCTAGATTTAAGTTTAGATTGAATCATTTCTATTGCCTGCACCCCAAATAAGATCCTGGACTGTAAATTCTTCAAAGGATTTTTCTCTGATTTAGGTGGGAAAGATGAGCAGGCTTGACATTGTGCTATGACACTTTTATGGATTTTATGTATTCTTATAAATTATCATTATCATCTAAGAGTGAATGCCTTAACTTCTATTTGTGATAGTTTGACTTGTTTCTCCTTTAAAGATTCTGGCATTTTGTATTGAACAGTCACTGTCCTTTGCTTATCACATCATCCTTGTGACTAACAAGAATGAAGAGTGACCTCCATGTTGGCAAATGGTAGAAGGGTTCTCGCTTCCTCTTTATTTGTCAATTGAGAATCAGTTAAGAATATCAAGATTGGTATTCTTGTTTCAGTAATGAAAGTATTTGTAAATAGGAAACATTTTTAAAGCAGTACTTTACTTAAATCTTGTTTTATAATTTAAATGCTTCAAGTAACTCACTTTTTTCTTGGATTGAGAATGAAAAATATTATTGACACACACATCTATTTAAGTGTATGTTATATTTATGTATTAGCCTCATGCTGATTTTACTCTTAGACTTGCGTTTCTGAATATTTAGCTCTGGAATCAGCTCAGTGTTCAGGAACCAGCATGAGGAAATAATGATTATATCTGTGTTCTGTTCTATCACGGTGATTCTGCCCACAGTGTGACATAATGGATGTTTCTCAGTAAAGGCATTATGAATGTTTTGAAGTATACTCTTCTTTATGATACAGGATTCTCCCTCACATTGAAGGGCATTTGGTTATCCTGGTTTCCAAACACTGGAAACCATTGACCCTATCCATACTCTGAACAAGAATTCCTTCCCCAACCCCTTCATTCTTTCAGAGAATTATTAGATGTTTTTTCTCACAGCACCAAAAGCATTTTATTGTACTGACTTTTTTATATCCTTTATGTCTTATAAACCACATGAGAACATAAATCTTGTCTTAAATATATTGATGTTCCAGCACCTATCATGGTATGTTATACAAATGTATTCAATTGATTACATGTTTATTCATCAGGTAAAACACAATACTAATTTTATTAACATTTACATAATTGTTTCAACTTAGCATTTCCCTCAGTTATTAAACAATGTGGTGAAATCATCTAGCCACAGACATCATATCATGAACTTTATTTATCTACCAATTTATTTATTCCTATGTTTATATCCTGACTTGTTCTCTAACAGATCTTCAGAGTTGATTTAATTAAAACTGTACAATATCATAGAGTGACACTGTCCAAAAGAAATGAGATACAGATGTGAGCTAAGTATGTAATTCTCAATTATCTTTTAGTCACTTTAGGAAAGGTTAACAACACAAGTTAACATACTGATATATTTTATGTAGCCCATTATATCCTAAATACTATGTTTTTTTTTAAAAGATTTATTTTTTATTTATACAAGAGCTGGGGTATAGGCCAAAGGTACGGAGGGTGAGAAGATTCACCGGAGACAGACTGGGGAGCAGAACAGGCAGACAGACCGAAAGCACTGCTGAGGGGAGCAGTGGGTGAGACAGGAGAGGTCTGCCACACCATGTCAGAATCTCCCTGGCCGGCGGGAATCAAACAGTGCTGCGGAGGCTGGGGACAGTCTCACAGCACTGCTCTCAACTCGCTGCACCACCAGGGAGACCCCTAAATAGTATCTTTTCAACATGTAGTCAGTATGGGAAGCTAGTAAGATGTTTTGCATTTCTTTTTTATATCAAGCTTTTGAAATCTGGCATGCGTTTTACATGTACATCACATCTCAGTTCTGTCTGTCTGTATTCCATGTGCTTTGTTGTCATATGTGGCTCATGCTAAGGGATTGGACATCACTGCCTGGAAGACCTTCTGTGTTGACCTTTGTTTCATTTCGTCATATCTTTGATGAGAGATTCATCTGTAGTAGGATTGCTAGACCTCTTTAGAAGAATTAAGGTGTAATTTAGTTCTAAGTTCTTAGAACTAAGAATGTAAATGGAAACTCTTTTACTTTATTATTATTCTTCCTTGTGAAAAAATATTTTATATATATCTCAAAAATCATTTAAGGAATAGTAAAAAAAAAGTGTCATCTACAAAACAACAATAGAAGAAGGGAAGTTAAAGACTTACAGAAATTATTTGTATAGGTTACAGTCTTTGGACTTTACAATTTTCTGTGTCTGTTTAAAAACACATGGTAGAGAATAGCACAATTATTTATGTTTGGGGATAGTAAAGATAACTGCAAATAAGAAAGAAGGACATTTTAAGGGCATTTATTTACCTTCTTTACCTAGATTTTTCTGTTTTCTTTAGTTTGCAGTAATAAATGTGGATGTTTATTAAATATAGAGTTCTTTCTTTGGTGTACCCAGGCTATATTTATTGTCTTTGGTTTAGTGTAGAGCTTAGTAAATGTTTTGCTGAGGTCAAAGTTATTTTCCATTCAGACTATGAAGTCTAAATTGCTTAGGTAGTTTCAACTGCCTATGCCAAGTTGTTTGGTGCTAGCTTTTTATTTTTCAAAATTTCGCACCTTCTAATGAATTTGGGTTTTTATTAGCTATATGGAAAGTAAATGAAAAGAAACCTTATGTTTTCTGAGTACCTGCTACATGCCAATCCCTGTTAGACATGTTACATAATTTCTCAGATATTCTTTCATTCATGGAGAAATTTCTATTTCTGACTTCTTAATGAGGAACTTGAAACTCATGGAGATGACATGGGCAGTAAAGCAGAAGAGACTCCTTTGTAACATGTCCCTTGACTGGGAGTGCAGGATATGTCTGTATGTCTCCTTATTCACATTAAACTGTGGCCCATCCCTATTATTCACCCTGCAGCCTGCAATAATTATTTTGTAACATAAATTATATCATCTTACTACCCTGCCTCAATAGTACAAGGGTCTATGCATTTAGGGGTAAAAAATACATTTTTTTTTTTTTAATCACGATTTGGAACATCCCTCCCAGTTTGGTTTCTACCTGCTCTCCAAGTTCTTCCACTTCCCCTCCCAACTTGGCATTAAGGTCTAGACACATTCTATACACTGGCTTTATTTTTGTCCCTATTACATGTATCATAGTTTTCACACCTGTTTTGCCTACACTTCTCGTCTTCTCTCTCTTCCTCTACTTCCCTAGGCACAAAGCTTTTGTCTTTTCTTGCTCTAAGTCTCAGCTGAAATGTTATTTTCTCAGAGACAGCTTGCTCCATCACCGAATCTGAGAAGGCCCCTCCCTTATTTATAACATTGAAACTTGCTATGTACTTCAGAGCACATAAAGCTATTATTTTACCTTTGTGTTTCTCATGTATTTATTTCTGTACTGTCTGTTCTCTCACTGGGTATAAACTCCATGAGGCCAATAATCATATCTTTTGCCCTTACGGTAGTGGGGGCACAAATAACATTTATTGGGAATAAACATAGCCTTTTGCTTCTGGATTGCCATAATCTCATCCCAAATTGTTCTTCCTAACTTCATTTTTCTCGTTGTAAGAAATACTAATTGGATTGATTTCCCAATCCCTTCTCTTTACTCTAATGGGCTCTATTTACTGACCCACCTAAATGGCTATCTAAGCAGTCTTGACCTGCCTTTGTAGCTCACTTTCCTCACCACAGGGACTATTTCGAGAAATAACGTCCAGTTAAGGCCATTCTGACTTTTTCTTGATTGAAAAGTTCCAACTCAAACTAGGAGAGAGAACCTCTTTTTAATGCTTTGGTCATGCTATTGAAAGACTTTAAACCTTACCTGTCAGTTATCATATCCCATTTCAAGAAAACTGTGAGAGCAGAGAAATAAGTCCACATTTAGAAATAAAACAAAACTGAACTATACTAAAGACATGGGCCATGGAGTAGGCTTGTTGGTGTCAAGCCCTTGTACACATTTAACCTCATTTATGCTTGTATCCTCTATCAGTTGCTGCATCTCATTCCTTCCTTTTGGCTTAAACTATCAATAGTTACACTTACTATTCCCTTCAAATCAAGCAAATTCATAGGTTAATATTCCCAACCACTTCTCTGACTTTATAAAGTGAGGGACTCTAAGAATCCACTCTGGTTTTTTGTGTTAAATTAAAAAATACTTCTGAGTATCACTACAAGATTGCCTTAAATTAATTTTAATTAGTTTGGAAAAATTTCTGCTACTGTATATTTTTCTGTATATATACTGTATATATTTATACTGTATATATATTTATATATATATTTGTATATGTATATATATTATATACATATATTTATATATATATTTATATTTACTATCCCCAAACATAAATATATATATTTATAATATATATATTTATAATATATATATTTATATATATTTATACTGTATATATACTGTATATATACTGTATATATTTCTGCTACTGTATATTTTCTGTCCCAAACTCCTTCAATTTCTGAAAATCTAGAGTGATAAAATACCTATGAATGACGTGCATATACATGTGTATGTATCTCTGTGATATAGAATGGTTATATACTTTTAAATGCTGTTTTATTGCTAAAATTGTCTTTTTATTTTGGTTCTATTGAAACTATTTGTTTAATTTTTTGAGTCAGCATTTTTCACCAGAATTTAGAAATAAACATGAAATTTAAGTTTTGTTGGAAAGGTAGACAGTATATAAACACCTACTAGTGTGACATCTTCCTATACTAGAATTATGAATTGGCATTGATAATTTGCATAGACTTTTGTTCATACTAGTAAAGTCATTGCTACTGAATTATGTAAGACTTAATGCTATCTCACTGTAGTTTGTCAAATATGTTCAACTATGGGAAGACAAGAGGCTCACCACTTTGGCTTCATTAAGTTATGTGAAACTGAGATTTAAGTGATGGATCTGAGAAGATGCATATAGAATGGAATAGTAAGTGACAGCAATGATCTACTTGACTCAGTATTCTATTTCTGACGGTGGCACCAATGTTTTGATAGAAATGCATGCCTTATAATTCACTTAAGTCATTTTCAAATAGACTCAAGTATACTCAAAACCTCATTTCCTTTAAAATTAACCTGTATGCCTTAAAAAACTTCCTGAATTGCTTTTTTATTTTCTAGAAAAACTTCATTTTTAAAAAATTGTTATGGAAGTACCATTTTTTTTTACATCCTTGCCAGTGTTTTGATACTATAGCACCCCCGCCTCCCTTCAGGTGTCGTTAAGAATAGCATTCCTATCACCTCAGCATCAGTAGTCAACCACCCATAGTCCATTGTGTCCCTGCTCCCCCCTCCAAGGTGCCCTACCACACAGGTAACCTTTTCATCTTCTGATGCGCAGCTTATCAGACTAAACTATTTACGTTGAATCTGTCACAACTTCAGTATACTTCTTAAAACATCATTCCAGGTTGCCACTTCCAGCATATATGCATAGACCCATGAAGTGTTATACTTGCTATTCCCTTCAATTCAAGCAAATTAATAGATTAATATTAATTTAATATTATCTCTATAAGAAATGACTTCTAGATGTTTTAGGCTTCTATCTGAACCTCAGATAATGTCATTCCCTTCTTGCTTCAAGGCTGCTATTTCTGTTATTTTTATTTGTTCTTTAAAATATTTGATGTCTAATTCTGCAAGCCACTCTGAGTTGGACAAGGAGCATTCAGTCAGTGATGGCCGAATTCTTGTCCTTCGGAGCTGGTGATTTTTGTGAGCTATCATGACATATACCAGATTTGACCGTTGTTTCTTTCCCAATTAGGCTTTGCTTTGCTTAAAGTATTTTGCTTTGCTCCTACCACTCAATAATGCAGTGACAAATAGCTCAATTTAAAAATGGGGAAAAGTCGGGCTAGACAGTTCTCCAAAGAAAATATAAAATGGCTAATGATCACATGAAAAGATGCTCAAGATTATTAATCACCAGGAAAATTAAAATCAAAACTACAATCCGATACTAGTTCATACCCATCAAGACAGCTATAATCAAAAAGACAAGTAATTACTGTTGGAGATGTGGAGCTATTGGAGTCCTCATACACTGCTGCTGAGGGTATAAAATGGTGCAGCCCCTTTGGAAAGTAGACTGGCAGTGATGTTTAGAGTTACCATATGACTCAGCAATTCTGTCCCTAAGTATATACCCGGTAGAAATGAAAACTATGTCCACACAAAAACCTGTACACAAATATTCATAGCCATCTAATGTTCATTGTAACTTAACAGTGGAAACAACCCAGATGTCCCACAACTGGTGATTAACTAAATGAAAGGAAATATAGCTATATAATAGAATATTATTTAGCAAGACGAAGAAATGCAGCACTAATAAACTTTACAATGTGGATGAACTTTAAAAACATGCTAAGTGAAGAAATCAGTCACAAATGATCACATATAATTCATTTAGATGAAAGGTCCCCAGTAGGCAAACCTGTAGAGGCACAATGTACTTTAGTGATTGCCTGGTGTTGGTGGAGAGGGCTGGATGAGTTGGCAATGACAACTAAGAGTATAGACTTTTGTTTTTTTCAGGGAGGGGTTAATGAAATGTTCTAAAATTGATTATGGTGATGATTATACAGCTCTGTGAACACACTTAGAACTGTTGAATTATATACTTAAATTGGGTGAATTGTGTGAGGTATGGCTTATCTCTGTTAAGCTATTACCATAGGAGTCCTTTATTCTGCATATTCAATTTCAGCATGGTGAAAATGGGAAAAGTTTAAGGTTTGCCTCCTACAGAGCTTGGATGACTTTCTAGGTTTGTTCTTGTATGGTATTAGTTGATTCTAAGTTGCACTGAGGTACTCTGCTAGATTATTCATGTCTTCTAGCCTTTGGTTGGACAAGTACACAAGCGCTTACACATATGTACAGAAACACATCTTAATGCTCTGTTTACATAATGTCCATTCAGTAGTAGTTCCCTACTGTTCCTACTGTTTCCTACTACTGCCTTTCCCAGCTAAGAATAGTGGTGCTTATAATTCCATGAAAGAAATTGCCTTGAGTGTGTGCATGTGTGTTTGTGTGTGTATGTATTACTCATGGAATGGGTGATGCACCTCAGGTCCACTAGTGAAAATTTAAAAATTTCAGTTGATTCCCACATCCTAAAGAAAACACGGACTTGCTCAAGAAGAAGTATATTGTACAATATACAAGAAGTATATTGTCTGAGATTTACATTTTGATATTTTGCTGGCCTCCGCTGTATTGAAAAAGAACACAGTATTCAGTATATTCTTACAAGTAGCTTTATTTTTCAGAATATTAAAATTGGATCCCATGTGCATAAATAATATTCATAGAATTGAATTTTCTAACTTTTCACTACTCAGCAGAGCGAGAGAGATAAACACAAGGTGCAGAAAAATAAAATTGGAAACTGCAACATTGAATGGCTAGGCTCCAGTTGCTTTTACATAGTTTCTAATAACCAAGATTTTCTATGCAACTGACTCTTGATTCTTTGTGCAAATAGGCTAGTTGTAGGATGATGAATGCAATCTACATAATATTAGAAACAAAATCACTATCATTATTTCCTACTTTCTCTTTTAGCCAGTAATTGTAAGTAAAGCAACCAGGAATTAGTCTTTTGAAAAAGTATTTTGTGTTTTATATAATACATTAAAAAAAAAGCCCTACTATGCACAAGAGTAGGGAGATTCAAAGAATAATAATATCTTGTCTGTCTGCTAGAGAAGATCTGCCCAGCAGTGTAAATGTTTATTTGCTGCACTCTTGTGCACATTGCTATAGATATCAGTGAAGTGCTGTATGCACATGTAGTGAGGATGGGTCAGGGAAGTGAGAGAGAGATCTCATCTCATTTCAGTTGAGAAAAATAGGTGTTTGCCAGGCCAAGGAATAGGCAAAAGAAATAGCCCACAGAAAATCACAGAATTCTGAAATGACCATCCTTGCCAGGGAAAGAGGAAGAAATTCAGAGGTGAGGATAGAAAATGGTTTCCTTAGCTGTGAAGCAGGACAGAATTTAGATAATTGAGAAGTAGGAGTGGAGAGGCTGATAGAGGATGAACCTGGCAATGGTTTCATATTATGAAGTGTTTTATATCAGCTGCCAGATGTTTTCCAGTAAGTGTGATAATTTCTTTTACTTATTTGTGGAACAATGCTAGGGGTAATGGGGAAGCTGCTTTTTACTTATAATGCTCACATAAAGTGCTTTCCTGAAGGCTGTTGTATCATTAGGGACTTGGAGCTGCAGTGTTGTTCAACTTGGTAAATATGCCTGTGTCTACCTTGATTGCTTTCAGAGAGAGAGAGAGAGAGAGAAAGAGAGAGAGAGAGAGAGAGATTAAGAGAGAGAGAGAGAGAGAGAGAGAGAGAGAGAGAGAGAGAGAGAGAGAGAGAGAGAGAGAATGCCTGTGTGTGTGTGTGTGTGTGTGTGTGTGTGTATGTAGAGTAGTCTCATGTCACTCTTCAGACCATACTTTAATGGGACAAGTATTTTTTCTCTATTAGAAAAAAGAGGAATTGGTAACAAAGGACTGATTTCAAGTAGTTACAGGAAAGGTGTCTTAAGTGGATTCATTGGTTTTATATTGCTTCAGTCCAACATTTAACTCAGTCTACAGGAATAATGAAAGCCATTTCTTAAGATCAGAAAAACAAACAAAATTAGATAGTTCTCATGTAAGCCAAAGGAGCTGTTTCATTTTTAGCTGCCATGCTTTGTTTTTTGAAAAAAGATGGATGTTTATTATATTTGGTAGGCTATCAAGATTTACTTCAGTTCTCTGGAGTATGCAAGTTAATGATTTTAGCCTAAATTTTTTGTATTACTTTATAGAAAACAATTGGACAATTTGAATATCAGATGGTTTATTTCCAAAATCATATTATAGTCTTGAAATTGTTCTGTGTGAATGTTTTGTTGGAGTTTGCACATTGTCAGTTCTGGTTATTCTAAATCACTTTTGATCTTTTTTTTTTATTTTGTTTGGTGAAAATGTGCAATTAAAGCCAGTGGAATGTATATTCTATAAAATTCTTACCTAGATATGGGTCTTTTGTGCTGGTTGATGTGTAGATCAACCAATAGGGACTAGGTGGATGATCTTTATTAGGAGGACTTTAAATTTTAAGTCATCTTATAATTTTATACTCAATTTTCATATTTTATATAAAATGTTTTTATGTTTTATAAATGAAATAACTATTTAATATTCAGTTGTATATGTAATGAACGTATGTAAGTAGAATATCTATTCCTTTAATATTTATAATATTCCAAATTAACTTGTGAAAAATTAACAAATTAGGTTTATGATATGAATAAGGTTTTTTTTCAACAATATTTTAAATTTATCATTATATTGGTAGGTGGTACAGAGATACATGATGAACCCAGTAGACTCTGAGGTTGATGGGAATAGATATGTCTTGTTTCTTTTTTTGTGTTGAATCTGAATTTAACTTTTTTTCTATCCCTATACTCAGTGTGATATACTGATTTTACAGTATATTTGTGGGGTACCTTGTGAAAAAACAAGGTCAATAAGGTCTGCTTCCTACTGACAAATTGTTAAGTAAGGAAGATGCGAAGAACACAAAAACTATGCAGCCTGTCTTTAAAAATCCTTTCTTAATGGAGGTTATGTTTATATCAATTTAGGACATGGTTTCATCATTCTACAACTGTCAGCCTATCCTTAAGTAATAGCTGTCATTTACAAATTGCTGTAGGTATTGGATATGTTTCTGCCTCCTCTACCCCAGAGGTCTAGGACCAATTGTTGTGCTGGCTTTTTTATATAATACATGAAAATTCCTGTGTCAGCGATTTTCTTGTTCTTAGTTGCTCTCCCAGTTTTTAGATTTGCCATATTACTCTGTAATATGAAATAAGAAATATGACAATCTGCTTATAGTATTTGCAAATTTATTATAGAGGAATATGTGAAATACATATTAATCCCACTACAAGTATGCTGCAGCTCCAGATTATTCTTCTTAATGTGATTGTCTATGACTCGAGATGGACTCTGCATAGATCAGATGCCATCTCTAAATGAGGCAAATATTTCTTTTGCCATTTTATTTAGGAAGTATTGATGTTAGGAAACTAAACCATTTAGAAAAAAATCAAGCTGATAAAATAGATATGGACACTCCACACATTTATCATTAAAAATACCTCAGATGTTACCTACCTTAACAAGGAGGTGTTAATCATATGAAAACACTGTAAAATACATCTGAAAGACATAGACGTATCCTGGAAGAAATAAAAGACATACTGATTTTTTGGATAGGAAGACTAAAATATCATAAAGATAGCATCATTTATTTCTAAATTAACTTATAAATTTAATGCAGTTTCATGTAATGCAATTTCATATACCATTTAATCCAATTTCATATACCATCTTACTTTTTTTTTTTTTTAAACTGGAGCTTGGAAGCTAATTATAAAACTCATGTGGAAGAATGAAAAAGCAAAGTATCCAGTAAGATCCTGTAAAAGAATAGCCAGGGTAAAGGGTAGTTCTAAACCTCTATGATTAAAAAAAAAAGACTACAGAGAGCAGTATTACAGAGTAAAATTAAAAAGTTCAGTAATAGACCCAACTGTTTAAAGAAATATTGTCAATAATGCTGGAATTTATATCAGTGGAGATGGATAGACTTTTTAACAAATGTTCTGGGATAACAGCGTATCTATGTGGAAAAAGATAATGTCTGTCCCAGACAGATATATTTATATGGATATATTTAAATGGATCAGAAATTTTAATAAAAAATGAAGTTATAGAGGTCCTCCCCTGGTGGCGCAGCGGTTGAAGGCTGGGCTGCGAGGCTGCCCACAGCCTCTGCAGCGCCGGTTTGTTCCCCAGCCTCCGGTGAGGGTCCCACAAAAAAAAAACAAAAAAAAAAAACCACAAAAATGAAGTTACGGAAATACTAGAAAAAGCATGGGCTCAGTCTGGTAGTAGGCAAAATTTAACCCAACTACTAGCTAAAATTCAGAAGCAATAAGGATAAAATTGATAAATTTGATTGCATTAAAGTTTTTTTTTTTAATTGACTGGAAAAAAATCCTCATCCTAAACAAAAGACAAGTAAAAGAATAGGAAACTTTTTGCAAGTCTTATCATAGACAGAAGGTGATATACCTAACCCAGGAACACTTTATTAAAACATCCATATGTGTGAACATTTCTGTGAGTCTGGGAACTGTGAGGAAATAGGCATTTGGGAATCAAAATGATAGCTCTGAAAGGTGACTTTGACTCCTCAATTGTACTTCTTGGAATCTATGTAAAATCAACAGTGCAACAATACAAAAAGTCCCATGCAAAAGGCTGCTTATTGTGACACTGTTTTTTATAATAAAATGGCTGGAAATTACCTAATGTCCATCAAGAGAGGACTGGTTGAAGAAAGAATGATATATCCTGAGTATTTAGAAATATGCAATAATGACTGGAATGAAAATATATTGACATGCAATGACAGGTTAATATGCAAGGTAAGCTGTAAAGTGGATAAAGCTATATATGTATTTATATATACATACACAGACACACATATAAAATCTCTCATTTCCTGCCTAAATGATAATCTATGTGTATTTATATTTGTCTCTATTTTGAAAAAGTGGAAAGATAAATCATAATATTAAAAAAATAATTTTACCCATAGTAGATGGAAGGACAAAAAAAATATCCCTTTGTGTAGGCTTGACTTTAAAAGCATGTAAATATTTTATCATATTGAAACAAAATAAATGTTAAACAAAAGGAGTTTTAAATAATTGAAATTTTTACTTGGTGAATGGCATAGTCATATGAAAGAAACTTTTCCAAATGCCTTTAAAATACAATATTTGGACAACTTAATATCCTATGTAGAATAAAAGAATTGTGAAAAATGTAAATTAATTTTCAGAATCATAATTTTGGTTATTAGTATTGCTAGTATTTTGAGACTTTTTTTTAAAAAAGATTTATTTATGCATACAAGAGCTGGGATATAGGCCAGAGGTGTGGGGGTTGAGTGGATCCACCAGAGACAGAGTGGGGAACAGAACAGGCAGACTGACTGAAACACACTGCTGAGGGGAGCAGCAGGCGAGACAGGAGAGGTCTGCTTCACTAAGTGAGTTGCTCCTTGGCGGGCTAGGGATCAAACTTGTGCTGCAGAGGCTAGGGATTGCTTTGTAGTATGGTGCTTAACCCCTTGCACCACCAGGGACGCCCAGTATTTTGAGACTCTTGTATGTACTTTGAGAGATAAACAAATGATTAATTATGGAGGTATTATTGAAAAGTGAGATTTATGGCATGACAGAAGGAATAAATAAAGATAGATTGCTAAGGTTAAGTGAAAATCCTGTAGTACTAAATCTGCATTGAGGTGTCAGTATTACATGAGGTATCATGTTGTGTTTTATCATTAAAAATAGTTTTTGTGCTCTCAAATGGAAGAGTTTAGAAAAAGAGACTAGTGTAGTAACAGAGGATCCATAGGATCCAAATTATGGTACTTAAATGCCACTTGCTATTAAAAGATAATCAGAAGTCCTTGAGGAATTGACTGATTCCAACCAGGGATAAAATTTTTCATGGCAAGCCAAGAATATCTTACATCTTCAGATATATCTTATATATCTTATGTCAGAGGCCAAAGGAACTTGCTAAACATTAGGCTTCTCCTTCTCAGTCAGCTCTAGCCCAGACCAGAAGGAAATACAGCAGACATGGTGATGAAAACAACACTCCAAAGTCTACGAAAATTGAACTGTCATTGGAACCCTAGTCTACATTGTACAAAAGGGACCAAAACCTTACAAAAGCTGTGTAAGACTATATGCTAAATTTAATTAGGGTGACTGCCTGCTTTAATTAAATATTTAAGTAGAACCCAGAGTCTTCCAATTTAATCAGCAAAATATCCAGAAAAGAATGAATGCACCAAGACTGCATCAACTGAAACCAACTCTGAAACCAATCATGTTGGAATACCAAAAAGGATTTTAAAGAATGTCATAAAATGCTTCAATAATTAATTACAAATTCTCTTAAAATAAAAAAAAAATAAAATCTCAGTTAGGAAATAGAGTCATAAAAAATCAAGTGGATGTTATGGAAATGAGAAGGATGATCAACAGAAAGGAAAGTATTGCTGGGTGGTTTCGGTGGCAGAGCAGAGATGACAGAGGTAGAATCATGAGCTGCAGGAAGTAATTCACCCAATTTGAATAACAGAGAAAATAGATTGAATAAATAAATGAACAGAGTCTGAGAAACGTGAGCAACAATAGCAAAAGTTCCAACATTTGTATTATTGGAGATCTGTGGGTATGGAGAGGGCAGAGAGAGAATATTTGAAATAACAATGGCTGAAAACTTCACAAATGTGACAGACACAAACTTTAGAGATCCAGGAAGCTGAGCAAATCCCAAACTGAATAAATTCTTGAATATTGAAGATAAAAATTAAAAGCAGCCAGAGGGAAAAACTAAATTACAAATGAGGCTGCACCAGTTTGAAAGAGAAAATGTCAGTCATTGAGGCCTAGCTGTACACAGGTGATATATATTGTGTAGGATTTAACTCACACATGTGTGCATATGCAAACACACACAAGTAAATCTCAATATAATCTGTGAATTGTATCAATATCAGTGTTTTTATTAAGACATTATAGTTAAATTTGCAAAATATTACCATTCGGGAAAATGAGTATGTAAGGGATCTCTTTGTTAATATCATTGTTGACTTTTGAAATAAGCTTATCTTATAATTTTGGTATCAGCTCATTATTTTGAAAACTGGTAAAGAATAAAAATCGAGTAATTATCCTATGTTTCTTATATGATCTGTCTCATAATAATTAGAGTTGGTGATAGGAAGTTTCCTTTGATAAAAGTATTTTAACAAAAGATGAATGATAAAAATAGAATATTTTGCTGCTCCAAATTTATAACTGATAAGCAAAAAAAGAAAGTAACACCCAGAAGATAAATCCCTTGTTTATGATACTAACAATTTGGCTTGTACCTGTTATTGTTGCCAAAAAGTGTTTATTACAAAACTTAGGGACTTAATCTTTATAAACTTGGAGGACTTGGAAGTTGGGGCTCTCTCCACATCTGTATGATGAGATCATCTGACAGCCCATTTTGTCCACCTGCCTGGTATCTGAGCCAGGATGATATGAACCCTGGGATCTCCCCATGGCTACATTTTTCCTCTGCATGGCAGCCTCGGGGCTCCTAGCACAGGTGTTCCCTGGCACCATGCAGCAGCTGTATTGACTTTTATTTTTTTTTTTTAAGATTTATTTATGCATACAAGAACTGGGGTAGAGGCCAGAGGTGTGGGGGTGGGGGTGAGAGGATTCACCAGAGACAGAGTGGGGAACAGAACAGGCAGATTGACAGAAATACACTGCTGAGAGGAGCAGCGGGTGAGTCAGGAGAGGTCTGCTGTGCCATGTGGGTAGCTCCCTGGCGGGAGATTGACCTCGTGCTGCAGTGGCTGCAGATAGCCTCACTGGTTGTGTCTTAACCCCTTGCGCCACCAGGGAGGCCCTGTATTGCCTTTTCTTTTTTTTTTTTTATAATTATTTTTTTAATTTTTTTATTTTTTTAAAGATTTATTTATTTATTTTATACAAGCACCGGGTACAGTCAGAAGCGCGGGAGGGTGAGAGAATTCACCAGAGCCAGGGCAGGGAGCAGAACAGGCAGAAGGACCGAAATACACTGCTGAGGGGAGCAGCGGGCGGCAGGAGAGGTCTGCGCGCCATGTGGGACCCTCCTCCGGTGGCCAGGGAGCAGCTGGGGATCGAACCGGCGCTGCAGAGGCTGCGGACAGTTTCGCAACCCAGCGCTCAACTGCTGCGCCACCGGGGAGGCCCTGTATTGCCTTTTCTAACCTTCCCTTGAGTATCACTTGGCATCACTTCCCAGCCTTCTTTGGGTTACAAGTTAGTCAAAAACTGTCCATATTCCAGGGTGTAGGGAATTTATCCCTCCTTCTCAATATCCTTCTAACTTCCCAACTCTCAAAGGTAAAGGTGTTGAGGAATTTCTTTATTATTTATTTGTTATGCAGTAGTGTTGCTCTTATATTTGCTTCAGAATAGTTGGATTGTGATAAGTGACTTTGGGTATATGGCAAAAAGATTGGCCATGTATTGATAAAAGTTGAAACGATAATGACTCTATCAGTTTATTATGCTTATCTATCTGCTATTGAATATGTTTGAAAATTATCTTAATACAAAAGTTTAAAAAGGAAGGAAGAAATGAGATGAAAGGGAAGAGGATGGGGGAAACGATAGACTCAAGCTAGATGAAAATTTAGTATAATTTAGTGTTGTTGCT
This sequence comes from Talpa europaea, assembly GCF_964194135.1. Classification (NCBI taxonomy): domain Eukaryota; kingdom Metazoa; phylum Chordata; class Mammalia; order Eulipotyphla; family Talpidae; genus Talpa; species Talpa europaea. The sequence goes on from NC_140075.1 coordinate 107,717,676, forward strand.
GTCTTATTCTATAGAAAATTACAGTCAACATACATTTTCAATTTTCAGCATAAAAATGGGGGCCTAATTTTAAGTTTTGTAGTTTATGAGGTATAGTCATGAAAATCTCCATAAGAATAAGTTCTTTGCATTTGTTGAAATACATATATGATGGTGAAGTATATGTGCTTGCTCTAAAGCCTCAATTTGTATGTAACCCTCACACACAATAAATCTATGTGTAAGGGCCTCCCCGGTGGCGCAGCGGTTGAGCGCTGGGTTGCTAAGCTGCCTGCAGCCTCTGCAGCGCTGGTTCGATCCCCGGCTGCTCCCCGGCCACCGGAGGAGGGTCCCACATGGCACACAGACCTCTCCTGCCGCCCGCTGCTCCCCTCAGCAGTGTACTTCGGTCCTTCTGCCTGCTCTGCTCCCTGCTCTGGCTCTGGTGAATTCTCTCACCCTCCCGCGCTTCTGACTGTAGCCAGTGCTTGTATAAATAAATAAATAAATCTTAAAAAAAAATAAATCTATGTGTAAAATATGAGAACACCATAGATCTATCAGTATGACATCTCATTTGTTTTACACCCATAAATTTTACTTTCAAATACCTAAATCCTAAATTTTATTTAAAGAGTGCTATTCTTTTTTCCTTTTAGCAAATTTAATTTGAGCATTTTTTTGACTGAAATGTGAATTTTGTGACTCAAGTGTCTGCTGTATGGTTTTCTATATTCTTTAAATGAATACTGGCTGCTTAGATCCAATTTAATCTTTGTAAGAGCTTCTAATCTAAGACTAGATATTGAAATTATTTCCCAGAGATAATAGCATTCTAAGTTTAACTGTGTGATAGGGAACAAATGAAGATGTTATTTTTAGTGTGTTTTTCCCATTACATAAGCATCTGTTTTGATAATCTAAATAGTTTCTTAATACTAGTAGCTTAAAGTTGTATCAATAGCTATTTTGTGGGTTGAATTTGAGATTCCTTCGCCCAATTTCCTTCAGTTTTCACTTTCTAAATTTTTTTTTAGGTAACATTGGTTTTTTTAAGGTAACATTGGTTTACAAACTGTACGTGATTCAGAAATATGGGATCCCTCCTCTTCAGTGCTACTACACCACACCCACCACGAAGACACCCAAAGTGGTAGCTGTTCTTTATGTAGGAACTGTTCTATACCATGACTGTGTTGTTCACATGAATCTGCATGTGAAATGAAATAATAATATTGCATGGAGCTAAATACTTGTGCATGCAGGTAAAAACTGATGAAATCTGGAGAGTCTGTGGATTGTGTCCATGACAACCTCCTGGTGGTGATGCTACATGGCAGTTATGCAAATGGTACCATCAGGAGAAACTGGCTAATGGGTATGAGCCATCTCTCTGTTTAATTTCTACAACTACATGTAAGCTGTAGTTTTCATAAAGCTGAAAAAATATACTGATTTTAATGTTTGAATTGAGAATTGCTGATACAAGAAAATCAGACATCAAACATAGTTAAAATAGTAAACACATTTTTCTAATTTCTTAGTTTTACTTTTTGAATTTTTAAAATTTTAAATTAAAATGAGACTTGAATACGTTCTTAAAAACTGATATTGCTCAGCACGAATTTCTTCAAATGCACCATGGCAAACACAACATCTGCTGAGAGTCTTAAATAACTGGAACTGGAAATAACTGTTCCATGTCGATGCTGTAGAACTTATGTCCAAAACTTAATTTGGACTTAAAGACAATCAGAGTTTTGAATACTGGCAAGGTCCCTTTATACCTTCTATTACAAATGAAGAAATAAACCCAAGCAGTGAATTGATTTTTCTATAGCTCCACTGTTTTAACATAGCAGTAGCAGATTTTGTCTAACTTTTGTCTCTGGATTGCTTTCTCCTGCATCATCTGTCATTCAGTATATCTTCACTCTGTTATTTTTTAAGAATCTTTCCATGGAGTTCTGTAGGAACTCCAAAGTTACCACAAGAATGGTAAAAACAAAATAAGTAAGTTGTGGCATATTTTAGAAGATAATAATCGCCGTGGGCATTACTCAGAAAAGGAGGCTTGCAGGCTGAGAGGTGCCTGTGAAGGCAAAATGGAATTTTAAATAAAACCACCAGTGTAGGCTTTACTGAGAAACTACAGTTGGGCTGAAGATTGAGAGAACAATTCATGTGCTTCTCTGGGAGAAGAGCTTCCAGGCAGAGGGAAGCATCAGTGCAAAGCCCTGGAGGCAGCAGGGTGACCAGCATATTTGAGAAACCAGAAGAAAAACAGTGGCTGGAACGAACAAAGAGGGTAGTGTGGAGTTTGACATCAAGAGTCAAAGACGATGACAGAACTTTTAGCCTGAACAGGTGAAGCAATGGAATCTCTTTGTCTGAGGTGGGAAGACAGCTGGTGGAGCAGGAGAGGAAATTAGTGGGCAGTGATGAAGTAAATGTCAGATCTAATTCGACATTTGAACCTGTCTGTCTTGGGTCACGAAAGCTAAGTCTCTCAGATCAGACAGCCTCCTGATATCCCAGGAGATGTCAACTGTATATCTTCCAGGTAGAAGAGTCAGCTTCCCTCCCTCTTCTGTCACTGAGTGAGTTCTCTTTGGTTAGTGTTTCCCTGAAGGCCTTTGTTTATGGCTGGAAGCTGTAGCTGGTGTAACTTGTCATCTGCTGCCTTTCATCTGTCCTCTGGAGCAGTGGCCAACTTTATGGCACCTCCCTTCCTACTTAGGCCCCCTGTTCCTCTGAAACCAGGGTAAGTGTCCAATTTGATTCCACATCACTGCTCTGTTACCTCCCTCCATTATGATAGCCGCTCCATTATGATAGCCTCTCCATTATGAGAGCCTCTCCATTATGATAGTCTCAGCTGCTTCCCATGTAGAATACATAGGAACCAAAGGGTAATTAGCAGATTAAACCTTGAATTCTCCTTCTCCCTAGTGATGCTTTCCTGTCAAGGTGATGTGTCTTTGTGATCTGGGGCAGACTGAGAGGCAGTCACTTTTCAGAGCCCTGTCCTCAACTTTACCCTTGCTAATCTAACAATATTCTTCCACTCTAGGCCAAGGAGATAGGAATAAACGATTAGTTTGAGTCTGGTAGTAAGTACCTATCAGCAATTTAGCATGCTTGTCTGAGTGCTGCGGGTAGTTCTAATACTTATTTGAGTAACCTAATCCCAGATCAAAGGGGATATATACCAAATGAAGTTACAAAGCCAATAATTGTTGGACATCATTTAAAGAAAAGGCTTTAAATATTTTAGGATGCAGGAATGAATATATTCTACCAATCTGTTTATTAGATGTGATTGATAGGAGAGTCAAAAACAAAATAAGATAAAAACAAAACAAAACAATAAAAAACAGTCACTTCACCAAAGACTTTAAACAATGGAAGAAAGACACCATCTTTGGGAAGCACTTTAATGATGGTGACAGGTTGTGGGAGGTGCTGCTATTTATTCAGATAGGAATGAGACAGTCTGGGGTGGGGCTAGGAAACATTTTGCTCATTGTGTTAGAAATGGTGAGATTATCTGGTACTTGTGGATTGGCTTGTGGCACAGAGGCTGGTTTATCCCTGAGGCAGTGTTTTGAATGTGAACTGCCCTGTCCTCTTTTTACTTTTGCATTATTTGGTCTATTTCAAATTCACAAGGAGAACTCTTGTGTGATTTCCTTCCTTCTCATTCTCTTTCCAAGACGCCACATGTAAGATTTAGAGCTTTTTTAAATTGCATCTATAACTTTAAGGGTAATTTAGACATTCATTGCTTTTCAGATATTCAGTTTATTGCTACCCCCAGTGACACAGAATGAGGATGATAGTGTTTTTAGTTTAGCTCATTCTTTTGATAAAATTTGATTTTTACAAAAGTTAAAATGAAAAAAGTTTCTCTTAAATGTCACTAATGCTTTAAGTATAGATGGGTACGTGGTTTTTCATGATGGGTTTGGTTCATTTCTAGATTGTTTAGTATTAGAAAGAAACTTGGAAATCACTTTTATTATAGATTTCTGATGTCCTCCACAAAAAGATACACAGTAGGGAAATTAGACTTCATTCACTCAGTATCTTGTTTTTTGAATAGTACTCAATAATGTGCTTTGTCATTTTCATAATTTATGGTTCATTAATCAAAGACTGATATTGTCTTTACCATGGACGGACAAAGTAAGTTAACATATGAGTCTGCTCCTTAAATTTCTCTAAAATGAACTTAGGACCTACCTTATAAGGTTATTGTGATAAGTATCAATTTTAATAAGTTAAATAAACTTTGCTACTACTTGGCATTTGGTAGGCATCTTACCCATTTGTTAATGTACAGTGTGCTTCATATTACTTACTTATGTATGCTTCCTGATAATGTTTAAATATTTAGACCAATGTTTTTAAGTATGGACCTATTTAAGTCCTGCTATGAATAGCACAGAATGATCAAGATCAAAAGTTCATTTAAGAGGTGAATGTTTTATTACAGGAGATAGGTAACTGAAAGTATTTTTAAAAATAGAAAAAAAATCAAAAAACATTTCCAAAGTTTAATAGAAGTTTTTAATGGAATTAAACACACCAACAAGTTAAATTTCCAAAGAAGGGGAATTATTAACATTGACTAAGGCCCAGATTTATCTGTCTATCATGTACTGTGTGTGGACACACACATTGATATTCAGTATCATAAAGATAGCTTTCAAAATCTGGAAGTGTGTCTGCTTTTCAACTTTTCCTCAGCATCTCTTTGTTTAATAACTTCTCTTGTAATCTTCCCTACACTTTTGTTTAATAAAATAAAACAAAGCACATTCAGAATCTCATCTAATGTATCTTCACATTTGAGGTAAGCAGATAGACCAGATGTTACAGTGTAACTGCCTCATATTTCTATTTAAAAATGTCAACCTATTTTGTATTCAGCATTTTCCAAGTTAGCCTGAGTTATTAAAAACAAAATGCAAGCACAGACATAAAAGAAAAAGGCTGTACCTTCTTATTTTAAGACTAAAATCAATTATATAAGGTTTGTCAGATGTGATTTTAATGGTAATAAGTATATATAGAGAAAAATAGACAACTTAGAAAATATTTCATTAAAAATCTTTAATCTCAAATATTTCAAAGGATATATTTGAAGAAATTCAATTGAATGACTCAGGTAAAGTTTGGGAGATACAATTATGGCAGAAAATAGAAATCCATGACCTATTCTTTTATACCTCTAACTTCTTTTTTATTGTGTGAGAACAATCATACTTCTAGTTCATCGATATGTTTTATAGTATAGCTAAAACAAGAGGGAAACCTTGTATTTCTAAAAGGTCAAATTGATTTATGGAGTTCCTTATTTTCAATGTTTTGAAAACTCTTTTCTGAAATTTCACTTACTGGCATTTGGTAATCTTATATGACCTGAATTCAAAGAAATTGCTACTATAATGGAGTAACGTCTTATGTTTAATCAAGGTAATGTACGCAGTCTGCTGACAGGGTTCCCCTTGAAATCCAACCTTCCATCTTTGCTCTGGGTCATTATCTCCTACCTCAATTGTCCTCATTAACTTCTGTATTTTCATAGTCTTGTTCTATAAAGCTTCCTTTCCTTCAGTATTACTATGCACACATCTGTCGTGTGCAAACCAACCACCAAAAGCAAACCACCCTCTCTGAATTATATACCCCATCTAAGGACAACTTTATTCTTATCCAAAGGTCTCTGAAGCACCATCTTGCTCATTGTCTTTTCCAACTCACTATTCATTTTTCAATCTACCAAATTAGGATTTCTCATCACATTGCTTTTGTGAAACCACTCTCACTAAGATTGGTGGTGGTATCCTCATTATAAAATCCCAAAGCCCCTTTTCTGTTGACTATTTCATCTCTCTGTAGCACTTGACATTGAGGACTGGTCTCAGTGAATTTTCTCAACACTGCTCTTTTCACTAAACACATATTTAGACATTTTTCGGGCTCTTGTATTAGTTCTGTTTGTTCTGTGCATTATTTCACTTTTGGTATCACTTAAATATTGTTTCTCAACCTCTTCTCTTTTTAATAATTCTTGTACTCTCTGAGAGATTTAGTCCTCTCTTATAGTTTAAATATCCAAATGTTCCTGACTTCTAGCCACAGCCACTTTTTCAGGATTCAGATTTGATAGTATCTTACACATCCCTTACCTCTAAATCACAAATAATGATGTAACAAATGTTAACTCAAAAAGAATTCAAACAACTGAGTTGTAGGTACATTTAAACACATTAGTAAGCATGGATGGAGCTGCTTTTTGGTGTTATATATATATATATATATATATATATTTAAAGATTTATTTTATTTATACAAGAACCGGGGTACAGGCTAGATGTGTGGGAGGGTGAGAGGATTCACCAGAGACAGAGCAGGGAACAGAACAGGCAGATTGACTGAAATACACTGCTGAGGGGGGCAGTGGGTGAGACAGGAGAGGTCTGCTCGCCATGTGGGTTGTTCCAAGGTCGGCGGATATCGAACTGGCACTGCAGAGGCTGCAGACAGCTTCACAACACTGCGCTCAACCACTTGCGCCATCAGGGAGGCCCCCTGATAATATTTTTGAATTTAGATTTTATAACTTAATATTGGACATTTATTTTTTAATGAAGAAATGTGGGTGGATGTGGCATAGCTGGTACATCCGAAGAGATGTGAACCCATTCCCCTGGATCATACATGTACTGTAAACCAATGTTACCTGAAAAACAAAGAAACAAAAGAATGACTTGTAATTCTTGTTTTATAAACACCTTTAAATATTGGATGATTTTGTTTTTCAAACAGAAATAATGTAACTTCTTTTTAATTATCAAAAATAAATTCTATATAATAAAAATTGAATTTCGATTGAGTTTTGAAAAGGTACTTTAAAGGTCACATTAAAAGATAAAGTCAATTTTTGTGAATAAACCTCAAACATCATTAGTGTTGCTTCTGGAATGGAAAATGGCTATTTATACACAACCTGTATTTTCTGAGAACTACAGCACCAATGGCATATAGATGTTTTTTTTTTTTTTTCTATCTGAAAACATTAGATTATGATGGTGAAGTAAAATATTAGCAGTGGAAAGGAAATTATTTATTATGGAGTATTTGAGAACAGGTTGAATCAGTCTCATAACAAGGCCCTAGCTTATATCAAGAATAAGAATATTTCACTGAATTGTTGCTCTGTAGACATGAGAAAACCCGGTATAAGCTGCTGATGCATCTTTCAAACCTACCAATACCTCCAGTTCTTCTGAGACCTTTGCAACTCGAAATATAGTCCATGGACCAGCAGTATTTACATCATCTAAGAGCTTGTTAGAAATGTAGATTCTCATGTCCCTAGACCTCCTGACTTAGAATCTGCATTTTATATTTCATTTTATTGAGGTAATGCTGATGTATAAAACTATATATGACTTACCACATATGATTTTAAAACTATATATAACTCATCACATATGATGTATAGAACTATATAATTCACCACATATGATTTTAAGTATTTCTGGGTGTGGAATATTTTAAAATTATTGTATCTCAGCAATATAAACCAGATATTAAGAACCTCATTTAGTTTTAGTTATCATGTCCTAATTTTTAACCTTGGAAGTGATGGTGAATTGTTTTAACATAAAGCACTAGTGGTTTCATTTAGTTGAACTCTAAAGCTTTGCAGTTATTTCATTGACCCTTTATTCATGAAGATTTAGTGAACAATTTACTCTTTTTCTTCTTTTCTTTGGATAATAGGTTTTAGTTGGAGTTTTATAAATCTATGACAATCTAGAATGTGACACAATCGTTTGTTTTCCTCCTTTCTCCCTACCAGCAGTCAGCCCAATAACTTCTTGATTCGTTGTTGAGGTCTTTGGGTAAGGTCACTTCAGCTATGGTTAAATCCTCCCTCAGAGAGTCTGACCCCCAATACTGGGGAGAGGATTGTGGCTTAACTGTGATTTGTGATTACCAGTGACATTCTCTTCTCTCCAGGTACCTGAATGACTGCTATTATTTCTTATTTCACAGAGAGTTGACTCCTCTGATTAATACCATTGTTGTAGTAAGTTTTTTTTTTTTTTAAGATTTATTTATTTATTTATACAAGAACTGGGTACAGTCAGAAGTGCGGGAGGGGGAGAGAATTCTTCAGAGCCATAGCGGGGAACAGAACAGGCAGGCCGACGAAATACACTGCTGAGGGGAGCAATGGGCGCAGCAGGAGAGGTCTGCGTGCCAAGTGGGACCCTTGCCGGTGGCCGGGGATTGAACTGGCGCTGCAGAGGCTGCGGGCAGCTTCACAGCCCAGCGCTCATCTGCTGTGCCACCAGGGGAGGCCCTGTATTAAGTTTTAAATTAAATTGTGCTTCAATTAAAGAAGAAAAAATGTAATGCATTGGGAAGCCCAAGAATATAAGATGACTTTGTATTTATATTTATTAGTCTATGGGTTTTAGAGCAAAATTTAGGTGCTAAAAATGATTTTAAAATGAGAAGATACTTCATGTATTTATAGGTCACACTATTTATTCTAGCTAAAGATATAAAAGTTTGTGAGAGTATTTAATGTTCTACTGTTAGAGTAGGTTTTCATGATGATGGACAAATTAGAAGGATATTACAATTGTGTCATTTTATCCCAGCTGTTATTAAGAGTATGTATGTGTTCAAATTTTGTGACAATATTTAAATTTATATTCCTATCATTGGATATTTACATTTAATGAGTAAAATGCAAGAAAAACATTCTGACCCACTAATTAATTTCATTTAGCATATTTGATTTAATAACAATATATTTTAAGATATAATGAAATTATTTTGAGTTACAAAGTGAATTCTTGATAAAAATACTTCAGTGCAGTAAAAGGCTATGGGAAGGCCACACAATAGTAGTTATTTAGTAATGAGTTAAATATGATATTGACAGTTGGGTGGCTGATAATAAATTCTTACTTTGAAGTATTTAACTCTTTTGGAATGGCCCATACATAAGAAAAGACTTTACCTGTCACCTAGATGTGTGTCATGATATCAGATTTTATATAAACTTGTCTTTAAATATCTTGTATACAAGATGTAATGCTTTTATCTACACCGGGGCCAACCAATGAGAAAATTTAGTTTCCAAAAGATTGAACTTACTTAGCATCAAACTCTCTTACTGAGTACCTGCGCTGAGAGTATATGATCCCCAAATTGTGTTTTCTATCAATCATAAACATAAAACAGTATAAAACAGTGAACCTAATATAGAATGTTTAGCCTTCTGCTTTAAAATTGTGGAACAATGTACTAAAAAGACCACTTTGCCATGCAATTGTAAGTGGAAGAGTTTAGTACAGAATGGATTTTTGATAGTTTCAAGATTGGTAAATTTTGTATTTAGTATCATAGCCTTAACTCTGTTACTTTGGTATGTTTCCTCCACCTTTTTTTCTTTTTCCCCAAATCATTTGTGGTTTTGAAAGGTAATTTAGGAAGTCATAAAAACTCATCTATAATGTTTTGAATCTAAGACTTCATAAATTTTAATTGCTGGATACATAGCAATTCTTTCAATTTAAAATGTTTTTATATAATTTGCACTTTAGAAATGTATGTATTCTTAGTATCTAACACATTCAGTATACTTTGGAGCAATTTTATTATTTAGATACAGTTCTTTCTCCTGGAATTTGGGAATGATGCTTAAATATGTCACAGTCTTTGTGACCTAAAAACCTTGCCACTGTTCTTGTCCGCTTTGTTTTGTGACCCTCTAAATCTCCTTGCTCATTTCACTGCAGTGATGCAGCTTAATCACCTCATACTTAGACTGTGAGCAACTTGAGGGTAAGAAGTATTTTTTATCCATTTTGGTATTTCTATTATTTGCTGTATTGGGAGGTATCGAAAGTTTTGTGATTACTGTGTCAGAATAATTATGTTTGCTGAGATAAATTCTGCTTTATGATTTCTTCATCTTGAACCCTTGATATTTTTCTTGCACTCATCTAATGTCTGCATTCAGAAGGATTTGATTAATTCTGACCTGATGATAACTGTATAGATGAATTTACAACAAAGTAATAGGTTTCATAGAGTTCTAACAAATTTACTAAAGTTATGTGATTCAGTTGTCCCAAAGTATTATAACTCTTCTCATTTATTTACTACAGAAATAGAGACAGAATGGTAATTTTTGTTATTGTTTCTAAACTACCTTTGGGAAAGGGCCTCAGTATTTTGATACATTTCTGTTTGCTGTCATTAGGGACCTCCTAATAGCTTTCTATGCATTGTTTTTATTTGTTCTAATACTCAGAAAAAAACATGGAAGCTTATTAGTACAAAAACATTAGTTATCTAGTTTTGTGAGCTATTACAAAAAAAAAAAACCTTTATATTACGTCAGAGCAAAGAATGTTGATTATTTTTACTACATGGATATAGAATAGATTGTGAATAACTACATTTATGCATTCTTTGTACTTGTTGGTGAGATTGTTTTTATAATTAGGACAAAGTACCAGTGAACAGAGAATTAAGGTTAGTATGCATTCTTGTTAAGTGAAACCAGTAAACATAGAATTGGAAGATAGTGGACCTCACAAAGAGAATTACTGATCATTTAGAAACATTTTTTGTTGTTATAGGTGAAATTAACAGTTTATTTAATACTTGTTATAAGCAGCATAGGTTTTAGAGAGTCACACATTTTGGCAGAGAATAAATGTTTAACTATGAGTTTAAAGCAAGACACCGACAAGTCTATATTTTGTAAATTAGCTGGATAAGACCTAGACTTGATAATCATATAGAAATTTGGTCTATTAAAGTCAAGCCAGAATATGTAAAACAACTAACAGAAAACGACAAAGGAGATAAATAAATGATTCATGCTTTTCACACAGAGATTAAAATATTTTTAATTCCTAGACTATTTTTATTACCTATGTCACCTGGAAATATCTATAGTGTATTCATATTTTTTAAAGACTAATAAGTCATCAGGTAATAGCAGGATTTCAGCAGTCAGAGCAGATGTTATGTTCAAGCGGGAGTAGAATCTCATTTCTGGAAAAATTAAATTCTTTTCTGCTTCTAACTAGTTAACTTCAAGCATATTAGGGTATTTTATTCAAGGAATAGAAGTGAGGACATTTTGGATTAAGCAGTGTAAATGTGTTTTGATATTTCTTGATAGATGATCTTTTATGTGAAAGTAGCATTTGAGTTTATTTCCTCTCACAGCAGGATTATAGATTATCCCCAATGATTGTATCCTAGAAAGAAAGTGATGGAAAGTCTGGGTCTACTGTATACATGCTGTTCCATTTCATTTTAATTGAAATGGGGCTGTTGGGTCACCTGGGGGAATCTGTGCTTAACTGATGGGCAGTTTTCATGAATTCAGCTGCTGTGTAATTTTCCCTGGAGCATATATACATCTCTGAAAGAGTAACTGTCCATGTTGAAAATAGAGGGTAGGCAGCAATTGACAAACTGCCTTTTTTTAAGCCAAGAAAATCTGAAAAATTTTTACTGTATAATTCTACTGTAAAACTCTAAGACATAGGAAAGATGTTTCCTAAAATGTTTTTGATCATCCAATATTTTTCTTGCTAAAGGTCTAAAACTATTTTTTGTTTGAATGCCAGTCTGATAACCTAATTACAGTCAAGGTTATATGTCTTTCCTATATTGCAAGGAATATAATAATGTTATGTTTTTCTTTTACTCTATACATGTATATATACACATACATATATATATATATATCTTGATATTTATCTTTTCATTGGATTCAGCCATACTTCTGCAAGTTATGCATTCATCAAGACTAGATTGTTACCTGAGGAAGAAGCCTTTTGTCATTTAAATAAACTATGTGTTCTAGTTTTTCTATAGCTAAGACAATTTTTTGGCAAAGATTTTTTTTGACTTAAATAACATTACTTCATTTCATTCTTTGTTGCATATTTTCATTTAAACTTATATTCTTTGGATTAATACCACCTGATGGGGAGAATTATTTTCTAGCTTTTCATGTCTAGAGATAAGGAACAGATATTCAACAGACAAGAAGCAGGCAAATATGCTCCACAAACAAATACTCCAAATATGAAGACATGTTAAACTTTTTAAAAAGGCATAAAATAAAATCATTATTATCACTTTGTTCAACCTTATACTAGTATGAGCTGCAAATAAAATAGAAAATAGAAATATGTGTTATTAGATAGAAAAAGAGGATATAAACTTGCCATGATTTTTAGATTATATGATTGTGAAAAGAAAAAGAACCAATAGATAAATTTTTAGCATTGACAGAAGATACAAATAAATGTTGATACAGTATTCAGCACGTAATATCTATCAACACTTCTATATATTAGCAAGGAACAATCAGAAAACATAGTATTAAAGATTCCATTTTCAAATGCTGCAAAATGGCAATATAATTTAGAATTTATAAGAAGAGTACGATATGTAAACATTATAAAAGTTTGCTGAAATACTTTACTAGATTAGTAAATGGTAAAATGTCTCTATGAATAGGAAATTTTTACCTCATAAGGATGTTTAGTCCTTTCCAGATTACTTATACATTTAATGCTATTAACACTAATAAAAATTCCAAAGTCCTTTTTATGTAATTTGAAAAGCCGTTTTTAAAATCTTGAGGGGTGTATAAATGAAAAAATGAAGACCACATAAATTCTGATGCAAACAAGGATGGGGTATTATGATAATAGATGTGAAGATTTATTATGAAACTTTTATAATCAGGACTAGTTTGTTATTGGTTCAGGAATAAAGTATATATTCCTGTTACTGGAATTGCTACTATATGCACACAAAGACATATGTTCTGTGTGTGTGTGTGTTTGTATACAAAGTGTGTGTAAAACTTTGAAATATACTGTGTGTATTATCTCTCTATATAAAACTTTGCAATGTGACAGAGTTTACATAATACACTAGGGGGAAGTGGAAGACTATTCAGTAATTGTAGTCAGGAATAAATGGTTAATCCACTTGGGGAAAAAATGGATTCATTGACAGTTTTGACAATCTCAAAATTAAATACCTTGACTTATAAAGGTACTTTTAGAAAAAGACAGAAAAATAAAACACACAAATTACATATTAAGAGGTTGGTGTTAGTTCTGAAATTTAATCTGCTAATGACTAATTAATCAAGAATAAATGAACTTGTTCAAACTGGTAAGAAAAGTCAAAAACTCAAGTGGGTAAAAAAAAAAAGAATGAACATTTAATTGAAGAAAGGCAAATATCTACTAAACATGAAAAAAATGAGATAATTCCCATTTTTCACTCATTTTCATAAATTTAAGTATAAGAACATTAAGTGTTGGGAGAGATCACCAATTTTTTAAATTATTGGTGTACAGTAAGATTGTGTGTTCTCTCTTGAAAAAATTGTCTTGTCTTATAAAGTTGAATACTTGCATACCCTCTGTTCCTATAATATTCCTCCTAAGTATTTAACCAAGAGAACCTCTTGCATTTGTCTAACAGCTAGTATATTAAAAAATACTCATATGTAGAATATTAGAATTTCAGAATTGCAAAAATCAGGAAAGAAATCCATTAGTCCATTGACATGCTTCGAATAGCAAGGCAGTATGCTTTCTACTTTTCTGTATTTGAAATTTTCCCTAAGTTAGAATGAATAAATGAATGAATGAATAGAGACGGTAAAGTGAGGAAGCAGGGGAGAATAAAAGAGTGACGGTGATTATAATATAGCAAATTAGTTATAAATTATGATTTAATTAATGATAATTTGCATTTGAGCCTTGTAACAGGTCTCTATTTTAAACATATGCAAATATGTGCTGCACAGAGTAGTATTTGTGTGGATTAATGAGCAGTTGTATTTGTTTATTACTTTCATGCAAGGTAATGGGGTGTGTGGGTCACTTCATAGGAGAAAATGTGAAATAAGTTCTCTGGTGGTTAAGCCAATTGTGGCTGTTTTACTTTAGTGTCTTCCCTGTAAAGGAGACAGCTCAGTGGCAGCATATATGATGGAAATAAAATAAAACAAATAACATGAAATGTAGCCCTTTTGCTATTGAATTTATATACATGCTGATCTACGTATATATGTACATACATCATACATTTTTGAAACTATTCATTTAAAGCTTTTATTTTCTAAAAATTCATAAGGAAATGTATTCATAAAGGGAAAAGTAATTAAACCCTGAAATATGTCATTTGACCTGACTTAGCATGTTTTTGCATTGGGCATGAATATTTAGCTCTTTATCTGTCTCTATACCAAAAATATGTAAATTGTTGAAAGTGAAAAAAATAACATGTGTATTCAACATACTTGTTCTAAACAATTCTTTTCCCTGGGGAAAAAAGGGCTTCTTTTCCATAATCCTAATTATGCAATTATTTTATTTACTGAATTGCTTCAAAATTTGCCAGTGAAGAGCACCATCTATTTCCCATGATGGACCATTGGAGAATCCTTTATTATTTTTTGCAGTGAAGACAGTGTGTTATTGGAATTATTAAATAATTTGTAGGAGTTTATGGAAGCTTATCTTTTCTAGAGCTCTGAGTAAAAAAAAAACCAAAAACTAAAAACTCCAAAACCAAAAACACAGTAAAGAAAAGGCATTCATATCTCCTTAAGGAAAATCAAAGTAAGGACTGGATTATAAGTTGTAAGCAGTTTTACATTTCTGAGTATGATATTCCTTTGCTTTAATGTATTTTAAAAATGCTTATCATCAGCTTATCATTAATGAAACAGTAGTTTCAGAGAGTTTCAGAATAGTAATTTTTTCATTTTTACTAAGACTATGGTGCTAAAATGTATTTCAAAGGAAAATATATCCTGAATTTGAGAAGTACTATGTTATAGGTCATAATATACAAAAATGCTTGCCTCTCTTTTCTAAGAAAATTTTTAACCATTAAACTTTTTTAAGCTTGAATGTCTTAGAAATAAAAGATTAGAACCTTCAGCTTTATCTTGAGAACAAGTAGCTTTGAGAGGATAAAGACAGATGGAAATTAAATCGCCACTGATAGTTTTCACTTAATTTCACAAACTGCAGTAGAATGACTATACAGAAAATGATTCTATTGATTTTGCTTACTTTTCATGCGACTATATTTCTCCCAGATGTTATAGTGCTTTTAAATTAGGAAATAAACATTTTTAATTAAAATTAGAATTAGAAGAATGTTCTATGAAATAAAACCAATCAGTTGATTTGAGGGGGAGCAAATTGAATTCATGAGAAATGGGAAAATAAGCCATATCACAGATGTGTCTTTAAATAGGCACAAATACATGTCTATAATTGGCTATTGAAGATAAGGAGCCAAAAATTGTGTTCAAAGCATTGGGTCTTGGTTCAAAATTGTTATGGCCTCCCCAGCCTCCTCTTCCTACACATTGTAGCTGGATATTTTTTCCTGAAAAACAAACAAACAGAAAAACCAACCAAACTAAGTTATATTAGACTTGTTTACTTTATTGTCGGTTCCCTTTGTAGTTCCTTAAGAGACTAATTTCAACAAATATTTCATTATATTGACTATAGCATTTGCAATTCTGTGATACCATTTGTTTCAAAAACATTTTTCTATGCATTTTTAGTGAACTTTCTTCTGTTTCTTAACATGTTTCTCAAAATTTGTTTAATGTAATGTCAAGTTAGTATCAGATGAAAAATAACTTTTCTGTGTTTCTTGTGAAGATGATTTTAAACAGTATTTCTTCCTACTTTGAATTTATTTGTCATGAATTATATAGACTTATTTACTTTTCTCCTATTGATATTGCCAGAAAATTGTCCTCAAAATCTGTAATTTGTATTTGGGAGATAACTTAGCTTCAAGGTTAAATTATATTTGTCATTTCCTTGGTGTAAACTCTCTGTTTTTGCTTTTACTAAATGGGAATTGTGAAAGGTGTTTTTAAATTTTAAGGGCCTGTCAGTTTTTGATATGTGAGGATAATTTTGAAGATGTAATATTCTCCCCAACCTGTACCCTCTGCTCTTTCCCTAAAAAGCAAGAAGGAGAAATCAGATTACTATAAATAGACAATACAATAAGGAGATCAGTGATTTGTGAACAGTAAACCATAAAGCAACATCCCCTATAATCAATCAGTTCTTCTCCATGGCTCATTAAAGTAAAGCATCCATTTTGCCCAGCTTGCAAAGATGGTGAATTTCAGTTAGAGCCATTTGTATATCCAAACTCTCCTTGGTGTGTTATCAGTCAGTTGCTAACTTAGTCCTGTTCATTCTCCAAAGCTTGTCTTTGACACAGAAAATGGATCTTATCTTTTAATTATTTATAAGGTGTAGAAAAGACCTATGGGTCCTATTTTAATTATAGAGACATTGATTATATTGTGTCCTGGTTTGATATGACTCACACTTTGTGAATGACAGAATTCATCTATGAGTAGGTTTTTGGTTTTTTTTGGGGGGGAGGGGCAACATTGGTTTACAACACTATCTATGACTTAGGGGACCAGCTTCACACCTCTTCACATTTATGTCTCCACTCCACACCCACCACCATAGCACCCATAGTTCTCTACCATAGACTGGTAGGTCCCCTTCCAACTTTGTTCCCTCCTCACCCTCCTGCAACCACTGTTAACCTCAGTTGTGTACTCATGTTTCTAGGGTTTGTTTTGGTTTAGTTTTTTTCAGTTTCCTTTTTGTTGTTTCTCTTTACATATGAGTGAGATAATCTGGTAGTTGTCTTTATCCTGTCTTTCTTTTTTTTTAAGATTTATTTATTTATGCATACAAGAGCTGGGGTACAGGCCAGAGGTGCGGGGGGTGAGAGGATTTACCAGAGACAGAGTGGGGACCAGAACAGGCAGACTGACTGAAATACAGTGCTGAGGGGAGCAGCAGGTGAGCCAGGAGAGGTCTGCTGCACCATGTGGGTAGCTCCCTTGCTAGGGATTGAACTCATCCTGCATGGCTGTGGATAGCCTCATAGGTTGTGTCTTAACCCCTCACGCCACTAGGGAGGCCCTTATCCTGTCTTATTTCACTTAGCAAAATCCCCTCCAGTTCCTTTCCTGCTATTGCTAAGATTTTACCTTTTCTTCAGCTCAGTAGTATTTCATTGTGTATACCTACCAAATATTCTTAATTTGGGCTTAGTTTTGGTAACCTTCTGAGAATTATGCTTTGTGATATTTTTATTGATTATGAGCCTTTTGTAAATAACTGATGGGGAAGTCTGCCAAAGAATCAGTTGGTAAGAATTGCATGACACCGCCAATACCTTAACAATCCAAGGCCGCTTAACAATAGAGCAGTGGTTAGTAGTTCTCATTATTTTTATTTCAGAGTGAGTTTTTCAGTTTAATAGACTACCTTATATATATCAATATGCTTTTGTCTTCCTAGTGGAAATATTTAACATTCTAACTTTAAAGTGTGTTATATTTGAATCTTACCATCTGATAAAAATATTGAAAATTGTCTGTTACAAACTCTTATACTCTTTCTGGGCCTGTTTTGATCTGATCATTTACTTCCTAAAAAGCAACCAAATGCTTTTAGTCATTCTTCTGATGATTTACTAGTTTACATAAGGATTCTCAGATTTGGTAGAATTTAAAAGTAAGTAGGTAATAAGCAGTTGAGTGTGATAGTTCATGATGGCTCAAGAAGACTTATGCAGAGTACAAATTATTGAATCTCAGTGATCAGTCTTTTTTTTCATAATAATTATTAGGCGTATTATTATTTTAAATGGTAATAGATGTTTATGAAATGAACAGAAGTTGGAGGTGAATGTATGTACCAGTGATGACAGATATGATTTCTTTAGATGTTATATATGTGGATTTAATACCAATGAATATCTGGAATTTTTAGTTGCAGCTCTCATTTGTAGCTTAGATACACTGACACATTTTGTCCTGTGCTGCTTAAATTCTGTAGTAAAGTATATCCTATTGGTAGAAATCTGAGTGCCAGAAACCAAGTGAGACAACTTGGAAGAGAATATATCAAAATAGACTTGTGACAAATTCATGTTTGCCTATTCTTAATCTTTCAGTTGTCATTTTGAGACCGTATTGTTTTTTCCCTTCTAAAGTGTTGCTCCTGGGGATACTTACAAATAATAACAATTTATTGTGATGGTTTATCTTCACTATATCTGAGGTACAATGAGAAGCCAATTTTCTCCTGGATTTGGATGCTTTTATATTGGAGCGAGATTTGCGTTATATAATGACTTTGGAACAAAGACTGTTGGTGCAAATGTAGACTGGTCCAACCCCAATGGAAAATAGTATAAAGATTTCTTAAGATGTTAAAAATAGATCTACCATATGACCCAGCAGTTCCACTCCTAGGTATCTACCTGTAGGGTTTGATCCTATACTTTTAATTGCATACAATGTTGTAAGCCTGTGTTACCTCAATAAAACAAAACAAAAATGATGAGTTGAATTCATTTGATCATCTCAGTCTTCATAAAATAAATCCTAAATGAGCCCCAACCTTTAAATTATCAGTAAATGTTATCTCATCAAAGATGTTGGTCAAGCCAGGCATTCAGTTCCTTAGGGAAAGAGAGGTTTGAAGTAAACTTATATGTACTACCTGTATTTATTTATATATAAGTAGTATGTGAACCTCTGAGTAAGTTTTTCTAGTGCTTTTTTCTAATAATACAAATTTTGCAAATAATTTAAAATGTGTTTGCAATAAATTTAACATCCTGGTCAAGACATCTTTAAAAAAATTCTGCAACTAAAATGACAATGTATTAGGATTAATGAGTTTTAGATTGACAGAAATGCTAACTAACACCATCTTAATTAATAAGGGGACTCTCTTTGTCCATGTGTTTTGTTTGCTAGACTGCCAGTACAAAGTACTGTAGACTGGGTGGCTTAAACAACAGAAACTAATTTTATTACAGTTCTGGAGGCTAGAAGTCCAAGATTAAGATGTTGACAGTATTGATTGTGTTCTGAGACATCTCTCCTTTGCTGGTGGAGACCATGTTCTCTCTTTGTCTTCACATGGTTTTCCCTCTGTGTGTGTCCTAATTTCCTTTTTAAAAAAAAAAAAAGATTTATTTATTTATTTATACAAGCACTGGGTACAGTCAGAAGCGCGGGAGGGTGAGAGAATTCACCAGAGCCAGAGTGGGGAGCAGAGCAGGCAGAAGGACCGAAGTACACTGCTGAGGGGAGCAGCGGGCAGCAGGAGAGGTCTGCGCGCCATGTGGGACCCTCCTCCAGTGGCCGGGGAGCAGCCAGGGATGGAACTGGCGCAACAGAGGCTGCGGGCAGCTTCGCAACCTAGTGCTCAACTGCTGTGCCACCGGGGAGGCCCCTAATTTCCTTTTAAGGACATCATTCCTGTTGGATTAGGACCTACCCTAATGACTTCATTGCACTTTAATTGCCTTATTAAAACATCTGTCTCCAAATCAGATCTTATGTTCTAAGGTACTGGAGGTTAGGACCTCATGTGAATTTCAGCCCACAATTTAGCCCATAAGAGAAGGTGAAGGTGTGGAACTTAGGCATATATTTTTTTAAAGATTATTTATTTATACAAGCACTGGGTATAGTCAGAAGCGCAGGAGGGTGAGAGAATTCACTAGAGCCAGAGCGGGGAGCAGAACAGGCAGACTGACGAAGTGCACTGCTAAGGGAAGCAGTGGGCATGGCAGGAGAGGTCTGTGCACTATGTGGGCCCCTCACCCAGCAGCCAGGAATCGAACTGGCGCTGCAGAGGTTGCAGGCAGCTTCGCAGCCCAGCACTCAACCGCTGCACCACCAGGGGAAGCTCTTATTTTTCCACTTTCTGTTGGTATTTGACTTACTTCCCCTTTGCTTTTACAGCAATTTTGGCCATGAGAATTCTTGCTTGTATCCCCTTGTGTATATATGAGTTAATTTCTCCATGATTGATTTCTGTAAGTGAAATTTTTGGGTTAAAGCAAACTGATACACAATCTAACTCCTTTTCAAATTGTTCTCCAAAATGGTGGTTTGGTATATATAGTTCCATAATTCTCTTGGTTTATATTTTTGTATAATTCTTGCTTTTGCAGACTTTTTACTTTCAGGAAATCAGATGACTAGGTAATAGTATCTAGTTTCTATTGCTTTGCTGATTACCAGTGAAATAGCATTTTTGTAAGTTTGGCCCATTTTTCTTTTTTCCTCAATATATCTGTGAACTGACTGATCATATCTTTCACCCATTTTTAAAAGTCAGATCTTTTATGTTTATTTTACATATTGGAAAACACATGCACAATGTTAATTTTATTTTAGTTATATACACGACTCTTCTGTGAATTTTCTAGTAAGTTTAAAATTTCTGCCTTTCATATTATGATCTCTTTCTCCTGGAATTTTGTGTGTATGTGTTGTGAAATAAACATTCACCAAGTAATTTTTCATTCTGATCTTATAAACAAACTGAGTTTTATTGATTAGCTGTACTAGGATATTTATTTATTTATTTATTATTTTTTTTTAATCTCCCTCCATTGCTTCCCTCTGTCCCAGAGATCAATGTGGGGAATATTTCTTCATATATGTTTAATCTTGACCCCATGCAGGGCCTCCCCGGTGGCGCAGCGGTTGAGCGCTGGGTTGCGAAACTGCGCGCGGCCTCTGCGGCGCCGGTTGGATCCGCGGCTGCTCCCTGGTCACCGGAGGAGGGTCCCACATGGCGCGCAGACCTCTCCTGCGGCCAGCTGCTCCCCTCAGCAGTGTACTTCGGTCCTTCTGCCTGCTCTGCTCCCCGCTCTGGCTCTGGTGAATTCTCTCACCCTCCCTCCCGCACTTCTGACTGTACCCAGTGCATGTATAAACAAAACAAGCAAACAAACCAGCAAACAAATAAATAAAGCATGCCTCTATTAAAAAAAATTAAAAAAAATTAAAATTAAAATTAAAAATTGACCCCATGCAGTATATGTGATTCTTCACTTTCCTCTGTTCTTTTTTTTTTAATATTTTATTTTATTTATTTTTTTAAATAATAAATTTTATTTTTATATTCCCCATACAATTGCAACCCCCTCATTCTGACCCCAATCCCTCCCCTCCCGCCATCCACCCCCCCAAAAGTGTCTCTGGTTCATAGTTTTTTGTTGATTTTGATTTTCACTTTCTTATAGTTATTCATTTTCCTGGTCCCTTATTTAAGTTTTCTAGATTCCTGCTATGAGTGAGACCATCTGGTATTTTTCTTTTTCTTTCTGGCTTATTTCGCTGAGCATGATCCCTTCCAGTGTCATCCATGTTGCTGCAAATTGCATGTGTTTGTCTTTTTTGAATGCTGAGTAATATTCCATGGTGTATATGTACCACATCTTCTTGATCCAGTCATCTATTTTTGGGCATTTGGGCTGTTTCCAAAGCTTAGCTATTGTACTAGGATATTTATAGAAGTCATTTGAAGCCTGTTTTTTCCTCCTCTTAATTCCTCTCTGGAGTAATCATTATGACTTAGGTACTTCTTAGCCCTTTGCATACTTTAATACTTTTGGTACACTTATATATATTTATGCAAAAAATAATATGTAATGGAATATCGTTTGTAAAATTTTAGTTGATCTGGGCCTCCCCAGTGGTGCAGCCGTTGAGCGCTGCCCCACAGCCTCTACAGTGCTGGTTCCATCCCCGGCCACCGGGTGAGTGTCCCACATGGCGTGCAGACCTCTCTTGCCATGCCCGCTGCTTCCCTTAGCAGTGCACTTCGTCAGTCTGCCTGTTCTACTCCCTGCTCTGGCTCTAGTGAATTCTCTCACCCTCCTGCGCTTCTGACTATACCCAGTGCTTGTATAAATAAATAATCTTTAAAAAAAAATTTTAGTTGATCTTTGCTCTTCTGATTTGTAATGTCAATATTTTTGAGTCAACATCTTATGTGTTCTCTTTTCTTTTTTTTATCCCTTTGCCAGTAAGTCACTGTTCTACTATTCTGACTCAGTTATACAATACAATATGGGCTATAAGTACATTTTTTCTGCACTGAACACTTCTGATGTTTCTAAAATTTCACCCCTGACTGAGAATATTTGATATAGTTTGCCTTTTCTTTGATATTTATGTATATGTAGTTGTATTTTCTGTAGTTTCATTTTATATCTCTCTATATAATGTACATTTTGTGAATTTGTTATTGTTATGCAGAAGGATTTAGATTCTTATACTCTCCTGAATTTCTTTATAAGTTATTTTTTCATGTGCTGCTGAATTTATTTGCTAATATTTAATTGACGATTAACAAAAACGATCTGTCTATAATATTCCTTATCTACTTGGTGTTAGTATTTTTTAACATCTGAAAATAGATGGGAAGAAACATTATCACTCACTTATTTCCTTTAGTCATTATGCATGTACTGAGACTGTTTCTCTTCTAAGCCAATTATAAAAAGTTGGTTAAGGAATTCTCTTAATAGTTATGAATCTCAACTGCTTTTTAAACTAATATTTTTATTTGCTTTTTTTCATTTTATTTTCCCATCAGCTTCTATATTTTATTAGTATTTTCCCAAGAGAAAATTTTGTCTCTTATCCCTTTGCTTTGTTATCTTTAACAATAATTTCTGTCTTGTAAATCTTGTATTTATTTCCCTTCTTTTAGTCTCTTAATATTTAGTTAAAAGTCTCTTAACTAACAGAAACCTTTTAGTCTCTTCATTTTTCTAGGTTTTTAAAATTTTTTTTCTATTGAAGTAACATTGGCTTACACTGTTGTTACTATTTTTCAAGCATCGGAGAGCCTCCCTTCAGCTGTGATTACAGTTGTCCGCACATCAGCACGTTGCCCATAGTCACCACTGTAATGCACACTGCTTTCTTCCTCACCACCCCTCTCCTGCTCTGGTGAATATTAAAACTAATTTATTTCCAAAATTTTTATTTAATCCCTTTTTGTGTTACATTGGATGTGTTACTTGAATGTAGACATCTAGTGTTTTCATTGCTACTTATTTGTAAAATTTTTATAATTTCCATGATGAGTTATACAGGAATACAGCTTTTAAAAACTTTTTTTGAAAATTTGTGTTTTTGTGGCTTTCCAATGTCAATTTGAAGATTAATTGTATTATTATCTGACAAGTGGCTTTTTTTTTTTAATATTTGTACTTTGAAATTTGTTGAACCCTCCTTTTTATCATAGTACCTAACCTTTTGTAATTATATTATGTATATTTCATATACTATTCCTGTGTATAGGATTAGGGATTTTGTATCTAATAGATTCAGCATATTAATTTTGTGGTTAAGAATGTTTTCTATTTTTTCTTTGATCAATCTTTTTTTTTATATAAAAGTATGCTCAAATGCCCTGATAAGATTGTGGATAAGAGTATTATTTGCTGTTGGTAGGACAGTTTTGTTTTAAATATTTTGAGTCTGTTGCTGAGTACATGAAAATCATTGTAGTTATGTCTTCTTTGAGGCTTATACTTGTATTTAATGCTATTTCTCTCTGCATCTATGTGAACATTTAGTACAATTTTGTTTGATAGTGATAATACTACATAATACTACAGTTTTTTTTTTAAGTGGTTCATTGTTGTTTGCTGTTTTTTTTCTCATCAATTTATTTTCACTCCTCTGTGTTACCTTTGGAAGGGTTTATTATAAGCAGTAGGCAGTTGTTATTTATAAATAACATGCCTTTAATAGATAAGCTTATGTCATTTTAATGTATTGAGCTTAATAATTTATTTGTACATGTTCATGCCATTTTTAAGATATTTATCGTTTACTTTTTTTACTTTTTTGGCCTGACTTGAACTGATAGAGTTTTTACATTTCCCTTTTTTCCCCTTGGTTATTTCAAATAGATTTTATTCTAGTTTTGGCTTTGAAAAATAATCACAAACAAAGGGCTTTCATGTTTTATTAAGATGGTAATTTCTCTTAAAACTTTTTGAGTCCTATTTCTTTTTTTTTTTTAAGATTTATTTATTTATTTGTTTATTTATTTATTTATACAAGCACTGGGTACAGTGAGAAGCACGGGAGGGTGAGAGAATTCACCAGAGCCAGAGCGGGGAACAGAACAGGCAGAGTGACGAAGTACACTGCTGAGGGGAGCAGGGGGTGGCAGGAGAGGTCTTTGTGTCATGTGGGACCCTTGCCCAGCAGCCAGGGATTGAACTAGCGCTGCAGAGGCTGCGGGCAGCTTCGCAGCCCAGCGCTCAACCGCTGCGCCACCGGGGAGGCCCTTGAGTCCTATTTCTATCTAAAAGTTGTATTTTGCTTTCTTTTTTTCTTTTCCCGTCAAGTTGAAATAGATACTTTTGTGAATCTTTTATTTTTTTTTCCTTTATGGTGAGAGTGTGCGTATGTCTGGCATTGACTTTATTTTGCAAAATTTTATTTTCTGCTCATGTTCCATGTGAACTCTAGGTCAACTGCTGGTGTCCACTCATCTTGTGAATCAAACTAAAGTAGTCCCGTCTTGGACTTTTTATTGTCGTAGCAAAGAGGAATGGCCAAGGCAGATTCAAACTGTTTCTTATAGCTTCTGCACAGAAGACATACTTGTCAGTCATCCCCTCCCCCACTCCATTTCACTTGTCATTTCACCTCCCATCCCCCATATGCAAAATGACACAATACAAACTCAATTAAATTCTAAATTATAATTATTCTCTCACTTCCTTAAAATTTGGCACCATCATCTCTTAAAAGTTAATGTCAGAGAGAAATTTGCTGGCAGTTCTATTTTCTCATTTTGTTTGTTTTCTATATATTATCTCTTGTCCTTGTAACCCTTAAGATGGTCACTGTTTACCTTAATGTTCATTATTTCTCCTTGATAAGCTTATGTAGGGTTTTGTTTTTATTGATTCTCTCCCCCCGCCCAATATTTCTTGTGGGTTTAATATATAAGAACTCACATCTTTTCTTTAGTACTTAAGATTCTCAACCATTGTGTCCTCTGCATTGTCTCTCTAGTATTCCTTTTGTCTTTGCCTTGTAACTCCTAATAACCAATTATTGGAACCTCTCAATCTGTCTTTTATGAGACTTAATTGCTCTTTCATGTTATTTTTAGCGCTCTTTGGCTCTGTGCTACATTCTAAATTTCCCAGCACTTTTCATTTTCTAACTTTCTAGCTCTCTAGCATTGTCCAGTCAAGAATTTGCCACTACTTTTTTATTTAAATGATTTTTTGTTCATTTGTTAATAGTTCTCTTTATGACTATATCCAAATATTCTTGTTTCATTTTGCCACATTTTATTGAACAATTTCTTGTTCTTTTTATAAGGATTTCAGTGCTTTTTATTCTTTCTTTTGAAAGACAGTATAGTATATATAGTTATATTTACAAGCTCAGGAGGCAGCCTGCCTATGATTGAATTCTAGTTCTTCACATAATAGCTATGTTCTCTAGGCCATTTCCTTAATTTGTGCTGCAATGTCCATATCAATAGAATCAGGCTAATGTAAATATCTACCTTATATCTTGTTTTGAAATTTATGCATGGAATAGTGTTATTTCCCCTAAGATGTTTAGAGCAATGCCGAGCACATAAGTTCTCTGTCACTGTTAGCTGTCATTATTAACACCAGCACTGTCATTATCATTATCACCAGATCATCATTTTCATCATCAGTGTCATCCCCATGATCAGTATACTTCCTTCTGTGATTGGATAGAAACTGAGTGATACTGTTTCTGCTCAAAATATTCTGTATAATTAATTATACAGAATAAGTAAGCAATTTTATCACCTCAAGTAAGCAATTTTATCACCCCTCCCCATTTACACACTATTTTCATTTCATATTTTGTTGTTGGTTATACTGATTATCTAAAAAATTTTTTTGCATTAATAAGTTGAGAGGTAAGATTAATGGAAAACTTGAATTATAAAGCTCAAGGCATTCCAGAAAAAAGTACTCATATTGTTTAGTATGTATAGTTATTTGGAGTGAGACTTCCCAGCAGAAACTTACTTGAAAGAAAACATAAGAATTATAAATTTCACAATGTCTTTTAAAGAACTATGTTGACTTGCATTTGCAGTTTATTTATATGCATCTAGGAAACAGTGCATCGGAAGTTCTTGCAAATAGTTTGGTTTCCCAATTTTACAAATATTCCACTTGAAAACAGTTTCCAGTGTTTTGTTGTTGTTACTACTGTTATTTTTTTAAGGTAATGTTGGCTTATAACACTGCATGTGCTACAGAGGCCTAGTGTCACTTCTCAGATGCATGTCCTCACCCCACACCCACCACCACAGCACCCACATTCCCCCACCAGCATCCACAGTGTCCCCTCCTCATTGTGTTCCTCCCTTTTCCTCTTAGAATCTCAGTTCCACAGGCAGTTTTCTAGGGTTGGCTATTGGTTTGGTTTTATCTGACTCTGTTTTGTTTCTTAGTATTGTTATTGCATGAGACAGACTGAAACCTAGACTTTATGATAAGCAGTAACATCCCCAGTTAAAGAGATCCCTGACCTTGGAATTCAGAATAACAGCCTGCTTTTTCTGGACTTGTTCAGGGCTCCCGGACCTTGGAAGTATATCATAATGTAACATACCTGTAGACTCTAGTTTTAAAGAGATGAAAATCATGCCATAGCCCTATTGAAAATGGAGCAGAAAAGGAGGACCAACTGATGTTCTATGCCATAGCTTTGTTGGGTGGGGCTGCACTTTTTATTTGATACTCTTTATGGTCCTTATTTTCCCTTTTCATTGGGTGACCAGAATGAGGTCAGTGAACTCTCATTCAGTAAGTCAGCCTCAATTGAACCTTGCTTGGTGTTTAGCACTGTCCTGGTTTCTATGGGATTGCTGGCCTGTGTGTAAGAAAGACAGCAGCAAGCCAGTGAATAAGAATATGGATTTTATTTTTTGCAAGCAAAGAAATAACTTAGCTAAAGTTGGATACAACTCCTTTTGTGGGCAACATGGGTAGTTTCGATCAAATATCTCTCTCTGTTTCACAGTGTATGTATAAGGAAAGAGTACTGTAGTCACAGAATAGCCAAATGACTGAAATTGCAGACTCAGTTTTACTACCTTCCAAATAGATTTTGGTTTCTGTTTCCATATTCAGCATGAATGAAAGTAATGCTATATAGCTCATAAAATTGTCATGAAGAGTAACAGTACTTGACATATACCTAAAAATAGCATCCACCCAATAAATATTATTTATTTATTTTATTATATGTAATATAGCATATGCTAATTTTAATTTGACTGTGTATTTTAGTACAAATTATACTCAGTAGGAGTAGTGAAATCTGATTTTTGAAACTCTGAAAAGTAAGTCAATTTACATTTGAGAAGCACATTACATTTTCACTTAAATATTAGCAATTGCCCCTTTAGTCATCTTTTGGGCACCATAGGAAAGAAATTCAAGTATTTTCTTCCTTCAAGCATAAAATATAGATGACTTCAAGCTTCCAATATAGTTTTCTTGTCAATATCAACCCAACTGTCAGTGTTTATTCTTGATCACCAGACTGTTTGAAGCAAAATGTACTAGAAAGAAATTCAAGCTGTCTTTCAGTATTTACCTGATGTGAGCAAACCAAGAGACCGGGGATTTTGTCTCTTGGAGCTTATTTCCTGAGATCATCTCTTGTTCTTGTAATTTCAATTAGCTAAATCAGAAAGCCTAACATTTTCACATAGGGAACCCACTAATTCAGTCAGTATGTTCCTGATAAGAGACGTGAGTAAAGAATATGCTGCATTGACAAAATGTTATAATTGCTGAGATATCAAACTCTCTAAGTTTAATTTTTATTCTCTCTTCAAACCTCAGAATTTCCTAGTCTTTGATTGTTTTTTAGATTAAGTAGTCTTCTATGATAGATTCATTTGAATTTAATGTTTAGAGTTTTGTTTCTTTTTTTAATTTAAATTTTATTTTTATATTCCCCATACAATTACAACCCCTTATTTTGACCCCAACCCCTCCTTTCCCCGCCCCCACCTCCCATAGAGTGTCTCTGGTTCATAGTTGTTTGTTGATTTTGATATTTTCTTTCTTATGGTTATTCTTATTCCTGGTCCCTTATTTAGGTTTTCTAGATTCCTCCTATGAGTGAGACCATCTGGTATTTTTCTTTTTCTTTCTGGCTTATTTTGCTTAGCATGATCCTTTCCAGTGCCATCCATGTTGCTGCAAATTGCATGTGTTTATCTTTTTTGAATGCTGAGTAATTTTCCATGGTGTATATGTACCACATCTTCTTGATCCAGTCATCTATTTTTGGGCATTTGGGCCGTTTCCAAAGCTTAGCTATTGTAAACAGTGCTGCTATAAACATAGGGGTGCAGGTGCTCTTTGGAATTGATGTTTCTGTGTCCTTTGGGTAAAGACCTAGGAGTGGAATTGCTGGATCATATGGAAGCTCTATGTTTAGTAGGTCCAGAAATCTCCACACAGCTCTCCATAGTGGTTGGACCAGTTTGCACTCCCACCAACAGGGCAGGAGAGTTCCTTTTTCTCCACAACCTCGCCAACATTTGTTGTTGCTGGTTTTTTTCAATATGTGCCATTCTCACTAGTGTAAGATGGTATCCCATGGTAGTTTTGATTTGCATTTCCCTGATTACAAGTGATGTTGAACATTTTTTCATATGCCTGTTGGCCATTTGCATTTCCTCTTCAGAGAAGTTTCTTTTTAGCTCTTCTGCCCATTTTTTGACTGGATTATTTTCTTTGTTTTTGTTGAGTCTCATCAGCTGTTTGTAGATTTTTGTGATCAGTCCTTTATCATTAGTGTTATGTGCAAAAATGTTCTCCCAGTCGGTGGGGTTTCTCTTTGTTTTTGTTCCAATAAATATTATTGAAGCACTCTAGTCAACATGACAATGACCTGTTAATGCTTTTAAATTGCTGTTTAGCATGTGTCTATCTATACCTGTACATGCTAAAGTTATGGTGGTTATGGACTCTTCAGATTTATCACTGTAATCATAAGATCTGATAGGGAAGCTAATTTTATGTTCTGAATAATTGGCAAGTATGTCTAATGTAGAAAATGACATGTAACTCATTCAAGATTGACAGGTATTCTGTGGGTGTAATTTACTGTATTTTAACATCAGAACTAAAATGATATAATAAACAATAGAATATTTTACCATATAAGTGAATATGTTAATTCAGGAACCCTAGCCTGTTATTTAAACCTCTTTGTATTTCAGGGCCAGATTCTGTTCTATGATGGATTTAAGAGTATATGTTTAAAGAAGGAAAGAGGAGAAAATAAACTGCAGAGATTTAAGATGTTAGAACTCGATAATTCAAGGTGTCTTTAGAGTGCATAAAAGACTTAGCCATCCATTTAATAAGCATTACCTCAAAAATGCAATCTCCAATAAACACAGCCTTTAGCATACATTGTCTGTCCCTGGGAACATTGCAGCTAAAAGGGTCTAGATTCTGGGAAAGTTTAGAACTGTACTTCAGTAAAAGGCTTCTCAACCACCGGATAAGATACATGAGTAGTCAGAATCCATCATTATAATTGAGAAATCATAAGTACTGCTGATTTTTCATGTAATTGCTCATCTGACTTAGAAAATGGGTGTAGTACTATTAGAATAGTTTTACAGGAATTTTTTAAAAAGCAAATGCTGCTAATGAAACACATACGTGATTCAGTAGTTTCCAGTGCAAGAGATTGATGTTGGCCTGTTCTGTTAGTTAAAATACAAATGCTGGGCCTCCCCAGTGGTGCAGAGGTTGAGCGCTGGGTTGCGAAGCTGCCCGGAACCTCTGCAGCGCCGATTTGATCCCCGGCTGCTCCCCGGCCACCGGAGGAGGGTCCCACATGGCGCGCAGACCTCTCCTGCCGCCCGCTGCTCCCCTCAGCAGTGTACTTTGGTCCTTCTGCCTGCTCTGCTCCCCGCTCTGGCTCTGGTGAATTCTCTCACCCTCCCGCACTTCTGACTGTACCCAGTGCTTGTATAAATAAATAAAAATAAATCTTTAAAATAAAATATATAAAATAAAATACAAATGCCACTATCTCATTTCAATAGTAAAATCATATTATTTAGATCACTAGTGTACTTCATTACACTTAGCATAATATTTTCAAATCTTTAAAGCAGTAGAACTCTCAACTATACAAACCAGGAAATTGTAGACATCACTAAGGCTGTTACATGAAGGAGAGCCATAAATGATAACAGTGTCATTGTGATTCTCTATTGCCTACCAATGAATGCCTGACCTCCTTCATTTAGCAAATACTTATGGTGCAGTTCTATGTCAAACCCCATGCCCTCAGAAGTTGTCCAGCCAAATAGAGACGATAGAACCTTAAGCATGTAATAAGAATAAATTGTGAGGCATGTTGAAATAAATTATTTTGATGCAGAGAGGATATTTTGAAATCTATGTTCATTTTAGCTCTTTTCCCACTGGGGAGCAAAATTGTTACCAAATCTTGACACTTTTCTCTCTAGAATGTCTTCTCCAGCAAAACTAAACTATTACTTATTAGAATTATATGACTTTTGTCTTAGTTAGCAAGTTTATTTTAGTTAAAAGATCTGCCACTCCCTTAGAAGAAACAAAGTTCTTCAATGAATTTGTCCTATGAAATCATTTAAAACTTGTCATGAAGCTCTGTTCGCTGTCTTTCTAAAATAAAATGTCTCTGAAACCATTTCCTCAAGTCTTCACAGGCTGTGTTTACACTTAATGTGGGTCAGTTAACATGGAAACAAAAATTCTGCCAAGCAGTCTGGTTGCTCCCTGCCTTCCATCAGCGATCTCAGTGTGTAACTTTACCTTAAGTATTACTTTAGAAGCCAGATTCTCATCTAGGGTGTAGAAAATCTTTATAGCTACTATAATTTTACCTGTGGTGTTGCCATGTCAGAATAGTTCTTGATATGCCACATGAGCCACATTCTGTCAGTTGCTTGTGCTTGTTTTAAATTCTTTTTTTTTTTTTAAGATTTATTTTTATTTATTTATACAAGCACTGGATACAGTCAGTCAGAAGCGCGGGAGGGTGAGAGAATTCACCAGAGCCAGAGCGGGGAGCAGAGCAGGCAGAAGGACCGAAGTACACTGCTGAGGGGAGCAGCAGGCGGCAGTAGAGGTCTGAGCACCATGTGGGACCCTCCTCTGGTGGCCGGGGAGCAGCCGGGGATCGAACCGGCGCTGCAGAGGCTGCGGGCAACTTCGCAACCCAGCGCTCAACCGCTGTGCCACCGGGGAGGCCCTTGTTTTAAATTCTTGATCAAGTATACTTCTTCTGTCACAAGGGTTGCCACTTTTATTGTATCTATTACACATTTTTAGGGACAAGTCTGTTTCGTTCTTATTTGAAGATATTAAAGATGGCTTATATCCATAGAGATGTCTTAAAAATTGCATTACTAGTTGCTTTGAACCTTCAAACCTCAGCAATGATTATACTACTTTTGCAGTTTTGTCATTGGAATATAGTAATATTTAATTTAAAAATAAATAAAGGTGTAAGCTGCCTAGATCCAAGCAACACACTGTGTCTCTTAAAAAGAGGAAGCTGGCAACTCTTCCAGAAATCAGACCATGCCTCTGGGCCAAGAATTGGCTTTTATATATTCTTTATTCTTTGGGGACTGTGGATGAACAGCTGCCTTTCAAACTTAGCCAAGAGAAATTTGCTGACAAGCATAAATATGAATAGGGCAATAAAGCTTGCAAACAACAACAAAAGAATGTTGATGCAGAATCTTAGAAGACTCAAAACCAATTTCCTCTCTATCATTTTCTATATCCCTTGCCATAATTCTTCTATAGTTGCCATGCCCATAAGCAATGTCAGATCAGAAATGACAAATTACCTTTTTAAAACTTGTACTAGGTGAATTAAAAACCAATTAACTTTTAATTTTTTCTCCATGTTCTTAGAGGATCTAAATTATCAATCTAAAGTACTCTGCTTTAGTGATAACTTTAAAAACTCAAAGTATACACAATTACAAGAGATAGGCTGTTCGGTGGGATTTTCAGTTTCAGCTTGATTTACTCAAGAGTCCTTGTCTTCAAAAAGGAGTTTTAAAGGTGCATTTCGTTGTCCTGCTTCACTCCACACATACCACCTGTTACTCTTCCTCGTTATAAAAGATTTCTTGTTCTTTTTCAAAACAAACCCTCTGCTACCTTACTAGAAAGTTTCAAACTTCCTCTTTCCCCTCCCTGCCTTCCACAAAGTTTACATATTTTTTCTCAAGTATAAATGGGAATTACATGTAAAAATCACACATTAAGTGAAGCTACTTCTTCATGCTGTTTCCCTAAGAGAATCTTGATCTTTATTGGCCACCAATATAAAGTTAAAATAGATTTCTACCTTTTGAGACAATTGGAATGAGATGCTACCATTCAGGAAAAATGTTCAACATATTCCTACAAAATGTGTGGATTTCTCACTAGTCAAACCTGGGCATTCTATGAATATATCTAATTTTTTCTGTTTACATCACATTAGGGTTAGGCCAGGGCAGCTCTGAACAGGGAAAGTCTCTATGAGTGAGCTTAGGTAAACTTAGGGCCCTTAAAAAGGATTGAGAACTTGGGTATGAGGAAGTGACCAGAGGAGGGGAATTTAGTAACACACTATAAAGATTAATTCTGGTCTATTTCTTGATCACCAAAAGTTAGATTTGATTTGGCGGGATGAGAGGGAGAAAATAGGAGACTCACAAAAGGTAAATAGAGTTATGAGTTAAAGCATGTAGCCAGTGGCTAGACTAGCTGTGGAAATAGTAGACACATTATAAACAATCTTTCATGGTAGCCAGTGATTTTGCACATTACTGTGAAAGCTCTAATTGAAGGAATATTACATTATCAGATTTATATTTTGATAAGATCAATCTGATGGAACTGAAGATTTCAGATGGTGAGATAGATAAATAGATAAATGCATAGGGATAGAAATAGACATATAGATATGAAAATTGTAACATTTTATTTCTGAATTCTACAATATATTCTTTCTACCTCCCTCATCATCCTGCCTAATTTGGTACTCAGGGTCCAAATATAAAATGAAATAAGGCCTTAGATTAGAGGTAGAAATAATACAGATAGATTAAGGGATTGGATGTGAGTAAATGTAAATAAAGCATTAGCAGGAATTTCTAATTCATTTAAGAATGTGAGAGAAGATAAGGGACACTTGTTTAGTGTGACTATACCTTTTGTAGTGACATTTAGAGAAATACATTATTTTGATGTTAGTTTGATGATTATTTACACAGATTGTTTCTTAAGAGTAGTTAGTATCATAGGTAAAAATAGGTGCAGCCTATAGCCTTTAGTTAAATTCCATGGAGGTTTGGATCATGTACATGGAGATTGAACTGTCAGAGTAAGACTAGATGAAAGGTGGGGGGAGGCTTCAGAGTGAAAAAGGTCAAGGATAACACCTTGGAAAAGAAGTACCTGTAGAGGTAGGGAGAGGTACAAAAGAGTACCAAAAGAGACAGGAAAAGATTTATCTGAGCTGTGAGAACCAGTAGAGTGCAAAGTCCAAAGAAAGGGTTTTACGATGGGAAGAGAGAGAAGTTATATAAAATCCCTCCATCCTCAAGATGAAGATTGAGGAAAACAAAGGACATTGCACTTGGAATTAGATCACTTGATATTTGAGAGACCATTTCTTGCCAGAAGCACAAGTGTTAAATGGGTGTTAAGGAAGTGGAGACAGGAATGATGGCTCTTCTTTCAGGAGGGTTTCTGATGAGAGGAAATTGCCAAAACTCTGTCGCTGGACTTCTCCCCAGGGACCTCATCTACATCCATGATATCAAATTCCATGATGACATTCAAATCATCCACTGCAGCCTCAAGTGTCTCTGTATGCAATCTCTTAATTTTCTTTGTGTTCCTCTCATCAAGTTCTTTTTTTTTCCTCTCAGGACTCCCCAGTGCCTTCCTATTATGAGACGTACAAGGTCTTAAGTGGTAAAGTCTGGGTTCAAGTCATCCAACCAGAGCCAACCTAACATTCAGATGACAGTTTCTCATAGTCTCCTGGGTAATCAATATGTGCTTCTACATGCGCCCGGTATTCCAGAAAATTGAAATTCATACTGTTTTCTGATAGTGTCTTGTGCTCCCCAGACCAACTAGTCAAGGATCTATCAAGTGCTCTTTTTTTCTTTTGTGAACTCTCATTCATTTATTTACTCATTCTTTCAGTCATTCAGTCAGCAAATATTTTTATGCTTATTGTGGTCTAGGTAGGAGGAAGAGAATAAGTGTGAATAAGGAAGAGAATAAGTGTGTGGGTGGAAGAGAATAAGTGTGTGGGTGGTATATAGGAAAATGCACAGAAAAGTAAGACACTGTGATCAGCTGTGAGACCTGTGTTAATATTTGTGTTCTTGGGCCTCCCGGTGGCGCAGTGGTTGAGCGCTGGGTTGCAAAGCTGCCTGCAGCCTCTGCAGCGCCGGTTTGATCCCTGGCCACCGGGTCCCTCATGGCGCGCAGACCTCTCCTGCCGCCTGCTGCTCCCCTCAGCAGTGTACTTCGGTCCTTCTGCCTGCTCTGCTCCCCGCTCTGGCTCTGGTGAATTCTCTCACCCTCCCGCACTTCTGACTGTACCCAGTGCTTGTATAAATAAATCTTTAAAAAAAAAAAATTGTGTTCTTGCTTTACCGCTACATCTGTGGCCTGGTATTATAGTAGGTTTTGAGAAGGCATCTTCAATATCAATGTTTAGCAAGGCACAAGATATAGTATACTCCCTGTAAATGTCAATTTATTTCTTTAATTTAAAAAATCCGTTCATTCTACCACCTAATTTTTATTCATGTATTTATACACACACGTATGATAGACAGATATTCATAGATGAAATATACAAATAAGTGTATAAGTATATTGGAAGATATTAGTATTCCCAATCATGGCATTGGGTGGGGTTTCTAAAACAATCATAAAATTCCATTACTCTATTTCATACATGAGTTCTGAGTCTGTCTCCTTTTTTTTTAAAATTTATTTTATTTACACAAGAGCTGGGGTACAGGCCAGATGCACGGGTGGGTGAGAGGATTCACCAGAGACAGAGCAGGGAACAGAACAGGCAGACTGACGAAATACACTGCCGACGGGAGCAGCGGGCGAGACAGGAGAGGTCTGCTCGCCATGTGGGTTGCTCTGAGGCCGGCGGGGATCAAACCGGCACTGCAGAGGCTGCGGACAGCTTCACAGCACTGTGCTCAACCGCCTGTGCTACCAGGGAGGCCCTGAGTCTGATTCCTTTAATAGGACTTACTTCAAGATTAGTTAGCTCTTACAGAAAGTTTTCCCTAATTTCCTTTATAAGTCCCTCCTCCTTCCTCCAAGCTCCCCCTGGAATTGATCTGTATCCTTTTTGATATGAATCACGTCCCATTCATGAAATTTTTCTTTTCCTAAAGTAGAACATTCTTTGAGGTGAAGCTTGTTTCCTTCTTAGCTAAATAAAGAAGTAACTGAGTGACTATTCTTTGTTAAGTAGACTGCATTGATGGCATTGTATTTACCTCTATCTGTTCCACTCTCAAGTTCACAGTGACAATTGCCCATCTCTCCATAATGATATGTACGTGTCCAAGCTGTTTGTGCAGTCCTTGACCTTTCCCTGGTTTACTTTCTCCTGTAAAATATTTACTTCACCTTTCATTGTGATTCACATAATATCTAATATAAAACTTTTTCTCTTTATGCACATTGCAGATCAAAATTCTCTTTGGCATTTTGATAAAAATCCCACCAAATTTTTCTCCCTAATAATGATGAGATAATTTTTTTCCCCTGTCTGAAGCCCATTAATTCATCTGTGTAACTAGTGCTGTGCTTCCTATATCTTCCTTTCTATTTAAATGTCCTAACCTTCAACTAACAGAAGAAATGCAAACTACAATATATCTTCCAATCCTTTAGCTTCCTATCTTGGACTTTAGAGTCACTATACACAATTCCATTTTTTTCCAGGCTATATTATTCATGGCCAAGTGAATCAGAAATAATACCAATCAGTGTATTTGAAAATCCCCATCAGGTCACATTGCTGATATTTGCTGCAGAAAAGTAATGTACTTTCTGATTTTCATGTGAGCCCTCTATGGCACATAGCAGGAAGTCGCTAGTCACAAATGCCCGTCTTTTCTTCCTGAAATCAAGAACTGAATTCCTTAAACCTGCTTCTGCCTATGAATGCTTTTTATTGTTCTGTAAAATAGTGTCTCTATTTCTTTGGACCATGGCCCTCCATAAAAAATTCATTCTTTGTCATTACCTAGTACACGAGTAGCAATAGAGACATATGCATGCATTGCACACATATTTGTGACGTGACACAAAAGTTTCATGCAATAATACTTTCCTTTATGCTAGGATGTGATTTTTTTTAATGTGCTATGCTATGTATTGTGTCATTACAAAATAAACTTAAGGAAAACATGTATTGATTCAATGATGCCTTCAGAATAGATTCACTTCTATTTTAGTAGTTTCCAAAAAGTAATATGCATCAATATTGATATTTTTAATGCAGATATTTGAACCCTAATCCCAAAATATTCTAATTTTATAATTGCAAAGGCTTTAGAGTTCACTGTTTAACAATTCCTCCAAGCAAACCTAACACACTTAGCTAGAAAATGATCCTTTGGGAGCAACTTCCTTCCTGTGTTTGCAGAGTCTCTAGTTCCCCTGTATCTCTTTGCCCCATATATCTTTTCTCCATTCTTTTTACCGTGCTTGCATTTTCTCCACTGCATTAGCATCTTCATTTATTTTTAGTTTCAGTTTTGAGTTATTTAATTATTTTATACTTTTTATTTATGGCATCCTTTATCAGAATCTAGAAAACAGAGATAGACTCTTTAGGTATTTTCCGCCTGCCTTTTACCTCTGTCAGAGAGATTAGTATCAAGTATCAAAGAACATTATGGGTGGCATCAGAAGGCAAATGTAGCACCTGCCACTTCTTTGTGTATCTGTCAGTTGCGGGGAAAGGAGTTGAGGGTGATAGGAGAAAAATTGAGGCATGCCTTTTAAACCACAGTTCTTGATGTGTGCCTTTGGTGGTACCCACACTGCACATACTAGTCTCCCATTTTCATTTCCCTACCCCTGTGCATTTTCAGGAAACAGCTGTAGCCTCATTGCCAGTCCCCTCTTTTCACAAGTTTATGTTAACTCTGGGACCTCCCTAGTGGTGCAAAGGGTTAAGACACAGCACGATAGCCACTGCACCAAGAGTTCAATCCCTGGTCAGGGAGCTGACCCACATGGCGCAGCAGACCTCTCCTGTCGTGCCTGCTGCTCCCCTCAGCAGTGTATTTCAGTACATCTGCCTGTTCTGCTCCCCACTCTGTCTCTGATGAATCCTCTTAGCCCCTGCACCTCTGGCCTTTACTCCAGCTCTTGTATGCTTAAATAAATAAATCTTAAAAAAAAAGCTTAACTTTATAACTAAGTTTTCCTACTTTTCATTTATTCCTGATACTGTGCTTTGTGTATTTGACACTTTTCTTACATCAGCTAGCTTGGAATATGTGCCATTAATCCAGACATCCTTTCAAACCTTTTGATAGAAATTCTAGGCCATGATGGAAACCTCCTTGATTCTCTCAATGCATAATTTACTGTGAACCCTTATATTTTACTTCTTAATTGTTTCCATTAAAAAGTCATAAAGTCCCAGAGACAAGTGTTACCCTTTTTCCTTTAATCTATTAGTGTTTAATACAACTTCATATGTAAATCTGTATTTAATAAATATATTGCTGAACAAATCAACAGTGTAACTTCTACCACTCTAATGCCATTCATATTTTTTTAAAGTTTGCAAATATGTAGATGTTCTTCTCCAGACTTTCTGTATTAAGGAATTTTCATCACCATACTGTTATTTTCATATGTCCATCTTTTAATCTGTCTCTTCTAGGGAATTGTTGAAGTAGAATTTAGTTTAATACAGTGAGTCGAGTAGGAAAAATTATTACTAATATTGTTTAATGCCTCTATATTATTTTTGGTAAATGGAAGGCACAGTTTAGGTTTTGATTCATAGCCATGTATTTATGGCAGTGTCTAATGTAAATTCCTCCAACAGTCCACCAAAATTTCTATCAAGCCACTTATCAAGACAAAAAGCATCAGTAATTCTAAAAATAAAAACTAACATGTAACCAAAAGCTGAAATCCATAATAAGACCCCGTAAACATAAATCTATGAAACTGAATTGAGAAAAAGCTATCAAACTTCACTTCATTAATCATATACTCCCTGCCAAAAGACATGAAGACACTTTAACTTAGACCAGCATGGCTCAGAGACCCAATTTCTACAGTAATCATTGCACCAACCAATTCTCACTCCAAAAAGTTGCTGCTGAGTTTTTGAGATAGCCATATTTCTGTGTTCACTGAGAGACACAGAAAATGTTTCCTCAAGACTCATGACAAACTTATTTTGACCTTTATACTCCACAAGAAGACTTAGAAAATTAATCTAGTTAAAGTTGTGAAAGAAGTAAGTTTTCCATATTCTCTGGTAGTTTAGTGGATCTGAGTACCAAGCAATAGCTACATTTGTAGAATGGCATTATGTAAATGGATTCCTGCAAAATATTGTGAATTGGACCTGAAGCAATGGTTCTTTACCATAAATACGATTTCTCAAACTTGGCACCATTGATATTTTTGATTGTATAATTTTTTGTTTTGTAGTGTTGTGCTGTGTATCATAGGCTGTTTAGCTGTGTCCTTTACTCACTAGATGCCAGTAGCATACCTCTCTCCAACACAATTATAAAAAACATCTTTAGATCTTGCCAAGAGTACCTTGGAGCACGAAGACCTCCGGTTGAGGAATATTGCAGCGGTAGCTTGCAAAAGGGAGATGACAGAGTCTTGATAGGTATTGCCTTATTTAAGCATTGATAAAGGAAAAGCAATTAATTTAGAACTATGTTTAAAATACCGTAGTTTACTGCTAAAGATGGAGCTTCCATATGATCCAGCAATTCCACTCCTAGATATTTACTCAAAGGACACAGAAACATTCAAAAGGGCACCTGCACTCCTATGTTTATAGCAGCACTATTTACAATAACTAAGTTATGGAAACAACCCAAATGCCCAAAAATAGATGACTGGATCAAGAAGATGTGGTCCATATATACAATGGAATATTACTCAGCAATCAAAAAAGATAAACTCATGCAATTTGTCGCAACGTGGATGGAGCTGGAAGGAATTATGATCAGCAAAATAAGCCAGAAAGAAAAAGAAAAAAACTGGATGGTCTCACTTATAGCAGGAATTTAGAAAACCTAAATAAGGGACCAGAAAAAAAAGACTAATTATAATAAAGTGAAAATCAAAATCAACAAGCAACTATAAACCAGAGACACACTACAGGGGGTGGGAGACATTATAAGTGCCAAAATAAGGGGGATGGGAATTGTATGGGGACTATTACCAAGATGAAAATGCATACATTGTGCAAAAATGAAAAATGATGTAAAAATATATAAAATAAAATTTTAAAAAATAAATGCCATGCATGATCCTGAAATGGATCCAGTACTGTAGAAATCGAAATGCTATAAAGGATGTTATTGGGTCAACTGAGAAAAAAAAAATAGAAGATAGATTAGAGCAATATATTTTATCAGTTAAATTTAAATTTAACTGGTGTTAGAAATTTAGTGGTGTTAAATTTAAATTAAATTTAGTGGTGTTAGAAACTGTATTGTACTTCAAAAGACTATGCTTATTCTTAGGAAATATACACTGAGGTTTTTAGAAATAAAGGGTCACATGTATACAACCTTCATTAAAATTGTTCAGGAAAAATTAAAAAATATACTGTAGTTTAAGGGAAAGAAAATATTATCTGAAGACTTAGAGGAAAAGCATAACTTTGAAAACAATGGATTTCAACTTCAATGGGGGAAAAAAATCTTAGACTCCTTGATGTATTCTAGGAATGCAAGGCTCTCAAATGAGGGAAGGAAGAGTGGTTAGTCATACTGAGAAAATGTGTATTAGAAATAGATGATGTGAAAATTTTGGCAATAATTTTTAAAGGCTAGTGATGCATAGTGTTGGTAAGCGGTAGTGATATAAGCATTCTTAATCATTTCACACAATCTTTCTATAATGCAATTTAATGTGTGTGTGTGTGTGTGTGTGTGTATAAAATCTTATAAATGAAAATACTCTTTGGCCCTGAGTTCTACTTATAAAAAATTACCTTTAGGGAAAAAATGTGTGAAAGATGTATATGCGTGGGTGTTAATTTTAGTGTTATGATAATAAACAAGTGAAATAAATATAATTGGTCAGAGCAGAGAGTGTTGAATAAATTTTGGAACATCTGAATAGTGTCTGGATACAGTACAAATGCAGAAATAGATTTTGATTACATTCGTGAATTATTTAATGGAATAAGATACATCCATTTTCAATGATGACATTGATGTGTGTGTGAATTTGTATTTTTGTCTATGTGCATAATGTGTGTTTTCCTGAGTGTATTATGTCATGAATATATGCACACACAAACATACATCATCTTATTCATTAAAGATAGTGTCTAATACGGATTCAGAAGAGGAACTATGTGTTTTGGCCAATGGAAGCATCACCCGAACCCTTAATAATCAATGCTTTTCTAATGCCATGATGGGGAGTATCTCTGAAGTTCTTCCACCAAATTTTGCTCTTTAGGAAAAAAAAATAGATTGTTCACTTTATATTTTAGAACAGCTTTATGTTCACAACAAAAGGGAATGAAACCTACATTGTGTTGCCATGTATTCCTGGCCCCATATATGCCTCCCTCATTATTAACATTCTCCCCAGAGTGATGCATGTGTTATAACTGGTGAACTTATACTGACACATCATTGTTACCCCAAATTCATTGTTTACATTGGGGGTTCACGCTTTCTGTGGATAGGACAATTATACAATCAAAGTATTTCTGCTGTCCTAAAAATCACTCATTCTTGTCCTATTTGTCCCTCGCTTCTACCTCACCTTGAGCACCTCCTGAACTTTTTACTATCAACATAGTTTAACCTTTTCCAGAATGTCCTGTGGTTGGAATCCTACAATATATAACCTTTTCAGAATGACTTTGTTTCACCTCTTATTATGCATTTAAGGTTTCATTATAGTGTTAAATAATCCATTGTTGGGATGTATCCATTCTCCTACTGAATGGGCTACCTGGTTATTTCCAAGCTGGGGCAGTTATGACATTACTTACAGATTTTCTGTTGGAGATACGCTATCCATTCTTTTGGGTAAATACCAAAGAGCACAATTACTGGGTCACACTGGAAATATATGTTTAGTTTTGCAAGAAGCTGCCAAACTGTCTACCAAAGTGTCTGTAGAATTTTGTTTCCACCAGCAATGTATGAAAATTCTTGTTCCACTTGCTTGTCAGTGTTAAGTATTGTCAGTGCTCTTTGCTTACCTTAATTCCTTTTTATCTTAAAGCTCAATTCAAATCTTGCATCCACTATACTATTGTCATACCCAATTCATGAAGTAGTAATACTTCCCCCAGTCTATACTCAAACTATTTTCATTTGTTTAACCACTCATTTTAATTTCCTGCTTGCTTCAAATTTCGCGTCTCATTTCTCCAATAAAATATTAATTATTTAATGACGTAGCCATTCTGTGTGCAACATTTCTTTAAAATATAGAGATTAATATTTGTTGAATAAGTGAATTGGGATTATATTTTCTGATGAAAACTATTTTAAAAAGTAAAACCATTTAGAAAGGTACCCATAGTATATCTCAGCTGCTTCGTTTTTGTTAAGTTGGTACATTAGTTTTATGTTTACATATGGTTCATGAACTCATAGCTTGTTAGAATGGAAAGTAAGCTATTTAACCTTTTAACTTATTGATGAGGAATGAGAGATGCATATAATAATCGAGCCTCTGTCACATGGATAGCACTATGATATTTTGATATGTCTCATTTATCAGCCTTTGTGGTCTTTCCTCAAAACTGTTTGAGTGCTTTCTCTCTCTCTCTCTCTTTTTTTTTTTTTACTGAGTGAGCTAGGATTAATTTTGTGCCATGAAAATGGATTCTTTTCCTAGAAAATGCAAATTGGTAATATAAGAACATATTGAAAATGTTCCATTTCATTAAAGTAACACTGAGCTGTATGTGTTACTGTGCCCCCTTTTTATATCTTTATTATGTAAATAATTAATTCACATAAGGCAATGACTAAAGGCCAATTGTCATGACTCACATTCTTTCACTTTACAATGAGCTTAATTTTATAGAAAATAAGAGTGGTTA
The DNA here is from genome assembly GCF_964194135.1 of Talpa europaea. Lineage (NCBI taxonomy): Eukaryota > Metazoa > Chordata > Mammalia > Eulipotyphla > Talpidae > Talpa > Talpa europaea. The sequence continues at coordinate 107,760,070 of NC_140075.1, forward strand.
AATTATTACCTTAAAAGAAGGATCTTATATTAATGCTGTATTGTTATCTCACTGAACTGAATATTAACAAAAGAAGCTAATATTATAATGGTCACTACTAATCACTCCTCTGATATTTAAGCTTTGATTTCTCATTACTTTGTATCAGTGATATTTCTGAGAAAGTCAACACTGTCTTTTGAAACAACAGAAATAAGTAGTGATAGAAAAATGTAGGCAAAAAAAGTAGATTATTTCTCTTGACTGTGAACACCCCTGTTTTACTAGCTCTTGCCCTTACTTGCTTGTTTAGGTTCCACCCTCTCAGTAAAGGCCTCTGTCCTGTCATCGCAGGTTTTTTGAGGAGTCCTGAAGTGTTTCTCTCTGATCTGCATATATCCCTGTCTAATTCATAACACATGCTCTATTCATTTTCCACGGCTGCCATAAGAATGTACCACAAATCGGGTGTCTTAAAACAACAGAAATATATTCTCTGACAATTTTAAAGGCTAGGAGTCAGAAGTCAGGGTATGGGGCTGTACCTGGCTCCCCCTGAGGGCTCCGTACCTCTGTCTTCTGGTGGTGACTGGCAGTCTTCATCACCCTGATTCTGGCCTCTGTCTTCACATAGCCTTCTTCCCTATGTGTCTGTGTCTCTGTGTTCAATCTCCTCCTTTGTGTTATAACTACACCATTCGTTGGGTTTAGAACCCATGGAAAATCCAGGATGATTTCTCCTTGAGATTTTAAATTGATTTTAATACCAAATCAGGTTCCATTCTGAGTTTCCAAAGGACCATGATTTGGGGATGGTGGGGATCACTATCCAACCCACTTCACTTGATTTTAGCCCAGCTGCCCTATTTGCTGGGAGTGTTCATCTCTGGCACATGCTGCTTCCCCTACCAGGCTCAGTTGCCTCCACTGAAAAGCAGTTCCCTTTGGCTGTGTCATGCTGTGTATTCTGCATAATACCACCGCCACCACTATTTAGCCGCATTGCCCACGTCAGGGCATCTGCACATTGGCGAAGTCCCCTATCTGTCCCTGATGATTATTGTGGTGCCTACATGCCCACGTTACACATAGTTGGATTGCCATCTCCCACTGGGTGCTGCACTCCCCAGGGGCACCACTGAAGATACGTGGGAAACTTCCAGAAACTAACACATTTCTTTTGGGTTTATATAGTTAAAGTAGGTCCTAGTTACATACCCCCTGTTGTACTAAGAATTCCTCATCTCCATTATTTCTAAAGTTTTATTGCTGGACAAAGCTTGACCTCCTCTTTTCTCAGAATGAGGTCTTTCCAGGAGACTCTTTCATTTTTTCATTCAAACTGGTTCCTGGAAGGCCTCTTTTTGCCTGTTGCTCAAATATCTCTGGGCTGATAATAATTCCAGCAGTCTGCAACTTAAGTTCAAGGTAGGGCCAGCCCCCTATTTCTTTTTATTTCCCCATCCCACGCAAGTAGTACTAAAGTGAGTTGACTTAAATTGTTAAATTGCTCTGACATAGCTATTTTAATTATTTACAGTAGTTTTCTTTCTTTGTTGAGATAAATACTATGGAGTAGAATGAAATATCATTTTTTGACCTGTTAGTAATCATTCACATGTTACCCAGAAAGTACTTTTCAGCAGCTATAAATCCTTTAAAATTTGGTTTGTAGAGAATGGTAATTTAACAGCTGTTTATTCTGTGCAACTGTAGACACCAGGTATTATCACAAACTCTAGGGAAAAGGTGGAAAGACAGGTTTACAATCAAAAGCCAGAGAAAAAAGATACAATGACAATGCAGTAGCAACTGTGCCTAAAGTTTAAAGAAGTAGGGAAATTGGTGCTCGATAAAACTAAAAAGATACGCAGTAGCCAGTGGATCCCATACTGGAATATAAAACATTGGTCTTAATACAACAAGGAGCTACAGTATGTTTTATATTTAGAGGAGAAGTAAAAATGTCCAGGTAGAAACATTGGCTGTCAATGGACAGTTGCAATAGGGGATGATGAAAATTTCATCTGAAACGAGAGTGGCTGTAGAGAAGGGGCACACACTGGAGGTCTGGAGACAGCAGTTGGTTCAGTCTTTTACTATTTGATTTTCAATGTGGCAAGAAGGGAAATGTCTCAAAATGATTCTTAGGTTTCAACCTTAGTTGTCTATGTGGTGATGTGCTTCAACTAAAAGACTACTTAGAAATTTGTTCTTATGGAGAGGCATTATATAATTTAATTCTTCTAATAATCCTTCAAAATAGCTAGAAATCAACTCTCAACAAAAGTAAATAGTTAATAGAAATAAGTTTAATCAAATAGTGATAAACCGAGGTATTTTCTCTAAATATGAAATTCTTGCTCTTAGGTTTTTTGGAAAATAGGTTGAGATAACAATGGGTAAGAAGTTAAGACTCACAGCTTGTGTTTGAGGTAGCATCCTTAAAATAGCCAGGTCAAATCTTGTAGTAGGTCTCTGGAATTTAGAACTTAAATATGGAAAAGAATGGGTCTTTTGGGAGGGTCAGATGGGAGCTGTTTACATATAGGCACTTGTAAAAGCCACGTTCATATTTGTGATTGTGTAGTAGCAGAGTCTATAGTGAGAAAAGAAGTTTAGATGGAACCCTTCTAAATATCAGCATCAAAGAGGGTGACTAAACACACAGAACCAGTGAAGAACCAGAATACCCAGAGAGTGAGGAATCAAAGAGATAAAAGGAGAGAATATTGTGGAAATGGTCCATAGTTCCCTGTGCAAGATACACTTCAAGTCAGGTAAACAAAATGTCCATTACTCTCAACATTGGCAAAGAATTGGAAGTATTGGTAAAACATTGCAAGTGGTTTTAAGAAAATGTGAGGGCCCTTGGAGTAGTTTGAGGAATTAACAGATGCAGCAGTAAAACTACATGAATACTGCCCTCCATGTGTGAATATAATATTCTTCTTCACCCATTGCTATGGTCATGAAATTTGTTTTTTAGCATCATTGATTTTAAAAAAGTATATTAATACAAATGACATACTATTTGGTAATTCAACACGGAAGATAGGAGTTCCTCCTATCCAGCCTCCTACTCATCTGTGTAAGACTTCCTTTGCCTGTGGTCTAGCCCTTTAAACTAATCACAGAGACATCATTCGCATTTGAAGTAAAATTCTACTTTGTAAATACCATTTCAAAGTAAAGTTGCAAGGATGTTTCGATATTCCAAAGGACATTGGTTAGAAACATTGCTTTGTTACTGAGGGTACTTTAAATTTCATGCAGGGAGTGCTTTCAGTGGTCTTGTTATATGGAAAAGCCATTTTCTGTAGGAATTTGATTATGTGTTATTTGCTTTTGTAGTCAGAGACTGAGTTGGCTGTTTGTTCTTTCGTCCTGACAGCATGTGATAATTACTGTCAGCTCTTCTTACCTATTCCAGTCTAAAAGTACAACCCTTCATCAAAACAAGCTATGGCTCCATATAAGGTTATAATTCTACTCAAAGAAGAAAGGGATTTTGCATTGTCTCTACTCTTTCTTCCCACTAGATAAAGACTAGTCATTATTGAAAAATGGTAATCAGCTCTCTCTAAGACATATTATTTCCAGTAATGTGTTAATTTTAGGCAAATTGTATTAGAATAAAAAGATTTGGGTGGTCCACAGATTTTATAAGGGATCTGACATGTCAACAGTAAACATATTTAAGAAGGGCATAGACTACTTCATTGTCTTTCAATTATAAAGACAATGAATTTATTTCAGACACACATTACTGGGGAAAATTCCGGTTTTCTTAAAATTGTATTTTGTTCTCCCACATTCTTTATTTGATTTGTATGTAAATACCCTTCTCTCAGTGGAACATATTGGTGTTTTTGCTTCAGCAATTCTCTTTTGGTAACTTATCCCATATGTTTGTTAGCCTTTGCATAAAATTTTTTTCTCTGAACTCAGCTTGTGAACTATATACTGTATGTTTCTGCCAGAATTATGATTGTTTGGATTATTTTTGTACAGTTAGCTTCATAATTAGAAACATTTCAGTTACTTGAAGGTAATGAGTATAGATCTCATTTTAGAAATAAGGTAAAAGTATAATTTTAATACATATTTTATTCTTTGTTTCATTTTCTTTTCTGATTTACTTCACTGAAAAATGGTCAGTTTGTCATTTCTGGACATTGGACATGGAAGATAACCAACCATCTCTGCATTACATGGTTGGGGGGTACATTCCATAATTTTTTCTTCCTCCCTTACAAAACTTCCATATAATGGAATGAAAAGAAGAGAAAAGGACTGTTGGTTTGTCTTTTTTTGGTTTTTGTTTTTAACCTCTAAGTAATTTTTCAATGGTCTGTTGACTTTAGAAGAAATTGAGTAAAGGTGCGATTAGCGTTGAAATTTCTAGTCTTAGTGGAATTGAGAGATCGTATTTCAAATATTAGAAAATTCTATTTTAGTTCACATATGCACAGGTTATCTACTCTCACACAGCTGCTAAGAAGGTTAATATAAGGCATTTCCTTTTATTCATTCATTCAATAAGTATCTATTGAGTTCCTGCCATGCTTATCATTACCCCTGCTCTCTTGGGTTCACTGTCTCCCTGTGGAAAGGAAAGAGACATCATAAATAAATATTAAATCAGGTGCTATAAAAAGTGTTACAGAGAAAAATACAGTACGGTAAGGAAGTAGAAGAATGGAGTGCTGTTAATTTTAGATTGGGTATTCAAGTAAAGCCTCTCTGATCAGGTGGCAGGGGGTAAACATCTGAGAGAAGAGAGGCGTGAAGCCCTGTAGGCATTTGGGAAGAAAACATTCCAGGCCCTTTGTGCCCATAAATTGGGCTTTGTGCACCAAGAAAAATTAGACACTGAATTGCTTCTGTGGGATAATTAGAAAAATACAAGTCCCGGATTGCAAAATTCTACAGGATTTGTCATCTCTACACACAGATGTGTGAGACTTAATGGCCTAAAGTAGTCAGGGACTTCTTTATGGAAGAAGTAACCCTTGGGAAAAAACTGTCACATGTGGCTATTTATTGCTGTTTCTTTACGGAATATTTATTGACACATGAAGAGAAGGAAGAAGGGCATTTCAGAAAGGAAAGTAATGTGAATCAGAAATTCAAAGGATGGTCAGTGGGGCATGGTGGTGTACATATGAAGTGGTATGAACTATTCCTCTGAGTGATACACAGTGCTATAAACTGATGTTACCCTAATAATAAAAAGAAAAGAAAAGAAGTCCAAAGGACAGTTTATTAGTTTCTGGGGGCTTCTGTAACATATTGCCACAAACTTGTTGCCTTTAAACATAAGTTTATTCTTTTATAGTTGTGGATGCCAGCTTGGAAATCAGCTGAGTCAAATCAAGGTGTCAACAGAGTCTCATTCCCTCTGAAAGCTCTGAGAATCTGCTCCTTGCCTTGCCAGCCTCTGAGTGCCTGTATCCCTTGATTGTGGCCACATGCCTCCAATCATTGCCTCTATTGCCATTTTGTCCAGTGTCTTCTGCCTTTCTTTTAAAAGGACACTAATGATGACATTTAGGTGATTATCCATGATGATTATCCACCTGGATAATCCAGGGTAATCTGCACATGTCAAGATTTTTAACTCAGTCACATCTGGATAATCCTAAATAATCTATTCATTTCAAAGTCCTTAATCTAAAATCACATTTACAAAAATGTATTACCCTATAAGATAATAGGTTTAGGAAGAAATTAGATCTTGATAGCTTTAGTGGGGTGTGGTGGTGGGTGGGTACTATTTAGCCCACAAGAGAGAAGATAAGCATGTTAGAAGAGAGATTGATCTTATAAAAATAAAGAATTCCTATCAGGAATATTTCCTTCATGCATTTAGCAAATAATTGTTAGTTGTTTTCATACATTTAGAAAATATATGCTAGACGCCTTCAGGAGATACTCACAATGGTAGGCACAAAAATCAGCACATCTTTGGCATCACAGAATTTACAAATGAGGTAAATGAGGTAAAATAGGGACAAGAAATAGTCCATAAGGATGGGAAGTTATAAGATCATGCTTATCTTGTCCATATCCTTTAACCTCCACAAGATTGCTGTGATTTAGGCTTAAAGAAACTGAAGCCCAAAGGAGTTAAGTAAATTGTCTAAAGCCACCCAGTAACGTGGTGCAAAGGTGAGCTGTAATCTACTTCACCAATGTACGTCTCTATAAATGACCTTCAGCTGTGAACAGCTACTGGGGCACAGTGCACTTTTAGATCAAGGAATTATATGTTTGAGAGTTTAGGAGACTATATTTAGGTTTGGCATGCAGGGCGTATTGGAGGAAAGAAACAGCCAGTTCAGGGTAGTGGGAAGGGTTTGGTGGTACATACGTGCTTAGCTGTATTCATTCAACAGCTAATTATTTGGCCTTCTCTCTGCCAGGCTCTCAGTTGGCAGCATGTGACAGATGGCGAACAAAAGACATAGTTTTCCTAAGTGGAGTTTACCATCTAGCTAGGATATGGTATCGACATCCAAAGATTAAACAAATAGGTGTAACAAATGCAGGCTTGGTGGTAGCATAGTGCATGGCATCTCTAAGGAGAGGAGTAGAAGAGTAGCAGTAGGTGGTGTATTTATTGCCTCTTGATGCTACCCCAAGTTCAACATGGGCCAAAATCAAAGTGTCCATGGGGCTGCATTCCTTTTGGGAGCATGTTTCCTTGCTTTTTTAGTTTCCAAATTCCATGGTTCATGACCCTTTGAGTGAATCAAGTCTTCCTTGTACAATATTGCATCATTCTGATGATTTCTTTCTCGCCTGACATCTCCCCTCACTCTTCTGCTTTTCAGGAACCTTCTGACTTCATTTGGGTTCATCTGGGTAATTTTTTTCAAGCTGATTAGCAGACTGAATTCCACCTGCACCTTTCATTTCACTTGACCATGTAACCCAATGCATTTCTAGGTTCCTGGAATGGAATATGGACATCTTTGAGGCTATTATTCTGTCCACCACAATTAGGCTAGACTGTGCAGAGCATTTTAGTTTAATTCTATTGTCCATTACTGGGTTTTAAGCAAGCTGGTTATATATGGTCAGAAATTTGTTTTTAAAGGATAATTCTGAAATTTGGAAAAGAACTATGTTCAAAAATGGAAGTGAAGTCATTATTTAAGAAGCTTTTTCAGTCCCAGAGAAAGTATAAACTGGGCTGTAGTAGTGGTGATACAAATGGTGAGATGCAAATGGATTTGAGAGAAAGTTTGAATTAGAGGGATCCAACAAGAATTTAGAGGTACATTTTTGGCATGCAGAACTGAAGACTATTACCTGGCAGGGAGAACACCAGAAGAATAGGTTCTAGGGACAAAATAATATATTGTGCTTTGGCAAATCCTAGAAGCAATAGTAGAAGGGAAATAAATGCACAAAGTAAAAGACTTTTTGGAGTAAGGATTGGCGAGAGTTGAAATCTGTATGATGTGAAATTGGTATCTTTATGCTTTAAAATATAATGTCTTCCTAGATATTACAGAGTGGGCATGGGGATGGGTGTTAGCCCAGAGGTAGAATTTTAAGTATTTGAATATTTGTAAGCCATTGATTTTCTAAGATACCATGCAACCATCTAACAAGCAGTCATATAGTTCCCATTCTATGGAGTGACATCTTGAAGTAACAGCCACACAATTTTTCGGAAAACATATAAGTAACAACAAGTAACATGAAGGTGTTCTTTCAATTATTCAAGAGGTTCTAGAATTAAATTCCTTTGTTACAGTTAATCTACATTACCTAAAATAATGCCTGACATATAATGAGTACTCAGGAAATAGATAGATTAACTTATTGGAAATTTATTAATATTAGTCATTGTCATTGTATATCATTGTATTCTTAGAATACAATGATCAGACTCTGTTCTTGCCTTCAAACTATTAAATGTTTATCTCAGGGACTTCATTTTTTACTTCCTACGTCCTTTTAAACAAGTTCAATTAATGTGTATAATAAAAGTATTATTCAAAGAAATAGATTTACTTGTTCCAGCACACGCAAGTAAGTTTTCTTGGAATCCTTTTAATTTTAAGAAAAAATTTATTAAGGCAGTATTGATGTACAATACTATATGATTCATAAATGTAGGATCCACCTCTTCAGATGTGTGTTACCATAGCCTATCAATCATAGAACACCTATTGTCCTTCACCATACTCCACTGAACCGCCCCTCCCACCTTTGCTGTCCATCCCTACACCTCTACTGGTAGCCTCCATTTTACAGTCAGATTTCTAGGATTTGATTTGGGTTTGGTTTTGGCTTACTCTTTATTTTGTTTCTCAATATTACACATATGAGTGAAACCATCTGGTATTTGTCTTCCTCTTTCTGGCTTATTTCATATAGCATCCATGTCACAATGGCAAAATTTCATCTTTCTTTTATGACTGAGTATTTTATTGTGTATATATACCACATCTTCTTAATCTACTCATTTGTCCTTGAGTACTTAAGTTGTTTTCATAACTTGGCTTTTATAAATAGTATTGCTCTGAACATACATGCATGTATGTCTCCCTTCCAGTGAGTGTTTGCACTCTTTGGGTAGACACTTTTGGGTAGATAGGAGTGGTATAGCTGGGATAACATAGTAGACCTATTTTTAATATTTTGGGAAATTTTCATACTGTTATTCATAGGGGCTGCACCAGTCTACATTTCCACCACTAGTGTGCAGTTTTCTCTCTCCCTCCATATTCTTGCCAATACTTGTTTCTGGTCTTTGTGATATGGGCCATTCTCACAGGTGTGAGATGTTATCTCATTGTGGTTTTAATTTGTATTTCCCTGATAAATGATGATGAGCATTTTTCATGTGCCTATTGGCCATCTGAATATCTTTGGAGAAATGCCTATTTAGTTTTTCTGCCCATTTTTTAATTGGATTTTTTGTTTTCTGTATTTTGAGTTGGATGAGTTCTTTATAGATCTTGGATATTAATCCCTTGTCAGATGTATGCTGTGCAAATATTTTCTGCTATTCAGTGGGGTGTCTTTTCATTTTAATGATAGTTTCTTTCCTTGTACAGAAGATTTTTAGTTTGCTGTTGCCCCATTTGTTTATATATTTTAAGATTTATTTATTTATGCATACAAGAACTGGGGTACAAGTCAGAGGTGTTGGGGGGAGTGGTAAGACGATTCACAAGAGACAGAGCGGGGAACAGAACAGACAGACTGAGTGAAATACACTGCTGAGGGGAGCAGCGGGCGAGGCAGGAGAGGTCTGCTGCACCATATGGGTAGCTCCCTGGCCGGCTAGGGATTGAACTTGTGCTGCAGAGGCTCTGGAGAGCTTCCTAGTGCTGTGCTTAACCCCTTGCACCACCCAGTAGGCCCACCATTTGTTTATTTGTGCAATTTACCAAGTCAGTAACAGAGGCATGTTTGGGTGCTGTGGATGAAGGGAGGGTCTCATTTTTTTTTTCTAGTGGATTTTGAATTATGGGGAGGAAAGGCAGAATGCAAAGAGGCAGTAATGAGGCCAAATATTTGTGTAATGTACTGTACATTAGATTTAATGTGTCATGTCAATTCTAGGTCCAAATCAAAATAAAATTAACAAGTGTTTCATCTATAATTTAGTATGTGCTTCAAGGAGAGCACGGTAATCAATTTTCATTGACAGACTAAAGAAGTGATCAGATTTGTATGAAATAAAGCCAAGAACATTTCTTTAAGGCTATGGAAAGGTAGGCATTATAGGTAACTGAGGTGAGCAAATGAAATAAAGGGATTGATCAGGGGGACCAGCTTCTAGTAAAAGAGGAATTATTTAGAAAATACTAAGTTGTGATTTTGAAGAACTGGTGCTTAGGGGCAGTGTCATTAATGGCATACCAAGAATATTAAGGCACATACAGACTGCTAAACTAGACTGTTGGAGGCCACTGGTGATTCTTATCTAAAAGAAAAAAATGTTATTAAAATTATATGAGAGAGATTATCATGTTGGCTGTGTTGGAGATGTACTGGAATTGAGAGAAAATATAGATAAACAAATTGTTTGAAGGCTTTTATTATAATCCATACATCAGAAGATGGACCACGATGGCACCTGTGAAATGGGAATAAAGGATATAGGATAAGATAAAAAGGTAGAGCCAAAGAGAGAAATAAAAGATAACAGGGGTTATGAAGTTGGCTTCTTTGAAATAGATGTTAGGAAGAAATTATGGCCATTATAAAGAGAGAGTAACAATTTTAGGCTTATTTTCTAATCTGTCTAACCTGAGAAAAATAACTGTCAAGCTTAACTTAACCAATTGAGAAAATATAAAATATTGATATTTGTCACCATGAAATTTCTATATTGATGTTAGTCTCACTTTCAAATTCTTTTGTGTAGTCATAAATGTCCTTGGAGAATAATTTTATTGCTTTTAAAACTTCTACACAAAAATCACTTTCAGGTATATCTGGCATCAAAATCCAAAATGTTTTCCTAAGAGGAAAATATTAAGATTTACTCATTGATGAGAATGTACTTCATGTAAAGCCAAAGTTGGTATTAAGGTATCATTGGTTTCCAGGAAGAAGTGTTATTTCTCACAGTTTATCTGAAGCACTTATGTTAATTGTAACTTGCCTAATCTTAACTTTTGCTTTGGTTGCCATTTTCTGGAGGACAAAATCTGAATGTAGTAATGCAGCTTCCAAGACCCATATTTCTAGCTTCATCTCCTAACCACTTTCCTATATAAGTCTTCAGCCATGGGAATTTAGTGATATTTCAGATATTAAAGAAGACATATAGGGCATAGGTACTTCTTATTCTTATGCATGTTCATGAAAGACTCCTTAACCCAAGAAGGTTCTATAAGTAGCCCTTGACTTTGAGAAATTCCCCATAGTCTAAGGTCTGATATTTAGATTTAGGGATTCAGATTTTTTTTTTCACACTAAGAACATATAATCATCCATTTAAATACTTATTGAGGACTTAATTTGAAGTTGACAATGAGCTTGGCAAAGAAGCTACAGTGGTGAATGAAGCAGATCTGTTTCTCAACTTTGTAACACCTCCCATGCAGCTGTAGAATGTAAGTAAACAGTGGAAGTCCTGCTTGCTCCAGGGGCAAGAAGAACAGAGTGCAAGAGGCAGAGGCTTGACTGATTGTTAACCATGGAAGGTTCACTGGAGAAATTGGAAGTTCAGTTTGGCGCTATCATTCATGAGAGGGAGAGAGAAAGAGTGTGAGAAAAGAGGCTGGAGAAACAAGCAGGGACAAGTAACAAAGTCAGAAGAACATACAAGTCACACAGAGGGGTTACTTGACCATAAGCCCCTTGTGGCACCTAAGGAGGAGATTAATATGAGTAGAATTGTATCTTAATACTGATATAAGACTTTAAAATGAACTTTTTACTATGCAATGCATCACTATTAACAAAGTAGTCCTTTCCTGCCAATATGTGTTATCGCTCTGGAGAAAGTCATAAAGGAAATCAATCTTTTTTTTTTCCTATTAGCAAACATTAAAAAAGATTGAAATATGTAATAACAAATGTGGTAAGGGCTAGAGCAATCAACCTTTCATTCATTCTTAGGGCATGCTTATAAACTGGTGTAAGAACATTTGAAAGTAATGCTGCATTACTTTATAAAGTTGAATATATGCTTGCTATGTGACTCAACAGTCCCACTCCTAGGTATTCACCCAAGAGAAACTCTCTCACACCTGATTCAGATTATCCACATAAATATTCAGCACTCATAATCACACACACACACACACACACACACACACACACAAATTGAATATAAATGACATATCCCCCCATAAAAAATAGAAAAAACTGGTATATTCATGTAACAGGATCCTAAAAAAGAGTTAAAATGAAATGCATTCTACATATTGACTCATCAGCATGGAAGTCTGCAAAGTATGAATTGAGTGAGTCAACTTCTGAATAACAAGTCAGAAAAGAACACATATTTATATAACTTTGAAAGACAGGAAGATGAAACCATATACTGTTTAGAGAGAGGTACACATACTGAAATCCATAAAGGACAATTCTTAATAGCAATAGTCATAGTATCTGTTCTGGCTATTCTACTGACTTTTTAGTGTTTATTATTATATAATGTGCTTGCTGTTATCTTTCAGATGTATAACTTCTTTCATTATAGAAGAAATATTTTTTTTAAAGAAGCTTGTTGAGAAGTTAGAATACAGGAGAGCTAAATAACATTAACTATGAATACAGACTTTGATGTCAGACCAACTTGGGTTCAAATTTCTTTCTTTGAAAATTGCACAGTTGGTCTAGATACTTGGGATATATCACTGAACAAAATAGGCAAAGACTCTTACCCTTGGGAAGGTTATAGTCCAATAGTTAGAAATAAATTTTTGTGAATTTTCCTAACATTGTGAGCTCCCTGGAATGCTGGCTCTATGTTTTAGCCATCTTTGTATACCTAGCACCAGAATCTTGTACATTGTGGGTATGTTCATAGAATTGAATTCATCTGCATGAATAAATAAACACTCTACTTTGTACTTCCATTCAGCAAGGGAAATACAAATTGTTCCAGGTTGTTTCAATCACAGTTACAACCTCAAATCTAAGATCAGCCTTCTAGAGTTTATTTATTTATTTATTTATTTAAAAATTTATGTTTTTTGTACAATAGCTGGGGTATAGGCCAGAGGCACGGGAGAGTGAGAGGATTCACTAGAGACAGAGCGGGGAACAGAACAGGCAGATTGACTGAAGTACACTGCTGAGGGGAGCAGCGGGCGAGTCAGGAGAGGTCTGTTGCGCCATGTGGGTTGCTCCCTGACTGGGATCCAACCCATACTGCAGAGGCTGTGGACTGCTTCATCATGCTGTGCTTAACCCCTTGCGCCACCAGGGAGACCCCTAGAGCTTCATTTATTGATCTTAGCAATCATTCAATATAGAGAGACTGACAGCAGTTGTGTTGTCTTGAGACTAGAGATGAGTAGATACTGTTATTAGTATATAAACATCTTCATAGTCATGCTTTTTTATTTTTATCTGTTATCTGTATAAATTGTTTACATTACTCATCTTAATTTTAGTAGTATGTGAACTGTATCTTTTATTTCTCTGAAAACTACTTTCTTTCTCTTCAGTGATCCTAACAGTTATTCCTATATATTACAAAATTGTTACTGAATCCTTTAATAGTTTTCAAAGTTCACTGGCAATACAGTTGTATATCATGGTGTGCGTGTGTGTGTGTGTGTTCACTCACTTTCATATGTTACAGAAATAAAGGAAATCTGTATATTTCTGGAATGATGACTCTTTAGTGTTGGTCACATTCTCAGAGGAGGCAATAACTAACTTTTTGATGGACAGTAGGTTCTTTATATAATGGAGTTGTTATGAGAAACAGAAGAATCTTGATTTTTCACTTATATACATTTCCCATTATTCTTTTAAATGAAATAACTGGATCTAAAAGGTATGGATATTTTTATTCTCTTGGCACAAAGATGAAGTTACCCTGCAGAAAATTGACATTACAGATTTTCTTTTGCATATGTCCATAAGTAAAAGTTAGAAGCTCAAGTTAAACTTCTTAGATTAAATTGTTTGACATTGTTAAATATTATGTCTTTTGTAATTTTAATGTTGCCTCCTTTTCACATTATATTAGGGTGTGCCTTGACAGTGACTTTCTGTGGTTACAAAATTATTAGTGATTTATTTGTTTTTTGCATCTAGATTGAGTAACATATTTTCATGATATCAATCAATCCTTACATAAAAACTCACCAAGCTTTTGTCTGTGAACAATAATGTGAATTTAACAGAAATATTTGTTTATTGACTTAGGGAACTGGGGTTTTTTCATTATATAATTCAGAAGGAATGTCTGTATTATCATAACAAATCAACTTCTATTGTAATTTGTAGCTTTCACTTATGACTCAATTTCCTACAAAAGTAGATTTCAGGGTGTTTCTGAGGAATTTATTATTCAGAAATGAAAAGCTATTCCCTGCTTATCATTTGGAATAAGTAACATTGTCAAATGGTCATCTTACTAAAGCAATATACAGATTCATTGCAATCCCTATCAAAGTTTCAGGGACATTCTTAAAAGAAACAACATAAACAGAAGTTCATAATTAGCCAAAAAAGACAATGAATAGCCAAAGCAATCCTGGCAAAAAAAAAAAGGAAAAATGGCAGTGTCACACTCCAAGACTTTGAACTATACTACAAAGCTTTAATAATCAAGCAGTATGGTAGTGGCACAAACATCTACACACAGATTGATGGAGCAGAATGGAAAACCCATATATAAACACATACTTGGACAGTTAATCTATGACAAATGAGCCAAGAATATACACCAGAGGGAAAAAAAAAGCCTCTTCAATAAAAGGTTTTGAAAAAAAAAACTAGACAGCCACATGTAAAAGAATGAAACTAGACCACTATCTCACACCATACACAAAAATTAACTCAAAATGGATAAAAGACTTCGATGTAAGACTTGAAACCATAAAATACATAGAAGAAAAGATAGGCAGAATACTCTATGATATAGACTTCACAACTGTCTTTGTGGATTAATCTCTAATAGCAAGGATAGTAAAAGAAAATGTAAACAAGTGGAACTGTATCAAACCAAAAAGCTTCTGTACAATGAAAGAAACTCACTAAAACAAAAAGATACCCTATTGAATGGAGGAAAATACTTGCACACCATACATCCAACAAAGAGCTAATATTCAGGATCTATAAAGAACTCATATCACTCAGCAAAAAGAAAACAAGCAACCCAATCAAACAATGGGCAGGAAAGCTAAATAGGCATTTCTGCAAAGAAGACATACAAATGACACATGAAAAAATAAACTGTTCTTCATCACTTATCAGGGAAATGCAAATCGAAACCACAATGAGATGTGAGAGTTACCCACATCAATAAACCAAAACAAGTGTTCTTAAGGATGTAGAGAAAAAGAAACCCTCTTGCACTGTTGGTGGGAATATAGACTGGTAGGGCCCCTATGGAAAACAGTATGGAGGTTTCTCAAAAGATTAGAAAGATTGCATAAACACTATGTAAATGGAAACATACTGCAGTGTGTTCATTGCAGCACTGTTTGCAATAGCCAGACTATGGAAACTACCTACATGCCCCAACATAGATGAATGGATAAGGAAGCTGTGGTATAGTACGGTAAAACCATACTCATAACAATCCTTGAAATCTGACTGTAGCACTGAGGCTGCCAGAGGGGGCTGAAGGAATATAAGGATGAAGAGGGAGCACAATATACCAGGGTGGTGGACTGTGCATGCTTGGGTTGTGGGTAAGGTGTAGTAACAACACCTGAAGGGGGAGACCTTACAACCTCTAAAATTCAATGTTGTAAATCAATGTTACCTCATAAAAAAATTAAATGCTGCCTGCCTCTAGCAGACATCCAAACTCATGTAAACAGGATCCCGTTAAACATTACTGTTACTAATGTTATAACTTCAATTTCTATAGTTTTCTAATTTTTTTCTTTACTCCAGTCTCATCACACATTTTTTCTGTTTTTATTCTAGTTACAAGTTCTTAATAACAAATGTATTCAAAGGTTTAAAAAATTTCTTTTTCATATATTAAAGAATCTTTCATAATACTTACCATTAAATTGATACCCATAAATTACTATCCTATTGAATTCATCTCACATCACATGTGTAAACACTAAAACCTATTGAAAATTTAAATGCTAAATATATCACATTCCCATGCTACTTAATTTTAGTAACAAGAGGGCCTCCCCTGGTGGCACATCTGTTGAGTGCTGGGCTGTGAAGCTGCCCGCAGCCTCTGCAGTGCCGGTTCGATCCCCGGCCACCGGCGAGGGTCCCACATGGCGCGCAGACCTCTCCTGCTGCCCGCTGCTCCCCTCAGCAGTGTATTTGGTCAGTCTGTCTGTTCTGTTCCCCACTCTGGCTCTGGTGAATTCTCTCACCCTCCCGCACTTCTGACTGTACCCGGTGCTTGTACAAATAAATAATTAAATCTTTAAAAAAAAATTAGTAACAAGAATTCAGTATTCATAGCTTACAAAATAATCTGATTTCTCAAAATCACAGGTTGGTTCATTTACAATGAATTGCTTGAGTGTATAGAATTTAATTTTCATTTGTAACCTAATGCCATATAAGAGAAATGTCCACTACAGTTATATTGGTATGTGAATATTTCAGAGTAATAGATGACTGAATCAGCTTTTAAATCACTGATGTAACCAGTGGGCTTATTTTGACCACTGCTGGAATGATATTAACTAAGGAAAAGAGAATTGTTTACTTAATAGTACATGTTAATATGTTTTGTTTTGTTTTTTCTTTTGAGGTTGGGTAATAATTATATGAAAATATCATCTAGATTGGGTTTCAAGGATAAAAGAAGAATTTAAATATCCCAAATTTTTGTGCGAACTTTATTTTAGTTTTTAGAAACTTACAAGTTTCTTGAATTCATCAGGGAGTTTCTTGATTGGGTCCATAGAGAGAAAAACCACATGATTAACACATTAAATCCACTCTTAAATAGACTTGTCTACCTAAAACAAATTCAAAATGTTTTGTTACCAGGATACCTAATTCTCGTGTTGTTCCTAGAACTATAACATCTCAGGAATATGTGACTCAAAGTTACAGACACTGCGATTGAGCAAGTCACTGATGGAAAAGAAAAGAAAAACAAAAGCCCAAACCTCAAGCCAATTAAAATCAACAAGCAATTAAAACCACATAGAAAAGTGCCAGTTCAAATCCTAGGCCTATATAGATAAACCTCATCTTGATGTTCTTTAATAAAGCTTTTGCATGTGTGAAATTGTTTTACTAGACTCTTTATTAATGACCTATTTCTAGGATTTTGTTTCTTTCTTAGTAGCCAAAGATAGGATTCCCCTACCTTAAAAAACAAAGTTTCTTATTGGCAGTTAAAGGATTACCTTTGCCATTTGAATTGATGGTCCTCTCTCAGAGGAAACTTTTTGTCATTCCATCCATGACATATGAAAAATATAAACAAATATCCTCCCAAAAAAGGAAAGGAAATGCGTTTGGTCAAATGTCTGCTGTGCTGGATAGTTAGTACACTGTGCATTTAGTCCTCACCATAAACCTGAATATTCTTATGTGTATTTTACAGACAAAGAAACCAGCCATTACTGGTTGGGGCATAACTTTCACACAGCTCCCATTGCTAAGCCCAGGATTAGAATTCATACCTCACTGAAAAGTCAAAGCCTAATTCTTTCAAATGTTGCTGAAGAAGGAAATGTAAAATTCTCTTGAAAGAAGAAAAGTGAATTGTTGGAACCATTGTACTAGTTAAGAATCTTGGCTGAAGTGACAGTATACCTGGTTAAAACAAACAAACAAACAAACAAACAACAAAATTGGCCTAAAACAAAATCAGAGGAGAGGGATAGTGTGGGGTGGTGTTCATTTACTGATTTAGGAACTAAGCATACCAATGTAATCTTCCTAAACATACCAATGTAATCTAACTATAGGATAAAAATTCATTTGTGGTGTTCAAAATCTTATTCCATTGACTCTTTAGCTTTAGTATATTTAAAGCTTCTCTTTATGTTAACTTCATTCTCAGCCAGGCTGTCTCTAAAAAGTGACAACATGGCTCCAGTAGCTGTAGGTTCATAGCCTGCCAAGCAAAAACTGACTTCCTAGTAGTGCCAGTAAAAGTGCTGGGGCTGATTGGCTTGACATTGACTTACTTGATCATGTTTACTCCCCTTAAGCCATTCCCAGTTGAGGGACTCTCGTTGACCAATTTTCAGTCCCTTGGCCAGAGCTAAAACCAGACAAAGGCATTAGCTTTACAAGAATTTTATAGGATGAGTGTGGAGAAGGATGGTTGCCCAAGCACACCTGGACACTTTCTTTGGGCAAAAGGGGAAAGTGAATACAAGACAGATAAAAATAATAAACATCCATTCTTGCTATATTTCACGCTAGGAACTGAACCTATTAAAGCAATGCCATTTCACATTTTGAAATTGGTTTAAATAAGTTAAGAGATAATATCTTTGCGTCTCCTATAATGTAACCAATTTTGTAAAGTGTTTTTTTAATTTGATACTTGATGCCGTGTTTAAAGGCATTCAAGTAAGATAAACAAAGTACATATTATGTTGAAAATTCAAGATGATACCAGTAAACAGGAAAATATTATCAGCATTCACTCTTTGGGATAACAAATGCATTTATTATGTTTCTAAATAAAACCTCAAACATAAGTTTATAATTATCTGCTTATTCAAAGGGAAAGTTCCTTTTGGAGGTTAGTTTGAACTGTCAGAGCATCACACGAGTTTATAACAATATAAAGTTTTCCAAATTTTTTGCCCTTGCAATCTAAATTTTTTTGCTATTATGCTTGCTCTTGAGAACTAAAGTACTTTCAAGAGTTGTGACGAGGAGATTTTGAACATGTTTAAACACATAAACAGCCTGAGTGAAGCAAATATGTTAGGTTTTTTTAAAAAGTCTTTAAGAGAAATCAAATGCAATCTGTGATATGGGGCTTTCATTTTATAGCCTTGGTGTGGTTATTGCTCTACTTCTATTATCTCTAATACCAAAACTTTGAGTAGCAGTCACTGTGACTTTATTAAAGGTTTTCTAAATGGACTTCAATTGACTTTCTAAGTATTTTCATTTCTTTCACTTTCTTTTTTCTAGAACTGCCCTGGAACTAATTTTTATGTTGCTCTTTAATACAATCTAAATAAATATGTAATGTGTTGCACTCATGCCAGCATATCCACAGATATCATTCATCTTATATAGTATTCATTCATGAACTGACCCATCAAATATTAATTGAATATCTAAATGTACAACCAGTAGCATTAATCATGAGATGTGCACATAGGTAAATGATTCAGGTGAGTGATACTACCTTAAGCATTAATATTTGTTTTAATTGCATCTGAGAGCTTTCAATAATGTTTCAGTTCCTTGTTTTCTCTTACATTCTTAAGCAGAATATCCTGAGCATTTATTTAATGACTTGAGAAAATTATTCTCAGCCTTGATACTTATCCTTTAACACAATAATTGTAATGAGCATCAACTGAGAGTACAGCACTACTTGCTTTTGTACTTACACTCTAACATTTCTTACGTCTCTTTCCTTCTATATTTTTACATGTTGCTTCTTCTCACAATTAGGGTACCTTCTCACTGATTTCCCCAGAATCTCCATCTGCCCAGTGGTGATTGTCATCTTTAAATATGTTTTGACCTAAAAAAAATCTGGTCAGGATTTTATGGAATGTAAGGTTCATTATGCTCTGAGATAAGCCTTAAGGATTTTACCTGTGAATAAAATGTATTACTTTTTCAACCACAGATTTAAGGGCATCTGTTTTGACTACTCATGTCACTTCACCTGTCTCTTGAATGCATGTACATATATGTGTGATGGGGGAAAGGTAAATGGGATACCTTTGGAGCGAGAATATCGCTTTCTTTTCATGACTGCAGTCTAAAAGTTGAGAACATTAAGCATTTGTAAAAGACACATGGCATTCTGATAATTTCTAAAATTATGTTTTTTTGATGAGTATTTTCAGTATAAAAATTGGAGACAATAATTTGTATGAAAGTTCTCAGTAGTCATTCAACAAGTGTATCTATAGGTTTTGCTAGAAGGAGAAAGAAATTATCTGAATTTAGAAACTTACATCTGTCATGCGGTTGTGTTTGTATATTTCTGTGATTGTGAAACACCTAAGCATAAAATGCAAAATCAAATTTTTTGTGTCCTGGTTTCCTAGAAGCCAGAAATTAAACTTGTTAAAAATTCAGGTGAAAAGGTACTGGGCCAGTGAGTACTTACTAGTGAAAGCAGATATATTTTTCATTTCTTATTGTTACCACAACAAATTACCACAAACTTGCCAACTTAGTACAATGCAAATTTATTCTCTTATAGTTCTAGAGGTCAGAAATTCAAAGTTCAGTTTGCTGGGTTAAAATTAATTTTAAAATTAAATTTAATTTAAAATTTAAATTTAATTTTAAAATTAAAATTAAAACTAGCCCCCCTTCCAGTAGGGCTAGTCCCTTCTGGAAGCTCTAAGGAGAGAAACATTTTCCTTGCTTCTTTCAACTTTTAGTGGTTGTCTGAATTCCTTGGCTTGTGACTCCATCCTCCATCTTTAGAGTATTCTGTCTGTCTCTACTTCTGTCACCACATTGCCTTTCCTCTCCTGTAGTCATATCTCCCTCTGCCTTCTTTACAAAGACAGTTGTGGTTACATTAGGTTCTACCTAGGTAATTCAGGATAGTATCTTCCTCCCAAGATCCTTAAAATTTACATTATTTTCCACATAAAGTAACATATTCAGACGTGCTTAGCAGTAGGACCTGGATTATCATTAGGGGCCATTTTCAGGCTACCAAAAATTCTGTTTAGTATTTTACATCTTTTAAGAGTAATATAAAGCTATTTGACTTTGGCATGAATGATAGAATTAATCTGCTACCTCAAAAATCAGTTCTGAAGGGAAAAACAATTTAATGCTCATTAGAATATCAAACTTTCAGATATTTGCTTATTTTTAAAAAGGATCCTGCTTTAGGGTAGTGAAAATTTAAAGGACTGGTAATTGTACAGATGAAAACATCATTCCCAGTCTGTTAAATCATTGGTTTTGAAACCCATTCATCTCTTGAAGATCTGATGAAAACCCTCCTGAGGCTACAGAGAAATGTACATATGAATAAATAGTAATAGCTTCATAAATCAAGAATTCAAGAGAAACCTAAAGTTCAGATTTGATTCCAACCTATAGGTGTAAATGTTCTAGATGAATGATTCTGCCAAGATGTAGCCTTAAATTTAGATGTACCAACTCAAACCAATGTCCCTGTATTTTCAAGATATTAGTTCCTTTCATTTTGCAAGTACTAGTTTCTTGCAAAACTACTTAAAAAGAAAAATACAAAAAAAAAAAAAAGAAAAATACATGTGTAATGGTTATGCATTTTAAATTAATGACTGAGCTTAACTACTTTGCTCATGCTTTCATTTGTTATCCACATTTCTTATTATGCTCTACAATTTAATCCTTTTTATTCCATGTGTAATTTTGAAGAATAAGATCAGAGGTTTTTGAAATCACTAATCTCTATCTCAGGGGTCAGAAAACTATGACCTACAGGCTAGTTCTGACTCTGCCTGATTTTATGCAGCTTGTGAATAAGAGCAATTTTTGTATTGTAAAGGTCAAAACAAATCAGAGGTAATTTTTTTATGGCACATGAAATTATATAAAATTCAGAATTTTACCATCCATTTATTTGTATATTTTCTAAAGCCTTTTTCCCACTACAGTGACTCAGTTGAATATTTGAAAAATTGAGCATATGACCTGCAAACCTAAGAGATTTGTTAGCTAATCACTTATAGGAAAAGTTTCTTGATCTCTGTTCATCACTGGATTCACCAGATGTGTATGGAGTGCCTTCTGTCTGCTTGGAGTCCATGTGATACTCTGGCTTCCTACTCTTCTGCTTCATGTCATTGGCAAATCTATTTTGTTTTTGTTATATAAAATATAAATGTAAGTTATAGCATTTTCTATTTCTAACCAGAGTTGAAACAGACAATGCATTAAACTTTGAGTAAATGAGATTGACAGGGGACAGGACACCTTGGAGGTCCATTTCAATGAAAGCTAACTCTTTTGAAAATGCTATCCTTGTTTCAAGGCAAAACAAGCAAGTAAAATACAAAAAGCAAGAACAAAAAAACACTCCAAACTATTTAGCTATTTTTAGTTGCATAAATCATGCCATGAACGGCTCCCTAAAGTCTATCACCACAACTGTGCGCATATGTTTTTCTTTTACCTCATTGTACCTGTCTGCTTTAATTTTAAAAGTGAAGCCAGCAATTCATTTCTCTGACTTTTGTCCTTTTGCTGCTGCCTTACTTGAAATGAGCAACTGGAGTGGGGGGAAAGGTCAAAACATGCACATACCTGCCCACGAACATCTTGGAAACCAAAGGTCTAATTTTAGTGTTCTTTCTCTTGGGGATATTGTAACAGTCACTAACAGGAATTGTTGGGAATTTAATAAAAAAAATACTGTAAGGTCTGAGTCATTAAAAAAAAAAAGAAGCATGATTTTTATATGACATTGAGTGGAAAAAGAAACCCCCTACAAGTAGCAGAATAAAGTTATCAGTACAAAATGCTGAGGTTAGAGATCTTTTGAAGCCAAAGCAAAAAAATATATCACAGTACATTTGGAACTTGACATTTGAGAAATAAGAAAACTAATGAATTTCAAAGACTGAACTAGAAATGCAACCCATTTTTTGTCTTTTTGATTTTCTCATATGTATCTTTTAAATTGTTAGTATATTACTATTGTCCTTCAGATAGTTTTACCAGATTGTGCTTGATCTCTAGAATTTGTTAAATCTCATCTAATATCATCTCATTCATCTTCAGTTCTGACCATTGATGAGGCAAACCATCATTAGTATAAGAACACAACTTTTGGATAGACTTTTTCATTATAAATCCTTCCACAAAGAATTTTAGACAAACCAAATACAGATTCAAGGGAAAGGAGAATAATTATATTAAACATTTTTAACCTGGTTTTCATTGGACCCACTATGTGATTAATTTAACTCACTTCGAATTCTCATGGGAAATCTGTGCTAAGTTCTTTATTTGCCAGCCTTTCTTAGGTTGGCTTTGCTTTCTTAACTTACAAAAAATTATCATCAAATATTTAAAGCCTATAGTATACAAAAATCAAAATGATGGAAATTCATGTACCACAATCCCAATATGTTTTTATATATTCATTTTTAACTGTGGTACTATTTGGATACCCTCATTAGGTATTACCATTGTAATGTACTCAGCACCAACTCCCCCACTGACCACCACCATTGTACTCCCTTCCCTCTTTGTTCATACGCCTCCTCTCTTCTCTCTCCTCTTTAGTGCTTCAGTTCTCTAGTCATCTGTCAAGGGTTGGTTTTTAAACTAGTCTTTATATGACTCTTGATGTAGTTACTCTGTACTCCGCATTAATGATACCACCTGGTATTTTTCTTTCTTCTTCTGACTTATTTTGCTTAGCATTATCCCTTCCAACTCCTTCCATGTTTTTGCAAATGCCCTGAGTTTATCTTTTTTGATCACTGAGTAATATTCCATTGTGTATATATACCACATCTTGATCTCCTCATTAGTTTGGGGGCACTTAAGTTGTTTCCATAATTTAGCTATAGTAAATAGCATTGTAATAAATATGGGAATGCACATTGCCTTTTGCATATACTTGTTAGATGTATGGTATACAAATATTTTCTAGCATTTAGTAGGGGTTTTTTTGTTTGTTTGTTTGTTTTAGTTATGGTTTCTTTCCTCATTCTTGCTGAAACACTGTTATTTTGTTAATACCTTCAACATATCTCTTTCTCTTCTTTCAGCCTTTAGTTGCAACCACTATCCTGAGCTGAGTATGTGTAATTGTTGTGTGTATAGTTATAGTTTACTATCTATGGATGAGTCCATAACTTGTTTGCATTTATTTGTATATTTTTACTCTCTGCATATTTGGAAGCATTCTATTTTTATAGTTTTATTACACCTGTGCAACTATTGCTACTTGATGTAAAGCTTAACAGTGATTCAGTGTCTCTGTCCTCAACCATTAACAAGACATTAGCATCCTTTTACTCTTTTCACTGACCTCATCCCCATTTTGCATGTTAGGACCAACTAAACGTTTTTCAGACTTAAGTTACTTCTTGTTGTAAATGTCATTGCTTATTTTGCTATACCAATATATTTACCATTTTCGTTGCTCATCATTTTCTCTGTAGTCTCTTATGCATTTCCTTGTTACTGAATTCATTTAGTGATTTTTTTCATTAAGTGGTAAATTCTTTGTCTTGCAAATATATTTTATTTTGTCTTCATTAATAACTGATTGTTTTCCGGGGACCTCCTTGGTGGCGCAAGGTGTTAAACACAGCACTGTGAAGCTGTCCACAGCCTCTGCACCATGATTTTGATGATCTCCGATGGCCAGGAAGCTACTCACATGATGCAGCAAAACTCTCCTGTCTTGCCTGCTGCTCCACTCAGCAGTGTATTTCAGTCAGTCTGCCTGTTCTGTTGCCCACTCTATCTCTGGTGAATCCTCTCACCCTCTGCACCTCTGGCCTGAACCCCATTTCTTGTATGCATAAATAAATAAGTCTTTAAAAAAATGATTGTTTTCCTAGTAGAGAATTCTAAGACAACAGTTATGTTCTCTCAACACTGTGAAGGTAATCTATTATCTTCCCATCTCTGTATTGCCACTGTTATCATCTCTCTCAACTCGTAGTTTCGTTACAAATGAATTATCTTAACTTTTTTGTACCTCAAAGATCATTTTTGCCCATGGTATTCTGCAATTTTTCTTTTATGTGTTTCGATGTGGGCTTATTTTTATTTAGTTCATTTGGTTCTCTGTGATTCTTTAAAACTAGAATTTCATTTCTAAAAGATTTTTTTTTTAAGATTTATTTATTTTTTATTTATACAAGCACTGGGTACAGTCAGAAGCGCGGGAGGGTGAGAGAATTCACCAGAGCCAGAGCGGAGAGCAGAACAGGCAGACAGACGAAGTACACTGCTGAGGGGAGCAGCGGGCAGCAGGAGAAGTCTGCGCGCCATGTGGGACCCTTGTCTGATGGCCGGGGATCCAACCTGCGCTGCAGAGGCTGCGGGCAGTTTTGTAACCCAGAGCTTAACCGCTGCACCACCAGGGAGGCCCCATTTCTAGAAGATTTTTGACCACTATTTTTAAAATCACTTCTCTATTTTCTTTTCTGCTAGTTACTAAAACTCTTATTAGCCACACGTTGGAATTTCTCATCCTGTTCTAAATATAGCCACATTACTTATTTTTTAATCTTTTTATCCCATGTACTGTATTCTACGTAGTTTCTTCAGCAACTCTTCCAGTTTACCAGTTTTTTTCCCTCTACCTCTGTCTAATCTAAAATCTCTACATTGGAATTTTGGTAGCAATGAGTATAATTTTTCATTTCAAGAAGGCTTTTTTTTTTGTTTTGTTTTCTATTCCTGTGTTTGTGGTAAGTAATTGAGAATTTATTTTATAGACTCTTTGAATTTTTTATCTTAAGTGTTGGGTGTTTCACTCTTCCTGTTTACTATCATGTAGTTATGAGTTCCCTAATTGGGTACTTCACATACTCAAGCTTGTGAAAATTTCTCCCCTTTCCCCACCCCTATCCCTTGTGAAAGTTTCTTTACAGAGCAATCTTGTGTTTACTTCTCCCACATGCCTCAGAGGATTGCCCAGCCCAGCCCAATGTTTCTGCATTAATTCCTTAGATGCAGCACTGTACCCATCTGGACACAGGCACTCTGGTTGGAGAAAAGCTTTCTTATCATTTCTCTGTGTCAGGGAAGATCACTTTTAGGATCCTTTTCACAGTGGCATATCCTTTAGAGCATACTTTCTCCATTTTATCTGTGGACTAGTAGTGTCAGCATTCCTGGGGGCTTGTTAGAGATGCAGATTACTAAACTTGCAGAATGAGAATGTTAAGGGGTGAATTGGGGATTCCGGGTTCTAATAATCCCTCCAGAGTGGTTCTTAAGGATGTGTAAGTTTGGGAAGTATGTCATGAGAGAAGATTTCCTTTCTCATTCTGAATGGGCCAAAGACCTTATTTCTTGTCACTTAATGGTTATTAAAATTCAAAACTCTGACTTTTAGTGTCTATTTTGTCATGTTTGCTAGACCTCTTCACAACCTTATCCTGAATTCAATATCCATGATAACAAACAAATTGTTCTCACTTCCCAGGTAGGAAACAAGGAGGGAGGGCATCAGTGGGCTCAGCTGTAGTGTTGTTAGTGCTTTGGTCATGGGTGTGATCTAGTGACATACATCTGAGGGTTGTGAACCAATGTTACCTCAGTAAAAACAAATAAGAAAAAGTTGAAAAAAATGGAAGTATTGAACACTTTTAGTTCTTACATGTTGCAGAATGGAATCAAGATAATTCTGTTCAAGAATGGTTGCTATGTCTTGTGATGGTATGTGCACTATGTCTAAGTGCTTTATATACATTATTGAATTAAAGCCTTCGAAGTAGATGATTCCCATTTTACAAATGAGATAGCGGAAGTACAGACAGTGTAGATCTTTTGCCCAAACCACATGGCTGTTAATAAAATTGAGATTTATTGTACATTTATTTTCTTTGAGCTTTAAGCATCAGAATTTTATTTCTCATAGTTCTGGAACCTGAAACCTTGAGATCAGGGTACCAGCATTGTCAGTGAGTGCCCTCTTCCAGTCCCAGACTTTTCTTTATATCCTCATGTGATGGAAGGGGTAAGCACACTGTGGGATCTCTGTTAGAAGAACACAGATCCCATTCATAGGGCTCCCCTAAGTGCCTCCCAAGGCCTTATTTCTGAATACCATCACATGGGGCACTAGTTGTTTTTTTTTTTTTTGAGGTAACTTTGATTTATAACACATAAAATGTGTTTAGAAATAGAGGATCACCCCATCAGTTGTGTATTACCATACCCACACCCACCACCAAGGCATCCATAGTCCTCTGTAGTCCATTGTACCCCTTCCCTGATTTCCTATCTCTCTTCTCCCTCCCCATCTTATAACCCCAATTCTTCTGTCAAATTTCTGGGGGTTGTTATTGGTTTGGTTTTGTCTGCTACTTTGTTTCTCTAATTCCACATATAAATGACGCCATCCAGTATTTGTCTTTTTCCTTCTGACTTGTCTCACTCAGCATAATGAGAAGTGAGATTTAAGCTCATGCCGTCCAACTACGGAGCTGATGCTTTAGCTGATATGTCACATTTCCTTTTAAGAAAAGAAAACAAGCACTGTGAACAAACATGTTTTCTGTGTCATGTTGAGTCCTTTCACCTATTTCCTATTTAATGCTTACAGTAATCGTATTAGTAGTTATTACCAGTCACCCCACCCTTTTATGTTTTTAAAAGATGATGTTCACAAAGGTTAAGTATTTTGGCCCAGTGAATCAGAGAGTTGAATTTGAACCCATGTCTATTTGCTGTCACGGTGTCCTCTCTATGGCAACTGAGCTGGCTTTCTTGGTTTGAAATTTGTTCCTCTGTGGTTAGAATGCAGTTTATTGTTTGCAAAATTGCCAGTCCAACTATTAGGAATTTTTGCTTTAGGGAACTGATTACCACTGGGGTTCTGTGATTAACACAACGAGCCATTAGACTATGTTCTAGAAGTCTACAGTCATTGTCCTATAACTGACTAGGCCGTGGGGTGCTCATGTCCCGTTTTCTCTGGGCTTCAGCTTTCTTTTTTTTCCCTTAATTCCATCATCTCTAAATGTCCTTGTAGCTCTGGCATTCTAATACAATGCCAGTGGTCATAATTATTTAGTTTTTAAAACTAGACAGTTAGGCCTTGATTATTCAATATGACTTTGCCACTCTTTCTTCCATGGGACTCCATGTAGTGCTTTGTGATATATAATGAATGGATTTGAAACATTCACAACTGATTTTGAGGGAACTAAAATAAATTTGGACATTTTCATGACCTCCTGCTATTTTCTTCTTAAGAATCCTGTTAACATCTGTATTCATGGCTAGAAGTATGAACACTTGATTTTTAAAAGTTATGTCATAGAAAGAAATCATTTGAATTTGAAGAATTTAACATAATAGGAAAATGCAGGTTCTAAGTCCCTCCTGGATGAGATGTCAGGCTTTGCTAATTCCCTCTTGTAAAGGTGAGTTTCTCCCTTTGCCTGTCTCCTCCTCTGTAAAAAACGGGGAAAATAATAGCACCGTGTCTGGGACACAGTAGGCACTCATACATTTTAGCTGTTATTATTGTCATTGTCACTATGGTGATTCCTATTAATCGTTTACCCTTTGTATCACAGCTCAGGGACTGAACTACCAGAGAAGTAAAAAAATAATGCAAATTTTAAAGTTTTGTTACATAATTATGAGTCTGGTAGGGACACTGTTCCCCTTAGCAAGAATGAAATTGGACAGGTCACAAGAGACCGTTCGCCCTTTCTAAGTGAACTGCATCTGTAGTTAGTCCTGTTGGTTGGCAGCTGCCACCATTGCCTATGTAACCTTTCTGTAGTTTGAGGTTCTGCCATGTAGCCTCCCAGACTACAGGCTTTTCTTCCATAAAGTGAGACAATCTGTCTCTTAATCTTATGTACCAGTCGGCTTGTCTGTTTCTGACACTTCTAAGCAGTGGACTCTTGGAGTTGTGTTTTCCCTGTCCTTATAGCATTTCTCCTGCCCACCTTGCTTACAGTCCCCACGCCCACTCTCTGCAGGGCAAATGGGTAGCTTTTGCATTTTCATCAATCCATTTGATGTGTTCAGTGCCAGGAAGCCAAGTTGCTTTACTGCTGGTAGATTGCATATCTCTGAGTTTTACTCTTAAGATCTATCACTGTTCCATGCAACTGACTAGCTCAGAGGATCATGTTTGGACAGAAGTAATTTTTATTGGGCTCTGGGTTTTGATACCACACTCTATACTTTTTTTTTCCTTGCAAGTTTGTTATTTAACACCATATTTGTTGAATGGTTCATTTCATTTCAATTTGATGCTGTTGCTAGGTGACTATAAAGTTTCCCCATTATAAATAATATTTTATCTTTATATCTAAAATCTGAGTTTGGATTATATAACTGGTGAATTTCTTACAATAATTAATATACTTCAAACCCAATTTAAGCATTTGTCACTATCATATATTTATTGTGTTTACTGTATACTAATCACTGAGGATGCAAATTCAAATATGATACTATTTGGGGGAGTAATAACACAGATTTATTCTTGTTGGTAATTAATTGAATCATACATTTGATAACATTTTTTATGTGCATTTTATGTATCTTAGCAAAAGAGTTGAAGATGTGGCCTGACCTCAAGGAGGCTCTATTTCAGTAGGAAAGCAGACATTAAATTAATGATTTTTAAGCAGTGATGAATGCTGGTATTAAGTGAGCAAATTTCTGTGGAAGCTTGGAGAAAAGTCATGTTAATCTAGGGATTTGTGAGAAGTTTCTAGATCTAGTGATGCAACATGTGAGTTTTAAAGGTTAAGTAAAGTTATCCAAGCAAAAAACTATTTAGAACCAAGGAATAGTGTTATGAAAACAAGATCTCATGAAACAGTTTACCTAATAGAGCAAGGTTCTGTATGGGAATTGAAATTAGGTTAGTTATATTCCGGAGCCAGATCTACAGAGGTCCTGGGTATTAATCTGAATAATTTTAGGACAGAATCCTTTAAAAAGCAATAGTTTAGATTCCACCACCCTAATGGGAATTCTCAAAAGATACTGAGCAGTGATGAAAGGATAATAGGAACCCCTGAGAGGGCCTCCCTGGTGGTGCAAGGGGTTAAGACACAACCTATGAAGCTATTGGTAGCCACTGCAGCATGAGTTTGATCCCCAGCCAGAGAGCTACCCACATGACATAGCAGACCTCTCCTGACTCGCCCACTGCTCCTCTCAGCAGTGTATTTCAGTCAGTCTGCCTGTTCTGCTCTCTACTCTGACTCTGGTTAATCCTCTTACTCCCCCACCCCACACACACCTCTGGCCTGCACCCCAGTTCTCGTATGCATAAATAAATAAATCTTAAAAAATAGGAACCCCTGATAGCCATAATATCACATAAACCAGGGAAAAGGTGATCCTCCAGTATAGGAATGTGATCTGTCAAATACTACAAAGAGCCCAAATATGACAGGAAAGGTGTCCATTGTCTTCCGTAAAATGGAGGCTATATAATAATGATGTATATATACATCATTATAATACAGTTCTATCAGGCAAAATAACTATCTTAATTCATAGTGACTTTTCATCAAAATATAATGAAGCCAATTAGAGTTTATATTTGGAAATATAAAATTTTATGTGTGTGTGAAGGAAAGATTGAGAGACAGGGAGAGAATCTCTTGTAAAGGTCATTTAGATAACGATTTTGGAAAATACTTAAAAAATGACTTCTGTTGTTTTGGAATAGTTTTGAGACAGACTGCAGATACTGTATTTAGTTTGTGGTACACATGATTGTGAGATCACAGCCAACTTCCTAACAAGATACTTTTATTTCCAGTGTTTCTGGTTTCTCTGATCTTTCAGGATTTTAGAAATTACTTTCAAAATGTAACTAGATCTATTGGTGTGTTCCTGGATTTTGTTGAATTCAGTATTGCAACCAGTAACTCTACAGTGTTGTTATTTTAGTTTTCACTAATATTATTCAAGTGTCTAATTTCACCTGATGCATTTTTCTTCTTAGATTAGCTTTGATTACTAGTGTTTTGATATACCAGTTTGCTTTCAGTTTTTCCAAGACATAGTATTAAGTAATTCATGGACTCTCAAAGAACATGATTATCCTTTGATAGTTCTGAAATTGAATTTCTGGCTAATTGTCAAATGAAAATTCATGATACTTTTTTGAAGTGAATAAAAATCAAAATGTTCTGATCTAGTAAGCTCTAATGTGGTAATCACAAAAGGGACACTATACCTAACAAGAGTACAGTGATCAAATAATATGATCATTCTACTTGTTCATGCTATTCCTAATCTTAGAATTTAAAGTTATTTTCATTCTTTCATTGTATATGTGCACAGAACTCTCTTTACTTCTTGTACTCTTACTCTCCTTCCACCAAGTCATTTTGAGACTTCTGAGATGATTTTAACAAAATTTCTCAGAGCCATGGGAGAACTGTGAAATCTTTTAAAAATATTAGACCAAAAAAATACTAAGCATGATTTCATAATAATAAAAGACAGACCACCCTCTGTGAGTTGCATGGAATATGTCAGTAAGGTCATATCCTTCATTATGCTAGCTGCTACTTTTATATCTCCTTTATTTAGAATATGTAATATCCTCCTTTATATAAAATATATAATATTTCTCTATAATATAACTTTGAGAAATACTTAAAATCAAGATTTAATTTTATCAAGATGTTTTTGCTTAAAAAATCTAACATGCTATGACATTAGCGTTAAATTAAATGATATAGCTCACTGAGGTATATCTCACTAGATTTTACTGATGATTTACTTGGGCATAACTTACAATGTATAATTAATTCTTACACCAACTAAAATTTACTTTAGATAAAAATTAATCACTTTTTTTGTTAGTTGGTGCTAGTATCTACTTTTTTCCACTTCAATAATTCATGGCAATGCAAAGTTCTTAATATTTTCTCTTTAGACTTTTAATGTTTAATAAAGCTGAATAATTTAATAACAGATGTGAAAGCATCTTATCATGCTTCTTGGAATATAATAGCTTCTCAATAAATACTTTATGTTTACCATTGATTCCAAGGTTTAAAACTAAAATGACACACAAGGTGATTTATTGAAAAATCCTACTCTCACTCCTTTTGCTTTGCCACACATTTACATGCTTCTATTTTCTAATGTATCCTGCCAGGAATAACTTATGTGCACATAAGCAAATAAAAATACATATTCTGTTTCTATTAATTTTAACCCAGGTGGTGGCATACTACATACTGTTTGAACTCTGCTTTTTATTTAAACTTTTTTGGAGAGCTTTTTATATTGCAACTTACCATGAACTTTCTCATTCTTTATAGTAACTGTAGAAATTCAATTGTGTGACTGTACTATAATTTATTTAACAAGTTTCTCTGATGATATGTATGAATTAAGATATTCTCAGCATTTCCTATAAAACTACAGTGAATAACAACATACATATCTCATTTGCACATGTAAAATTATGGCTATGAAGTCAATTCCTGAGAGTAGAATTAGTAAGTTAAAGGGTATTGATCATTTTGGTGTGTTTACATAATTTCCTTCCATAATGTTATACTGATTTACACTCCCAGAAGGAATAAATGAAATATGTTTTTCCCTATACATATGTGAGTTATGTTCATACTTTTTACTTGATTGTTAAATGAAAGATATATTTTTTTAATTGTGGTAACATTGGTTTACAACACTGTATATGATTTAGAAGTATGGGATCACACTCTTTAGGTATATTACCACACCACATCCACAATCAAGGCCCCGAAAGTCCCCCACTGTAGTCCATTGTACCTCCTCCTTTTCTTTCCCTTCTTCGTCCCTCTCTGGTAGCCTCAATTCTACTGTCAGATTTCTACGGTTTATTACTGGTTTGGTTTTATCTGAATCTTTGTTTTGTTTCTTTATAATCCTCATATATTTGATACCATGAGATATTTGTCTTGCTCCTGATTTATTTCACTTAGCATAATCCCCTCTAGTTCCAGCCATATTGTTGCAAGTCAAGAGTTTATCTTTCTTTATAACTAGGTAGAACTTTAGCCCTATTTTATGAGTAAAAACTTGAGATTCAGGATTTATGAGAACACTCCAAGAATTACAGTTGTGAGTATTCAAAACATAACACCACATTTACTAATCTATATTTCCTACTGTGCAATACATTGTTAGAGTCTTAAACTCCTGATTTATCAGAACATAAAGCAATATTAGATTAATGGTGCTAGCAAATGACCATGCAAACAGATTGTATGAACAGTAGAATTCTCAGATATATGTCCATACGCATACAGAGTTTAGTTTATAATACGGTTTCCTTTTAAATAAGTAGGGAAGAAACTGGTAATTCTATAAATGATTTTAAATCTATCAGCCATTTATCTTAAAACAAGATAAAGTGTGATCCATATCCCATTAATTTTAGTTGGATCAATGGCATTGAGAAAACCAGATATATAACTTAGTACCATTTGTTTAAAATTGAGAGAGGACTGTATGCATATGTACGGTCTGTATTGTATATAAGCATATGCACATGTAAGTGTACTGAACTAGAAATAAAATTTAGAAAATAGTAACAGAGGTTGACTTAGAATACATAAAAAATGTACCCTAAGTACATTTGAATAATTGGGGATGAAGCTCGCTTTAGAGAGAAAAACTTGGGGCAGTTTTAAATGCACAGAAAATTGATAGGAAAGTGTGTATATTTCCCATGTATCCCTTACCCCCACGGATGCCTAGCTTACCTCATCATCAGCCTCCACTGCAAATAGATCAGTGCATTTGCCTGACACCGTATTACGTGCTGCATCTCTGCATGTGTTTATATCTTCTTTACTGAGGTGTCTATTAAGGTTTATGGCCCA
The DNA here is from genome assembly GCF_964194135.1 of Talpa europaea. Lineage (NCBI taxonomy): Eukaryota > Metazoa > Chordata > Mammalia > Eulipotyphla > Talpidae > Talpa > Talpa europaea. The sequence goes on from NC_140075.1 coordinate 107,793,396, forward strand.
TTTATGAATTATGTTGTTTGTTTACCCATTGTTGAGTTTTAATGGTTGTTTGTATATGTTGGATCATAGTCTTGTATCAGATGTATCTTTTACAGATATTTCCTGTTAAGTTTTGGCTTGTCATCTAATTTTCTTGATCTTGTCTGTCACGGAGCAAAACTTTTTAATTCTAATGAAGTTCATCTTAATTTCTTCTTTCATGAATCGTGTTTGGGGGATTGTGTCTAAAAAGACATCACCATACCCACGGTTATTGAAAATTTTTCCTATCTTCTAGAAATTTTATAGTTTTATACTTTACTTGTAATTCTGTAATCATTTTGAGCTAACTTTTGCAAAGTGTGTAAGTTCTGTGTCTGAATTAATTTTTTGGTAGGTGGATGGTCAGTGGCTCCATTGCTATTTGCAAAAGAGACTGTCTTTGCTCTACTGTATTATGTTTTTCTGACTTTTGTGATTTAATTTAGTATTTTATATGATTCCATTTTTCCTCTTTGTTATATATCATTACACTTCTTTAAACTTTGTCATGTGTTTGTCATAGAGTTTGGAACATGCATTTACAACAGTACAGGTTCATTTTCAAGTAACACTGTACTACTTCATAAGTACTATAAATCCCTATGATTATGATAACAAAATCCTAATGTTCCTCCCCTTATCTTTTATATCATTATTGTCATTCATTTTACTTATTTTCACTCATTTAAAGACCATGCAGAATATATGAGCACAGATAAATATTTGCATATGTATTCATATACTTGCATAATATATCACTATAAGCATAAATAATTGGATGCATTTTTATATTCAAATTTTTATTGGCTTGGTCATTTAAGAATATGAAAAAATGAAAACTGTTATTTTACCTTTACTTATTCCTTCAGTATTCTGGTCTTTATTTAGATCCATAGATCTTATTTTTCACTGTAAACTTTTTTTTTAACTTTTAGGTTTTTTTTTTCCCTCACATACATGTATGATTATAAAAATCAATACTTGTGATCTCTTTGAGTCCAAAACATACAAGCTCAGGTGTTTCCTTCTTGTTGCATTCTTTCCAAAGGGACTGATTTCTCCAAAAGATGTAGTGCTATGCTATTTTTGCCTGCTGTTTACATTGAGGTTAGCTCCGTTGGTTAGAGTGTACTGGTAATGACACCAATGACATGGGTTTTATTTCCATGTGGTTCAGTTAACTTTGGTTTTCCACTGCCACAGACTGCGCCCATAATTATGTCTAAAATGTGTTTTTGGCCCAAGGGAGACCTGATGAAGCAAAGTGCCAATCCATCACCATGTGGGAAAATGGTCACCCAGCTCATGGGGGAGGGAGGCCCAGTTGAGAAGGAGCAATCATAATGCAATCTCTAAATTCACATCTTGAACAAAATTCATGTTACTTATACTATAAAAATTCATGATGTGTGATTTAATGTTTGGATTTTAAAAGGTTCAAAGTCAGTTACAGTCAAGGAGGTTCAGTTTATAGGCAAATCTTGAAATATTAACCAAGGTTACTTTTTGAAAAAGGAATGAGTCATGCCTAGCCCTTCCCAATTACATAATATTTATTTATCCAAATGCTTTACCAAGTTTAAAATATCCCAGCCTTATATTTGAAATTACGTATAACAAATATTTGATTATGTAGTTTATTGAAAATGAGTTCTCTAATGTAGAAATTTGTGATCTTGGTCTTTGCAGTACTGTAGTATGTCTCCAATACTCTTAAATCATCTTCAGAAATCTCCCAAATCTCAAAAATCAAACTTCTTTACTTTTTAACATTAATGTATGATACACATACTTTAGTCAATATTCATTAGTTGTTTACTGTACTCCAGGTACTGTATTGAGTAGGTTCAGAGAGACCCTTTGCAATCTCTGAAGAGCCCTCTTCATGTAATTGGGAAAGAGGAGCAGATAAATTTGGAAACCATTATTATTTTTAAATAGAGTTGAAAGTGTATGTTAAAGCAGGATACAGGATAATGACTGTAAGGACGATTATTGATGGTCTCTAACGCCGAATGGGAAAGCTTTGCTGGATCTTGGATGACAAGTAAGAGTCAGTCAGTGTAGAAGGGATAGGTATTCTAAGCAGGAAAACAGACATGGATTTAGAGATAGAAAGACTCATGCTACGTTTAAGAACCACAGAATGGTTAGTATGACTAGAATTTATAATATGGAAAGAGATAGTGAAAGATCAGTGGAAAATTAAGGTATTCAATCTATGAAGGGAATGTGGATTTTATTCTCAAATCAGTGGAAAGTGACTAAGGTATTTTAAGCAATGATAGGATGGTGTTGGAGGAAAATGAAGATGTGAAATGAGATATCATTTGTGTTGTATAAAATTCAATTTTACATTAATAGGAAGGCTAGAATTAGATTCATTTATTCAACAAGTATTTACTGTGCTTGGCACTGCCCTAGGTGCCTAAGATACTTAGGCACTAAGAAACTCAGTGACCAGGGCAAACAAATTCAGTGTTTTCATGCTGTTTACTTTCTGGTGAAGGGAAAAGACAATAAACAAATATACAGGTAAAAAATTAGTGTGTCTAAAGGAACTACAAAGAAAATCAAAGCAGGTGCATTGTAATGGATGTGTGAATGTATTGTTTTAGATCCCTTTGGATCAAGGGAGCTCTTTTTGATATGGTTACTTTCTAGCAGAAACCTAAATGAAGAAGCAGAAACCCAAAAGAAGTGAAGGGTTCAATGGGATATGTATTCCCTGCAGAAGAATCAGTAACGGCAAAGACCAGGCGATGCTATTAATGATGTATTCCTAGAAGAAAGAAGGAAATATACCTGGAGGCAAGACTACAAGAAGTGAGAAAGGGCAAAGAGCAGAGGGAAGGGGAAAGGGAGAAAGATATAGCTATATATTCCTATATGGAGGTATATCTACATAGATCTGTAGATACATAGATATCCCAACAAATGATTGATAAGAGTATAGACAGTATTAATGATAGAGAAGAGTTTGTATACCATTTGAGAGCTTTTAGATCAGGGACATGCTCTCTGATGAGGTGACCTTTGAACTGAAGTCATTTATATACAATAATGTGGTGTTCAAGAGCCAGACTCTTATGCTCTCTACATAGATTTATTTATATATGAAAGTGCTGAGAAAAGAGGTCATGGTTTGAGAGTAGACCCCTTGAGGTCTGTTGTAAATGTGTAGATATGCCTAAGCCTTAAGGACAACACTGCAAGTACAGCATATTCTCTTTCCTAAACAAAAATAAAAGGTTCTACTTTAAGGAATCTAAACAATGAGCATTTTCCTTTCCCTATTTTATAAGCCTAAACTCCTTCTAGCTTGTCAGTTATGATTATATGTACTGTTCCCAGTTAATGCAAATAAGAGAAGCTGCTGATGGAAAGAGGAATTTTAAAGAGACTTCCAGAAGTCTTGTGGCAACATGAAATTCATTCGATCAGTATGCCAGTAGAATTCAGAAAGCCTGGCTTCTTTGAATACATCTACAAGTCACCACCACCATATAATTTGGGATCCACATCTTTTGCCTTTTCCGGACCTCTTTTTCAGGCAAAATACTGCAGATCTAGAAGCAAAAAAGTAGAGTGCCTCTGTCACTATTTAACTGAGAAAGGAAAAGTTAATTAAAATCTATGAAAATGTAACAATAATCTGTTAAGATAGGAGGTGCAATGTATCCAGTGTTAGTATGACAATTTGTTGATGGACTAGGCAGTTATAAGCATTAAAAATTACTTGAAGCTTTTTTTTAATGTGTAGCAAGGGTAACCAATTAAAGGAAGCAATGACCTGTGAGATTATCCATAAAAACCATTTGCCATCTGAACAGAACACCAAAGAAAACGCTCATGTAAATTTTTCTTTTTATGCTATAATCTTACATTTCAGACCATACAGGCTTACTTTTCATTTTGTATTAACACTTATGTGGGTATTGTTTGAGTCCCTTTTGTTTAAATGAGACTTTTTAATTCTCATTAATGCTGAGGCACTAAAACCACTGGAATTTCAATCCTTTCTATTAAAAAACTGATTTTGGTTATATTTCACGGCCCTTTAGAAGGTCCGTCTGGTGCCTGGTCTGAGGAAAGGTGTCCTTTGAAGACATTATTGGTCTTTTTTTTTTTTTTTTCACTTGACACTGACAAGAAAATAGCCTTATCTGGCAAATGAATATATTTGTGTTATATAATCCAGTTGTATAAAAATCCATTTAGTGCTGGTTTCCTACTTTCAGATGAAACAGTTGATTTTAATTTGTTTATTGAAATTTCAAAAAGGACTCTGAATAAAAAGACATAAAAAATTATTGTAATTGTGAGAATCTGAAGAACAAAAAGGGATGATTTGTAATTATCTAAAGTTTATTTACCCTGGGCATAAAAGAAAACAGAAAGATATTAGAGGTGCATGAAAATGAATTTGTTACATGTCCTCATTATCCATAAACCATCCTAACAATAAGAATAATTACTTAAACTAAGTGAAGAATCTGTTTGGATTTCTAAAACATTTGGGGGGATGATTGTCATTCATATTAATTCTGAATAATTGTTACTCACATGGATTGAGCCACCTAATTAAGAAACAGCACCTAACATTTAAAGACCTTGCAACAACCTACCAAAGTTCATTGCTTATGATGTTAATACTAGAGGCATATTTGCAATAATCTAGTCCATCCCCATTATATTTTTTATATCACCATTATACTTTTGATATGACCAGAAATGATGAAGTGACCATTCTTACAAATCTAGTTTGCTATCTAATAGCAGGGAAGAACTGAAGTTAGGTTTCCTGACTCTCTTTCTGGTGTTTTTCCACCATACCAACTGAACCTTACCTTAGAATGTACTTGATAGAAGTTTGGCCATGAACTTGGGCATGACTGATTTGGTCTGTAGTATATTGACTTTTGCCATCATTGTCCTAATTATCAGATTTCAAATTTGATTAGATTCTTCTTTTTCCCCTGAGTAACTCCTTTTGGAAAAGGAAGTGCCAATCATTTCAGGAAGATAAGAAATGAAAGAAACCGAGAATAATATAAATTATAAATAAGTAAATTGTAGTTTAACTTCAGAATAGTTATTTTGAAACGCTGGTAGTGTTTACCTATTTTGTATGATCTGGTGTGTCATCTGCTATTTGATCTTGAGGGCCATATATAAAGTCTGTGATATTTCTGTTATCAGCTTAGCATTGCCAGTTCTTGACTTCTCCAGCTTTCTGGAAATCAAGATATAGATGTAAAGACCGAGTAGGGCAAAATAGGAATATGCATCGTCTCTTTGTTCTCTTCTTTCCATTTGTTCTATGAACACTTATAAAAAATTTGGCTTTTATTGTTTACTTAAACATTCATTTAATCATATATATGTGATATCATTAGCTAATTTGAATCCAGTAACATATCAAAATATGTTAACAATAATAGAATAAATACTATAATAAAAGTAGAAACAAAGTACTCTAGGAATGAAGAAGCAGAAGTAATATCTCCAGGAATAAGAGTGGTGTTAGGCTCAGGATGATTTGTGAAAATCAACATAGGATATTTGTTTTAAGCGGGGATTTGAAGTATGGTTAGATTTTTTTTTTTCTAGTTAAGTCCAAGAAGGACTCTGCAATACTGTGAGGAGATATTGCAGTGGAGACAGGAGATAATGGTCTTAAAGTGAATTTGTAAATAGATCCTTTATAGGGCCTCCCCGGTGGCGCAGCGGTTGAGCGCTGGGTTGCGAAGCTGCCCGCAGCCTCTGCAGTGCCGGTTCGATCCCCGGCTGCTCCCCGGCCACTGGAGGAGGGTCCCGCATGGTGCGCAGACCTCTCCTGCCACCCGCTGCTCCCCTCAGCAGTGTACTTCGGTCCTTCTGCCTGCTCTGCTCCCTGCTCTGGCTCTGGGGAATTCTCTCACCCTCCCACACTTCTGACTGTATCCAGTGCTTGCATAAGTAAATAAATAAATCTTAAAAAAAAAAATAGATCCTTTATAAAATGTCATACTAAGGGGTTTGAACTTTATCTCAGCATAAGAAATGCTAGACACATTTCACTAATCTTTCTCCCACTATATCAATGGAAGGCTTCTAAACTGAGTTTAAGCACTCCTTTCTACTGAACTCAGTATAACCTAGAATACTTGACCATACTCGCTCTAGGAAGCCATGGCCAATCAATCACTTGTGGTATAGAGATGGAATCCAGTACTATCAGCAGTTTTAAGCCACAATACATTGATGAAAGAGCAACATGAACATGTCTGTTTTAGATTCATAATTCAGGGCACTGTAGGGAATCAATGAATATGAGATTGGGGATAGGGAACACAGTCAAAATGTTACTGTTGTAATTCAAGTGAGATTCAGGGCATGTTTTTGAAATAGAATGTATACAACTTGAAGATATCATTGCTTTTCTGAAAATTTTAGTGTACAATCCTCTACCCGTATCATATCCATTTTGAATGTAATAAGAACTGATTGTATGTTCTTACTGAGTCCCTAAAATTCAAATCAACGTGAAAAGGCTTAATTTCTAGTTAATAAGATGTAGGGCAACATCAGCAATATTTAAAACCTGGGTCTTCAGAACAGAATACAATGTCTGAGATAATATTGATGTTCTTTATCCTATCAATGTGGAGTTTGGCCTAGTTATTTTCTCTCTTATAAAAGAAGGGCTCTTATGTTCAACACAAGTTATATTCATAATTAATATAACAGTAATTGCATTGACATCTTTGTTGTACAGGTATGATGAAATAATGATAGTTACTATTAGTTCTGAACATTATCTTATTTAATCATTATTGCAGACCTAGAATATTGCCATTTTGTCTCCATTTTAGAGTGGAGGAAAGAGCTGTGGATGGATAAGACTGTATTTCCATATGACTGACACCAAAGCACATCATTTGTATTCCTTAATATGTCCAAGGTTTTCTTTTTTCTTTATTTTATTTTAGTAATAGTAGAGGATCAAACCTTAAAGCAAATGCTTTGCTTTAAAAATATGGATCATTTGCTGTAGTCGTTTAGAAAAGAGAAGATGGCTATCTGGATTAGGGCAGCTGCAATGAGAATGCATAGGAAAGGGCAGATGTTGAGGTAATGACCTCAAAAAAAGTAATTGCTAATCTATTGCCTTTTAATATTTATCATCTTTCATTTTGTCTAAAATCCTTCTAGTTTTTTAATTTAACTCTTTATTTTTAGGATAATTTGCTATTCACATTGAATACAAAAGAAGTAATAGCAACAGAACCCATGATACTTAAAGATCCCCTTATCCATTCCCCCCCTCATAAAAATATCTCGCAGGTCACAGTGGTTCAGTCAAAATACAAAACAATTCCACCAACACAAAGATCCCTCATGTTGCTTTATTTTATAGCCATATCCACTCTATCCTTAACCCCTAGCAATCATGTATCTGTTATTCATTTCTGTAATTGAGTTCTCTGTTTCATTGCGTGTGCTTGCATTGAACTACATAGTCCTTATTTACTTTTACTATATAATACATTTAGAAATTGAGTTGACTTATTTCTCCCAGTGTTGTCTTCTTTTTAAAAATGATTTTAGTGATCCTATTTCCTTTTTCTTTCAATATAGATTTTTGAATAATGTTAGAACAATAATTATGAAACATAAGGAAAAATGTCAGCTACAATTTTATTTTAAAAATCATGTTTAGATATAAAAATACTGCTAGATTTTCTTATAGAAATTGTATTGAGCTTGTCTATCAATTTTGAGAGAATTGTTATTTTTACAATGTGGGTTTTCCAATCTGTGAACATGGGATGTCTCACCATTGTCTTATACTTTTCAGTATGTGAATCTTTTACAAGTTTTATTAAATTTACATTTAAGTATTTCAGTTATTTTTTGTTTTTTTCCACTAGCATAATTTTTAATTTGGTCTCCACATATTCATTCCTACTGTATTGAAGTGGCATTTTGTCTGTTTATTCTTGTATCCTATGACTTTTTTAATTTTACTTAGTGATTACAGGAATTGAGGGGAGAGTTGGTAGTTGTTTTTTTTTTTTTTTCCCTCTATTAAGGCTACTATGTCATCTGCAAATAGGGAGACATTTATTTTTGTTGTTGTTGTTGCTAATCTATATACCCTTTATTTCCTTTCTTTGTATTACATTGGATATATCTTCTAATACCATTATGAATAAGAATTGTGAGAGAATTTTGTCTTATTTCTGATCTTAAGGAGGGGATCCTTCCATCTTTCACCATTAAGTATAATGTTAATCATAGTGTCTTTGTAGATGTTCTTTATTAAGTCGAGAAAGTTCCTTTCTATTTCTTTTTATTCTGATTTTTTTCCCTGTTATCATGAATGTTTGATGAATTTTGTCTTTTTATGCGTCAGTTGAAATGATCATCTGATTTTCCTTTAGCCAGTTAAGATAATGGATTACATTGATTGATTTTTTTTCAAATATGGAACTACCCATCCCTAGAATAAACCCAGCTTGGCCCTGATATGTATTAATAATTCCTTTTATATATTGCTGAGTACTCCTTGTTAATACTTTGTTAATGATTTTACATCTATCTTTGGGAGGGAACTATAGTTTTATTTCTCTTTTCTTAAGCTGTTTATTTTTGGTAGGTGGGTGAATATACCTGGATAGAATGAATTGAAAAGTATTCTTTTTTTAATAGAGATCGTGTTAAATTGGTGCTAATTCTACTTTAATAAACATTTCATGGAATTCACCAATGAAATCTTCTGGCCTGACCTTTTATTTCCTGGGAAGTTTTTTTTTTTTAATTTAAAAATATAGTTTCCTTAAGAGTTATAATACTATTCAATTTATGTTTTTCATATTGGTTAATTTATAATACCTCTGCTTTTTAAAGAAGTGATCTATTTTATGTAAGTTGTCAATTTTATATGTGCAAATTTCTTAGTCTTGCCATAATATCTATACTATTTTTGTTACCTGTAGGAACTGTTATGATATCCCATTTCATTTGTAATGTTGGTGATTTCCTGCCCACCCACCACCCCATCTGTCTTTCTTTCATCAAATTTGCTGAAAGTTTGTTGGTTTTATTGAACTATATGAGGAATCAATCTTTGTTTCATTGATTTTTCTGTTTCAATTTCATTGGTTTTTGTTCTTATTAATTCCTTCCCTCTGCTACTTGGGATTTATTTTGCTCTCTTTTTAGGTTCTTGAGATGGGAACATAGAGTATTCATTCAAGACTTTTTCTTTTTTCAATATATTTTGTTCTATAGATTTTTCTCTCAGCTCTGCTTTCACTGTGTCCCATATTTTTATTATGTTTATTTTTGTATTCAGCTCATGAGTTTATTTTATCTCCCTTGAGATATTTTCTTTGGCCCATGGATTATTTAGAAGTATTTCATTTCTAAGTGCTTACATCTGTGCTTGTATATATACTTCTATACATTCTTGATAATATTTAATCTAGTTGTACTATCAGTTGTTGAGTGGTTTGGAATTCTCCAGCTCTAATTTTGAATTTTTCAATTTTTCCTTTCTTTTTTTTCCTTCACATATTTTTCAGTTTTGATATTTAGTATATACATACATAGAACTGCTATGTTTTCCTAGTAGATTAGCCCCTTTTATTATTGCATAGTGTCCCTTTCTGTTTCTGGTAATTTTCCTTGCTCTGAAATTTATTTTATATTATATTAATATGATCATTCCTCCTCTTTTAAAATTAATGTTTGTGGGCCTCCCCAGTGCCACAGCAGTTGAGCAGCCTCTGCAGCGCTGGTTCGATCCCCAGTCACCAGGTGAGGGTCCCACATGGCGCGCAGACCTCTCCTGCTGTGCCTGCTGCTCCCCTCAGCAGTGTACTTCGGTCCTTCTGCCTGTTCTGCTGCCCGCTCTGGCCCTGGTGAATTCTCTCAGCCTCCTGCGCTTCTGACTGTACCCAGTGCTTGTATAAATAAATAAATAAATCTTTAAAAAAAATAAAATTAATGTCTGCAGTTACTTTCATCCTGCCTTTATCCTTGTATTTTAGGTGAGTTTCTTAAGACAGCATATGATGGAGTAATGTGCTGGATTATTGGCAGAATGATCATTAATACACTCTCCTGATTTCTTTGTTTTAAGATGTATCTAGATCACTTTCTTGTAATTATTGATATGTTAATGTTTGTCTGCCATTTTTTTGTATTTTTTCCCTCTACTTTCTATTTTCCTGTGGGTTGAGCATATTTTAGAATTCCATTTTGATTTATCAGCTGTGTTTTTGAGTAATTCTCTTTGTATAACTTTTTTAGTGGTTTCTCTGAGCATTTTATTATATGTACATTGCTATTATAGTCTACTGGTATTGTCATTTTACCAGTTTGAAGTATAGAAAACATTCCCCCTCAATGTTCTTTTGCCCTTCCTGTTTATTTGCTTAGATATGTCCTCTGTATGCATTTAAAACAACATTGGGTAGCATTAATTTTTTTTTTTTTTGCTTCAAACGTCAAGCATAATTTTAAATGCTCAGTAGGAAGAGAGAAGGATTTATCCATATTTTTTATTCCTGCTGTCATTGTTTCTTCCTAGCCTTCTAAGATGATTTTATCATTTCTTCTCCTTCAGGAGAACTTTCTGTAGTCATTTTTTTAAGTGCAGGTTTGCTGACAACGAATGTAAATTTTCCTTTCTGAATCTGTCTGCTTCATCTTCATTCCTGAAGGAGGTTTTTACATACAGTGTTCTGAGTTGTCAGTTCTTTTCTTTCAGCACTTAAAAAATGTGTTAGGACCTTGAGATTTGTAATGAGTAATTCACTATCATCCTAATTGTTTTCCCTCCATAGCTGAGGCACTCTTTCTCTCTTGCTGCCTTCGAGATTTATTCTTCATGCTTGCTTATTAGAACTTTGTATATGATGTATAGAATAGATCTAGAATAAACCCGGGAATTGAAAGGCCTAAAAGAAGCCTAGATCGGGTTTATAGTAGGTACATCAAGAAACCAGCACAAACTTTTGTATGTTCTATAAAAACAAAATTATTGAGTAAAAAGTCAGGATTTCTGTAGGCCCCAAATATATACCCACTTGTACTTTGTGAATCTAGAACCAGAGTACAGTTCAAGATCAACTGCTATCCAACCTAAGGAGCTGAAACAAAATTCATTCTTTAGGTTAATGCAACTAAGATATAGTATATGTGGGTAAAAGCCATGATTTTTATGCCTGAATTTTAGCATATGAAACTTATTCTTTTTTAATAAAGATTTATTTATTTATGCATACAAGAACTGGGGTACAGGCCAGAGGTGTGTGTGTGGGGGGGGAGTGAGAGGATTCACCAGAGACATAGTGGGGAACAGAAAAGGCAGACTGTCTGAAATACACTGCTGAGGGGAGCAGTGGGCAAGGCAGGAGAGGTCTGCTGCACCATGTGGGTTGCTCCCTGGCTGGCCAAGGATTGATCTCCTGCTGCAGAGGCTGCAGATAGCTTCACAGTGCTGTGCTTAACCCCTTGCATCACCTGGGAGGCCCCATATGAAACTTTCTTTTTAAAGGATTTATTTATTTATTTTATACAAGAACCAGGGTTCAGGCCAGATCCGTGGAAGGGTGAGAGGAATCACCAGATACAGAGTGGGGAACAGAACAGGCAGACTGACAAAATACACTGCTGAGGGGAGCAGCGGGCAAGACAGGAGAGGTCTGCCGCGCCATGTGGGACCCCTGCTGGCCGGCCAGGATAGGACTGGTGCCGCAGAGGCTGTGGACAGCTTCACAGCTAGGAGGCCCATATGAAACTTATTTTTGAAGTGATGTTTACAATAGATCATAAACCTTTTTTTTTTCTCATTTTGCTAATGGTCACATATAGTTCTTTTTTTTTTTTAAGATTTATTTATACAAGAACTGGGGTACAGGCTAGAGGCTTGGGAGGGTGAGAGGATTCACCAGAGACAGAGCAGGGAGCAGAATAGGCAGATGGACTGAAAACACTGGTGAGGGGAGCAGCGGGCAAGAGAGGAGAGGTCTGCTGCTCCATGTGGGTGTCTCCCTGGCTGGCCAGGAATTGAACCAGCACTGCAGGGGCTGCGGACAGCTTCACAGCGCTGTGCTCAACCTGCGGCACCACAGGGGAGACCCACATGTAGTCCTTTTGACCAAGAAAGCTCTTGGACCAATTTAAGAGAGTGACTTATTTTCTAACGACTATGTTTTACTTTCTCTGTTGTTGCTAATATTGACAGAAATGCCAGAAAACTTATTAGTTGACTGCATCAGATCTTTTGTTCTAAATCGTGGTGTTTCTCAGTGCCAGAGCTAAGAATAAGGTGGAATGGGATAGATTGTTTTCTGTAGTAGAGTAGTTTTGTGAGGATGAGATTTTAAATCTCTAAAGTTGTCAAGATGGAAAATTTCACAAGAAATGAATTGACATCAAATAAATCATAAGAACCAGTATTAGGATGTTTTAATACATACCTAAGACAGACAGTGGATTATAAACCTTTCATTTATTGAACCATTTGGGCTCCATCTGTAGACCATTATGTTGTTTCAGCGTCTGAGACAAACCACAGAGGGTAGCCATACTTTCTGAATGTTGTTCATTTTAACCTGTGTGTTTTCTGTGGTAAGGTCTCATGAGAAAACTCTTAACTCATTGTGGTATATCCAGATAATGTACCGGTGGATGTCTAAGCAGATATAGCAGAGCTCTAGATAGTGTAAATACCAATGATGGAAGGAATCCAAAAGCAGTATACCAAGTTAACACTGAGCAAGAGTACTGACTTACTAAATGAGATACAGAAGCCAGAAACTTATGTTTTTACTCTGAACTGCATTAGTTCACCATATCCTGCTGTCAATGCTGCTCTAACCAGAGCATTGTCATGAATGTCCCTGTGTCTGATTTCCCTATTTCTGTCGCTTTCTCTCCATTACCAGCTGAGCTGAGTTGCAACATGAGTGAGCTATTTTATAATGAAGGCTAAAGAAAAAAACTGTTTATTTCTGAACTTAATGTCCAACCTTTCTGTGAAAGGTAAAGTTGCTGGATGGGTTATGTTGCTCATACACACCTAGACATGATTCTCCTTGCAAAAGCAAATAAACATGAATTTGTCCTAATTCTTAAAAGATATAATTTGTTGTGACTTTTTCCTCAATCTAAGTAAATATTTACTTTTCTAAAAAAAAAAAAAGCCAATAAACAAACAAGCTATCTGCTTCCTTGGCTACCAGGAACCAAAATCAAAATAAAAAAGTGTCAAACCTCCTTAAACAGCCAGACCACTAGTTGCAAAGACTGCAAAGAAAGTGGTACAAGATGGTCTTAGCCAAAAGCATGGTCATGATCTATGACTTTGAGTGTGCCAGAGAAATGCAAAGTAAGGGGAAATAAATAAAACAACTAGATTCTTCAATTCTTATCCTTGATGTCCTGCTTTTTTATATGAAATTCCCTCCACCCTTATAGTGACTACATTTAATAATGACTTAGTATCAACTAATTTAAAGAGTTGGGGCTAGTCCAGGGAAAATACACAGGACTGCTGCCCTTTCACCAAAAAAAAAAATCTTTCATTAACTAATGTTGATGGAAACAGATTTAGCCACAGCAATTTGCATGGCATTTGAATTGCTGTTTGTGTTGAACAGCAAACTAGAGAATAATAAAGCACCAACATGCCAGTGGTAAGCAAGGGAGCAGAGCAGCCTTTCAGCCTTTTCCATGTTGATCATTTGTTCTAAAGCTGGTAAGGACAAGCAACAAGAAGATTGCTCTTTATAATGAGTTGGGCTAATCATATTCAGTTGTCACAGCATTAGGTTACTTAAACTGCCCAGAGATCTCACCTATATTTTCTGGTCTTCAGTCTATATGGATTAAAGTAGTCACTTCTCAGCAATGTCACAGGTTAATAACCCTGCTCTTCATTCCAAATGCTTGTACTGAAACAATGCACCCAACAAATGAGTAATTGCACAGAGCAGTGGTGTAGGCGGAGAGGCAATTTTGAGGCTCTAAGTTAAGTAACAAAAGTAGAGAAGCAGCAGTTAGGAAGGATATGGATATAAAGACACTGAAAATATGGTTGTTAAAATCAGAGAACTGCAAAAGAAAGTCAGAGAAATATAGGCATGTATGCATTTAAAAAAAATAGCAGTTTGAAGAATAGACCAACTCAATATTGAGCAGTAAGAATATGATATGATAGATAGGTCAGGAAGGTGGTGGAGCAAAGCTCTCTCTGTGTCTCTAGTGCTAACTAGGTATCCTCAAGCAAACACTTTGCCTTTGTTGAGCTTCATGTCATCATCTCTTTATTAAAGAATGAAACATTTCACTATGGAATAGAAACTTCTTTCTAAGTTCTCCAAATTTCTAAATAGAGATAAGGTGATTCAATATATCCATATCCCTAGAAACTGCTGAAAACCACAGCAATCCAACTGAAGCTAATTTAAGTAAAAGCCAAAAAGAGAGTGTTGGAAATCCAGGATGTAGGTGGACTTTAGGCAAAGATGGATCTTGTCCTCAGCCAACTCTCTTTCTCTCTGTGTGTTGCTCTCTTTTAATCTTTGCCAACTGCATTGTTAGGCAGGTTCCTTTGACATAGTCAAAAATACAGCCTTGGAAGTGCTGGTTAATGTAAGCTGGCTCGTTCAGGGGAGAAATTCTCTCCAGTATCCATATTAGTCCCAGCAAAAGGATTCCTGGTGGCATGGCTTTAGCTTATATGTTCATGGAGGGGAGGTGGTCTGACTTGCCTCCCTGGGTCACAAGTTACTTTTATAGCAAGAGAGCTTAGTTAGGCCACTAGACTGAACATTTCATAGGAATCACATGGATAGGAGTAAGTTCTCAAAGGGGAAGAATATAGTATATAGAGAAAACAAAACGAAACAAAACATGTTCATTTATACTCTCAATATAAACTGGGGCAGGGATCAGTGAGAGTGAACAGAAGGACAGTTCTGTATTTTAAATGCCAGTTGTAGGCATTCCATTTTAGTTGTTTTTGTTCAACTACTCAAAGTCAAGTATTGCAATTGATGTCAGCTTTATAGGAAGAGCAGAATGACCTTTGTGTATTTGGAGAACACTGAGAACATAATTTTTTAATTGCGGTAATAATTTTACTGAGACGTTCTAAAAGTAAATTGAACTTCTGTATTTGATCAAATATGTAAATTAAGTTGGCCATAGTAGAGCTCCATATCATCTATCCTGTAACTTTTACCTATTATATTTGCTGTTTGCGATAACAGCTTGAGTCTGGAAGAATAAGGTTAGTTTTCTTTAGTGGTTGATGCACTTCACTATAGCTTCACTGTAGCTTCACTGTGTCATGAAATAATGTAATTCATTCCAAAAGACCCTGCTCTGGGAACCTTCCTCTATCCAAAATTGTGAGCAAAATGGCTGTGTTCATATATGGATACAGTGATGACCTTATATCTCACAGATAATGGAACTGAATTGTGCTAAAGACACAATTTACCAAAACCAGTTGAAATAGGCAGCTGTTGTTTTGGCCTGTCTGTTATCTATCCCTCCCTCTTCTGTTAACAATACCCTGATTTTGCATTTGGAAATGATTCCTTTCTGTTCTTAGTCCAATTTCTTTGGGGATTATCAATGAAAGTGCTCTTTTCTTTCCTCCAGCCCAGCAGTAGGCAAGAGATCTAAGCTAGTCTCATTAGCACTTCTTGGTGGAGTAACACAAAGATTAGAGGTACCCAGGACATGATGCTGACTAGTTCATGCTATTTATAGCCCTGCCCACCTAGACCAATTACTCTCTCTGGACTGGAAGTCCTCTTTTTCCCATGTGTAATTCATTATCCTTATATCCTTTCTGATGAAAACAAAATGTTTATCGATCAGATAAGAACTGATTGCTATCTGTTAGCAAGTGCTGAGTACCAAACCATCCCCAAATTCCATTTATTAAGATCATGATTCTGGGAGTTGGAGCTGGCACTGAGCCCAGTTGAGCAATTTGTCTGGTCTCAGTTGGGTGCCCATCTGAGTCATCTGTAGTCATCTTTAGGTCAACTAGACAGCTGTGTTTCTGGGCATTTTCTGGCTACCAGTTGGGGCAAGCTGCAGGGTGTTGGAGGTGGGAAGAGCATTGGACCATGTGTCTCTTGTCATCTGGCAGGTTTGTCTAGGCTTGTTCATGTGTTAAAGTCAGAGTTCCAAGTGGAAAAGTGAAAATGTGTGAGACCTCTTAAACTCACAACACAGATTGGTACAGAGTTGTTTCTGCCATGTTCTATTTGCCAAGTCAAGTCAGGAGACCAGCCTAGATGCATGATGTGGAAAGTAAATGCATGTGATCACATGATGGTAATGCTGCAATGTCAGACTGCAAATGAGTAAGGATGCAAAAAGAGAAATGACTGAAGGTGCTTAAATAATCTATCATACTCCAAATTGGTTTCTGTAGCACATAGCTAAATAACCTGCCATGCCAACCAAAAATGCTTTAAAAATACATCCTCACACATTGATGTGTCCTCTAAGTTTGTTGATGTAACTCTCATTATGGGAGGTTTGGGAACCCTAAGTCAGCTCCTCAGTGGGATACACCGCAAAAATAACCTCTTTTCCTTAATCCCAGTACATTGTTTCTTGAAAGGATTGCTTGCAACTTCTGTGTAGCTCTATTAGCTACACAGTCTCTAAGGGTCATCACTATCAATCATCTATCAGGTCTCCTGAAGTTTCAGTGTGTTGCCTGCCCATTTATGACATATACCAATGCAACTTGGCTTCTGCTATATTGCTGCTTCCTGCTGTATCTAGTGTTGCACTTGCTGAAAACATTTGTATTTACTTTTCTGGTATATATATTGAATTTATGTAAGTTATATTTTCCTTTTATGCAGCACAGCCTCTTGGTAAGCTATATCAATCACAGAGTAAGGCAAATGCTAATATTAATGTGCGCTGCTGTAGGTGTTTCTTGACAGTTTTCATCCAAGTTCTGACTCAGCCCAGCCCTCTTTAGGTTTGTGAGATCTAATAAGATCATAGCACAGGGTGGTATAGCTGCAGGCAGAAAACTCTGCTTGCCAAATATATTTTCCTTAATAGCAAGTTCATAAATTAATCTAGGGCACCGAGACACCATGGCTATTCACATGCATTTAAACAAAACTCACTTCAGTTGACTACCTTTCCTTCTAGCCACTGATTTCTCTGAGATGGTGCCAAAGTCTTGGTCAGATGTAGCTTCAGTGCTTCCCACCTTCTCAGTATGAAATGATAATTAATATGACTTTACAGTTAAGGTGGTGTTCTACTTCCATTAATAACACCCATTATTCCAGGGCGTTCTAATTCAGCTATAAAAATTGACTCTGGAGGTGGAACTTGGCTTGGGAGCTTCATTTAAGAGCAAATGGTTTGTTTCTAATTTTTCTTTGAAAAGAAAATTAAATGTGTGTTCCTTTTGGGTTATATAAGCCCTGAATGAAATTCCTGAAATATTGGTATGATTTGGGATTTGTAATTGCATTGTTCTCATTCTCTGCTATCTCCAGCAAGTGGGGACCTCCCAGGCCTTTTATCTAGCTTAGGTTTGGCAGAGTCCAGACTTTTGTCATCTCATCATCTGGCATCACAGGGTAATTCTTACATCATCCATCGTTCTCTTTCCAGGCAACAGTTTAAACAAACTGCTGACTGAATTGGGTTTGATAAGAAGAGGCAGCCCATTTTTACATTGTATTTTACTCTCTTATTGTAGATCTGCTGGAGGAGACCCACAGAAAAGATGAAGAAATGGAATCTCTGCAGGTAAAGGAAATTCTCCACTAGAGCAGGCATCCTTGGGATGAAAACATTTTTATTTTGTTCATCTTTATTATTGTTACATTCAGAGAAGTATGGCAGATGGAATAAAAAAGATATATATATATATATATATACATATATATATATATATATATATATGTATGTATGTATATCAGAACTTTAAGGTCCAAACTGAAGTTTGCTTCCTTTTGCATAGTTGAGAACATTTACAATCTTCTAAAGCAGGAAGCCAACTCTTGAAAGGAACCTTTATTTCTTGTTACAGTTTTATGGGAACTACAGCATTATAAATGAAATCATCATCATCCCGAAATCATTTCTAAAAAAACAAGACTACTGAATGAGGATGAATTCATTTTCAAGTGAAATGTATTCTTGCTCCATGAATGTCATCTACCAGTGACCAACCTAGAATATTAACCCATATATGGAGCTTAAGGCTTACCTTGCATGCCTCTCAATTCACCATAAATTTATGCATATTTCTTAGACTGGAAAATTATGCACTAGAATTTTAATTGACATTTCTGTGCTATGAGCAATTGATGTTAGGTTGGCATCTGACAGAAGATCTCTGTTTCTTTTACATTGGGCTGACTTACAAATGTGTAACTCAAGTGTCTGTCTTTATTAGGGGAAACATAATCAGTTATACTCATACAGCAAGACCAATTCACTTAAAGTCATGTTGGTGCTTAAGAATAGTAAACACTTTGGACAGTTATAGTTCTTCCTGGGTCTGGAACTACAGGGATGAACTGGAGAGTGATAAAATAAGCTGGCTTGCACTTAAGAAGTAAAGGTATCTAATTCTGGCAAAGGTAAAGGTATCTAATTCTGGCAAATAAAAGATATATCAAGCAAAACCCAAAGAGCAAGGAGAACCTTATCTAATTGGGGTTCTTTTATTTGATGGTGTATCTTATAAGAGAAAGCTATAGGACTGATCCGAAATTGAAGAAGGAGGGTATAGTTCTGTATGCCTAGTAAAACCGTCACATGTTTGTCCCAATTTCTGTTCAGATTAACTTCTTTTAGTATCTATATTCAAAAGTATAAAAGAAAAGACCCCTGATTGTTCTGGTCTGTGGGAGAAGAATCTCAAGTATATACTCTTGCCTGACTCTAAGAAATTAATATCAACAATGCCTGTTGTTACAAAAACACTAAACATATATATTGAAAGATATCTAAAGCTTTTTGAGGTATTTTAATTATGCATTGTGTCTGTCATTGGTCCTCAGAATACCATATATAAACATATCTATTGCATACAGAGTACAAATCAGGCCCTTTGAGATGGCAGCACAAACTTTTTTGAGTTTATTTCACAATACAAGTGTTGGAACATATTAAATGTAATAGCCTGTGTTGCTTCTCAAATATTTATTAAGGACTGGCAGCATTCTCTACCCAAATGTCCATCAAATGCAATAGAATGCTCCAGTCAACTAGCTATGGACATTTATAGATGTAGAGTATCCAAGATGATGTCCAAAAGCAGAAGAGTTAAATGTTGGCACTTAGCAGTGGCAGTTGGTGCATAATACCAACATTCTATCGAAAGACAAAGACGGAACTGACACCTCTCAAAGTGCACAGGAGTGCAAGGACACCCCACAGAAAGCCTTTCATTTAAATTGTAGAGGAAAAATCCATCAAAAATTGCCTACATTTCTGAGTTTCTGTATTCACTATAAATATTACAGGTGATAGTTTTGAGAAGACTATTAAAGCATATAGCCATACAATAGAATTTTGAGAAAAAAAGAAAAAAATAGTTTCCAAACAAACTTCATAGCACTAAGAACTGGAGATTGACAACTTTGAATTTCAAATCCTGACTCTGTGTCTGATTCACTGGGTAACCTTCAGTAACTCAATTAACTTTGCTGTGCCTAATTTCTCATCTGTAATATAAAATCATAAAACTGTCTTCCAGAAGTGTTTAGTGTGGGTTAGATTATCCCAGAAGGGAGAACTAAATATTTAATTCCAATTTACAATGTTAGCAAATCCCCATGTATCCAAATTGGAATCGATTTTATTTACTCATTATCATCATATAATTATGTATAACAGACATTTGCATCTAATGTTATCCTCTTTAAAGGTAGGGCCTGTTTATTTATCTCTAAGCCCTTCCCTGTAAATAAAAAGGTATTCTATATACTTATTGAATGAGCACCAATTTGTTGAGCACCAATTCTGTGCAAAGCACTGTGTACCAGGTGCTAGGGACACAAAACATGCTGCTTATACTGGATAGTCCTCTAGGACAGACTTAGTGGGAAAGACGGTTAGATAAATATTTATAATAAAATGTTGAAAAATTATATTTGAGGGGATGTATAAATTATTGTGGGAACATATTACAAAAAGAAATCTGGTTTTGGTGGAGATAAGTCGATTGAGTAGCAGTATACGGGGTTAAAGGTGGATTGGGTAAACTGGACTGGAGTGGCGATCTAATAGGCTTCACAATAATTAACTGATAACCAGGAGTTAGCAGTGGCAAGCTTGGAATGAAGATAAGAAAAGTTTAAGCAGTGTCCAGGACATGGGAAGGCCTGATGTGAAAGACACCATCAATTTCATGTTCGAGGATCTTTGAAAATTTTCAAAGAAGTTTAGTGATATAGAATATAGTGTCTGATAGAGGAGAGGTAAGTCCAGAAGGAGTTTATGAGGTAAACAGAGGTCTAAAGGACCTCATAAAGAAATTAGGATTTTACATTTACTAAAAGGAGTTCAGAGTTTGAAATAAGAGGAAATATGATGAAATTTGCATTTTTAACTGGTAATTTGGATAGTCAAATACAATTGGATGCAGGCAAAATTGAAACCAGGGAGACCTACTAGGCATATACTCCTGAGAATGTTCACAAGACATGCTGGTGACCCTGGTTGGGTGGCACCAGAGAAAATGAAAAGGACTGAATATGTTGTTAATATATTTTAGGATATAAAAAGCCATGAGCTTTTGAGACTAGTTGTGAGAAGCTAAAAAGAAAGGAACTAAGAATGACTTGAGTTTCTTGATTGAGCAGCTTCATTAATGATTATATTAGCCAATGAGATAACAAATTGATCAGTTCAATTTTTGATATTTTGTGTTTGGGTGCATGGGAAACATCTAGATGCCATTGTGAAGAAAGAGTGTTCACATGAGTCTAGAACTCAGAAGGGGCTTGAACTGGACATGCAGAAGTTGGTGTCTTCAGACCTCATCACCATAGAGTATAGATGATACTAAAAGCCACAGCAGCGATGGGAACTCCCAAGGGAAGTACGTAGAATAAAGAGATAAATACATAATCCATAATTCCAGGAAATTCCAACACTTTAATAACAGGCTAAGGATGAATATCTTGCAAAGAAGTCTAAGGGAGAGAGAAAATAATTTTAGGAAAGCACAATGTCTTGAAGTTTAACAAAGAATATTTCAAGGTAAATATAATCAATAAAATTGAATTCATTTTAATTAAACCCTTAAATCCACTTAGATACGGGGTTTAGATTTTAAAATAAAAAAATCACCATACAATGAACTGCAATTTCCCATTTGTCTATGAAGCAACTCATGTCTTTCACTTTCCCAAATTTCTACTGAGCACAGTGCCACACCATGGTAGGCACTCAGTACTTTCTGTTAACTAAATAAACAAATCACTGCCCTGCTACTGGGTCTTTTTTTAAATTTTTTAAATTTTTTTAATGTAAGACCTATTACTGGTTCTAAGATCTTGAAAAAACAACCATTTAAAAAAATAAAAACACCATTTTCCTGTTCTGGGGTTCAATTTTGTTTAAGAATTTGGAGGAGGGGAATACTTCCAAGTTCTATCATTCCTGTTCTCTCTCTCTCTCTTTCTCTCTCTCTCTCTCCCCCCAACCCCCTCTATTCTTCTGTATTCTCCCTCTTTCTTTGAATGTATCATTGAAACAAAAGTTGGTTACTGACTTTGGGCAGGAGTGCTAGGAATCTGTGGAGAGGAAAAGGTTAAAATGGCCATGAAGGCAAGCAGCAGAGAGGAGAGTGCTTTTAGGCTTTGGAAGAATCACAAACAATGGAGACAAATATTTGACAGTGATTTTTACAATGCAGCTGGTAATTACCGAAATTCTTCACTGGAGCTTAACATTGTCTGACTTATTTTTGTGTGCGTGACATTCAATTGCAGTTACATTGTGTGCTGATCTTCTTTAAACCAAAGTGTTGTCTTTGACTATAAATTTGTGGTATGGTATCAGAGTCCTATTTGCATATGGGTTTGAAGCACATGTAAACTAGCAAATCTCTTCTTTAATCCACTTGAAATCTGCTGAAACATTTTAAATAGATACAAAAGATAATCCATTTTTCCTCAATTTAGTTGGAAAGGATTCATTGAGTGTTACACCTTCTTCTGATGGCTGGTAGTAGTAGATGCTGTGGTTGTATTTTGTTCTCATTTTTTAAATTGCCATCCTGCCTCGTTCACTTTTCAACAATTTTTTACTTTACTCTCAGTTGCCTTGTGAAACCTGGAATGCAAAGTATGCCAAAAAAGTGTCATGTTTAATTTTGAAAAGCCTCAAAGTGCTACCTGGCAGCCAGTAAACAGAGTATCTGGAAAACTCATCTACCGCTCCTCTTATGCACACTTACCATCTTACTTTTCATTTGATGTTTAAGTGAGATGAAACTAGATGATTATGAACATGACGTTTCCTATTCATTTTTCTCTTTTACTAGATCATCCTTCAGCCATTTTGAGACAGTATCCACATCTATAAATTAGAGAGAATAATAATACTGACTGCATAAGACTACTGAGGATTTCTTATGATAAATGCATAAACCTTGGTGCCTGGCAGGTCTTTTATAAATATTAATTCCACACACTAACTATTTATTTGCATTTACTGCATGCTGGGGATAAACCATTAACGGCCCATGTCCTCCTGGAACCCATCCCTTCTGTCTGCCCTTTTACCATCTCCCTCTCTTCTTATCCCCTCCCCCACTTCATGGGCAACCATGATTTTAAATTCAGATTTGTTCAGATTGTTTTGTCTTTGGATAACTACTAAACATAATGAAAAGGGGAAAAGGTCACAAGGTAATATTATATGGCTGCGTATGAATACCAATCTCATTTTGAGGGGAAAAGGGGAAACATTTTAGTAAGGAAGCTGTAAATGTCACAAGTATTTCTGGATACTTTTTTTTGGTAAAGATTTATTTATTTACTTATACAAGCACTGGGTACAGTCAGAAGTGCAGGAGGGTGAGAGAATTCACCAGATCCAGAGTGGGGAGCAGAGCAGGCAGAATGATGAAATACACAGCGGGTGTGGCAGGAGAGGTCTGTCACGCCATGTGGGACCCTCGCCTGAGGCCGGGGATCGAACCAGCGCTGCAGAGGCTGCAGGCAGCTTCGAAGCTCAGCGCTCAACTGCTGCGCCACCAGGGGATGCTCTCTGGATACTTTTTTTAGTATCAATCATTTTATTAGAAAGGAGTTGATTTCCTTGTTTAATTTTAAAAATTGAGTTTCTGTTTTTTAAAGAACAGAATATACATTTTTCCCTGAGGCATTCCAAAAGCTCTGCCCGGAAGGATATTAAGCAGTATTACAGACATGCAGTCTTTCACATGTTTAATATATCTCCTAGATAGCTTTTAAAAATAGTCTGGAACCTTCCATTTGAATGATTTGATTTAATTTTTTGGCAGTGTTTTGGGAGTAGAGGGGCAGTTTTTTTTTTTTTTGTCACCTCAAGAATATTGAGACAAAAGATTTTGAAATGAATAGAAGAGAAGGCTAATCTCAGCTGTTACCTCATTTCAGCAAATTCTGGAGTAGCCTATGGCAGCACCATGTCTGAGGAGAAAAAAATACCCTCAAATTTCTTAGTTCTTTCATACCAAGTCTAACAAATATGAATATAGGCATATTCTAGGGTAGAGTTGGCAGACACATTGTTGGAGATAAGCTGGGCGAGAAAAACTACCTAAGACAAAATCTGACAAGGGCAAATAAATTGTTCTAGCAGAGGCTAACAATATAGTACATTAATATCTCTGGAGTCCCAGGAGATACCAGTCCTCCTGGTAATCAACCACGTGATAAATTGGACTAGTGCAGACTAGCTGGATAGTTTCCATAGTCTTGCTGTCAATCATTTTTTGCCTGACTGTGGAGTGTAATCTGTACTTTCAAGCCACATGTGTTTTGGGGATTTAAGACTGTGAGTGGAAATGCAGGGATGGGGCAGCCAAAAGTCCTTGAGTTACTTTAGATGGGGAAGTAAGCGTGAGGCGTGCCAGAAGAGTTGAAGGATTGGTTAAAGCAATTCTTAAATTTCCCCAGAAATTCTGATTTGCTTGGGAGGTACATTTTTAGAAGACCCAATTTGAATAGGTAGATAAATTAGGATTAACTATTTAAGTTTTTATTAAGTAGAGGAATGCAGTTTTAATGGAATGTCTCTAATTCTAGAAACCGGAATGTGAGGCATATCTCCTTACTCTTCTCAAGGTGCATTCCTCAGAATGTAGGTGAATCACTATGCATCTCCATTTTTTTTTTCCTGATATACGATAAAGGAAAAAAAAATAACTGTTCTAAGCAATGATGTAAATGAGATGTGATCATGGTGGGTGGAGGGTTGGGCAACACTTTCCCACTTTTAGGGCTAGGTTAGTTGACAGCTCTAAAATCTATTTTCTCAAAAGGTGAAGAGACTTACCAAGCCTAACTTGGGTATGCGGTCTCAACAGAGATAAAACATTAGCAGCCTGTACTAGGGTCAAGAGGGGTCTCCGCCAATTAGATTTGCACACTTTAACTTCCTACATCAGGAGGGCTCAGGAGAGCAGGGAACCAGGCTCAGTAAAATAGATTCCACCTGAATCATTAAATTTTATCACCCTGCTTTACCTGAAATTTGCAACTTAATTTTAACTCCAAGTTTATTGTAGAATGAAACTGGAAAATAGAATACCTGGAGAGTGAAATATTCTTAAGTCTGAGTATACAGAAGTTGATTGACTAGGTCATTTTCTTTTGAGAATAAAAAATATGAAAACCTGACTGGCTTTGTTTATCCAAACTGCTACAATGCACAAGTCTTAAGAATTCAGCAGTCTCCTTGAGTCAAGCTTCTTTCTCAAACAGAAAGAGACCTCTTGGACATACTCAGAAAAACACAAAGACGAGTAGTGTTTGAGCTCAAATGCTCAGACTTTACCTTGTGACAAAAAGCTTACTGAACCATTGGGTGGTGAAAATAAACCAAGTGTGTGTGTTTCAGAATTTGTAAATTGTTCCCACAAAGGGAGAAATTATTTTTTCTCTCCATATACCACCCCATTTGCAGTTAATTTCATAAAAAGCAGCACTTCTAGAAAACATCCCCAGGTGCCTTTGTTAGAGTCAGAGCTCTTTGCTTCGTGGACCCTGGGGCTGGCAGAAGGAGCAGCTTATGTTTTCCTGTGAATAAATGAAGACCATCTAAACACATTACCATGATTTACAGTTGCAGTGCTTGAGTGATACTTCAAGACCAAGCTGTATCACATGCATGTGTGTGTGTGTGGTGTGTGTGTGGTGTTCTTCTCATGTCACATCCTTAGATAGGCCTCAGACTTCAGGTTGGTAACCTTGTATCTATCCAGGCTGCTTTGTCATAAATACCATAGTGGGTGACTTTTTTTTTTTTTAAATAGAGGCATGTTTTATTTATTTATTTATTCATCTGTTTGTTTTTTGTTTATACAAGCACTGGGTACAGTCAGAAGCGCGGGAGGGTGAGAGGATTCACCAGAGCCAGAGCAGGGAGCAGAGCAGGCAGAAGGACCGAAGTACACTGCTGAGGGGAGCCGCGGGCGGCAGGAGAGGTCTGCGCGCCATGTGGGACCCTCCTCTGGTGGCTGGGGAGCAGCCGGGGATCGAACCGGCGCTGCAGAGGCTGCTGGCAGCTTCGCAACCCAGCGCTCAACCGCTGCGCCACCGGGGAGGCCCCATAGTGGGTGACTTAAAACTAGGAACTTGGAAGCTGGGAAGTCTAAGGTCACCACAGATTTAGTATCTTAGAGGGCCTGCTTCCTGGTTTGTAGGGGGAAGAAAATGATCGAGAGTTCTCTGGAGTCTCTTTTTCTAAGGGCACCATCCCTTAAGGGCCTCCACCCTTAGGACCTAAACACTCTCCAAGGCCCACCACCTAATGTTGTCACATTGGGGGTTAGGATTTTTGTTAGTAAATTTTCAAGGGCTATTGAGGCCATACACCAGGTTCTCCATTTTGTCTCCAATCTCCTGGTAACTATGACAGTTGTGAAAAGCAGTATTTTATGTAATGACTGTAGTGTGGAACATATTTGGAAACAGATGCTCAGCAACAATACATTTCTGGTGAAATTGTTTCCATCAACTCATAAAACAAATCTCTGGAGTTCTCAGCATTAATGGGACATCATTGAAAAAAATTACAGTTTTTAATTTCTAGAGCTGTCTGCCACTCACCATTTATAACTCATTTTCCAGAATATATATATATATATATATCATATATATATCATAAATGTGTGTGTGTGTTTATATATATATGAACACTAGAGAATTTCCTCAGTCAAGGATCTTGAAACTTACTAATATTGTACTTCAATAAAACTATAAAAAATACTTATTTAGCACTCATTAATTCCTGTCAAAGTTGTGCTAAACCGGCTTCAAAGGATGATGGCCTGTGCATCAAAGAAGGAAAAGGTCACCCTCTGACTTGTTAATGAATGATATTTAATAGCTACTAAGCAATACTTTTATGTCATACACTGGACTGAAACTTCTCAATATGTGCCACTTATGCCTTACAACAATCCTGTGAGGTGGGTCTTATAATTCTCACTTTACAGATAAGGCAGCTAAGGCACATGGCTTGCTCAGCCAGTAAGTGGCAGAATTAGCACTTGCATTTGAGTCTGTCTGGCTTCTCACAACACTGGACTTCAGTGCCTCAGCAGCTCATGGAGAACAGACTTCCTGTACCTTTTTTGTTTTTTGGCCTGTCTTTTAATTTCTTTCTCTCACTTTATTTTTTTCCTATGATAATGATTCATTTGCAAGCATAGGAAACATTTAGTGTGGTCAATACTAACTGACCTATTACCTCCTCAAAAAAAAAAAAAATACTCAAAAAAAAAAAATGACTAGAAAGTGCCTTAACTAAGTCAACTACTGGGAACTGGATGCTCATGAAGCTTCTTGCAGTCTTTCTATAACTTGAAAACTACTCCTAAGCGCTTGGGTTCTAAACTGCACATACATTGCAACTGGGTATTGGCATGTTAGGAAGATTTTCTTTCCTGGTGTGAGATTATGAACAACTCAGTAATCTTGAACACTTCTAGGAAGGAGATGGGATCATTTTACTTTTTCCATTCTGCACCTTTTCTTTTTGCCTATTCATCATGTTTTAAATAAACAGGCTTAAGAAAGTTGTTATTAAAGCCCTCCTCAGGCTTCTTCAATTTCAGTTTTAAACCAGGTTCAAAATATTCTGGCAAAAATTAAAGGCAACATTGAAAACGTTTGCATAAATTTTAAATTGTGCAAAAAGTGATAAAACTGAAATGAGCTGAAAAAATGACTAATAAGCATCTTCTTTTATATCTTTGTCTTTTTATCATAATCAGTGATTATTTTGTTCTTAAAAAATTGACTCTGAAGAGCACTTCTGTTCCAGAGTACCTGCATTACACTTCCTACTCTAAATTTAATTTGTTAGTTAAACATTTACTTTTAAAAGTGTGGAGACTTATTTCTATGCTAATAAATAATATATAATTTCTGTTAACAATATTTCTGTATTTTCTCATAAAGTGAAACACAGGCAAATATTACTATGGAATAATCCAAGCCTCTACCATATTCTGTTTGTCATTGAAATCCCTAGTTCTCATATCACTGTTAGAAAAAAACTAAAAAAAAAAAAATTGTCACAAATGAAACCTGGGATCTGGGGGAAGAGGTCATTTATGGGCTCGGTGATGAATATAACTCCTGTAGCCAGATATAAAAGATTTGGGAGAAGAGAACAATAGAGATGCCATTTAATTGCACAGCATCACAGCTAATTAAATTGAGATCTCTGCTTTCTTTTCTCCTTTCTTCTTATATTTCCCCATTGGTATTGACTGTGTGTTTCAGCTGGCCTAATGTCAGAGTTGCAACTTACTTAAGAAAGGCATATGGCAAAACTATAACTTTTTATTATGTAGTGAAACAAATATAAAATGCATACAAATAATGGTTTTATTTGAACATTAAATTTTATTATGTTTTGTTACACTGTCACCTGACATCTGTTAAAACTAAGGTTCTGGGATGCTGTTCTGGCATGTGTAATTTTGAGAAAGAGACTCCAAAACTTTTCCAGTGTATTCCTTAACCTCTACCAGACACACAAAATATATTGTCCATTTGCTCATAAAGCTTCCTTCTTGATAACCATGTACCCAATGTTCAGCAGTGTTTACTTCAATAAATAAGAATGAAAGGATAAATGGAGGAACTAAGTAAGTGCGTGGAAGGGAAGGCTATGTCCCAACAAAACTTTATGGAAACACATTTTTATTTCATGTAATTTCCACATCATGAAATATGATAGTTAATTTGATTTTTTTCCCCAGTCAAATGAAAATGTAAAAGCATTCTTATTTTTAGGCCATAGCCCTATAAAAACAGGCAGTGGAATGGATTTGACCAATTGTCCTACTTAGCTGTACCCTATCTTAGAATGAACTACTTTAGAGGTTAGAATGAACTACTTCAAAGGTTATTTACCTCAAGAATATTTGCCTTTTAAGCAATGAACTCTAATGGGTGGGAGTCAAAGAATATTATTTT
Source organism: Talpa europaea (assembly GCF_964194135.1). Lineage (NCBI taxonomy): Eukaryota > Metazoa > Chordata > Mammalia > Eulipotyphla > Talpidae > Talpa > Talpa europaea. The sequence goes on from NC_140075.1 coordinate 107,822,141, forward strand.
TTAATTCTTCCTCAAAGAATAAATTGGTACTGTTGACAGACTGTTAAATAATTTTCCAAGTGGAAGGAAAGTATAATACATCAATAATTGGCCTCCATTATCTACAGGTAAGGTGGTTACTGTTAAAAGTAGCTTTCATTGCTGACTAAAATTGTCCACATAGTAACAAGCATTCATCTTATATTTTCCTTCATTTTTTGGACTTTGATATTTAGATCAGTTACTGCCAGAGATGATTTTGAAAGCAGAAAATTAAGGATATCTTGAAAAAAATTATCAATTGTTGTTTTTAATCTTGAAGGGTAAAATGTTTTAAATTTTAAGTAAAGATGTTCCTAAAATTTGTGGCTGTACCTCAGGTAAGGAATTATTTTGGCAAACATCTTGAAAATACAATGTGATATTTACTCTAAATTCAGAAATTTTAAAAATTTAAAAAATAATTAGCCTGTGAGTGTTATTTTTATAGTCATTACTATTTATAGCATTTTCAATGAAGACAATAGAACATTCCAACTCTTTTTCTTTACTCACATCTCTCTTAAACAGCCACAACTACGGTTTAAAATTCCACCTGGGGAAGATGCTAGTCAGACTGCAATGAGAAATCAGAATGATGCTCAATTTGAAGAAAAAGCAGTTAAGTATTTTATAGGTAGGAATGTTTAGGATATTTGGAATTCAACAGGCAAAAGTCTTTTGCTTTATTTTAGGATACAGGGTAAATTCAGCCTTCAGGTATGCTTTGCAGAAGTACATCTAAATTGTTGGGTTTTTTTTTGCCTGTTTCTTAGTTACTAAGCATAGTGCACCTTTGATTATAGAGTATAGATAACCTAAGGTTAGTTATAAATTCTCTAATCACCTTTCCCTTCCTACTGTGCTTATATATTAGCATTCCTATATCCATTAGGAAATGGATATTAATAATAGTTTGATTTCAGTCAAACTGAATTGGGAAGCAAGAAAAACGATGTTAGCCAAATATATTGTTTTGAAACCGTCTTCTTAGATCTTGATGATTATTCTCAGTAGCCTCCATTTAGTTTAGGGTGATGAGAGATAACTGTATACAGAAATTACAGATGGAATATGGAAATGTGGGGTGAGAGAGAGATTCTGGTATCATGTCCCTTGTGCTTTAATTCCTGAAAATAATTGAGTAAAAGACTATGTGTGTTAAATTAAGATGTGGATTGTTGGACTTGCTCAAAGGAATGTAATTTAATTCCCAAGGTGGACTGTTTGGTTATGCTATTTGATGATTCAACTGTGTGACAACCATGATGGTCAACAGCCAAATGCTGTGATTCAAATTCAGGGAGAAAAGAGCTGGGAACAAAGGGTTCTATGGTTCTATGCTTTTCCTTGTGAACATTTCCACCTCAAAGCCCAGGAGATGTGTGCCCTGAGGGAAGCTAAGGTGATGTCAGCCTGGGGGAGTCTCATTAGACCAGCTATGTTTGGTGACAATCAGACACACACCCTGAAATAGAAGCATACCTCATTGTTTTCCACACGTTCTGCATGACACCAGCCTCATCATAAATTATGCCATAATCACCCCTGCACTGTGATTTGCGTGGGAGTTCAGAGCAAATTCAGCTGATATATGACTAACCTCACAACTGGAGAAACATACTTTATTTCTTACAATGTAAATCCTTGGGGGTGGGAGGAATCAGTGTGTTGGTTTCCTAGTTGTTGACTTTCTTCCCCAACCACTCAACTACTATTCCTGCACCTCTAGTTAGGGACAGTCATTCCTAGAAATTGCATAAGTTGTCATTTGCATTGCCCCTAACCATCAGAGCCTTCATATTATCTGCAAATGATTTCAATTGTTCTCCAGTCCAGATGTTATTCACTGAACCCTTCAACCTGTTACCAGTAGTTTCAGCATGGAGTTGAACAATGCCAGAGTTAATCTAGTTCTGTGTTTTTGCCCTTCATTTGGTTAGTAGCCTAATCCTGGAGGCACTCACCTATGCCCCAAATTACATCTGTGCCTTAGAAAATAGTCTTAAAGTAATTCCTTGTGTTAAAGAAGGAGAAAAGGAAACCTCATTGTTTCTGCATAGTGGTCTGAAATATACACAGTAGATCTGAAATTTGGGGGTATTTGTTTTATTCAGTTCACTGGAAGTGTCTATAGAGACTTTCAGTAAAACTCGCCTGACTTCAACTGCTGCCTCTCAGCCTCTCCAGTGTGAAACCTATTGAAACAAACCAACAGAACATCCTCCACCATACCCCACAAACTCATGCACACATCCAACCAAAGTGCACCATCTCGGTTTCCTCTGAACAGTGTTAAACTGATGCACAGTGGTCAGTAAAGGCATCATAACAAACCAGGCTGCAAACCAAAAGGACTACCTGATAATGTAGTAGAAGAAAGTTAAGGACAAACAGCTGACAGCCTTGGTTCTCCAGAGTAGTTATGGTGGTGAATGGGAGGAGAAACCAAATGTGGGGCTCACACACTGACTCTATTCTTAAATCCGGTGATAGTGTAGGCCTCTGAATCTCAGGAATTTGCCACACCCTGGATGAAAAACAGTACATCCTCCTCATCAAGGTACTCCCTCTTGTCTAAGAAGTGATGCATCCTTTGTAACTGTCTTTGCTAGATAAGTCAAAATGTTGAGGTTTTTTATTGACAACTTTTTTTTTAAAGATTTATTTATTTATGAATACAAGAACTGGGGTATAGGCCAGAGGTGCAGGAGGTAAGAGGATTCACCAGAGACAGCGGGTAGCAGAACAGGCGGATAACCAAAGTACACTGCTAAGGGGAGACAGGAGAGGTCTGCTGCACCATGTGGGTCAGCTCCCTGGCCGGGGATCGAACTCATGCTGCAGTAGCTGCACATAGCTTCATAGTGCTGATGCTTAACCCCTTGCACCACCAGGGAGGCCTCTATTGACAACTTTTTTGTCAAAATGTTGATATCTTGCTGTAGTGTTTCTTTTCAATATTTCTAATTTGTGTTTTTGGACTCAGAAGTATGTTATTTGAAAAAAATTGCATAAGCAGCCAGTGAAATTAGTTAACAAAGATTGCCTCCAGGTGTCTAATGATGAATAAATCAAACACTGGATGACTGGGAAACCATGGCAAGCCACCAAGCCACTGACTCTAGAGTTTCCCTTGAATATAAACCAACTTTGAAAAAAATGTAAACTCACTTTGTCTGACTTTTAATAGTGTGCAATTTTATGTATAGATTATTGATTCATTTGGTATAGTCAAACCTATTTATGCTGAATTTTAAAGCTTTTCGTGTGTTTGTTTTCAACCTAGAGGTTGTTTGTGAATTTTCTTTGTTTTATTTATTTTTTTAAAGATTTATTTATTTATGCTTACAAGAGCTGGGGTACAGGCCAGAGATGGGGAGGGTAAGAGGATTCACCAGAGACAGGGTGGGGAGCAGAACAGGCAGATTGACCGAAATACACTACTGAGGGGAGCAGTGGGTGAGCTGAGCCAGGAGAGGTCTGTCTTGCCATGTGGATTTCTCCCTGGCTGGCTGGGGATCGAACTCGTGCTGCAGAGGCTGCAGATTGCTTCATAGTGCAGTGCTTAACCCCTTCCGCCACCAGGGAGGCCCTTCTTTGTTTTATTTTAAATCACTATGTGAAATGCTAATCTATTTCTTGGTCCTCCATAAAGGCCATTTACCTTTTACTTCATTTTAATATCTTGAAATTTGGAAAATAATTCATTAGAAATTATTTCTAATCTCTTAATTGTTAAAAGACTGACAGTAAATAGTTTACCATGTATAAATATATAGAGGATGAAAGTGCATATTTGCATTCTATTTTATATCCCTTATATAGGAAGTACCATATAAAATATGAATATTGATTAAATGGAGTTAACATTGACAGCAAACATCCCATACAGTATTCTCTTTGGGCCAAGCAAAGTGGATTTTCCTTACATAAGATCTGCTTTGTGCTTTTAGAGCAGTGGAAAGTTTATGGCCCTGGTTTCCCAATTCCAAGGAAGTTTCCAGAATTTTTTTTTTGAAGATTTATTTATTTATTCAAGCACTGGGTACAGTCAGAAGCGTGGGAGGGTGAGAGAATTCACCAGAGCCAGAGTGGGGAGCAGAACAGGCAGACTGACGAAGTACACTGCTGAGGGGAGCAGCGGGCATGGCAGGAGAGATCTGCGCGCCTTGTGGGACCCTCCCTGGCGGCCAGAGATTGAACCAGCACTTGCAGAGGCTCCCAGGCAGCTTCGCGGCCCAGTGCTCAACCGCTGCGCCACCAGGGAGGCCCTTTCCAGAATTTTTCTACACTCTTAAAGTTTATTAGACTTAGAAGGAACGGAAACTTTCATTATATTTTCATGCCCAGATTGTGCTTTTTTTCACATGCTAATAACTATATTTAGAGTATTCTTGGAAAATGCTGCATTATTGTGATAGTTACTAGACCTGCTCAATTATCCCTCCTGAAGCAGGAGAACTGATTTTCAGGTCTCTATGGAATTGGTGAATCAATGTGGCACATTCATTGGCTCAGCAGAATGAAATAAACGATGATCAGGGATTCAGATACCAACTGCATTTAGCACTCATTTCCTAACTTAGCCTACAAATATTTGCCCATTTCAATGATGCTCAAGAATTTAGTTTGGTTCATTAATAAATTCCAATGTACACCCCATTGTGACCACAAACCAAAGAAACATATACAGCTCAAACCAAAGAAATATATATTAATCTCATCATAAAAAGCTGAAATACAGTAGACTAACTGTGGAGGACCTACTAAATGCTGTAGGTCTCTCCCAAAATATAACTGTCCCTACTTGATCTGTCGAATGCAAAATAAATTAGGCACGATGTCTAGCAGCATTCCAGTCACTTCAAACGCTGGCACTCTCTATTGTGACTCAGTGACTATGCAGTGACTTCATGCATGATCTTTAAGAATAAGCATTAAATAATTGTTGCCATTTAGGTGTTTATTAAACTTTCCCCTCCTTCGATAGAACTTAGAAGTAGTGGAAAAAGGTCTATCCAATCACAATAGCAACCAAACATTTTTTACTTCAAAATATTTTGATTTTTGTCTAACCTTTCATTCCCAATTGTTATTTTCCTTGTTACTGGTGTTATTTATCTAGAAATATTTCATACATGAGAAATAAGTAGATAGGGTTTTTTCAGTAGATATGTATATTTAAAGTAATACATTTGCAGCTCAGATATATTCTAAATTGTACACTTCAGGTTTAACCAACTTCATTAAGACACTTCTGAGAACAGCCATAGGCACAAATTTTAACTACTCGACTATTTCTTTGCCCATTTATCATTCTTTCAGATATGATTCAAGGTGGAATTTATCCTCTTCCCATTTTGTCCACTGCTCCTTAGACAAGATCTGCTATTTAATGGTCAGGTCCAGTGCTCTCGTGATGTGAATCACCTGGCATTAGAAAAGTTCTCAGGAAGTCTTTTTACAGCTACTTTACATCATCATCCTCATTTTTGTTATCATCTTGCATTAACCCAGTTTATTGAATCCTGCAGCACTGTAGTACCATTTTTGAATACCCTCCAGTCAAAGGCGTGGTGCTACAATAGCCAGCTTGCTCGCCATTTTGACCTGAGACCAAAATGGATATGCTTTAGTGAAATAACTTATTTGTATAATATTCTTATATGTTATCTCAGGTCTTTATTTGGAGCATAGGGACTTGGAAGACATGAGTGGGCTTCAGAGAGTCTGTATTTCCCTTATAAGTATATGCAGAATTAGGTGTGTGTGTGTTGTATAACTTACAAGAAGGCCAAGTTTCATCAGATTCTCAAAGTTCATGACTATAAAAATGAAAACCACTGATTTATTTAAACCACCTGAAATAGCATGTTTATAATGAGAATGTCTTCATTACTTTTGGAGACTGTTTCCCTCTGGACTCCTCCCACCTCTTAACCCCCCCGCCCCCTTTCAAGGTCCCAACAATAAACTTCTCTTCAGAGTTCAAACTTTGATGTGAGTGTGTATGTGTGTGTGTGTGTGTGTGTGTGTGTGTGTGTGTTTAGGGCAGAGGGGAGGAGAGTGTTGAATCTACAGTTTGAGCTTAAAAATAAATCTGTGGAGATGAAAACTGGAGATTTAACAATAGCAACAAACACTACAATTGCAATTCTATTGAGAGTGGGAGAAGTTAAAGCAAATATAATTTATTTCATTATAATAATATATTCATTCTAAAACCTATACTGACTCTTTTCCCATAGGTTGTAGAGTACCCTAATATTAGTTTAAGTTACCTATTTTTTAATCCTAAGAACATGAGAGATAGTAATCTTAAATTATGGCAGCCCAGAAATACTTGGTATGGGGAAAATGTATGACTAAATAGTGGTTGTAAACATTTTGGGCCTTCCCAGATGGTTCATATAAATATGACACTGCCCAAAGGCCTCTGGGAGCCTCTGTATGTTTCTGTCTCTAATGAGGTTCTGTTCAGTCTGCAGAGGATGATAAAGCATTGCTGAATGGCTTTGCTGAAGAAGCACTGTGAATAAGATGCCTGATAACAACAGATCAAAGCCCTCCTGAGGCATTTATATGCATTTATTATGAGGCACTCAAATGTGACAGTACACAAGTCCCCAGCAAAATAGCAGTTATTTCATGAAAATTATGGGGGCGACGGTGAGGTTCTCTCAAGTATGTCAACAAAATGCAATTAAACAGATTATATTGCTAGAAACAGTCTGCTTTGGGCTGATTTTGCATAATATATTCATTTAACTCATGCCTACATAGCTAAATGTTTAAAGGGTACAATAGTTCAAATCAGTTTCCCAAACGGAGGTTGGGTTTCAGAACTCCTCAAAATCAAGGTTTCTGATTCTGGGTGAATTTGGGGACTGCAGGGAATGGCCCAGTTTTTACTGCTCCTGAATGTCCATGTGGGCCCCTGCTGGGCCTCAAGAGACCTGAGCTGATTGGCTCTCTTCACCACTCCCCACCTTTCCCTCTTAGAACAAATGATTCATTTCATGAAACAAAAATTTCGATGGTTGAGATTTCACTCATCTCCTCCAACTGCTTAAGATGAGAGAAAATAAAGAAAACTGACTTTGATCCTTAAAAAAAAAAAAAAAAAAGACATTCCTTTAAAAGAAAATTTAGGCTTTCCGCTCTCTGAAATTCAGCCTTTTTCATTTGGTAAAAACATGTGCAGCTGTTGGCTCAAGAAAGAGTTAAGAATATAACCATTTTCTTAATGATCTAACCTTTAAAGCAATATTACCAATGACTTTTAAAAAAATATTTCTGTGCAACCTTCTACTACACAGTGGGTCTTTCTAATTTTTCCTGCTTTGTTTTAATTACTTATGAATTTTAATTGATGAACTTATTCTTATGTCTGAGTTTTACCTTCCTATAAGGTCATCCTTTGTCCTATATGCCTGAGAACTGATATATGTGTTAAGTTCCTTTTTTATATCACTACTATTTTCTATTTGTGGTTCATATATTCAAATCTATATCTAATATTTATAGATACTCAAATAGATAATTTTACCAATGCAAAAGTGGTAAGATGTATTGAAAATAGTAGTTATGTCTGAATTTGAGGTATTTATTCTTAAATTAAACCTGGTAGTTCTAACACTGATTGATAATGGAAAAAAAAAGGTGTTAGTGATTCTTTTATAACTACTTTTCTACAATAGAAATCATCTTCAATAGTTTTCATTCTTTTGCATTTAATTATTACTAATAGAGGATAAATGGAAAAATTGAAAATTAAATAAGTTTGAAATGTTTTTGAATAGATTTGTTTTTATAATTACATATTATGCTTTATTTGCAGGACCGAGTAAATGCATTGGAAACGGTAAGTTGGGGCATTTTCTTTCTCTTATCAGAATTACTGCTGTGTCCTGATGTGGATTTCAGATCACTCTTCAAGGAAGCATTTCCAGAAAGCATTTCTAAAACTACATCTAGATTCAAAGGGGAAAATAAGCTAACTATACCTAAAAGGTAGGTGTACACAGACTTTAATATTTAAGGAACATAGAAAAAGCAATAATGTACATATTTAAGTGTTCACTCACTGCTGTCTTCAGATTGCTGTCTTTAGTTAGGGGGGGGCAGAAGAAATACCAACAGATCCATGAGGCTCCCCAATATATGGGGCTGAGAGCGACACTTGACATACAAAGACGGGCAGAAAACAGAGGCCTGGGCCTAGCTACAGATATAGGAACTAATGGAACTGTAGCCCCTCTGGAGCCCAGGAGTCCTGACAAGCCAGTGTCCTGGGGGAGCCCAGGCCAGGCTGGTCAGCAAGAACAGCACAGTGCAGACTCTGGCAAGTGGGGTCCGTGCCACTGTGCAAGTCCTCTCCTGAGGCCCTGAAGCTAGAGGAACAAGGTCACAGGAGTAGGTCATCCCCAGGATTCACCAGGAAGGAATGCTAGTCATTCTCCATTCTCCCCGGGCAGGTTTTCTGAAAGATGACAAGAACCTGGAACCCAGGGCTCCCTGGCTCCCTGGGGAGGTTGTTAGAACTCACTTACAGGGGCCAGGTGTCTCTGCCTGGGGGCCTCTAGGAGTCCCCAGCTGGAGAAAGGGGCCACAGGGGGTCTTGAGGCACTGAGTCACTTCTTGCTAGAGCAGGGACTGGTGTGACCACAGCAGACAAGTCAAGAGCCTTAATTTGGAATCTGTCCCAAGTCGGGAGGGAGGCGAGGCCTGGGGGACAGACTGCTTATAGACACTTGGGGGTAGGGTGCTGAGGCTCAGTCCTGTCACAGAAAGGACTGGTTGATAAGAAACTGAGATTAAAATGCTATTTATGCTTTGAAGTTCAGATATTCAACATTAATAGTTTTAACTTGTTTTTCCCAATAACCAAATAATAGTAAGAGCTGATCAGCTTTTTTTCTCAAAAATCTTATTTACATGAATCTAGAATTAGGAAATGAATGTTTTAAAGTGCAGGAACATAAAGACTATCCTTTCAGTAGTTTTTGGAAAATGATTTTTAGATGGAAATAAACGGGGAGGCAATTTATTGTTTAGCAGTAAGGTAGTGGTTAGGTAAAGTGTGTCATTGCCACCCAATATGTAACAGTGGTTACGAAAAGGATACATTAAATGGAAGTAAATTCAAGGAGTAAAATTATGTGTATTTTCAATGATAATCTTTAATTCTCGGCATGTGAAAAAAGAATAGAAGAATAAGCAAAACTTGTAATAGTGACAAGTTAGACAAGAATTACGGGATGTGATTATTTCATTCCGTTCTGTTTTTCAAGTTTTATAAAACATCGTTCTATTACTCTTATAATGAATGTTTTAATAATAAAAACCTTGTAAATTGAAAGAGGGGTAGAATAAGTTATGGTATTACCTTGTGATGAAATATTATTCAGCCTTAAAAAGTCATATTTTCAAAAAGCAAATATTGCCATGCCCTTCTATGAGGGCGAGGGGATATAAAATTATATGGGGAATAGGATACAAATATAAGTCTACATATTTTGTTTTTAAAAAAGGACTTTAGGAAAACACAAAATATTAAGAGTGGCTTGGAACAATTAGTCGTTTTTATTTTCTCATATTTTTAATAAACAGGAAAAAAGTAAGGAAACTTTAAACAAGATTCATAAAAATATTTTATGTGAGGAATGCACTGATGCTAATAGAGCATATTTTAGTCTTGTGTGAAGAAGTGGTTTTGATTGATAGTGTTCATATCCTAGTAGGTAAATAATCTATTCCTGAGATTTAACTGGATCATTTGGAAAGTACACTGCCCTCAGTTTCAGTGTGATGACATTGTAGGTGAATAAAATGTTTAGTGTTCCTCCACATATATTTTACCTACCCGTAGGAAATCTCTGGCCAACAGAATTTGGCTTGTGAGTTAATGTTCTTTTTAAAGGTATGAATAAAAACAGAATTTTTGATTTGGAGGACTTGGACTCAGTGTACAAAATGCCACTTATACAGCATTTAGCATATCACTTGTTTCTTGATTCCTTCATCTGTGGAAATGATTATAAGTAAACTTAGTTTATCAAAAGTTGTGAGAATTAAGAACATTTATGTGAAAATATTAGTACCAAACAAATGTTATAGATTATCACTATAATTATGTAATTGCTTATTATTTCTTATTTAATAATTTTAATTTATACCAGTAAGCCTCTCAAAAACTGAAATTTATATAAACAGTAAAGCCTATAACTTTTGTTAGTATTTGTTAGGGCATTTTTTTTTTAATTTATATAATCTCTTTACTACCAAAGTACTATGAAGTAGAATCTTAAATGCCTTATTCTTGAGGTTCCTCTAGGAATAAAGGTAAAAATAAAAAGTCATCATGAGAAAAATAAAGTTGATTAAATGGACTAGGATTTTTACAGAGGCAGTTTCCTCAAGATGGTTTTAATTTGAAATAATTATAATAAGTAAAACCATAAAAATGGAAATGCTTAGTAATAATGTTAATGCTCAAATATTATGAAGTCCTTTGACTTCATATGGCATTATAAGGAGCAGATTAAATACATTTGGTAGACTATTCAACTAGTAAAGTATTTTATAGTTCATAAAATCAAGTGTGCTGAAAGTAATCTCAAGATCATTTATTATTCTCTCACAACTCACCACTTAAACCATAGAAAAGTGTTGGTGGTCTGCATTTGGTTTTGCATTGAATACAGGGTGCATATTGTGGTAATGCGAATCTGCAAATACTTGAAATTTAATTGTTCCTCTAGGAGCCTTTACCGTAAATTGATTTTAAAGGTTTAATAGTTATAATACCTGAAAATAAGATGGTTATTTCATCCTAATGAGAAACTTGATTGACTAAGTCACCAGTTGTCTATATCCTTAGGTCACAATCGTCTGTTCAATTTTTCTTCTTTCCCTCAACTTTTCCTTATCTTCCTTTAGATCAGGTAGGGCTTTGGGGTTAGAAATTATATTTTATTTGCAACTGTATCCCCAGGGCCTATCAAAATTCTTGATTTCTAGTGGACAATAAATAAACATTTAGAGAATGAAAGTATGAATGTAGAACTGAAGATATATGACCTTCACAGTAAGACTGTTCTTAAGAATATTGGTATACACAGTAGCAGTCAAGTAGTTGAAGGAAAAGGTTCCCTAGAAGTACATCAATTTATCCTTTGTTTCTCAGCCTTTTTAATTAGTATTATACCTTATTTGGTATTTCACTGACACTCTAATGATCTTCATTAAAGTTTAGTGAAAGTTTTCCTAGAAAGGAACCGTGTTTAGCCAAAACATATAGCAGCGTGATTCCTCACATAAAGCCAAGTGAGTCCCTGATAAAAATCTTGACAGAGAGCCCCAGTTCTTGGGCCATTGCTGGGACTCAGCAGTGGATATTTATTGAGTATAATAGAAGCCTGTGTTGACACTGAAGAGGACACAAAAATAAATAAATTGTGATTATTTCCTTCAAGGAATTTTAAAAGGAGAATTTACATATAAATAATGATTTAAGATAAAAGACACTCTACAGCACGTGAATGAAACCTTATTCATTTTATAGAAGCTATTATGAAGAAAAAATAATTGTAAAATAAATTGACATCACTGTGGTTTAGGTTCACCAGGGGAAGTGTTGGGATTTGTAGTCTGAGGGCATGATGGTATGGTGGAGGTGAGCAGACCTGGAGAAAGAGCAGAGAAGACATTTCATATTGGGGTTGTAGTTAAAGTTCAAATGAAGTCTGGCAAAGGTTTGTTAAATGGATATATTTTTGTAAAGGTAAAATCATGAAATCATGGCCCTCATACAAATATAAAGTGAATTCATGAGAAATGAATTTATCAAACTCACTAATTAATAAAATGTTAATAAGATGAGCAAGATGTTACCACTGACTTAAAGATCATTCCAAGAACCACATATATATGGGTGCTGAAGAGTACTGAAATTGATTTAAAATAGATGAAAAACTAACTCCTTCCATAGTGAAATAAGAAAATCAATTGGAATTGAATCTGCTTGTCCATGAGCTAAAATCATTCACATTGCTGTCAGTTATCTACAACTCACAGAGTGATTAACAGCTCCTGGGCAATGACAGGGGCAGAGATCCCATAGAGTCAGAGCTAGTTCTCATTGAAGACACTCAGTGAATTTTGGTTCCATTTCAAAGTCTTTCACACTTTTTTATTCTTTTAGGTTCAGAGACAATGACACTTTGAGGGAGCAATAGGAAGTGCTTTATTTTTGAGTTTTAAAATACAAACTACGGGGTTAAACTTGGTCTTTTATATCAGGGCTACACTGGATTTCTTCCTGAGTGCCAGTTGAAGTTGGTCCTTCCTGGTTCCTAAAACATTCTGTTGGGCAGGATTCTGGCTGCTCTTTTGGGAAGAGGGCTGAGATCACCACACATTCTCCCATGTGCATTGCAAGTTTGGGGGGCAAAAGGTGGGACCAAAGCAATTTAGCTGCTAGGGAGTCATTAATAAATTTAATCAGTTATTGGGCACAATGAATGTACTATACAGGAATATAAATATAATAGTTATGGCGGGATAGACAGAAAAGATAAAAGCTTACAAGTAGGAACAAGGAAAGGCACTCCAGCTTTAGGAATATGCTTGGAAAATTAGGGGACAGGGTACAAAAAGCAGGGCTAAGGTGAATGCCATGTTTAGAGAAGAGAACTACTGAATTTAATAAGTGGGATGTCAAGAGAAAAGAGACACAGAAAATACAATAAGTCATTTTAGAGATTTGAAGGGAATGTAAGGCCATTCAACTTGGAGATATGAATTCATTTTACATATCATCTCTCAAATGTGTCTATTTTCATTTCCATTATTACCGTCATTTGAATTCTCATATCTTTGTATTATAGGTAGGTGTGAACTCATTAACAGAGAAACCCAAAAATAATCATGGGTTAAGTACAATAGAAATTAAGTTCTCTATTGTGTACACTCCAAATGTATGCTGTCTATGGCAAGTATGGTGTCAGACCCAGGCTTGTCTTGTGCTCCACCATCCTTAATATGTTGCAGAAGGGGTCTTTTCCATCTTCAGCCCTTATATTACATTGCAAGTAGTCAAAAGAAAGAAAGGGAGAGCATACCACTTCTCTTTAGTTTTGGAAACTGGAAGTTGCACGTATCATTTTTATTCATTTCCTGGGCCAGAATTTAGTGACATGGTCATCATTACTAGCTCAAAGATTCAAAATGGGAACCAAATAAACCATAGAGTTCCAGAATTTTCAAAGTCAACTTCTAAACAACTCACAGGTTTAACAATAAATTGTAGTAGAAATTATAAAATATGTAGAACTGAATATAAGAAAATATGTTAAAATGTGTGTGAGACACCAAGAGTAGTATTTATGGGGAAACATAAAGCTTTAAATGCTTATATTAGAAAAGAGATAAAAATTAATGAGCTTATTAACTAAAATAAGAAATTTAAAGTATAGCATCATAAACCTTTAAGAAGAGAAAAAAGGAAAAGAGAAAAGTGTAGAAATTAATAAAATAGAAAACAAATATACAATCGACAGGACCAATGAATTTGGTTGTTTAAAAAGAAAATTAAAAAAGACCAATGTCCAGCATAACTATGATGATATAAAAGGTGAAAATCAACAATATTATGAATGAAAAAAAAGGCCATAACTTATGTTGGAAAATTTAAGCACATATGAAATATTGTGAATAATTTTGCAATTATACATTTGGAAATTAAGAGAAATAGCTAAATTCCTAGAAAGATAATTTGCCAGAACTCAGAAGAAATAACATGAATAATACCATAACTAAATGTAAGTTTAATCAACAATTTTTAATCAATTAAAATTTTCCTCAGAAAGGGCCACCAAATCCAAATGATTTTATAAATAGGTGCTACCAAATATTCTAAGAACAGATCATTTCAGTTTACAAAGAACCTTCCAGAAATTACTAAAAGAGGAAACTTGCCCATTTCATCACTTTGTATAATTTTTGAACCAAACCCAGACATGGAAAGTATAAATAAGGGAAATTAAGATACTTCTTACTCATGAGCATAGATGCAAAAGTATTATAAACAAACACTAGCAAAATAAATCAAACAATGTATAAAAAAGATAATTCCTCACGAACAATTTAAATTTATTCCAGGAATTCAGAGTTAATTTAATAGTAGAAAAATCAATCAATCAATATAATTTACCATAGTGACTTGTAAAGGTGAAATAAATTGTATAAGGACACATCAATAGGTGAATTGAAAGGATTTATTCTCTTAATATCACTGTCATAATAAATATTTTAGCCAACTAAGCATAGAATTTTCTTAATTTGATAAATGTCCTGTGAAAACTATGACAAATGTGACCTTCCTGTTATGAAAGTTCTTTTTTTAAAACCAGAAACAAGCAAAAGATGCCCTATTCTACTACTTCTGACAACCTGAGCAGGAGTCTTAGCAGTAGACTAAGCAATAAAACTGGCATTACTTGCAAATAATGTCTAGATAAGAAGTCTAAGAATTCATAGTTTAATTATGAAAAATAGACTTGAGTACATTTGTTTGATAAGCCAGCTTAATATAGTCAATTTTGCTTCTAACTCTAGCAACAACCACTGAGAAATTGTTCACTAAAAGTATAGTATAGAAAAGTTTCAAAAACACAAAATACATCAGAAAAACTAATAAAAATTGCCAGTTCTTTATAGAGAAAAGTCTCTGGAATAGCTAAGATACTTCTGAAGAACAAGGTGGCAGGGGAGGGACAGGAGGGAAGTGTTTTGCTATCATGTGTAACACCTTATTAAAGCTTTAGAAATGCAGATAATGAAGTCTTGGAACAGAGATGTAAGAACAGGTGAATATAATCAAATAGAAACTCTAGAAGCAGAAACTTATGAAACTCAGTGCCTGCCACGCTAGCTACAGATGCAAGAGCGCCTGAAAACCTAAAGGTGAATGGCAAAGTATAGTTAAGTATCTTTATGACCTCACCACACAGGAGGATTTCTGTGGGGGGGCTAAGAAAGAGGGTACTGAAAACATAGATCATATGGGAAATGGTTGATTTGACCTCATTAAAATAAAGAACTTCTATAAATCAAAAGAGTAAAAAGAAAAGTCACGTTTGGTATTTGTAGCAAAAGATGTAACTGACTAGCAATTTGTATCCAAATCAGTTTGGATCCAAATCTTATTGCCAGCAAAGCAATTAGAAAAAAAGACAAACTTCCATATTTCAAAAAGAAAAGAAAAAGAGTAGATAACCAAACATTTCATTGGAAGAAGAAACAGCATGTGAGAATATAGTCAGCTTCAGTAGTAACCAGGGAAATGTTCATTCAGACCACAGAGACTTGTCATTTTCTTTAAACTCTGCATATATTTTATACACTCTTTTTTATCTATGACATAGTTCACCAATAAACACGGTAGAGGAAATTGAAACATGTTAGAACTTTTAAAAATTTTACTACAAAGTGATTAATGCTGTCCCTCACAGTATGTTCAAAGATAGCTGGGGAGTTAGAGTCTAGTCTTCACACTGGAGTAGTATCCCCCCAGGAATATGCAAAAATATGCCTAGGCGTATTCAGGCACAAATAGTTTTAAGAGGATGGAGAGGCATCTTACCTTTCATAATGGACCTCCTCCACCCACTTCCCAAAAAGAAAGGTCTCTCTCATTTAGGCGCCTGTGATGACCAATTCCCCCAGGTTCCTCTGGGTGCCAAGCAGAGGCATAATTTAAGATGTTAGTGCCTTCATGTCTTATTTTAATATAGTCCTAGGCGGAGCTTTTGCCCTTCTTAGTCGTATATGTATTTATTTATTAGAACAAAGAGTTGCATTAGATATATGGGGTGCTGGTCTTGGGTAATGCTGAAACTGACATTTTTTATTGTTGTTGAGGGGGAAAAAGACAGTTTTACTCAATTTCATCACTTCTTCCACTTCCCTGTTATAATCAGAGAATAAATAACTACAGAAAACAAAACTAAGGAGGTTTGGAAAGAAATAATCGAAAACAGTCCTGTGACATTTCATCCAGTCACAAACTCTGGCCTTGCTCCATGCCTCCCTTATCTGTTTATCTGTCTTGGAATTATAATTCAAAAGTGAGACATTTGTCTTGGGGGTGCATTGACGCATTCCATAGACTTGAACAATGAAGTCAAACTTTTTTTTTTCCTGCCAGAAAGTAAGTTTAATTTGATTGATTGATTTGATGATGACTAGCTTTGCTAATCTGCAGCTCTATGGTTTTGATGCAGATATACTTAATGCTAAGATAAAATAAATGTATCAAAAATATACTGATAGTATTTTATTAAATTAACAAGATTTTTATTTTTCTCAATCTTTTTTGCACATATTATGGTCAATGAAAGACCTCTAACTGAAGGAACAGTTGTAGTCCTTTCACAGCTATTGGTCAATAAAGCTTTTTAGTATACCTTCCCAAAACAGAAAGTAAATGATGTGAGTAACTACATGACAATGCTTTCCCAAGTCAAGTGGTTTGTAATTCTTTGCTTTCAGCAAAATTGAGCTGATAGATCGTTACAATTATTTTTTGATAACTGGTCACTATGTAATACGTGCCATAAAACTAAGAAGGCATTCAAGAAATTGAGTGACATTGTTGTAACAGAAGTGCTTTCATCCTCATGTACTTTCTTACATGAACTACATTTTTCAGTGATAAAATCTATAGAAACAAAAAAATAGCAATAGAAATGAAACCTTTATTCAAATGAAAATTAGCACTTACCTATGAGTGCATGTGCTAATTGAGTGCTAAAGAAAAGGAAGCTATAGTCAACCCATAAAGATAGATACTTTTGGAAGCTTTGGGGTTTTTTATATTTCACATTTAATAATTTTTCTCCAAATTGTTTATTACCTAATGTTAGTTTTAATAATAAAAACACAAAAATGTATAATGGAGCACTGTGGTCTCAGGGAGTTTTCAAAATCTGTTTTTTAAGTGTGTGCGTGTATTGTATGTATGTACATATATACATTTTTCCTATCGAAGAGGATGAAATATTATAAAATAAAATGACTTACAAGTATAGATATATTTTATATTAGGATAAAGATCTGTGAAAGGAAAGGTAATTAAAGACAAAGAAAACGGAACAATATAAGATTTCTGTCTTTTGAAGAGAATCCTATTTATTTTCTAAGTGGACAAAATGTGGTAACAAATTGCTGGTGTATTTAAAGTTCACTGGATATGTTTATAAATAATATGAATTTTATTTGAAAATATCAATATCTACAATATTCCATAAATTTCATTCTTTGCAACTACCTAAACTCATGATGAAAACATTCAGACAACTTAAAAATATGTGGGGGAGAGGGAGGAACAAGGGGAATACATAATTCAAAAAATTATTTAGGGAGTCTCTGATCAGTTTAGAAAATCACTGATATAGAACAAATGCATAATTGTGTAGTTGCAATTGTCAGTGATTACTCAGCTTCTCAAATCAAAATTACTTAAAACAACCTAATCTCTTATTTTCAGTATATACTTACAGAAATAATATATCTTACAAGAGAAATCCTAACTAACTCTTTAGAGGAAAACATACAGTTAGGAAAATATAAAACACTGGAAAACTCTTAGAAAACTGCTAGAGGCTTAACACCTCTCTAAACTCATTCAGCTAACACTAGTAGTTACAGATTTGACCTGTGCACATGGTTGAACTTCAAGATCTTGGTGTTCAAGGGTGCAGGCATACACCAAATGTCTCTACAGAAATTGATGCTTACGTGGTGTTATCCACTCTTCACCTACCTGTCAATAGTCTTGAGTCGACAGTTGTTCAAATAGCACCTCTGTTACAACAGTGTCACTCATTTTCCATCCCATCCTGCATCTAGAATTAGTTGTGCTTCATTCTACTGGGTGTGCAACCCATTCCACAGGTACATATGTTGTCGAAGAAGGTCCTTATTCTTAAGACATGGAATTCTGCTCTAAGACACTTAGGAGTATATGGACTCAGTAGAGTTAATGTACTTCTGAAGTGTCCCGGTTAAGCTCAGGAAATAAGTGACTTGAGTATGTAAATCTAGCCCAAATAACTGTTAATTATTTGCAATGCCTCTTCTAAGTATTTGTAAGAATCTTGAAACTCAGCAAAACTTGTCTTTATCTCTTTAGAAAACCAGAAGTTGTTGTTTCAAAACCAAAAATCAAACCAGCTTCATTTTTGGTTTTGCCAAGACTATGAGGCTCTCATTGAAGTTGCCTGAAAGGTTCCGTCAAATTGGCTTTACACCAAATAAAACGCAGTGTGCTCTGTACGGTTTTGACCCAGAATCAGGTGAATCTCAGCAGTTTTGGCTGAGCTACATTGTAAAATTTTGGATTTGTTCAAACTTGACACTTCCTGGGAACCCATTCAAACTGAAACCGGAAAAAGGTTTTGCACAAACCCTGTCCTAGCCCGTTCTGCCAAGTTTCCCACTGCTCTAATGTTAGTCTACCTTCTGTATATTCGCATCGAGGGCAAACGGAAATATCCTCATGAATCTCTCATGAGGGATCTTGGTTAAAACAATCTAGACATTCTCCTTTCGCCATCTTGTCCCAAAATACAGAGCCTGTATTCTTGTTGGTATTAAAATATGTATGTTTTCCAGTAATGGGGTCATTCTCAAGGGTTAAATGTCTAAAACATGACTATGCTTATGGTCAAATGAAGGAAGTGCTGCCTGAACAAGTGAACTGTTTGTGCAGAGTTGTAACCTTGTGGCAAAAGGTGATGACCGATTTAAAAAAAGACTTCCTTTAGCCTACAAAAATGAGCCTGTCAAATTTTTCATAAACCCAGAGGCATAGGAAAAGGGTCATTGAGATAGTGTATAAAAATGCAGCTTCCCCAGCAGGTGAATTGAGTGTTGTTGAAGTGTTCAGTGTTTGGAGGTCAGACCAACAGCTTTATATTTGCTACTGATAAGTAGTCAGGTGGTCTTGTGTAACTGCCTTGCCTGATAATGTGTCTTACAGTCAAAGCTCTTCTTTGTATTGTGAAGATAAGATGACTGTGTGTTGCAAAATGCAATGAGGTATCTTTCTGAAAAATATAATACACATAAGACATGCTCTCTCTTCCCTTTAAAAGAGCATATCTGGGTAGTCTCAGAATAATGGTATATTAATTTTTTTAAAAGAACTTTATAGCTTAACTCTAAAACAAAACATTGGTTATATCTATGATATAGGTGGGAATAGTGTTTTTTTAATACACATTTTTGAAGTAGCCTTTAAATAAAATGCTTATTTGCAGAATTTTCATTTTGCGTAGCTAATTTAAACCAATTGCTTGTAAGTTTCAGATGAAAATCATCATGTGCCTAGTTTAACATGATGGAAAGTGATATAGTAAAGGTAATATTGAATTAAGAATCAGACAACCTAGGTTCTGGTTACATCTCCACCACTGCCAAGTACATGACCCTGGACATGTTTAACCTCTCTGCATTTCAGTTTTCTGATTTTTTAAAAAATGTTTGGGCTGGACTTGGTGATATTTAAAAGATCCACTCTTTTAAATAGTAGATGCTAATCTAGGAAGTATTGAAAATCTGGTCTTCACAACATTTCCACCCTGCCGATAAGTACCTTAAATGATTTGCCCTCATTATAACATTTACCACTACCTACCAAATGTGTAGTCCCTACCATGTCTCAACAGCACCCTACAGTAGATTAGGTCCCTGCTGTCTTGGTGCTCCCATTTTAGATAATGTCTTAAAGATCTTTGTTAAAACCCATTACCCTAGTCGGGAAGCAGGAGGGCTTTTTGAATCGCCATGTGTGTCAACACTAGGGCTGAAATTCAAGTGTCCTGACGACAGACAGTGTTTTTTCCATTCCATATACACCCTTTGTGACTACTCGAAGTAATGAAGGCACAAGTAAAGAACCCTGTACATCTTTAAGCCCTTATGTGTCTGGTTTATCATAAAAAATGAAGAGGAAGTACATTGACAACCAGCTCCCAAGGTAATATAAGCAGGGCAGGAAGAAGATTCATAAGTAGGACAATAGTGTTCTTAGATCATATTTAGAACTGTCAGAATATGACCTCAACTTACTGGTAAAAGGAGTTTCGCAAAACAACTTTGAGCTCATTTTCTTCCTTTTGAATGTTGGGAAGAGTTGGTGTGCCCCTAGGTTGCATTACTGGTTCTGTCTTGAGCTTGTTCAGTGACATGAAATGACTGAGTTGATTTTTTTTTTATTTTGTGCATCTGTATACCAGCTCTGATTCCACTTACTTACGTTTTTATAAAGTTTGTTGGGGCTTTTAATAAACTTTGATGTCAGATGAAAGACTGGGGCGAGTATAAATTGATACTATTAGCACTATTAATATAAATATCCAAAGTGGTCTTATGTTAATTATTTGACATTAGTGAACAATTTCAACCTATCATTGCCCCCGGTTACATTATATTTGAACATCAAACAGTAAAAGGCCAAACCATCAAAATACTCCTTCCCTCGTTAGTCTCTTTATGCTCTCTATTCTTAATTTTTTGAATAGCTGGTGTCCCTTAAATGATTTTCTGGAGCTTCTTCAGTGTGTTTACAGGCATCTCACTCCACCTTTATCCACGGCAGACACCAATGGGGCACATTCTTGGCTTGTTTGTTTCGTCATCATCAGGCATTAATATAGATTCACTGACTTAAAATATTTAGATTCTGTGATTTATTCTTAGTACTTCCTATTTTACGTATCATTCCTAACTCAGAACTCATTTTGCTCTGTAATACCTCAAATCACCTAATTAGACATTAGTTTTTCACTGAAGAAAAGTGTGCTCTCAGATGTGTAGGAACTGAGTGAGAGGGGAAGGTGAAATCCAAGTACTTAAAATTTCTTAGAAAATGATTGGTATTTGGTGGACTGGGAGCTAGGAGTTAGAATAACTGTCATGAGCCCTAGCAAGCCAATTGACTTAACCCTCTCTATCTAATTCCTATTATCTATGAAATTGGCTTAATCGATGTCCTGCTTGTCACACATATTTCTTTGTTCTTTTTCGTTTTTTGTTGAAAAGTTCAGATAACGGTGAGAAAGTTCTTTAATTTGTAAAAATATTCCTCCCATGTATGGGCATTACCCTCACCAATGACAAGTGTGTGGACTGGAAATTTGGACTTGCTAATCAGGACATTTGTATTCTAATCCTAGCTTTGACACACAGGTTATGAGTCTTAGCACTCTATGTTATATTAATTGTATCACTAAAATTCAGTTCAGTTACTTCAAAATTTAGGCCCTGATAAGTTAGGTTTATGGTTCTAATTTAATAATCCTAATATTATTTCAACATACTCCTACTCTCAGATTCAGTTGACCTGGTATAGGAGCCAGTATTTTCTAAGCACCCCAGATGATTCTAGTATGCAGTTATAGCTGAGAGTCCCTGATTTGAATCTTCTTCCTGGGGCTTTTAACAATATGCCTTTCCCCACAGTCTACCCCAGAGTCCGGTGTTGCTCTGCTTTCTATTAGATTTAGTTCTATTCATTTCCACTGATTTTGTTTCATGTATTTTATACAGAAATGACCATGTGTTTTGTCCTCAGCATTTCTTCTTTCTAATGTACCAGAACAGCAGTTGTAAGATTCTATTTCAGATGTTATTGTTTTCAATTTTCCAGGAATCTAAGTTGTATAATTTTAGCATCTTACTAAAATTTAAGCTTATCAGGCATAATTTTGAGGATAAATTTGCTCAGCCATTAGTTCACCAAAAGACTAGTTCTCTGATTTTAACATTGTCAATTTATAAAAACAATATCTTTGGAAAATATATGAAGTTAATAAACAAATAAATAGCTTTGTTTCTCAGTATATTGGGCAAATTGGCTATTCAGTCAACTTGATTTTGGCACATTGACTAAGATTATGTAAATGATCTGTTTCCTCTGTCCTATATTTCTCATTTCTCTTCTCTCTGCTTTTGTGTTAATCCTCTCTATAACATCATCCTTTCCTCATTTCTCCATTTGACAACCAACTACTTCATTGGCAAGGAAGGATAAAGGATGGCAAGGAAGTGTAGGAAATGTATTTCATGAAGTCCTATCAGAGCTTTTTTTTTAAAAAGATTTATTTATTTATACAAGAGCTGGGGTACAGGCCAGAGGCATGGGTGGGTGAGAGGATTCACCAGAGACAGAGTGGGTAGCAGAACAGGGAGAAGGACCGAAAACACTGCTGAGGGAAGTAGCAGGCAAGACATGAGAGGTCTTCCACGCCATGTGGGTACTCTCTGGCCAGCTGGGAATCAAAACTGCACTGTAGAGGCTGCGGACAGCTTCACAGCACTGCACTCAACCTGCTGTACCTCTTCAGAGGTATTACAGAGCTATCAGAGCTATTACAGACCCCACAGAAGTGGTTTGGGAAGGCTCACATGGGGGAGAAATCTAGCATTAAAAGGATGAAAAGGATTCTGAGAAGTTGATAAAAGGTAGAAAGCCTTCCAGCAGTGGTTTAATCCTCAGTGTACCATCAGGGTTCATTGGCCTACTCTTGGCTTTTTTTAATCTTCTGGTGATTGTTGACTTTAAAGTTTTATCTTTTTGAACATCTTCCAACAAACAAAGAGAAATTTTCCTTATTTTAAAATGTAAAAAAAAAAAAAAAAAGCTGGTTCAAGGGCGTCTCTGGTGGCCTAGGGCTTAAGTCTCAGAGCTATCATCGCAATGGACTGAGTTTGATCCCCAGCCAGGGAACTAACCCACATACGGTGCAGCAGATCTCTCCTGTCTCACCACTGCTCCCCTTAAAGGTATATTTCAGTGGGTCTGCCTGTTCTGCACCCCACTCCATCTCTGGTGAATCCTCTCATGTCCCCCACCTCCTCCCCTCCCTGCACCCCTGGCCTACACATAAATAAATAAATCTTTGAAAAAGAGCTGATTCTATTTTACAAATATGAGTCTATTGGACCCTGTTATAAATCTGAGATACATAATGGATCTTGATGATCTTATTGCCTTGACATACTTTCTTATTTCATCATCCTAAAATGTTTATTATTATTCATTAACTGTTCCCAACTATGCGAGAAAAGACAAATATTATGAAAATGGAGGAATAATGTAATCACATGGAAGGATCTTGCAATAAGTCAACTAAATCACCACTGGTACATAATATTTCAGTTTTCTTATTTTGTTGTCCCAATTATATTAAGAACTGAAGAGTATGACAATTTTTTTTTAAGATTTATTTATTTATTTATACAAGCACTTACTAGGTACAGTCAGAAGCACAGGAGGGTGAGAGAATTCGCCAGAGCCAGAGCGGGGAACAAAGCAGGCAGACTGACGAAATACACTGCTGAGGGGAGCAGCGGGCGGCAGGAGAGGTCTGCGCACCATGTGGGACCCTTGCCGGTGGCCGGGGATCAAACTGGCGCTGCAGAGGCTGCGGGCAACTTCGCAGCCCAGCGCTCAACCGCTGCGCCACCAGGGGAGGCCCTGAAAAGTTTGACATCTTACACTGCTCGCAAGCTGTCAGGTTAGACTGCCACACTCATGGGTGGGAAGACATGTGGCAAAGGACTTTAGTTCACATTTAATTCACAGCCAGGCCCCTATGTCATGTTTGCTTTGGATTCCTTTGCCACCCAGGTCCCATATGGACAATGTGAAGATGGGTCCAGGTGGATGTTGCATTACAGTGACTTCATTACAAGTGAGGAACCCTGAATTTGGAAAAAAAAAAAAAAAGCTCATCTTATAAAGGGAACTACAAGAAATTTTACCTGATCTTTGCCCAAAAGGAAGATACTATCTGTTTTCCAAGTCTGTTTGGAGTATAAAGATTCTTGAAAAGAGGGCCTGCCTCGTGGCGTAGCAGTTGAGTTCTGGGTTGCGAAGCTGCCCGCAGTCTCTGCAGCGCCGATTCGATCCCCAGCCGCTGGGTGAGGGTCCCACATGGCGCGCAGACCTCTCCTGCCGCCCGCTGCTCCCCTCCGCAGTGTATTTCTTTGTCAGTCTGCCTGTTCTGCTCCCTGCTCTGGCTCTGGTGAATTCTCTCACCCTGCTGCGCTTCTGACTGTACCCAGTGCTTGTATAAATAAATAAATAAATCTTTAAATTAAAAAAAATGTATCAACTTTAAAGAAGAAATTTTTTAAACCCTAGAAATGCAGAATTGAGGTTTCTAATGGAGGCGGAGAGGTATAGTTGGGAACAAAGGTGTGAGGAGGCACACTGGTCTCTGACTATGGGTGCTTGGTTGGGTGGGAGGTGTAAACCTACTCCCCTAAATCATATGCAGTACTATAAACCAGTGCTACCTCAATAAAAGAAAAGGAGTAAGAAATTTCTACATTATTATTTTGTTGAACACAGAATCAGAACTTTTCATCTTCTTCCATAGTCACAAAGAGAAAGGAACCAATAGGGTAAGATATTTCACAGTTATATGCAGAGGAAGATTGAATATAAAGAGATAGACAGTAGCACTCTAGATACTGATGATGATGTCAAATTTGATTGAATTAGCAATAAGTGAGATTGGAAGTCTGCTGATAATACGCTACAGGGTTTTTTTTAATCTCAGTAATCAGCGAATGAGCAATATATTTCTTAGGTTAAAAACCAAACAGGTTACTGTCATTTAGTTATTTAACAGGAAGGACTTCATGTAGTATTTTACAAGAAACTGAACCAATCCATTTTGCTAAAGAATGTAGTAGAACGCTTTGATCTCTTATTTTGCTTGTGTACCTCATGTGTTTCACGAATAAACAAATTTTGAAAAACAGATATATACAATAATGATTGGAACATTAAAATGATACAGAAATCAAAATTTCCATTGGATTGGCTTCTAATTGTTGCCAATAAGTCTAAAAAATGAAAAAAGTACAGTATTGTAGTAAAGATAGCCATATCAAAGATAAAAGTTATTAAGAACTGTCACATTTTTAAGAAGTACTGTGTTTTAGAAATATAAGTGCAAGACTATCCATATATTTCTCTGTTGCCCACATAATTTATTTTCTCTTAGGAATCCAAAGGTATGTTTGAGCTAAATCTGGTCAACTTTATGAATGAAGTCTGCTGTAGTGGTGGCACAGTCTGATTTGCACATAGTAGGAGCTCAGTAATTAATTACTTGTTGAATAAAAATAAAGACCAAATGTCCTATCCAGTTTATGTATATTAAATGCTGTGAAATCCACCTAATTCCCAGAATATTACATGCTTTCATGACATACTTTAAATGTGGTTTGATCTACTTTTGTTGTTTTTTTTTTTAGTGTGTCTAGTAAAAGCTGCAGAACTTGTTCATTTTAGTTGAGTGTGTTAAAATAAAGTGGGAGGAGGGTGTCTAAGTTCAAAATTTCAAATTGTTTTGGCAAGACCAACTCCTTTTCATGCTAACCACCATGCCACAAAGCTCCATTGTTGTCCAGTTGAATGAATAGCTTTCATTTGGGAAAAAAGGGGGAAAAAAAAAACCTTTCTAGTAATTGAAATTTCAGGAAAACAATTGATTGTGGCAATTGTCAGGGGAATTTGCTCAACAAATAATATTGTCAGCTTTATTATGCCTGCTAGCTTTCATGGTTCAGCTTTCTCAGCCAATGGCATGAAAATTCAGAACCTGACTGACTCTACTTAAAATTACACACTTTTGTTCACATACACTTCACCTATCTTCTCTTGCCCTTTGTTCAATCATTCTGGACATTCCTTAACAGTGCATCTCCTATATCTGTATACACATAGAGTTCATCTTTACTGTTAGTGGTTTAACTGAGGTATCCTGCTAAAATGCATTCCTACAACTTCAAATTGTTGGTACTTTGAACTAAGTATGGCCTGGCAGTTGGGATTCCTTAGGAGATAGTTCATTTGAATTTTTGATGATTTTAAAATATTCTAGATAGTCTGTGCTTCTGTCTGCCTTGGCAGAAGTTGAACAGGAGAATGCTTTGTACAAGAGCCAAAAGAGTGTTTCTGAGTGTTCAAAAAAGGATTAATTATGAAAACGAAGTTTCAGTGGAGGCAGAGTTGATCCCCTTTATTTTTGAATAAGGTCTCAAGCCACAATGATAAAAAATAAAATACCATGCTGGATTTCTATTTAGATCTGATCTGCCTGTCAACAGAAACTCATCCATATAAGGGGATTAACTGTTCACATGCTCTTTCGACATCCAAAGTGCTAAGTGTGCCGTAATGGAAAATGATTAATTTGTTTTGTCATCCTTTTTGAGAACACAGGACATCTCTTAGAAGGAAAACAACCCTTTATTTTGAGAACAGAAAAGATTAATTATGTTCACCTCACCAAGGTGCTTTTAAGTAAATTAGTTTGGACCCTACCAGAGCCAGAACAATTATCATTCCTTATCAGTGTTCCACATCAGGACTGTGCTAAATATGCAAGAGGTAAATGTGTCCCCTTGTGGCCTTGGGGCTGGGGCTTTTGAAGCATTCAGGGAAATTGTTATTATTTCCTAGCGTCTGCCCTTTGCTGGGTGTGCCTTCGTGACCCAGCGTGACTAAACCCTGCCGACCCATCCTCGGTCACGCGCTGCTCCGCATCAGGTTTCCTCCATCACCTTATTTGATCCACAAAAAGATCTTATTCTCGTTTTCCCTTCTTAAACCCTCTAGACAGTTTAACTCTATGGTCTCTCATTTTTCTTTCAGTTCTGCTTTTAATTACTATTTTTAAAATTTTGAGGCTGTTTAGCAATCTTCTTAGTCCCTCAGAAAAGGTCAACTCTTTTTTTTTTTTAATAATATTTATTTATTTATGCATACGAGAACTGGGGTATAGGCCAGAGGTGTGAGGGGTGAAAGGATTCACCAGAGACAGAGTGGGGAGCAGAACAGGCGAATTGACTGAAATACACTGCTGAGTGGAGCAGCGGGCGAGATAGAAGAGGTCTGCTGCACCATGTGAGTCAGCTCCTTGGCCAGGGATCAAACTCACGCTGGGATGGCTGCTGATAGCTTCGTAATGCTGCAACTTTTAACCCTTGCTCCACCAGGGAGGCCCCAGAAATGGTCAGCTCTTACAGACCATTTAGTAGTTACCAGGAGGGGTTATGTGGATGTGTAAATTGGGTAAAAGTGTTCAATCGTATACCAGAAAGGCTAGAATTGGACTTTTAGCAGTGACCTGTATGTAGTATGCAGAGGTGATTTTTTAGTGATGTATACCTGAAACGTATATAATGTTACAAGGTAATATTACATCAATAAGCACCAAAACCAAAATACAAAAGCAAAAAAAAGGATCAATTTTTTTAATTCTACCTTTAAAAAATAATTTGTGCTCTATTTTTCTTTTCACAAATGTGTCTTTATTGGTCTTTGTATTAAGAAGACTATTTTCATAAAACTAAAATTTGTTCCAAGCACTCCACAATGGAAATAGGGAGAAAATATAATCCTACCTTTAAGGAATTTGAAGTAACAAGTAAACACAGGTAGTAAATGATTAGACACATGATGAGGAGACCTGTGTGCACACACAATCAAGTGTGTATGTGCGAATGTGTGTAAAGCACTGATGTTGGGCACTAACCTGACTCTAGAGGAGAGATTCACAGAATAATATCTAGTATTGTCATTATCTAATAGCTGCTGTTTATTAGTGCTTATTCCTGCCCTTACCTGCTGTAAGTACTCTGCATATTTGATCTTTGCAATAATTCCACACAATGGATATTATTATCATCCCATTTTATAGATGAGAAACCTGGATCCCAGGAAACCTGGAGTGGTATCCAGGAACTTCCCTAGGGACACAGAGTCAGTAGGTGACCAAACAAGGATTTCCATTCAGGCAACCAACTCTGACTGTCATTTTAGAGGAGGTAGTCTCAAAGCCAAGTCTTGCAGCAGGAGAATCTGTGAACTAACTTAAGCAAAACATAGATAACATTCCACATAGATGTACCTTCCTGTGCAAAGCTTGATGGCTTTGAGGAAAGAAGCAAAGATATAGCATAACACTTTTGGTCATAGTAGCTAATTAGCAGGATTTAGAAGAGGGAGAAATTATAAAAATCTTTTTGTTATGCTAAGCCGGTTATAAAGTGAAAAATATGAAAAGCAGATTCTTTGCCTGCTTTTAGAATATAAGTTCTAAAAATACAAAATGACAAATATTTGGAGTTGGTAATTTCATGGGGCAAACACCCAAGAAGACAAAAATGTCTTCTTGTTTTTCTGATGCAATCACTAGCTTTGCTTTATGCCATACAAGAGTGAACATTTTCCTACAAGTGTTGTTGAGTAAATATTAACCCTTTGAATCCCACGTAAAGTTTCCTCTTTATTTTACATTTTTATTTATAAAATCTTTCTTTTCATACCCCCGCCCCTCTTTTAGCCTTAAAATTCAGATCCCAACCTACTATGGTAAGTAATGAAAGCTATAGTGAACTTACTAGAACCAGAAGACTCCTAGAGATTTTTAGATTCTACTTTCCTATTTTTCTGATTTGGAAACTGAGGCACATGTTAAATGATATTCTCGGATTTATATAACTAGTTTTGGCAAAGCAGAGAAATAACTTTGTATCTCCTGATTTCCACTATATCTGGCTGCCTGCCCATAAGCAGAAATCTACCACAAATGAAAACATTATCTAATTAATCTAAACAATCTAACAGCATTATTGAGGGCATTTTGTGTATATTTGGACATTTTCAGAAGTTCATAGAATGCAGTGTCCTTGCAGTGTATATTTTGAGTAAATCAAAAGTTTTTAATATGGTGTGCTTGGTCTTAGGGTACTCAATGCATTCTCTCAATAAATTTTCTCCTGGAGCTTCACATAAATGGCATCCCATAGGTGGATTTCAGAGTTTCTACTGCTCAGCAAGTCCCCATTCTGAGAGCAAGTCCCCATTCTGCGTCTTTTTGCAGGAATCCTAAACTCCACAAGTTCTTATCTTACTTGGAGGTAAGGGGCTAGCAGCCTGGTCTCCAGACATTTTTCAAATGGTTCCTTTTGTGTGTACATGACAGCATATCACTTTTCTGCCCCATACCCTCAAAAAACCTTCTGTGTCGTTCAAAATAAAGTACAAAATCTTTACTGTGGCCTAAAAGACCAAGATTGTGCCCCAGGCATCTTTAACTTGTAGTGCTCTCAGCTATCTTTAGAAAAGTACCCACTGTAAACTAAACATTCAGTAAGTCAGTAAATATTTGCAGATGGAATAAATGAATGAAAGTCATTCCTTCATTGAATAAAATTCATAAGATCATTCAAGAAGCAGTTATTGAATTCCTCCTCTGGCAGGCACTGCATAGGCTGCTGGGGATGAGCAAAGACAGACCTCCCCTACTCTCATGATGCTTAATGATGATTCAGTGTGGACACAAGTGAATCAATCACACAAACAAATGTAACATTAGTATTCTGATAAGTATTAAAAATGGAAGGCTCATGCTACAATAAAGAACTTTTGTGATGGACTCTGTGAAGCCAGGAAGTCTTCCCTAAGAAAGAAGTGAAAGATAATAAAAGCTACCTACTTTATTAAGATTTGTGCATTTCATTAGATACAAAATTTACAGTAAAATGTTCAAGTGAAGTTGCATTTTTAAAATAAGCATATATTTAAATGCAGTTAATAACATACATGATGAAGTCTTTAGGGGAAATTATTCTAATAAATGCATTTATTTTCCAATGCATCCAAAAAATAAGTTGGATGAGTCAATAGCCATAGGGATGGATAGATGGATTAATAATAATGTGATAAAACAAATGCAGCAAAGTATTAATTTTGAACCTAGGTGATGGGCGCATAGGTGATCTCTGCAAATTTTTTTCAGATTTCCAGTTTGCTTGAAAATGCTCATAATATTGGGGGGAAAAGTATTAACCTGATAAGGAGACTGGAGGGAGTCGTCTCCACCGAGGGCACAGTATGTACAAAAGTAGTTTATGTGCCATTACAGTTCTAATTCATATTTTAGATGTCTGTGGAAACAGTAAATGTGTTTTAAATATGGAGTATAGTTTTAATTATATTTGCCTGGTTTCTACTTAGTATTCTATTGACTCATTTTTATTAGCTATAATTGGAGATAGTCACTGATCTCTTCTCTATGTGAGAGTAACCAGAGTTGACAGTCCCTCAGAGAATTAGCATTTTTTAAAAAAATACCTGCTGTTTACAAAGGACTTGACAATTTTCAACACCCTTTTACATTTACTCTCTTACTTGATAATGACAGCTAGGCTGTCGGTATAGGATAATAAAGGGCATCATTATTTATCCCCATTTTGCCAATAAAAGACTGAAACTTAGAAGGGAAGGGAAACATGATATTCCCTAAACCACAAAATACAAATAACTAACTACTGGGGCCTGCAATACCCACAGATCAAGTATGTGGATTTCCAGTTTAGCATACTGTCCACTTCTCCACTATTCTTTATCACCTAGCTGGAAACATATAGCTGGAACCAGCAAATTCAGATACATAATTTCTTAGCAGATATTGCTAAACTTGATCTCTCGTTTCTTGACTATTTCCCCATTATTAACCTACAATCATCATTTTTGGACAGATCTTCTTAAATACCTTTCCTTGATGCACGCATTTTATTTTCAACTTTAAGAAATAAAGTGACTTCACAGAAATTAGATCTCAAGTCACTCCTGCTCGAGTAGCTGCAAGAGCCTCTGCACTGTTCAGCATATGGAAGACACTAAGCTAGACCTCATTTGTCTTTCTATGTCAGCTTTAGGGAGTGGTAAGAAAAATCTTTGAAGAGGTTACCTCAAAGGGATGAGATATTTATTCTATCTGTCTTTCTTTCATCTCATTCTTGGTGTTATTGAAAAAAGTATCCCCCAGTTTAGTTAATAAGCTCATAGGTGACTATAATGTATAATTTTGTTATATCTAAAGAAAAAGCAATAATCTGGAATGGCAGATTCTGTAGGTTTCATATATTACTTCACTTAGAAAAAGTTATTCTGAACAAGAGTAGGAAAGTACCTAGACACTTTCTTTACTCAAACTTTCAATGAAGATAGCTACTTAGTCTCAATTTTTATAAATTTGTGCTTTCGAAAGGACATCATCTACCACTGTAGATTAGAATGGTGTTTTAGGAAAACAAATATGAATTTTTTTTTGTTCACAAAATGTATTCTCAGTTCTAGTTCAAATATAATCACTGATTTCAGAGTGTCCTGTTTGCTGGTGTTTTTATTTAACAAACCTTACATACGCTCTTCCTCCAGGACACATGTAAACACTTCTAAGTGGGTGTCTGATTTTTAGACCTCTCCTAAAGTACACAATCTAGAAATAGAGGGCTCTCGTGATATTCCAAGAAATTAACCCAACCTTGAGCACAGGGGCTAAGTGAAAGCTGTGCATCAACAAAATGACTCTGCCGGCCTATTCTCTGCTACTGTTTCGTTTGGTTCCAGCAAGTGTCTTATACAGTTTGGATGAAAAGAGAGTCCTATGAAGCTGATACAGCTGTGCTGGATCAAGTCACCACAAATGAAAAGGCAGACAGTCTATCCTTTTTATGATCTCACCCTTCCTCTCCTTGAAACTTGTTTACTCGGGTTCTTTTACCATCTTTCAGCCATTTGTCAAGAAAGTTTTGCAGTGAATCTCTTTCCAAATGAAATAGAATTGCATTTTTCAACCCAAATAAACTGCTTCATAACTTGTTTATTTAACATCTGTATAGTGCCAAAAATACACACACTTGTTTTTAAAATAAAAATATAGACAGTGTCTCCTTTAATTTATTTATCGTCTAAACCTCAAAACATATGATTTCAATAGCACTATAAAAATGGTAGTTGTTATATGTTAATAAGAAAATAAGCACATGTGTATTTTTACAAAGAAAAGTATATTTACTAAGCTATACCTATGATTAAATCTATTTCTTAAGCATTTTGTACAGGAGACAGGAATCTAAGAACTGCAGTAAAGTCGCTTTTTGATTCCTAATTGCTGCTACTTATGCTGTCTTACCATATAATTCAATTTCCTTGCAGTTGAAACAAAGGAACAACTAAGGAGAAATGTGCTGTGGACCAGTGTAAAACTGCTCAACTCCATAGCAATTGGTGTGTGTGTGTGTGTGTGTTGAAGACAGCCAAATTTTTGCCCTTTTCAACAGAAATCTCAACCTATCTATAAGTGCAAAAGCCACAGGGCCTAATAGACAGGGTCTCTTAGTTTCACTGTTGTTTCTGCCACTTGGTCTTTCCCTTAGTCTAGAGAAAATAAATGAAGAAAGACTAGCTTTTGCCTCTCAGTTTTTAATAAAGAAGCCAAGATTCAGTGGGTTGATTAGAACATAGTAAGTCTGCCTTTATTCAACTGACATTTACTGAAGCAACTCTTATGGCTAAATTGTGTGCTCTGCTATGCTGCATGTTAGGAAAAAGAAAAGGGAGTGTTAGTATCATAAAACTTGATCTCTTAACTACTTCATCTCCACAGAAATGATACCGTGTGTGTGTGTGTGTGTGTGTATGCGCGCGTGCATGTGTGCATGCGCACGCATGTGAGCACTTGGATGCATAGTCTTGAGCAGAGACTTCAGCACTGGCAGGATGAAATTCTTACTGGCTTTGCCAATCCTGTATCATGAAAAAACAAATAAGAATATAAAAATCTCTTCCAACTGTAAGCCCCAAAGTATAGCTATTGAGACACTTGATAGCTAAAGGTGGATTAGGATGTTATGTAATCAGTGTTACAACTTCTCATAGCTATGCATTTTCACCAGTGATTGTGAAAATATATACCTTCTTTATATAATAAGAATACTGTCACTTCTGTATTCAGACTGCTTGGATATGCATCCCAATTTTGCCTCCACATGGTGTGAGGAGGTTATTTACACTTCAGTCCTCATTTGCCTTGGCTATATAATAGGGGAAACAATGGTATTTATATGCTATAGTGGTGTGTTCAGAATTGTATTGCTTTTGTCTCATTCTTTTCACTATACTGCTTAACAGAATTAGGAGTCATTGATCATTTGCTTTGCAACTTCTCCTAGTGGAAATCCAGTCCCTTTAAGCCTCTGAGTTAAATTGTTATAGACTGTGTATTGGTTCTTTATGAACTGGAAACTTAATTGTTAATTTTTCTTAGTTTTCAATATTGATAGGAAATTTACTATCCAGTAACATTTTCAAAAGAAAAACAGTCTATAATCCCTTTGCAGATGTCTGGTTTAGTTCTTCTGGAATATTGTTTTAAGAAAATTAAAAACAAGTTAAGCAGTTATCATTTGCTGGTCCAATTACTGTAAAATTTTAAAAAATATTTCCTTAATTCCAACAATGGGGACTTATTTGTGCCCTTTGAAACATCAGACTATGTAAGGCAGAAATAATTAACCAACTTAAAAAATTAAGTTTCCTTCCCTCTACTCAAGTTATTTTGCCCTAGCAGCCGGCATGCTAGAGGTCTTCATGGCATCTCTAAAATTCGACCAGTTCCTTATTTTAGACTATTCATCTGCTAATGGATTTTGTCTATCACTGTTTGCTTTGGGGGGAAAGTGAAATTGAAATGACATGTAATGATACAAGACTAATCGCAGAATCCTAGCCAATCTCATATTTTAAAAAAAGTTTGAATGTGTATATACATGCTTTTTTTTAAGATTTCTTTCTTTATTTATACAAGCACTGGGTACAGTCAGAAGTGCGGGAGGGTAAGAGAATTCACCAGAGCCAGAGGGGAGAGCAGAGCAGGCAGACTGACGAAGCACACTGCTGAGGGGAGCAGTGGGCAGGAGAGGTCTGTGCGCCATGTGGGACCCTCGCCCTGTGGGCGGGGATCGAACAAGTGCTACAGAGGCTACGGGCAGCTTTACAACTCAGCACTCAACCGCTGCGCCACCAGGGAGGCCACTGTATATGCATACTTTTACATCTGTATATCAGCTGGTGGTTTTAAGCACACTTGCATGCATATAGACAGAGGTAAAAGATCAGAAAATGAATGCAATCCTTTACATATCACTTAACCAAGAAATTATGAGACCAGAGATGCCTGGACTCATTGTCTTCATTACTTCACATCTTATTATTGCAAATACTCTAGAAATCTCAGCACCAGTACTTGTAATTTACTTATATGCACTTAACTTTTTTCTTGTTGTAATTTGTACACCTTTTGCACTTGCATATATCTTGCCTCTGATAAATGGAAGGTTCCTGAAGTACAGGAAGCATGCCATCTATGTCTTGTGGATTTTTCTAGAGACCTAGATGTATCTTTGATATTTATTGATTTATTTAAGCACAAGGATGAAGGAAAAGGCCTGTGTGCCAGAAAGTATCACTGATATTGAGCAAAAGACCCAAAATGGAATGGAATATAAAATAATACATGACTAAAATAAATGGTGAGGCAAGATGGGGTCAGGAAGGGGAGTAGAAAAGTCTTGTACCTATGAACAAAGCAACCAAGGAGTTTTTCATGGTTCACTCAGAAAAAAATGTAGCTATTTGAATATGCATCCAATAACATAATAAAATAGTCAAAATAAACTAGTATGTGAAAGCATGTAAGAAAAACACTTTTTCATGCAGTCAACCAGTTGACTGAAAATTTTAAGCAAAAATATTTTCATATATGCTATGTTCTAACTAGGGGAAGAGAACATTTGCTTATTTTTAAAAAGTTATTTTAATATACTTAACCTACCTTCAGAGGATTGCTTATGAATGAGAAAAATTGTGGAATAAAAAGGAAAATAAAATTTTAAACTACGAGTGTCTGTTGGAATCATTGTTTACTAAGATTTTATTCAATGCATAAAATTTTGCTTTAGAATCACCATGGCATTTATTTGTATTTTATTGTTCAAGAGCCAATATAATCCTTGGAAAAAGTCTGTAATTTTACTGTTTAAATGAATATAGCATATATAGTGGCTAAAACTACTTGTTCTCCGAGACCTACATGTTGGAGCCTATATTAAGAAACATGTCATTTTGATGAATCTTTCTTACACATGAAAAAATTAAATGAAGCCATTTAAAATGCAAGGCAGTTTAAGTGAGCACATGCGGCAAGAAGGCTAACAGTCATATAAATGTTAAGTAGAAGGAACAAAATACTAAATCCTTTCAGTGGAACCTGAAAAGGAAGATTTTATAAACTTGAAGAAACGACATGTAAGACTTCCAACCTCAAAATGGTCAAGTAAAGGCCCTTCTGCTCTCCTTTCAAAAATTAAACTAGGAAAATAATATGAATAGAATCACTGCTGTACCTGTCGACAACTTGAAGATGGCGGTAACTCCAAGTAGAACTCTGAGAGGAAAACAGCCCGATTACAGAGAAGGTGAAGCCCAAGCGCCTCTCAATGGAAAAGTGAGAAGCAGATAATAACCTTCCACCTGGCAGAATTCCAAAAGGGCCTGTTTGCTCTTGAATTAGAGGAGTGGAAATGGGTACATTAATGGTGTCTGCAAATGGGAATTAGAATCTCAACTCTCTGTCCCCATCTGGATCCCAACACAAACCCCCTAGAAACTATAAGTACGAATGAATTCTGGAGAAGCTCTGGATCAGAGATGAAGGCAGAGAACAGCAGTAGGGTGAGAAAAGAGATTTAAAATAGGAAGCTAAATGAAAGGTATACCGGATGAGAAAACACCACTTGCTAACCCTGTTCTGCTCCAGAAAAACTTAACTCCCTGAGAAAAAGTCCTTATCTGCTCACAATTTGGAATCCCCAGGCACACACATACAGCACAAGCCAGTTGACTCCCTGATCAGCCTGCAATTATTTAATGCTCAGATATTATTTGCAGTGGTTAATACTGTGGTATGCAGTGATAACTAGCAAACCCTGAAATCTCATGTTTGGCATCTTGCTCACATGAAATCCAAGGGGTGGATAACTATCTGGAGCATGTGGCTTCCAAAGTCTTCATGGAGAGTAGGGATGGAAGAGAGAACATGCAGACTCTCAATTTTCTTAGCCAAGAAATGACGTATATCACTTGCACTCATAATCTGTTGTTCAGAACAATTCACATGGGAGCTGTAGGGTTGCAGGTAAAATATTGGGCAGCCACTAGCCATTCTCTGCAATCTTATATACAGATTCTTGCCAGACACTTCACGTTCTTCCCATGCACCAGTAATGGGACTTGTTTATTTCATTGAATAATTATAATTCATTTCCAATTCAAAAGCTAATAGATTATGCCTGTCTAGTATGTGCTGGCACTGTGACAGAACTGAGAATACAGACATGACTATGATACGTCTCTGGTTTCAAGGTTATTTACCACTTCTTAGTTCATACCAACTTTGAAATAACTTTCATATTGCTCCCACTTAATGTTTATAATGGTAGATGCAAAGCAGGGCCTAGTTAATCAAAGACTGTATAAGTTATTGATTTATAATCCACATGATCTCATGTCCCTGTCACAAATACTTAATTTCAGATATTTCTCCCAAGTCTTTTCAGAGTTGGTCCTCTTTTCCTTTTTAACTAAAATAATTGTTGAGAACTCTTCCCTTTTTTTCTAATGGCAACATATAATGATCTCAAATATGCTCCAATGATAAGTTACTGCAAATTAATCTATTTTTCACTATTACCTTGTGGTTTATTTTTGATGTTCAATGAAGCAGTTTTGTAAATTAATATTAATATGAAATGCTCTAAGAAAGTTTCATAGCATAGCAGTTGAAAGCAATTATCCAGGAAGAGTTTTTATATCTGAGTCAGTCTTGCAGATACATCTCATCTATTTTTTGAAAGGAAATTATTCTGCTAATTAAAAAAGATATACTTATCTTAGAAATACTATTATATCTGTTCTTATTCGCTCACTCAATCTACAGCTTGAACTGCTTATTTCAGTCATACAACTGATTTTTAGTAGTTGGATTCTGAGAGTTTTAATAATTTTTTATAACTTTGCTTTCCGTATGTTTTCTTCTCCAGAGCACCCGAGTAGCCTTAGACCATCTGGAGTCCGTTCCTGAGAAACTGAGCCTACTAGAAGATTTCAAAGACTTCAGAGTGAGAAAGAGTTGGCTTGTCTCCTTCATTATTTTTATCTGAGTGAGAACACTTGACATCTTCCTGATGTGCAAAGGAAATTTAGGGAGGAAGGAAAAAAAAACGAACAACATTGGGGATTTTAAGCAGTCCGTTTTTGTCAGAGTTTATTGACATTTGTGAAGTCAGGATTGAAAATAATGGAACTTCTATATTATGGCACAATGTAGGAGGATAGAGATGTTTACCCTATTACTACAAGTCCATTTGGTTCTCCAGAGCTTTAGCTATAATTAGAAAAAACTAGGAATTAACAAGTGTTGCGCTGATAATAGATTGCGTTGATAATAGATAACTATTTTAATAAGCAATTTTAATTTATGAATTATCTCCTTTGTCTAAATTACAAATTTCCATGGTACTGTTTGTTTTGGAGATATGATAGTGTATAGGTTATCCTTATGCTGCGCTAAATGAATTCAAATCCACATAGAGGTTTAGATTTTCCATCCCATGCCACTTAGTGATAGAATTCTAACCACAAAGCAATATTTTATCAAGTCAGTGTGTGGATTTACCTACTGTAAAATTTTTAAATTCCCCATAGGAGAAAGATGCAAAGCAAATAACCCTGCCACCCATACAGTTCTACCAGACAGATCTAGGCCAGGGAATATCTTCACACATCCCCGTGGGATGCATATGTAATAGGAAGTTTTAAGAAATTTACAACTTCTTGACCCCGTGTGGCTGAGAGTTAGTGTATAGTGAGAATTTCCCTTTGAAAACTCTTATTTCACATTGACTTTAAACTAGAACTAGATTAAATTTAGATTCTGTCTAACTAGAACATATTACCTGGCGATATATAATGAGTCATAAATACAGCCTCGCCATGCCATACTGATTTATTGAATGCACTGATACGATGCTGCTCTGAGGTCTGCACTCTTAAAATTAACTTTTCTAAGTGTGTGTCGATATTTCAGTAACTAAACATTTGTGTGGGATCCAGGGTTGAATTGATATATCCGGGAATTTAGGCTCTTATAAATAGAACAAAACCAAGTTTTTCTAGAATATTTTACTGATGTTTCACTGCTTTCTCATGATTTGATTCTACATTTGCAGTCTAAATTCCAACCAAAGAATTATGAAGCCAAGGTTCAGGAAGATGTGAATTCCACCCACTCTTATATGTCCCAGTGTGCTATCAGGCATTATATTACACTCATATCCTTTCTACCTTTTTCTCTCTAGCTAGCAGAAGTCATCTAAATGAACAAAGCATGGGCAAGAGGCTTTGGAAGCAGGTGGCATTTGTCACTAAGAAATAGATGCTTATCTTTTTCCATTATATAAAAAAAACAAAGTTTAACCTACAGTGACTTACTTTTTTCCTGAGTGGTTTACATTGAACAGAACGCTCATAGGAACAATTTAAATGTTGCGTTCTCTGCTGTTACCAAAAGGTTTATTATTGTTGTTATTATTATTATTATTATTATTTTTCACCTGATGAGCTAGTTCTTATCTACAAATCTAGTTGGTATAGACACACACTCACATAGGAATATGTCTATATAGTGAATTTTTAGGGAGAGTATTTTTTAAAGTTCAGAATTATGCTTTCCCATCTGAGTCATTAAAATTGAAACCTTTAGCTTTAAAGCAGAAAAGAGTTCATTAGCAAGTAGTAGACACTGCTCTGTGGAAGGCAGTAACTAAATATTTTATGTCACGTTTTTTCAAATTCTTGGTGAGTCCATAGATGGACATTATTTTCCCCCATCTTACAGCTTAGGAAACAGAGGCATGGTGTAAATTATTTGCAATTGGGATCTAGTTCTTTGTATGAACAGCAAAGCACATCTGTTTCGCCCTACTGCCTCTAATTTAAAACCAATCCTATATGTACTCTAAAGTTGTTTTTATGAGTAGAAAGAGCTTATTTAATGATTTTAATGAAAATAGCCAGACATAGCCCTACATAAAAATACATAAGGACTTTATTAGATGGAAATTTATTTTTCAAACCCTCAAGACTTTTCAGAAAACCAGAACACTATAGAAAAGTGTCCAAAGACCTAAGTTGTGGTCAGAACTCATGTACCAGATAAAATCGCTTAATGTCTCACAGGCTATTTCCTCCTCCATAAAATGAGGGCCTTGAACTTGAACAGTGTTATCACCATGGTGCTACTCACAGAGGCATCACTAGCATGTATGTGACAATGTATTGGGGCATAGATTTCTTGCTAATGCTGTATGTATTCTATGATTCTAAGTGTAAAAGTAAACCTCTCCTCCTTTACATAAGCTTGACTTTACTCTTGTTTGAGCATATATTAGTCGTTCTCTTTTTTTTTTTTTTAAATAATAAATTTTATTTTTATATTCCCCCATACAATTGCAAACGCCCCATTCTGACCCCAATCCTTCCCCTCCCGCCCCCCACCCCCCAAAAAGTGTCTCTGGTTCATAGTTTTCTGTTGATTTTGATTTTCACTTTCTTATATTCATTTTCCTGGTCCCTTATTTAAGTTCTCTAGATTCCTGCTATGAGTGAGACCATCCGGTATTTTTCTTTTTCTTTTTGGCTTATTTCGCTGAGCATGATCCCTTCCAGTGCCATCCATGTTGCTGCAAATTGCATGTGTTTATCTTTTTTGAATGCTGAGTAATATTCCATGGTGTATATGTACCACATCTTCTTGATCCGGTCATCTATTTTTGGGCATTTGGGTTGTTTCCAAAGCTGAGCTATTGTAAACAGTGCTGCTATAAACACAGGGGTGCAGGTGCTCTTTGGAATTGATGTTTCTGTGTCCTTTGGGTAAATACCTAGGAGTGGAATTGCTGGATCATATGGAAGCTCTATGTTTAGTAGGTCCAGAAATCTCCACATAGCTCTCCATAGTGGTTGCATTTTTTTTAACATAGTTGGAACAAAAGTGGCTCATCTCTGCAATTGCACACTTAAACATTACATATTTGGTGCTGTAGAAAGAGAGTAAGGCTGGGTCCCAAGTCCACCTCAGATTGAGGTCAGGTAAGTTGTCCTTATATTTAAAAATCTATGTGATACAACAATTAAAAGGTAGAGTGTTAAGAACTAGTAACGAAAAAGGGCTTAGCTTTAAAAGTATTTTTTTTTTTAATAAGGAGAATGTTTTGATGCTAAGCATGACTGCAGGGGACAGTACACAGTGTTTAAAGGTGGCATGTGTCATTCTTGACCATCCTTGGACAACGCACTTAGTTATTTAAACCTTTTTTTCCTTCAACTGAAGAGTATAAGTTATTTCAGATAAGCATGAAGTCTTGTGAAAAGGATATAAATAACTATTGTGGGACCCTATTTTTTATTTGTATGGGGCATCCAAACTAACCATTTTTCTTTTTTATCATTGAAGACCTATGATTTCCCTAGCTCTCTTTTGAAATACCTATAATTATTATCTACATATTGACGATCTCTTATTCTGTTACCAGGGACCAGTGTTTCTTTCATGTACCAGCTTAGACCCTTGTTGTTTTTCCAGGACTCCCACAGCTTCTCAGAGAGAATTGATGGGCGGTTCCCTAAACACAGAGTGCACAGAGAGCCTCTCCAGCAGCACCGAGATGGCACCAAGTACAGAATCAAAAGCCTCAAAGTAATGTCCTTTATTTACATTTTCGGTCTTTGAGCATTAATCAGTGTTAAGGACTACATCCTTCTCTGCAGCTCTGCAAGCTTTGTGTAAGAGTGCACATAAAGGAAAAGCTTCTCCTTGACATATG
Source organism: Talpa europaea (assembly GCF_964194135.1). Classification (NCBI taxonomy): domain Eukaryota; kingdom Metazoa; phylum Chordata; class Mammalia; order Eulipotyphla; family Talpidae; genus Talpa; species Talpa europaea. Next base: position 107,863,043 of record NC_140075.1, read on the forward strand.
AAATAGGTTGCTTTCAATTTTGAGGGAGTTGAGGATAAAAATCCAAAGATTGTGCTTATAACTTTTAACTGGGCACTTTGGGTTGATGCCATTGTAGTTTAATATGTTGTTTGTCTATGGGAACTGATGCTGCTTACAAAATTTGAGCCAGGCAACCCCTGGTCTCTTAGTGGGGTCAAATGCTTATTGTGGATAGTTAACCCTCCTCTATGTACAAGTCTGGTTACTCTTAGCATTGAATTCCCCATTTGGTTCAGTAACATCACTTTGAGGAATATAGCCTTGTCTTTTATGCTCATTCTTTTCCTGAGGATGCAAACTTCATAACAATACTTAAGTATATGGTTCATTAACATGGAATCAACTCCAGAGACTAGGAAGACTTGAACATACTGGCAAAAAAATGTGCCATTCTCTGCTCTGTACAAAATCCACCTAGCATGTGGGTGATTTTAGGCTCATTTGACCCTGAAGGTCTAGAGCAAGTGGTGTAGACATTTGAATCTGATAATTCTTTGTTCAAGAGGCTTCCTTATGTTTTGAACCATGGTTAGCAGAATCTCTAGAGTGTACTCACTGGATGCCAGTAGCAGCCCCCATTCTGAGTTGTGGTATTGAAAAACTTCTCAAGGTGTTGTAATCTTTCCCAAGAGGACAACACTACCTTCCACTGAGAACACTGACCTACAGAGGATTTCCACCCCTATTTGAATATATACTCCAAGTCATTTTAGGGGGAAAAAATAACAACAACTAAAGGTTCGTCTGGCTTTTTTATATTCTTAAAATCTTCAATATTTATGAATATTCATCATGCTAAATATAGTTACCTATTACAGACAAACATAATTATTTCTAAGAAGGTTCTTTCCTCCTCTGAATGTGATTGGATTGAATGCTCAGTAGATATAAAGACAGAGTTTATTTCCATGGGTCCTCCTTGGTCTGCTTAAAGTGAGCACCTACTTTAAGCACCCATCCCAAACTAATATTTATACTATGTAATTGACACCTTACTGCAACTTTTTGCCTTTTACCTGATTTTCACAGATTGGTATTACTGACTGTGGTAGTGGTCTTGTTTTCATAAAACAGATTTTATGTTCACTAAATTATCCTTCAACATTCCCATGAAGTCCTATATACTCAAGCATTTCTCTATCACTTAACGGAATGATGCTAACATTCAACTGAAGTGCAAGACTTAGGCAACAATAGCTAATAATAACCACTACTCATATTTGAGCAAACCGCATGAAATGAAACAAACCACATGAAATGTCACATTATATGCATTATCTCATTTGCTCCTCACAGAACTCTATCAGACTGGCAACCCCTCAGTAGTAACTTCCTATTACCACTGAAGAAAGCATAGTTAACAGCAATTCAAGGTTGAATCAGGATGAAAACTTGGATCTGACTAAAGTCAGTAATCAGTGTCCTCCACCATTAGACTATTAGAATTTAAAATTGCACTTCATATACCTTAATTTTTCTAAAAGTCACCAAATGTAGGATTACATTTTTTAATAAGTAAAAGTCTGTTTTCTACAAAAACACATAAGCACTATAGATGTCTCTTAGTTCAACAGAGTAAATGAAACATTTAAAACATTATTTCCCAATGTAATTAGATTTACTATCAGGTAAATCAGTGCTGTCTCATGGCACCAAGATTGCCATAAATCAGTGCAGTTTCCATAGTATCATCTGGCAAAGCCAAGAAGGTTTCACATGTTTAGCAAATTATCACATTGGAGTTATATTTAAAATTATATTTGTAGCCAAAGAGGAAATCAGGCCTGGTTTGTAAGTGAAGTCAACACTTAGTAAAATGAGAAATACGTTTGGAAACTTGCAAGTAGATAGTGCAAGGTGCAGGAAAGGCCACAATTTATATTTTGTGATGACATTATTCTACATGCATACTGCTTAAACATTTTTAAATATTGATCTAGCTCACTGATCATTTGTGGACTATCATCGTATGTGTCAAATTTCTGGCCTGAAATAATGTACTCATCTAACACAAAACTCATGAAAATACCTCATGATTTTTAGTCATTGGAGGGGAAAAGAGGGGCTACATTTTACAAATTACAAATACCAATGATCATCTGCTTTACTTTTTCCCAAAATAAGTAATTTAAACACTGAGAAAAGAGGCAACTTCAAAAAAAGCATGAGCTTAACTGTATGTAAAAGAGTCAAGTCATTAATTTCTTGGCTTCATGGATAGATATTCAAAAGAGTTTCTTTGAATTAGTAATTGACATCCTGAAAAATAGGAGGGATTGTAACTTTCTGTCATGAGAGAAGGTGCTCCACTTACTACATTTGTTTGATGAGATGTTATTTCATCAACTCCTAACTTCTCCCATGTTTTGCTAGGACAGAATTCAAAGAAAAGATACATTGCAGGATTGAGTTTCTGGTTCTACTGAAACCATTGGTTCCTGGAATTCAGTTAGTGTAAGATTCACTTTAATTCAACAAACATGTACGGAGCAGCTACCATATTGCAAAGCACTTCACTATCTATTGAGGTGGGGACATAGGACAGATGAGAGATAGAAGGTGTGGTCATCCATCAAGTAGGGAATAGTTACCTAGTGATCTTAATCCTAACAGATAATTTGTGTACAGCTGTCTTGGTACAGCAAAATACCAGCTATGGGCCAAATGTCACCTGCTGACTGCTTTGTAATGGACTTTTTTTTTTTTTTTTTTTTTGTGGGACCCTCGCCAGTGGCCGGGGAACCAACTGGCGCTGCAGAGGCTGCGGGCAGCCTCGCAGCCCAGTGCTCAACCGCTGCACTACCAGGGGAGGCCCTGTAATGGACATTTTTATGGGAATACACCCACATTGTTTACATATTATTCATGACTGCTTTCACACTCTGTTTTTTTGTTTGTTTTTTATTTTATATATTTTTTACGTCATTTTTCATTTTTGCACAATGTGTGCGTTTTCGTCATGGTTATAGTCCCCATACAATTCCCACTCCCCTTGTTTTCATCCTACTTCCTCCTCCCTCACCCCCCCCCCATATTGTGTCTCTGGTTTATAGTTGCTTGTTAATTTTGATTTTTACTTTATTATAATTAGTGTAAAATAGAGTTTAGTAGTTGCAAGTGAATCTGTATAGCCCACAAGGCCTATTATATTTACTGTCTGACACCCTATAAAAATTCTTGCCAATCCCTAGTCTGGTGAAAGAAGAAATTACCAATCTACTACTCTCTCTCTTCCTTTACACACTATGTAAATTATTTCCTCTTTTTATTTGCCAATCAAATAATTACTGCCCAAACTCTTTGGAAAGTCATCATACTTACCTGGTCATTCAACAAATACTCATTGAGTGCGAAGAACTTACTAGATGATGGTAGATTTACTGGCCAACAGTGATCACCAGGGACATAGACCCCTGCTCTTTGGGCGCTTGCATTCCAATTATAGAGTATTCCCATTTGTTGTTATCATTATTGTTTTTAAAATTCCACATTCAAAAAATATGTGTGGCATTTCTACTCAGTAAGTCACTGTGCTAGGGACTAAAGAAAAGGGCATATTAAAAAAGTCTTACTACCACCCTTAGGACTTCAGCACCTTTGCACTAACTATAGTGTAGGAGAAAAGGGTACATGCTGGAAAGGAAACACCAGTAAACTTCAGTGGAAATTCAGAGAGCAGACATATGTTCCAGAGTCCTTTGAGAAGAGTTTTGTGATAAGGTATTCAGAAGGGTTTTACCCACATCTGCTTGAAAGAGGATCGCTATTAGCATTACAGTTATGGAACCCTGACTTGTGACAGACAAATCACCTTGGAATTGCCAAACCTGATGGCAGCTGGCTTCCTTCATGTTGTTGCTGATGTAAGAAAACAGTGAAGCAGCCAACAGGCTCACTCTGCAGGGAGTGTACCTAATGCAGGTTCTCTCTCAGCCCAGGCTCAAGCCCACCTCCTGTTGACTGCGATAGCAATCATCAGGATACAAATAATCAGATTTCTAGAAAGCTATTGAATTTTCAGCAGAACCAACCTCCACAATGGCTGAGAGCATAAGATAATAATTGTGCTAAGCTGAGCACATTCCTGACAAAGCGTGACCTAAAAGCTTGTATTTATAAGTCAATTCAAAGCTAAATCTGACACATTTTCTCCATCTCCAAGTAGACAACAGAAGTATTCCATCACCTCTCTTTCATTAGGCTTGAGTGGTTTTCTGTAGGACATTCACGTTTCCTTGCTGTCCCAAATAGAACAGCTGTTTCAAATAGAACAGAATGTTCAAGAGTCAGCCAGTAATGCAGGGCTGCTAATCTGAATCCACAGAGGAGCATGGATTTATCCAAGAAATCCCCATTTGCTACCTGCCCTTTTTTGCTCTCATTAAATACGTGGTTTTAATTAGCATTGCATTTTTAAGTAAAATCGCAGAAGGCATGATTTGTTCCCATCTTTCCTCCTCCTGGAAGGAAAATCATTTTTAATTTCTTGTTGAAGAGTTCATAGGCAACTTCTTTTTTAAAGAAGCAGATGTTTTACAGGATGAGGTAGGTGAGGATGTGTTGATAAAGGCTTTCAGCACAGTTTATGAAGGCAGAGTTTGCCTTTATCATATTTATTCATAGTAAGCACCTGTATACCCTACGTATGTTTTGCGCCTGGAAGCTGTATCTCCTTCCTTGAGTGGCTCCATGGTTTGTGCTTTGCTCGGAGCCATTACTGGCTATTAGCACTCTCTCTGTTAGGTAAGCTGTTTCTTAGATCGTCTACAATAGTAGCTTTAAAAACATGTTATGTACAATTCCTGGTGCGATTCAGGATTGTACTGGTATTTATTTATTTATATTGAAGATTTATTTATTTATTTATACAAGCACTGGGTACAGTCAGAAGAGTGGGAGGGTGAGAGAATTCACCAGAGCCAGAGTGGGGAAGAGAACAGGCAGACTGATGAAATACACTGCTGAGGGAAGCAGTGGGCGGCAGGAGAGGTCTGCGCACCATGTGGGACCCTCGCCGGGGGGTGGGGATCGAACCAGCGCTGCAGAGGATGCAGGCAGCTTCACAGCCCAGCACTCAACCGTTGCGCCACCAGGGTAGCCCCCTGCACTGGTATTTATTTAATGATTATTAAGATATATCATGAATGTACTGTTCGAGTAATTTTACAAGCATGACTTGGGAACAGTAATGCATCCATGGGGGACTTTGAGGGACTTGAGGGAACTTCAACTCCATAAATACCCCAGTCATCTCATTTGTAACCACCACTTTCCAGGCTTTGATAAGAAAACCTATGCAGATTCCTTTGCAAACATAGCTCCATGCTTCCCCTAAGCCCAAATGATTGGCCATGCTTCAAGCCTCTCCTATATAGAGATTTAGGATATAAGGCAATCTTAATGTTAATACCATAAAAATAGTATGTATAACTCTAGGTGAATACTGAAACTTGGGAAATGCCATTCTACTGGATTGCATGACTTTTGAGGTCATACATTATCTCATCTCTGACTCCAGAATGTACGGTAAGCATACATTATGTAAAATTGTTGGTGAATATTTTTTAGCTTCGGTCTTTCTGAATTTCTAACAAAAATTTAATTGCTATTTTTTCAGTAATGCTTAAATGCCACATTTGAATTACAGGCTATCAAATCATGCTGAAATGTGAAGAATTTTTATTTTTTCAAAGTGACCAAGACTAACATGTTAGCCATAATATTAAACTCATCGATTTCACCTTGCTCTTTAAAAGTTAAAAAAAAAAAAAAAGGAGGCCAAATATGAGTTGGGACTTTTCTGTTATAATGAGTGAAAATAGCAGTGGATCAAAAGTCCGTATTTAGGAATCCAAACCTCGGTCCTTATCAAGCCACATGCTTTCACCCTTCCAAATAACTTATGGGCATTAAGTAGGAAAGACTAAAGATATTCACCCATAAAGATAGCATTTTTAATCATCTCCAGTCCAAACTAACATGAGGAATACTACTTAATTATCTTACTAGGTTTCAATAAATACATAAAATTCATGTGAGTAATCGCTATTTTCTTTAAAATTCTTCCTTGAAAAGAATATTAACTGTTTCCAATAGGGCACCACCATTCATGCCTTCTACCTCTGTTTCCCAAGTGAGTGGCTCATTCTTTTGGGTGTCCTTGTTTATGGCAAATATTTTTCCATTGTAGGTAGATTTGGTTTCTAAAAATGAATTAAAATCATGAGGAAACAAGTCTGAAGTAGGTAAAAAAACAAAAACAAAAATCAACTGACTAAATTCTTTTTCATTAGCGAGTTGCTAGGAATATTGAATTTTATACAATAAAATACCAAATGCATAAAGATAAATGTATCAACCTGATTTAGCAGGCATTTTCATGAGTCTGCTCTTCTGTGGATGAGTGTTGCTTTTTGTTTGTAGCATTGTTGTGTAAATTTGGATTTCTGTGGCAAAGAAAGTTTGCATAGTGAGAAATATGGGTCTTTCAGTGGTTCTCTTTAGATTATAATCATAAAATGTCCGTGACAAGAGGATTCAGAGATGCTCTCTTCTGCTGCTCTCACTTTTTTACATGAGGACTCTGAGAATGTGAGAATGGCGGTCTCTTATTTCCATTTTTCCACGCCAGCAAACTTTCCTTTTTTGAGCTTTGGTCTAGAAATGATCGTATAAACCATTATTGAGTTCCAATAATGCAGTCGACTCTGGATTCAATTGTAGAATTTGAGGATGAATAGATAGAGATACAACCTTACCCTCGTGGAGGTTAAAAGCTAAACAGCAGCCATGCAGATTGAGGTATGAGGGACAGACTTTAAGAAGCTGTCTGCACAGATTGAACTTGCAAATAGGAATAAAACTTACCGAGGAAGAGGTTGTTTTTTTAATCACTGATGGAGAGTTGGGAATTAAATGTGGAAAAGAGATGGAGGGACAGTGCATTGTTAAACTAGTGACAAATTCAAGAAAACATTTCTGCCACAGATTCCTTTTCTCCAGGGGAACAGTTGGATAAATTAAATTTTTTTAAAAATTAAATGTATCATTTGTCTTATGAACTTTGAACTTATATTATTCCTGAGAGAAAAATACTTGGTGGGCATCATTAAATATTAATCATTAGAGATCAGTTTAGCAGTGATTTAGTCAGGTTGGAACAGCTTTTAAGAAACCAATTACAATGAGGGTTATGAAAGAGAAGTGGAAGAAACCCAGGGAAAATATTAGAATTTTTGCAGGGAATTCTGGCTAACTGGCTTGTTGAGACAGCAATAAAAAAAAAAAAAAAAAGGTTCTTGTGTGCTAAGGATATAATAATTTGTAAAAAGCAAAAACTAAGGTTACTAAAATTGCAGACTCTACCTTTTGAACTAATACTTCCTTTTTAATATTTACATGTTTGATTAAAAGATAAGAATTAGAACAAAATATCCATCTTATAGTCAATTACCTTGTAAAATTTACTTACACAGAAATTCCTTTTTAATATTTATGTGTTTGATTAAAAGATAAGAATTAGAACAAAATATCCATCTTATAGTCAATTACCTTGTAAAATTTACTTACACAGAAATTTCACAAATATCATTATATAGTTGGAGGACTAGAAAGTATTTTTTTGCATAGTAAGGCTGTTTATATCAACTGTTTAATATAGAGAAAAAACTGAAATCATTGAATTTCTAACAATAAGAGATTAGTAATATAAACTGTGGTATAACCAAAATGATAGAGAAAATTCCTTTGTGTAATCTTAAATGACAGAGGAGTGGTGATCTTAATATAAAAATGTAGTATAGGGGCCTCCCTGGTGGCGCAAGGGGTTAATTAAGCACAGCACTGTGAAGCTATCCACAGCTAGTGCAGCACGAGTTCAATACCCATACAGGAATGTGACCCACATGGTACAGCAGACCTCTCCTGTCTCACCCGCTGTTCTCCTCAGCAGTGTACTTCAGTCAATCTGCCTGTTCTGTTCCCCACTTTGTCTCTGGTGGGTCCTCTCACCCCCACCCCACACCTCTGGCCTGTACCCTCATTCTTGTATGTATAAATAAATCTTTGAAAAAAAAGTGTATTATAATTGTTTACTTATAATGTTCCAAACCTGAAACATATAAAGTTTCGGTGCAATGTTCAATAAATATCATTTTAAATAAATAATAATTATGGTGGATTAAAATAAAACAGAAGAGGACTGGCTATCTTTCTAAATTATGTTTTGTCATCACTTTGACTTATTAAATTATGTGTGTCTTTTTGAACAAGAGGGTGTTTGCAAATGCATCCTTTGTACATGTAACCAGTGACTTGATGGGCCCAAAAAAGAGATGTTTTCAAAGAACTGGAAGAAATAACCCTTAAATTACGCTATTATGTTTATTTTTAATTTGTTGCTTTTTTTCTTCATATTTTTATTTTCCAAATTTCCTAAGAATGAAATATGTCAGGGTCATATGTTAACTGTCATGTCAAGAATCTGGTTCCATAATTACAAATATAAATTTATAAAAATATGTCCTTTTTTGTGAACATCACAGTTTATGCTTTTATGCCTGTTGATTTTGTGTTAGAAATTTAAAACTATGCCTCTTAGGAAGAACGAATAGGATTTCAATATCTCTGTGTATTTGTTTCATCCTTCCTCTGGCAGGCACCTTTTTGAGTCATCACTATGCCATGTGCTTCATTGGGCCACACGTTCAACCGGGCATCTCCCTCCTGGCCTCTCACTGTCTTTCTCAGCCCAGATGTCACAGGCAAAACATGAGTGTTTGCTCTTCCTCATTTTTCCCTCTGTTATTGGTGCATAACCATGAAGACATTTTTAGTGGGAAATCATTTCTTAATGCTTTTCTCATTCATCCATCATATAGAATCTATGGGGATTTCCAGCTCTGGCTGAGAACATAACTCTTCTCTCCATTGGTATATCTTCCAGCTCCACCCAAGCCTTTAGTATTTCACATCATAGCTGTACTAGCTAGCTTTATCCCTGCCTCTAGTTGCCCCATGTCAACCTATCCTGAAGTAGCTCTTGTGATACAGTTGGGGCATAATGTATATCCTTTTCTTACCAGAGATCCTAAAATTTTTTATCGAGTTTTTAGATACTTTATTTACTTATGAAATCCCCATAGTTTGTGAAAACCAAAAATCATTTGGTTAAAAACCTCAGGCCTTCATCTTAAAAGCACCTAAACTCCTTTTTGGTGCATGAAATCTGATCATCTTGAACATCTGAGGGTTGTGGTCATACTTTTAACATTTTTTTACATCCTTGTTAATATTTTAACAGTATAGAATTTCTCCCCTCAGATGGTCATCATAGTTCTCTATCCCATCACTAAAACACCTGTAATTCTCCACAATTGTGCCACACTATTCTGCACACTAACAAGAGATCAGAGTAATATTTGAAAAATAAAAATTAAAGCATGTCATTCCTTTCCTTAAAGCCTTTGGTTGTCTTCTGATTATGCCTAAGGAAAAAAAATCCCAAATCCAAATCCAGCCTCTGGATTTCATTGTAACCACTTCCCCATACTCACCGTGCCCAAGCCATGGGGCTTGCACCATGGGCACCATGGGCTCACTGGGCACCACCACAGGGGTCTGGAACATGGTTCCCTGCCACTGTCTCTTCCCCCACTTACCTCCCACTTTCCTAGCCTCCACCCTCAAGTTTTCAACTGGTTGATTCATTTGTTTCTACTTACCTTGCAGTCAAATATCACACCCACAGGGGCCTTTTCAGAACCTCAAATCTAAATTTAGTTCTTCCTATTCCTTTTCTTAAAGCCTGTATCATAGATTTTCATTGTGTTTTCTGTGTAGACAATTTATTTACTTAAAGCTTTTCTGCTAACTAGATGCCCTGCCCATATTCCTTAATGTTTTATTTGCTCTTTGACCAACACATAGTAGGGACCCAATAAATTACTGTTGAATGAATGAGTAAAAGAAAGAAAATAATGAAGTGTAGTAAATAGTTAAAAAACATTCAAGAGAAAAACATTGCAATTTTACTACTTATCACAGGAAAGTATATTGAAGCATCCTTTTAAAATCTTTTTAATTAGGAAAATTATTTGGTTATGATTCCATTTTTAGCTAAGATTTGGGGAAAAGGGCACATTCATACATTCCATGAAAAGAGGAATATTTTCTGTGTCACTTTTATTTATCTATTAAATATTTGTTGAATGACTAAGAGGATTAGTATAATTATTATGGAAAGCAGTCTAGCTAAATGTATTTAAAAATATCAGATTGTTTTTATTGACCCAGTATTTCCACCTAACAATTTGTCATAAGGAATAGTTCTAAATATGGAAAATGTTATAAATTTAAAGATATTCCCCACAGAGTTATTTATAGAAGTAAAACATTGAAAACCACCTAAACGCCCATTAAAGCAATAGCTGAGCAAAGCATCAAATATCCACTAGAAAATATATGAGTAACACATAAACCAAAGGTTAGGATAATAGAATGACTTCAAAAACGTTAATAGTGTTAATGGAAATAAACAAAGTTTTATAACAATGTTTACAAATCTGATCCACAGGAAAAAAAGACTGGAACAAAATATGTCAGGCTGTTATGACTACAGGTGGTTTTCCTTTTCTTCAGTTCCATATTTTCTTTAATGTGCACTTATTTTTTTACAAAAGTTATAATTGTATTAAATCATGATGTGGCATTGCTGGTATGTTGGGGTTCCATTTTATTTTCAGTGCATTTAAAGGAATCCTGATCCTTGCATGTTGTAATCCTTTTACTGAAATCTGTACTTTTTTTCAGGGTGACAGAAGCTTTGCTGAAAGTTGCCATGTTCATGGGTTAGATCATTCAACCTCTTGGCAGGATCAGGGTAGCTTCCTGTCTAGTCCACGATTTTCACACTTAAACTGTAAGTAATGAAGTCTTATACCAGTTTTTAAATTGGATTTTTTAAAAATGCAACTCATGGAAAAAGTAAAGTGGACAGCCAGAACATGATAGTAATATTCATGTTGTGGGCTTGAAAAAATTCTCCTTATGAAACATACAATTAATGTTCCCAAGGTCATTTATAATATTACCCCATTTTACTGAAAAAATGATAGAATCCCTTAATTTTTTTCCCTTTTTTAAATTTATTTATTTATTTATTTATTTTAGATAATAAATTTTATTGTTATATTCCCCATACAATTGCAGCCCCCCCCCCATTCTGACCCCAATCCCTCCCCTCCCGCCCCCGCCCCCCTAAAAGTGTCTCTGGTTCATAGTTTTTTGTTGATTTTGATTTTCACTTTCTTATAGTTATTCATTTTCCTGGTCCCTTATTTAAGTTTTCTAGATTCCTGCTATGAGTGAGACCATCCGGTATTTTTCTTTTTCTTTCTGGCTTATTTCGCTGAGCATGATCCCTTCCAGCGCCATCCATGTTGCTGCAAATTGCATGTGTTTATCTTTTTTGAATGCTGAGTAATATTCCATGGTATATATGTACCACATCTTCTTGATCCAGTCATCTATTTTTGGGCATTTCTTTTTAAAAGTTTACACTTCTCAGAAGAACTTAAAATGAATCACCCGCAGTAATTTTGGATGAGTGGGCAAATGCATTTAGATGGTATTAAAATAAAATTCGAATCATCAAAGAGTGATAAGTCTTTGCATAGAACTATGCAGAAATGCCTAAACCTGTGCAAAGAATAAGGATACTAATATTAATTCCAGCTGTATTTCATTCTGTGAATATAGTGTAAACGTTAAAATGCCAGCAACATTAGCAAGTGGTGAATCCGTTGACCCAGGATACCATCACCTTCCATGTCCCTTCTCTTCCCTACTCTACTTGTTCTACAAGCTTCAGCTCTATGTTACATCCATAAACAAGCCTCATAACCTACCATTTTAAGTATGGTTTCTGTTATGAGAACCCACACATATTACCTTTTCCCTTTAAAACCCTTCTCAGAACAATTATGTAGTTATTTGTTATTTGAGCAGCTTTTTATTTACTTCTTCTTCTCCCTCTCAAGAATGAACTCTGTGATGATAGGGATGATGTCTGTTTTGCTCACCACTGTTTTTCGGCATCCTTCATAGTAATTGGTACCTAATAAGTACTCAATTAATGTTGACTGAATGAGTATATGAGCTGTTTAATTTCACTTTTGTCCGAATATTATTTCATGGATTCACATTTAGGTAGCCATTTAGGTCTTCAGTTTAGCATAAGCATAGGGTCTTGTACATTAAATTTGACAACTCTGTCATTTTGAAAAGGTAGATTGCTATAGAAGAAAATAGCAAAATAAGCCACAAGGAAGTAGGTCAAATTCAAAAGTGATAACTCTCATTTTTGCTGATTTATATTCATGGATTCATTGAATAAATATTTATCAGTTTCTGATAAATGTTTTGGTTTTTATTATATCATGATTATTTTTATTCCAAAAGCTAAGCATTTTCTCTTTCCCATCCTAACTATTTTACCAACTGATTTTATATATCTGCATAAACCCTCTGCTTTTCTAATCTGGCAGTCATCCTTCAGTATGGACCATATATCAAGTTAGTTATTGTAACTCGGAATCTCATATACACATAGGCCAATTTTTAAATTTTTCATACTAAACAGTGGAAAACTTTCTTCAGTTCTGTCTGATTATGTAAACATAAAGGAAGAAAGTAGGGGCAAAGCACCACTAAACTTCATAGCATCCCATCCATTAAGATATTCAATAGCTTGGAGATAAACAGAGCCATTGTGTGAGCATGGAGCTCACAGTTCTGCTAATTAATTTTGCCATGACTTTTATGAGATATCATAGAAAGTCACCTAAAAGGAGATGGTCCAAAGACATTGGGTGGGATTGGGGGGTGGAATCAAGATGTTTGGAATTTTATTTCATATTTTGACAGGCATTGAAAGAAACTGTCTGCCTTCCCACTCAGTAGCATTATATGAACAGCTGTGGTCATTTCTCTCAGATATATTTCTCACAGGAAGTCATAGATTTCCATATAAATACAACGAGCAAAAGGAAATAAAGTTAACTGAGGCTAGGAAAATATATTGAGAACATAATCTGAATAGGAAAATACTTAGTATAGTCAATATTTAAAAACTCAGTGCAAAATTTCACTTAAAATAAACATCTTTATTAATTTGTTGATAAATTTACTATTAATAATTACTGCTTCCTAGATATATAGTTTTTGACTAGTTTTGTTTTATGATCTTCCCCCCAACACCTATTTCTGTGTTTTCAAGGATATATTTTATAATTTTAATAAGTACCTTGTTGTTAATCATTTTAAGTGGTTGAATTAAACTTATTCTAGAAATATTCATTCTTTTCTGCTTCTGATGAACCTTGAATTTTCTATACATTTTTCACAATGTGGTATTTTAGAAGTGGATTAGGGTTACCAAATACATCTCCATATTTGTAGCATAAAATTTATTTTACCTTAGCTGTAGAAATTGTCCTGTAATTTTTCTTTATACTCTAACATTAAAAAGGAGAGCTATAAGAGCCAAAAAAGAAAACAATGGAATGTACAGCAAACTGATGATATAGAGAAAAGAAAATGTCTTTTAAAATATCAATAATACCCTTAGAGACGTAAGAAAAACTCTCATGTACATTGAAAATAAGAGCAAGATGCAATGAAAAGTAAATACAAGATAGAGGACAAAGAAATTTAAAACATGACAAGATACAAAGGTATCAAAGTTGAGAAAATCACAAAAAGTAGAGGAAAAAGAAGTGAAACAGTAGATATTTAGAAAATCAATTCAAGAGGGACAATACATAGTGAGACTCTTAGGAACAGAGGAGAAAAGTATGCAGAATTAAAGGCCCCACCCAACAATTATCTGCTGCAGAGCAATAATCCTGAGATTTTTTTTCTTCACCCCCTCTCTGCTCTGATGGCCATGTTTCTCAGAATCCATGCCTTCCTCTTGCTCATTCCAGTCTTTTTGTAGGAGCACACCAAAGAATGGGAGGTAAATGGTTTCAGTTTTTGTTTATCTAAAAGCATATTTCTTACACTCACACTTGACTGAGATTTTGGCTAACTATAAAATTCTAGATTGTAAATGATTTTCCCTCTAAAGCTGTTGCGGAGTTGTGTTGCACAACCCAGTGTTGCTGTTAGGAAATCTGTTTTCTTGTTTTGACTCCCACTCCTTTGAAATGATCACTACCAGTAGCTCCCCATCCCTACCCTTGGCCCTGGGAACTTTTTCGGATCTTTGTAACCCCCGTGAGTTTTGTGATGATTTGCCTGCTTGCAGGTCTTGTTTTATTCACTTGTCTCACTATTTGCCAGGTAGGTCCTTTTAAACTTTAATTTTCTCATTTGGAAGGAAGAAAGGAAAGATTCCATCAGGAAAGTCTTTAGAAATTAAATGAAAACTGGTAACTATTATCTGTTTCAGGTCAGCAATTGGAAAGAGGAGAAAAAAAAAAAACTACTAATGGACATAAAGCAGGTCTAGCCAAGCAATGAGAAATTATTAAGGATGGTCCTAGGAAAGAGCCAATAATAAATAAATAAATAAACAAACAAACAAATAAATAAATAAACAAATAAACAAATAAATAAAAACATGGCTCTGTTAATAACCCCAGAGGGAAAAAATGGTCAAGAAAAGAAGCATGATCATAGTATACCAGTTAGGTTGTGTGAGCCATATTTGCGTAGTGATAATAACATAAACACTATTGACGTAACTGGAAATTGAGATGTGACTATACTGGGAGGATGGCATGATGGGAAGTGGATGAGTGTGGCTAAATTTAAAGGTAACCATTTAGGAAATAGCATTATTAGCTTCTTTGTCTCACAAAAATTAAAGTATAGAAAATAGAGCTAAAAGAGTTTGTTGTGGTTGACTCTGGGGAGGAGAATTGTGGGATTAGGAGGGATGCTGGCTTTCTTTGGTATTGTTTGATATGTGTATGTCAGCTTTGGCTGATAAGGATTCTTATAAAAATAATGTGTTTGCCTAAGAAAAGCCCAGTTTTTAATGTCTGACTAGCAAGTGTTGCATGTTCTTGTTAACTTCTGAATGAAGCATGAAAATTGGACTTTTCAGCTTAGAGCAGTTTAGGTCTATATGAAGACTTGAGAAGTTGATAGCTGAAGGTCCTGAGTAGACATGAGTTTATGAGCCTGCAGAACAGGATCCTTCTTACTCACGTTCAAATTTGTACTGGATGAAACCCTTTTGTCTATGCTGTAGACGCTAGGACATTCATTCTGCTGACTTAGGTGCCCTGTCAAACTTTGACCAAGTGAAAGTGTAGAATCACTGACCATGGAAAAAACAAAGGAAATGGGAAAATACTGCATAATTTGTGGTCTCTGAAATGATCCAGCATTAATGAAAGTTTGTTTTAAGTAGTAATTTATGTCAGCTTTGTGTAGTTCAGGTCAATTCAAGAAAAGGTAGATTCCTTCTGCCAGGAAGAAGGGAAGAAATGTATAAATTGTAAGTTTATATTGCCATTGGAAATAGAAACACAGAAATCCATTATTTAGAGCCATGATTACTACAAATTTATCCTGGCTAGCTAGAAGTTATGGCTGTGATTCAGGACCCTCTTTTAGAAGACTTGGATTCTATTACCTTGAGCCTTTAGACAGTGGGGGCTTAGTAAGAGAGACTCATAATACCAGCTTTTGATACTCTCATTTTTGCTTTTATAAGTAGTGACTGACCACTCGTCTCCATGTATAACTCCTTTTAGGCTAAAGGCATACAACTTGAGGACAGGGCCTTCACTCCTGGGGCTAAGACCAGTCCAAATTTGAATGAGGTCTGTGATATTCTGACGACTTCTCATCAGATTTCTTTGAGAAATCTTGTTGTTTGCAGAGTTTGTGTCTCTAAATTAAATTTTAAA
The DNA here is from genome assembly GCF_964194135.1 of Talpa europaea. Classification (NCBI taxonomy): domain Eukaryota; kingdom Metazoa; phylum Chordata; class Mammalia; order Eulipotyphla; family Talpidae; genus Talpa; species Talpa europaea. The sequence continues at coordinate 107,878,987 of NC_140075.1, forward strand.
AATAACTGCAAATTGCAAATTTTTTGAAACTCTAAAACTGTTAAAAACAATTTTTTAAAGATAAATGATAGGTTATCCCAAAAAGAATGAACTGTGATTTTTCACAGGGATGAAGCGTTATCTAAGGATTATTATGAGAATTAAAAATTATTCTTACATATAATTTTAATTTGATATTCTCAGAAAGGCAAATCGATGAAAATTGCTTAAAAAGAACTTTATTGTATTTCCTTACCTCAGTTTAGATTGCTATAAAAAGAAAACTTAGTATTTTCAATGCTTGTTTTTAGGTGCCTTTAAGTAGGCGTTTAAGTCCCTCCGATGAAATATAGTTTATTCACAGCAAGAATAGCACACTCTTTTCACTTCAAAATTGTACATCAGGGTCTACCCAGCTAACTAAATAGACTCTTTCATATGTAATTTACCCTCAAACTTATAGAATAGATGCCAAAGATTTATGGGACTGAAAACATTGGTCTGCTGCTAAGATAAGAACATTACTATCTCTTAAAAATCCCTAAGTTTATTTCTTGTTCAAGTCATATTCCCTAGGAGGCTATGAGCGAGGCTTTCTGACTCTGGGAGTGTGGTAGTGAACAAAACACAAAAAGTCACCAGATTTCAGGAAGAGATAGGTAAGCAAGTAAGCAATTTAACACAATGCTTCCAGCCATGAAGATGAAATGATGCAAAGTTCCTGGAACAGGACTGCTGCTGTAGATTGGTCATCTGCTATGACTTTCTCAAGATGGACCTGAAACCTGGATGGCAAGAACCAATTGACTTAAAATTGGCTGGGAAGAGTTTTCTGACACTGGCAGTAAGAAGAAGCGAGAGAAGAAAGTGGCGTGGTCTGCCCCTCAGTGAGAGAGTTAATAGCGGGTGGAGGGTGAGGTCTCAAGGGAAACTTTTCAGCCACAGTCATATTTGTATTTTTTCTAAATTCACTGATTGGTTATGGGTTGGGTTGGGTGGGGAATGAGGGCGTTAGACAGGAGAGTGACATGATTTATCTTTTAGAAAGATAAATTGTGTTGTGATGTGGAGAATGGGGCAAGATGAAAACAGGAAGAGAGAAAATGATAGCCTTACTAGGGTGATGGTAATGTGAAGCTAAAGGGCTCTGGTGAATTGGGGAGGTAGAATCACTACAACTTTACTGTTAAATTGAATGAGGAGCAGGCGGAACTAAAGAAGAAGGAAACCAAGGTTAGAGAAACTGTGCAAAGGGGTACAAGATAGTTCCAATTTAGGATTGTTCAATTTACAGAAGTGATACACTTGGTTCTTGGATGATTTTGCCCAACTGCAGGCAGTGGCAGATGGGACTCTGGGCACTTGTAAGGTGCCATGAGCTCAGGGCTAAAGTTTGGCATATCAGGTGTGTTAAATGCATTCTATACTTACTACCCACTTACTATAGTTTTACTGGATTTTAACATTATTGTAAATTGAGGAACATCTGTGTATCATTTCCAAATTTCCATCTGTGTATCTTTTCCATTGGAAAAGAGTAAGGGTTGGGCAGACATCAGAGATTAAAAATCAGGCAGAAAGATTTCTTGCAGATAGTTGGATATAGGTCCCTGGAGCTCGGAAGAGAGGTAAGAAGTAGTAGAAACAATAAACCTGGATTCCCGCTTCTTTTCTGTAACAAAGGAGGTGCTTCAGATTTTTCTCTCCACAGTTCTGTGTGCTTTGTATTATTGTATCCTGGCCAAGCATACATCTTCCACTTTCAGATACTCTTCAAAAAAAAAAAAAAGATAGGAAAGTTTTTATTAAAATAAACTGATTTGTTTATTCCTGCACTGAAGGTCTATCAGTCCATGTAAAGTTTACAGATAATGAGATAAAAAACAATGATTACTGCTGATTTTGTCATTCCTGGAATTATATTCATCTAGGTTTATTTTTCTTTTTTATATTGCCAGCATTTACTCAAAGAACCTTTGCTCCAGATTCATCGTTAAACAAGGAAGATGCCACAAGTTTACCAATGGATGGAACAAGTCCACTGTACAAAAAGGAAGAATATGAAAGCAAAAAAAGCAAAATGTAATGACTTGCTTTATATGAGTGTTTCACAAAGAACAGCATATCTGTCACTGCCCAGTTTGGCCCACATTATCTAGCAGTCGTGTTTCTAGCTTCTGCTCTTTAGCATTGCCAAACAGAGATAGCGATACAGTTGGTCTTTGTGAATGATATAAATTAAACAAATCCAAATAATACCAATTCATGAGTGATATGCAACTCACTTATTCTCAATTTATGCCAGTGGAGTGGTATTCTTTACTTTGCATTTTCCATTTTCAGGGGTGATCAGTCACGGTTTGGGATGTATAATTGAGGCCTTTCAAAAATGACTGTCTAAGAAGGGGGAGAAATGAGTTCCCCTTGAGGCAGAAGTTGTCAATACTTTAAAGTCAAGGAGCGTTTATATACAATTGATCTTTAAAAAATGCTTTCTGTCTAATAAATTATCATGTGTTACAACAAGTCATGGAGATATGCCCCTATACCACTAGTCCACTTTATAAATGCTCAGGAGTGTTACCATCCATCATTTCACAGTCTGTTACTAAAAGCAGTATCTTAGCTATTTCCAAACATCCATTTGTAATAAGAGTAAAGAATTACAAACGATACCTGAATTGTAGAGCACTGTAAAGAGTTTGTAGCACAATTCACTAATTTATCTTTTTGTGGCCAAAGAGCCCACCATGTTAATTCTAGTCATATCATGGACTATCTTTGGTTTGCTCCGACCAAACCCATGTCCCTGAGATTTACTCTGCAAGAGTTCTCATATAATTGGATATTACCTATTTACTTTCAACACCTCAGCTTTTCTCAACATCAAAGCATTTTTAAGAATGTACCTTCTTTACATGCTGATCTACTGGTAAGGAAAGATTTCGCTGAAGTGCTCAATAACAGTCAACATCCAGAAATGGAATCCCCCTGGGCCATGGTGGAGGGACTCTCCCCGCTGCCCCCACTCCCCACCATACAGAGATAAGGACAATGAAGCCACACCTTCATGGTGTGATCACATTCTGTGTTTGTTAAAGTGGACTTACTTGTTTGATTTCTCACATTTCATAAAGATCTTCCTATTTCCACTCAAAATATGTTTTGCTCACTTTCCATACTTGAATGTACAGAAGAAGAAACGGCACTCACTCTTCCCATGAATTGGAATGCAGTGGTTACTTCAAAAGACACAAGTGCTTCATATCCAAAAAATTACACAATACAATATACATAAGTTCTGACAGCACAGGCATGCCTTTTACCATTTCTTCATTCTAAAAAAAAAAAACCTTTTGAGTCTCTGCTATAGGCCAGTCATTGTGCTGGATGGGAAAAAAAGGAACATAAAAACAGGTGTTCGTGTCCCAAAAGTTTTTTGACATGAGGAATTACAAATAAAGGGGTGATGTGTTTGGGCTAGCTGAAGAAATTCTGAACTGGACAACATTAAACAAGTTTTGTTTTGCTTTGTTAACCTCAGGACTTAGAGCTGTTAATGTGCTAATAATGAGCATTATGAGGTTTTACTGGGAGTAGCCCCTTTTTGAAGGAGCAACTCATAATCCTGGTATTTCTCATAACCTGTAGGGCTCCATAGTAATATTTTCATTGACATTGTCACCCACACTATAACATTTCATCAGGAGAAAATAAGGGAGCAAATGAACAGGTTTTATTTAAATCCTATGGAAAAAATTAAATAGCTTTTCCCTTAATGTATTAGGAGAAACTGCACGCAGCATATTCTGTTTAATAGAAACTGATCTAAGCCATTATTAGTGCATCTTTGGTCATTTAAAAAAAAGAAAGAATTATGACAGGCCAGTTAGGCCTGACAGTTAAAGGTAACTCAGATTACCTTGACTATATATTAACTGATGATTTTATAACAGAATGGAAAGGAATGTTACAAAGGACCTTTTCAAATCTGAAAAAAAGAATAAAGCCATTGTATCATGGTATTGAAGGCCCGATACTTTAGGTGTCTGACTTTAAGTAGGAACACCCAAGGACTTCAAAGGCAAAGCCAGCTTTTTTTTTTAACTATATTTTATTTTTTTTTAAATTAAGGTAACATTGGTTTACAACACTGTATAATTTAGGGGAATTAGCTCACACTTCTTTCGATCAGCATCACCACACCACCCACCACCCACCAGACTACTATTAATCCTCCGCCATGACCCTTGGGTCCCCTCCCCTTTGTTCTCCTGTACCCTACCCTTCTGGTAGCCTCCATTCTGAGTCATATTCCTACAGTTTGTTTGGGTTTAGTTTTGTCTGTTCCTTTGTTTTGTTTCTCTATATTCACATACGACTGAAATAATCTGGGATTTGTCTTTCTCCCTCAAAGTCAGCCTTTTATGAGCAACAATTTTGTCAAAGTTCCTTGGTCCTCTGTTTATATGGAACTAAATCCAAGGATCTGTCCCCTCTGAGGATTTTTCCTATCTCTTGCAGTCACCATAAACTTGAGTTGGAAATCACAAGGAATGCTAAGGAAACACTAATAGCTTGATTTTTACATTTCAAAGCCTCTGATTTTCCTTTACTCACCCCTTTGGCAGGAGAGTGTGATATCAACCCCATTTGAGTTGTGGCTGGTCAGCCATATTCCTTGTAGCACTGGGACATTGGAAGGGATAAACTTGTTCTTAATAATGAGCCTGGTCCAAAACTTAATTTGAAGATTGACCTTTTTGGTTTAATAATTTTGATTCTCCTGGCCATCTTTCTCCCTAAACACACTAAACTTCCACTGAAGTTACTGAAGGCCACAGAGGGGAGAAACACAGCTGGGAGAAATCTGGCTGGATATTCTGCCCATTGGCCAAGGTCATTATTATTTCCTTGACTAGTGTCTGGTTTGAAGGTTGGAAACCAGTTGGTTATATAACTTGCATCCAGTGTCCCAAAACCACCAACTTTTGTTGTTATTAGTTTACATGTTTGTACAAATGAAGAGATAGAGTCTTCATTAACTTACACAGTGCTGCACTGAAGACATTTGAAAGATTCAAGAGTAGAAAGTGTCTATATATTTCATTAAAAAAAGAGTCAAGCCTATTTTTTTTCTATCAACTATGGCAAATGCATTTTTCCATTTGAGGCTCCAGTCAGTGGTATATGTGCTGCTGAAGCAAACACTAGGCTCCAGTCAGTGGTATACAAAGTGTATTTAGAGTTACAAAAATGGTTATATTTTCTCTACTCTGTATTGATTAGATTGTTTCAATGAGATCAAAGTCATATATATGTTAGGTGGTATATTTCCTTAGCCTTTTTTAAGAATGGATAAGTATTTCAAATTGTTTCACTGAAGATCTGTGATATAAACTGAGCCACTCATCCCATGCTAGCCAAGAATGTGAATGATAACTGAGTAAGTTATCCTTTTCCAAGATTCTTATACCCCCTTCTTAAACTGTCACAGTATTTTCTCTCCATTTAGAACAAAACAAAACAGATTTTTTTTTCATGGCCTTCAAATGAGGAAGCTTTCCTCACGAAAGCATCTGGCTTTCTTGGACCAAAACTAAATCATGAACCTTAAGCTGGAAAGTAAATTTGGGAAAGTTTGTATATAAAGACATTTCATGCACCAAAGTATGATATAAAAATAGTTACATCTTTCAACGTGTACATTCTCAAATGTTTAGCAATAAAAACATATCAACTTATCCCTACTTGAGAAAAGAAATTTAAACCATGAAAGATTCCATTTAGCCTCATTTCCGTACAAAACACAACACATCTAATTTAAGGCTAGGAGAAATGCTTACATCTAGAAGCAGAATGTTAGATTCCAAGCCCTTAAACAAATTTCAGAGACCCATGCTTTTTATTAATAACACTATTAACCAGTCTGCTCTACTCTGGTGTAACCTACAAGTTCTAGCCTCCTGCCATCTCAGCTCCTTCTGCCCTATCCCTACAGCCCACCTAAACCCACTCCTAAGCCATGTCCCTCAGTCTTCTACAAGGTCAGTTCCAACTGTTGACCTCTGAAGTTAAGTGAGCATATATAACCCACAATGAATTGCGGAAGGTCTGGGGTCTGTAGTACCTTCTCCCTCCCACCCCCCAACAGTCCATTAGAAAAGAATATAAACTACTGTCATGGGAAACCCTAGAAATACTTTGGTGTCACCCACACTATCTATCTTCCTTGCTTTGCAGAGTTTGCTTCAGGTAGTACAAAGCCTTGTGACTTTTGTGGATATGAAATTGCAGCCTTGCTCTCTGCAGGAATATACTAGATTTGAAAATCAGCACTATGTTAGTTTCCTTTCAGGAAGGTGATTGTCTCTATATAAACCGATGACCTCTACTTTTCAAAACGTAGAACCTCATGCCTTTGAGCATATAAACAGGAACGTGAAGGGAAAAAATGCTACTCTATTAAAAATAACTCCATAAAATATTTATCACCTATAATTCTAACAATAATGTGCTATGTTTTAAGGACTTGAAATTGCACAAATCCCATTCCCTAGAATAAATGTTCCATTTTCCTCAAACTGGCAGATGCTGGACCTTCATGCCCAGATTCTCCATAGATCCCCATGCTTTGACATCCTCTCATTTTTCATTCTTCAGTAAAAGCATTTTGACTGGCAATATTTAAATAAAAACAGACGTTATAATTTATCCTTAAGTACTGGAGCTCTGTTCATCTTAGCTGTATTCTTCACTGGAAATAAAAGATCAGAATACTGGCTTGAAGCAATATTTTTAAACAAAATTAGTGGATATTAAACTACCAACAGTTCAGATGTTATAATTTAAAAGTTAAAAAATATTCTGAGGGAAAAAAGGATAATATTATATGCTCATTAGTTAGTCACTAATTGACAGTCTCCTTTAAATTCTGATTTAATATTTTCTTAGAATTATCCTTGTTTTTTTAAACAAGGACAAGCCTGATTTTTATAGTATCGGGTTTTCCATCAAATTATAGTTTCCTTTTATTTTTCCTTTGACATTTTCAATTTAGAGTCAGGTGTATTTTAGAGTCACATGAAGCTACCAAGAATTCAAATGGCTTTAAAAAGCCCCAAACATTTGGCCAATAGTGTGAAAACTAATCCTTAAAGATAACTCCTTCCTCTTTATTCTTGAAATACTATATTTCAGTTGGAAATATGCTTCCTCTCCAAGTGCCTCACTCTCTCATTTCTTTCTCTGGGATCCACAGTCATTTCCTCAAGGATCCTGGGAAACAATTTGATGGCCTTTCTCTGGATCAGCCTGTGGAATGGAGCCACACTGGCTAGTCGTGTGCATATATTACAAGACATCAGTATAGTGGCAACATCAAGGATGAGATTAGTATTCAAAACACTGCTCATTTTTCTCATGAGGTGCACTAGTGTGTTAGCCAGGTGTGAAAGTCTTTTCTAAGTAAAATAAGTTGGCCCCTCTTCCTCATCGTGTGATATTGCACAGCTACTATTTTAATGTAGTATTTATTTTTTTTAAGATTTATTTATGCATTCAAGAACTGGGGTATAGGCCAGAGGTATGGACGATGAGAGGATTCATCAGAGACAAAGCTGGAAGCAGAACAGGAAGACTGAGTGAAATACACTGCTGAGGGGAGCAGCAGGCGAGACAGGAGAGGTCTGCTGCACCATGTGGGTTGCTCTGTGGCCAGCCAGTGATCGAACTCGTGCTGCAGTGACTGCAGATAGTGACATAGGTTGTGTCTTAACCCCTTGGGCCACCAGGGAGGTCCATTAATGGAGTATTTATATGGGCTTCAAATATCAGCAGAACCTATTTAACACTACCTTTACCTCAAAACTAAAAGAATAATTTCCAAAATGTATGTCATGTTGCACATAGGATTTCAAATCTAAATTTCTACTATATCCCCTTTACAAGTTTTTTTCTTTTCCTTTTCAATTCTTGAAGCCAGCTATTATCAGATCAGACTTTCTAGCTGCTATTCTGTGCTGTCCCTCGGGCAGTGGTAATGCTAGTTTAGATTTTGTTTGTCCATTGTTGCTGAGCACTTAGCTGGATAAGGGAATGAAGGATGGCAGGAGTTCTGTAAAATGATATGAACACAGAGGAAGCTGGGTTGCCTTCAACAACACACATTTTAAACTGTTTACATGAAAAAATCTGCTGCAAGAACGCTCCATCCTTTATCTGATGCAAGATCCTGCAAAGTAGCATTGTGAGAAGCTCTGTTGAATTTGATGGGCACTGTCACATCGCACGTCTGATGCAAGTCACACTGATCCTTAATGTGCTTCAAACTGCCTCCGCGAAGTTTGGATCTGGATGCAAAGTGGTCTCCTTGCATATATTTTTCAGTCTGTGTGCCTGGGCTTGTCATTTCAGATTTTCATTTTATTTACACTATCATTAAGCCCACCCTTGGAGTGGGCTTGATTTATGGTTCAGCATTTTGAAAATTTCCCATCGTACTGACCTCAAGCTCTCAGTTACCAGAAGTCAAGCAGCCATGGCGGCGAAGCCATGTAACACAGTGGCTTGCGGAAGGTTGGGCAGTTAAAAGAAGTTTGGAGAAACCTAGGGATTTTTGCCTTTTTTTTTCCTGGGCTGAATAAAATGGATGCATCAGTTCTAATGAGGCACTTCCTGCCCAGAGTCACTGGCAGAGCAGCCTCCTCCCAACAGCTGCAGGCTTGAGAGGCCCTGTGCTGTTGGCCAAGGTTAATTCTGTGCTTTGACGAAGACCACAGCCAGTAAAGCCAGTGTGTACCGTAGAAAGAGTTTCCACTGGAGAACTCTTTTGTGAGGTTAGCGTGTCCCAAATTAACAGTAGTGGTCATTGCTCATTTTTTAATTTTAACTGCCTATAAACTGACTGATTAGATTCCATTGAGAGCAAGTCATGATTTTCACGAAGAAAGATACATGTCTGATATTCCTTCAAGCACTGCTTCTCAACGTTTGGTCCCCAAATGGGTAACAGTGCCTGGGAGCATGGACTCTTTCACTGGTCATCCCCAGATCTAGCAACTCGGAGACTCTGCAGGTAGGACCAGCAATCTGGGTTGTAACAAGTCCTCCAGGTGATGCTCATAAATTTCCCTGTTCCAGAGCTGTGCCTGAAAGGTTCATGTGATTTTAGCCTCCTCTGAATTTTAGTCTCTGTCCTGAAAGAAAAACAAAAGCAAAAGTTTCTTTGTTCCAGGAGATGTACACAGGCACCTTTTTAAACTTTGGTTTCCAATGTCATGTGTCCTCCCAGGTGCGCAAGCTCTGAATCCAGTCCCCAGGGTCACCAAGGTGAAGGACTTAAAGAGGCTGCCAAAGATGCTTGATTTACTGCTAGAGGTCATGACCTCAGCTGCTCTTAGCGAACTTCCACTAACCAGAGCTCTTCATCTGCTCATCAGGATCATCAAGGCAGCCATTTAAGCAGGACCTACAGGTGCATCTCTCCTCTGCTTTGAAGAGCAGAATTAGTTATTTAACTATCAAAAGCCTGTGGATTTAGGGCTAATTTCTAATCCCCTTCTTCCTCCTCAGGAAAGTGGGAGCAATCTGGCTTGGGGCATTTGTTCTGCATTAGCATTTCACATGTAATTTCATTCTCTCCTGTCTATACCAGTGGCTCAGTCACCCACTGTGTTTCAAAGTTATGGTTCCCACTCTGACATTGTCATCTTAAGAACAATTTCCATTCAATGACCACTAGATGTTTCATCCAGCATTTCCTCACTGTCTACCACTAAGATCAGGAGTTGTATCTTTCCATCTTTCTGTCCTTGAAAGACTACTAGTTAATGTTGTGCTATTTGATCTTATACTTTGTACTTCCCATTAAAATCTATCTAGAATTCTCCAGTTCTAAAATAACTGAATCTTTCCAAGAACATCTCTTGATTTCTGACAATCAGTTCAGACAGTTAAGTGTGTTTTTCTGAAGAGTACTTATTGAGCAACTACAATATGATAGACCTCATTCAGAGGCTTTGCTAAGGACCCCCCATGTTCCCAGCCAATTGCAGCAATGAAAGCACAGAAATATAAAGGTCTTGCATGAATAACAAAGTTAAGTAAATAAAAAAAATGTGTACCCCCCTCAAGCTGAGTTTAAAATGCCTTTAATTTCTTGATAGTTTGTAATGTATGGTAAGTAGTTACATTATTAATTTTTTAAACAGTCTACAAGAATATACAAATGTACATTTTAATGCCCTCTACTCTCTGCTTTGAAAAGTCTTCCCACTACTAAAGAGAATTTGCCAACAGTGTACTTAAAATATATAAGTTATTCAGTGCTAGTTGCAGTCTACCTAGGACGGTATTATTTCATTAATTCAACTGCCCATTTTTTCACTCATCAGTCAATTAATATGAACCTCTCTGTGTCAAATTTTATTTAATTGGCTAAAAATATCTTCTGTATCTATTTCCAGTCTTAACCTTGTAATTTTAAAGAATTCAGGTATAATTCTTTCATATGATGTGTTGAAAAGTTGATTAGTTGGACACATGTTTAAATATGCAAACACTTCGTAATGTCTAGTCACCAATCGCAATAGCTATACACAGAAGTAATGCACAATTTGAATTGTATACTCAACACTTGCAAATGCTAAACTTCCATACCCAACAATATTTTGCTGTTTAATGCTCATCTCAGAAAAAGGGATGAAACTGAATTTTCAAAAGCAGGTAAACAGTCATCTATATTTAGATACTATCAAATAATACAGGAAGACAGCCAAGACCCTTACAATGTCTTTGATCGTTTTTAAATTAAACACTAAAGATGAAAGATCAATTTGGATATAGCCATAGAACCCAAAAATGATCCTTCTTGTTTTAAAATTTTTGCTTTTGGGCAATCGTTAACTTCCAAAAACAAAGATCATGTGTGTGTGTGTGTTTGTGTGAAAATGATCATTTGTTGGGCATTATATGAAAATTAGATTCAAGTTCTAAGAACCATTACTGAAGATGAGCTGAGCTTCTCATAGACATATGTCATATGAGAACAATTCACTTCTGGAGCCACTGAGATCCAGATGTCCAACTGAATGACTTCCATCCTCTGTCTGCAGTAACCTCGAGATCACTGCTTTTGAGCTGTGACCATGTGTTCTGCATTTCTGATACTGACGCCCATGATTGAGGTCAGATGTTCTCTACTCTTAATTTTGCCCATTGGGACTGTTTACATTTCTTAGTGGGATGCACAGTTGTAGACCCTGTTACCACAGAGCTGCTATAGAAAAACTTTCCCATGCAATGCTCATTCAAGTAGATGTTCAAGGCTAAATTTTCATTACCCTTAAATAATTAGTGTTTATTGCTCTTTGAGTGATTCCAAGTGAACTGGACACTAATAGGTATCTAAAGGACAGCAAGTTAAATCTTCCTGGCTCTGTTATGTGTTGAAATCATGGATGTGAAAGGAATCTTCTTTTGCCCTTCCACATGTCAGACAACCCACTGGAAGTCTACCAACTTGTCTAACGTGATAACTGATGATGAGCTAAGTGGAAAGATTCATGTTTATTTTGATACTGATCTCAACTCCAAAACTTTATGAACATGTTTGATCAATTTTATAAAAGCAACACTGGCTTTTACCAACTGACTAATGGCTTAAGTTTTGCTGGTAGCATCATGGAAGCTGATTCCTAAGTTACCCGATAGCTGAACATCAAGAGCCATTTGATAATATTTGGAATCCAGGTAGGATTTGGCACAAACCAAAGTAAATCGCCACACTCTAGTATTCACGGTACATTTTGTAAGAGCCAAAGGCCTAGCATATAAAAAAAAATTGTGATTAATAGCAAACAAGATTTAGTTTTTTTATTGTTGCTTTGCTATTATCTTAGCTATATCTTAACTCTTAATCAGTATTGTATCCAGAATCATAGCCTATGAAAGGTACCTAGAAAATTGAATTATGAAAGCAACTAAGGGTACCTAGAAAGCATCTTTATTCAATGCACTATGTTTAGATGTTATAACTACTATATTACAGAATGCTTCAATGTACAATAAGCTCTTTGATAAAAGGTCCTGCTTTGCCTCGCACAATGGCTGGCATATTTTAAGTGTTCAAAATGTATTTTCTATGTGAACTAATCACACTTATACTCTCAACCATCTTTCCCTACTAGAGTAAGAAAAAGTGTTTACCATCTGACTTTGAGAGCCAAATTTGCAGTTGCCTGTTTATATTCATGAAAATTCAAATGCCAGTGTTCTTGAAATTTCTGGATAAAGGCTTAAATATGTCTTCAATGTCATGAATGGCATGTAAATCACAGCAGTATGGTAACAACCCTAAGTCACCAGTATTAATGACTAATTTACTAATGAAATGTAACTCATTTTCCCACAATCAGTAAAGTATTTCTGGTATCATGGCATGCATTGTTTCCCTTTGTTTGTATAAGTAGACAGTTCAAGCCTGAGGGTGTGTTGGCCATCATATTTGTGGATTTTTTTTTTAGAGATTCCCATCATCACCACATAGTTCACCCAGGACTTTTCCACTGGGTAGTTAACATTGAACAAAAATCTTGAGTTTATAACATTGGTCCCTTAAATCCTAAGGTGACTGTGCAGTATGGTATTTTAGGGAAAGTAGAGAGAATGAACGGAAAGAATTTCTTTAGGGAAAAAATTCATTTGATGAATTAGCATCAACTGTTCCATGATTGTTGACTTTTCAATATCTTCAGGAAGTTGTGCTTTATCCTCACACAATATGGCAGATATATTTTTGCTGGGCCTTATAGGCTTGCCAATATCCAGCTAACATGTGACTGATTGTGATTTTTGTTCCTATTCATTCTGCTAACATTACTTTATTTCAGACATTTGGCTTGAGAAACTCAGATCATATGCCAATTTCTTGTCAGTAATATATTTACTGACTTGGGCTGAGTGCTATAAACACCACTTAGAATTTTGTTCTTCCATCCTTCTTCATCTTTATCTTTACTACTTCCTCTCTTCCCTCATTGCTATTGCAGTATTTTGAAGTTTAAGTTCAGAAGTTTGGGTTTCCCAGCATCTGACATTTTTACCTGTTCTGTAATATTTGCAACACCGCATGCAGTGTTGCTGAATTAGTATATAATGTGCATTTCATCTGTCTTTTGCAACTCACATTAACAAAGCTTCCTAAGCTCTATCATATAGCTAGATACTCCAATATAGCTAGAAGGAGCTTTTCTTCTTAGATTTGGGTTTTTTTCATGGATAATATAATCAGCCCGATATTTGTCAGTCTGAGAAAAGAGTGCTATTATTGATAAAATTCTGGTGCATGCACAGTGAAAGAAATTGGAAAGCTTTGAACTTCACATTACTGATGATACTATAACTAAGAATCTGTGTCCTATCCTTCATAGTTCCGTACAACACAAGCATTTGGAATACTTAAGAGTCATCTCCTTCTGCCTCCATAGGAGGGCATCAGTATAGCTGATATAATCTCAGTGCCTTTTGTCCTGAGGTCATCCAATGTCCTGATAGAAGGAGGAACCATCTATGCTGTAAAATATGTGAGTGAGGTAGAGTTCCTGCTATTTGAGCTGTTTGGTATTCAGTAAACATTTGATTAATGAATGCAATCTAACAACAAAGTTTAAAATCCTGTTAAATTCTCTGCATGAGAAAGGGCAGCACTTTTCAATTAAGAGGTTGTTCTCTCACACGGACAATATTTAATTTTTGTTCATTTCTCACAGGACACACTACAGAATGTTGGTCAGATTTTCAAAATAGCAACTTCTACATATAAACGCTATCTTCTTTACATTAGATAGTATTTTTATTATTATATCTTCCCAGAGAATTTTAAGAACCACCCTAGTATTCTTTTTAGGTTTAGAGGCAAAAATAGGAACCGAGGTAATTAAAATGAGCTAGAATTTATATGCAGCTAAATGGGTGAATGTGGAACTGTGGTGTCACAGTTGACTCTACTGCACACTGTCTGAAGAGTCCAGGGAATTCTGGCTGCTTCTGTTGCCAAATGCCTGTATGACACTGGACCTGCCATTTTGCCTCTCGTGGATTTTAGTTACTAACTGAGGAGATAGGACTAAACAGTCTTCTGAGTCACTTTCCAGTTCTGGTAGTCCACAGTCTACTATTGAAATGCACCGTGGCATTCTTCACAGGATTAATAGTGGACAGTAACTAGTCTGAATACCTCAAAGCTAATTCTATGCAATCCCAGACCATCTTTAAATAAGCCTTGTTTGTTAATGATTTATTCAATTATGGTAGTCTTATAAAATTATTTTACTTACATAACCCACCTTCCCCTCTTTCCATGTTAGTTTGCTTTAAAATGGCATAGAATCCTGTTGCATCCTTAACTTACTCTGTGATCTGGAATAACTTTCTTAACATTTATGAGCTCATGTAAATCATCTGCACAATAGAACTTACTGTGTCTACTTCAAAAGAACTGTTAGGACACTTTTTATGTAGTAACACATGAGGAGGTCAAGCCAAGCTCGGAATGTGGCACCTGTGGTTCTCCATGAATCTTAATTTTCTTGCCCATAAAACTCTCCACTGCACTCTGAGATTCTTATTTCCATTTACTAAAAAGCAACAGATCACCCAGACTCTGGAATAATCAGTGACAAGGTAAATTAAACTCTAGAATTGCCCTATTTATTTTGTTAGTATTAATTCACCAAATATTGAGTACTTTAATACATATATATGTGATATTACATATATAACAAGTATGTATATGTGTCTTACACACTATATTGCTAGAAACATGTCTTCAGGCCTTTATATGTGACTGGGAAAGAGATCATCCTTTATATCTAAAACATAATATGTGCAAAAAAATAATGAAACATACTGTGTACTGCATGCCAACGCTATTCTGAAGTAATTGCCTATTTTTACTCATTTAATCCTCACAGCAATCCTATGAAGTTGGTATTATTTATCATTTCATTGTAGAATGATTCTCAAATGAGGAAATTGAAGTAGAAAGGTTGAGTAACCTAGGAAAGATTAAATACCACTAAGTATGGAGCCCTCAAGTGAATACAGAGAGCAGCTTCTGAGTTCATGTGCTTTGTCACTCACCACATTCGCAAATGGCCACTTAAAAATCACTTTAAAGAATCAGTTGCGCTAAGATGTTTCTTTTCTTTTACCAGATCTTTTCAACAGCATTTCTAGGAAGGGAAGGAGAGACAACTACTGTCAATCCCACTACCCTTACTAATCTTACTGAGGCTTGATGGCACATTAGATTTTGATACACCTTTCCTGCAGCTTAAGCCTGGGGGTGCAGGCGTGGGCAAGAGTGGCCAGGTGGGCAGTTAGAGTCTAGGGATTGAACAGATTCCATTTCCTGTCTGCACACGAGCCATTCCAAGTAATTTTTTTTTAACTGAAATATTTTCTGCCCTAATAAATACACGGTATGTTCTGCCTAAAGAAGCACCTCTAGTAGTAAAAGTGGCTTTTGGTTCAGCAGGAAAAAAACCAAACCAGAGTGGGTGTCAGAAGAAACTAAGGGGGGGAAGCATGAGAAAGGGCAGTGGGGTTGGGGAGCTTTTCTTCTGACTGTCCTATTAAAATGTGTGAGTGGAAGTTGGGAGTGGATTTCATGAGTAAATATGGAATTTTGCCACCAAATTCTTTCCTCCAGAGCTAATATTCTCATGGGATATTAATATGAATACAAAGGAAAAGGCCCTGGGTGAAGAAAACTGTTTTCCCTGCAGGGGCAGAGTTGTTTCAGGACGATGGTGAAGTTTAAGAGCTTCAGAGAGTGTCAGTAGAATATTAACCATTTTGTCATTAACAAACAGGAAAATAGGTTACAACCTAGAGAGTTCTTTTGGGAAAGTGGAAAAAGGGAATCATGTTAGCAACCTAGTCTAGAACCTTTTTTCCTGCTTAAGACCCTGTAAGCTTTACATGGCATATGGGCTTTTCCTCATCATTTTTCTGGATTAATTAAGGTCACTAGAATAGAAATCTGTGGTATCTGTGAATGCATCAGGATTTAGCTACATAGATAACACACTGGGTTGGTTCATATACATTTTATAAATCTCATCATTATGAATGAATCCTTTTATGATTTCCCTGAATCATTCTTTTGAAGCCTTCTAAAAGAGCCAGAAAAAAAAAAAATGAAAGCTTTTCTCAAGCAGGTTGACTTCATGGATAACTAAATGTCCAGTTTCAAAAACTGTTACTTATAAAAGGCCAAAAAAAAAAAAAAAGTTAGTATGAGCTATTTATAATTTTCCAAGATGGGAAAGGCAATAAATTACAAAATACTAGCGGAATATATAATTTTTAATAAGAACAGCTGTTATTTCACTAAGGTGTACAGTATTTTAAGTCTTGTTTTTCTGTATTGAAAGTGTTAATAAGTTCACTTGTCTTATTTAATTTTTCCATTCTCTGTGTGTTGTGATTTTTAATTGCTTAGTGTGGTTTTTATTCACTGTTTTTAAATGATGGGAACACCACAGTGTGCCTTTGGTCTACTTGTGCTAAAAAATAAAAAATAATGAACATTAAAATGTGAAATTATGCTGACCAACAGTATGTTCTTGACTGGATTCTTCAAGTTTGCATGATCACTTATTGGGGGATAATTAGCTAAACTTCAATTTCAGTTACACTGGATACTAATAAACAATATTCAAAATGTAAACAGGCCCCAACATGCAGGCTTTCCTTTGAGAAATGTTAAGCTGGGCACATATAATCAATTTAAAAATGAACTGGCATTTATACCAAGACTTCCACATTTTGGAAAATAATATCAAAAGCAGGTACCTCCAGGTATATTTTAGGATAAACCAGTAACTCTCTGATAATAAAGTAAATCTCTCAATGCTTTGAATATTTGGAACTTGAGGAATTGTAGTTAATTGCTTTTTGGAGTTAAATTATAATGAATGAGAAATGCATTGTGGCCTCACTGCTTTCAGCTGGAAATCTTTCTGAAATGAATAGATTTTCTTAACTAGCAAGAAAATGAATTTTGTCAATCTATTTTTTATGATTGAGACCTACCATATCTCAGGGACATAATTCTCAATGCCAATCATCATTGTACAATATAATAAATAGAAGATGAAGGAAATGATTGGACTCGGAATACTGGATATTCAGCCCCCACAGCATATGCTATTCTAGACCAGCCCAGTGCAAACTGCTGGAGGGCGTACAGAAATATGAGTTCTTTATTGTGGTTTACAATGTTTAGCAGTATCTTTGGCCTCCTTTTTGGAGGAGCAGAAAAAAACAGATGCACTTCCTGTGTTACAGGAGTATGGAAAATGGAACCAAGGAAGGTTATGGAAAATGTCATAGAGGGGGCATGTTACAAGTAGGATATCTGAAGTCAGGTTAAAGATCTTCAAGTCAGGTTAAAGGGTCCTTTAACCCTGTTGAAGGTTAAAGTGTCACCACTTTTACCAACAGGTGGTGACTGGTAACATTCATGAGAAAAATTTCAGTAAACTACAATCAGTGGCTGAATCCTGAAGATATTTTAAAGACAAATCCCATACCACAAAATTTCATCCTCAGTGACATTTTGCCATTTGTGATAATGTGGATGGAACTGGAAGGGATTTTGCTAAGTGAAATAAGTGAGAAGGAAAAAGATAAATACTGATGTGTGGAATATAAAGATGAAAAAGGAACAGAAAACTAAACCTAAACAAACCCTAGAAATATGACTGGAGAATCGAGCCTACCAGAGCTGGAGGGTGTAGGGTGGAGAACAAACAGGGGAGAAGGTGCAGTGAACTATGGTGCAGGATTACTGGTGCTTTGGTCTTGTGTGTGGTGTATTAACATATATTTGAAAAGATGTGAACCTGTACCCCTAAATCATATATAGTAAGCTAATATTACCTCAATAAAGATGACAATTTAAAAAAAATAGACAACTTCCACTTCTGACTCAGACCTAGACATAGCAGTAATGTCTAGGTCTCTAAGCAAACCATTTTCTCTTGCTGGGTCTTATAGGAAAAAGAAATCCAGATAAATTTGCAAGCATTTATTTTATGGAACCTGTGGTTTCTGAAGCCCTTATGCATCCTTGTTCATGCACTCTCAGAATTGTAATTCAATGAATTTTAGAATAGTGACTCTAGAGAGAAATAAATATTGCCCTCTTAAAAGAGCATTTTGATGTAACTCAAAGAGATGCAAGTTATAATCCTCCATATCCTGTAAACATTTTGACTTTTCCAACATTAGCCTATTTGACATTGAATGGGTGCAGTTTCTGTAGATATATTGCTTAGTGACTTCTTATGACCCATGAAGAAAATATCTCAGGATCTCTGTCCACCAAGGGTGGTTGGATTTTCTCAGTTCAGTGTTTTTTAACTTTGGCACTATTTGGCTTTTTTAACTGGATAATTCTTTGTTGTGGGAGACTGTCTTGTGTATTTTATATTTAGCATTCCTGCCCTCTGCCCTGTAGATGCCATCCCTTGCCATGTTGTAACAACCAAAAATGTTTCCAGACATTGCCAAATATATCCTGGGGAGCAAAATTACCCATGGTTGAGAAATACTATTCTAGCTCCATTATTTGTTTAGTTAATAATAGCTAGTATTTATGGAGATCTAAGTGCCATTCACTGTACTAAGCACTGTACTTACAAAATCTTACCAGGTAAGTGTCATTATTATTCCTGTTTTACAGATAAGGAAATTGAAACACAGAAGTGTTGAGCAAATGTGCTAAGATTACATAACTTTAAAGAGCAGAGTCAGGATTTGAACCAGAAGTTAAGATTTAGAATCTGTGCTCTCAGCCATGATGGTACATCTGATGTCCAGTGTTCATTTAACAATATGTTGTTAAAGACTTGGAAAGCATCTTTCTTTGCAGTGATTTAAAGATCATAAACAAACCCTAACAATGAAGGAAAGGCAGGAAGATTGATGTTTTGGCAACAACCATTTATTGAGGTCATACTATGGGTGGGGTGCTTCTCTTGAGATTTCCATATGTTATTTCATTTAATCCTCATAGTAGCCCTATATAATAAATAGATACTGCTCATTTTTTCTTATGGGAGAATGTGGCTCCAAAAAAACTAAGTAATTTTACCCAACATAAGAGCTGGTTTAGTAAGTGGCAGAAAAGGAATTTGACCCAGTGCATTTTAACTTCTAAATCCATGTTCTTCTATTTTACTTTATACCTTCTTCCAGTTTCAAAAAGATGGTGAGAGGGGCATTTTTAGATTCTCCACATATATCTGTTTGTTCAAATATCTTTCCCTGCCCAAAATTCAAATTGCTTGGAGTTAATGCTTGGGGATTTTGAGCTCTGATACTCTCCCAAAGCCTTCTTAGGGAGTCTAGTAAAATAGGCCCAGTTTAAGATCCTAGCTATGCCACTTTGCTGCTCTCTAAGCCTGGGAAGTCACATCCAACTGGTTTCTTTAGCTTTCTTTTCTGTGAACAAGGAGTTAACACTCACTTTGCAGGGTAAAGATTAGAAATAATACATGAAGTTTCTATTTTTAGTTGGTACAATGTTGCTCATTAAAATCCTAAGTCATGCATTTTGCCACTTTTGTCTTTTACTGCCTTCCTTTCAAAGTATTGGCAGTGTTTCTACCATAATTTCCCTTACCTCCATCAAGGATCTCTGGAAGCCTGCCATTTAGAAATTCATTAAGATTTGGTCTTAATGAATTAAACTTTCGTCTTGATTAAAATTTGTCTTGGGGGTAGATAGAATATTTGAAATCTTAGCTGAACATTTTCCTGAAGACTATTTTGGGCACCTGGTGAAGATAAGGAGGCAATGACTTCACAAGATATTTTCATACAGAACATGCAAAAATGGTTATTGTCAAAGATAGCATGCCCTGGCCTGTAGCGACAATAAACAATAATGAATATATAGCTTATTTTCAAATAAAAAAATAATTATATCACAGCCTAAATTGTGAATTAGATAGGTGGGATTTAAGCTAGAACTTATATTTTTAATTGTAGATATATGAACGCCTGTGTGCTCACACGTAATTGTGTGGGCGAAATATTGAGGAATGTAATTCTATAGGACAATGATGTAAACATTGAAACTCAAATATGTGAGCAGGTATCAATAAAGTTCTTGGAATTTCCAAAATGAGCCCCCCCCTAAAATAATTCCATGTTCCAATGGATTGGTACCTTGCACAGTGACCAATTTAAGGGAGATATCATTTAAAAAGCTGATGGAGAAGAAAGTGTTCATATCTAGTTACCTTCGTGAGAATGTGGATCACAGTCTGAAGAGATTCCAAAGGTAATGTGATAATATGGCATGTCTACTCAAGGGCAACCAGTGGAAATGTTCTGAATCAAAAATAACTCAATGTTTGAGAATTCTGAGAGGACATTCAGTACATCTCCATCCAGAGAAAATGGGAAGGAGAGATGCATTAGTTCAGGATTTCAAGAGACTAATCTTAGTATGTTATAAATTTACTGTTGAAAATGTTAACTCTCATTACTAATTGAATTTCACAGAAATAAAAACGTCAGGGAAAGCTGATATTTGTTTATTGGGCAGAAATCAGTTAAATTCAATTAAACATGATTTAAAAAAGATGTTTTTGCAGTCTCTTTATAGACCAATGCTATAAAATTCAATTACATTTAGGTAATAATGCTATCACATTCTGATTATCAGAAAAAGTCACAGTGAAATTCAAAAGTGGTATATTGGATATTGCCATTTCAGCAAATATCTTTATAATAGCAAAGTCTATGCATAGCTGAATGATTCCTAAGCTTCTCTTTTACTTTCACTCAATAATGAATGTAAGAAAATTTCACCCCAAGTACAGAGCTTGGAAACTCCCTTATCCTATTAAGGCAGTGATTAGCCTGAACATTCATTTGTGCTGTCAAGAAATGAAGATGAAATGCAAACAAAATTATCCTAGTTTTTACGACTCTAGTAGTAACAAACTAGAAATAAAAGGTTTTTTTTTTTCCAGAAAAACAACCTATAGCTTCAACTCTATCAGAAAAAAACTTTATGAAGAAAACAATGTAAAGAAGAAAAAAATCAGGTTAAGGGAAAATATTATTAATCTGGGCAGGAAAATAGCAAAGATAATAGTGGATTCATAAATTTTTTGAGGTGATTGATTTGGAAGATGAGGTAGGGTTCAAATATAGAACCTGAGTTTTCTTTCTGACGGTCTCATGCCAGGCACACAGCATCCTTCTAAAATAGGAGTGCATCATAGTTTGTAAAGTTTGCGTGGGAGTGAAGAGCCTTGATAACCTCTCTTACCATTCTAGAAGAGCCAAGACAAGCTATGTAAGGAAGATTCTCCAGGAAAAGGAGCTGCAAGAAGTTAGTTTCCATTGACCATCACTTTGGGTCACTGACAATACACACATGCATACCAAGGACACGTGCAGATGATTTGGGGAAGCTGGAGACATTAACCCTTAGTGCTGTTGAGTTGGGGAACACTTCAGAGGCCAGAGGCAGTAAGAGAACCAGAAGCCAAAATGAAAAAGAAGTTTGAACATAAAAGGACGCATGGCCGACTCAGGGTTTGGGATTCTCTTTCATTCCACTGCCTGTCTAGCTGGCTTCTGCTGTTGCTGCAGGTATGTACAACCCTGAGAGGACAAGAGGGCCTGCTGAGTCTGGGGTCAACTTTTCTGTGTTTATTTGCTTACATTTTGTGCCTTTGCAGCTACTCTCTAAACAGATTAAATTCTAATTATGAAGACCAGCATTTCAGTGTATTCTATTTGTTTACTGTGCACCTGCTACAGGAGTCTACTGTTAACATATGAACTCTCAAATACTTTTTTTTAAGATTTATTTTGTTTATTCATGCATACAAGAACTGGGGTACATACCAGAGGTGCAGGGGTGGGGGGTAAGAGGATTCACCAGAGACAGAATGGGGAGCAGAACAGGAAGACAGACTGAAATACACTGCTGAGGAGAGCAGCAGGCGAGAAAGGAGAGGTTTCCTGTGCCAGGGATCAAACTCATGCCTCAGTGGCTGGCGATAGCTTGATAGTGCTGAGACTAACTCCTGCACCACCAGGGAGGCCCCCCAAATACATATTCTTTAGTGGAATATGTGATAATCATTGGCTTCCTCTCCTTCTCTCTATATGGGGAGAAGCTGGGATGACACTCTGGTGTCATCTGTGAGGCAGGCCTGGCACCCTCCACGGACTATTTGGCAAGGTCACTGTGATGCTACATGAGCCAGACTTTTGGAGGTCTCCTTTGGAAGAAAGGCTCAGCAGTGTTCTGAGGTGCCAAACATTGAATACATTGCTGTAAATCTCTCTAAGAAATATATTCATGTGAGAATGAGAAAATAGTTACACTAATGGAGGAGATATTCCAAATTCTGAAAGAATTGTCTCAGTTCCTTTTCATCACTCTTGGAGTGATGCTTTGGGTTAAGTGATGAGCCAATCACAGCAGAACCAAGTATGGAGATGGTATTCAAGGTCAGCTCTTTCTCTATGTTTTCATGTCATTTGTGTCAAGATTTCTAGCCTATTTTACGTGTTATCATTTTTTAAATGCTGAAAAATAATAAAAATAAAATGCTGGAGGGTGGGCAGAAATCTCAAATTTCATTCTTTGCTACTTCCAATATTAATCTAGTGATTATTCTGCAAGTCTCAGTTTTAAATGACCATCAATGCTAATATGTCAAATAAAAATACAACCTAAGTTATTTATTGTTTGTGTTGAGGATGCGGACATGAAATGCAATGCTTTACTTTGGGTGGTTTTAAAATAAAGATCAAGGAAACTGATAGATGGTTTCAAAATACAGTGGTATTGCCTGACATGGTGAATCAAAGGGGCTTGTATTACCTTCCACCTACTATAAGATTAATTCCTAGCTTATTTACATGTATATTAGATGGAGGTAACTCACTGAAAATTATTTTAGAAGGGAAGATTTTTGGAACTATCAGATGATTGAGACTCGGTAAAGGAAAGATTATCCTTATGATTGTCAACTTGTTCCTTAATCTCATGGCTAAAGAGAATCATTAATTAAAAAGCACTAAAGAATGTTACAATAATAGTCCTGATGACTTGGGGGAACAAGCCTAATGGGTTTGCTGTGTTCCACTATGGGAACGTGACAGCTCTGGATGTCATATCCTGAAAATCCTCCCAGACCTGGTCTATTAACTTTATCACCCAGGAAGGGGAATCCCAGGAATTCGATGGAGAAGTCACAGAATTAGATTTAGGCTATTGTCAAGATTGTGCCTTTTATTTGGAGGGAGGGAGTTTACAGGTGTTCAATTAGTTATTAGTAACCTATGGATAGTATCTTTTCTACAATAATTCCTTCTCGGCTCTCAAGTCATCAATAATGAACAGGAGGACTCTGCTGAAAAATACTTCTTAAATGTAACCTACATGAACGTGGACATAGTTTTGTTTTGGAATTTCTCATTGCATCTTTGCATTGGTGTTTATTTATAACTGCTCCAAATCATTTTAGAAGCATCCAAGTCATAAATCCTAAATAGCAAATGTTTTTAATTGAGTTAATGTGTATGTGTATCTTCATATGTTTGTGTGTTATGTAGATATGTTTACGTGTGTAGGAACAAACATATTGATAGTCATTTTTATATTACTAATCATCTTAGCTTTTCTTACATAACACACACGTACTGTTGCATATTTGCATGCACCTTTTTATTTTCTGATCCAATGTCTGATAGATTATCTTATTCTGAACTTCATAATCACTCAGCACAGAGATTAAGTGACCTGCCCAAATTCATACTTGGTAAATGGGAAAGCCATGACTTGTAATGCCATTTCCTGATTCCTAGTGAAGAGTTCTTTCCACTACAACAGCTGTCACTGGGTAGTAGGAAGGTGAGGGGAAGAAACTGGTTTAGGTTTGCCTGAGAATTATTGATGGTGATTGAAAAGTCAGCCTGCAGTTACTTTCTAAGTCAGCTGATCCAAGGCAGTTAGCCCTGTGTGTGATTGATTGGCTATGTGTAATAACTTTGACAAGTTCTGCCTATATTATTCTATATTCCACCATCACCCTGTGCTCTAATTCTTTTGTTACCTATTTCTTTTTACTTTATTTTTGATAACAAAGCCTTTCACAACTATTCATTACACTAACAATAAAAATACTGATGCAAGATGCCCCATTGTTGAAGGTGTGCATAACTAGACTCTTACTCCAATTGCCAAAATTAGCAAAACTTTATAATGAGAAAATAACAGTGTTATAAAATTCAACTTCCCACAGTTACTGTTAGCAAAAAATAAATAAATAAAATAAAATAAATGGAAATTGGTGGTTATGGTTACAAAATTGACACTTTTATTTCAAGGTTAAAACTTGGTGAACCACCTCACTTCTTTTTTTAGATAGTCTCTTTTGAGATCTCCATTTCTTTATCCTACTTATGGTTAAAGCTAATTACAGAGATAAGGCAAATTGAAAGGTCTTTGTATTATTCAACCAACCAGCACTCATTGGCAAGGTTAGTAAAACAAAAGGAAAACTGCTACTTCCCTACAAACAACAACATGGCCATAATCAAAACTAACCAAATTGACAATTAAGCATTCTCTATTCAAACTCAAAATATCATTACCAAATAAGGAGCCATGGAAAAGCCCTTGGTAATAACCTTGGTGTGATCATGAGTATTCAGAAAGTTCAGCCTCAAACATCAGACTTACATATTTAAAAATCTATCCTTTAAGGTCTTAAAAGCAATTTTCACAATTTTTTTCTTGAAAAATAAGGTAAAAGCATGCATTTCATGGGGGTAGAAGTTGAGATGTTTTAACAAAAAACACCACGACGCACAGATGGAGTGGCTTACATAGATAGAAATGTATTTCTCATATTACAGTCCTGCCAGTCCAGGTGGCAAAGTGGATTGACTCCTCTAGGTCATTAAAGGACGCAAGTTCCTTCCGTTCTACTGCATCGCCATTCTTAACGTGCTGGTCAGCATTGCTGAAGCTGGGGCGCTACTACTCTTGTGCTACAGTCCATAGAAGAAGGGATAGGAGACGGTCCAGGGTAAGTGTCTTTAAGGAAATGGCATAGACATGACAGATGTCAATTGCACTCGTCTCCATTGTCTGGAATTTTAGCACATGTACTTATCTTTAAGGGACACTGGATTGTGCAGCCTGTAGGTGGGAGGCCATGTTCTTATGGAATGGGGTGAAAGAAGAAGTTTGGAGGGTGGAAGGGTAAGTTCAAAGATTAAAAGAAAGTGAAAAAGAAGGGGTACTGTGCAACATCTAGCAGTATCTGCCACAGCCATGATATACAAAGTAAAATGCATTTATTCAAGCAGGAATAGTACCCACAATGACTCATCCATCAAATGCACTCAAACATTTAAAAACTGAGTTAATGCTGGAAATGCTTGTTTATTTACAAGTGGTTCTCAAGTTTTCTCCATTTATGTATCACTTCTTTGAGGTAAAAATTGTACAGGTCGTTTAAACTCTACACAAAGATTTAACTGTGTTCCTGTTATTGTTTTTAACGAAAACACATAAAAGTGACTTCTGGGTGTTTTTTAACACGAGTAGATTAGAGAGGCATGCCATTTCTTCTGACATTGTTGAAGAATGAGTTTTTCTAAAAGTTAACCTTCCCAATAATGGAAGCTTACTCTTTTAAATTATAATGTAAAGCTGACTTAATATCCTCATTTGTGTGTATATGTATGAGTGTATATGTAATAGTTACTAACTGACTTACATAGTTTTCTGCCTCCTTAAACACAATGTACTGAACACAGTTGAAGTCATTTATACTTTCATTCAATGTACATATATTTGGCACCAATTATTGTGCCAGTGATTACATGAAGCTCTGCATAGGGTTTTAGATTTAATCTTCCCAACAGCCAGAGAGATAAGACAAACTTTCTGTTTGACATATAAGGAAACTGAATGTCCAGGAGGTTAGGTAACATACTCAAGGTCATGTAACCAAGCTTAGTTTTAACCCCCCGACTCTGCTTTTCAGTCTACAACTGTCAGTTTCTTTCATTGAACAAATATTTATTAGGCAACTTCAACAGTCAGGCAGTGAGTGAAATGTTCTTATATTTTATTTAATCTCATGAAGCAGATATTGTTTCTCTACTTTATAGGTGATGCTGCTGTGATTCAGAAAGGTAAAATATCTTACCCAAATTGCAGGGCAATGAGTAAAACACACAGGATTTATGTCTAGAGTGGTGTTTTTCCTACTCAGAACCTGCCTTGCCTTCTGTTTTATGAAGTCACTGCTCCCATTTTGCTCCCACCTTAGAGACAGCGCAGACACAATTTACCTTCCTTTCCCCTGCATTTCCGTCTTCTGACTTGACATAGCCTGTCAGCTCTATTGCAAAAACACCTCTCTAGTCCACCTTCCAGTCTTGCTGGGGCTTTGTCATTTGGGGCCTGGAACTGTTTCCTAACTGATCTTTCTGTAATCATTTCAAGTTATTCTTCTGTGTCTTAACAGGCTGGCAGCATTTGGAGCGGGGAGGGACAAAGGAAAGATTCAAAGTCCAAGTAGAGAGAGGCCTAGAGGGCCTTATGCCTAAATGATGCAGCCACGACCCACGGGTAGTCTCATTTTAATTTAGAGCCAGGTTCAGAGAAGGTGGGCAAGTATATGGAGTTGTGTACATGCTACATGCATGGGGTGCATTATAGGGGATCCATCATCATATGGTGAAGATAGGGGTGGAATGACAAGGAGCTACTGCTTGGGGGGCTCCATAGTACCCACTATTCAAAGCAAACTATCTCTATTTCCTATTCTTACCTAACTTACTGCTGATCTTTACAAGTAAGTATTCTAGCTGATCTTGCTAATCTGGCAATAATGTCTGCCTGCTGTTTTCAGCAAATACTGGTTTCCCAGTATGTGCCTCATACCAGGACTTTTGCCCTGGGGAGAGACCCCCTGCCTGCTTGACCAGCAGGAACTCTGGGCACAAAAACAATATCCCTGAGAACAAGGAGGGCTGGGGAATCCAAATCCTTTCTTACTCCAAGCTCTATGAGTGGTACCCCCCAAATAAACCGAAGCTTCTAATCACATTTTTTCCCATGTTTAAAACATCCCATTTGTTCTTTGATCTTCATAAAATTATATCTTAGTTCACTGCTTTGGCTATGAAACTCTTCTGAATTCAGCTGAAGTCTCATCTCTCATCACTCAGCTCCCACCCACCCCAAACTCTATCCATGCTTAATTCGTTGTTACTTTCCAAATCCATCTGCTTTTTCATGCCTTTGTACTTTTGTACATAATGTTCTGGTGACCTAGAGTAGCTTTTCTCATTTTATTCTGCCCTAAAACGTCTACCCTTTGAAGATTCAATTATAAAATTAGAAAGTCACGTCCTCAAGGGAAGGTGGTCACCTTCTTTGCTCCCACAGTGCTCTCTTGTATCTTTTGTGCTATCACAACTGTGTATTTACATGTCTGTATCATCCGAAGAATGTTCTCCTTGACAGCAAGAACCACCTGGCCTTGCATAATGCCTGGCACATACCAGCCGTTCAGCAAATGTTTGACTGGGAACCACGGACTAAAGACAGCTACTAAGCAGCATGAGGCAGTTGTGATGTGGTGGTTACTTAACAACAAAACAATCAACTGTTTTTGAACTCTTATTCTGGCTGTTTCTTGGCACTCTAAGGGGATCTAGAATGAATAAAATCATCTTTGCCCTTAACTCTTTGCCCTAGCTTAAAATTTAATTAAGCATCGAAGACAGATACTTTAGAAATTAGAGTATTTGAGTCCCTTCTCAATTACTAGTTCTCCTTAGGCTGTCAAGTCCTTAAAGATGGATTTTTTCTCTTTGCATCCCTAGTTCCTTTCATTGTTTACATAGTAGGTTTTTAAAATCTGTGTTGAAAGATGAGTGCATAACAAGTTTTCAAAAATATAGAGAAATTATGTTTTAAGTACAAAGTAGGCATCATTGCCTTTATAGGTACTGTTGAAGATGAGTTGAAGACACAGGCACTGAAAGATTTGGGTCCCTCTGAGATGTTAGAAGGGCTTAAGAAAATTGAGAAGCTTTAGAATTTATGTCAAGGATATAGAAACAAATATGAGAAAATGTGTTGTATTAAAAGTATTAAATTGAATTGCATTAATTGAAATTAATTAATTGAAATTGTAGTATATTAATCTTTTAGTGCCATCTAGATGTTGCCTAATAAACCATGCCAAATCTCAGTGTCTTATATCAGTAAACACTTATTTTCATACTTCTAAGTCTGCCTCTTTAGAATGCTTTAGTCATGTAGCTTTGTTTTTGCTGCGGGTCTCCTGAGTTTGGGTTTATTCCAGGTTGTGGTTGGGTTCAGATCTGCTCCATGTTTCCAACTTTGTGGTGTCTTGGGGAGGGATTAATGTAATTTGGGTGTGAGAGAGACATGAATAATTGTGACCCAAAGGATGGGCTTTCATTATGGATCCATTCACCATTCATAATTATTCATACCCTCCCTTTGTTACAATTATACCTTTATAACCCTTGCCACATGAGTTATACCTTTATACTCTTTGCTAGAGTGGACGAGTATATCTCCCAGCTTCATTGGTATTGGCATTGACCACGTGGTTTGATTCCATCAATGGAATCTTGGCAGAAGTCACCAGTATGCCATTTTTAGGCTGGAACCTCAAGAGACATCATGTATTTTTCTGTTCACCCTCTTGGACTCCTGCTCTTTGTCATAAGACGAACATACCCCAATAGACTGCTGGTCCAAGGAGGATAGGAGATAATGTGATATAAACTTGTTTCTGGCCCAAAGCTTGGGGCCCAACTATAATTGAAGCATCTATGTCCCTGCTAACCCTCAAACCAGTGAACAAGAAAAAATACCCTATTGTTTTAAGACCCTAGGTTTGAAGAAGTAGCTGACCAATAAGGTGTGGAAGTGAACAAAGACAAGAAGTTATGTTAAAGAAGAGGCTAAGGATTTATTGAATGGTGGTATGAATGAGATGGAATGATGAGATAAAGAGACTAATAAAGAGACAGCAAGTAAGAAAGGGTCAAAACTGAGTAGTCAAGGTTGAATGCTGGTGCCATTGGGTAAGAGGAAAGTCAAGACAGACTAGCACAAAAACTATGGAATATTTGTGATGAATGAGATTTTGAGATTATTTGGAAGACTGCAGTCTCTGAGGCAGAATTTACCCACCTACTTTCTCTAACCCAGCCTCTCATCAGCCTTTTTTTTTCAACCATCACAAATCTTTTTTAAAGATTTATTTATTTATGCATACAATAACTGAGGGTTAGGCCAGAGGTGTGGGGGGTGAGAGGATTCACCAGAGACAGAGTGGGGAACAGAACAGGCAGATTGACTGAAGTACACTGCTGAGGGGAGCAGTGGGTGAGTCAGGAGAGGTCTACTGTGCCATGTGGGTTGCTCCCTGGCTGGCCAGGGATCAAATTCATGTTGCAGTGGCTGTGGACAGCTTCACTGGTTGAATCTTAACCCCTTGTGCCACCAGGGAGGCCCCCTAATTTTCGTTATTTTTTTTTCATTGAAATAATGTGGCATTATAACCTTCCTTATATATATTCCAGATATAGATCATTATCAATCATTGTTCACCAATTAGGTCCAGTTCTATTCTTCATCATGCAATTTATCCATTTTACCCAATTTACCTAACCCCCGCTTCTCACCAACTCTTTAATTCAAGAACTCTTGACATAGATCAACAAATCAACTGTCCCGGCAGTCATCCAAACAGGGACTAAGAATGGCAGCCTCCTTTTTCCACAGACATCCTCCATTCTTCAAGAATAGTCTCTTCTTACTTTGATGTGTGGTCAGAGGAGGTAGTAGGGTGTCTAGGGTTCCCTCAGGCCAATAAGTCAGCATCAGCATTATTTTTTTAAAGGTTTTATTTATTTTATTTTTTGTTCTACCAAAAGATAAGATTTATTTTTATTGTTATTTTTTATTTATGTATATTTTGTCACTGTTCATTTATTTATTTATTTTTAAATTTTTTTTAAAGATTTATTTATTTATTTGTTTGTTTGTTTGTTTATACATACAAGCACTGCGTACAGTCAGAAGCGCGGGAGGGTGAGAGAATTCACCAGAGCCAGAGCGGGGAGCAGAGCAGGCAGAAGGACCGAAGTACACTGCTGAGGGGAGCAGCGGGCGGCAGGAGAGGTCTGCACGCCATGTGGGACCCTCCTCCGGTGGCCAGGGAGCAGCCGGGGATCGGACCAGTGCCACATAGGCTGTGGGCAGCTTCACAACCCAGCGCTCAACCGCTGCACCACCAGGGAGGCCCTATTTTTAAATTTTTTATACTCAATATATTTTTTTAATTTTATTTTAAAAATTATTTTATATAATTCTTACATCATTTTTCATTTTTGCAGAATGTATGCAATTTCATTTTGGTTATATTCCCCATACAATTCCCACCCCTCTTATTTGACCCTAATCCCTTTTCTCCTCTCCCACTCCCCTCCGTGGGGTGTCTCTGGTCTATAGTTGCTTGTTGATTTTTATTTTAACTTTGTTGCAATTAGTCTTTTTCCTCGTCCCTTATTTAGGTTTTCTAAATTCCTGCTATGAGTGAGATCACTTGTAATCAGGGAAATGCAAATCAAAACTACCATGAGATACCATCTTACACCAGTGAGAATGGCACATATTCAAAAAACTAGCAACAACAAATGTTGGCGAGGTTGTGGGGAAAAAGGAACTCTCCTGCACTGCTGGTGGGAGTACAAAATGGTCCAGCCACTATGGAGAGCTGTGTGGAGATTTCTTAACCTACTAAAGATGGAGCTTCCATATGATCCAGCAATTCCACTGCTAGGTATTTACCCAAAGGACACAGAAACATCAATTCAAAAGGGCACCTGCACCCCTATGTTTATAGCAGCACGATTTACAATAGCTAAGCTATGGAAACAACCCAAATGCCCCAAAATAGATAGCTGACTGAAGAAGATGTGGTACACATATACCATGGAATATTACTCATCAATAAAAAAGATAAACACCTGCAATTTGCAGCAACATGGATGGAGCTGGAAGGGATCATGCTCAATGAAATAAGCCAGAAAGAAAAATAAAGATTTTATTTATGCAAGAGCCGGGGTACAGGCCAGATGCACAGGAGGGTGAAAGGATTCACCAGAGACAGAGCAGGAAACAGAACAGGCAGATCTACTGAAATACACTGCTGAGGGGCACAGTAGGCGAGACAGGAGAGGTCTGCTCACCATGTGGGTTGCTCTGAGGCCGGTGGGGATCGAACAGGCACTGCAGAGGCTGTGGACAGCTTCACAGCACTGTGCTCAACCGCCTTTGCCACCAGGGAGGCCCCAGCATCAGCATTCTTGATTGTAGTGTGATCTACCAAAAGAGAGGTAAAGTCTGATTGTTGACTTTTGTCTGCCTAGAGCTGATAGTTGAAGCTTTGAGGATTCTCAGAAGGAGTGAATATAGGGAGAAGCATTGAATTGTCAGACAACCACATCTGACAAATAGAAGGACGTGGCAGAGGCAGAGAAAGGGCTGAGAAAGAGTTTTATAATGAAGAGACACTTCCAATACTCTTGTTTTGTGTATCAGAAAGCAGAAGAAAAAGAAGGCTGAAGCTGAAAGATTTGCTTTAGGTCACACAGCTGACTTGTGGCAGAGATTTTAACTAGAATTCCCAACCACCTGGCTGCTTGTGTGACTGGTGAATTTCCAGAGAAGTAAGAGGAGCTCTGCATTGCCCTCTAGGAGGAAATCAAATAACTGTGCTTGTAAAATGAATTAAATTAGTGTTACCCAGGACCCCTGGCCATCACTTTGCCCAGAGGGTGTGTCTAAAAAGACAGCTGAAGTAGCCTGGTTTTGGAAGAGCTGTTTACTAAGAAACCTGTGCTATTTCAGGTTGGATGTTGCTGCCACCACAAGTCTGATTACCAGGTAGGTGAAGTTGGGATCCTTGGAGATTCACTGATTTAAAGAATTATAGCAATGGCTGATGAAAGAGTTCTCCCATACAGTAAAAATGACTTCCAAGGGTAGTTTTCACTCAGAGACTATTTAAAACCATGGATTATAGCTCCCTTACATTCTACTGTATGTTTAACATAGAAAGCCTACAGATGAAACTGCCATAAATCATTTTGATGCAAAAAATTATTCTGAATTTCCTTTCTTCAAATAGCTGAACTGGACAATGATTCTTTGATAACATACCATTAGAGAAACTGCGAGGAAAGGGAACTGTCTGGTGACGACACCTGTCCAATCCCCTCAATTTCTGTATCAGAAAGTAGAAGCAAAAGAAGGTTGGAAAATTTGTTTAAGGTCACGCAGCTGTCTTAACTAGAATGCCAATTCCCTGTCTGCTGGTGTTACTGGTGAATTTTCAGAGATGTATTTTTCAGGTATTATGATTCATGGGTGTATCCTACTAGCCTATCTAAACCCTTATGAAAGGCAAATTGTCAACATCTATCACATTTTAAATGCATGCATTTCCTTTGACCCAGCAAGCACATTTCTAGGGATTTATCTCCAAATTAACTTTGCTTAACTACCAAGTGATTCTGTTTGAGCAGCTACCAACTGTTTGAACAACAGAAGATTGAGGATGACCTAAATGTCAATCAGTTGGGCAAATATTCAATTATGGTGCATCCATAAAGTGGAATGTTATGCACCTGTAAAAACAAAAATAACAGTTCTTTATGTAATGATGTAGAAACTATATGTTGCTGGGAAAAAATCAAGGTACCTAGGGGTACATAGAGTATGCATCCTTTTGTGCAAGAAATGAGGAAAAATATGTTAGTATTTATATACACAGGAAGCAAATAAATGTAGTTACCTGCAGATGGAAGAAGGCAGGACAGGTGAGTTACATGTGGGGATAAACCTTTATTGCCCATCTTGAGATATATTTTGTGACCCGTGTGAATGTGTAAACTATTTAAAACGTTAGAAAACAAAGTGATCACTTTAGGCACCTTTGTTTTTTTCACTAGAGATGGAGTTCTGTGTTTAATTACTAGATAATTACTCATTTGTTTGCTGATTACTCATTGAAATTGTTGATGTATTGGAGAAAGTGCTAGACTTAATTGTCAGGTGTTTCGAATCTGGGCCCGTCAATTACTAATAATATGATCACAGGGAACTCTCTTTCCATCTTCAGAATTTAGTTCTTGTGAGTAAAATGAGTTAAGCCATAGGATTTCTGTTCTAGTTCTGAACCACTCTTTCCTTTAGCAGATGATTAGGGATTGCAGCATTTGAAATTTCCCTTCAGGAAACCTTTTTAGGAATACTAGTCCTGTTGCATTTGGCATCAGGATGCTTTGGTTGTAAGTTACTGTAACTGGCCTTGGTTAGCTTAGGTACAGAGTAGCTGACAAAGACAAAAAATTGCTGGAGGACCAAAGAAGGAGGCTGTGTATATTTCTCCCAAGTTACCTCTCCTGGATTTCTCTCAACTTGCTTATGTGATTGTGTGTCTCTGATCCAGATCTGAATTCCCAGAAGAAAAAAAAAACACCTTATTGTTTCAACAAGGTCTTTCAACCTTGTAGTTGGTTGGAATAAATGTTCCATGCCATGCTCACATACAAGTCCAAATCATCAAAATAGTTTGTGTAGAAACAATGAACACTAAGGTAGCATGTATAATTGCTGTTAAGAAGAAATTACATCTCAAGCCACTGTGTCTCTGCTGTATCTACAGTTGAGGGGAAAATATTGCATGGGTTGGAGGACAGTTCTTATAGGTAAAAGCATAACATTTACAGACATTCAAAATTATGACTTGATATTGATCATCTCATGAATGTTTCAATATTTCTTAAATTCATCACATCACTTTTCAAAGGACTTACCATGTAACTCAGAGTTTTTATATAGAAGTTTTCCGTCATTAAAGCATTTGACTTTTTACTGGGCTTGTCTGATTTTCTGCTTGGTGTTCATTCCTGCAATGGCTACTGTTCCAGTTCTTACTGGAGGGCCCTATAGAATTGCTATAGGAATTGGAAGCAGTCTCTCTGACCAACCAATACTATTCCTTCTCTCTCTCTCTCCATCTCTCTCCCTCTCTCTCTCTCTCTCTCTTTTTCCTTCTTATAGTTTGAATGTTAATTCTACTGTTTCTCCTCAGTATGCCCAAGGTATATGCAGCATGTCCACACATGATTGGAATTGTGTGTTTTTACGTCCTGTCTGCATGTTAGACATTGCTACAGTCACTTGGGATTTCTGGTGCATTTTATGCAATTGTGCCTGTTGTCATTCTGTTATTTTTCTGAAGGATCCTCTTGAGACCCAGAGGTCTTTATCTCCTTCTGCTTATGGTTTCTTGATTTGATGTTGTTTGGTCTTTGTTATTTTCAACTATCCCAGAATCTCTCTTCCTGTCTCTCCCACATCCTTCCTCTTCTCTCCTCCCCGTTCATCACTATCTCTTCTTCCTTCTTTCTTTATTTCCTTCGGAATCTTTTTTATTCATTCCCCAATTCATTCTCTCAGTAGGAATTTGGGGGACTACAGGTTTCTAGACCCTGGGAAGTCAGAAAGGAGTGTATTTTTCCCTTTCATAAAGTGATAAAAGAAGTGAGCCATCTTTGTGGTGATGTGAAGGACACTCTGAAAACTCAGAACAGTGTGTGATAGCCACTAAATATAATAATGAAAAAAATACTTGATGTTACTATTATTTTAATCAATATAACACCGAGCATCGAGTGTTTTACATTGTAAAAAGAGATTAGAATTTTCAAGACTGCACAACCATTGTCCGTACTTTGTTTCCTTCAAACTCAGCCTCTTGGCCTGTGGATAATCAGAGTCTCTATTCCAGGTGCAGATGGCTTTATTATTCTCTTCTCTTCTTGTGTCTGCTGGATAAACATCATTTTTCTAATGTTTGTTTTTGAAGACTATTATTAATATATTTTTTACTTGTTCTGTTTCCTTGAAAATTAAAATCACACTGCTGTCCTTGACTTAATGGTAAATTGATGTAACAAAAAGTCACAGATCATGAGCTCTGGTTGGGGTCCATCTATTCAAAAATATGATTATACATTTCTATAAACCAACTGTGCTTTTTCTCTACTTCTTGATGTCCATGAGGATTTTGCCTTTTCTCTTCTCTCTTTTCAATCACTGGATGGAAATTTTTCAAGTGTTTTAAAACTTTTTAGTTTACCTCTTCACTGATAACCTCCTTCTTCATAGATATTTTTAATACATATAAAAGTTCTGGCATCTTTTACCTGACACTCAAACATGTTTTAATTGTTTCCTGTCTTAGCTGTTACTTTTCCCTTCACTGTTGTGTAACTGTCTGATTGTTAAGCTTTGGGAGACAATTTCAGCTACATGCCATGTGAACAGAAACAATAGCTCTTTACATTTCATATGGCTTCTTATTTCCTTGTATATCCTGTTCATTTTCTTGATTCATTAATTTTTCATATGTTTATTCCAAAGAGCATGTCATCCTAATGATATTTAAAGAGGGAGTTTTTAAAGGTTGTGCCCCAACTATGTTCAGACTTCTCTAAATATTGCACAATTTCCTAGAGACAGAGCTAGTATCTTTTCCCAATCTTTCATATGCTTTCTCTAGAAAGAAGGCCAAGCATATGCAATTCCAAACATTTGATGTTTGACCAGCTGCTGTTAATATACATCTATGGGGTCTTCCAGCTTAGGTCTCAGATCCTTTTAACTTCCTGTACTGGTAGGACTCACCTCCCCTAGAGGCCTAGAGACCATCACTTCCTCTTCATATTCCAATTTATTATTGCAATAAAACATCATTTATTTTTCTTCTCTCAGAGTTAGAACCCTAGCCTTGAGCATTCATTGTCATTTGTTTTGTATTACCTTTTTATTTGTACTTTTTCAAATTTAGTGACTATTATTTCAAATTTAATGACTTTTAAAACTTTGGAATATTTTTTTCTGTCTCCTTCTGTTCTTCTTTCTGCCTTGTTCTACTTGACCGAATTGTTTACTCTTGAACTCATCACTGCCAAACGGTATGAAGTTATTAGTGCACTAGGACACTAGAGAGATAATTCCCTGTAGTTTAGGGAGAAATAAGTATCCAATGCTTAGCCTACCATACAGTATACAGAATATTTAGATAAAAGTAAACCAAAACCAACAACAGCAAAAAGCCAACTCTTCTTTGAGCATTTCAGAAAAAATATTCTGAATTGACCCCTGTAGGCATTTCTGTTTCTAATTAGTGTCCCACCTATAATAATCAAGTTTTCAAATTTGCTTATGAAGAGAAAGAATATTTGAATGTCTCTTATATGACAGGTAATACTCTGGGAAGTTTACAGTCTGTGTTAGAATTCATAACCATCTTATGAAATAGGTATTTCTAAATCTAATTTGCAGACCAAATCACTGGACCTGGTGAAATGGATGAAGGTCGCCTAGCAATTTTTGCCGTTCTTCAAAGTTTTTGTACATTGTTCTATGATTTTAAGGATACATCAATGTGTATACGGATGTGTGTACATAAATATATATATATTTGTGTCATCATTGGATCTGAAAATCGAGCCCTTTTAAATGATTCTGAATTGATAGCTTGCCTACGTCTTTGTAGCTGTATCTCCAGTTTAGTTTCCAAGGGCTCAAAGGCAATATGAAAAGCAATAATTCTCAAATTGAACAAATAAAGATCAGAAGTGATATATCACATAGCAGCAGACTCCAGAGGCATATCTCTTCTATTTGACAACTCACATCTAATAAAGACAATGCCTAATTATTTTTAAAATACTTTGGTTGGAGGAGGGTGTTTGTTGTCTTGTGGATGCTGAGTGCTCATCTTTTCTGAAAGGGTTATTATGAAAAACAAAGTCAAAAAAAAGTAGAGATTCTTTGACCTGGAGGCAAATTATTTATTCTCCTCAGATTGGGTTTTGTCTTTGTGTTTTTAACCTCTGCCTTAGTGTGTATTCTGCACAGATATTGACCAAACCATAGCTGGTGAGATGTGAAATTAGCTAATTTAAAGATTCACTTCTGATTCCCAAGATCTGCTCCAGGGCATTCAGTCATGTGCTTTAGGGCATAAAATAATCTCATGCTGAGGCATAGGAGGAAAAAAAATCTCTGCAGTAACAATAAATATTGCATGGTGGTTAGAAAATAATGTTCTTGAACATTTTCCAAATAACCACTTTTCAGTTACAAGGCAAGAAACTGAACTATGTGAGTTGTTATCTTACCATACAATGGGAATTCTCTAAGTTACTCAATATGTTATAAAGTGTTATCGGTTCAAATGTGAAATTCACTTTGCTTTTTTGAAACTAGCTTTTTGGATCAATGTGTTCAGCTAAAAAATAAATATCGAGCCCCCCTAGAAGAGTTTTGGTACATCCAGATTTTAATTTGTCCATGGTAATGAGGGAAAAAAGGAGATGGTTAGTCCTTGGAATGTCCAGTTGTAAAGAATGGAGTACTGGTGTAGAAAACAAGATAATTCCACCGGGGCTTTGATTGATCTGTCATTTGCATAATCAGGAGTAAGGGAGAGTCTTAGAGTATGTTCTTCCAAATAACTTTTATCTGTGTACCAGAAAACAATGAAACTGACTCAACACTTCCTGAGAATGTCTTTTCTACCCTCTGGCAGAGCTTCTAATAAGTGAAATGATCAGAAAACAGTGGAGGAAAGTAAGCAGAAAGAGAAACAAGGAATTTGGGTTAATTTCCAAACTGAATAATCAGCTTCCTACTCAAAAAGAGAATTGGCAAGGCTGTATGGAAGGTTCCATGATTCCTTCATCCCCATTGTGGCAGCAGTATGTGAGCTGGCAAGAGCGACCTGCAAATACTATGGATAAACCTAATCATTTCTCAAAGGCTCCTATTTAACTCACTATAATTTAAGATTACACAGCCCTACTTGCTCTGCATACATCCTCCACTGTGTTGAGTCTACAACTTTGCTTGAGAACCTAACAATCATTGCTCTGAATGGTGTGTTAACATGGAGTGCTTTGTAGTTGGTAACGCACTTGGGAATTTGCAAGCTTGGCCCCAAGGGGGTGGGGGTGGGGTAGAGGGAAATTTGTCTTCCTCCTTGAATCTTGGAAAAACTTGGCGAGTGGCCCATATCCCCTGATTTCCTGCTCCAACCTTCGTTTAATGAATAATAATAATTTTAAAAATCGTGCTGATTTGTGTTGCTCTAGGTTGATGGAGAGCAAAGACTGGAAGGGACTCAGGATCTTGTGTTCCAAACAGCCTGGACACGGGTATCTCCTGCTTTTCAAAAGTTTATGTTACACCACTTTGCTTTTATGAAAGACTTACATTAGTACCTATATTCACTAACTGAAAGGAACCTGAAGATATTTGCTTTTAGGGCAAAAGATTAAAGCTAAAATAGCATTCAGCATTTGTTTTGTAGCAGACTGTTATAGAGACAGTGTGTAGCCTGAACAGCGAGAGCCACCAACGAGCTCCTTCCCTGGAAACCACTTTATACAGAGTATATTTATCATAACATTCCTGCTTTTACTATCTTAAGAGTTATTTTTGATTTTATGTATCATTTGGTATGCTTTATTTAGGTTTTTTTTTTGTGGTGGGGGAAGGAACACTCAAAAATTTTTCTATATAAATTAGTGCAATTGCTTCTTTGCTTTACTGTCATTTCTATAAAAGGTATCATAGAAATACTCTACTCTTTGATAGTGGGGGACAAAATTTATACAGCAAGTCCTCATGTAATGTTGACATATAATAAAAATAAGTCCTATAATAACATATTTTTCAGTGTTGACAAGGATTATTTTTACCTCATCAACATTATAATGAAATGACATTGAACAAAATGATGTTTGTCAAGGATCTATTGTACTGTCCAACAGAGCAGATATTATCCAAATCCTTAGAAAACCTGCATCACTGTTATTAATATGCTGGTTTTGCATATGAGAAAATGGAACTCAGAGAATTTAAATGACTAACTCAGCTTCACAGAGTAAGTGTTCGAACCAGGGTTTGGACACAATCAATCTCAGGCTGGAGACCAGGATCTTTCCAGATACTATGTCATATCCCAGATTGATAAAAGAGGGGGAAAGGTTAGCACCAAGCAGTAGAATGGAACTCTGTCTTCAAGTAAAATGGTGTGTGGCATGTAGAAGCATAGACATTTCTGGAAAAATAAGAAAATGAATTAATTAGAAATTGGTTTCTGGATTTGTTTTCTCCTTTATACTTGCTAAAATTTTAAATAATGTACACTCATTGCTTTTGCAACTATCAAAAGAAGGAAAAAAAGACTTATTCTTTTCCCCATAGATGCAGAAATGCTTTCAGAAATTAAAAGAGTGCCTATAAAAACGTGCCAGATGAAAAATGTTCTTCAAAGGTCAAATTATCACCATTAGCACTGAGTCAGTTATTGTTGGTATAGCAGATTCAGTTCTTAAAATGGTCAATGTTACACAGTGACCTTGTAATTCTCTTTCCTTTGGTCTCTCCAGCTGTGATTGGACTTAATACTTGTCACCCATCCAGGAGAATGAGATGTTCTAACGAGTACAGAAATGTAAAGTACTCTTAGAGACTTGGATAAAAGGTCCTGGGAGTAGAGAATAGTGTTATAAGTTGCAAGCCAATACACATAAAACAATTATTGAATCCTAGCCCACACAGCTTTAAACACTTCACAGAGGTGGGAGAAGGGAAGGAAATTATTGCAATGTGCTTCCACAGACCTTGATATGTCACAATTGCATAACAAGAATGAGAGTCTGTAAAAGTAGTTTTTGTCTCTAAACCAAGAAGGAGCTAAGTCTAATCTTTGAAACTTAAGAATAAGGTAAGAGAAATATACAAAGATTCTTGAAATTTAGAAAGTGGAATTTTCATTATTAATGTATTTTTCCATCATTGTTTACTTTTGTACAATGTTTGATTTCTCCTTTCAGGTGTTGTCCCCATAAATTTACCACCACCAAGACATCCGTGACTTGTGTGCACTTCCCTCCTGTTTTGATCCCTCCTATAAGTGAAACCTTCTGATATTTTTCTTTTTCCTTCTGACTTATTTCACTGAGCATAATCCCTTCCAGCTCCATCTATATTGCTGCGAATGGCATAAGTGTATCTTTTTTAATTGCTGAGTAATATTCTGTTGTGTTTATATACCATGTCTTCTTGATCCAGTCATCTGGTTTGGCTCATTTAAGTTGTTTCCATATTTTGCTATTGTAAATGCTGCTGCAATGAACATAGTAGTGCAAGTATGCTTTTGAATTAATGTTTTTGTGTCCTTTGGGTAGATTCCTAGTTATGGGTCATATGGTAGATCCATTTTTAGTAATTTGGGTGTTCTCCACCCAGCTTTCCATAGTGCTTGGACCAGTTTGCATTCCCACCAGCAATGTAAAAATGTTCCTTTTTCTCCACATCCTCACCAGCATTTGTTGCTGTTAGGTTTTTTTTTTTATTTTTATTTTATGTGGGCCATTCTTATTGGTGTGAGGTGATATCTCATTGTGGTTTTGATTTGCATTTCCTTGATTATAAGTGATGTTGAGCATTTTTTTCATTTGCATGTTGGCCAGCTGCATTTCCTCTTTGGAGAAGTGTCTTTTTAACTCTCCTGCCCACTTTTTGAATGGATTCTTTATTTTGTTTTTGTGAGTTGTGTATGCTCTTTGTAGATCTTTGATATCAGTCTCTTATCAGTTTTACGGAGTGCAAATATTTTCTCTCAATTTGTGGTCTGTCTCTTCATCTTGGTTATTGTCTCTTTTGCTGTGCATTTTAGTTTGAGGTATTCCCAACTCTTTATTGCTTCCTTCATTTTCTTTGCTTTGAAGGATGAGTCTTGAAAGATGTTTCTGAGATGTATGTCATGGAGTGTTTTGCCTATGTTTTTTTCTATATAGCATATGCTTTCAGGTCTTACATTTAAGTCTTTTATCCATTTTGAGTGGATATTTGTGTATGGTGTGAGGTAGCAGTTTAGTTTCATTCTTTTGCATCTGGTGGTCCAATTTTCCCAGCACCATTTATTGAAAAGACCATTCTTGTTCCAGTGCATATTCTTTTCTCCTTTGTCATAGATTAGTTTTCCACATGTGTGTGGCTTTATGTCCAGGTTTCAGTTCAATTCCATTGGTCTGTGTGTCTGTTTTTGTTCCAGGACCATGCTGTTTTAATTATTATGGCTTTGTAATATAGTTTGATGTCTGGGCGTGTAATACCTCCATTCTTTCTTTTTCTAGTCAAGAATGCTTTGTCTATTTAAGGTTTTTTTGTAGTTCCATATGAATTTCATCAATATTTGTTTTTATTCTTTGAAGAATGCCACTGAGATTTTTA
This sequence comes from Talpa europaea, assembly GCF_964194135.1. Lineage (NCBI taxonomy): Eukaryota > Metazoa > Chordata > Mammalia > Eulipotyphla > Talpidae > Talpa > Talpa europaea. The sequence goes on from NC_140075.1 coordinate 107,920,469, forward strand.
TTGGAATTGCATTGAATCTGTAAATGGCTTTTGGTAAAATGGTCATTTTGATAATGTTAATTCTGCCAATGTATGAGTAGGGAATGTATTTCCATTTCTTTGTATCTTCTTCCATTTCCTTTATCATTACTTTGTAGTTTTCTTTGTATAAGTCTTTCACCTACTTTATGAGGTTTATTCCCAACATATTTTTTTTTTTTTGGAACAATTGTGAATGGGATGGTTTTCTTGATTTCTTCTTCAGATACTTTTTTTTTTTTTTGCATTTACCAAAGCTACTGATCTTTGTGTGTTGATTTTGTAACCTGATTCTTTACTAAATTTCTTTATTGCTTTAATTAGTTTTTCTGTGGCATTTTTAGGGTTCTCTCTCTTTATATATTATCATATTATCTTTGAACAGTAATAGTTTTACTTCTTCTTTCCCTATTTGGATTCCTTGTATGTCTTTTGCTTGCTTAATTGCTCTAGCTGGGACTTTGAGTATTATATTGAAAAGTGGTGGTGAGAGTGGATGTCCTTGTCTTATTCCAGATCTGAAAGGGAAGTAGAAAGCAGAATTTTGAAGGGAAAATCATTTCTCCCAGTGATTTCTAATTTCAGAGTTGTGTTGTCATGGAAAACAATGGGACTAGAAGTTTAGCTTAACAAATCATGCAGATAATTTAGGGTAAAAAATTTCAAATATTACACGATATCATCAGTTGTATGAAAGAGTTTTCCAAGTGGACATCAAACTATATTACAAAGTAATAATAATTAAAACAGCATGGTCCTGGAACAAAAACAGACACACAGACCAATGGAACTGAATTGAAAACCTGGACATAAAGCCACACACATATGGAAAACTAATCTATGACAAAGGAGGAAAGAATATTCACTGGAACAAGGACATTCTCTTCAATACTTCTCAATAGAACTTTCTGTGATGATGGAAATATTTTCTCTGAACAGATTAAAACAGAAGCCAGTGACCATGTGTGGCTAGTTGAGTACTGGAAATGTGACTAGTGTAACTGATGTCACTGGGATAAGAATCTTTCCCTATTATTTCATGACTCTAGAAGTTCATCAGTCAAGAGATTCTCTCACAGTTAGAAATACAAAGACCCCATTAGCAATTATTGTCTTATTACATCTACTTCTCTAATGATAATGGGAAATGGTAGACTAATATAGGACTTTTCAAGAACAGTGATTCCTGTGACTCCCTCCATACCCATTAGTTTCCATGTACACATTCATTCATTAAAAAAATATTGAGCATCTACCATGGACTAGATAGTGTTCTCTTTAAGATAATTTTTTTACCATCAATGTTTTCTCTCTTGCTTTCCCCTCTCCATCCCATATGCATGTGGGGAGGCAGCTTGACATAGACGATAGAGCTCTGGAATTAAACCAACCTAAAATTGCATTGTTTCCTAGAACAGGGGTTAGCAACTTCTTTTTAAAAGTCCAAATAATAAAATATATTAGACTCAGTGAGGAATATGATTTCTTTCACAAATATATGTGTATCTGTAGTGTCACAGAAGCCATAGAACAGTATATAACTACATGAACTTGGCTGTGTTTCAATAAAACTTTATTTATGGGGGCATCCTTGGTGGCACAGGGTGTTAAGATGCAACCTACGAAGCTATCCACAGCTACTACAATATGAGTTCAATCCCCAGCCAGGGAGCTACCCACATGGCTCAGCAGACCTCTGCTGACTCACCCGTTGCTTCTCTCAGCAGTTTATTTCAGTCAATCCTCCTGTTCTGTTCCCCACTCTGTCTCTTGTGAATCCTCTCATTCCCCACACCTCTGGCCTATACCCCAGTTCTTGTATGAATAAATAAATAAATCTTTAAAAAAACTTTATGGGCACTAGAATTTGAATTTCATATATTTTATCCATATCACGAAATATTTCTCTTTTGATTTTTTTTTTCATTCAAAAAATGAAAAAATATTTCTTGATTGATGGGCCATACAGAAATAGGTGGCAGAAAACATTTGGCCCATGGGCTATCACAGGTTGCTAGACATAAACAGAACATAATAAGTTAGAAAAATGTATGATTTAATCAAACTCTTTTTTAATATTATAGTAATCCATAAACTGTCATGTCAGTGTGTTTCTAACATGAATATTTGTATATAGGATGATTTTCTTTATTTGGGGATTTTAAGACTCTTTTTTAAGTTTTACTCATTAAAATTAGGATAAATATCATTATTTAGAGAGACTTTTATTGTGGATTATTATGCAAGTTGTTCAGTGTGACTACTTTGAGATATTTACTGTTACCAGCTTACTTTCCAAAAAAAATTATATAAACTGTATTTCAGCATAGTATTGAATTTTTATTCAAATTTCCTGAAGTTCAGCTCTTTTGTAGGATGTTCTATAGTTTCATTTCCTAAAGTTTTAATCCTATATTTTACAATGGCCTTCAAACCTACTTTTAAAGACAAGTAGAATGATTATCTCCTAGCTAGAATTTTCCCAAAGTAAAAATTGGGTAAATATTTGTTGATTAAAAAGTCCCTACTAGAATTATACTTTTTGTTGCCAAACAATAGACATGAGTTTCTTGAAAACACATTAAAGTTTAATCTGATTGGCACACATAGGCTTGGATATGCCATAAATTACAACTGAGTTTTTTCTTAAGAACTTAAAGAGCCCAGACAAGAATTGGTCCTGAATGGTTTGGACAATCGTCTGAAATAAAAGCCTGGAACATATTAAGATTTGAGCCGTATTTATTAAATAACTACTACAACTTTGGGTTTCCAATTTTAGTCCACAAACCAATTTTCATCATTTCAACTAGTCAACAATCAAAAAAGATAAACTCTTGCCATTTGTGGCAATTTGGGTGGGGCTGGAGGGGCTTATGGTAAATGAAAAATGTCAGAAAAAAAGAGATAAATACTGGATGGTATCTCTTGCTTATTATGTGCTATAATGGTGTCCCTATAGATTTTCTTGTTTTGGACATTTTTTTATAAATGAAGTCACACAACGTACAATCTTTGTGACTGGCTACTGTCATGTAGTCTAATGTTTTTGAGGGTCATCCATGTTGTAGCATATAACATGGATGTTAGTAGATCATTCTTCTTTTTAAAAGATTTATTTATGCATGTAAGAGTTAGGGTATAGGCCAGAGGTGTGGGGGTTGGGAGGATTCACCAGAGACAGAGTGGGGAACAGAAAAGGCAGATTGACCAAAGCACACTGCTGAAGGGAGCAGCAGGCAAGTCAGGAGAGGTCTTCTGTGCCATATGGGTATCTCCGTGGATGGGGCTCGAACTCGTGCTGCAGAAGCTGTGGGTAGCTTCATAGGCTGTGTCTTAGCCCTTTGTGCCACCAGGGAGGCCCTGAGATCATTCTTTTTATTGCTGTATTGAATTCCACTGTGCGAATACACCATATTTTGTTTGTTCATTCATCAGTTGATGAGCATTCTGTTTGTTTTCACTTATGAATTATTCTGAGTAATTCTACTGTGGATATTTGTGTACAGGTTTTTGTGTGTATAGGTTTTTATGTCTTGTTTACTGTCACTTTTTAGTACATTTTAAAGTTGGAAAGTATGATTTTGAAACTTTTCAAGATTGCTTTGACTGTTGTGTACCTGTGAATTTTTTTAAAATGAATTTTGTTCTTAGCCTGTCAGCTGGGATTTGTCAAAATCAGTTTGGATTTTGATAGGATTTGCAGAATATCTGTAGATACCTTTTTGGGTGAATCTTAATATTAAATCTTCTGCTCCATGAACATGGGATATCCTTTTGTATACTTAGATCTTTAGTTTTTTTCAGCAACGTTTTACAGTTTACAATGCACAAGTTTTCTACTTCTTTGGTTGATTCCTACATGTTTCAGAATGTACTCAGTGTTACAACTGAACAGCCAGTAAGGTAATTCATTTCTTCTTTGTGGAGAAAAGAGTTCAGTAGATAGAGGAAATACAGAAAAAAACCTGGAAGTGATATTTCAATACAATTCTCTCCTAGGACCAAAAGTCCTTTTTGGCAATACCATCAGAGGAAAACAAGGATTAGCTCTGTTAGAGAGAACTTAATGATTGATTGGATGTGACAGTTAATGTCTTAATTTTCTTAGTTAATGTCTGAATTTTCATTGTACAAGTCTTTCACTCCCTTTGTTAGGTTTATTCCTAGGTATTTAATTATTTTTCTGAATTGATTGTAAATGGGATTATTTCCTTGATTTCTTTCTCTCCAGTTCATTATTTGCATATGCAACAGATTTTTGTATACTAATTTTGTAGCCTGTCATTTCACTGTACTCATTTATGGTTTCTAATAATTTTTTTTTTAGTTTTCTTTTTAAATAATAAATTTTATTTTTATATTCCCCATACAATTGCAACCCCCCCATTCTGACCCCAATCCCTCCCCTCCTGCTCCCCGCCCCCCCAATAAGTATCTCTGTTTCATAGTTTTATGTTGATTTTGATTTTCACTTTCTTATAGTTATTCATTTTCCTGGTCCCTTATTTAAGTTTTCTAGATTCCTGCTATGAGTGAGACCATCCGGTATTTTTCTTTTTCTTTTTGGCTTATTTCGCTGAGCGAGATGTGGTACATATATACCGTGGAATATTACTCAGCATTCAAAAAAGATAAACACATGCACATGCAATTTGCAGCAACATGGATGGCGCTGGAGGGGATCATGCTCAGCGAAATAAGGTTTCTAATAATTTTTAATGGCATCTTTAGGGTTTTCTATGTATATTATGTAATCTGCAAGGAGTGATAGTTTTACTTTTTTCCTTCTCAGTTTGGATTCCTTTTGCTTAATTTCAATATTTCCAATATTATGTTGAACAGTAGTGGTGAAAGTAGATATCTAGTCATGTACTTCATCTGAGAGAGAAAGTTTTCAGTTTTTCAGCACCAAGCATGATGTCAGCTCTAGGTTTGTCAAATATTGCCTTTTATTATTTTTTTTAAGATTTATTTATTCATTTATACAAGCACTGGGTACAGTCAGAAGTGCGGGAGGGTGAGAGAAGTCACCAGAGCCAGAATGGGGAGCAGAACAGGCAGACTGATGAAATACACTGCTGAGGGGAGCAGCAGGTGCAGTAGGAGAGGTCTGCGTGCCATGTGGGACCCTCGCCAGCGGCAGGGGATCGAATCGGCACTGCAGAGGTTGCGGGCAGCTTTGCAGCCCAGCGCTCAACCACTGTGCCACCGGGGAGGCCCCACCTTTTATGATGTTGACGTATGTTCCTGTTTACCCCTTTAGTGAGAGTTTTTATCAAATAGGTGCTGAATCTTATCAAATACTTTCAAGTACTTTCTCTGCATCTATTGATATGATCTAATCTTTCCTTTTGTTGATGTGGTGAATTGTATTGATTGATGTGTATGGTGAACCATCTTTACAGTACCCTGGAATAAATCCCACTTGGACATGAAGTATGATCTTTTCAATGCATCATTGGATTCAGTTTTTTAAGATTTTGTTGAGGATTTTTGCATCTATGTTCATTATGGATATTGGTCTAGAGTTTTCTTCATCTGTTATGTCCTTGTCTGCTTTTGGTATCAGAGTAATATTGGCTTCATATAATGTGTTTGGACAATGTATGCATTTTCATTTTGATTATATTCCCCATACGGTTCCACCCCCCTTATTTTGACCCTAATCTCTCCTCTCCTCCTCCCTCCCCTGTAGCGTGTTTCTGGTTTAATGATGTAAGAATTATATAAAATAAAATATAATAATATATAAAAAATAAAATAAAACAACAAACAAAATAATGTAAGAGATGAGAATCATGAGAGGCATTTTGCATTAAGATGTCAAAATGTGTTTCAAATCTATAATAATCAAAATAAAAAAATAAATATGTTTGGAAACATTCCCTTTCTTCAGTTTTCTGGAAAGTCTGAGGACAGACATTAGTTCATCTTTGAAGTTTTGATAGAACTCACTAGTGAAACCATCTGGTCCTTGGCTTTACTATTTTTGGGAGTCTTGATTACTGTTTCAATTTTCTTGCTTATAATTGGTCTGTTCAATTTTTTTCTATTTCTTCCTTATTCAGTCTAGGAATGTTGCATGCTACTAAAAGTTTGTTCATTTAATCTATGCTATCCAATTTATTGGCATAAAGATGTTCATAGTAGTCTCTTATGCTCCTCTCTGTTGCTGAGATGTCTCTTGTAACTTTGCATTTGTTCCCGATTCTATTTATTAGAGGTTTTGCCTTTCCTTTCTAGAATATTTCTAGAGGCTTATCTATTATATTTTTCAAAGAAATAGTTTTTGGTTTCATTGATCTTTTGTATTTGTCATTTTGATTTCTATTTCATTTATGTTCTCTCTTAATTCCATTATTTCTTTCCTTCTAGTGGCTTTTTCACTATGATCATTTATATGTGATCTATCTTGTTTCTTCATAAAGGCCTATATTGCTATATACTTTCCTCTTAGTACTGCTATAAAAAACGATGAAATCTTATAATTTATGGCAATATGGATGGGCCTGGAGGGAATTCTATTAAGCTAAATAAGTCAGAAGGAGAAATATAAACAACAGATGATTTCACTCATGTGTGGAATATAAACAAAGGGGCAGACAAAACTAAACCAAAATCCTAGAAATCTGACTATAGAATTGAGGTTTCCAGAAGAGGAGGGTGGGATGTGGGGAGCAAATTGTAGAGGGGGCGTAATGGACTGTGGCAGAGGATGGAGGATTATTTGTTCCTTGGTGGTGGGTGTGGGGTGTTAACATATATCTGAAGATGTATGAATCTAGACCACTGAATCATATACAGTGTTAAAAAACCTGTGTTACCTCAATAAAAAGTAATATGATTAAAAAAGAAGTAATTCCCTAGATTCTTGTGTGAATGATGAATATAGTAGTGCTATTGCATGAAAGCACTGGAAGAACCTCTTTTGAGAGAATAGATTGAGATTCATTTTGGACAAGTTAGAGTTAAGGTGCCTCAGAAATCTTTGAGCAAGGATGAAGGTGTAGTTAAATATTTAGGAATGTACCTTATATAAAGCTAGCAGCAGTGTTAATTGGGCTTCATTAACATATTAATAGTAAATAAAGATATGCGGAGCAATTGAATCATCTTGGGAGAGTTTAAAGTGAGAAGAGAGCCTAGAACTAAGATGTGAGAAACTCTGTCACTTATTGGAGAAGTAGAGCAGGAAGTTAAAAAGAGGCAGAAATGTCTGTAAGAGGAAGAAATCAGAAGATATTAGTGCCCTGAAATCAGCATAGAGAGAGTTTCAAGCAAGAAGGAATGTGTTGAATAACATAGAGAAGTCAGGTTAAAAGAGCTAGAACATTTATATTTGATGGCATCAAGATTTTTCTAACCTTGGCAGGAGAGTTGGGGTAGGAAAGAGGGCAAAATTATGAGGAGCTAATGAATTAGAGAAAGGGACAAAAATCAAAATAGTAATTGTGAATTAAAAAATAGAGAAATATACAGACACATCACCCAAAGCAGTGATAGTGAAGGCAAAGATAAATAGCTGGGACTACATCAAATTAAAGAACTTCTGCACATCAGAAGAGACAATAACCAAAACAAAGAGAAACCCCACCAACTGGGAGAAAATTTTTGCACCCAACACTAATGATAAAGGACTGATCACAAAAATCTACAAATTGCTGATGAGACTCAACAAAAACAAAGAAAATAATCCAGTCAAAAAATGGGCAGAAGAGCTAAAAAGAAACTTCTCTGAAGAAGAAATGCAAATGGCCAACAGGCATATGAAAAAATGTTCAACATCACTTGCAATCAGGGAAATGCAAATCAAAGCTACCATGAGATACCATCTCACACCAGTGTGAATGGCACATATTCAAAAAACTAGCAACAACAAATGTTGACAAGGTTGTGGAGAAAAATGAACTCTCCTGCACTGCTGGTGGGAGTGCAAACTGGTCCAACCACTATGGAGAGCTGTGTGGAGATTTCTTGAACTACTAAACATAGAGCTTCCATATGATCCAGCAATTCCTCTCCTAGGTATTTACCAAAATGACACAGAAACAGTAATTCCAAAGAGCACCTGCACCCCTATGTTTATAGAAGCACTATTTACAATAGCTAAGCTATGGAAGCAACCCAAATGCCCAAAAACAGATGACTGGATCAAGAAGATGTGGTACATATATACCATGGAATATTACTCATCAATAAAAAAGATAAACCCATGCAATTTGTAGCTACATGGATGGAGCTGGAAGGGATCATGATCAGCGAAATAAGCCAGAAAGAAAAATAAAGATTTTATTTATGCAAGAGCCGGGGTACAGGCCAGATGCACAGGAGGGTGAGAGGATCCACCAGAGACAGAGTGGGGAGCAGAACAGGCAGATTTACTGAAATGCACTGCTGAGAGGAGCAGCAAGCTAGACTGGAGAGGTCTCCCATACCATATGTGGGTTAGCTCCTTGGCTGGGGATTAAACTCAGGCCGATATCATGGCCTTCACATTGGTGGTGCTGAAAGTTAACCCCTAGGTCACCAGGAAGACCCTAGGATTGTCTTTTAAAGACAGAACTATTAGAAAACACAGTAAACCTAAAGCAAAGAGGTGGTACGTCCAGACTAAGGACTCTCCCAACTCATTCTCGTTTTCAAGAAGAGGCTAAAATTAGTACAATTATTTTGCATGTAGATACTTGAGAATGACTTTATGGTTATGAATAACAATAGTCAAATTCTCATTTTTATTTTTTTCACCAAGCTAGACAATATTTCCAGTTCTGTTCTGCTATAAAGAGCCAAGGACGGTTTTGTAGAACAGGATTCCTGCCTTGGTTTCCTCCTCCAGTTGCCTGGTGCTAACAGTCCAGAGTATTTTCTTACAGTCATATGATTGGTAACTATAATTCAGCCTCAGACTACAGACAGGAATTTGTGCCATCCAATTAGAAAGGTCATTGCACTAATCCAGAGCTGGAATGAGGGTAGTGAGACACACAACTGGCAAGGCTAATTTTGTCATGTGGCATGCAAAGGCATGTGAAAGTGGTGGTCTCTGCCTTATCTAAGTTAAAAGCCTATAATCTTTGATTGCTATCAGATGCGTGGGAAAGGAAGTATATTCAATCTCCCCTAGCCGTAAAGAATTCCAGAATGCCAAGGCAACCTTCCTATATTAACCTCCTCCTCATCTCCTCCTGGTGAGATTGTGTGTGTGTGTACCTTGGCAACCTCACAGCTACCCAGAGAAGCATGTTGTAGTGGAGACATTTTATCGCGTTGCGTGCTGAGAAACGTAAAAGAAATGGGAGTTGGCTGAACTGAACAGAATAAAGCAGGAATTGTTGATCAAGGAGTCAAATTGCTAACTCACAGATAATACCCATGTGGGAACATATTTGTCACTGGATTAAAATATTAGGTGTATTTCTTTCTTTGTGTTTTAAAGAAAATTAGTTGTCTTAAAATCTTGTAAGGAAACACATAGTCTAAATCAAAGGTTTTGGTAGAAAGTCACAAAGAATTTTAATTAATATTAATCTCACATGCTTCTTAAATTTCCAGTATTTAGAAGTGAAACAAGTTCTTTTTCGATAATGATGTTTGGAACCATATTGCTTCTGAGTAACTGACTCAGGGTAGTAATGGTTGAAGGCACTATGGCTGGTATTGGCAATAATAATGATAATGATAATCATTATTATAGTTACCATTTATTACTTACATTGTTCCAGACATTCTGCTAAGCATTTTTTTATACCGTGCATCATTTAAGTCATATAACAACCTTATGGCTGTTACTGTTATTGTATAATATTTACTCCACAGATATCTACTTAACCAGCAAGGAAACTAAACACTATTAAGTGGCAGGATTCGCATTCACACAGTGGTATATCTGTTAATATGTCCATTTTCTTTTTTTTTTTAAATTTTATTGTTATATTCCCCATACAATTGCAGCCCCCCCATTCTGACCCCAATCCCTCCCCTCCCGCCCCCGCCCCCCTAAAAGTGTCTCTGGTTCATAGTTTTTTGTTGATTTTGATTTTCACTTTCTTATAGTTATTCATTTTCCTGGTCCCTTATTTAAGTTTTCTAGATTCCTGCTATGAGTGAGACCATCCGGTATTTTTCTAAAAAATATGTCCATTTTCAGCTGTGTCTTGCCATTTCTCCTGTGTTCTCACTGTTTCTATGACACAGTTTTCTCTGTATAAATAAGAATAATTAATAGCATCAATCTCATAGAGATTTAAGGAATGATTGAGACAAATACATGTAAAATTCTGATAGCAATGCCAAGAACATAGAAAATACTATAACAATAACAGCCCATGTAACTGCAGTAAACGTGACTGCAGCGGAGTACAGGATATGTCTATTAGTTTTACTATTTGTGGTGTCTCTCCTGATAATCAATCAATTTGCCTTTATACTGCTTCCTTGCAACAAGGCAGACCTAGCCACAAACTTTCTGGAGATCAAAAGCTTACATTGACTAGCTGGTACGTAGGGCTACAGTTCATAGAAATAAAGTCTAAAGGGCCCAGAGGGTAACCACATTTATTTACAGTTTTGCAACAAGAGACTGTATTTGGCTAAATAATCAGTGAATGGGAAAGATGGTGTTTAACAACAGGCTCTTTGAGAAGACTGGCTCATTAAAACCACAGCTCTAAAGTGGAACAACAAAATGAGGACCAATACAAGAAAATTGTGAATGTCCAATAGTAGAAGGATTTCTAGGATGTGTGTCACCCCATGGTCTGTGCTTTTCCCTATTTCTTCAGGGAGTTGCCATTTCAAATCTTACTTGGGAATATTACTCAACAATACAAAGGAAGGGCTTCTTAATGCATGCATAACATGGTGACTACAGTTAATAGTACTGTGCTGTATATTTGAAAGTTGCTAAGAAAGTAGATCTTCTTATAGCAAGAAGAGAAAAGGTAACTATATGTGGTGATGGGTATTTACTAGATTTATTGTACTGGTTGTTTTGCAATATGTGGTCTTTCACATGAACTGGTTCAGCTTATTATTTTTCAACTTTATGATGGTGCAAAAGAAATAGGCATTAGGTGGCAACTGTACTTTGGATTCTAAATTTGTTTTCTTGGAATAGAGATGTGGTGCACCCTTGTAATGCAGGGCTGTAACTGCGAACCTGTCCTCAAACAGTCATGTGATTACAGGGGGAAATAACCCATATTTTACAATGTACTCTGTGGCCAGCATTTTTTATTTAAATGCCCTGTCAATTGGAAATATATCATGATGTAACCCCATCATTTGTGAGGGAAAAATCTATATAGACAAATGTTGCATCGCTGTGTTGTATACCTAAAACTAATATGTCAGTTATATTAGTTATAATATATCTCATTAGAAAAATATTATATATCATTTAAAAATTATATCTCATTTAAAAATATTTTTTTAAAGGCATTATTGACACCTGCTTTGATGTAGATGAGTTTAAAATAAGTATGTCTAGTGAACACAGAGGGAGGACACTCTATGTTATTCCATTAACATAAACCCTAGACAAATGAAAACAAATCTGTAGTGACACAGAGTAGTTCAATGGTGGCCTGGAAATGGGGTAGGGAGAGGAGAGATCTACAAAAAAGCATAAAAAAATACAAAACTGTTTGCCAAGGGACTGTACCATTTTGCATTCCCACCAGTAACGTGTGAGAGTTCTGGTTATTCCACATCCTCACCAACACTTGGTCCTGTGTTAGCAGCAGCTGAACCCAGCTTTTAATTAATCCAAAATTGGTAGAAACATCTCATCATCCCATAACTGCTCCCACCCCAAAGTACAAGCACTGGCTAAGAAGAGCTGCCTCTTCAACAGTCTGAGGTTCAGAACCCCAGTCCCTTCTTACCAGCTTTTAGAGTTTAAAATTTCTAATTTCTTCCCTTTGCTCCCCCAGCTCTTAGGTAGTAGCAGTAGTTGCTGCCTATAAGATAACTCCTCTCTCTCTCTCCACTCACCCCAATCCATTTTCTCTCTCTCATGCTTTTTCTGTTACATGGATAACAACATTAGATAATTAATAATTCACTTATGTGATTTATTTTTGTTAAAGAAACTAAGGTACTTTATTTTTGGCAGACCCTGGGTGATAACGGTAATGGACTAGAAGTGGTCCCACAAAACAGACCATCAAATATTGCACACTAGGGTTAATTTGGTCATTTCATGAAGTTGCCCAAGTGTTGAGTGACTTACTGATGGGTTATTAGTGATCTACGATATGCACTGACACAAGGTTTATCAAAGCACTGCTTGTGATTGATTGTGGTGAGATGCTGATGGAAGCAGGTCATAAGAGACAAAATGGCTGTACCCTTCAGCACTGTGGTGATAAAGGTACATGGACTGTGGTATGGGATGTATTCTCTGAGTGTACTGGGACACTTACAAAGAGAAAATGGGCACAATTATGAATGGATTTTAAGTGTGTTAGATCAAGGAGGATGGAACAGAATTCTGAAAAGGGTCAATTGATATATTTATGAGTGTTTCTTGACTTACTGTGCTAATTGGAAGTGATTCTAGGAGTTTATTTGATTGATTGACACTTGACTCTGCATTTAATAAGATGGAGATGCCAGTACATCTCTATCAAAATGTAGAAGAGCAGATCCAAAATATTTGAGAAGAATGTTATAAAAGATTACCATATGCAACCTGCATTCAATGCTATCACCCCCTTAACTGTCACTATAGTCACCAAGAGAGCTCAAAGGACTCTCTCTTTACATTCATTAGAGCAGAACCAGAGCCTCAGGGAAGCTTTCTGTTTGCTGTCCTGTGTAGACTTGTAGAAAGTGTGAGATGCTCTCATGGAAATGTCCTCCTGATTTGCAATGGGATCCTCAGTTGCAGAAGCAAAGCTTAACAGAGACAATGTGGGTACATTTGCTATAATGGAAGGAAGGAAATATCCCACTTTTAAGTATCCAAAGAAAAGAAAATTTATGTTCACATGATACATTGTACAAGAATATTCATAGAGGCCTCCCTGGTGGCGCAAAGGGCTAAGCACCTCACTATGAAGCAATCCGCAGTCTCTGCAGCACGAGTTCTATCCCCAGCCAGCCAGGGAGCTACCCACATGGCACAGCAGACCTCTCCTGCCTCGCCTGCTGCTCCCCTTAGCAGTGTATTTCAGTCAGTCTGCCTGTTCTGCTCCCCACTCTGTCTCTGTTGAATCCTCTCACTTCCCCCCCACATCTCTGGCTTGTACCCCAGCTCTTGTATGTATACATAAATAAATCTTTAAAAAAAGAGAATATTCATAGAAACTTGGGTTCTTAATAGCCCCAACTGGAAACAAATCAACTGCCCTCAAAAGCATTATGATAAAAAAAATATGCCAAACCCAGAAGATAATATGGTATAATTTATATCAAATCCTAGCACAGTCAAATCTATAGTGAAAGAAAGCAGACCTGTAGTTTTTAAGGCCTAAATTTTGTGAGGGAGGATTAAGTACAAAAGGAGAAAGAGACCCTCTTGATGTGATGGAAATGTCTTGTATCATGATTGTGTGGTATTTATACAACTGTGAACTCATCAAATTGCTCCCTTAAGATTGGTGAATATGATTGTATGTAAATTATACCTCAATAAGTTGGTTTAAAAAATCTGTAAAAGAAAATGAAAGTGACTTTTGTGAAATTGAGAGTAATTTGCACTTTTGCTAGGAATGTAGCCTAATGCCTCTGCCTCTGGTCATTTTCTGAGGAGACAAAGTGAGTAGACAAAATGAAATAGAACAAAAACTCTCCAAATTTCCCTTAGCTAAGAGGAATATAGCCATGAAATGTAATTTCTTGTGTTCATTTACTTCAGGAGCAAGAATATCTTATGCAGGGGGTGTGTGTGTGTGTGTGCATGTGTGTATAACATCTTTCAACCTCTTTATTATAACCCTTATTAAAAATATTCATTCTTCTCACTTGATATTTCATAGTTAGTGTCAAGATGAGTATTTTTATTTATTAGTGACTGTGCTGACATTCACTGTGGTCATTGAGGAAAGAAAAAAGTGCTGTGTATTCTATTGGGTCAATAGGCACGTCAGAAAAGACAAAAATATTCCTTGTTTCATTTATTGTAGGATTGTGAAGTCTAGAGAAGTTTTTAATGTATAACATGATCTTTGAGGTGAGTGCTGATTTATTTTAAATGATAACTGGCATTTGCTTAAATTCATTAGTATTTCATCCACTTTATCTTAATCTCAACATTATTAAGAAAGTAGATATCACAACCCTTCTGGATGATAAACTGAGGCCCAGAAAGTTGAAGTGCCTTGCTCAAGCTCACAAAGCCACTAAGTGGTAGATATAAAAAGGACCGGTGTCTGGATTTGCCCCTACCCATGCTCCCCAAACAAGGAAGTGAGGGGTGATGCCCAGTGACAGTAAAATCTGTGAGCTTCAGAACACAGACCCGCTCCTCAGGCTGAGAAAACTCTAGTGGAAGTTCTGAGGCTTAGCCCCGAGACATCTGGAGATGCCAGTGTCCAAGCCGGGCAGGGCACATCAGGCTCTCTGAGGATACACCCAGGATTGCTCCATGAATATGTGGCTGAGTGCTCACCCATACACTAACAGCCTGCTGGGGCTGCTTGAATCCAGACCCCTACACTGGCAGTTTAAGCAAAAGACATTGAACTTGTCACAATCCTGGGGGCTGGAGGTCTAAGATAAGGGTGCTAGCTTGGTGGCAATCTGGTGAGGGCCCTGTCTTGTAGACAGCTGTCATTTCTCATCCTCATTGGGAGAGAGAGAGAGAGAAGGGGCAGGGGAGGGGAGAGATGAGAGGATGAGCGGAGGGCAGGACCCTGGTCTTTCTCTTGTTCTTACAAGGACACTGATCCCATCACAAATCCCCTCTCATGAACTCATCTAAACTGATTCAGCTCCCAAAGACCAGCTTCCAAATAACATCACATTGGAGGTTAGGGTTTGAACATATGAATGGGGGGACACAAATGGTCACACCACACACAAACACACAGACACACACACACACAGAATCAAAGTGTACCCAAGTTTTCCAGCCATTACTCTCAAGCTGTAGCATGCACCAAAACACCCCAAGACCTTGCTTATCCACATGTTGATGTAGATTTTCTAAGTCTCAAGGTGTAAGTGGGCTCCAAATTTTGCATTTCCACTAGTTTCTGGATGATGCTGGGACCTCATTTTGAGAATTTTTTTACAAGTTGGAGTCTTCTGTTGTGTACAATGTAGTAGAAATTACTTATATGAATTTTAATCAACTCTTGATTTCAAGAATTAAGCCCATGCAAATTCTTGAACTTGGTCACATATTTTTGAGTATCAAGGAAAGGCTAGCCCTCCCCTAGCCTCTGGGAATAAGGCTGACAGCAATCCTGCTTTACATGGGGGCTTCTTTGCTTTTGGAACCCTAGCTTGTGGGAGCCATTCCTTTACTCTGCTCTAACTTGTAAGTTCTTGTTCATTTGGTATCTTCCCACCTATAGTGGGAGTTCCTCGAGGGATTACATGGTCATCCACCCATTCATTCATTAGTTTACCAGACAATATGCTTGGAAATGAAACCTAGAGAAAAATCTATAAATCCTTGTCCTCATGAAAGTCCCAGTGTAGCAGTGAAAACAACAAAGAGCCAAATGTAAGGTAAAGCAACAAATAAACATAAAAAGGCTATAGGTGCAATCACTGCCACGTCTTTACCATCTAGCTAGAAGTATCCTTTCCTCAGCTACGGCCAGTGCCAAACCTACTTATACTTGCTTATATCTGCTACCATTGGACAGTGACCCCTCACTAATAGGAACCAGGTGCGCTGGAGATTGCTGAGTGTTAATCACCTACCCACCTACTCTGTAGGGGGAAATATCAGCCAGCAAAGCAAATGGGAAGAGCAATAAAATCAGGATCCCATGGGTAGCTAATAGGACCAGTGCACTGGGAGGCTGTGTGCTCTTGGACATAAATCCGGAAGGTTCCAATGGTGAATATTCCTCAAGAACACATGAAGCTGTTCAGTGTTACTCTCAGACTCTAGGGATTTTAACTGGGAGAGTGGCTAGGTCAGATTTCCATTTTAAATTCATCACTTTGGGTGTGGGGGCAAGAGGGGGCCCTAAAGGAGGCATTAAAGGAAGATGGCAGTAGAGATTTGTTTGGAGGCAATAGGATGGAGTTATCTGTCCTCTGGTACTGGAACTGGATTTCCTGTGCTCAAATCTCTATTCTTCCCCTTCTAAACTACAATACTTTGGATTAAGTATGTAATTTCTTTTTTTTTTAAGATTTATTTATTTATTTATACTAGCACTGGGTACAGTCCGAAGTGCGGGAGGGTGAGAGAATCCACCAGAGCCAGAGGGGAGAGCAGAGCAGGCAGAAGGACCGAAGTACACTGCTGAGGGGAGCAGCGGGTGGCAGGAGAGGCCTGCGCGCCATGTGGGACCCTCGCCAGTGGCCGGGGATCAAACCAGTGCTGCAGAGGCTGCAGGCAGCTTTGCAACCTAGTGCTCAACCGCTGCGCCACCGGGGAGGCACAAAGTATGTAATTTCTTAAGCCAGAAAGAAAAAGAAAAAATATTGGATGGTTTCACTTATAGGAGGAATGTAGAGGGTCCAAATAAGGAATGGGGGGGGAGTTATTATAATAGAGTGAAAATCAAAATCAACAAGCAAATATAAACCAGCGACATTCTGCAGAGGGAGAATGGAGTAAGATCAAAATGGGTGGAACGAGCAGAAGCGACCACGGTGACAGTTCACAGGTGAATGAGTGGTGGGAATTTCACAGGGACTATAACTGCATGAGAAAATATACATTGAACAAAAATGAAGAATGATGTAAAAATATATAAAATAATAATTCAAAAGTATATGATTTCTCTGTTCCCCCTATGTTCCTAATTTGTACAATGGGGATAAAAGTAGAACTTACTCTTTAAGATTGTGTCAGGAAGATTAAATGAATCTTGCTCAGCACTTAGAACAGTGCCTGGCTTTTGAAAAGTGCTTGCTAAGTGTTGGCTATTACTATTATTTTACTACTACTAGCACTACTATCAAGAGTTGTATGAGGAGGGAGCGGAGAAACGCCTGGAAGCTGAGGGAGTAGCAGAGGGCATGGAGAGGTGGGTTGTATATGATATTTAAGTTGTAAGTCCTGGTAAAGATTTTAATTTAGAAGAGGGAGAGAAGATAGTTCAGACACTTGGAAGATAACTTGATAACTTGAGATAACTTGATAACTTGAGATAACTTGATAACTTGATAACTTGAGATCAATAGCCTATAGTCAAGGGCCTATTTGCAACTCAGGTACCTATCAGGCACCCACATTTTTTAAATTAATAGTTGAGGAAATAATTGGACAAAATGAGAGCCAAAAGAGGAAAAAGGGTTTTACATCTAAGAGGAGAATGGCCTCAGGAGGCAACAGCTAAATGTGGTAGAAAATGCAGCCTTAGGAAGAGGACCTGTCACACAAGAAATCTCAGGTGAAACCAACAATGTCCACAGTGTCTGTAAAACTACAAAAGTACATTCACATCGTCAAGGCAATGTCTGCATTTCCAGACCACGGGAGGAATTGAGAGTATAAAAGGAGGACTTTTTACCTTTAAAGTCACAGATGACATTCCTGTGCAAGGTGAAGGAAACATCACACTTGAAACCCATGTTCCTTTGATAAATTTCCTTTGAATGCTGGGGCTCAGGCGAAAGTGGGTCCACAGTGTGTAATGTCAGTTCTGTAAAGAGCTGAATGTTTGGATGTTTTAAAAAAAAAAAAGCATGCAGTTGCCATAGAAAGCTATAGAAATCTAGAAGTTAAATGAGAAGACTTAGAGAAAAAGAGAAGCGGTGGGGATAATTGTTCCGAGACAAAGTTGCCATTCCCCTCCCAAAATTGGGTAAAATAAAAACTGTATTAGAGTTTTAAATTGTATTTTACAGTTAAGTGTGCAAAACATATAATATTACTTTATTTCCTTTAAATGAGATTGAATTGTTCCCTAGGATCACCAGAGCAGAGATAGTGGTACACTCACAAATATCATGTAAGGAGTCCAGTTTTTTCTTTTTCAAGATATTTTGGCTATTAGGAATTCCCACATGAATTTTACAATCAACTTGCCCATATCTGAAAAGAATTCAACTGGAATTTTGATAAGGGTTTCATGGAATGTATAGACCACTTTGGGGAATATTGCCCTTCTAAAAATATTAAATATTCTGATCCATGAACATTGGTACATTTCCTTGATACTGGCTTTTTTTGCTTTTAACTATGTTCTATAGTTTTCAGAGTGTAAGTTTTACACTTCCTTTGTTACAGTTATTCCTAAGTATTTTTTTAAATGTAATTATTTTGTGAGTTTTATTTTTGAAATTCAAAAATTTGGTCAGTGCTATTGCATAGCAATACAATTAATATTTATATTTTGATATATCTTGCAATCTTGCTGCATTCATTGATTAGTGCTAATAGGGTTTTTTAGTGCTAGAAGATTTGTACAAGATTACATCATTGACAATTAGAGATAGCTTTACTTTTCCTTTCCAGTTTTTTCATTTAATTTTTATTTAATTTTATTTAATATTCTTCCCAAATTTCCCAAGTATCTCCAGTACAATGTTGCATAGATTTAGCAAGGACTGTCACCCTTGTCCAGTTTGATTTTCACCATTGGATATGTTAGTTGTGGATTTTATGTAAATGACATTTTATGTATATGTGTGTGTAAAATGTGTATACATATAAATGTGTATATATGTAAATACATACATAAATTTTTAATTGAGATATGATTGATATATAACATTAGTTTCAGGTATACAATATAATTTAATATTTGCATATATTGAAAAAGATCACCACAATAAGTTCAGTTCACATTCATAACCCCACATAATTTCATTTTTTTCTTGTGATAAAAATTTTCAAGATTTGCTCTTAGCGACTTTCCAATATATAATATAGTCTATTATCTATTGTCACTATGGTACATATCACGTCCCCGGGACTTATTTATAACTGGGAGTTTATTCCTGTTGACTACTTTTACCCATTTTTAACAAAAGTTGCTAATTTTTAGCCTGATTTTCCATCCAATATACCACAAACATTCCTCCATGTCATTAGTCTTATTTGTAGCACTAGAATAGTTACATGCCATTCTATTGTATGTGGACAACTTACAAAATTAATTTTCTTATAATTTAGGTTAGTTGTTATAAAAATTATCCTGTAGACCCTATATGGCTATATCTATGATTGTTTATTTAGCCCCAAATCTGAAAAGTTGCATATCTTGGCCAAAGGCTTACACTCCGTAGCAGTTTTCTACTTCAATTTACTGTTTATTCTATTTATGTTTTCTCTCCAACTGAATTCTCAGTTTTTTGCTGTAGAGTCTGACTTGTATTTCTGGGTATTCCCCACCTTTCAACAACAGAGCCATTCATGCAGAGGTATGTAGGGAAAATATTTGAACGACTGGATATCACTTTGCAACAAATTATTTTTAAACTTCCTTTTTAAATCTAACCTATTTCAATTGTTTTTTATATAGTTCTATGAAATAAAATACTACACACACACCTTTTGATAACACTAGCTTTTTGTATCTTCTCTTTACCGAGCTTTATAAGTTTTCCTTTCTGGTGTCAAATTATCAAAGATATTTCTAGTTTTTTCCTTTCTATTCCAAGTAGAAAAGGGAGTATCAGGAACCTGGCCCTTAAGAATGCATTGTCTAAACAGTACAGGGTTTGGTGAGTAAATATAGTTAGTAAAAAGTTTAGTTTCTTTTAAATTTATGGTTGGATTAAATGACTATTTTCAGTTTGTGTAAATAATCATCATCAATAATAACAGTAAAACCTTGCAACTAAATATACTTGTATTGACTATGAAATTAGGTGTGTTTAGTAGGTAGTCTACAGAGGTAGGAGATTATGAGGAACAAACTATACTAAAGAATGGACAGGGAAGATGCCTCTGAAAGAATGTGAAAGGAACCAAACAAAATTCTTGAAAATCTGTATCTGGGCATTCAAACAGGAAAAGATAGTGGCCATTAATTATAAGTAGTCTGAGATTTCATGCTATTGGAGTTTACTATATGTTAAATTCCTGTTTGGGGATGACAGTGCTAAAAAACAAATCACACTTTATTTTCAAAAGAGACTGAAATAGTCCTCATACCAAGCTCTGTTTTTTTTCTTAAATCTATTTTTCAAGAAACACTGTAAAAGTCTCTTTTCAATATGACATTGCAAAGCAAGGGATTTCATGTGTGTGTGTAACTTCTCCCTTAGCATACATTAAGGAGAACAGTGTTTTTATGAAATTTTACTTACAAGTTAGTTAAGTCCTTGACTTTTAAAGTTGAGAAATTCTAGAACTTCTTATTAAGACATCTATATCTGCATCCTTAGCTACTTATTATTATTATTTTTAAAAGATTTATTTATTTATTTATACAAGCACTGGGTACAGTCAGAGGTGCAGGAGGGTGAGAGAACCCACCAGAGCCAGAGCGGGGAGCAGAACAGGCGGACTGACGAAGTACACTGCTGAGGGGAGCAGCGGGTGGCAGGAGAGGTCTGCGCGCCATGTGGGACCCTTGCCAGTGGCCGGGGATCAAACCTGTGCTGCAGAGGCTGTGGGCAGCTTTGCAGCCCAGCACTCAACTGCTGTGCCACCGGGGAGGCCCTTTAGCTACTTATTATTAATGTAAATTTGCAAAAGATGAGTTCTTTGCCAATATTTATTTGAGATGGAAAATGATAGTACTGGGTTGGACTTAGGGTTCACCAAGTTCTGTGCTTGGAAACTTTAACAGTTGGAAATCTTAACAGTTGTTAAGATAAAAGTATACAGCTAACACAAGATCATGGAGATACAGTATAAAGATTAGACTGATATATGTGAACTGCTTAAGATCAAGACCAATCAAAAATATTGAGCACCAGTATAATAGAGTTGTTTTAGAGATGCTGTAGAGGTGAGGTGGTGTCTAGAGAAGACAAGTAACACAAGAATGTATCGTGCTGTGTAGAAGACAGTATGAAGTGGTCAGGTATGAGCTAATATGCTCCATATTTTCCCCATGAAATCATGAAGCAGGAAGAACATTCATTATCTCCATGTAGAAGACAGAAAGGAAGATTATATAGGAGATAAAAACTGAGTATAAATACTGTGGGGGGAATATATTAAAAAAGGAAAACTGTGGATCAACATGAGGAACCTGACACTCAAAAAGAGTTCATCATCCTCTTCCAGGGGCATGATGCTGTCTTAGAATTCTTGAATAATCCACCTATAACACTTAAGGTTGTTGGCCCAAAAGGGTTCATAGGTACTAAGAAGATACTACCAAAGTCATTAACTGCTGGTGGGTACCTTCCATTGTGACCTCAATTTCTGGTTCCAAGAGCATTTCTCTTTATTCCCACAACTACTACTCAAGTAAGATCATTCCCTACTTATGTTCAGGGCACTGTACTAGTCCCTATTTGGCATCCCTTGCAAGGCCTGTTCTTCTCTTGTCAAACCAGTCTTTATATTGATAATCTTTTCAAAACCTCACTTTCTGAAAGTCATATGCTTGAGCTTGGGGTTCATGCTTCAAGCTCATATTTTCTGAAGTCATTTCTCAAGTTCATGTATAAACTGTTAGGAACCTTATTTCACACAGTTCTTTTCTTAAATCTTTCACCTTTGCCCTGACATAAGTCAAATTTTTATTTTTGCTTTTGTGTTTTATTGAATGATTTCCTCAGCCCAGCTTCCCTGGGTTTAGATTCTACTCATTCTTCAAGGCCCAGTCTAAGTGCTATTTTTAACTTGAAACCTTAGGCTACATACTTGAATTTATGAATATTTCTCAATTTTCTTTTCTCTTTGCCAAGGAACAAGACTATTAACTAGGAGGCTGGGAAAGAAATTACCCCATTTGAAAATCTGTTCAATCCATTTGTTTCATGTATTTCTTTTCTTATTTTCTAACCATATACAGTAAACATTTTGAGAGTGGAAGCCACTCTGAGAATTCTCCAGAACTTCAGCCAGTCTGAAAATTGAACAGTTAACACACTGCCTGAGTCTGTTGGCTGAGGAAGTCATGGTGAATAAGATAAAATGTTAAAAGAATACTAAATATAAGGAAATGAGCAAGAGTTGAATGGCACTAATTAGAGATCATTTCCAAAGAAATAGCCAAAAAAAAGAGCAAATATAGATCTAACTTTACAAGAGTTTTTGTTTCTTTTTACTTCACAGACTGAGAATGACAGAGATAGAAAAACAATGTCCAAATATATATTTCACTGAGTTTGGTGTAAACATCCTAGAGAAAAATGGAACCTGGAATATTTGCCGGACCTTCCAATTATGGAATGTTATCCTGGAGGGTGCCTTATTTTCTTTTATACCTCAGAATCCCTATGACTATTAATAGTGGAGATTATTCAAGGGCTAAGAATGTGTGGCCCTTTTAACCAGGGATGAGTTTCCATAAATAACATAATTTGCTAATTATCATCGCTAACATCTCCAGTCCACTCCTGCTATCCATAGAGCACCATTACAAAGCATTACATTTTTTTTATTAAAGATGCTAAATTGATTTAATATTCTTTTAAATTTCCCAGTAGGTTTGGAAGAGATTATGGAACTGTCTGCATTTGCACAGAAGTGGTCATAACAAGAGTCTCTGCTTAGCAAAGCCTCAGTTTAAGCTTTCCTTTCCCTTTCAAAAGTGACCTGAATGGAGTCATTGCTTTTACTGATTAGTTATAATTATCTTTTTAAATATAACATTATGATAAATTTTAGGTGTGCGTCATCATAAATCAACATCTGTATATATTACATTATGTTTATTCAAACTGGTCGCAAGGGACACAATATTTCTCAATATTCTTTTAGGGTATATTAAACATGAATGCTTACTCAAGTAAACAGTTTATGTAGACTAGTTAATCAGGGCTTATTCAGTAATCTGAGTTCATGAAACAGTTGACCTGGTTCATTCTTAGCTTGTTTTTATATACTGTATGTCCTTTAATAGTCTGGTTAAGCTTATGAACCATTTCTGTGCCAGTTATAAAGCTATTATTTCTTAGCAGCAAACCCACTCGTATGAACTTCACTTTATGATACTGAGGCTAAGATTTTGCAAACCACATTATCAGTATTGCCACCTGCCTCTCTGCTCTGCCCTGTTAATGGGGGAGAAGGTCAGGGTGGTCATAGAGGGAGATGGCAAGGTAGGGAGAGGAAGAAAGGACTTTTCTCACTCCTGTTGGTTTGCTATGTGCTTCCTATTGGCTTTGTATAGGCCTCCTGCTTGTTTCATGTTGCTTCTTATTACTGTGCACTGCTATTTTACCTCAGCATCAGCAGTATCCCCAGAATATCAGCTGAATTAATTTTCAGCTCTCCCAATACTTACACAGTTGGGGTTGGCTCAATCCCAGAGACTTCAGTCCCAACTAACATCCATGCTCAGAAGTTTAAGTTTAGTACCACTGGGCCTTCCAACCTCTTCCCTTTGTTCTTCCAAGCCAAGGAGTGTGGCTTCTCCCTGTAGTTGATGCCTCCAAGAGACACTGATGCATTGGTAGGCAAGTTTGTGTACATATTAATTATGACTATTTTTGCTCTATAAGAGAAGCGCCCAGTGCAAATATTTATAATAAGCAAAAAGTTTGTTGAACCCTGCCTTTTCTATTCTTGCCCTTTTAAAAAACAAGTTTACACTGAAAAGTATTTTATTCTTTCTGTTCAAATAATAATGTAGTTTCTAACTCCTGCTTGGATCCTGACTGATACAAAATTTGATTCCAGGAAACAGACACTCTAAAATGGGATTTAGGAATTGGTTTTGTCATGTTCTTGGGCTTTAATCCATGGTGTGCAGAAGTATCTTGCTTACTTGAATTATCAACTATGGTTTATTGTGATGACTGTCTAATAAAGCAAATGCATTAACAAAAGTTAAATGCATGATTTTCCAGCTTCTCTCATGTACATATACTGGGTATGACCTGCAAAGAAGTGCACCCCTATTAGTCCGGTGAAATCTGTGAACCCCTTTCTCAGACTATTTATTGTTTCTGGATACATAAAATATAACGTTTGGAATCTAAAAGGAATAACTTGTTTTTAAATACAGTGATACAAATTTTAAAAATAAATTATTTTTTTAAAGAACAAGATCTAGCAATAGGTCTTATAAATGCCATCATTTTGTACATTTTTGAGATATCTGCATCAGTTGTAATGTAACATTAGATGTCTTTTATTTCTATTTCTGACAGCATCATAAGTAATGATAACACAACTGTCACTTTTGTCCATATTTATTATTGAATAAAATGGTAAATTTCATCTAGAGGTTAGTGAAAATAAAGTTGATTTTTTTTCTTTTTCACATTTACTATCTGAATTACATTCACGTACCTCAAATTAAGAGTCATTATTTTAGTAGTATAGGTATCTTTGAAGATTATTTTTAATGAAATTTTGTTTGTTATCTTTATTAGGAATTTTGTAATTGAGATTAACAGTGTTTACAACATTGCATATAATCTATTTTTTTAATTAATTTATTTATTTATACAAGCACTGGGTACAGTCAGAAGCACGGGAGGGTGAGAGAATTCACCAGAGTCAGAGAGGGGAACAGAGCAGGCAGAAGGACCGAGGTACACTGCTGAGGGGAGCAGCGGGCGGCAGAAGAGGTCTGCGCACCATGCGGGACCCTCCTCTGGTGGCCGGGGAGCAGCCAGGGTTCGAACTGGCGTTGCAGAGGCTGTGGGCAGCTTCGCAACCCAGCGCTCAACCGCTGCGCCACAGGGGAGGCCCCCATTGCATATAATTTAGAGGTATAGGTTCACACTATTTAGATGAAGGTCAAAGCTGTAGGGTTCATTTAGTCACCTTTTAACTATTTCTACTTACAAATCATCCTTATTAATTTTCTTTTCTTACCTTAGGAATCTCTTCCTCTAGAACACAGTATGAGGTACAAGTTCTATGTATATCTTTACAGTCTCCAGGACCTTTGCTATCAAAGCACTAATGCCATTATACTATAAAAGTACTTTAACTATTCCGTGCTCTTCCCATCAAAGAACAATCACACTGTACTGCCCGTGTAACTTTATGTATTTTTCCCACTAGACAGTAAGTTCTCTGATATTAGAGACCATGACTGACTTGTTCTTGTTATATGTCTAACACAGAAATTCCACCTAGAAGGTGCTCAGTCTTTAGTTGAGAATAAACAAGTGAATGAATGGAAAATTCCAAGGTGGGAATATTATTTTCTCTTATTTATGGACAAAGGCTTTAGGTAGGTATTTAATATAAATGTTGCCATGAATCGAACTCGGAGAGAGAATGTGAGTGAATGTATCAGTGGAAATCTGTCCAACACTGGAGTAGTAACTCAGTGCTCAGAGCCTATAGAAAATGGTATGGTAGACAAATTACCTACTGGGGTGGCCACTGATGGTTGCATAGCCAGCAAACATTTCTTTTTTCCCTATTGCAAATAGACTTATGGTTTGTTTGACAACATCAGTGGGATATGCATACCAGGGGTGATTGGATACCCCTTAGCTGTAGGGATGGGAGACGAGTCTTGATTAAACTAGTCTAGTTGTAGCAATTCCCCCTTGACAGTGTTTGGTTTAGATATGGGCATATGATGCATTTATGGGCAAAGAAATTTGTGATGGCAAGTCAATGGAGGGTTGTCTAGCAAAGAATGAAAGGAGGTTTGTAGGAGGCAAGATTCCTGTTCTCTGTTTTTGGATGTGGTTAGATGAGGAAGTAAAGCCTAGAGCTCATGCCACCAAAGTATGGTGATAATGAGTCAAGCAGCTGGCACATTGAGAATGCAGAGTGGAAAATTGGAGAGAAATTGGGTCATCGTTGATGTCATGTAGATGCTGTGTTAATCAACTGTAGTACTTGTTATTCAAGTGTCTTTATTGTTTATGCCACTTTTTTGATTGACATTTTTGTTGCTTGAGCCCCAAAGTGTCATAACTGCATCATCTATAAAGTGAAGGTCAGTTTTACTGATTCCCATGCACAGATGTGACAGAGATTCTATTCTGCCTGCGGTCTTGCTACTAGAAAGTAACCGAAGTCTGCTAGAGTATGAAGGGTTTCTTTTATACTCCAAAGCTTAATCAGACTAATTTAGAGAGGTAGTAAGGTTCTGACCATTTCTGAAGCTCTTCACATGAGAACAGTTGCGTGATAAGCATTCACAGGTGAACTAACCCCAAACACGCTCGTTGAGCCCACATAACTACGACAAGGAGTTCGCTGAGCATGTTATGTGTTACATGTTATGAAACTAACTTTGACATTTGGATGTCTACCACTTGGTGAGTGGTTAGTTATGAAATGCTATTGGTTCAACAGATTATACTGTTGGAAGAAAGCCTGGACTTCTGGGATCTTTTTAGTGGCTGGTTTATTTGTATTTCCAAGGCCATTTTTTCCAATAAGCCAACACAATCAAATTACATGCAGCTTTGAAGACACTCTACCTTAGAGTTTGACATTTTAATTAGGACTTTAAAGAGATAATAATCACTGCCCACAACTT
Source organism: Talpa europaea (assembly GCF_964194135.1). Taxonomy (NCBI): domain Eukaryota; kingdom Metazoa; phylum Chordata; class Mammalia; order Eulipotyphla; family Talpidae; genus Talpa; species Talpa europaea. The sequence continues at coordinate 107,947,162 of NC_140075.1, forward strand.
CCCTAATGTTACCTAGAAATGGGTCAGTTAATTAGGATCCCAGAAAAACCACTGCATACATTTCTTTTTAATTGTTTTTCCAAACTTCCATCACCACATCTCTTGGCTTCAACTCAGACCAAATCAAACAAACAGCAGGAAAGGGTTCAATCTCTCTGGCCTTCTGAAAAATCTAAGGGTGTATATAAGGAAGTCTGCCTGTGTCCATCATCTGAGATGTATGTCTCACCCTGCATGAGATGTTTTTCTTTCAAGATTGCTTTTGAGAGAAAAGTCTTGCCAGTTCATTTCATTAGATCATTCTCTATGAAAGTCATTAAGGCCTTGTTCACCTGATCCCTTTGATTCTTCTTCCTATGTTTCATTTTTCTTTATCTCTTGTAGGATAATGCTATTAGTGGGTGGTCCCATTAAAGAATTTTTTAATGCTTTCTGACTGCACTAAATTCCTTCTAAATGGATTTAACAAGGTGGAAATAAAAATGAGTCCCTCTATTTTTAAGAAGCAAAGAGTCCCAGGGTGTGATAGCAATTCAAGAAATGAATTCTGTGCTGTTGGTCGGATTATGTGTAACAGGATGCTCACCACCTCACCAAACCTTGCCCCTCCCTATCTCTTGGGTCAATATAAAAGAATGGAAATGTGGTAAATGTCTAGTTGTTTGTCTAACACATGATGTGTTTTGACACATTCAGGAGGGAGAGGTGGTTGCAACTTCCCAGAAGGGGTTTAGGGAGTGTAACAATATGCCGCCCTTGTCATTCTGCCAAATACCTTTAGCCTCACTTTTGAACCTGATTACACGTGCCTCAGTCTCCTGTTGGATGATCATAAGTCTCAGGTCCTGAGATCTAGAAGCTATAAACTTTCTTTAGTTCAATAGTTGGGTTATGGGTTAATTTGAAAGTTATTCTCGATTTGCAACTCCAAAGATGACTTTGGAGTTGAATGTATTCCCTGCTCTTGTTCATTATTAGAGGTAGGTAACCCTGAATCAAACGAAATTCAAGCTTGAAGACACTTGGCTTGCACGAGCCCTTTCTGGGAGCTCTTGTAGTGTATTCACATGATCATGTGTTTTTATAAAATGTGAGAATACAAAATTATCCACAACAATCAACTATTATCCCTGTGTACTTTCATAACCAATTTTGTTTTCATAATTTTGTAATTTTTTAGAGGAACCCCCACATTTCATAGCCTTTACACCAAATACACCTGAATCTATTTCTGGTCATTATGTAAGTGCTATTTTTTTAAGATTATAGGTCCCACATTAGAAAATAGTGATGTGTCTGGATACTCACCAGGTAACTTTCTATACAAGGGAATGTCCTCAAAGTAGACAAGTCTTACTTGGAATATTCTTATTTTCCATGTCACCATTTTCTTTGAGATTTAACCAAATTTGAGATATTTCTTGAATTATTCTTCAAACTAGAGAAATGGGTGAAGGGGAACAAGAGGCAAAAAGAAAATGATTACTATTACTTTCCTCCATATTTTGCAACCTTGCTTGTATCTCTAAAGAGAAAAGCTGTTATGATCACTCTGAGAAATATCCCACTACATAGATACATCATTTTTATTGCTATTATAAATATTTCCCCTCACAATTTTGACTAATCTAATACAATTCATGGTGTATTACTGAAAATGATGATGGCTTAGAACAGTGCCCCAAGGTGACAGTGGATGAGCACAGTGGGGAAACACTGGCCCCAACATTTATTAATGAGGTGACTGCCCTAACTTCACTTCCTCTATCCAGAAGCAAAGATAATGCTTATTTTACAAAGATGTTTTGGGGAAGTATGTTAAGTACTTATCTCAGTGTCTTGATTAGAATAGGCACTCAGTGAATTGGCATTATCCCTGCTATCTGGATTCTCTGGGTACAGTGTCTGAACCCCAAAGAAGGATCCTTAATGGACAAATTCAGATGATTTTCTGCTATTGGGGGATGTTGGGGGAGACCCTGTGTGGTGAGCAGAAGGGCCTTGACCCAAGTCCCTAAGGCATGTGTTTTCACAAGGCCCTTCTGCTCACCACGCAGGGTCTCCCCCAACAGGGGACATAGTCAGAAAGTAGGGTGATTTGTCTAGTGTGCCTTAAATTTGGTGTAATTGAAATTTTTATACCTATGAACAGCTCTATATTTCGTGAACAGCAAGATAACAATGAAAAGACAATATTCTGGCATGCTTAAGAATACTGACAAGTTAAGTCATAGTCTCATTTTATATGGTTTCATAGCATTTGGATTACAATCTAAATAATGGACTTTGAGGCCTACTAGAATTAATAAATATCTTATCAAAATGTAATCTGATTTTATTTACCTAATTGATTCAGCCTTATACTGGATTTCCGTACAAATCTAAGTAATGATTTGTATAATAACTTGCAATATATTCCTTCGATTTTATTTGAATCTCACTGCAGTTATCTTCACAATAAGGGCTTTGAATTATTTATTTCAACCTTAGGAGAAAGTCAAAAATATATTTGCAGTATTCTCTTAATTCGTTTGAATAAACTATTTGTTATTGTTTTGAAATAAATATATAGGTTGTCTCTTCACTTTTTCACCTAATAGAGCCAAAGTTGACAAAATGTTCTCCTGAACTGAAGATACTTGTGGTTTCAGGGATGCTGGACCAAGCTGAACACACCTACATTGACACTTAAGCAAAATGGAGGTTGTGCTACATGTATCTCTTTTAAATTTAAATGTGTCATGATCTGTTTTGAATTTAAATATGTATCAAATTCTAGACTATGGGCAGCTTAAAGGCAGTATGTAGCAGAATGCCAGAACATAGTAGATGCTCAATAAATACTTGTCATATGAGTTGATAAATGAATTGATTTCACTGAATTTAATGGAGTAGCTTGGAGTTGGTAGGAAAGTCCTTGAAATGTCCTAAAGAATTTGAATCTTTGAGCCACTTACAAGATAACCAGAGACTTTTTAGGGCTTAGAAAGGAATTTAGTGACTAGATACTGTCGTTTTTTAGTGTCATTTTACCTTTATTCAATAACACATAAATTAGTGATAGAACCAAGAGATGGTTTGAAGGCAAAATGAGTTGCACACAAAAACATTCCTGTACATTGTATATCCGAATACATTAGGAAATAATAATTAATTGATGGAATGATGTTAAGAAAATGATTTCTATCTCAATAACAGAAACTGTTTTAACTTGACTTATTTGTGTTTATTTATAGTTAGCAATTTCTTTCAGAGTAAATCCCAAGAATTGTCCAGATAATTTTGGTATCAGGAAAACCACCTGCATTTTTATAGTCAGAAAAAATGTAATTATCATTGAGAGGTTTGGAAAATATTTTCAAAAATTTTTATTGCAAGAGATTTGCCATGTATACTATACATTGTGTAAGTGCAAATTTAGAGGGAGGTAAAGAATGGAAAGTTTTCATATAACTGACAAAATCTCAAGTGTGATAATCTGTCAACCAGCCTTCAGTTGATCATAGTAAAAAGGGGTAACAAACAAAAGAATGTGTTGTCTATGCAACTGAGAAAAACCCCAGTATCCACTATAAGAATCTGGGTTCCTACATTGTGCGTGCGTGTGTGTGTGTGTGTGTGTGTGTGTGTGTGTTAGAGAGAGAGAGAGAGACATAGTCTTGATTCATTGGCTACCTGTGTTCTTTGCTTGACATCTGGCTTCCCTAACCTCATGCAAACTTACCAGCTCAAGATGTCTAAGAAACAGATTACAATTAAGCTGGCTATGTGTCAGCTCAAAGAACTGGTCAGCTTTTAAAGTCCCAGAGGAAATTTAATTTCAGTCAAAATTTTGAATTACTTTGAGTAAACCTCTAGGCTGTTGCTTCTTCATCAGTAATAGTCATGAAGTCTGTAATATCTGAGCTAGTTCCCTTTCCATTTTAACTTTGAAAACCACTGGCAAATGAACTAGTCTAGAGCTTGGATTGATGATGAGTAGAATTGGTGTGACATCCCAGACTAAAACTGCATTGTCTTAAAATAAGAGATTAATGACTTAGTCTATTCTTGGTGGTGAGTAAAAGACACTTGGGAAAGTTACAAAATCCAGGCACATCGAAAGCATTTTAAGTCTTGCCAGCTTGAAACTAGTACTAAAAGAGTTAGAGCTACAGGTGGAAAATATTAAATTACTATTTTTGTACTTTTCTTTCTAATGCCCTCAAAAGTTTTGGCAGAGACATAACTATAGATTGCACTCTTAATGTAAAAAAAAAAAAAAAAGATGAATTTAGGAAAGAAAATTGAATTCAGAATCTGTACTCATGAGTTGAGCTTGGCTGAGCAAATGTTAGTTTTTCAGTGAAATAACTTCTGTACATTGGAATTTAATTGATTTGATGGCTCTGACGCTATTATCTTTGGGTGTCCTTTCTAAAGAATCTTTTGAAATGTCTATTTGCAGTAGAGAGATAAGAGGTTCACAATAATCTGGAAAAAAAGGCATATCAAAAAGAGAAATTTCATTAGGAGATTCCCAATCTTTTCAGAATGTAATCTTGCACCATCTTCCATCACAGGAGAAAACTGAAAAAAGTGTTTCTCAAGCATGGCTGGTATACCCAACTTTGAATGTTAGAACTTTTTGCCAAAACATCCATTTGCTTTCCCAGACTGGGAAAACTGAAGTAGCAAATGGACGTCATTTTTACAATCACAGAAGTGTCTTTTTGGTGTATGCTAAATGAAAAGAGTTTAAAAAAAAAAAGAAACTTCCATTCACATAAAACTCTCTCTTGTTAATACCCCAGAGTTAAGAGCCCACTTGTAACATTCGGTGAGGTAAGGAGGGTGAAGTATCTCTGACATTTAGCTTTAGGTTGGGCAAACCACATGAACTCTATACTTTTATTACAACATTTTTTTCCTTTCCTGGATATTCAGGGAAAATCCTTTCACCAATCCTTTTAGCCAGTGACCTCTGCTAGGCACGGCCCTAGGTATATGCAATACTCCACGGTGTATTCTGTTTCTTATCTGCATGCTGTTCACTTGTGCCTGCCTAGCCTTCTATGATTGGGGGAGATTGTATTTTTCCAACCTCAAAGAATGTATTTTATTAATGCCTTTTCAAATTTTTCTCACTCAGTGAACGATTCAGAAGAAAAATGCTCAGATTCAGGTGGAGGGAGTCATACCAAATGCTTGCCAGACCACAAAAACTTCAGCTGCCTAGGCTTAAGGCTGCTTTCAGTCACTTAAAAATTGGGGATGAAAACACTGTTTGTAGTGAACTTGTAGAAATTCTGCAAATGGCACAGGACACAGATTCGGTCTGTCGCCCATTCATTTGAAGAACCATTTAACAATCAGTCCACTTTAATGACTTTCATCTATTTCATCATCGTTGTTTAGATTCTTAAATCCTCTAATAATTTACAGACACTAGGATTAGAGTTTGTTTCCCTGGAGACATTAAAGTTCTGCCCTGCTGATCCTATTGGGGGAAGATGGTTTGCTTTGTCTTGCTTTTCTCCTCCTTCACACCCTGTGTGAGCACGCCTCAGAACCACAGGAGGTTTGTTAAACCGTGGCTTGCTGAGCTCCCTTAAAAGTGCTTCTGATTGAGAAGGGCTAGGGTGGGGTTTGAGAATTTGTGTTTTCAAGCAATTCCCAGGTGGGGCTCAGGCTGCTGGTTACCATAATTCAAGAACCATTGTTCTCATCAACCACCCATTCCATTCCTAGAATATTCCACATTTCTTTTGTTCACAAATAATCTACTTCTATTCTTTTTCCTTTTTAGAGACCAAAAATTTCCACTCTTTTTTTGTGTGTGTGTATAGGATGCTACATGTGTTAAACGTGCTTATACTACTGAACACAGTCCCTTTCCAAATAGCCTTGTACATTATTCCCTGGGCATTGCAGTGAAATGACAACTTACCTAGGGATACTTCTGACTCATGCAAACTCCAAGGACAAGGATGAATCCAGGGATGTAGTAGAATGCTGGGCAAGGTGCAGGCTTATTCTGTGCTGTGATTGAGTTCTTTGCCTCCCTGCTATCATTTACTTACCAAACCCACTTCCAGACATTGGTAAAGGTGTTCCCTGAATCCTTGGAAAACAGAAAGGTTCAGGTTTTCTTTCAGGGATGCATTTATTATTTACACATCAGTTATGCCTACATTGTTTGGGACCTTTCAAAGTAGATCATCCTAGTTGGTCATCACCGATAGGTAAGGGATATAAATAAAACTCCTGCTCAGTGCAATATAAATGCCAAGGAAGGAGTTTATCTTGTTAAATCCCACCAAGGGCAAGTGACACAGCAGCTGCAGACCTGTCCATAGTGGCCTAGGGGGTACATACAGGCGCTTTGAGGATCCTGGCTCTCTCCCCACCGTGGGAAAACCTTGCATGTGATCAGAGCTACAACTATAATGGGACTTGACAAAGCAATTGAGAGAGGCAGCTGCTTTTGCAATGTTCGGGACTCATTCAATGGATTTTCTTCCCCGTCTTCAGCGGCATTGGGCAGCTTGTTTGGTGACCAGCTACGTCGTTTGGCAGCAGGCTCAAGTGCTCGCAATTGCATAAAGCAAGGAGCACGACGAACAGCGATGTTCCAGTTTAAAAGGACAGCGCTGCTAACAAAGGTAGGCTTTTATTTGGGGTAGGATCTTTTCAACTGCACAAAATCTCGTGCCTGGCCACATGTCATTCACCACGGCCATGCTCCTGGCATCGGGCATATGCCTCCTGTCTCTTATTCTTGAATCCTGAACAGGGTGGCATGGGGAGGGACTCAAGGTCAGTGTCTTATCCTGAGTTTCCCATTTCTTAAACTCACTCTGTGTTCCCTTTGCCTCTCTGTTTTTTCCTGACCACTTTCAGCCCCTATTCCCTCCTCTTCAGGGATCTAAGTGTTACTAAGATGATTATTTCTGACAAGTGGTTCTGTTTCCTGAATGTAACATTCATTTTTTTTTTTTAAATGGGGTAAGAATGAATGAATACTCATAGTTTTGCAGCTTTCACATACACTAGGGAGCAAGATCAGCTCTGCCTTCCACACCAAAGGAAAAGTAGCTGTCTACAAAATGTGGTGAAACTTCCCCTTCATTGCACTTGCCACTGTTAATTGTATACATTAGAATGGCTGTTTGGTCAATATCTGTATTCCTCATTAACACAAGAAGACAATGGCTGTTTTGCTCACTTTTGGGTCTCTAATGCCTATCAAAGTGTCTGGTACATGGCACATACACAATAGTAATTGTCACAGGGAAGAAAAGAATGTACATCAAGTGTACTGGTTGAGTCATGGGAAGTCCTTAGCTGGTATTGACGACATTGTGAAATGCTGTTCAGCTTTAGAAAGGACTGTGCAGAAAGACCTAAGTTTTATTAAAAAGCGTTTGTTGTCTTAGTTTATTTGGAGTCATTCCCTTGATGGTATATGTTGGGTGGAAATAAACAAACAATGTGTCACCCAATAAGGAGCAATCTTAACTATGATGAGTTCTACAAGCCTTCTGTTCTAGCAACTTGTGTCTGGAATGAATACAGAGATTGCAGGAGCTTTTTACTAAGTTCCTCCAAACGTTGAAAATATGATCTGCTTTCATTCACCAGTGTTGTCAAGACTAAGCCACTGAGTGGCTTAAATAACAGAAATATATTGTCTTACAGTGTGAGAGCTTAGAAGTCCCAGATCAAGGTGCAGGGACTGGTCCCTTCGGAGGGCAAGGAGGGAGAGCTCTCTTGCCTGCTCTGTGTAGCTTCTGGGGGTTCCTGGCAATCTTTGACATTCCTTGGCTTGTAGAAGCATCACCCTGATCTCTGTCTTCATGTTCACATGGTGTTCTTCCTGAATATTTGCGTCTTCTTATAAGGACACCAGTCAGATTGGATGGGGGCCCAGACTACTCCAGTTTGACCTCAGCTAAACTAATTACATCCACAACAACCTTATTTCCCAATAAGTTTACTTTCTGAGGTACCAAGGGGTTAGGATTTCAACATATGAATTTTGGATAGACACAATTCAGCCATAACCATAAGCAAGAATGAAGCTATTGAATGGAAACCCATGTGCCCTACACCTGGAAGCACCTCCCAGCCTCTCTGCCACCTCCTCTCAGTGGCAGGGTTGGTTCTGACCTTTTGCCAGTGCTGGGCTCAGGATAATCCTGGCTTGGCAATTTACTCTGATTTAACTAGTTGAACCTGTTTCAGAGAGCCAGCCAGCAGGTGGGTCTGCCAGCTGGCCTTGCTCCTTGTGCTACCTCCAGTGGCAGTTGGGGACACTGCCTGAGACAGTATGAGGAGACTTCTTATGTCCACAGAAGCAACAACTCCTCTCCTCCTCATGGCACTGGTGAAGCAGTGCCCTCTGCTCCGCTGCTGTGAGAAGAACAAGAGATACTTCAGGGCAGTATCTGCTCATGGCTACTCAGAACCCTGCCATGTTGCTGAACACCATGGATCTGTTCTGACAGATTTCCTATGCAAAAAAAGCCAAAAAACAAAAAACCAAGGGTGATGCAATACACTGGAGCCATCCGACACAAATATTTTACTTCACCATAGTAAAGGGGGAAGGTGATGTTTGACTTCTGGCTAAATGTCCATGAGAAAGACCAATATTTGGTCTTGTCTCTGGCTTGTTATCAAGAGAACATGTTACATCACTTGCTTGTTGCTTCCAGGTGCTTAAAAAAGTAACTGGAAGGTACAGGGCTTCCCAAATCGTAAAATGCAGAGAGAGTCAGTTGTCCCTGCTGAGGTAGCCTGTTTTGTAGTGTGTATTCACCCATAATGTAGCCATCGCTGTTGTTTTGGGACCAACCATGGTGTGGGTAGGAGTGAAAGAGAGGGAGAGAGAGAGAGAGAAAGAAGATGAGCAGCAAAGATACAGCAAAGATACAACCAGGGGCCAATACTGGTCATATGGGATTGGTTCCACAAGAGTTAGTGGCAGGAAGAAGTAGGACCTGAAGTGGTGAAGGAAGTGAGGAATTAAGATCAGGAGTAAAACCAGAGGGGAAGTGAAAAATACAAGGGTTGAGAATAGGTGACAAGCCTGACCAAAGACTGGAAACATGGCCCTGCTTCTGATCCCTCCCACTACGTGATCCCAAACAAGCCACCCCAGCCCAGTATTTCTAATTTTTCTTGCCTGGAGGGTGAGGATAATGGGATAACTCTTTTCTAAGAAAGTCTTATAATAAAACTGTCATTTCTCTATGTCATTAGTTAGCTGGATATGACTCCTTAATCTTCATGTTTTATATATTTAGTTTAACCATCCATTTGATCGCCTCTTGTCCTTTATTTATACACCACATTTTAAATTTTATTTTCATGATTTTAGGGTTCCAGTGCCACCAGTTATTCCCAAAACTATTTCATAAAAAACAAGTGGCCAAATTATAAAAAAGAAGTACTGTGTTTCTGAAGCCTAAAAGTGATAAATACCAATGGCATAAAAGAAAGGTCAACTTCATCCTCTCTGAAAAAATAACAATAACCAAAAAAAATCTGTGTGTTCTAAAGGGAGGCCCTTATGGTAGATACAGGATTTTGCCTTCAGATCTTCACACATAATTCTGAGCGGAACTGGACATAAATAAATGAACATATGGAGAGAGGAATTCCCTGTGGACTTGAAGCTACACATTGTGATTCAAATCACTCAGAGGACTTTTGTAGGTATAGGAAGCACCTACCCAGGAAGTGTTCAGTTGATCCAAGGTCAGGAACAACTGAGAGACCATATCTCCATTCAGAAGACCCTCATGAAAGCTCTTCCAGGCAGCATCCACTCACACTCATGTCGACACTCCCTTTGATGCTGTTTTCATTTTGTTGGGATGGCAGAAGACCACACTGAATACTAGTCAAGAGGGCAGTCTTGACCAGTATCCGGTGCTGGCATCCAGTGCTGGTTTAAGATATTATGTACACTTCTGACAACTGTTATTTGATTTTCCAAAGTCTTGATTTCCTTACCCGGCCACTGGTGATAGATATTAGTATTTATTTCAGCTTGTGTGTGTGTGTGTGTGTGTGTGTGTGTGTGAAGATTAAATTAGATCTTAAGTATACAGTTCTCAGTGGCACATAGTATGTGATCAGTTATGAAGTCATGATTACTAATTATGAAGTGACAATTATTATTATCCTTGTCTCCCTCTTGGAGAAACTGACACCATTGCAATAGTGGATTAGAACCTAATGACTTCCCCATCCATGGAGAACACTTCTCTTCTTCATTGGTGACTAATCTCAGGGTTCCTTATACACAGAAGCTAACATCACCCTATAGATCCAGATATGAAGAGCGAGAAAACACCCCTGAGGTAATACCTGGGTGTGGTGGCACTGCTTTCTCAGGAGCACCCAGTCCATTACAAGTCTGAACAATGTGATCCTAGCTCTGGGCAGAAAACACTAAGCAAGGAAATGTTTGTTTTGTAAGAAGACAATTCAGACTTGTTCTTCTGGGCTTTCCATAACCCCAAACTTCTCACCTGCAGCAACAGCAAGAATGATTGCACACGGCATCCAGATATTGTGAGAAAATAAAGATGGAAAAAAAGGAAAGGTAGTTTGTCACCTTAAGGTGAGTAGATAGACACTTGGTAGCAAAACAACACAAGAAAGACATGAAAAATTTTGATATTTTTTTGAATGAAGGAATATAAGCTCATATCACCTGATATGTGGAAATATGACAATGACTTTAAAGATCTACCCCACTAGAGTCAATGCCTGAGCCCTCCTTGAGCATCTCCAGAGTACAATGCCTAGTACATAACTTATGCTAATGGAACAATTGGGTGTTTCATTGTATTATGATTCTTGAAGAGGAATATCTGCTTTCAATATTTGAGCCTGGAACCATTGATTTCATTGCCTTGAACCTCTATTGCCTCCTCCGTCGATGGGAATTCTAGGAAAACCTATCTCATGAGATTGCTGAGAGAATTAGATGAGTTGCTACAGGTAACAAACACTTTCAGATTAGTGCCCAGCACATAGTAGGACTTCATCTGATGTTAAGCATTATGGGGATTCTTTTGCTTAGTTGGTGGTTCTAGAATCTTTGCTCCATTATGGTTTCTCTCAAGCATAACTCCTGTGCTCTTCCTGGCTCTCTCTGTTCTCAAGAACTCTTTTAGAGTAGGATCCAATCAAAACCAAGAGAGTTGGTTTTATTTTCTAGCCCCCCCCCCAAGCTTACATTGATCACACGCTTCCCAGGAGCAAGAGGTGATGGACAAGGCATTTTCAAGGGCAACTGAGGAACAAGCCACAGACGTGGCCTGAGTAGTGGTAGTCAGTAGTTTCAGTGTGGTAGAGAAAGAACAGTCCACACTCTGAAGATGGCGACCCAGGGTAGAGATGAGACTGTGAGCACTGAATGGAAGCCTGGCAACGTGGCAGAGATGAGAATGGTTCTGAACCTGGAGAGGCAGCTCTGCCAGGTGCTGCTTCCCTTTCATAAGCATGAAATCCACTTAGGTAACACTTGGTACATACCCTCTGAATCTACAGCTTGTTCTTTACAAGGTGGCTTTTTGGCAAAATGTATTCACTGGTCACACCCAACCTATTCTATATTTATTCTGAGTGCACAGGGCTAATGAGATAATCATACCCCGAGGCTTAACTGGTTGAAATCTGTAAATCTCCTAAAAGTGTAATTACCTCTTCATAATCCTTCTTTCCAATATTGCGTAAATCTCATTAGTACATATTTTTTTATTATTCATGTTATGGAAAAAATTGCTTTTTGCTATTGAAAGAACAGCTGGCAGGGGAAGACCTAGATCTCCTGCTTGAGCTAATAACTTTATCTCTGTGGTCAAATAAATGAATGAGCCTCCCAACCATAAGAGGTTCACTTAGTAGTGGGGTCTGTGCAGTCATTTGATTTTAGGCTGAGGACCCTCGGTGAGGGTTGGCACTGGTGTGAGGCTGGAGCACGGTGGGGTGAAGACTTGGCCAATATTGACTCTTATCTAAGAATGGTTCCTAGAAAGACATGGACCCATGCACCATCATAGGAATAGGAGCCCCACAGAGATTAAATTTAACTGTTCCAACTCTATGGACCTGGTCAAGGCCTTGATACATCTGTCTGGACTGGACACCAACCAAATAAGTTTATTTGATTGTGCATTAACATGGGTGATTGGTGATCAGGAATTTTTACTTACATTGTGATTTTGCTAGGCAGAGATGACATGAACTTTCACAATATCCTAGTTTGCTTAATAAGTTGTTTGATTCAGGACACATTGTACTAACTTCTTTACTTTTGAAGCAACTCTGTAAATTCCCTTGAAGTTTTCAAGTATCTTTTATTTGTTTGCTGCCTGATCAATAAAATTGCTTGAAAGTGCCCCTAACTTTGAGGGGGAGGGTAGGGAAATATCTACCTATTGTGTGTGTTTGAGACTACACACTCATTCATTCCTGCATGCCTCCCCTTTAAGGTAGTATAGTCAAAAGAACACTATTAGAAAAGCAGAAAATGAGGACTTTTCTTTTGTCACTGCCATTGTCAGTATCCTAACGTGGGTGAGACCTTACCTTCTCTTGTCTGCAGACTCTGTGACTTCTATGTTATATGTAAGCTATTTGTTGAAAGCAGCAAGCCATAGCCTCCACCTTGAGAGGACAGGGCTGGGGCCTGTTTTGCTAAGCAGTCAAGGGGATTGGGAAGCAAGGTGGTGGGTTGGAGCACTTGCTAATGGGTTAAAGGAGGAGGGAAGCTGCGTATAGAAAAGGGTTTATTCTTTGTTCTCTGAATGTTCTCACTGCCCCTCCATAAGGAGTAGGACTAAAACAGGAGAAGCTGGCTTTGTTTCTCCTTCTAACTCATCTTAGCTCCTCCAGGAGAATGCAAAACCTCTATAATTTATTTAATGATTTTCTCTTAAATGGCATCACTCTATGCCTTTTTATGGTAACAAACCAAATACATTTAAACTGAGTCCAAGTTTGCATTTTATATGCGTCATGTCTTCATGTGTTAGACATGTAGGTAAAAATTAGTTTTCTAGGCTTCCAAACTCTCTCTGTTTCCCAAAACTTAGAGTCCTGTAGGCTAGATAATTATCTGGATAATAACTTAAAATTTCACTTGTCTCCTTGGGCATATAATATGCTTTCTTTAGATCCAGCTTATATTCAATAATACATTAGTAGCATATAACAAGTTTTAGTGATATAAAACAGTATTTCCCTCTAAAAATTTATCTTCAAGTATCTTTATGAAATTTAGACTTTCCAACTTAATGCACCATAGCTGCTAAATGGAGTGTGCTGATCTCCATCAGATGCAACAGAAGCCAACTTTATTTTCCATCCCATTCTTTTTAAGCCCATTGTCTCTTTACCCTCTTGGGTAAAAGAACTTTTACATTGCTGCAGGACAGCTGTTTCCTATGTGCTGGAGACCACATGTAGTATTCGAGAAACAGTGATGTGTCCCTGTCTCTGCCATCAGTGGAAGCACCATTTGCTCTCAAAGCAGCCTGGAGTCACACACTATAGGAGCTTCAGCCAGCTCCTTGCCTGGAGTCTTTTTCCAGTGTGGGTCTTGCATTAGATCCTGTAACCCCAGAGATACCAAAGTGTCCTCTTGAAATGCCTTTCACGAAGTAAGAAGAAAGTCCCCTCCCCCTAATCTTGCCATGGCAGGGGAGAAGCACATGGAGTGGGAAACATGTCCCTCCAAAGAAATGGCCTCTCTCCTACCTCTTTAGCCACAGTCTTTTCATTTCTCAGAGGAGGAGTGTTGAGCTAAAATAGCAAGACTGGTTTTTGGCCCTCTTTTCTGCAAGTGGTCTACATGTGGCCTGACATTCAGATTTATGCATGTATATAATATCTAATAATGTGTTATTACTACATAAGCTTGTAGGCTCCTGAAAGCTGGAGGCATGGTTAGGTATTTATGTATTCCTTATAATACCTAGCTCAGTGGTCCATACAGTAGGTGCTCAATATATGCATGATGATGAACGAATGAGTGAGTGAGAGTAAGACTCGTCACTGTTTGCCTGCCTCATGAAGAATGATCAGTTTCTGTTAAACTGTGCACACTTTCAAGTTACCCTCCTACATTCTGCTTCTCCTGTAAGTACTGTTATTAAACTTCTAAATACTTAACAGAAGGCTGGTTTTTGGCAGTGACTGAACTCTTTTTGTCTTCTGTCCCGTGAATATCCTAAGCACTTTGTCACTTTGATCTAGGGGGCATTTCATTCTCAGAAATGCAAAGGAGTTGGCCACTGCACAAAATGTTTCCTATTTCCTATTGCCGTAAAATCCACTGCTCTTGAGCCTTTGCCCGCCCCCTTTCATGACAATGTGTAAGCCACTAAATTGCACTTACTGGTTGTGGCCATGCCATCAAAAAATCGTGAATGCCATGTAGATTTGAGGCTTGCTCCACTAAAGAGTCCACAATGGCTTTACTGTAACTGGGTTAACTAGAACTTGGCAAACAGCTATCCAAGGAGGGTGATACCAAGCTCCCTCCCCCCTTGCAGGATGCTGGCCTGATCTTCTTGTATTTGTGCAACTGGCCCATCCAGAGACTCACTAACGCAGGGAGGAGGGTCCTGGTCAGGGCGAATCTCTGAGTCAGGTCGTACTTTGGGGACTCTTTTCACACAGCCTCTCTTCCTGCAATGCGAAGTAGGTTAGAGGATAGCTTGTTTTCTTTTGCTATTTGAAATACAGCATTTAGGGTCATGCTCTGAATAATTGGTGCTTGTTAGAAATGACTGTCGTCCTCTTGAAGCTGTAACAAAGAGCTACATTTAAATTAAATTCAGCCAAGCAAGAGCCTCGCCACAAAAATCAATGGGGCCAGGCATTTTTCAAAGACTTAATTTTGATTTTTGTATCTGTAATATCCTAGGGCATAAATCAGCAAAGATATCCTAGAATCTAAAGAGAGCTGGGCCATAGTTCATGCTGCTTTAAAAGTATTTGGTATTATTTGGGATGGGAATGAAAGGTAAGATAAAATATTAGATGCAATCAACTTTAATATCACTTATTTTTATGTTTGGCAATCTTTATTCTTCCTCAATTTCCTACTATAATATTTCAAATATGGATTTTTGCTTCATTTATTTATTAAATCTGTGGGACCTCAAGAGACCCAAGTCAGGTCAAATATAGTTTTAAAAAGTTATTTTTTTAGAAATGTATTCCAACACATACATTGCTGTGATCTGATGACTTGTGGCATGGGTTGCAAGTAGCAATAGGGTGGCCTAGTGTGCTGGAGACAGGACTTGTAATGTTAATACATAGAAACATAATACTCAATTTATTGTCTAGAGCAGCGGTAGGTTCACAGCAAAATTAAGAGGAAGGTACAGAAAATTCCCAGGGATCCTTAACCCCACATGTACATAACCTCTCTCATAATAAACATCCCCCATCAGAGAAACACATCCATTTTGAAAATATTGTCTCCTCAACATGGTCCAAATTAAACCCTACCTCAGCACTCAAAGAATCCACTCTTTCCTTGAATCATCCACACTGCCACATTTTCTAGTTCTTGGAGACCAAAAACTCTTCATTCCTTTTTCATATTAGACATATATCAGACATATAAGTATCAGGGGTTGCTAGACTTTGTCTTTTAAAGTCAAAAAAGTAAGTCCCATCAGTTATTTTAATAATTTGCCTTGTGGTTGCTCTGTTCCAATTAGGCTTAATCTTGTCTAATAAACCTAATGAGCAGGTGAATTATTAATACACCCTGAAAAATTAAACTCTTCAAATACATTCACCTTGTCTGTATGACAGGCTATATTGTTGTTTTGTCATCGTAGAAACATGTTCTTCTTTGCTGCAGTTTCTGTTCAAGGCAAAGAGAATGTCCTTACTGTTAGTCACTGTGGTTGGTCTGAGCACTCAGTCTATCTGGTTTTTGCCTCACCTAGAACAGAGCATCTGTTTTAGGCTTGCTGCTTTTGCTGCAGAATTCTTTCTGTGTGGCTTTTTGCCTGGGTGTCACATAACCCCAATATTCCTTTCACTAAGACTACAAAGGAAATGCATCTTATTTTCTCTCGGTTTCTCTCTCTTTCCCTTTTTTCTTTTTTGCCTTTTCTTTTTTAATTTTTTAATAATTTTAAAAAAATTTTTTACATCATTGTTCATTTTTTTAAAAGATTTATGTATTTATTTACACAAGCACTGGGTACAGTCAGAAGCGCGGGAGGGTGAGAGAATTCACCAGAGCCAGAGCGGGGAACAGAACAGGCAGAATGACTGACGAAATGCACTGCTGAGGGGAGCAGCGGGCGTCAGGAGAGGTCTGTGCGCCATGTGGAACCCTCTTCGGGGGCTGGGGATTGAACCGGAGCTGCAGAGGCTGCGGGGCAGCTTTGCAGCCCAGTGCTCAACCACTGTGGCACCAGGGGAGGCCCACATCATTGTTCATTTTTAAACAATATTTTCTACCCCCCACCCTCACGTGTAGTCCCTATAGAGTTTCCTTCCCCAATGCACCCGTGCACCATCACCTCAGTCCCCTGTGCTCCCCCCTCCCTCCCTCTGATCCCTCTCCCTCCTCCTCCCCTGCAGGATGTCTCTGGTTTATAATTGTCTGTTTTTTTGCTTTGTTGTGTTTTATACTGTTATTTTTTTTTAACACTGATGTCTTATTTGGTTCCCCTATATTGGGCCCCCTCGAGCCCTCACCAGTTCATGTCTCTTCCAGCGAGTTGGTCTAAAACAAGTGCAATGTCACAAGCAATTTATACATGGTTTATATTCTTCAGGCTTTGAGGCATGACAAAAAGAGATGATGAATATTATTATTATTTCCTCCCAGTTCAAACATTAAATTCTTCCTGAATCTCCTCTCTCTGCCAAGGACAATTTCTTTCTACCAATATCAACTCCACTCTCAGGCTCCCTCCTGTTTTTGCTAAAGGATCAACTATTAATACTTTCCAGGCTTTAATATTGTTAAAGTCAGCAAGATTGACTTCCTGAAGTTCATCTCCCCAAAGGATTGCCATCCTGAACTCTTCCATGGTATTCTGGTTGGTTCAGTGGGTCTCACGTGCTACTTGGGCACCATGGCATAGACATGACCTGACAAATCTGTTTCAGTTAGCCTTCTAGATGCCACTTACTCTCTGTGGCTTGGCAACATTGCTTATCTGTATATGGCGAAGGGACACTTGCTGTTGCTTCAGCAAAACTGTAAGTGGGGAAAGGAGAAGACACTGGGAGGAAAATTGAAAGACAAATGCTTTTATATTTTAACAAACATTTGGATTCTAGAGAAGTTTCCCCATCTACCATGTTTCAGAACATACAGACATTGTTCCCTTTTACTAAAAAAACAGGAATAAGATGAGGCTGGTTAGCCCCTTCCAGAGTCATGACCTGTCCCCATGCCCCACAATTTTAATGTTCTATCCAGAGTGACTCTAATGTGTCCAGGGAGGTATGATCTGTGGACACAGGCACTTGCCACTGGCTGCCAAAATGCTTCAACCCTGACCTCAAAGAACCCTGTCTTTGATGCATCCACTGCCGCTGAATTATGACTCAGATTTTTAGTCCTAATATTCTGAATTTAGAAATAACTTCTCTTTGAATATCACAAGATTTATGGAATTAAGTGCTATATTTTTGCATCTTAAAATGTTCACATTTAATCCAATGAAATAGTTAAAATACAGTCATTATTTCTATGTCACAATAATGGAAAGTTCTAACAACTATTTACTTAGATAATGCTAAATTCACAGGGCAGAATGCTATTAAGTTTGGAAAAGAATCAGTGACTGAGCTTATCTAGGGAATTCTTGCATTTTGAATGGCAATCCCATCTGGTTTTCTGCCTGTGCCTCTACGTGTGAGTTGTATTTAAAAAAAAAAAAAAAAATTAAGCTCAAGAGACAGCCTGATAGCCAGGGGGGTTAGGCCCCAGGAAAATGGACTAAGCTCCATAGTCCTAACCTCTTGACCTGCCCACCCAGGTTGTTGGATGGAGGGGTGGGAAGTTGGTACTTTAGAACTATTCTAAACAGATGGGGAAGGTGTCCAGCTAAGCAGGCAAATAAGCTATTTGTAGAACTTGACAATTCAACTGCCAGTCAAGTGCCCAAGTGGTCCAGCAAGGCAGGATCTTGACAGCAGCGCCAACTGCATGATGGGGACTTAGTCAGCATGACGCCAGCCTTGAATAGGTTAGAAAAACTAGGGAAAGATCCATATTTAAAAGTATTAACTAGAGTGGGACTGGGTCACATGGAGTCAAAGTAGTTTTCAGGGAACAAAAGAGAAATCCAAGAACTAAATATAAAGCATAAGGTCACATAACTGCAATACTAAATTAGTATTGAATTATGTGATCACTGAAATAAAATCGCTACATTTCCCTAAAGATAGTTTGGTTCTCTTCTCTGGACTTAAAACTTTCCTGTGGCTTCCCATTGCAAACTCTTATACCTTGGATGATGCCCTGCATGACCTGGCTCTGATAATGCTCAGCCCTGTAATTTTACTCAGTTATGCTGGCTTTTCCCTTCTGTCTTGAACATGCTGAGCTTCTATGCAGATTGTTCTGTTCTCTCTAAATCTTGACTGTGTCTTTCTTTCACATTCAAGAGTTAGCTAAAATACCTTTTAATTTTTTCTTCTATTATTATTCACTGCTGTATCTATACAACAAAACAGTGCTTAAAACTTCATCAGTACCCTGTAAATATTTGCTGATTGACTGAATGTGGTTCAAACTCTTTAGAAAAGGATAGTAGGCTAAAAGTAATGCATGGAGAGAGAGAAATATGGGAAGCTGTTAGGAACATAGATGTTTAAACAATCCTTGAAATTCTCTATAATTCATAATTCTCAATCATAAAATGGAAGGATTATCACTGATGAATTTTGCAAGATTACACTGAGGAATCACTCATTCAAAAATAAGTACTTTGTAAATTCAAAATTATTGATTATAGATTATGATACCTGATATTCCAAACATGGGGCTAGAGGGGGTAATATGAATGTTTAGAGGATCTCCTAGAAGATATGTTATTAGCTAAATGCTAAAAATAAAAAGAAATATAGGATAAGTTTAAGTTGTGCTGGTTTAATATCAATTTCATTCTTGGATGGCAGTGATATACATACATACGTATATGTGAAAATGTCTCAACTCACTTTTGTGGATTTTATAACTCTTATCATTACATTGCTTAGAAGAAGTGTCTAAAGTTTGAGTCAGTGGAGACACTAACTTATTGGTCTAGAGGCCATTACTAGCCCAAAGTAAAAAAAGAGGGATAAAATCCAATTTTTAAGGTTCTTTGAGTTGACAATTATAATTATGCTTGCTTTCCTCAAAATATTTACAAAATCAGTACTGGAGGTTTCTAACTCAAATGGTTCCAGTACATTAGACCTTACAAATGAGTGATCTCTACTGCTACATTTCATCTTTTGTACATTACTCCCATTTGTATTAATTTTCAATTAAAGACTTGAAATCAAAACTTGCTAAAATGCACATTTCAATAATAAAAAAACTAATAAAAGCCTTAGCCATTTCCCATCTTGTTCTCCCCCATCTCACAATTCCATCGATTTAATTGGTAATTATGAGCTACTTCATTTACTATATTGTGAATAATGCTGGAATTTTACTAGGGCTGTATAGCCCAACACTCTGTGGTTTATTGACAGAAGCTTGGCAACAACAGAATTCCACCTGAGAACATCTAGTTCCTCTTACCTGTGCTATTGTTCTTTGTGTCTGTCAAAAAGTAGACTGAATCACTCATACGCCTGAGCCTTTGTGGTTCTAACTTCTCAGAACTGTGGTCTGATTCAGTGCTTCCCAAAGCCAGGCTGGGGATCCTGACTGGTCCATGCCTGAGGGAAAAATATAAAGACAAGGCAATGAGTTTTTTTCATGAAGGCTATTTTTCCCAAATTAAAGAAATTCCCTTTATATAAAGATGGTATTGCCCCTATGATTGGGGGGAGATCATTCTTTTATAATCATCTATGGTAGTTTTAAATTTTTTTTTCTTGGCAACCTAAGCTATAGGAAATCCTGAACATCAGTTTCTTCCATTAAAATTTCTTGAAATGTATTCAATAAAAGGGAATTATAGTTACTCTGGTTTGTCTTAAAATCATATAAATCTTTTGTCTTTTACTAAAGATTTCTGTGGAGAATGGCACGATCAACCCATGTGTCAGTTCTGCAAATAGCAATTATTGTCAATCCTATTTTGTCTGAATTTATCACTACTCAGCCTCTCCATTTTTTTATTTTAGCAAATCCATTATATATTTTCAGTCATGAATGTCAGCATTTAACTTTAGAAAATAGGAATTATTTCCTTAAATTCATTTTGGAATTTGAGCGGTAATAGAATCCCAAGTAGTTACCACTCCCAGGTATGTATCCTAAGAAAGGGAAGCATAAGTCTACCCCAAAAATTGTACAAGAATGTTCATAGCTGTGCCTTCCCAGTGGCGCAGCGGTTGAGCGCTGGGTTGCGAAGCTGCCTGCAGTCTCTGCAGTGCCGGTTCGATCCCCGGCTGCCGGGGAGGGTCCCACATAGCGCACAGACCTCTCCTGCTGTGCCTGCTGCTCCCCTCAGCAGTGTACTTCGTCAGTCTGCCTGCTCTGCTCTCCCCTCTGGCTCTGGTTAATTCTCTCACCCTCCCACGCTTCTGACTGTACCCAGTGCTTGTATAAATAAATAAATAAATTTTTTTTTTTAAAAAAAGAATGTTCATAGCAGTACTATGAGTAAAAAACTAGAAATTGAAAAAAAATCCCATCAACTGATGAACACATTTGGTATATCCATATAATGGGATATTACAAAGCCAAAAAGAAGAATGAATTATTGATTTATTCTACAACATAGATGAATATTGAAAATATGTAAAGTGAAAGATATAAAAAAAAGAACACTTGTATGATTTCATTTACATGAAATGTCCAGAATAAGCAAATCCATAATATAGACAGTAGATGACTAGTTGCCAAGGATTATGGGGAGAGGGGAATGGGAGTATTTTTTGTTTGTTTGTTTTGTTTTTGTGGAACCCTCACTGGTGGCCGGGGATCGAACCGGCGCTGCAGAGGCTGCGGGCAGCCTCACAACCCAGTGCTCAACCGCTGCGCCACAAGAGGAGGCCCTGGGAGTGCTTTTTTTAATGAGCATGGAACTTCTTTTGGGTGTGATAAAGATGCTCCAGAATTAGGGGTGATATTTGTACATTTGTGAATTTATTTAAAAATTGCTGAATTGTGGGCCTCCCCAGTGGCACAGCGGTTGAGCGCTGGGTTGCGAAGCTGCCCGCAGCCTCTGCAGCGCCGGTTCGATCCCCGGCTGCTCCCCGGCCACCGGAGGAGGGTCCCACATGGTACGCAGACCTCTCCTGCCATCCACTGCTCCCCTCAGCAGTGTACTTTGGTCCTTCTGCCTGCTCTGCTCCCCGCTCTGGCTCTGGTGAATTCTCTCACCCTCCCACACTTCTGACTGTACCCAGTGCTTGTATAAACAAAACAAACAAACAAATAAATAAATAAATAAAACATGCCTCTATTAAAAAAAATTGTTAAAAATTAAAAAAAAATTGCTGAATTGTGCATATTAAAAGTGTCAGTTTTATGGTGTGTGAGTTGTGTCTCAAATATGCAGATGTGAGCATATGTCCAAGACTGCAAATGACTGCTATCTTCATTTTCTTTTCTTCCTTTATCTACCTTTTTACTTCCTAATCCTAAAGACATACTCTGTAGTCATAAATTAAAGTCTAGAAGAACAAAATGTTGAATTACAAGAATTATTTATTTCTAATGTTTTGAATAACTTTCTAAGCCTAGAATAATTTTAGATTTATAGAAAAAAAATCACAAAAATAATATAGAGAAATTCTATATGTCCTTTACCTAGTTTCCCCCAATGTCAGCATCTTATAAAACCTTGGAACCAAGACCAAAAATCTAAGAAAATGATATTGGGGCATTACTTAAATAAATCCCAGATTTTATTCAGATTTTACAGCTTTCCACTAATGTCCTTCTCCTGTACAATGATCCAATCTAGGACACCACTTTGAATTCATCACAACTCCTTAGTCTGTTCTGGTCTGTGACTGTCTCATCCTTTCCTTGTTTTTATGAACGCGACAGTTTTGAAACAAATTATTCAGGCATTTTGCAAAATGTTTCTCAGTTTATGTGATTCTTCTGATATTTCTCTCATACTTAAATTGCATTATGGGTTTGGAGGGGGTGAATAGCAATGTGCCTTTCTTACCACATCCTATGAGGGCTTCCATGTGTCAACATGACTTATCACTGGGGATAGTAACCTTGATCATTTGCTTAAAGTGTTAGCCAGTTTTTTCCTCTAAGTTCATTTTCCTTCTGTCCACACTCCTGTCCTTGAAAGTAAGTCATAAATCCAGATCACTTATAAAGCAGAGCGTGGGGATATAATGCTTTACTTTTGTAGTCTTAGTCTGTTCAGGCTGCTGTGACAGAATACCACAGAGTGGGTGGTTTAAAAACAACAGACAGGGGCCTCTCTGGTGGCGCAGGGGTTAAGTCTCAGTGCTATCAACCTATCACCAGCCACCTTGGCACAAGTTCAATCCCTGGCCTGGGAGCTGACCCACATGGCTCAGCAGACCTCTCCCGTCTTACCCACTGCTCCCCTCAGCAGTGTATTTCAGTAGATCTGCCTGTTCTGCTCCCCACTTTGTTTCTGATGAATCCTCTCACTACCCCCAACCTCTGGTCTATACCCCAGTTCTTGTATGCATAAATAAATAATAATAAATCTTAAAAATAAATAAAAAAACAACATATTTATTTCACATAGTTCTGGAGGCTGAGAAGTCCAAGGTCAAGGTGCAGACATCAAGGTGGCAGGTGAGAACTTGCTTCCTGGCTTGTAGATTGCTAATTCCTTGCATTCTCATAAGGCAGAAAGCAGAGCAGTCTCTCCAGAATCACTTTCCTTTTCTTTTAAAAGATTTATTTCATTTATTTATACATACAAGAACTGGGTTGCAGGTCAGAGATGCAGGGGGATTCAGCAGAGACAGAGTGGGGGACAGAACAGGTGGATCTATTGAAATACACTGCTGAGGGGAGCAGTGGGCGAGACAGGAGAGGTCTGCTGTGTCATATATAGATTAGCTCCCTGCCTGGGCATCGAACTCAGGTCACAGTGGTGATAGTGCTGAGCTTCACCCCTATACCACAAGGGAGGCCCTCCAGAGTCACTTTCTAGAGGCACTATCCCAGTCATGAGGACTCTACCTGGGTGAGATTATCATTTCTCTGAGTCCCTCCCTCCCAGAGTATCACACTGGGGGTTGAGACTTCAACATGAGTTTTTTGAGGGGATCTAAACATTTTGTCCATAACAACGGGTAGGGTGGGGAAGTCTCTACATATGTTATTTGCAATTTTTCTGTATGAAAGATTTGTCTCTTCTCCTCCTTGTATTTGTTGGACCATTTATTCATATCAACATGGGGTCATATATGTTTATTTTATGCTTTGTGTTATCCAATTCTATGTTATTTATTCTGTTGCTCGAATTGTCCTAGCTTTGGCCCCTGAAACTCCTTGAGGTTGGTTCCTTTGATATGCTCTATCTTTTTTTGAAATATATATAAATTTTTTTGAAATATATATAAATTTTTTAAATTAGGAATTCCTTACTTTCTGGTACTGCAAGATGCTCCAGGCTCATCTTGTACAGAGCTTTGTATAAACCCTGCCCCAGAGCAGGGAATCAAGATCTAGGTGCTGGGAGTAAAAACAGGGCTGCTTGTATAAAGAGAATATAAGAGTCTAAGGGAATGGAAGAGATCAGCTGTCAAGTTCAAGAATGAGGAGTAAAAGACGGAAGCGAGTGGAATAGATGATAGCTCAGGATTGAATGCGTAATCCAAGCTATAGGGAAAACATGGCACCCAGTGGGTTATCCATTTGATACACTGTATACAAATGTGCATATGGAGACTTAACAGGACAGTTTACATTGATGATGAGACTCCAAGTTAAATATATAACAAGCCACCTTTGAAATTGAATATGTGATTCTGCTAGGAAAAATTCATATCTGACGTTTCAGCCACCACCTTCATTTGGATTCTCAAAACTGAGTGCTGGTAGATATTGCTATTTTTGCACTGAGTTTTCTCTTTTTAGGAAATAAACTCAAATAGTCACTTAAAATATAAATGAATGTTATAATGATAATGATAACTAGAAAGTGCAATTGTTTGGGATTCTGAAGCTCCTTGCTTGTGTTTTATTCTTATGACTTTTTATTTTGTCCCAGGCAGAGCAAGACTAGATACCAGGCATGCGAATGGCTGTGTTGGGGAGATTGGAAGGAGAGAGCAGAGCTAAAGTCACGCTACAGCAGGCAAGGAAAGCATTGCCGTTCTGTTCTCTCTAAACCTGCAGTGCAGAGGCTGGCTCTGTGGGAGATTGTAAAGGGAAATCTGCTTAATAGGAGAGCAACGAGGTGGACAATCTTTGCTATACTTATATTAACATATGTGCACTTCGCAAAATGCATTTTGAAAATGCTGGCAGACACATTTTTTTTTTTTTAGAATGAAAACTGGAGAGTGCAGTTTTTTAGCAGCTGAAGATTTTGAATTGTACTATAGATTAGCTAGAAGTTTCAAAAAGCCCTTCCTGAGTCAGCGAAATAGTGAAATGAAGTTTCCCAAAGTTGGTTTAGCCCTGGTGGGTAACATAATAACTCAGGAAGAGTTGATTCAATCCATTTAGGGGCTAGAATAAATGTTTTGATTCTTCCTTCTTATTTACCCAGACTACCTGAGGGGCCTGCTATAATTAAAAATACATTGTTATACTTGTAAAGTCCCTTATCTCAGAAAACTCTGATCCTGGAGGAAAAAGTTCTCACAATTTGGTTTAAACAAAAGTAAATGGGACATTTCAGCTGCTCTATAAAAACAAATTGCCATGCCTACGAGGCAGCATCACTGAGTCACACTGGGCAAAGGATGGGATGTTATTTGCTTTATGACCATCTGCTTGTTGTGTGTGCTGTGGGCTCGTCATGCCCCCTCCTCAGCCAAAAGATCATATTGAAATCTTAGCTTCTATTACCTCATAATGTATCTAGGTATTTGGTTATTTGGTGTTAGGATTCTTCTTTCCCTCCCTTCCTTCCTTCCTTCCTTCCTTCCTTCCTTCCTTCCTTCCTTCCTTCCTTCCTTCCTTCCTTCCTTCCTTCTGTGAACAAAAAGCTAATATAAAAAAAAGTTATCTATTTATTTGTAATTTTTAAAATTCAGGTAACATTGTTTATAGTACTTATACTATAAATAACATAATTTATAGTATTTATATCCGAGATATAGGATCACATCCCTTCAGATATAACTTACCACACCACACCCACCTCTGAGGTACCCATAGTCCTTTGCCCTTGACCACTATGCCCCTTCCTTCCTTTTTTCTCCTCCCCATCTTCTTACTCCCTCTAGTTGCCTCAATTCTAGTTATATTTCTAGGGTTTATTTTGTCAGTTCCTTTTCCTTCCCCTCTACATTCCAAATATGAATGAAATCATCCAGTATTTGTCTTTTTCCTTCTGGCTTATTTCACTTAGCACATTCTCCTCAGTTCCATTCATGTTGCCACAAATGATGAGTTCATCTTTTTCATAGCTGAGTAATATTCCATGTGTACGTATACCACATTTTCCTAATACACTAATCTGTCTCTAGGCTTTTAGGTTGTTTCCATATCTTGGCTATTGTAAATAGAGCTGCAGTGAGCCTAGGAGTGCATATATCTCTCCAAATTAGTGTTTCTGCATTCTTCAGGTATTATCTAAGAGTGGAATTGCTAGATCGTGTGGTTGGTTGATTTTTCATATTTTGAGAAACATCTGTACTGTTTTCCGTAGGGTTGGACTAATCAGCCTTTCCATAAATAGTACATATTTTTCTCACACCTTCACAAACATTTGTTGCTTCTGTGTGTGTGTGCATGCGCACACACACACAAATGCACCGTGAATCATTCTGCTGAACGAGGTGCTGTCTCACTGTGCTTTTCATTTGCATTTTATCGGTGAACCCAATCAAAAAGAGGGCAGAAATGCTAAATAGACACTTCTCCAAAGAACACATACAGATGGCCAACAGGCACATGAAAAAATGTTCCACATCATTTGTCCTCAAATAGGATCTTTAAAGGGCAATTAAGTTAAAATGAGGTCTTTAGGTTGGACCTTAATCCTGTAGGACTGGTATCCCTATAAGAAGAAATTTAGATGTAGACTAACAAAGAAGACAATAAGATGAGGCAGAGAGAGAGAAGATGTCACGTCATTGTTTATTGCAGGCCGGGTTCAGAAATATTCCAAATCTCTTGAAGAAAGGACCACCCCCCTCACCCCCCCAAGATGACAATCCTCTTAACAATCCATGCGTTACTTTGGTCTCTCATTAGATGGTGCTAGAGCCTACTTCTGTGCTGAGGCAATATGGTGCCAGGATCTAACTTTGGTGGGTTCGCCATAACCTATTTTACTTTAACATTTCTTTCATATTGTGGTTCATGTTCCTCTACTTATAAATTAGGAGGGAGTCTGTAGTAAAGCCCCAAAGTGAAGGAGTCACCATATTGTCATGGCAGGAAATGCACATCATGGTCATATCTTATCCAGTGAGCGTAGGTCATTTTTTATTGATGGAGAGGTCTTTTATACACTAATTCATGACTGAATGCATGGAGTACAAGGGACTTAAGATTGTTCTATATTTAGTTCTCTAGTGACTGATTCACTCTGGGGAGAGGCATATAACTGCTCTCTGCCCTAGTTTTTCCATTTATAAAATGGAAATAAAATATGGGACACTTACTTCAAAGGGCACTCAGAAGATGAATGAGGTAGTGTCTTTTAAAATACTTTGTGGTTGTTGGAGAAATAGAGTTATATACTCTTTGCAAATAGTGCAAGAATGATGAGGCCTACAACTTGACTTTGACCCATCAATGTTTATTTGAATCTTTTACCCACTTGGCCACAGATTATCCGCAAGTACTTTTACTGCTGTTTTCCTCACTAAGATAAAAGGGCATCCACATGATGGAAATGACCATTTGGGGAATAGATTAATAGGTGCCTTTCAGTTTCTCAATGGAGGGATTTGTTTTGCTCTCCAGAGTCATTTTATCTCTATTTTTTCTTCAAACTCAAATTGCTAAGGGTAACATTTGGGATAAGGTTTCTGGATAGTCTCTTTATTCATAGTTGGTGGGAAAAGTTTCCACTCTACTTTGTTTCAACCTATTTTCCGGATGTATTTAGTAAGGCACTTTGGAAGATATATTGGGAGTTAAAGACAAAGAATATTTTAGATGAATCTGATTTTTTGGATTTGAAATATACTATAGACTGAATTGTGTCTACTCAAAATTCCTTTATTGAAGTCTTCCTCCCAATGTGAATGTGGATAGGGCCTATAGGATAGGGTGTTGGGGGGATTTAAGGTTCAATAATGTAATTAGGTGGGGCCCTGCTAAAATAGGATTAGTATCTTTATGAAAAGAGTTACCCAGAGAGCTTGTGTTCCTGTGCCTTCTCCACCTCTCCTATCATCTGAGCACACAGTGTAAGATGGAGGCCTCTTATAAGCCAGGAAGAAATCCTTCACCACAAATTGACCATCCTGTCTTTCTTCTCCAAAATGGTGAGAATAGATGTTTACTGTTTAAGCCAGCCAGTCTATGGTATTTTGTTATGGACACCCAGCTCCCTAAGACAAAATACTCACCTTAAAACTCTAAGAAAGGGTTTGGCACACTTTTGCTGTAAAGGGCTTTGAGGTTTTATTTTAGGTTTTGTTGATCATACAGTCTCTGGTGCAACTAATCAGCTCTTCCATTATTGTGCAAAGGCAGCCATTAGAAGTGTGGAAAAAAATGAAGGAGGTTGTGCTCCAATCAAACTTTATTTACAAAACCAAATTGAGTTATCTTTGGTCACAGAATATAGCTGGCTGACCCCTACTTTAAGAAACACACAGAAAAGATCATCTATATTTAGGTATATTTCTCAGAAATAGATTTTCATTATTATTAAACACAAAACAAAAATGTGTTAATTATTTTTCCCCTCTTCCCTCATGCTGCCAAACACTTAGCTAGCTTTCTCCTTTTCCTACTCATGGGCTATAATTATTTGAAAATGTTGCCTCATTGGCCTCCCTGGCTTCCCTAGGACTGCCAAAGTTTTCTACTTGATTGTTTATCTACAACCACAACCACCATTTACAGGACACTTATGTCCCAGGCACTAAGCCAACTATTTTCCAAATATAATCTCATTTAATTGTTAGAATATTGCTATAAGATGGATATTATTATATCTACTTTGCAAATGAGGACACCCAGGTACAGAGTAGTTAAGCAAATAGGCACGTAATTTAATCATCAGCAACCAAGCAGCACAACTTGGTTTGGAACCCAAGTAAACGGGAGTCCAGAACTGGTAGTTTCTATTCCCACACTCTGTAATGCATGCACTTTCCAAGTGCTCTTTTCTTATAGCCTCATAATACATTTATAATCTGCATATAACTCCCACCCCTTCAAAAATACCTATGAACACTGGAGATAGAATTTATTGTGCTGTCTTAATGAAGAGAATCTGGGTACTTTATTTTTGTGAATTTTGCAATCTTGTACCATTTTGTACACACTCTGCTCTCCAGTGAGTTGAATTTTGGCTCGTCAACTCTATGTTAGTATGTTTTTGTCCATCTCTTTTATTAGGATCATCAACGGGTAGAAAACAAGAATGATTTAGCTTTTCTTACCAATATGGGAACATACTACCATCTTTGAAAACAGAAAGACCGTGGGCTTCAGTGCCAAGCAGAATTTGTTTAGCCTTTTGTTTGCTTCACATGTTATATAACTTCTTGAGACTTTATCTTCATCTTTAAATGTGCTAGTAATATATCCCTACTGGGGTGATTGACGTTAGAACTAATGTTTGTCGACAACTAACCTCATGTCTGGGGCTTAATGGGCACTTAATCAATGCTAAACTACTGATGGCATTGATCATATGACATGTATTTTCAAAAAGGATATAAACTGATCAACTGAAAAAAAGGTGGTTATTGTATTCAAGAGATGTGAATTGGAACCACATGTACGTATTTTTGAGAGTGAACATTGCACATTTAAGAAAAGTGCAGTTTTCTCATTTGGGATAAAAATGACATTCTAGAAGTCCTTGATATGACAGTGAGCTTTTTCAGAACAGTTTGCTGTGAGAGGGAAGAAGTGAGACACATGGCTTAGATTTATCTTTGAAATACACAATTTAACTTTCAAATGAAGGGGAAAAGTGCTTGGGGCAAAATGTGTTTCTTTTTTTTTTTTTTAAGTACTGAATGCTATGAACTTCCAAAATGTGTTTCTGTTTTTTTTTTTTTTTTTTTTTTTTTTTTTTTTAATACTGAATGCGATGAATTTCTCCCACTCTTTCCAGGATGCACTTGGTATATACTTGGGCTACCAGATCAGGGCAAGATTGCATAAATTAACTGAGTTCTTGTTAAGTTGTATTTATTATCTAAGTCATCATGTTAGGTCAGCAACTCTGAGTATAGAAGTTGCTGACCTCCAGGAAGTCAATTAAGACAAGATAACGATACAACCCAGATTTTCTGGGCTAAGCTGTCCAGAATTTATGAACTAACAGAGATTAAGTGTGATCAACTCTCTTTGTGGATTATCTGTGGAATATGAGGGGGTTTCCTCTCCCCCATCCCAGTTTTGATGACTTTATCTGTTCTTAGTTGGTGTTTTCTCATAGAATACTGTAAAATTTTGATACTTACTACAACTACACATGATTCAGTAGGCAAAGATAGGAGGAAAAATTCTTAGACTGCATTACTAAGATAAATACATCTGATTTAAGGTTTACGAGATTTGGGACCTCTGATACCAGCAGAATAAATAGGTATTTTTCAGCAAGGTCTCAGGTAGTGGTGACTGTGGAACAGGGTTATGAGCTGACCACTGTGCAAAGAATAGGAATGATGAAATGAGAAAGTCAATGAGGCTATTTCATCCCTGAGATAGGGTTGCCTAATTTAGCAAAAACCAGCCAACCAAACAGCTAAACAGCCAACTAATCATAACAACAAAAACCTCAAGAGGTCCAGTTAAATTTGAATATCAGATATACATTAATAACTTTTTGGCATAAGTATGTTCCAAGTATTCCATGGATCTATTTCCACATAATGCAAACATTATTTTTGGAGATTAAATTTTATCCTGCATTTTATCCACCACGCCTAACTTGGGGTGGTAACTTGGGGTAGGGGTACAAAGGCAAACACCAAGACAGAATCATGGTTTTAAGATGGGCAAACTGAGGGATGAGAAGAAATAGACAGAGGTTGGGGTAAGGAGATTGACAGTTGGAGAAACCTGCAAAGGAAGCTGTAATAGGAAGCAGGAATTTTCACTTCCTGGATTGTTTCCTCTTCAGATCTTACGGACACTGCTGAATTCACGATCTGATTATAAGAAGCCCACCCCAGCAGATCCTTGGATTAAACAGCCTGTGCTTTGTGGGAAAACCTGTGTGTGATCTGGTAATGCAGCGATGGAGCTTTGACTATGCCACTCATTTGGAGCATAACTAGCAATAAACTAATTACTTTGGCCCCTGGGGTCCTTGTAGCTACAATGAAGAGCTTTGGAAGAGATGCACTCATTCTTAAACTTATTACTGGCTGAGTATTTAAAATTTATCAGAATCTCTCTCCATCTGGAGGCTTCCAACTTTCCTTCTACTTCTTCCTTACTAGTCCCCAAGCCTCTTTTGGTCTACTGAGTTACCTAAATAAATAACCACATATATGTCTTTAACTTCGTATCTTCTCTTCCTTCCACTAGTGACGTTTATCTTTCCTACTTCTCAGAGCCAGACATCTTGGAAGGATAATCTCCACTGGTTGTATGTCTTTGTCTCTCCACTTGTCAATCCTCTGTGGTCTGGTTAGGATTACCAGCAACCTCTTAACTACTACATTAGGTGGATGCTTTTAAGTATTTTTCATCTGTGACTTTTCTGTTGCATTTGGCAATGCTGCCACACCCTTCCTCATCTGTGTAAGCGATACGCTCCTTTCCTTTGACTTCTGAGACCCCCTAGCAGCTTTCATAGACTCTGCTTCCTCTCCATGTTCTCCTCTTAGGAGGGTTTTCTCTTACAAATTGTCCTTTCACTGGCTTGTCTCTTACAAATTGTCCTTTCACACATTGCCTTGGCTGCAATGAACACTCATGTTCGTGAACTACACATGTCCAGCCAGATTTCTGAGCCCCATTCTGGTATTTCCAATGACAGTATATCAACATTTCGTATCCCACTGGCATGGCACATTTAATGTGGCCTAAACACCTGTTACTCCTATACCAGCAGAGAATAAAAACAAGGCCATTTTCTCCCTGTCAACCAAGAAGATGGTAAAGGAAGAAGATTTAACCCCTTTTAAATCTCTTCTTCCTTTGATAAGTGTTTTCTGAATGTAGACGTATAGGAAGCCTTTTGTAATTAGAATGCTTGATTTTTGAAAGGTAAATAAGTTGGTTATGACTGAAGTTGTCCCATATATGTTTTGTGTGACCGTTTTTCTTTTAAAGAGATATTCCGTGAGTCTCACACTTTAATGATTGCTCCAGACATATAATCCGTTGGTATTATTCTTTATACGGTTTTGGTTTACAGAATTTTGGACTTCTCTCTTTTGTCTTGTACAAAGTCAGTGCTGTAGTTACTGCTATGTTTGACATAGTTTAGGCTCATGGGGCAGTTTCCCAAGAGACATCAGGTGACAGTACATTCTACCTTCATGCACCTTCTGCTAACAAGCAAAGGACTTTTATCAGAGATCTCAGCTAATGCCACATACCTTTGAACAATTGTGTGCATTGTGGGGGCACATCAATTTACTGAAGGTTATGCTTTTCAAGGGCAATTCTGAACACATTTTGTAAAAAAAAAAAAAAAAACCCACATTTTCCAAGTGATTTACATTATAATTTCACAATGTGTGCCCTCATTAGAAATATTGGCACTAAAGCAAATTAAAATCATACTTTAATGTGAAAAACTTTGCAATAACATGTTTATTATGAAAGAAGGGTCTCTGTAAACTAATCCAGAAAATACCAAAAGTAAATGAAATACCTTGTGGTATCTTTTTTAGTTTCATGATAAAAAGTTATACCTGAAATAAAAAACAAAATAATATTCATCTTCATGTCCACAGTTTTGTGTTATTTTGATTTGAGAAAGGAAGAGGTTCGGGAATGAATATTATTGAAAGGGATTGTTTTAGTCTGCTCAAGCCGCTCTAATCACATATCATAGACTGGGTGGCTTAAGCAAAAGATATCTGTTTCTCACAGTTTTGGAAGCTGAAAATCTGAAATCCAGATACCAGCATGGTAGACTTCTGGTGAGCACCAGCTTCCTAGCTTGTAGAGAGCCGACCCTAGCTTCAACCTCACCAGGCAGAAAGAGCAACAGCATAGATTTCATGTTCTCTTATAAAGACTGTGATGCCATCCTGAGGACCCTATCCTCATACCTCATCTAAACATAATTGCTTCCCCAAAACCCTACTTCCTAATATTATACCATTAAAGGTTAGGACTTCAACATAAGAATTTGGGAAGGGTGGGACACAATTCAGTCTGTACGAGGGATAATCTACCTGCCAGGAAACTAACCCTATATACTCTAAGTTGGTAGCAAGTTTTTTGTTTTGTTTTGTTTTGTTTTGTTTTGTTTTGAGATAGAGTTACAAAGTTAAATAATTTTTAGAAATAATATTTAAACTGGGAGTCCATTCTTAATACACATTGTTCTGTATGTCTCAAGAAAACTGTGGCATTGAATGAGCTGATGCCAGAGAAGTTTTCATTGTGTTCTTTAGACTATTGTGCACGTGAAAGAAAAAGTGCATCACCCTTGACAAAAGTTACCTTTCCTGGCATTTTGAGTTGCCCTTGTGTCATTTCCCTGTATGTCCTTTCCTGGACACAGGATAGAGTTGAGGGAAAGTCAGGTAAAGAATTCAGCAGACTGAAATGAATCTGATCCTACTTTTCATTCTTTTAAAATCTTGCTGGTGTTACTATTTGCTGTGGGGTTTGACCATTCCATTTGGGATTAGAATTATGGTAGTTAAGAAATGAAACCATTTTTTTTTTCTTTTAAAGATTTATTTATTTATTTATACAAGCACTGGGTACAGTCAGAAGCACTGGAGGATGAGAGAATTTACCAGAGCCAGAGCGAGGAGCAGAGCAGGCAGAAGGACCGAGGTACACTGCTGAGGGGAGCAGCGGGCGGCAGGAGAGGTCTGCGCGCCATGTGGGACCCTCCTCCGGTGGCTGGGGAGCAGCCGGGGATCGAACAGGCGCTGCAGAGGCTGTGGGCAGCTTCGCAACCCAGCGCTCAACTGTTGCGCCACCAGGGAGGCCCAAGAAATGAAACCATTTTTTAGGGGGGGATTATTTTGATTTTTTTAGTGAAAGTTTTTACAAAGAGCAAATATGTATGTTAATATACATAGTAACATTATTCTTCATAACCCCAAACTGAAATAATCCAAATAACAATCAGTTGGTGAGTGGATAAATATAAAAATGAATACTATTTAGCAATAAAAAGGAGTGTACTACTAATACATGTTGTAACACAACTGAACCTCAAAAACATTTTGTTTATTGAAAGTATCCTAATGAAAAAGGCCACGCATATTCCTAATATAATGTATATAAAGCATTGAGAAAAGAAAAATGTACAGAGACACAAAGCAGACCAATAGTTGTTGAAGCCTGATATGGAAATAAGGATTAACTATAACTGCATGGCACAGGGGACTTTGGGAGGTGATGGATATATTCTAAACAACATTGGGTGATGAGCACACAACTATCAATGTTCTAAAAAGCATTGAATTATATATTTGCAAAGGGTGAATTAAATTATACCACAAGAAAACTACTGGGTAAAAAATTAAACTAATAAAGCTTTCTGTTTTCCTGAATAAAAAACTGTTTAAAACCTACATACTAGGGAATTATCTATTCCAGTCCAACCTAGATTTCTCATCTTTCAGATCATGCTCTTAATACTGCCATCTTTTCACTAATCCTTTAGTGAAAATGCTTCCATTCAGAAGCATTACTGGCCAACTAGACATGTATTTTCCTTGGAAAGTTGGGGAATGGGGGTAAAAAGGGCCACTCCAACCGCAGAATTATCTGTGTGAATTTCAAGCACAAGCTGCTTAGCAGAATGACAGGAATTATAAACACATTAATTGTGTGGTGCTGGGTGAGGACCTGTGTCTTTTCTGGCACTGTCAGGCAGAATCAAGTGAAGTGTAGCCTTTGCAAATAACTCTTAGAGATGTGCTTGATTCCTACCATGAGCCACAGGGGTACAGTTCTTGACATACCGAAATTCTTGAATAATGTCCATCAGCACTTTGTTATCGATGCACTGAACATTGAACATGTTCTCACTCGAGAAATACACTGCTCGTCTCTAAATCAGAATCTTTGGGGAAAATGCAGAGCACTGTTGAAAAGCAGATAATAAACAGTAATGGAGCAAGAATAGGGCTGTGTTAGTGCTGTTAGTCACAGGAAATTCATCTGATACTTTCTCCTTAATCTATAACTCCCACCATTACCCCTTTGTGCAGACAGCAAATGATGTTTATAAACTTGTCTGGATAGCCAATCTTTCACAAGCTTCCCCACATACTAATTTAGTCCATAGAATCAAATGCCTGAGTTTAGTTCACAAAGAGAACATAAAATCAAAATGCAATTTTTACTGTTTGTTTTGCAGTCACGTAGAAGATGGGGAATAATGTCTAATTTTCTACAATTGACATGAAAACTCTGCTAATTGGATCATCATGAATGGTAAGTACGGAAGCACAGAGTTATTCTTTGGTTTGAGTCCTAATACAGACAGAGGAATACTTTCATGCAGGAGATTCCATTAAACATGGCTAAGAGGGAATGCAACTCTGCTCTCTTAGAAAGCTGGGCATCTTGCATAATTCATTTGTGCATGTCATAGAGAGGATGTGATTGGACTCTGGCACACCTAATCTGTAAAAGACCACGTCATTCTATAATGTCAACCTTTAGACAAACAGAAGCACAACATTAGGAGGTATAAGATAAAAGGTAAAAATGAAGACCTCAAACTTAAGGAAATTGAATTTGGTTTTAGAGATAAAATGTGCTCATTTTTTGAAGCTAAATTTTCAAAATATGATGGGTACCAAAATAAAAGAGTCGATGATTTCAGAGAGAATAGAATATTAATTGGAAAAGTTAAGGCAATCCAGGAGGTGTTACTACCAGTATAGCTTAAAATGGGTGAAACTTGGCCAGATAGAGAAGAAAATGGGGGATACATTCTAGTAGGTATTGAATATGGAAGTGAAAATAGATTGTCTTCAATGCTAGAACAAGAAGTTTAGATTTTATTCTATGGATAGTGGTGAACCAATAATTTTTTTGAACAGGGATATGACATTATTTTAAAGTTAATGTGCCAATGTATGCAGAATGGATTGAAAGAGAAAGACTGAATGTTGGAAGAGAGGTCAATTAGGAAATAATAGGGAATAACGATATGAAATAAAAATGGGTAAGTTTGTAGTAGAAAATAAATAATTATTTTCCCCTTCCTAATATTCAAGTTAATTCTGTGGCTACACATCTAGATGAATAAAAGAGTGAGCAGCATTGACAAAAATATTAATCAAGAAAAAGAGCTCGTGGAATGTAAAGTGATGAGTTTTAGGCAATGAGGTTGACTCACTGTTGAGCAGATGTCTAAGGGGATCTTGAGCAGGCCGTGCTGGGAGCACCTGTGATGCTCTGTGGTCTTTTGTGTTCCCAGTACCTGTGGCAGCAACCTGTATACAGTAGTTGCCCTGCACACATTAGGTGAATGACATGAACTAAACAAGTAGATTAAAGATTTGGATAGATGTCAAAAACATAGATTTGGATGTTCTTTTCACAGAGATAATCCTTCAAATTGTGAGAAATGTTAAATTTCTTGAATGAATGAAACAAAAAGGTAAAAAATGACCAAGGGAAGTTTTGCAATGAAGAATATAAAACCAGGATCCTACAAAAGAAATTGGGTGTAAATCAGAAAGATAGTAGCTTAGATGTGTAATTTTTCTACAATTTTTAAATGGCAGTTAAAAAGATATATTTCTGTGGTAGTTTGGAGGGAAAAAATCACCTTTCATCCTAGATATTAACATTTAAAAATATTTGGTTATGTGAAAATTGAGTGTGCTTGTTCATTATAAATCTTTCTGTGATGGGTTAGATTTGGAAAATGAAGAACACAATAGTGTGTTTAAATTTCAAATCTGGTATCCAGTTATTTCTCTTTTACAGTAATTCACTGTTGGCCAAAGTGAAGAAAATGTGTGTAACACATATGTATTAAAGGACTTCACATAGTGACAAGCGAAGTCTGTTCCTCTGAGGTGATACCTTACTCCACTTGTGATTACATAAAAATTAAGTTTGAAGAGGAAATGAAGCATAATTTAAAAAATCTCTAGTAGTAGCTAGCTGTTTATAGTCTAGTCCTACAAATATTTCTTGTGAGTTTCCAAAAGGCATTTATAGTCACAGCATCAAGAAAATACCACCTACAATTTTCTTAGGAGTAGATGGGTCTCAATTTTTTTTTCTCTTTAAAATCTTTTCTAAAAAGAAGGGAACCCTTATATACTGGTGGTAGACTGTAAATCTGTGCAGCCATTATGGAAAGCCATGTAGAGATCTCTCAAAAAATTAAAAATAGAAATCCCTTACAATCCAATTATACTGTTTCTGGGGTTTTACCTCTAAACTACACAAGCACTAATTCCAAGAGATCTAGGTACCTCCATGTTCATAACAGTTATTGCATCATTTACAATAACTAAGGATTGGAAACAACCTAAGTGCTGAGCAACTGATGGATAAAGATGGGGTATATGAACACAGTGGAACACTGCTCAGCTATTAAAAAAAAAAGATGAAATCCTGCTATTTGCAGTAACTTAGATGGACCTAGAGGATATTATGCTTAGTAAAATAAGTCGGATGGAGAAAGACAAACACTGGATGATTCCACTCGTATGTGGCATATAGAGAAAACAAACAGATGAGCTAAATAAAACAAAAATAAACTTTTGAACTATACGGCCAATTAGTGGTTACCAAAATGAAAGGGGAAAGGGTAGGTGAGTCAATTGGGACAAAGGAGACAATTGTACAGTGAAGGACAGGAATGGACTTTTAAAGTTGAATTTAATGTAATATACACATTAAATTTTTTAATATACACATTAAGCTGATTTTTTAATATACACACTGGAAGCTTATATAATGTTATAATGCAATGTTACCACTTTATAAATATCGTGTTTAAGATATTGTCCTTGAAATCTTTGCCAAGTTGAGATAATAATTTAATTTTAAGTATTAATATGCTGTAGCCATGTCTGAATTTTGGTTGTAAATACTTATAATTTATTATAGTGAGAAATGAAGTTGGAAGTTTTTTCTAAATTTTCATTTTCAATATACTCAGTCCTTAAAGTGTATCTGCCAAGCAGCCAAGATCCACTGACAGTTACAATTCTTTCAAGTTTGACACAGTTGGTCTTTCTCTGCTGTTCCAAAAATAGGCCACTTGGTCTTTCAACTTGTAAATTTTGCCAAATATAGTTCCTTTTGAGAATCAAAGCACCTCAACAAGGGACTTAAGCCTTTTTTGATCCACATACTCATCTTCACAAAGCAATGGATAAAAACCTGGTGTTTCACAACTATCATTCTCATAATTCGTTAAATGAATATTGAGGTGAGTTTCTTGCTAAGAGAAACTGCCAGCATTTGGAAACATCGCTGTTTGGGACAAATGGCAAAAGACATATAAAATGATGGTTTTTCTTACTTTCTGAAGTTTTTTGCTAGCAATCCAGATAGCCAAGCCCAAATTTCTAAAACAGTAAAAGCAAATACTGCAACTCTCCCCTCTCTAATTTGCTCCAGAGTTTAGAAAAACTTTGACAGAAACATGCAGATAATTAACCTTTGTGGTGGTTAACTAAGGTTTGAAAAAGAAACATTTTTATTCCTCAAATTACTTAACAATACCTTAGAATAAGTAATCCTTGAAAAGACTCTCCCACTGATTGAGCCACCAGAAGGAAATAAAAGGTCAAGCTTGAACTGCTGTATTCTCTGCTGAGCTATCAGTTTGAAGGTGGTTTATAGGAATTAAAGGAGCACACTTCCTTAATGAAAAAATTGGGAAAATTCCTAATACAAGGTTTAATGAGCATTACCAAAAAACTAAGGTTTTTACTTTTGCAGTTAAAGAAGCTATTTCACAAAATTTTGAGTTGGTGACTCTTGATTATAGGTTTTAGTAACTGCCAACTTCATGTGTGGGGCACAGGATAGTGTTTTTTTAAGCATCTGTATGGGTTTTATTTTTAATTTAATTTATATATAAATAAATTTAATTTTAATTTAATTTAATTTTTACTGTCATCCAAGAAAATTATTTGGTTCCTCTAGTCTGTATTTTAATAATTAGACTATACTGAGAAATCTAGACATTGGTAATGTTTGCGACCCTTCTAAGTTTTATCATGTTTTTGAGTTTTATTTTTGCCAACATTGACAGATACCCTACTCTTTCTCCCACAACAAAATATCCCAGCCCCCATCCTTCAAGAAAGTTAAAAAAAAACTTTTAACTGATCAGTGGCTGGCACTACCTTACAGAGCTCTGGAATCTAAGTTGTCTGAGGTAAGAAATGTTCTCATTCATTAGTCAATCCCCTCATCTAGAAGAGACAATAAGTCAATACTCCGTAAACACGGATTGAATGAATGTCTTAAATATTTGTTTATTGTCTTCAGTGACACTGATGGTGGACAATATATGGTAGGGTTGGCTATTTGAGATATGCATGAGCTCCAAGAAGACAAGAATTTACATAATTTTCTATGTATGGTAACCCATTTAAAATGTTCCTCCAGCCAGATCCAAATGGTCTTATTTTTTAAATTAATTTATTTTATTTATATATATTTTACATCATTCTTTATTTTTGTACAATGCATGCTTTCTCCTCTCAGGGGAGGTCCCCATAAAATTCCCACCACTAATTCACCCATGGACCATCACCATAGTCCCTTGTGCTCTTCCCTCCCCTGTTTTGATCCCTCTCTCATCCCCTCCCCTGCAGCAGAATGTCTCTGATTTATAGTTGCCTGTTTATTTATTTATTTATTATAATTATTTTTTCCTGGTCCTTTATTTGGTTTCCCTATAGTCCTCCTATAGGGAAACTATCTGATATTTTTCTTATTTTTTAATCTGTCTTCTGGCTTGCAAAATCAGGATGAACTGTAGCCCATAGGAAAGGAAATGGAAGATTAACCATAAATATCTCACATGAGAGCTATAGCTCTCTTTTTGATAGTGGATTACAGTAGATACATATTTTGTTCTATTTTTAAAACATAGAACATTTATTATATTTTGATGAGTAGCAAACTTTTTTTTATTTTTAATTTTTTTTTTAATTTTCTAGAGGCATGTCTTATTTATTTATTTATTATTTGTTTGTTTGGTTGGTTTATACATGCACTGGGTACAGTCAGAAGTGCGGGAGGGTGAGAGAATTCACCAGAGCCAGAGCGGGGAGCAGAGTAGGCAGAAGGACCGAAGTACACTGCTGAGGGGAGCAGCGGGCGGCAGGAGAGGTCTGCGCGCCATGTGGGACCCTCCTCCAGTGGCCGGGGAGTAGCCGGGGATCGAACCCGCGCCGCAGAGGCCGCGGGCAGCTTCGCAACCCAGCGCTCAACCGCTGCGCCACCGGGGAGGCCCATTGATGAGTAGCAAACTTATTGACAGAATCCATCACACCCATAAACTACATGGAACACAAATTGAGAAATAATTATTATATGTTGCATTAAATATGACTGTGCTCTTATGCTCTTTCTTGCACACAACCCAAATCTAAGAGTATTTGTTTTTATATTAACTTTCTGTATTTCATATTATGATATATAATGTATATTTCATATTAAGAAATTTTCTTAATTTTCCAAGTTTGCAATTCTAGTATTAATTTTTTGAAAACTACATTTCTTGACTTTTTGACTGGATTCTCATGTCACCTCCTAAGGGGACATTTTGTTCTCTCTCCTTTTCCCCAGAACACTGTTAAATGCAAGCAAAGGGAGAGGAGAGTTGAGACTCAGGTAAAATGGAGACCAGATGCATCAATATGAATACATCTCAAGGATATACCTAATGAATAAAATCTATTTCATTAACAAATTTCAGAATGCAACTTATAGATTGATATCTAATTTACTTTTAAAAGACTCAAAAGAGCACTACATAAAAATGACATACACATATAGCAAAGCTATATAGACCCGTATATATGTAGTATTTAAAAAAATACTGCAGGATTTGGGATAGTGATTACTTGCAAGAGGAAGGGCAGGTAGAGGTGTTAGAAATGAAGCTAAGAAGAATTACAAAGAAAACTTCAAGTGCACTTGGAATATTTTACTTCTTTTTCTAAAATGTACAAATAAAATAAGACAAAATACATATTCATTCAGGTGGTGGATAACTTATTTGACTATTTAGGATTGAAATTTTATGAAAATTTAAGTGAAGACTTTTTCAAATTGAGGAGTAACAATGAGATGACAGTTAGAAAGTGCTAACGAAGAGAGTAGGTTTTAAGATTCTTAAGAGATGGGTGATAAAGCACAGGCCTTTTGAAAATTTGAAAATTTGGCATATCAGGACTTAGGTTTAGAAAAGGGGGTAGACTGAGCTATATACCACATCTATTTTTTTTTAACAGAGTGGAAAAACACATTTATTAGGAAGCATTTTACAAAGGTTTAAAACGCACATTCTGGGTACTTGAAAATATACTCAACATCAGTAATTATCATCTATGTGTCTTGTGCCACCATTGACCTGGAAATCTGTATCTTGTTCATCTTTATATTTCAGTTGCAGGCACAAGGGTCTCATAGTCAATCAGTGTTTGTAGAAAAGAACAAAGAAAGGCTGGGGAATACGGAAGGAAAGAAAGAAAAGTTGGAGGTGATAAAAGAGTGGAAGAAAAGAAGGAGGAAAATAGTGGTAGTGAAGAAGAATTAAGGAGAGAATAAATTAGAGAACTATTAAAGAGAAATGACACTGACAGTTTTTGTGTAACCAAAAAGAAATTACTGTTGAGAATAGAAAGGCTTAAACCATTGAGATTTATCTTCCTTTTTGAAACACTTGAATCATATTTTTTTTTGATGAAAATTATTATTTTATTTTATTTTATTTTTATAAATTTTATTGTTATATTCCCCATACAATTGCAGCCCCCCATTCTGACCCCAATCCCTCCCCTCCCGCCCCCGCCCCCCTAAAAGTGTCTCTGGTTCATAGTTTTT
This sequence comes from Talpa europaea, assembly GCF_964194135.1. Taxonomy (NCBI): domain Eukaryota; kingdom Metazoa; phylum Chordata; class Mammalia; order Eulipotyphla; family Talpidae; genus Talpa; species Talpa europaea. The sequence continues at coordinate 107,988,851 of NC_140075.1, forward strand.
TGTTGATTTTGATTTTCACTTTCTTATAGTTATTCATTTTCCTGGTCCCTTATTTAAGTTTTCTAGATTCCTGCTATGAGTGAGACCATCCGGTATTTTTCTTTTTCTTTTTGGCTTATTTCGCTGAGCATGAACTGGAGCTTAACAACTGTAGATCAGAGACACACTATTGAGGGGGTTGGGGGGAGGGCAAGAAGAGGAAGGATTAGGGCCAAAATAAGGGGGCTGGGAATTGTATGGGGAATATAACCAAAATGAAAATGCGTACATTGTGACAAATGAAAAATGATGTAAGAATTATATAAAATGAAATAAAACAAATCTGGAGCTTCATAAGATATCCCTAAAACTTAAATTCAATTATGATATAAGGGGAAAATGTCAATTTGGGAAATGTAATTGCCAGATCCACTGAGTACCAAGTAAAAGGTAATTTGGCAATGCTGTGTTCAAGGAAAGCAGATGTACAGGCAATTGTGTGGAGATTTAGATAAACCACAGAGTTGCAAAATGCTTGTTGATTAATAAATTGATAGAATTGAACTGGGTTATACATCTTTAGTAATCATTGTAGTTGCATTAATATGAAGAATATGCAGTTGTATACACTAAACAACTTATATACGAATAGTGCTACACCAACAATAGCTGGTGTTGCCTTGAATTATAAATCACTGTGTGTGGATAATAGTAACAGTATATTAAATTCCCACTGGAACTAACCTCAGGACCAGCAATTAGGGTCAACCTTGACTTGACTCTTTGGATTTATCCAGTTAATACTACCACAGATATCATGGGAATAAGAGCAGGGCAAATGTTGACTCTAGGTCATTTGTAATCATGTTATTGTACAAAATAAATCATCACATAATTCTCAGATAATTTTTCATCCAAATAAATAACACCACATCATTCTGTAATAATTTCTGCCTGCTGCAAAACAAATCTGAGGGGTTTATGACATTATAGAGTATTTCACTGTCAAACAATTGTGATTGATAGGTAATCAAATTATTCAGGATTTTCTATTTTCCTGCATTGCACTTCATGGACTGTAGTTCTAAAAGCACCAAATAAACAGTTATAGTATATTAGAAAATATTGCATGATTAATTTGCACAAAAATCAGTGTGTGCATCTAGAATCTTTGTGTTCAACTTCAACCAACTTTTATTATGTTTTTATCAGGTATTCATTTCAAAAGTATCATGTGATACAGTTTTGAGACACATGAAATAATATGAAGTGGGCCACTATGGCCTTCCTGGCAATTCCAACCCACTACATTTTTGTATAGCGGTGAGCTAAGAATAATTTTTCATTTTTAAATGGTTAACGGGGATTTGAATAAGAATAATACTTTATGATATAAGAAAATTATCAAATTCACATTTTTGTCCATAAATAAAGTTTTATTGGAACAAAGCCACCCTCAATCATTTGCATATTATTTATGGATGCTTTCACACACAACCAGCACTGAGTATTTCTGACAAAGACCATATGGCCCACAAATCCTAAAATATTTACTTTATGGTCCTTTACAGAAAAAGTTTGCTGACCCCTGGTCTAAGCATGTTATTTTGTAATTATGTAGTACTTTTCCTCCCTGAGATTGGCATAAACAACTCTTTGGGTCTCTTGGTCTTGGGGTTTGGCTGGTCATCAACCATCACATCAATAACCCTCCCAAGGCCACAAGACAGAGAATAGACAATTATATAACAGTCATCTATGGAGGGAATAATGGCAATAATCATGTAGAATTTCCTGAGCACACTAAGAGGAGCTACTGAAAGCATACTTCCATTAGAGGTCTTTCAGCTCTCGCTGGAAAAGAAATCTTATTTAACCAACTTGTTGATCATGCCTGACAAATAATATTGGTAGTCATAGACAAAGAAAATAGAGTAGGTATTTCCTTGGAAGCCAGAACAGAAGTTGCTAGATGAATATCTACTTTCTTCTTAGCCTTTATTTGGATGCCAACTTGTATAGCTGAACTTTGTCCTGTGTATTCAATTCTTGTTTTTTACTGTTTAATAGCTCAATTAAAAAGAGAGAGAGAGAATTTTTACATGAAACTAGCCATAGAGGTCTGTGCACAGAGTTTGCTCATTTTTTTTTTTTTTTCTGTGCTTGCTGTTTTAATTGCCTGGACACTTTGGCTCTCTCGCTAATGCTTTTTACTGTAAATTCTACACCAAGTTGGTCTTTGTGTTTTTGTTTCAATGCACTGATGTTGGTCTGTGTCGGTGGGCATTGAACAAAATGTCCCCGCATACTCTACAGGAGCCACAGAACCATTAAGGACACAGGAAAAAAAAATCTCTTTGGGGTTTGACCATCTCAGGGAAGTTTCTCTGGTTTGCTGAGGGAACGTTCAGAAATGATGTTTTCCTAATAAAACTTATTTTCAATTACTAAATTTTATTGGAAATGTCTAACATTTCTATTGGCTTACCCATCTCTTTCAAACAGATGTTATTTTGTGTTTTCATAATTGTTGGATTCAGAAATACCTACATGAGGTAAAGACATTTTTTTTTTTTTTAATGTCATGGCTGTGGAGCTCTTGCTTCCTTTGATGGCACTGAAGGCTGTTTAAGCAGCCAGGCGACTAGCAAGAGTCAAAAAGGCTGAAAAAGCAGAAATAAAATGGCAATTTCTCTCCTGCTTATGGAGGAATTTGAAAGCGGTTTGATGCTACCTTGCTCATCTCTGACACACATTAGTCCAATTTTCAAACGGAATTTTATATTCCTCCAAAAAAGAGGATTTTTTCCTTTGCGGTTTTCTTCTGTTCTCTTTGCTTTCCTTTCCTCCTTCCTTCCTTTCATTCCCTTCTTTTCTTCCCTTTTTTCTTTTTGTACTTACTATTTTCCTCGCATGTGCAAACAGGAGGACAGTAAATATGTATCAGCATGGTCCAGGTTCGACCAAGTAGAAATATTTAATGAAAACCTCATCGATATTAATTCCCTTCTTTTTTTATAATAAATTTTATTTTTATATTCCCCATACAATTGCTACCCCCTTATTTGACCCCAATCCCTTCCCTCCCCACGCCCCACCCCCCATAGAGTGTCTCTGGTTCATAGTTGTATGTTGATTTTGATATTTTCTTTCTTATAGTTATTATTTTTCCTGGTCTCTTATTTAAGTTTTCTAGATTCCTGCTATGAGTGAGACCATCCAGTATTTTTCTTTTTCTTTTTGGCTTGTTTCTCTGAGCATGATCCCTTCCAGTACCATCCATGTTGCTGCAAATTGCATGTGTTTATCTTTTTTGAATGCTGAGTAATATTCCATGGTGTATATGTACCACATCTTCTTGATCCAGTCATCTATTCTTGGGCATTTGGGTTGTTTCCAAAGCTTAGCTATTGTAAACAGTGCTGCTATAAACATAGGGGTGCAGGTGCCCTTTGGAATTGATGTTTCTGTGTCCTTCGGGTAAATACCTAGGAGTGGAATTGCTGGATCATAATTCCCTTCTTTATGTGGTAAGTTGTCTCTTTCCTTTGATAGTTCTTTACCAACCAGTTTTTACCTGGCTTCTTTTTCAATTCCGTTCGCAGTTCCCTTTCTTTCTGGTTTCTCTATTCCTCTTCTCACCGCCAGGTAACATTCATTTTCCATGGCCAGATAGTGGCTTAAAATAATACCCTTGTTTATTTCACAATTTGCTAGGTCTGAGGTGGGTTTCCTTGGGATCTCCGCTTAGGGTTTCTAAGAGTGGGTAGTTTAGCGAAGTCTCTGGAGAAGAATCTGCTTCTCATATTAATCAAGTTGTTGCTAGAATTTAGTGACTTGCAGCTGGAGGACTGAGGCCCTGCTTTCTTCTCTCTCACATCTTAGTCACTTTTAAGAGCTTGTAGCCATGAGCCCTTCCATCTTAGCATGGAAATTCTCCCTCATGAAAATTCCTTTCACAATTTAAATCTCTCTCACTCTCTTTTCAGCTACCAGTTAGAGAGAAAACCTAGCTACTAGAAGGCTAGGTCAGGCCCACCTGAATAATCACCTTATTTTGAATAGGTGTCATCTGAGTTCTAATATATAATTGCTAAGTAGTTCAGTAAAAAAACATTTTAGAAATTAAAGACATTTGATTTGGGAATTATATTTATTTATATACTGAATACTCATTAAATAGTATGGTACTAGTAATACAAAGAAAAGTGTGTTAACGACTTGAAGTAAGTGGCTCAGATTCACCTTTAAATCACAACTCAGACCGGGTGCCAGGTTCATAGCTAATACTCAGTAATGGGTTGTGAACGAAGGAATGAAATAGAGGAAAACTGATTAATATAAAGTATCATAGTACCAATTCATAGAATAAAGATCACGTGAATGAACATTGAAAAACGATTTTAATTCCAAAGCAAATATATGGGCCCTTCTTAAGGAAATCTTTAGTTTGTCAAGTGACTCACTTAGCAATATTTATTATATATGCATAAACTGTCAGATGTAGTAATGAGCAGGGGAGGTAGGGTGGTGAGTGAGACAACCCAGACCCAGCCTCCTGGAGCTTATTGTTGGTGAAGATTTGAAGCAAGTACACACTGGAAGGTATTTATAACTAGAAATACTCTTAAGTGCTATAGGAAACAGGTTCTTACACTCTTGTACTCTGTCTTAGTTTACTCTGTGCAATAACAAAATACAATGGGCAAGGTGACTTTAACAGCAGAAATCTATTTTCTTATAGTTCTAGAAGCTAGTAGTCCAAGATAGGAAGCTAGTAGTCCAAGATAGTTGATCGAATTCTGGTCATTTTTTTTTTGGTGCGTGTTCACTTGGCTTTCCTTGGTGTGTGTGGGAGTATAGAGAGGGAGGTGGAAGGAGAGAGACAGAGAGAGACAGAAAGAGACACAGCTCTGTGTCTTCTTAAAAGGGCACCCGTCTTTTAAGATTGGGGCCCCCTCATGGCATCATTAAACTTTTCCAATCACCTCATTGCCTTATTTGCAAATGCTACCTTAACACTGGTGATGAAAGCTTAAACATATCAATTTGGGGGGCACAAAAATTCAGTCCATAATTTCCTAATTCAAATCATTCCCTTACAGAACAACTGGAGTGATCCTTTTTTATAACATGAGGCAGATCATATCATCCTCTGCTCAAAGGCTGCCTAGGGCTTCCCATTCCAGTCAGTGCAAAAGCTAAAACCTACTATGATGCCCAAGGTCCTACTTCATCTGACCACAGCAGTATTTCTCCAGCTCCATCTTTAAAACTATCTCCCACCTCAGTCCATTGCAGCCACTGAAGCCACTGTTAGTTTCTCAAACATTCCAGATAGCTCTTGCCTCAGGGCCTTTGCGCCTGATGCTTCCTCCATCTGGAATCCTCTTTCTTTGGATAGTCTCACAGCTTGTACCTCTCCGCTGACTTTTTCTCACAAGTCATCACCTCATTAAGACTTTCCCTCTACAACAATAAAATTAAGTACTTATATGACACTCATTTACTGATTTATTTTACTTATTGTTTCTCTGACTAAAATGTTGACTTCATGAAGGCACATTGTCTTTGTCTGATATGTTCACTATCATATGCATGGTGCTTAAAAACAGGTTTTGGTACATACTGAACACAGTAAATAAATTTATTAAATGAATGAAAAAATAAGCAGGGTGTTGTAATAGGGAAGGGTGGTGAGATCTGCCTAGGCTAGTAAAGAAAGGCCTGTATCAGGAGGAGCAATGAAGTTCAAGTCTAAATATTAGGTGCTGTTCATGGGAAAAGTCAGAGGGAGGGCAGTTATCTGGCAGAGGTGGGTGTGAGGGGGTTGGAGGGAGGGACTAGCTCCGGAAAGAGTGAGGAGTATGTGCTTTGGGTTGGGAAGGGTTTTGCATGGTCCCAGATGTTGAAGGACGTGAGTGCTACTGGGACATGTGAGAGAAGGGCAAAAGGACTGAAGATGAGGTAACAGATAGGTCAGGGCCAGCTTATAAACCACCAGGTAGACTATGCTAGGGGATTTGCATTTATTAACTTGCCCAGTAGGAGTCCACTGGCAGGCTTTAAGTAGGACAGGAATATGATCTGTTATTGTAAAACTAATTCTGGTCTCTATGAAGAGAAAAAAAATGGGGCTGGGAAAGAATGGCAGTAGAGAGGATAATGCAATTATCCAGGTAACAGACTAATATCTTTCTTGTACTATATTTACCCAGCGCCTGTTTACTAGCTGATTTCTGCTGGAGGCATAACTTTGAGAGACAAGTCTTCAGACATTTCTCTTGATCAGACATCACTTGTTGGGAGTAGTATGAGGATAGTGGATGCTTAATGCCAAACATAGAACTCTACAATATTTATATTTTACTGGTAATGCTGTTTCCACTGTTTTTGATAACCTTAATGGGATCTAAGGGTGAGCATTATTTTTGAATTGCCACTCTCCAATCATGACATGAGTTCTGTCTGCGTTGCATGTTTTTCTGGAATACTGATTGATGTGACTAGAAAACCAATAAGATGCTCATTTTCCTCATCTGCCAAGTGGCCCTTATTTTTAAGGGCCATGGTCTCTTCTGGGTTAGAGACAGCCGAGAAGATGAATGAGTTATCAGGGACAGCTCTAAGATGAAAGGCGATAGGCAAGACTAAAAGTATTCTAAGGACTATTTAAGATCTTTTCATCTGAGACTCTCAAAGGAGTTACCCCTTCTCCATGACTGCTCCTGACTTTTCCAGCTGAGGAGAGTAGCTTACAACCTGGGGATGAGATTCTGGGGTAACCAACTTCAGTTCCCCAAAGCTCTTGGCCTGTTTTCCAAATTTTAATGAGTGTGTAATCCAATCTGTCTTTGCTAGGACAGAACTAACATTTTATTTGGATGCAATACAGTATACAATTGAAATAGTTTTAAAAACTTCAGTGAGAGACAGGAGTTACTGAATCTTGCTATTATAAAGAAAGTGGAAAAACGGATGTTTCTGCCGAATCTTAAACAACTAGGTATCATCAATCCAAGGACAATGAATCGAAGTAAGGAGCTATGTTAACCAGCTCATGCACAGATACAAAATCTGTGTAAGCAAAAATCCTGAGGGCAGGAACTTGGTGTGTTGTGACATTGACAAGACCTCCAGACACACAGGTGCAAGGCCTGGGTCCAGAACACAAGCTGAAAGGAAGCTCCTGTGTGTTCCATGTTGGTGACTGTCTTCAGTAACTGCTGCCCTTTCTTTCAGTGACTGCCAAGCTCAAGTTTATCTTAATAAAAGATTATCGTGTAGGAGGAATTGCTAGAGATTTTAAAGTTGACTTAGGAGATTGTAGGGAGTTCTAGTGCTGGCTCACAGTTGCTCGACTGCACCATTGGCAGAAAATTCGGGAGAGACCCTCAGCTGTATCACAGTAGAAGCAGGGATTATAGCTGAGATCTTGTGACAAGCCATGTTTCCTTTGGGAATTACCTGCTTAAGAATAGGGTCAATCTTTGCCCCGCTTCCTCAGTTTGGTATGTTGACTTAGCATAAGTGTGATTTAAGTAGAATTTGCCTATAGGACTCTGTGCCTCTGGCAGCAGATCTTACATTCTGTGCGGAGACTCCTGACCTATAGCCATATATCCCGCATGTGATGAAAAAATTATTTAACTACAATGTAGTATACAAATATGATGATGGTGTCCATCACAGGCAGGTGGAGAGTATGTCTTGTAGAGCACATGTCACAGCAAGTGGTAAAGAACTCTGACTACACCCTTTTGGGTTCAAACACATACGGCAGCTTTTGTTACATCGTGCCCATTACCAAGTTATTTGATTTATGTGACTATGTTTCCCCATCTGTAAAATGAATTTGGTGGTGATTTCTACTTACCTAGTACGCACATAATGAATCGATTCATGTAAAGCTCTTATAAATTCACTGAGTACACTGTAAGCTCTCAACAAATGTTATATTTTATGATTGAGTTGGGGGTATAACAACAGAGTGGTCAGAGGCCCAATATAATGTCAACAGAAAAGGAAGAGTATGTGTTTATGGAACACCAGCTGACTTGACTCTGTAAGAATTTAGGGGAGGGCCTCCCAGGTGGCACAAGGGGTAAAGCACAGCACTATGAAACTACCCTCAGCCACTGCAGCACGAGTTCGATTCCCAGCCAGTGAGCAACCCACATGGCCTAGAAAACCTCTCCTGACTCGCCTGCTGCTCCCTGCAGCAGGGTATTTCTGTCAATCCGTCTGTTTTGCTCCCTGTTCTGTCTCTGGTGAATCATCTCACCCCCTGCACCTCTGGCCTGTACCGCAGTTCTTGTATGCAGACATAAATAAATATATGTTTTTAAAAAAAGAATTTAGGGGAATGCACTCTTAGTTTTACTTTAATAGCTTCGGGGTGGTGGTTGGAGAATGGCTAGCACATGGTCTGAGATTGTGAAACATTATTCTTCTACATTATTGTGACTTTACTACTATTTTGAGACTTTTATTTTTCTTTAAGTGTCCCATCAAATGTAATATTTTTGAAAATATGTAAAGAACAAAGCAAGATTGGAGTTGTTTCATGCCTTTTTTTTAGGCACTCGCCATGTTGACCCTTTAAGTATCTGCATCTGACCAAATAATAATGATCAATAAGAATGTTAATTCTTAATTAGTTAATGGGTTGACTGATTGAATTAACAAGCTTCATGAATATATAATAATAATTATAGTGTTAACTCTGTACCAAGCACTGAGAAAAGCTCTTAAAAGTTCATCTTACTTAATCCTCAAAAGAATATTTGGAGAAAGAAACTATCAGGCCTGTTTTATAGATTAGACTTGATGAACTATAACTCCCTACCTCAAGTCACAGAGCTTATAATCGGCAGAATTTTAACTCAAGCCCAGGACTCTCAAATCAAACCAGGAGGTCTTACTGCATTTCCTGTCATCAGATACTGGGCCAGATGCTGGTGAAGTGAAAATAAAGTGACAAAGACCCTGATCTCAAGGTGATCAGTTAGCTAAGAGACTAGTTATATATACAAGAAGTGGGGGTGCAGTGGGATAATATTAATGTAATGTCTAGAGTTTTGCTACAAATCTTTCCTTCCTCCATGACCAAATGCATCCTTCTTTTCCCTGGTCAGAATCTGTCTGTGTCCTGTTCCCCTTGGTCAGGGTACCGATCTCAGTTGCAGAATTTCTAAATAACTGGGTATGTGGTTTCCATGTGTTAGAGTCCTACATCCCAGGTAATTTTGCAGAGTTCCTCAGCATCTTATATGAAAAGACTGATTTCAGGCATCTCAGGTACAAGGGCAGAGCTGTGAGGTCTATGGCGGGGGGCGGAGATAGTCTTGGGGTAATTGCATCAAACCATATGCGTTGTCATCTCTATATAAAGCCCCTTTACTTGGGCAGAGGAGGAGTCTTCCCACCTCCTTCTCCTAGCCTTGCCCTAAGCAAAGCTTTCTTACCTCTGCTTCTTCACCATCTGAGTTCACCTTTCAAGTAAGGAAAGACAAAAAGTCTCCATATTTCATGGGGTTGGACAATTTATTTGTGGACTCAAATCTGGCCAAGTGACCAGGAAATCTTTTTGGGAAAAAAAAAAAGTACTTGGTATTTCCTGCTTCTTTGCAGATAATGAATTCAGAAGGGATGACCTCCCCCCACCAAGCTTAAAAAAAAATGTTTACCTACCCTTCTGTTTTCCAATCCAAACTGGTATGATAACATTCAGGAGGTCAACATTTGAAAATGGGGTTTGAAAAAGAAAACCACCCACACTCAAAAAACTATTTTCCTTCCTAGTAAATGTAATTTTAAATTTCAAAGGCAGGATTTAGGTCAGTGGTTTGGGTCATTTTTTATTTTACCCAAACTGGGCCACTCTCCCCTTATTGTGCAGTCCAGAGGAATCAGTAAGATGTCAGGTAATAAAAATCCAGCAAGGGAAAAAGAAGTTGGACTACATTCTGCCCAAAGTTGCATGCCCTTAAGTTCTGCTGACTTCAGCAGGATCTGTACATAAGTAACGAAGGGCAGAATCTGGTCCACTGATTTTATTATCATTGAAGAGGAGATTTTTCTGACTGCAAAATGGAAAAAAATATAATTTATGATTCAGACCCAAGCTGACAGGCTGAATAAGAGATGGAAACTTACCTCTTGTGGCTTTAAATACCAAAATATGCGAGGGGAGACCAGGAGCACCCACACAGGTCCAGGACGCAGTCAGGTCCAAAATGACCTTTCAGCTCCAGGAGCAGCCAAGCTACGTGCATGATGCTCTCAGACGGGGTCTGTAAGTGAAGTTTATTATGACACAGAAGCGAGATGAAGTGTGGCAGGCTAGCTGGACAAGTAACCTTTTCAATCTGTCAGTCTCCCTTATCCTCATAAATCATTTCAGTGCAAGGCAGGAGCCAAGAAGACTACTCTTCACCTCGTATATAAAGCGTTAGCCTGCTGGTGCTGACACTTAACCTGGGTTAATCATCTTTGATGAATTATGAAAATAGGGTTGAGGTGTGAAAATGATGCTCCTTTGAAAACATTCTGCTATGTTTCTTCTTTATTACCCCCAACCCGCTGTAGTCATATTTGAACTTGTCCAATTCTGACTGCTTGCATCTGCTTGACCTTTTTATTTTACCTGAATGTGTTACTTTCCTAGACTAAAAGCTCCAGTGCTGTGATCCTTGAACTGACTGGAAACGTATCAGAGATGATCAGAGTGATTCCAATCAGCTGATCTATGTACTTTTTGGTTTGCCATGTTATTAACATATAGACTCTCTAGCAAGTTCAATTTTAATGAGTATGTTTCTCTTCATTGTGCCAGTTTTCTCTTTATGTAACTCTTTTTTAGGAGCTCATATGTTTACTCAACAAACATAACCCAGTTCTTGATACATAGTAGCCATTTAATTAATGTTTGCTGAATAAATGAATGGCTTCATATTCATAGAAAATGTTGTATTTGAATTGGATTTTGAAGGTTAGGTGGAATTAAATAACTGAACAGAGAGGGGGTAGTAAGTTTAGAAGGTAGGAAAGTAAAGTAGAAGACCTGTATGTATTATGGCCCTAATACTTGGTACTAGGTAGGTAGGCAATCAAAAGTGTTTGTTGAATGAATGAATAATGGTATTAGACACTGACACGTAAGCTACAGGCTCCTGTTTTTTTTTTTTTTTTAAGATTTATTTATTTGTACAAGAACTGGGGTACAATCAGAGGCTCAGGAGGGTGAGAGAATTCATCAGAGACAGACTGGGGAACAGAACAGGCAGGTTGACTGAAATACACTGCTGAAGGGAGCAGCGGGCGAGGCAAGAGAGGTCTGCTGCACCATGTGGGTTTCTCCCTGGCCAGCCGGGAATGGAACCGTGCTGTAGAGGCTGCAGACAGCTTCACAGCGCAGAGCTCAACATGCTGCGCACCACCAGGGAGGCCCAAGCTATAGGCTCCTTAAGGCACTTAGAGTCTTATAAAGAAACTCTATGTAAGTAATTAATGATAAATCATTTATTTATTCAACAACTACTTACTGGTGCCTATTAGTATAAGTCAGGATTTTACAGAGAAAAAAATCAGGATATATATTTCATTTTCTCTCTCTCTCTGTAGATAGATAGAATAGATACAGACATATAGAAACAACTAAAAGTTTCTATCTGCATTTCCCTATGATATAGTATTTATCTATATCCTGTCTCCAGATAGAAATAGAAAAATATAGGTAGATAAAATGATAGGTAGATGATAGCCACCTAGCTAGAGAGACAGACAGATGGATAAATAGACAAATAGATTAGAGAGATTTATTTTAAGGAATTGACTCACAAGAATGTGGGGCCTGGCAAGTGTGAAATCAGCAGGGAAACCAGCTGACTGGAGATCCAGGGAAGGTGATGCTGTGGTATGTGCAAGAGCACTCCAGAGAGGCCGAATTCCCTCTTCCTTGGAGGGATGTCAGTTTTTCTCTGAAGATCTTCAACTGCTTGAAAAAAGCCCACTCACATAATGGAGGGTCATCTACTTTATTCCAATTTACTGATTTAAATGTTAATTTCATCTAAAAAAAAAATCTTGACAGTGACATCAAAACTGGTGTCTGACCAAATATCTGGTTACAGTGACCAAGCCAAGTTGACACATAAAATTAGCCATCACCCCTACTAAGTTGTGCGTCTTGTTCTGGGGACTAAGTAAATAGCAGTAAACAAGATGCATGAAAATCCCTGTGACTGTGGTGTTCACTGCAAAAATATATAAAATTTATATTACAACATATGGTAAATATTAAGGAGAAAAATAAGATAACAAAGAGAGGCAGGGATCTACAATTTTAAAGCATGGTCAGAGCCCTCCTGGAGATGTTAACAAAAGGAAATTTGCCAAATATAATTTTTTCTGCTTGTGAGGACTCACAGACTGGCTGGCCCTTCCGTCCAAGTGGCTTGGGCCTGGCTCATTTGAACAGTGGGGGAGGCAGCAGGTACAGGAATTGATAAACAAATCTCAACCCCAGTGAAATATTTTTTTTAAAAGATTTTTATTTATTTATTTTATACAAGAACTGGGGTACAGATCAGAGGCGCGGGAGGGTGAGAGAATTCTGGCCGGCGGGGAATCGAACCAGCGCTGTAGAGGCTGTGGACAGCTTCGCAGCGTGGCGCTCAACTGCTGTGCCACCAGGGATGCCCCCAGTGAAATCTTCCAGATATGTGCCTTGAGTTGCTACTTTGACGCCCATGGCTGGTATTTGACAGGAGCAGCCTATTGAAGGAAGCAGTGACTCCTGTCATTATCTTATAGGGACAGTGACCTCAATTAAAGAAACAAGATCATACCCTCAGCTCACTTAGAGCTGTGATAACAAATGTGGGGAACAAACTTGAAAACACAAGAACCAAATTCACTGCTATGACTATCTTCAGCTAATTTTGAAAAATTTACACAAAAGTCATGGAAAAATCTATCATTAGAAGAAAAATTATAACAAATCTGAATCACAAGCCCAGGCTACTCGACCTAGGAATATCAGAAAATAGGACAGTAAAAAATATATATAATGAAGAGGAAAATTTCTGTAGATATTGAGTCTTTACCTTGCAATTATTAACCAATTCTAATTCAGGAAAAATTAAAAAGAACAGTACCTAGACTTAACCTAAGACATAATTTTGAAAAAAGAAAAGGGAGGGAGTTTAAGTTCTTACAAACTTTTAGGCAGAAGAAAGATATATATATATATATATATATATATATATATATATGAATTGCTTCTCTTTCACAACATTAAAAGACAGGAGACAATCTTTAGATTTTGAGGTAAAAATATGAATTAAAAATTTTATATTCAGTCAACCTATTTTTCACATGGATAGTCAAAAAAGAAATTCTTGGAAATGCAGGGCTAAAAGCATTTTAAAGGCACATTCTTTTAAATCTTACAAAGAAAAGATAAATCTGTGCTCTAGAACAAAGCCAAGAATTAAATGGTCATCTTCCCAATTTATTAATCTAGACTAACCTAAAAAAAAGAAATATTCTTAGAGGATGTAAAAATATTAATTTGTAAAATGTAGCATCTCATTTTGATATTGAAAACAAAAGCCTTGGTAATCTAGGATAGGAGGAAAGTTGCTTAACATTAAAATTATTAATCTAAAATGAATAGATTTGATAGTTAATGGTAAAATATGATATTTAATAGTAAAATACTAGAATAATGTTATTAAAAATCACAAATATAAGAAGGTAAGTAATTAGTAATAATGATAATTATTATTACTGGTTTAAAGGTTGTAACAAATGCATTATGACAAATCAATGGATTGTAAATATTAGAAAGAAGATACAATTATCATAATTAGCAGATGATACAGAAAGCTAACGAGAATCAACTCAAGCTATCAGACCTCAAGAGAATGAAATAGGTATCATTATAAAACCTAAATATATAAGAACTTGTAACTATTTTACATGCTTATGTTTAAAGATATGAAAATATAATAGAAACAATTTCTCAATCAATAGTCACAAAATTTGAAAATATCTGAGAATAGGGCTATCATGAAATGTATAAAATCTACATAAGAAAAACTTGTAAATTTTACTGTGACCTAAAAGATGACTAATGAGCAGCTATTCTGTTTTTGAAGGAGTCAATTATATAGGTAATTATTTATAATATTTGCTTGAAATTAACAAGATCCAACGTTTTATGCACAGTATGACCTCAAGTATTCATTACTTAGGAAAAATGCTAGAGAAAACCTACCAAATGTTCACAGTTATTTCTATATAATAGAATGCCAGTTCAGTTATTGTTTGTGAGTCTTTTTCTTGCCATGAATAAAAATTTCAAAAATTCAGAATAAATTATTTTTCTAATGGTAATAATAACTTTCTTAGCTGTCTGAATATGAAAAATGTAGCAGTTAAGTCAGCCAAAGTGCAGCCTGCAGTCATTCCAGCAAATTTCACCTGGAGTGTTTGCTTTAAAAATCTGACTCGTGTCGCACCCATTGAATCAGACTATCTTGATGACAACCCAGGAACTTGTATTTTAAACAAGCACTCCAGGAGGTTCTTGTGCACACTGAATTTTGAGAACAACCAGGTCAAAGGACTTCTTCAACTTGCGCTCGAAGAAGGCATTTTGCAGTGTGGAGACTAGAAGAAAATTGTAGGAACTCTGAAATTCTACTCTCCTGGTCACAAACAGATTCAGACACAAAGCTAGAAGTCACCAGAGGATGAAGTGGGTCTCGGTGGTTACTGAGTTACTTCTTTTCAAACTGGGGAGCAAAAGTCCTGGCCAGATGCACAGGACTCTCTCCAGATGAGCTGGAGAGAAGTTCTTATTACCCTATCAGCTTTCATTGTTCTCTAAGAACTCTGTAAATTCCAGCTTCAGAGATGGAAGTGCCACAGGTCCTGTTCGCTGCTGAATTCCCAACACCTAGTGCATTCCTGGAGTGTTATAGATTCACAATCAATCTTTGTTTAAGAAATGAGTAAATAAGTTGATCTGCCAGGTATATGTGAAACCCCAGGGCTCTAAGGAATTTTTCTGGGTCATGTATCTCTCCTCCCATTACATCATTTTTCTTCATAACCTGATGGTGAACCCAAGACTTTTGAGAAATCACAAATTTGTGAACTCTTGGAAATTCTGAGGATATGATGTCTGAGACACGTGGGAAATTTTTGAAGTTTGAGACCTGCAGAAATAATGTTTAACCTGGGCACTCTATTGTTACTCAATTTGACACAAAATATTTACATTTGCAGTGCATTTCCTTTGATAGGAATAAATGCTAAAAGTATCTGCCATAAATGCGGAATGCTATTCCTTGTGAAATTGATTGAGTTTTTGATTAACTTGAAAATATTCTGTATCAGTTTCCTATTGCTGCTGTAAAACATTACCACAAATTTGGTGACTTAAAACATACAAGTTATGGTTCCATAGCTAGGAAGTATGATTTCTCATTGGGCTTAAAGCAAGGTGTTGGCATGACTGCCTTCCTTACTGCGGACTCTAGGTCGACAATGTGTTTTCCTGCCTCTTTCAGCTTCTAGGGAGTGTCTACGCTCCTTAACTTGTGTCCCCTACCTCCATCTTCAAAGGCAATAACATTCCATCTCTCGGGTACTCACATCTTTCTCTCTGACTCTAAACTCAGTAGGGAAATTTTAAATATCTATGTGATTAAATTGAACCCACCAGGAAAACTTTGAATAATTTGGCCATCTGGTGGTCCTTAACCACATCTGCAGAACCCCTTTGCCATATAAAGTAACACATTCACAGAGTCCAGGAATGAAGATATGGACATATTTGGGGGAGGGGAGATATTGTTCCACCTTCTGTAGATTCCATAGGATGTCTGTTTTAAGGATGTTTTGGGATATGGATGAAATGCTTCTTTTCCCATAACAGGGTGCCTTTGTCCTGCAACTATGATAAATATTCACACTGCAAATGTCAGAAGTTGCAGAGAATTTATTCCTTAGCACAGAAAAGGATGGAAATCACTATTTATAAACATGATGCTTCATTTAGCCTAAGAATGTTGAACTGATGGGCCTTCCTGGTGGCGTAAGGGGTTAAGACGCAATCTATGAAGCTATCTGCAGCCTCTGCAGCACGAGTTTCATCCCCAGCCAGGCAGCAACCCACATGGCAAAGCAGACCTCTCCTGACTCGCCCGCTGCTTCTCTCAGCACTGTACTTTGGTCAATCTGCCTGTTCTGTTTCCTGCTCTGTCTCTGGTGAATCCTCTTACCCCCTCCCCCACACACATACCTCTGGCCAGTGCCCCAGCTCTTGTATGCATAAAATAAAATAAATCTTAAAAAAAAAAGAATGTTGACCTGAGATCCTGTTCTTGCCATGATGATCTGAGAGATAAATAACTGTTTCAGTGTAAGCCAGTGTGTTCCTCACTGCAGTTACAGAATCTGCCACCTCATTTACTACTAGGATTATGACATTTCAGTTGCTGTTACTTGAAATTTATGGGCATTTGGACGTTGGGGAATTGGCATCTTGAGATTTTGGCATTAGACAGACATTAGCTATCATTGGCGATAAATCACCTCTGACTGTGTAATTTTAAAAAGGTGGCAAGAAAAGATTCTGACTGCAAAGTTACTGATATATATTAATGATGATCCTAAGATAAACCAAATACCCAAGATTACTAGAATTTAATTAAGACACAGGAAGGGGTTCATTTGGTGTATTTATATACTCTGGATGTCTGTTATTTGCAGAGGAACATTAATAATCTGAGAAGAGTGTGACCTATATTTGTCTGAGTATGTAAATAATAAAGTCCTTTTGCCAAAAGTTAAAACTGTTTATAGCCCGTGGAGAATTTCATAGTAACTATTTTTAGCCTGTCATTTCTCTGTATCTTATGTAAACATCACTCGAAGAGGATTATCTGCAAGCAGGAATTAGTTAGCATTAAAAATAAGATGTACTCATCAAGCTTTCAACAGAGATAGCATTTTCTAAATTGACATGCTGTCAGAGGCCTTCTTGACTGCAAAGATATCATAATGAGAAAAAGGGGGTACATGTCTAAGTGATCCAACATTCTTGTTTTCTACACAAATCTCTCTTGACAAGTGGAATGAATTCCCGTGCTCCTTCCAAGGATGTCTGTGTGTTGCTCGTCTCTTTGTGCCAATGAGCAGCCAATTTAGCTCTGAATCACTGAGAATGCTCTTTTATATTCCTGAATATTTAGGCAGTGAAACCAGCTATGGGTGCGGTTACTTGTCCATGATGCTAACCTGTGTACATGCTGGGTTTAGGGTCTGGGATAGAGGTCTGCTGCCAATCGATGCCCTGAGGTTTCCTGTATCTCTGCTTCCCAAGTCTAGGGGTGAAAGACCATGTAGCCTAGTGGGTAAAAATGAGACTCCAGGTCAAAAGACCTGCTTTTGAATTCTGATTGACACTTTATAAGTGCATGGTATTGGCAAAGTCATGACCAAAGTCATGTGGCCTCATTTATAATAATGGTTTCTTCATTGATAAAAATGGGCATCAAAAGGGGCACATCTCAGCACTGTTGAGAGAGTCAAATCATTTGACATACGTGAACAATCCTTGATGCCAACTGAAGAATGAGTGTTAACAAGTGCCATTCTTTCTTGAGATCACTTTACAGATGAAATTTTTTTTTAAAGATTTGTTTATTTATGCATACAAGAGCTGGGATGCAGGCCAGAGATGTGGCGGGTGAGAGGATTCACCAGAGACAGAGTGGAGAGCGCAACAGGCAGAACTGAAATACACTGCTGAGGGGAGCAGTGGGTGAGACAGGAGAGGTCTGCCATGCCAAGTGGGTCAGCTACCTGGCCAGGCATTGAATTTGTGCTACAGTGGCTGAGGATAGCTTCATAGTGCTGTACCTTAATCCCTTGTGCTGTGTCTATGAAACATTTTTACAAAGACTGTTCAAATCACTTTTTCCTTCATTGAGTTAGTTCTTTCTAGAATTATTTTAGGAGAGCTGGATATTTGAGAGAAGGTATAGGAAATAGCTGAAATGTTGAAAACACCTCACTCTTAGGATACAAACAGGTAAAATTTTTTTGGAAGGTGAAGCCATGCTATATCTCTACAATATTTAATCAGTGGGCTATGGAATCATAGAAATGGGCCTCTTCCCCACTACTTTTATTTACACAAGTGAAATAGTACTGGGGTTAGGGTAAAACACGAGGCTTATTTTATAAAAAATCAGTGCAATAAAATGCATGATGAACATAATGTCAAAATTTTAAATAAAGATAAAATTACATTAATGATTTCCCTTTTGCCTCAACTTCCTGTATGATTTAACATGCAACTGAGTAATACACTAATACCATCCATATAAAAATCCAAATTATCCAGAACCATATATAATCACCATGGCTCACATTAATGGATGACTATGTGCTAGGAACTCTGCTAAATGCTTTAAGTGAAATAACCCCATTTAGTGTAAATACTCTCATTTGCTAAACTAAAACTGAATTGTGCAAAGCTAGGGATTGGTGCAGCTGAGATTCAAATCCAAGTCGTCCACCATAAACTTGTGGTCCTGGTCTCTAAATTACTCCACCAGTGTCCCTCCAAGTGTGATTCAGGGACTGCTCTTAACCTAATTACGTGTAGGTGTCTCCTAAAGATGCAGACTTCTAGAAAATCCCAGATGTGCTGAATCCATCAGTCACCGTGAAACTTGGAAGTGTGCATTTCACGAGCTCCTTCTTCTCTTCACTTTAGCTCACTTTTCTCCCCACAGTTTTCCTTGGACTTCATCACAGTTGAGAGTTTGTATATCCTCTCAATCTTTATCTCTGTATGAGAAATTTTCTATTTGTAAGTTCTTACAAAGAGGGGGAAAAGTTTATAAGTAAATGCTTCATGGTTATCTTTGATTCAAAGAGAAATCGGTATTAACACCATGCCTTGGCGCACTTTGATGTCATTTGTAACCATCCTTATAGAAAAACAGATTTTTGATCAGTCACCTGTTTTGCTTTTTTCTCTTTCTAAACCATCTTTTCTGTTTGCTTTCTATAAGAAACTATCAAAAAGTTTAACTTTTCCAAATCTTTCTTCCTTTGATTTTACTTTTTTGAGGTATATTAATTATTTTATTATTCTATTTTATCTCCACTATTCACTTGTTAGCTATATTTTTAAGTAGTTTTTCCTAGGACTTATAACGTACACCTTTAAGTTGTCACAGCCTTCCTTTAAATAATATCACAACAATGCAAAGTACTAAGAATCTCACTTTCATATGTTTGGACTTCTGCATAATTTAGTTTACATTTTACTTCTACATATTTTATGAAGTAAATACTATATTTATTATTATTATTATTTAATAATTATAATAAACAATGAACTATCTTTCAAAGAGATTTAGCAAATGTAAAAATCTTTTATATTTACTGCCTTATTACTACTTCTAATGCTCTTCATGTTTGTATAGATTCAGATTTTCATGTGGTATGATTTTACCTTTGCCAAAAGACCTTCTATTGATATATTTTTGAAGATTTTGTTTGTTTTAAAACAATCTTTAGTTCACCTTACTTTTTAACATACATGTTTGTGTGTGTGTGTATGTGTGTGGGTGTGTGTATTGGATGTAGAATTCATGATAGAAAATATTTTGTCTCAGCACTTTAAGGATATAGCTTCATTGTCTTTTTGCTTGAATAGCACAGAGACACCATTTTAAACCTCGCTCAACCGCAGGCCATGTAACTTGTAAATATACAGGCTGCCGCTTTACTGTATACTTATTTCCTAAGACAAGCACTATCTGGTAAATTCATTGAAAACTCCTATAAAAGCCCCAGTGTCTTAAAGAAGTTCAGTAACTAGAGGATTGTGGAGCCACCAGCTTCCCACCAGCTTCCCACCAGCTTCTCTAGCATTTCTAAGCTCTTGAAAATGACTAATTCTTCTTTTCTTACCAACATGGCCTTCTAGTCTCATAATTTATCTCGATTGACGTCGCTTTCCTATCAAGAGGATAATTCTTGTAAGGTCAGTTCTGTTT
This sequence comes from Talpa europaea, assembly GCF_964194135.1. Lineage (NCBI taxonomy): Eukaryota > Metazoa > Chordata > Mammalia > Eulipotyphla > Talpidae > Talpa > Talpa europaea. Next base: position 108,008,926 of record NC_140075.1, read on the forward strand.
TTCTTATAATCTGGGGTTACTTCAGTTCTTCAAGATTTAGTAGGTTTAGATTTTTTTTTTTAATTTGTTCATTTCTTTTGTGTCTCTGTCATTTCCCTTCATGATTACATCTGAATGGAATTTCTTGACTTTAATCATTATAAGTCACTAGTGTGCTTCACAACTTGCTCTCCAAACGATGAGGAGCAGATGGTGCTCCCCGAGGTGGAGGGGCATGGAGATGACCTCTCTCTCCTGTGCTGAGAAGTCCTGTTAGGAATGTACCATGTTTAAATGTAAGTTCCTTTGTTTGTTTATCTGCAATTGCATGACTGAGCTTAGCTAAGTGAAACCTGATGAAAGCAGAGGGAGATTCTCATCACCATCCACTTTTTTTGTGTGTGTTCTTGGCCTTCTGAGTATATTTTCCCAAGTTTCTGGCATTTCACTTGAAAATGTATTTGGAACAATTTTTCTGTTGCCTATTTAAAATCAAGTGTGTTATAAGTCTTTTGGGTTTTGCAAAGAAATCTTTACAAAAAGGTTAAATTCATGATATAAGAACAAACGTCTGGTGTTGTTACAACTATTTTCCTTTTGGAATGTGGAAATGATGGCTTTTTAAACCATCAAAGCCACAATCTTGAGTGAAAAGTGCACTTCAGAAGCATCAGTGAACACTGAAAGGACTTGTATTGGAACTTGGTACATCATTAACCAGTTAGCCTTGATTCATAAGGACATTCTCATTTGATTGTTTTAAATCCCTGTGACCCATTCTGAAGTGAAGGAATTCATTCTCCACACACTAATGAACACTAGTGAGTATTTCTACAGAGCAAGTTTGAGTAAATAGATGCTGAAATAAAAGACCTTATAACATCATATTTTAATCTGATATGAAAACTTGCTATGATGAATGTGTATTTATTTCCCTACTAGGCTGTACATTGATTCAGAATAATGATGAGACAGAATTTTAGTTTGCCAGTATGCTCAGCTTTCTTCGTGTGTATAGCAACAACTCTCAACCTTATTTTGGAGTTAGACTACCTGTGGAACTTTCTAAAAACACAGGTATCTGAGCCCTACCCAAGACCTACTAAAAACAAATTTGTGGAGGTGAGGCCTGAGGATTTGATTTATCTAAAAACTCCATAAATGATTCTGACATACCTCTGAGATTGAGAATTGAACTAAAAAAAAAAATATATATATATATATATATTTCAATATTTATTTTAGGAAGCTTCACCTTTCTATCCATGTCTTGTAGAATTAATGGAGTAATTCAATTACTAATTAATTTAAAAGATTCTGGCATATGCTGGTAGGTTTTTCAAATAGAGATTTTTGAAAATTCTGGTTTGAGAATGACTTGTTATGCAGTGGGAACATCTTCTCTCCCCCCCCCCATTCCTCTTTTTTTTTTTTTTTTTTCAGTTTTCTATTCTAAAATAACAGCAACCAGTATGAGCTTTCTCTCTTGAAGCTCGGTCCTGTCAAACACCATAATGGGCCCATTTAGTCAGTATCTTATTTAATTTTTACATTTGTCCTAAAAAGTAAATATAATCATATCTGCTATAGTGATGAGATAATTGGAAATAAGACACATGACTAAGGTCAGAATTTAAGTACATGTCCATCTGAATTCAAAATTTGTTCATTTTTATAACGTGCACCATCTCTTCTCCTTTCTTTTCACATCCACTTCCTTTTCTTCTCAGTTCCCTTTCATGTTTTTCTTGTTTTCTTGATCTTCCCCTGCCATAAAGTGTTCGTGTGGAAATGAGAGAGAAGGTGCCTGTTTCTGTAATATGCATGGTAACAATGATTGCTCCAGTCTTCCTGTAAATATTTCCACTTGGAGAAGTTCTCACAGTCACTGATTTGACAAACCTTGGTTTGGTGTCCTTTAACTAATGGAAATATTTATGTTTTTTTTTTTGACTGCTCCATTTTAAAGAATGTCCTGGGATTTGCTCAAGAGAATATAAAAACCTGCTGTCCTTGTTTCCATTTCCAGACCCAGACATGACCCCAGTACATTAAAGCATCTGCTTTCAATTTCACATCATTTCTATCTTAAAGGCCATCTTTCCCAACTAGAGTTTAAAGTATCTCAACAAACAGCAAAAGTGAGATGATGGTGATGAGGGCATTGCCCTTGGTTGCAAAGTGACAAATACCCCTGGTTGCAGAAAAATCCCCCTGGATGTTGAAGACTTGTGGAACCTGGGCTTTGGTGTTGTCATGCTGTCCCATCTGCACTTACTCTGGGTCCAAGTGTTTCTCATCCACCAGTGCTTCTCAAGTATGCGTAAGGAGATGCAACTTTGCATGTCTTTTCCCCCTAGAATTCTGTTATTGTTCTCTCCAGGTAGGGCAAAAATTGATTTAAGTTATAGAGAAAAACTTTGATCCTTTCTATCTATGGGACTGAGATGGGCAAATACTTGAGAAATCAGATTCCACATGCATTTGGCTGGAAATTGTAGAGAAAATTTGTTCTAGATTTAGGGAACACAGAGAGGTACACTTTCTCTTGATCATCTCAGGACTCAAGAAATGGACTGAATTGGCAAGGATTGAACACTTCTGCCTAGTAAATTACATTGCACATAATAGATGCTCAATAAATATTTGCTGAATGTGTGACCAAAGAAGACCAGAAGGAGATGTTAGGGTTGATAACTGGAAGCCACAGCGCAGTGAAGTGGACTCAGGAATGTCTATTTCTGCCCTTGAGACAATAACCTTGGATAAGTGACATTACATCCCTGAAGTTCTATAAAATGAAGATACGGGGCCTCCCTGGTGGTGCAGCGGTTGAGCGCTGGGTTGCGAAGCTGCCCGCAGCCTCTGCAGCGCCGGTTCGATCCCCGGTCGCTCCCCGGCCACCGGGTGAAGGTCCCACATGGCGCACAGACCTCTCCTGCGGCCAGCTGCTCCCCTCAGCAGTGTACTTCGGTCCTTCTGCCTGCTCTGCTCCCTGCTCTGGCTCTGGTGAATTCTCTCACCCTCCCATGCTTCTGACTGTACCCAGTGCTTGAATAAATAAATTAATAAATCTTTTAAAAAAATAAAAAAAAAATGAAGATTATGACATCTACTTCACAGATTGTTGTGAGGATTAAGTGAGGTACTACAGGGCCTCCCCTGGTTGCGCAGCGGTTGAGCGCTGGGCTGTGAAGCTGCCCTCAGCCTCTGCAGCACCGGTTCAATCCCCAGCCACCAGCGAGGGTCCCACATGGCGCGCAGACCTCTCCTGCCGCCCACTGCTCCCCTCAGCAGTGTGTTTCAGTAAATCTGCCTGCTCTGCTCTCCCCTCTGGCTCTGGTGAATTCTCTCACCCTTCTGCACTTCTGACTGTACCCAATGCTTGTATAAACAAACAAACAAACAAATAAATAAATCTTTAAAAAAAAAGTGAGGTACTACATGTGAACATACTTTGTAAATTACAGGGTATGAAAAATCAATGAAAGATATTGGAGAAACTGGACATCACAGATATGTTGTGTATTACAAAAGAGACATTAGTAGTGGTAAATTTCCATAGATAAATATATTTAGATTATGAAGCATTTGCAGCTATTGAAGATGAAAGTTCTGGTAGATAATTGCTTCTGGGCAAGATTCATGCCTTATTAATACCTGTAGCTCCAGTTCCAGCAAGGTCTGCCTGGAGTAGATGTTCAGTACATGTTTGAGTGGACAGAGGAATGGATCAACAGAGGTGTGTGTGGATACATAGCTCTGGAGTCTTTTTAAAGTTCGCAAATGGAAAAGCAGATTTGATATTCTTTTCAGCAGTTTTTACAGAATGCAGTTTTTACAGAAAACCAAAATCTTTTTTTTTACAAACATTTTGGTAAAACATGCAGTGTTTTGTCTTATTTTCAAAAGAGATAGATGATAGTCTGAAAATGCTGCTGGAGAAGAAGGCTTTTGTGTTTGGTAGGAAGCCACATTTTCTGAATTAGTATTGGAATCAGCTGCTGAGAGCAAGCCAACTGTTAAATGATTATTACAGCAGATAGGGAAGGGGTATGAATACTGTGCCATCACCTGTTTGCTCACACACTGTAGAGTGGACACTCCAGTGCCTACTGGTAGTGGAAACACATATCCTTACTAGGCATTGGGGTGGGAAAGAGGAAGTGATCGTTACTGGTGTGGCAGCCTCATGCAGAACCAGGGGTAATTGTGAATGAGACATTTACTATGATTCCAAGACTTATTTGGACATATCTGAATTTCAAATGCACCAATTTGGCATATCTCCCAATGTGCATGTTCATGCTCATAGACTTAAGCCTTTGTAACCTCACATTTGGCCCTCAACATTTTGCACAGAGAATTGTGTATGTTTCTAGATAGGCATCCATATTATTGGTGAACTCAACCAAGTAGCTCTTTGGGTGCAAGAACTTGTTTTGATTGTTTGGAATATGCCAGAAGGAAGCAAATCACAGAAATTTGACCTTTAAAGACTAATATGTATAGACATGAAGCTTTATATAAAAAAAATCTGGTTTCTGTTACTGCTCCCATGAGGGAACATCCTTGGGTACACAAATGCATCACATTTAAGCATACACAAGAGAAACAGAAGGAACAGATATGGACAAAGAACCACTGATGCCAAGTCTACTTATGTCCACGGGCAACACACATCAATGAAGGATGCTTTCTGGTAGCTGGAAAACCAATCTTGAGTCACAAAATCATAATTATAATGTCTCATGTGTAAAGGAGACAGAGACCTGGGATTATGGGCAGTGGAGGATGACTACAGACACATTGATATTAATTGCAGCCCACATCACTGAGTCTTGGCTTAACAGGTGTAAACACATTCCCTTCCCTTTTTCAAGACCTTAAAGAATCTTTAGGGTGATGGAGCAAATAAGTGATCCTGTGGTTTCATTAGGTGAAGTGCATGTGTAGAAAAATCTCTCACTATCTATTTGTCAGCAAATATTTATTGACCAGATGCTATGTGCCAAATGTAATTGTATGTGTTTGGGTTATAGTTATGAACACAACATTCCTACTGATATGAAACTTTGATACTGGTGTAGAAGGTCAATGTTGACAGACCAACCAGATAAAAATACAATTCCATTAAAATGGCCAACAGGAACATGAGAAAATGTTCACACTCATTATTAGAGAAATGCAAATAAAGATCACAACAGATGGCTGGATCATCTCACATTTGTGAGAATGTAATGAAAAAACCAGAGACAACAGCACTGGTGAGGATGTGGAGAAAAGGGAACCCTCCTACACTGTTGGTGGGAATGCAAATTGGTCCACCCCTTGTGCAAAACAGTATGGATCTGCCATTTGACCCAGTAATTCCACTCCTAGGCATCAATCCAAAATATTCAAAAACACTAATCGAAAGGAAACTCGTACTCCCATCTTTATTACAGCACTATTTACTGTAGCTAAACTATGAAAACAACCTAAACACCCCAGAACAATGGCTGAATCAAGAAGATGCAGTGTGTAAACACAATGGAATACTACTCAGCAATCAAAAAAGATAAACCCATGCCACTTGCAGCAACATGGATGGAGCGTCAAAAGATAATGCTAAATGAAACAAGTCAGAAGGAGAAAGATAAATAATGGACAGTGTCACTAATATGTGGAATATAAAGTTACTGTATAGTCAGATAAAGACTAGCTCAAAAAGTAACCCTTGATTGCTGAATATAGAACACTAAAGAGGGAGGTAGTAGGGAAGGAGAAAGAATAGGAGGGAGGGAAGCATAATGGTCTGTGGTAGTGGAACATGGGTGAGTTGGTGATGAATGCATTATGGTGAGAATACCTGATGGCAGTGCCTCAATGTTACCTCAGTTAAAAATATAAAAATAAATTAATTAAAAAGTATATATCTGTGTGTATATATATATATATAGTAAGATAGGAATAAATATGATAAAGAGTTAGAAAACAAGCAAAAATGTGCGGTGAACTATCATAAATTAGGGTGGCCATTTCAAGGTCATGGTCAAAGAAGGCTTCTCGGAGAAGCTACATTGGAGAAGAGAGCTGAATGAAATGAGAGGTGGTATTGGTTCAGAACACATAAAATGGGATCAACTTAAGCTAGAGTGAAGTCGGTGTACCTTAAATGGAAGGATGACAGGGAAGAGAAAGAGATATAGGCACACTGTGTAGCCTATGGTTAAGATTTAGATATGAGCAGATGATCAGTATCATTTTTAGAGATCATTCTAGGTGTGATGAGAAGATATCAAAGAGTTTTTAAGCAGACCAATATGAACTGATTTATTTGGTCATTTGTTTTCAGTACTATATAATATAGAAGAGTGTAGCTTCACGCCTTGATAAATGTATGTACCACACTGCATTCATTATCAAAGTTCTAGAATATTTCACCACTATCAAATTGACCCCCTTTTCCCATTCTTTGTACCCCTCCCATCCCTTTGTCCTTTGGTAACTTAGGAGAGCCACAGTGTGGAAGCAAGGAGATAAAATTATGCTTCTCTGATGATTTCTAGCCTACAAAGAATATGAGTTCCTTAAAAATGGAGAATAAAGTATATACATGTTATAATGACCAGTGCTTTGCCTTATTCTAGTGCTTCATAGGAATCTGGTAGATCTTGATCATATTCTGGAAAGGTGGTGAAGGGGAATTGCTAATTTAGACTGTGGAAGAAATACCTTAATTTCATGACTTAGATTGTTTCTCATTGATAGGTCTGTTCCAGCTATTAATGGGAGGGTTTTCCTTCAGTTTTCTAGGGTCTCCTAAGTAGTTCTCTAGGGTTGTGGGAAAATAATTTTAACAACGTCCATCTAGTACTTTCAGGTATATAGTGTGGGGGGGGGTGTCTGTGAAAATACCGCATGAAATGGGAATGAGAAGTTTAAGTGATACAGAATTTTGTTCTAAGGTTGCAGATCAAGACTAGATGGGAAGCCAGTCAATTTGTAATCTTTATTTGCAAGGCACTTTGCAGATTTAAACCAAAGAAGCATTAAATATTTCCTATGCCCTTGTCAGTTTAAAATGCATTTGATAGGATCAGTGAGTGTTAAATAGAAATATGGCTGTCTCCTCTGATTGGCCCCTCTGGAGACTTGTCTTGACCTGTGTCCATAAAATCACCCTTTTCAAGCTAAATAAAAGAAACAAATCTGTGCAAGCCTCCTCATAATTTTGATTTGCAGGTGTCAGGCAAGTCTGAGAGCTCCTGCCCTGATTATAAACACAGTTTCCAGAGGAGGAGAATGTTCTTAACTTTTACAGTCACGATGCAGTCATGCTTTGAGATCATCTGAAATGTGCTGTAGGAGCACAAAGCATTATTACTATCATTATGGCAATCATAATGACTGTGATTATAATGCAGGTAGGGGGAGCCAAGGAGGATTGGCAGTAAAGGATGAGTAAGCTCCCCTCCCCCACCGCCACCTCCACGTATCTGAGTAGGAACTGTAGTATCAAACACTGTGTGTGTGTGTGTGTGTGTGTGTTTGTGTATGTGTTGGATACAGGGAGGCAGGTGTGGGTATACTGAGATATCATTTTGGGGAGATTTGTTCTTAAATTCATTTTAGTGAATCTGTGTTCAGAAAATATGATTCTATTCCATTCTATTTATACCTAGAGCACAGCTTTGCTTTGTTTCAGGAGTAATGTGTTGGTGTGAAATATGATTTTCCTATATATCACTTGGGACGTGATGGTGTGCTCAGAAGCTCAGATGAAGAGGAAAGTTATAATAGAAAGTATTTATTTCAGAGACTATTCTAAATGCTCTGGGGAATAAGGACATGACAGAAGGTCTGCAGTTTGATGTCTTAGTCATTTACTACGTTTTCTCCACTTTCTTCTTTGATCTCTTCTTTTAGGGATTCTGTGATTCTGAAGAACTAATATTTCCTCATTCAGCAAGAATTTATGGAGACTCTATTAGATGCCATGCCTTGTATTAATTTGTAAGTTGAATGGGACAAACATGGCTTGTTCCCTGCCTTAGAGGTTTTATGGGTTATTTTGAGTATCAGATGAGAATATGAATGAGCTTGATTTGTTAAAATAGGTTTTCCCATTGTCTGAAAGTCATGATCAAATTTGTACCCTGGTTGGCTCCCTCTGCAAATGTTATGTCAGGTAGATTTAAGTAGGGGTGGTCAAGAAGCAGGAAGAACTTGATCAAAACCATTCTAGAGGTACAGGTGAGAAATAACTGTCTATTAAGTCATTTGGATGATTTTTCATCTCTGAAACCTAAATATTTGACATGATATATGATGAGATGAAGTGAAAGGAAAGATGGGTATGCAGGACTTGGGTCATTTGTGTGGTTGACATATTCACTTCTCTAGTGTGTTCTGGCTGTGAGTGAAGAGCACAATGATTACTTTGCAGGGATAGGGGATGCCTGGATCTTTTTTCTGGGTTTGAGATGCTTTACAGTTGAGGAATTAACTTATTCAGAAATGTTTTATGAAAAGTTATTATAAAGATGTACAAGTACATGTAACGTTTTGGACATGGTCCTAAAAGTTGCCTAAGACATTGTGCACAATGATAATTACCAAAATTATTCTTTTCTACCAGAGGGGATTGCCAAGGGAAGGTTTCAGGAACCTTCTTTTGTGATTTGAACACTGTTCTAGAAGAGAGAGAGAGAGACAGAAGCTGGCCACTTCTCTCTTGTCTGAGCTAGATACCAAGAGATTTTAGAAGATAACTGGTCATTCATTTCAGGCATAGGGTTCAAAGATAATAAACTCAAAAGGCTGTACATGATGTACTATACAAATTTTTCCTTATCCTTAAAAGCTATTAAGCCCATACCTTTTAAGACGACACCACGAAGGAACTCATTGTTTTGAATATATCATTTTGAAAGCTTGATTTTGCCTTTGTGTCACTGGGAAGACTGTGATCACTCTGAATTAATGATGTAGCATATATTTACAGGGAAAATGTTTTATCCACTTAGAGGTCAAACAGCTTTGGGGGACTTCTGGAATTCTGCTTGGATGCCAATATTGCCTGTTATTTATAAAAGAGGCTTAATTGAAGTTGACCTGACATCATACCTGACATAAGTTACATTGTATGGGGAACAGGTGTTCTCTATTCCCTTTTTGAAGGTTGAAAAGAGGAATGGCTAGGGCCTCCCTGGTGGCGCAAGGTTAAGACACAACCTATGAGGTTAACTGCAGCCTCTGCAGCACAAGTTTGATCCCTGGCCAGGGAGCTACCCACATGGTGCAGCAGACCTCTCCTGACTTGCTTGCTGCTCCCCTCAGCAGTGTATTTCAGTAGATCTGCCTGTTCTGCTCCCCATTCTGTCTCTGGTGAATCCTCTCATGCCTGGCACCTCTGGCCTATCCCCCAGCTCTTGTATGCATAAAAATAAAATAAATCTTTAAAAAGAAAAGAGCAATGGCTAGACATTGAAGCAGGAAAAATTGAGCCAGCAAACCTTTCTTTATGTGTTATATCACAAATGATATAACAAACAGCAGAAGACTGATAGCAAATGATGAGGAAAAATTCTACTGGCCATTAAAAGAATCATGAAAGAGTTTACTTCAGTTACCAATTTGCCAAACTCTTCTTAGGAATCCCTAAGAGTTTTGATAACCTACAAGTCTGCTACCATTCAGGGCTTCTTTCAAGTCAAGTAGAACTAAGGGACAAAATAACCGTTCTAAGTTCTTATTAACCTAATGTTGTATTTTACCTTTGTGGCATTTCCAAAACTGTGGACCATGGAATTTAAAGATGATAGTTATTGCCTTTAAGAGAAGGCTTTCTAGACCTTCCTGGTGGTGCAAGGGGTTAAGTCTCAGCACTATCAAGCTATTGGAAGCCACTGCAGCATGAGTTCGATTCCCAGCTAGGAGCTAACTGACATGGTGCACCAGACCTCTCCTGTCTCTCCCAGTGCTCCCCTCAGCAGTGTGTGTTTCAGTAGGTATGCCTATTCAGCTACCCACTTTGTCTCTGGTGAATCCTCTCACCCCCCCACACCTCTAGCCTCCACCCCAGCTCTTGTATGCATATATTAAAAAGTCTTTTTTTTTTTTTCAAAAAAAGAGAAGGATTTCTAACTTCATTGTCAGAAAGATTTTACCAGTTGCATGGAAATACATCCGAGGATATACCTCCCTTCTATAGCCTCATAGATGGTTTTCTTTTTACATATTCATAAAAAGCAGAAAATGGTCCTCCAATAAGATGCCTAAGTGCCCTTTGATTGATATTGATGAAGACTTTCTTATGATAGGCATCATGGTTACATATGTATGATCTCATTACATCATATTTTATTAATGAGGAAACAGATATAAGGAACCAGATATAAGGAACAGATTCTTTTTTTTTTTTCAGAGACACAGCTAAAATGTGATTGAATTAAGACTTGAAGGTTCTGACTTTGAGATTCAAGATTCTGGTGCATCTTCTGCTGTCACTGACACACTGCTGATAACTCCCTGCTACTCTCCTGCAGGTAGGCTGAGCCCCAGGCAGGCAGCATCTTCATCACACCTGCCACCACCTCAGCCCTCTCCATCTGCAGGAAATGTTTTGCCCTTCTCAATGAGAGTTCCCACTTCTGTCTTTAATTTCACAAATGTTATCTCCACCCAGACCCAGTGTTCAGTCCAGAACTTCAGGATCCTCTTACACTTTCAAAAATGTTGATTTCTGGAGTCTTAGCACACACCCTGCTATTATGTTGAGAGGCATGCTATAGAGAATCTATTTGTTCTAAGTTCCAAATATATCTCGACTCAGTCCACTAACCTCTGTTACCATATTTTTCCATCCTTGCTCAAGCCCCTGACTCGAGAGAGACAAGAGTCTGGAATACTCTCAGAGTATTTCATACTTTGCCACTCAGGGTATGATTCATGGATCAGTATCATCTGCATCTGTGGGATCTTATTAAAAATACCATTCCCCAGATGTCTGTGTGCACTTTGAGGCTAGAGAATCACTGCTCTAACAGTCTTCTCCACAATCTCTTGCCTCTTCTACTACAGTCTCTTCTTTGCACCCAGTGTGAGCTTTTAAAAAAATATATAGATGCAAACCATTCTTCCACTTTACATCTTTTAATGGTTTCCCATAGCACTGGTAATAAAGTATTACAATAACTTGCAAAATCCTCTAAGACCTGTTTCTTTTCTATTGTTAGACCCATTGTTTACTTCTCGGGACCTAAAACACACAAGGCTTGATTCTATCCAAAATATTTGCCCTCATTATTCTCTCTTCCTTTCCTTTCCTTCCTTTCACCTGGTCTTAGTTTTCTTAATCTTTAGTCTCGGTTTAAATGTCACCTGTTGGAGAGAGTGTACTGGCCATTCTAGTGGATCCCTCCAGTTTCTCTTTCTAATAGCCTTTGCTACTTTCTTTAGAATATATATCTCAATTTGTCATATTATCTATTAGTTTAATTATATAATTATATAAGGGGAAGACCCATGACTATTCACTAGTGCTTAATACCATGAACGACACAAAGAAGACACTTTAGAAATATCTGTTGAACTAATGAATATACTGCTGTGCTTCCTGCTTCTTGAATTTTTCAAGAGTGTGTAAGTCAAGAAAAATTGTCAGTGGTTGTAATTCTTGCAATTGGGATTCTGGGAGACTTTTATACTGATATTCAGCACTATCTGTAAAGTGATTTTCATTTCTAAGATGTTTGCAAATGTGAGCTAGTTCTCATTTATCTACTGCAGCCCACAAATATTGCCCTTATAGCAAAGGTCCAGTAATCTCTTTCCTGGGAAGTAGAAAAGGTTGTCTATAAGTGTAATTGCTTTGGTTAAGAGTTAATGAGGGAACATATTTGACAAGTATTCATTTCTTTTTAAATGAGAGAATGCAATAAAAGATGCAGGAGTGATGAGTTCAGGGCTGATGTCTTGAAATATCAGGTTGCAACTGATGGATAACCCAGGGTCAGAAAGAGAAAACTCCCTGGTGAGGTATCATTGCGCAATTGCATAAAGCAGATGTGTAATAGAATCCTGTGCTTTTTCCTGAAACATCTGGCATTACTCATCCTGAGAAGCAGGTGCCTAGGTTGGACAGACCACATGTCCACTCCAGGATGACATATTTCTGTTATTCTGGGTTACATTTGATTTTATTTGGCTCCTTTCAACTCAAGCACATAACAATCTAAATGATAATGCAGAGAGAGATTGCCTAAGAAAGAGGGTAAATAAGGTAGCTCCTTCTTCTGGCATGATGAGGTTTTGGATCCCAGAAAAATGAGTAGGCCAACCTGTGACTGACTGTCCATGATGGTCCAGGTGTTATGTTTTTACACTATGACAGGTTGGGTCATGACTTCCAAGGAAGGGCTTTGTCTCAGAAAGGAGAGTTTGCCTACTGGTTCGCCAAAGTCCTTGTTAGGTCTTAGCCAACCATGGATCATCATAAAATTTTGCTGAATTATACCTTTCTCCTGACATAAGCTATCATGTCTTAAAGGATGAGGTTTATGAAAGGGCTAGAACAAAGTTTCCAAATGTATAAAACTTCAGCCAGGGTACATCTTGTAAAAACTCAGAGAACATGTTGAAGTCACCTATCCTGTTATGTCTTTTCCCCTTGCTTTGCTCTATCATGGCATTAAATCATTGATTATTAGATTTCTAGCAAGAAAACCATCTGGTTATTCAGCTTCTTGTGAACTATTTGGATCATGTCTCTCTAAATCCCATGCAAATTTAACTGGAACTTGATAATATTTAAGATTCTAATAGCAGCAGTGTTCTTCAAAGAGGCATGTGCTGATCTAGAATTATCCCAGGAAGTGATGCTTTCTATAACATTCTAGGTCATTTAGATTTACTAAATCTCTGCCATGACATTGCAAAGTCTACTTTCAACAATGTGCAGATGAAACTTAAGACTTCTGAAGTTTAAGAATCACTAGCTTTGGTTAAAATTGTGTGTTCTTTTAAATTATCTTCTAATAGACTTTAAACAGAATCAGGGGTTAAATAGTCAATTTTAAAAATAAGGATTTCATGGATCAGCAATAACCTTACGACACATTTGTGGCTTGTTGTCCATGGTGCTAAAGAAAATTACCTCATAGTTAACCCTGAGAAGTGTACAGTCTGCTCAATAGAGGTTCTTTATTAGACAAAGACTTACTTTTAGGGATGGTTTACATGGCAAGGAATGCATGTGTGTGTGTTTGCACACGTGTGTGTAAAAGAAAGGGAAGTTGTATATGTGATAGTCATAATTGTCGCTTTTTCAAAAAATCTGTAATGTGCATTAATATGCATGTAAAGCTATAATACATGCAAAGATGCAAAAACTGCCACTTAAAAACAATTTAGGGTGCTCTTCATCCTCATAGTTAGAAGTCATGTTGTAGAAATATTTATTAAATTGTAATATACAAACAAAACACACAAGCTGAGCATTTCATGTCTCCAGTCTTGAGATCAAGAAACAAAACCTCATGGATCCTTCACAAGTGCCTTTTGTCCCTAATTCCAGTCACTAAACCTTTCCAAAAATAATCATTTTTCTCAATGACTAAAAGTCATTTTATTTTTAGCAAATAGCTAATCACTTTATTTTTCTGTATTTGTTACTCTTTCTGCAGATACTAAAATTGTTAGTATCTTGATGATCAATATTAATTCCACCTGAACTTTCCTGACTAAACGCTGACTTTTTTCCTATTTTATTTTATTTTTTCCTTCACCATCCCTTGTGTTCCTTTGTCCCTTTCCTTCTTCTCCCTTAAGCTCAGAGCCTTTGGGATGTTTGTTGATGTCTACTAGGTTGGATGCCTACTAGGTTCTTTCTGGGTTACATTTGAATTTTCTTTGTGTTGTTGAATCATCTGCTATGTGAATGTCCAAGATTTGTTTTTAATCATTCTGACCTACTTTGCTGCAAGTATTTGATTCAGTTTTCCCTCCATTTTGATAAATGACTGCATTTCATCCTACTTTTTTGGCTATATAGTATTCCATGTTATGTAAGCGCCGTATCTTATTAATCCATGTGTCCATAGAAATAGTGTTAGTGAGTAATCCAACGTCATTCTTTTATGTGTAGCTTTCCAATTTTCCCAACACCATTTATTAAAGAAACTCTTTCCACCATTTTATGGTCATGGATATTTTGCTGCAGACTAGGTGCCTCTATATGTGCCAATTTATTTCTGGACTTTTCATGATGTTCATTGGTCCAATTATCTTATGCTGACAACGTGTTGATTTTAATACTGTTGCTTTATAGTAAAGTTTGAAGTTTGGTAATATAATACTTACATTTCTCTTTTCTTAAAGTTGCTTTAACGATTTGAGGCCTTTTGTGGTTCCATATAAATTTCAATACTTTTTGTTCAGTTTCTTTGAAAAATATTGTTGGGATTTTGATGGCAATTGTGTTAAATTTGTATATCATTTTAGAAGACATTTATTTTCATATTTATTCCCCCATTCATAAACATGGGATATCCACTCATTTCCTTATGTCCCTTTAATAATATCTTGTAGTTCGCACTGGAGAGGTCTTTTATATCCTTATTTAGTTGATTACAAGGTGCTTAATTCTTTTTTAAAGCAATTATAAAAAAAATAAAATAAATAAAATAAAGCAATTATATTGGAGTTTATATATGCTGACTTTTAGAAAACCCTTTCCTTTTGCTAATTTATAATTCTAAAATTTTTCATTCATTGACTGAAATTCTCTAAATTCTATTTGAGACATTTCTGTTTTCTACATTTTTTTGCTTCTAAATCTGGAATGCACAAATTAAAATTTCAGGGAGACATTAGGTATGTAGTAAGTATTAATTATGGAGTGTTCAGAGCAACTGTTCAAACTACATTGATTTAAAACAAGTGGTTGACAATTTTTTCTATTTTATCTAATAGAAATTAGTCAACAAACAAATCACTTGATTGCACTTAATGGATTTAATGCAATAGTTTATTAGGCCTACTAATAATCCAGTAAGAATTGACATACAGGGCTAAAAATAAATATTAAGCTATTAGGGACTTCATATGGTTTTCTGTTTTAGTTTTAATCAGACTGTTATAAATCTCAGCAAAGGGCAAGCCTATTGTCTGCAGAATTAAAAAAAAATAAAAAAGCATGGCAACATAAAAAGAATATTATATTTGTATCTGCAATCTAATTGCTTGACTAAACACAGTCATATTACCTCACTGAGTCATTTTACAAACCTATAAGATCAGAATAAAATTATTTTCCTTAAAAAGTTGTAGTGAAAAATAAATGATTAATATATCTAACCACCTAAGAAAATGCCTGAACATAGAAATTGTTCAGTTAATGTGGGCTCCTCTATCCTGCCCCCCCTTTTAGGTGGGACAGCATTTTCAAAGGATCTTAAGGGGTGCTTGTTCTAGAAGAAAACAAGATGGCACTATACTATAATCTTTCCCATACATTTTTATTAATTCATTCATTATTCAAAAAAATGCATGCTAATTACATAAAAATTTTGAAAATAGTAATGTGCAAAAAGAACTCCCTCTTGGAGGCACCTCAGTAAACACTGTCTTTTATAGTGTTTATATATATTCCATTACCACTGTGTTTGCTTATATGCAGAATGCCATGCACAAAGTAGGTGTATTCACATTTGAGAAGATGATATGAAAGGGGATGAAATCCTTTATGAATATTAACTATTGGCTTATATTGGAATCCAGCAGATCCTCAAGAAGATACTTGTCCTGTTAACATGTCAAATACCTCTAGGAATAGAAACACATCTCTTTTTATAACAGGGTAGATCTAAGGACAGATATTAATAAACTAAATGATTTTAAAAATCTTTTTTTTTGGAATTTCATTGCATTTTAAGTTCAAACTGGATCATTCTCTCTTTCAAAAGAAATGTATGACTGGGCCTCCCCTGGTGGCACAGCAATTGAGAGGTTGGCTGTGAAGCTGCCAGCAGCCTCTGCAGCGCCAGTTTGATCCCCGGCCACCGGGTGAGGATCCCACATGGCGTGCAGACCCCTCCTAACACCCGCTGTTCCCCTCAGCAGTGTATTTCATCAGTCTGCCTGTTCTGTTCCCTGCTCTGGCTCTGGTTAATTCTCTCACCCTCCTGCGTTTCTGACTGTAGCAAGTGCTTGTATAAATAAATAAATAAATCTTTAAAAAAAAAAAAAAGAAATGCACGACTGGGAAAACTGAATTAAGAATGCAAGGAGTTGTGTTATAGTCCCCATTCATTCATGCATTTTGCTGCTTTAGTATATAGGTAAATATTGCAACTCTATCACCTTGTAAAAACAGGGAATACAATACATGTTGCTTTCTTTATTATGTGGTGACTGTGGATATCACTTGTGATCATGTATGATGATGTTTTCCATTTAATAAAGTCCTATAAGCTTTTTGTATTTCTGTGGCAGTAATAGGAATATTAGTTTGCATAATATTAATATAAATATTTCTGTTGGGCTATCTGCAGAAGCAATGAACAAAATTGACTTTATTCTCTGATTATCTTGTTTTATTTCACAAGGCATTTCATATATAGGCTATTAATCATCGTGGATAAGTGTATAGAGGCTGGGAGCTATACTGAGAAGCGCAAAATTTTCCTATAGCCTAGAACTTTGGTGAATTATTGTCACCACTTTACTAAGAATCAGTGTAGAAATTCAGAAAACAGAATTAGAAAAGAAAAGGGATCTTACACAGGTAGAGTGGTTCATTCTTGTCATCACTCTACCTTGGCTTTTATAGAATTTGATGAAAACAACTTATCCAAAGCATTAAACCAGCTACTTACCATTTGGTAAAAATAACAACTCCTAAGTGTTATCATCATGCATTCCTTAGACATGTGCTAAGTTTTCTGAATTTCTGTGCAGAAAGAGCATATGTTTAAATTCAGAACAAAATGATTTTGAATCATTACTTCACTTTATCAGTGATGTAACTTTGGGAATAAATTACTACCCTTGATAAATCTCAACTTCATGACTTTAAATAAATGATAGATATGCCACAAGTGTGTTTGGCACATTTTGGACATTCTGTAAGAGTTTCCCTCCTTTTTCTTCTCCTAACAACACTATATTTTCTTATTTTAACATATGTGAATGTTTGCTAATTTAGAATATCATGAAAAATCTATTATGCTTATTTTACCTAAGCATACTGTAAAAATCCATGTTTTTATCGACATGGATTAGATCCTGTGAATTATATTTTCTTGTGAAAAAGGATTTTCTTGTGTAATGCATAAACCCATGCTATGCTATAAATTGGATTAATGACTTATTTTTCAAGCTAAAGCCATAGAGGATAGGAGAAATTATTGAATGATATTTTAGTGATCTTTGATTGTAAAAGTCTTTATTCATATGACAGCAGCTCAGAGTTCCCAAAAGAAAAATATATCACATTGCGTATACTTTAATTTAAGAACACTGCACAGCAAAAATGACTATAAAACAAAAGGATAAACTGGAGATTCATTTACAATTCAGAAGCAGGCTAAGATACTTAATATGTAAGGAGCTGTTACAAAACAATAAGAAAAGACAAACAACTGAGTGATAAAAGATCCTGAAAGGGCAAATGTCTATATGAGCCATTCTTCCTACTTTAAAAAAGACTTGCCTTCATAAACTTGTGTCTAACCGCTCAAGAGAAAATATTAAGCCAATTTTATATGGGAATACAAGACAGTGGTCCTGTATTGTGGTATTGTGATTAGCTCTAATTTGAATGAATGAGTTTTCTTAACCAGATGAGTGCTTATGCTTATTTTTTCTTAAAATATGTTGTTTAATTTTTGTTGTTTGTTTTTTAAATGGTGATCCTTCTAAACATTTCTTTTTACTTTGTTTTCTTTGTCAAACTATTAGGGGATATACACCTAACACTTGATGCCTTAGATTATCATTCGGAACATTTATTACTGTACTACAAAGCAGCACATGAGATTAGGAAGGACTGTTTATCCTAAACTATGCTAGTTAGGAAGATTAATACATATTTTGAATTCTTAGGGAGATGTTAATGCTAGCAACCAGAGAGAATCACATCAATTAAAATTACCTATAAAAATCCCCTAAAAAGATCCCACTGTGGAGATCAGTCTCTCAACGATTCCGCAACAGCTAGTTTTTCTTTGGCATTGGGAAGGATTCCTGTTTATCTGATCTAACCTAAGACAAGGAAGTTAGTTCACTATGTTGGTGCCAGGTTCTGTTGTGTTTATACTTAATGTGAATGTGTGGATCATATTTTTACACCTATTTAATATAATCTACCTATTTTATACTTATTTTTAGGTGTGTAAATGGAGGTTTTGAAATATCATATCCTTATCAACTAATAAATTGGAGTTAATATATGGGCAAGTCTGTGATTAAGATTTAGATTAATCCTATGCTCTATCAAATTTCTTAATATTTCTACACATTTATTTATAAGCAGAATAAGAGTGAAAAGATTCTGAGTGAGAATCCTATAAGGTTCTCACTGGATGCATTATGGAAGTTTGGTGTATGAACTTTGGAGGGTATGTGAGCTGGCTCTGCAGGGGCAAAGCTACTGCTTCTCACCAGTGTTCTGCTAGGGGAGAAATTACTCTGCATATCTGAAGAGACGATAACTAAAGTATGAGGTGTTGTGTTTTTTGATCATGTATGCAGCTTGTTACACTGTCTTCTATAAAACACATTGTGATTGAGCAATGAATTAAAATAATTTCATCTTCTCCTGGGTATTTCATATTTCACACTCTACACTATCATTTTCCTCATGAATCTTTCATTGTGCCTCATAGTTGGGTAATAGAGTTGAGCATATCAGGGATGGAAGCTTTCCTGGGAGGGATGTCTATAATCAACTGATGAACTGAATGCAATTGGCTATGCATGATGTAACTCCTATCATATACACCCCATGGAAAGCCCTGAGTAAGGGAAAACAAATTCACCACAGCGTGTTTACCATTTATTCATGATTGCACAATTCTTGGCTTCAGTACTCTGAAATCAGAAGCAGTAATGAGACTAGTAAGAGTTGAAGCGAGACTCAGAGAAACAGGGAATTTATATAGATATATATGTATGTGTACTATCTATATTATAAATTTTATATTTGTATATCATGTGTATATTTTATTATATATATATATAAACACACACATATATATCCACTTTTGTAATTATTATGATCAAATTACTTAAAGATCTTCTGTTCTAAGAAGTGATTAGCTAAAGGATCATTTTCCAAACCTTACCTGAAACAATGAACTCAAGTTCTTGCCCAGATGTCTTAGATTTTCATGACAACTCACATTTTCCCTGTTTTCTTTTCACTGCTCTCAGTGAGAATTCCTTTCCTTTCTCTCAGGATGAACCTCTTTGGTTTCTTTCCATTATTTCTGGTCCCTTCCCCTCTCCTCTCCCTTCTCTGCCCCATCCTCCTCATCACATAGCTATTCCACAGGAAGAACCAGCTTAAACACATTTGTTAAATGATGATTACCTATCTCATAGAGTTGATTTTATTCTTTTTTTTTTTAAGAACTTGTTGCTACAAAACTTCCTCAGTTTTTTATGTATGAGTTGCCATAAGTTTATTCCATTCTTTTCAAATATTTTACTTTGAAATTACACCCTAATTTGTTTGTTTTGTACATTTAAGTGGATGGCAGTTTGATATTCAGCCTTCTTTTTTTAAAAAAACAAAAGATTTATTTTATTTTTATGCATACAAGAGCTGGGGTACAGGTCAAAGATGCGGGGGGGAGGGAGTGGGAGGAGAGGATTCACAGAGACAGAGTAGGGAGCAGAAAAGGCAGACTTACTGAAATATACTGCTGAGGGGAGCAGCGGGTGAGCCAGGAGAGGTCTGCTGCATCATGTTGGTAGCTCTGTGGCTGGGGATTAAACTCATGCTGCAGAGGCTGCGGTTAGCTTCACAGATTGTGTCTTAACTCCTTGCGCCACCAGGGAGGCCCTGTTCAGCCTTCTTCCCACTCATCACCTTCCTCTTATTACAGAGAATTCTGCTGGTTTTATCCATGTTTTAGAGACTGGGTAACTGCACTCTTAAGCTGGGTGTCTCTGGATTCTTTCATAACTTATCCAAGTCTTAATTTCTTAGCTAAAAATGCAGATGACATTAATGGTACCTATAGGAGTTGATAGGAGGATTAAATAAGATGATGCATATAAAGTTCTTGGCATCATATTGTGTGCTTTAAAGAAATATTAACTGTTAGGTTGTCATCATTCTCACGTCTCAAAAGTTCTTTTGTATTTGAAACATGACCTATGCTTTGTAAGTTCATGCTTATGTGGTAGAATATATAAAATATATTATATTGTCTTGATTTCAGTCTCCCCACCCATTTTGATTGTTCCTTACTTACATTTTTCTCTTCCGGGTAACACTATTTTTATCCTTTCTTTATCACTGTTTGAAGAAACTGTTTTTATTCAAGGTTCAGAATTTTAGAAGCTCTTAGCTCTGAAAAAATTGCAGTGTCTTCCTTTCAATACTCACCCGTATGCAAACTAAAATAAAATTATATTCTTAATAAATTATACAAAGGCCCACAGTAACTACCTCTAGTTTACAGGTGAAAAATATGAGCTTTAAATGATGAGATTTAGGTAGATTTCTTTATTTTATGATTGTAAATTTCCAAATTGATTCAATGTTCCTGAACTTTTGTAAGTCACTTGTCATTTCTTTGAAATACAGTTGCACACATATACCTGCATATGACTGTAAACATCCTTACACAATGCATATAAGTATATGTATCACATGCATTGCTATATAATGTGTCTGTGCTGATGGTATTGTTCAGAGTTCATAAAGCCTGTTGGCAGATGATGAAGGCAGTTCTTGACTTTGCCATTTGCTAGCAGGTTTTGTACAGGATTTTCAGTATCTGTGTATCTCCTTTCCTGGTCTGCAAAATTGGGTCATAACAATATTTGCTTCTCAGGTTGCTATGAAGATTAGGGAAGATTATGCAGGTGACACATTTGGGAAGTTATTATGCACTGCATAACTGCAGTGAATTAAATTTAAATATAGCATACTTTCTTTGTCTTATTAAAACATTTAGATGTGAGATCAAGGTTAGTCCTGAACAATTGCTACCTACCTATCCACTGCTATTCAGCAAGTTTCCTGGCTACTTAGTGGCCATCAGATCTCTTTCCCACCAAAGTGTGAGCACCAAGATGAAAGTTTTATTTCACAACAAGAGGGAAGACAAGGGGCACATGTGAAATGTAATATCCACTTCATAAACTTAGCTTTAAATGTGATTTTTTGTATTCACTACCCCATCAAGTGTACAAGGAAAGATAAATGAAACTCATAATTGTTATTGACACATGCCTTTGGAAACAGCATCCATTTGAATTTTTGGTCATGGTGAGACTGAGATTGAAGAGTTGGAGTAATTCAGAGAGTGAGAGTCAGATTGAGGTGAGGACAGCCTGAATTAACAAGAGACAGGTACAGCATTTACAGTGAATGGCAGCAGTCCATGTTACTTCATGGGCAGTAATTGTAGATATCCAAGCATATTAAAAAAAAATGCTATTCATTGCCTTCTATGGAGGGTGAGTGATATACATTAGAAACCCTTAATTTTTCTGAGCACCTGGGATATCATTAGGGGATAGTCCCTGAAGCAGAACTGACATTTTTAGCATTCTAAAGGGGAGAACTTGAGAAAATACAAAAGGGCCAACTGGGCTGGGTTGCTTGGTTAAAGAAAAGATGAAATCCTGACATTGATATGGAAAAGAAGAGCAGAATGGAAATCTTTAAAGGCTTTAGGGGGATATTTAGATCTCATCCTTCATCTTGGCCACAAAATCTTCAGTAAAATCTATATTATTCACTAATGCTTTGGTGTGGATAGATTCTTTAGATGAATTGGTCACACCTGGCTTTCCTTGTCCCTTTTACTCTAACATCCATTTTTTTCAGAGGCTTCTATTATTCAGACTAGGCTTCTCACTCTTACTTTTTTAAAATCCAGATTTGTACTTACCAGATTTGGGCTCTGATCCTGCTCCCTTCAATTCTACCTTAAGTTGCCCTAGAACATGCATTCAGCTTTGGTGTCAGGGTTTAGATACAGAGTTTGTAAGGGAGCAAAAGAATTCATCCCACAACTCTCTGGGTTCTTTTTGGTCTGGACAAGTAATTCACACTGCACCAGATGGGTGAACAAAGGAAGAACCATCAACTTAATCTACTTGGTTGTAAATTCTATAAAATAATGGACCAGGAATATTTATCCTGTATTTTGGACCAAAACTATCAAGGGCAGAGAGGGAGAGACTTCACATAACAGACAAGGAGAATTGATGTCATATTCACTCTCAGAAGAAAGACAAGATTCTTAGATAGAAAGAACATGTTTACTGAGAAACCTAGAACTAGATGAGACCCCAATACTATGGCCCCCTAAATCATAAAAAGGGTGAACAGTAATTGTCATTTACTCTAACAAAGTAAATGGAGATTATTCCAATAAAGTAAAGGGCAGAAATTTAGGACCTGAAGGCCTCTTCTTCAGTGAGGGATGGGAAAATCTCTTAGACAAAAAATGGAAGCTTCTAACCTTCATGCCCTCACTGCTCTAAGTCCTGAACAATTTTTATTCTACAGGTAATAGTAATAGACCTACTAAGGCTCACAGGGCATTGATTGATCTTGATCAACTTCACCATAGTAATGTGTCAAGAGGCCTACTCTAGGTCAATAGCATAGTATAATGGTCTAATGAAAAAAGATCCTTATAATTTTAAGTTAGATCCACTTGAGCACAAAACAAGGTTTTTTCATTGTTTATAGTCTGACCTCAATCAACATATATAATTTCTCTAAAACAGGTGTTTTCATCTATAAGTCCTTGTCCTTAGGGACTTGTGAAAGATACACAAAAACAGATAAGAATGGTGCAAGAGCACCAGTTGAAAGAGTTCAGTAAAAATTCTTGCTGCCTGCTAAAGCTCAAGATCATTTTTCCTTGGTTTTAGTAAGTAACACTCCTCTTAGCTAAATATTTCGTAGAACCAAATAGTTCTACAATATACTTACAACATCCGTTTTGATAAGTATTTACGCTCTTTCATAAGAAGGTACTTTTTATAGTAGTGAAATCTTTAGGTCTTCTAGTTTGGATTTTAATTGGGAACCATCTGATAAATTCACCAAAGATTCAGATATTCATAAGAATATTTAGTATTGATTACCTACACATGAAACTGAAATTTTAAAAATTATCGCCATTAAACTGGCAATAGGATAAACAGCTTGCCAGTCTTTTTAGGTACAACCTTTCAGATAGTGGCAAATGAAACATTTTGAAAACCAATTATATACATCCTAAAATAGCACAAGAGATATTCTACCTTTGCAAATATATTGTTATCTTAAAGTTTTTATTATTCAATTAACATATCAACTTAAGGTATAGTTCAGAGTCCAGAATGCTAACCATTACACAATGGAACCCAATTTCTTAAGATGTAATTCAAATACTGAGGGAAGGCTACTGACCATTTATTAGACAAAGCCCTTGAAATTACTTATCTTCCCAGTCTCAAATTTCTAGTGCATCTGGAACTAGGAAATGCCAACTAATTTGAAAAGGAAATAATCACAATTTCTTTGCCAATATATTCTGTCTTAATAGAACTAAGGACTATGGCTAACACTTGTCATTTAACTGTTGCTGCTGGGCAAAAATTTACCATCTTTAAATGTTGCTTACATAACAAACATGGTGTGCTTGAGAAATATGATGGATAATAATGGCTATTTTCTAGAAATGTCCTCATTGAAGTAATAGTTGTTCCAATATTTTAAGTAAGAAGGTTAAAAGGGAAGTCCCTTTCAAGTTTTTCAATTCATGATACTTGTTTAGATGTGGGAATATCTTTAAAGTTTATGTTCCTATTAAAAAGGGATAATCAAAGACTAAACATAAGTAGAGATCCCCTGAGCAACCAATATATAATCATTTACTAAATAAAAGAGAAATTAGAAGGCTTATACAATAAAGCTTTTTTTCCAAGTAGAATTTTAAAATTACTTTAACAGGGACCAGATGATAATTAATAGAATCCATTACTAAGAGTGTATGGCCTGATCTACTACTTTAACAAGCATATTTATTCATCTTCAAAGCCAAGGGAAAATGCTTTTGAAACTGGGTCAAAGGCAGAAGAAGATTTTCTTAGACTATTATGTGATCTAATACTAGTTGACTTCCATTTGTAGAGTATCAGACCACACCAAAGATATGACATGGCTTGTTTACACTGGGAAAAAAAAAGCTATATAAGATGTGATTTTATTCTGCAGGTTCAAGAATTTATTGTATATTCTAGAGATTCTTAAAAGCCTTTAATGACAATAGATTTTCTGATTTTTGCTAGTCTTACTCAAGAAGTTTTTTGACATATTAAACTTAGAATTATCACAAACACTAAGTGCAATTTTTGCTATAACATCTTTTGAAATTAGTTTTGTAATTTTGGTGTGTCATGTATAAACATTTATATTTTATGATTTGTATTTGAATAACAGTGGCCAATATCTATCTACTCTGAGAATATTCTTAAAACCCAACTAGAATTTTGTTAATATTTAAGGAAGAAATTCCTAAGAGCAAGAATTTCAAATTTGAATGATTTTCCAATAGTCAGTGTGGCATTTATTTTCTTGTCTATAGGAAAAAAAGCAATCCTTAAGAGCTACCTCTGGGGTTAATGGCTAGAGACTCAGGACTTCCCTAAATGAATCAATTAAGCATCTCTGGACCCACCAACTATGGTGTATGTGTGTGTGTGTGTATATGATATATATATATATATGATATATATAAATATCATATGCTTCTATAAGTATTATATACATTTATATGTGTATTATCTACCTTTGTATATATATATACACACACACAAACACAATGGGGTTGGGAACGTTCAGGATGGACTAATTATAAATTTGTTTTAATCTATTTCACATCTGACATGTCATGATTAAGAACAGCTTCTAGTAAAATAGATCAGTTGAATTCACAACTTAGGCGATAGGCAAATTGCCTCCAGATTGGCAATTCTGGGGAGTCAAATGTCTGAAATGTGCTTCTGCGACTATTTAGTGCATAATGATTTTGTGTGTGTGTGTGTTTATACCTCAGAGTTAAACTGCTAAGCCATAGGGAATGCATATATTCAACTTTAGTAGATACTGTCGAGCAGTTTTCCAAAGTGGTTGTACCAGTTTGCATATGCCAGCAGAGCATCTGAATTCTGGTTGCTCTGCATCTTCTGTAACCTCGCTATTACAGTTTTTTGTTTGTTTGTTTTTTGTTTTTGTCTTTTCATTTTAGCCATGCTGGTGTGTAGCGATATCAATGCATATCATTTTTGAAGTGACTTTTCAGTTGCCTCTATTACTCATATAGATGTCTCTGCTTTTCATTTTATTGATGCTCCCATTAAAAAAAAATACTCCCTTTATTCTTTTACTTTACATCTAAGTTCTTACTTTACATCATTTATTCATAAATAAAACAATGGATTTTTGATCTGGCTTCCACTTGTGCTTTCCTGGCAAACACTTCAAGAAGCAACTGGTAGCATTAAGATTTCAGTGCCCTGATATGAATAAATTAACAGTTGTCTCTGCAGAGTTAAAAATCTAGCTTAATGCTTTTCAAATGTTTTGACAAATGTTTTACTGATGAAAGTATTTGGACAGCCTGATTTTATGGAGAAAGAAAATCGAAATAATTTGATATCTTCAATGGGTAAAATTGCTAATATTAACTGGTAAAAGTTAATTATCCAGTAGTATCAGAATATGTGGAAATATTGGACACTGTCAACTAGAAGCTAGATAGGAATGACATTAAATTTTACTAGTTCAAATTAATTGAGGAAACAGTCATACATGTATTAAATTTGACTTTTATAAAAAATGTAGTTTTGAATTTTCCAAGGATATACTATACAATTGGTAACTAATGTGATTGGTTTGTCAGAGTCATTTAGGAATTTGCTAATTTCTGAAGCAGTGAATGGATTAGAAGAATTCATAATATATTAATTGTTTAAAGAAATGATAAATAAGGTATTCAATAAAATTTATTTTTTTCTAGTTGGGTTAAACACAAACTTTTCAATACTATATAAATTAGACAATTTCTAATGTATCATTTCTCCTTTCTTTTAGCTTTTCTCTGATATATCATAAAATCAAAATGAGTAGATAATGAATTAACTAATAACATGTTTTTGTAACACTTTGATCTTTAGGAAATCACAGGATCAAAATCACATATATCCAAACAAGACAATTATTTGCATATCAAATTATTTATATAGGTTGATAACATGTGTATATGGTTCTACAAGTCAATTCACCATCATCATGCTCACTATTACTGTCAAACAGTATTATTCTATTAGTAACGTATTTCTAGATACTGAGCCATGTTACAAAATCCATTCTCAGATCTGTCAGCTTTGTGTATTTCCTCAACTGTCATTCAAGGGGTAAACATTTTAAAGGTGGAAGCTGTTTTTCCTGTTCACTCTAAAATTCAACCCCAGGGATATACTATCCCAAGATGGCTGAATCTCTCTGATTTTGAAACAAGAGCTATGAGTCTTTGTATTTATCTTTCCTGGAGGGGCATGTGATAATGTTCTTTATATAAATCATTAGATGAATTCATCCTTGTACTAAGATTATTGGGGGGTTGCCAAAGGTAGATAATACACATATAAATGTATATAATACTTATAGAAGCATATGACATTTACATAATATCATGATACATATATAATACATAATAGTTGAAACTTATAATCCAGAGTTTTCAAATAAGCAAGTAGCATTCCAGCACTACCTGCCATTCCATTCACAATAAAACCAACAGGGTGTTTTTCCGTTGCAGCTATCATGTTATAGTAGTCATTCTTCACTGTGATCTGTTTCTAAGGACTCCATACCTATCTGTATTATGATTCTGGGAAAATCCTTTCTTTTTTATTTCATTCCCTGTTAATTTATGACTTCTCTGTCACTCATTTACTTTATATTAGGTTTAGATAATGCTATTTCTTTTCCTGGCAGAAATATTGTTCAGGAATATAATCTTCATTGTTCCAGGGAATTTTATCTAATCTGTTCATTGCCAGATGCTCAGAGTCTAGAATAACCCCAGACACATGGTGGCTCTCAGTAAAGTTTGTTGAATGAATGAATGAATGAATGAATGAATAATGGCAATTTAAATTTCAGGTGAAGGCAGAAATTAGAAAGAAATTTTGAATTGAATAGTAATTTGACTTCAGCTCTCTAGATGTCATTGGTAAAGAAATACATTCATTATATCTAAATCTTGCTGGTGATTATGGAAGGTGGACTTCATGAACGCTTCTCATCTTTTGGTATAAGAAGTTACAGACTGCTCAGCCTAAAAGCCTGACTTTCTCACTTTACTGTCATAGTCTTTTTTTTTTAATTCTTTTTTTTTAAGGTTTATTTATTTATTTACACAAGCACTGGGTACAGTCAGAAGTGTGGGAGGGTGAGAGAATTCACCAGAGCCAGAGCTGGGAGCAGGACAGGCAGATTGACGAAATACACAGCTGAGGGGAGCAGCGGGTGGCAGGAGAGGTCTGCGCCTTGTGGGACCCCTGCCCGGTGGCCCGGTTTCGAACCAGTGCTTCAGAGGCTGCGGGGAGCTTCGCAACCCAGTGCTCAACCGCTGTGCCACCGGGGAGGCCCTACTGTCATAGTCTTTAAAAGAGCAAACTATTTCTGCTTCCTTGCTATTCCTCGTTATATCCTCCTCCCATAGATGTCTGGCTTCTTTCCTACCATATTCCTGGCATTTTTACCACTAATGTCACCAAAGATTTCCCAATTATAAGATTAAAGAGCATCTTCCTAGTTTCTCTCTCACTTGACTCTTCCAGAAGATTGCTTCTTTTACCATTTGTCCTTGGCTTCCTTTTCTCCTTTTTTTCCTGGTTCTCAGAAATTACTATTTATTTATTGGCTCTTTTTCTGACTGCTTTCCTGCAGACAGAATTGGTCTTTCTTTCTTTCTTTTTTAGACTGACGAAATTCTTGTTTATTCCATAATTCTTGTTTAAGTTCTTGTTTATTTCATAATCACCAGCAATCACTACCTTTCTTTTTACTATATATCTTTTGTTCCATTACACCATTCATCCCTTGACTGAAATTCTTTATACACTATGAGAGACGGTGCTGCTGTAATCTATGTGAGCAGCCTTAACCTCACCCATGAGACTAACACCTTCATGCCCAAAAGCATTTTAAGTTTCCCTGTCTATTTCTTAAATTGAACATATTCAAATTCATCCAATTCAAAATTTAAACCAATGCCAATTCTTAAAATTTTACCTTCTCCTGTGTGCCCTACTAACATTTATCATCTCAGATACTCAAGCAAGAAAAGTCATGTTTATTCTTGACTTCTTTCTCCTCCACATCTAGCCAGACACTAAATCTTATAAATTGTAAGATCAAATTGATTTTTATTATGTTATGTTCCATAAAGTCACTTTGCACAATGAATTAGCAAGTACTCTACCATTGCCCCTAAGAGAAATGCAAAGTTAGGTTCCTCTGAGCCTCTGGTCATAATTTTGTCAACTGATGAATGCATAACCATGTTTCATGTGTTTTTGTTTAAAGACACCTTAATTAAGATATACTGTTGATTCATTAACATTGAGCTCATGGTCAACAAACACTACTATAACTCATGCCTGCATCCAGTTATATAACACATGTATTTCTCCACAAGGCATAGCACAGCCTTCCCGCACTTACGAACACTAGATAGCACTGTGCTTGGAGACAATTTTCATCAGTGAAACTACCAACAAAAAGAACAAACATTTGGAAAACATGGCACCAAAGAAATCCCCAAAAGTTCCCTTGTTTTCAGTATGAAAACTGAAAGAAAACAGCAGAGAGTTACCTCCTGTCACCTCAGTTGGAAAAGACACATTGGACAACTCAAATTCTTAACCCCTCTGTGCACATCTATAAATGACTATGAAATTGATGTGTATATTGATTTTGTTTACAAAAATTTTAGTGAATTAGGCATATTTGCAAATATATACCTTGCAAGTACATAGGAGAAGCTGCACATCTGAATCCCAGACCTTTTCTCCAATGTTTACGCCAGATTCTCAGCGTTTCTTCCTTGGTTTATTATATTTGCCTATTACACTCAAGTCTCTCTTTTATTCCTTCTACTGGTTTTTTTCAGAACTCATCATTTATCTTTTCACATTGTAGTGTAAAAACTTTCAGTGTTAACCTTGTTGGGAAAAGAATATATTTAAATACATCAGCACAGCATATAGATTAGCCTGAACCTACTTTTCCATTTCTATCTTTATTTATTTATTTTTTTTTCCTGGAACAAGTATTTATTTAAATTTTCACTCTAGCATAGACTATTTCAAATATACATAAAAGTTGAAAGAATAGCAGAACAAATCCCCATGAACCTATCACCCAGCTTCAAAGACGCACATTTTGCCAATCTAATTTCATGTATTCATTAACTCCACCCCACCCCATTTTTTTCCTGGAGTATATATTTTTTTTTTTTTAGTAGATTACAATTTATTTTTTTTTTTATAAATTTTATTGTTATATTCCCCATACAATTGCAGCCCCCCATTCTGACCCCAATCCCTCCCCTCCCGCCCCCGCCCCCCTAAAAGTGTCTCTGGTTCATAGTTTTTTGTTGATTTTGATTTTCACTTTCTTATAGTTATTCATTTTCCTGGTCCCTTATTTAAGTTTTCTAGATTCCTGGTATGAGTGAGACCATCCGGTATTTTTCTTTTTCTTTTTGGCTTATTTCGCTGAGCATGATCCCTTCCAGCGCCATCCATGTTGCAGCAAATTGCATGTGTTTATCTTTTTTGAATGCTGAGTAATATTCCATGGTATATATGTACCACATCTTCTTGATCCAGTCATCTATTTTTGGGCATTTGGGTTGTTTCCAAAGCTTAGCTATTGTAAACAGTGCTGCTATAAACATAGGGGTGCAGGTGTTCTTTGGAATTGATGTTTCTGTGTCCTTTGGGTAAATACCTAGGAGTGGAATTGCTGGGTCATATGGAAGCTCTATGTTTAGTAGGTCCAGAAATCTCCACACAGCTTTCCACAGTGGTTGGACCAGTTTGCACTCCCACCAACAGTGCAGAAGAGTTCCTTTTTCTCCACACCCTCGCCAACATTTGTTGTTGCTAGTTTTTTTAATATGTGCCATTCTCACTGGTGTAAGATGGTATCTCATGGTAGTTTTGATTTGCATTTCCCTGATGACAAGTGATGTTGAACATTTTTTCATATGCCTGTTGGCCATTTGCATTTCCTCTTCAGAGAAGTTTCTTTTAAGCTCTTCTGCCCATTTTTTGACTGGATTATTTTCTTTGTTGTTGTTGAGTCTCATCAGCTCTTTGCAGATTTTTGTGATCAGTCCTTTATCATTAGTGTTGGGTGCAAAAATGTTCTCCCAGTTGGTGGGGTTTCTCTTTGTTTTTGTTATTGTCTCTTTTGCTGTGCAAAAGCTCTTTAATTTGATATAGTCCCAGCTGTTTATCTTTGCCTTCACTATCACTGCTTTGGGTGATGTGTCTGTAAAGATGTCTTTGATGTGCAAATCACATAGTGTTTCGCCTATATTTCCTTCTATATATTTTATGGTTTCAGGTCTTATGTCTAGTTCTTTAATCCATTTTGAGTTGATTTTTGTGTATGGTGTGAGGTGGTGGTCAAGCTTCATTCTTTTGCATGTAGCGACCCAGTTTTCCCAGCACCATTTATTGAACAAACTTTCTTTGCTCCAATGCATATTCTTTGCTCCTTTGTCAAAGATTAGTTGACCATAAATCTGTGGGTTTATTTCTGGATTTTCTATTCGATTCCATTGGTCTGTATGTCTGTTCTTGTTCCAATACCATGCAGTTTTGATGATTATGGCTTTGTAGTATAGTTTGAAGTCTGGGAGTCTGATGCCTCCATTCCCTTCTTTTTTTTTCAGGAGAGCTTTGGCTATTCGGGGTTTTTTGTGATTCCATATGAATTTCATCAATAATTGTTCTATTTCTTTGAAGAATGACATTGAAATTTTGATTGGAATAGCATTGAATCTGTATATTGCTTTTGGAAGGATGGCCATTTTAATAATGTTTATTCTTCCAATCCATGAGCAGGGGATGTCTCTCCATTTCTTTGTGTCTTCTTCTATTTCTTTTAACAGTGTTTTATAGTTTTCTTTGTATAGGTCCTTTACCTCTTTTGTTAGATTTATTCCCAAATATTTGATTTTTTTTGTTTCAATAACAAAAGGGATGGTCTTTTTGATTTCTTCTTCTTCAGATTTATTGTTTGTGTATAGGAAGGCTACTGACTTTTGCGTGTTGATTTTGTATCCTGCCACTTTACTGAACTGATTGATGAGTTGAATTAGCTTTTCTGTGGAGTTTTTGGGGTTCTCTATGTATAATATCATATCGTCTGCAAATAGTGATAGTTTGACTTCTTCTTTTCCTATTTGGATTCCTTGGATGTCTTTCTCTTGTCTTATTGCCCTGGCTAGGACTTCCAGTATTATATTGAAAAGCAATGGTGAGAGTGGACATCCTTGTCTTGTTCCAGATCTTAATGGAATTGCTTTCAGCTTTTCACCATTGAGAATGATACTGGCTGTTGGCTTGTCATAGATGGCCTTTATGATGTTGAGGTATGTTCCTTGTATCCCAAGAATTTCAAGGGCTTTTATCATGAATGGGTGTTGCACTTTGTCGAAAGCTTTCTCAGCATCTATTGATATTATCATATGGTTTTTATATTTCTTTTTGTTGATGTGTTGGATAACGTTGATTGATTTTCGGATGTTAAACCATCCTTGTGCCCCTGGAATGAATCCAACTTGGAGGTGGTGAATTATCTTATGGATACATTGTTGGATTCTGATAGCTAAAATTTTATTGAGGATTTTTGCATCAGTGTTCATTAGGGAGATTGGCCTGTAGTTTTCCTTTTTTGTGTTGTCCTTGTTCGGTTTTGGTATTAGTGTAATGTTGGCTTCATAGAACGTGTTTGGTATTGTCCCTTCCTTCTCAATTTTTTGGAAGAGTTTGTGAAGGATAGGCACTAATTCGTCTCTGAATGTTTGGTAGAATTCATTTGTAAATCCATCAGGTCCTGGACTTTTGTTTTTGGGGAGGTTTTTGATTACCATTTCAATTTCGCTAATTGTAATTGGTCTGTTTAGGTGTTCTATTTCTTCTTTATCTAGCTTTGGGTGATTGTAGAGTTGTAGGAATTTGTCCATCTCCTCTAGATTGTTAAACTTGTTTCCATATAACTGTTCATAGTAGTTACTGATTATTCTTTTGATTTCTGCTGTGTCCGTTGTGATTTCTCCTCTTTCACTGATGATCCTGTTTATTTGTGCTTTCTCCCTTTTTTCCTTTGTGAGCCTGGCTAGGGGTTTGTCTATTTTATTGATTTTTTCAAAGAACCAGCTCTTGGTTTCATTGATCTTTTGGATTGTTTTTTTAGTTTCAATTTCATTTATTTCTGCTTTGGTTTTTATTATTTCTTTTCTTCTACTGGTTTTGGGTTTTTTTTGTTGTTCTTTTTCTAGATCTTTGAGCTTCGAGATTAGGTTGTTTCTTTGCGTTCTTTCTTGTTTCTTGATGTGAGCTTCTATTGCTATATATTTTCCTCTTATTACTGCTTTTGCTGCATCCCATACATTTAGGATATTGGTGTCCTCCTTGTCGTTCAATTCAAAAAATTTTTTAATTTCTTCTTTGATCTCCTCATTAGTCCACTGGTCTTCCAGTAGTGTGGTTTTTAATCTCCATGAGGTAGGAAAGTTCCTTGCCTTCTTTTTATGGTTTATTTCTAGTTTGATGCCTTCATGGTCAGAAAAGATGGTTGATATGATTTCAATCTTGGTGTATCTGTTGATGTTTGTCTTGTGCCCCAGTATGTGATCGATCCTGGAGAATGATCCGTGTGCGCTTGAGAAAAATGTGTACTCCGTTTTTTTGGGGTTTAGTGTTCTATAGATGTCTGTTAAGCCCAGTTGCTCTAGGTCTTTATTTAGAGCTTTGGTTTCTTTACTTATTTTTTGTCTTGTTGATCTATCCATTGTTGATAGTGGTGTGTTGAAGTCTCCCACTACGTATGTGTTTTCTCTGATGTCTGTTTTCAGAGAGGACAACAGTTGTCTGATATATTTTGGTGCTCCTTCGTTTGGTGACTATATGTTAATGAGTGTTATTTCTTCTTGAAGTATTGTCCCCTTGATCATAATGTAGTGACCATTGGGATCTCTTTTTATCTTTTTGAGTTTGAAATCTGTTTTATCTGATATAAGTATAGCTGTTCCTGCTTTCTTTTTTGGTCCATTTGCTTGTAGGATTGTTTTCCATCCTTTAACTTTGAGCCTATTTTTATCTTTTGTAGCTAAATGTGTTTCCTGGAGACAGCAAAAGGTTGGGTTTTGTTTCTTAATCCAGGCTGCAACTCTGTGTCTTTTTATTGAAGAGTTTAGTCCATTTACATTTAGAGTTAATATTGATATGTTAACATCTGTATTTGCCATTGTGTTTGTCTTTCCTTTGATTTTATTTATTTATTCTTTTAATAACTTTTTTTTTTTTTGGCCTTCTTTCATTGTTATTCGTCGCTCTGAGGTTCTGGCTTTAGGACTCCTTGTAGTATTTTTTGGAGTGGGGGTTTAGTTGCAATGAAATTCCGGAGTTTCTGTTTGTCTGGGAAGGTCCATATTCTTTCTTCAAAGAGGAAGGAGAGCTTTGCGGGATAGAGTATTCTTGGTTGGCATCTGTTTTCTTGGAGTCTGTTGACTATGTCCCTCCACTCTCTCCTTGCCCGTAGTGTTTCTTCGGAGAAGTCCAATGTCAGCCTGATTGGTTTTCCTTTGAATGTTATCTGTTTCTTCCCTCTTGCCAGCTTCATTATTTTTTCCTTGTCCTGGATTCTTGGGAGCTTTACTATTATGTGTCTTGCTGTATTTTTCCTTTCGTCGTGGAAGTTTGGTGTTCTTCTTGCTTCTTGTATATCAATTTTCAGCTCCTTCTTCACATTTGGGAAGTTCTCTTCAATTATCTCTTTGAATATTTTCTCTGTTCCTACATCTCTCTCCTCTCCTTCTGGTATTCCTATAACTCTTATATTTCCTTTCCTCATGGAGTCAGATAGTTCCCGAAGTCTTTCTTCGTTCTTTTTCCTTCGTACTTCTCTTTCCTTTTCTGTTTTGGTTCTTTTTATTTCTGTGTCTTCAAGATTACTTATTCGTTCTTCCATTTCATCTATTCTGCTTTCATTGCTTTTCCCAGAATTCTTTAGTTCTTCCATTAATTCTTTGATCTCCTGCATTTCTTTTACTTCCCTCTTTAGGGACTCAATTTCTTTCTTCTGACCATTGTTTTCCCTCTCTAGGGACTCAATTGCATTCTTCTGATCGTTGATTATTTTTCCCTTATCATTGTTTTCCTTTATGACTTCTGTCAGTTTTTTAATCACGGCAATTTTAAATTCTCTTTCTGGAAGGCTCAGAAATTCTTCCAAGTTATTGTCGTTGCAATCTGGGGGCTGGCTTTCTTTTTGTGGTGTGCTTTTTCTCTGGAGAGTTGCTAGGTTGCGTGTGGTTCTTCTCCTCCCTACTGTCTGTTTTCTAATTTGCCGTATGCGTTGGGACACAGTGTTGTTGGGACTTGCCGGCATCTTGGGTGGGCTTCTCTGTTCCCCTCTGGTTCTTCCAGGAGTCATCTGTCAGTTTCAAGCAGCCTTTACTGGAGAAAGGTCCCTGTTCTAAAATGCCGATGTGGGGACACACTCCCCTGTGTGCCTGGTCTGCCCCGGCGGTGGGTTCCTGCTCCCCTCTGGGCTTGGACTGCAGGCCAGAGGGGGTCTGGCGTGGGCGAACTTCCCCCGCTCACCTCTGGCTCCTGAGGAAGCCTTCTGCAGGTAGTCTTTACTGAAGAAATGTCCCTGTTCTAAAATGGTGATGTGGGACACACTCCCTGCGCTTCTGGTCTCAGGCACACTCTTCTGCGCGCCTGGTCTGCCCCGGCTGTGGGTGCTCGCTCTTCCTGTGGGCTCAGACTACTTGTTCAGAAGGGGCCCGGTGTGGGCTAACTCCCCAGCTGGCCACTAGCTCCTTCAGGAGCCTCTGCTGGCTTCAAGTCGCTAGGTGGTGCCAGAGATCTCTCCTAGAGCCCTTGGGGAGCTGATTTTCCACCCCGTGGGACAGGGAGCAGAGCGGGGATGGTAGGGTACACCTCAACGGCTTTGGGGTGCTGTGTCTGCCTTGTGCCCCACCGTCGTGGGGAACCCACGCCCCTAATTTCGTGCCCCGGGTCTCAGTTCCAAAGCCCTCAGTTCCAGGACGCGGGCTGTAGCCCAGATCAGTGGCGCGGGAATGGCGCCTTTTGAATCCCGCTCCCCTGCCTGGGCGCCTTGTTCCTGCTCACTCAGGGAGGGCCTCCGCCTGGGTCTCAGTTCCAAAGCCCTCAGTTCCAGGACGCGGGCTGTAGCCCAGATCAGTGGCGCGGGAATGGCGCCTTTTGAATCCCGCTCCCCTGCCTGGGCACCTTGTTCCTGTTCACTCAGGGAGGGCCTCCGCCGTCTCCCCGCAAGCCTAGGTCGCAGGCGCAGGGGCCTGGGCAGCTGCAATCCAAGCGCCGCTTTCGCGCAAGCTTACCGGGCGGCCGGGGCTGTGTGCTGGTGCTGGTCTCCTCCTGGTGGGCGGGGCTCTCTTTAATGGCGCGTGGAGCTCACCTCCGCGGTGGATCCTGCAGGGTTCGCCTCAGCTCCCGTTCACGGGGTGTGGTGGCTGAAATAGTTCCTTTCCACTCACAGTCCCGCTTGCTGCATCCGTTTTTCTTGTTGGGCGTTTTGGTTTGTTGTTTCCCTCCTCTCTGCCGGTTGGAGAGTGCCGCCTCTGTGGGCGGGGGAGGGGAGCAGGGTTCTGCGCTTCCCTCCCTTCTCGTCCTCTTTTATGGCAACTTTCTTCTTCGGGCAGTTTGCTGGAGTCGTCCGTTTATCTTCCGTGTCCCAGTTCTCACTGGGACCTGCCGCTTTTCCTCCCTATTAACTTTTTTTAATGGGAGATCTTACTCGCAGCGTCTCCTCGCCGCCATGTTGCTCCGCCCCTCAGATTACAATTCTCCATTTCTATCTTTAATACCCACTCATACTACTTCTTTTTGAATATAACTATTCAGTGGTCAACAAAACTATATTATGATTTTAAACTTCTAGGCATTTTCATATTTTTTAATGATTCATTTATCTATGCATATAAGAGCTGGGGTATAGGCCAGAGGTGTGGGGGTGAGAGGATTCACCAGGAACAGAGTAGGGAACAGAACAGGCAGACTGACCAAAGCACACTGCTGAGGGGAATAGTGGGAGACAGGAGCGGTCTGCTGCACCATGTGGGCTTCTCTCTGGCTGGCTGGGGATAGAAATTGTGCTGCAGAGGCTACAGACAGCTTCATAGGTTGTGTCTTAACCCCTTGCACTATCTGGGAGGCCCCATTTTCATATATTTTTTTTCTTTCAGTAATAACCTATCACTCACTCCTCCTTGCTGGGTAAAGATAGACCTCAGATGTCATCTCCTTTAAGTAAGCATCTGAATCTTTGTCAGGCATGTAATTGTCCTCACATGTTGCTGTCATAGATTATTATACTATATCTGGACTGTATTATTTTCTTGAGACCTGCCTCCCCAAACACTCCCTGTATCCTCCTTGAAGATGGAAACCATGTCTTATTTATTTAAATCCTCTTTCTCTCCTCACATACAATGATGAAATTTTCTGAATCCAGCTTCTAAAATACTTGACAGTGGCAGACCTACCATCTAATCCTTGTTAACCTAATGCTTAATAATAGATAATTCTTGAGTAAATGGGTGAATGGATAAATAAATAACTTTGATTAGTTTATGAGAGATTTTTGGATTGGTTATAAACTTTCATCAACATTTTATGTACAATGATAAAATGAGAGTCCAGAACTCTCTATGTAGGATACTAAAATTAAGGAACTAGCATATGTAAGCATTTTCTGGCATTTATGCTTTAATGAGATCTCTGTTCATGATTGTGTACTCTTTTATGTGAAATGGAAACAAGACGATGGCCATTTTGAAATTCATTCTACACTGGCATCACTTGGATTCAGCTGGTGAGGGTCAATTAACAATTTTTTTTTTTTTGCTACCAGGATTATTTAGGGAAGCAATGTGATAAGAAATATGTTAAGAATCTGAAGAATATTGAGTTATAGGCATTATTTTACAGTTATTTTCTCTGGGGGAAAATTATCAAAACAGAAAATTATATCAAGAAGAGTTCAGTGAAATAGTTTCAAATGATAGTGTGAAAACTTCGCTTTATTTCTCCTTGGTAAATAACATTTGAAATCTTGGATGTCTTTGGCTGTGATCCATCTTCACATTCTAGAAAATTCATTTATATGATGATGAATTTAATACCATTTGCCCTCATTTTTAGATGAACATCATTGAATAATGTTGAGTTAGCAAGAAAAATTAAACTTCTGAAATGCTTTGTTGAGGAATAGAAATTGGGTGTTTTATTATATTTCTCTCTAATGGATAAAAAACTAGAAAGGATGCGTTTTTATCTATGGGAACCTTGTTTTTTATATCTAAAAGTGTATTCTACTATTGCTTGAAAGCTGTAATAAAGCTTTTATCTCTCCCTGTGTTCCTAAGTGCTAGCGTGTATCTATCTCTAACAAGACAAACACCCCATAAGGCTTATATATGTATGTGTATCTATTAATTTCTTTTTTCCTTTCGGGACTGAGATTCACAATCAAACACTGAGAGGGAGAAATAGAACTATGAAGCATAATGGAAAAAGCACTTGCTCTTGACCTTGGCTCTAATCTTACTGTAATTTTATCAGTAAAATCATGTTGCTTGGAACAAGTCACTTACAATCTGTGGTCTTTATTTTTCTCCACAGCATCAATGATTCAGTTGGATAAATGGTTTCTAAGATCACATTAGTTTTAAAATTACTTTCTGAAAGATACAGGGATATTGTCAGAAGGACTTATTTCAAGCATGGAATTTAACACATGAAGTGTATATTTGTTAATAATTAAAATAACCAATTCAAACTGGGGAAAAGCAGGATCTTCCCAGCAAATACCAGCTGAATTTGCTGAATCCTTGTACCTTTCTCCATTGCATCGCTATGATTACCAAGGCCTTTCCACAAGGTATCTGTTCATGGACTGCTTGGACATTGGGTTCTCTTACAATAAATAAGGTAACACCAATGATGTCAACCATGTACAAATAAGAATTTTGTGCTCTCTATTCAAGATTAAACATTTTAATTGGGTTACCAGCTCAGCCAATATTATCTTGACTTTAATCTTTTACATAAATTAAATATTTTTATAACTTCTGACTCTAATTTATGGTTGAGAATTGAAAAAAAAATAGCCATTCAAATGTGGGGTCAATTGCTATTTTCGTAAACTATCTGGATTTGTTGATGACATAGAGACATAATTCTGGGGCCAGGGTTAGAGTGTGGCTTCTATCATTACTTTCAAAACCTTCCTGAGGTCTGGGATGTATATAATATGGTCAAATAATAAACAGAAAAAGAATTTATTGAAAAGATAGTGTGTCAATTGCCCTTGTTTCTTAATGATCACGTAGAATAAACCCTTTATACTGTCATTTTTTTAATCTCTTCATTGATACACTAGCACAAACTTCATTAATATTGACAACTGCTTTAGTTGGTTCAGGCTGCTGAAACATAAATATTATAGAATGGTTACTTAATCAACAAAAAAAATATTTCTCACAGTTATGGAGACTGATAAGTCCAAGAGGAAGACACAGTGTTGAGAGCCAGCTTCATGGCTCATAGATGACTATTTTACTTCAGTCTTTACAAAGGACCCAATCCTATCATCAGGGTTCTGCTCTCATGACTTCATCTAAACTAATTATCTCCTAAAGGTTTCAATTCCAAATTCCATAATACTGGGGATTAGCCTTTAACATATACATTTTAAGGGGACATAAACATATATAGTCCATCGCAACAACTTGATTCCTTTCCTTTTTTTTAAAAAAAAAAATCCTCTACCTATATATAAACCTCAATGCCAAAGACCACAGATATCAGCCCTCTTTAAAATATATTTGTCTTCAGTCCATTACTGAGACCAATTTGAACATCTTATCAGTTGTTAGTTTTTTTGAATGTGATGCTGATTTCCAGGATAATTTTGCAGCAAACATTAAATGCTGATAAGATGACACACATTTACACTCTGTACTAGACTTTTTAAAATGTTAAAGCTTAATTTATTTACCCTGATGAAAAATGAATTTGGGGAAGCAAAAGGTAGAAATTCATCTATTTTCTTCTCCCTAGTCATATTCTAATACTCAGTCAGTGTGGTTCATTGGGCTAACCCTCATGTTTGTGACATATTACAATTCCCACACATTTTTAGTTCTCATGACTTTTTTTGTTCATGTTTGAATCAGTTTTATAAACTATTCATCAGTGTATTAGACAAGTTTCTACCACTATATCCTTCTGAGTTTCTCATTATAGGATTTTTGTCCTCTTATTTTATTGCTGATAGGATTTAAATCACAAAATGTAGAAAAAATGTTGAATCCAGGATGCATGGGGTTTATGGGAAAGATTAATCATCACAGAGATTGGGAAAATATATGAAAACAATGAAGACAAAGAGACGGTGACTCTTTGGCAGTTTTGATGGACAAATCCCTTGAGGAAAAGACCTTGGTAATGAGGGACATGTAATGGAGAAAGAAAAGAGAAGCAAGAGCTTAGACAACGTAGTTGTTATTTGCTGGACAGATCTTGCTTTTCTCCAGTCTGAATAGATAATTTTAATTCTAAAAACATTGAACACATAAAACTTTCTTCTAAATATGTATCCAGATTTTATGACCCATCTCTTAATATTTCCTGCTGAAAGAAAACAAATTAGCAAAAGAAAAATAGGCACAACAGTTTTTAGAGTCAACAATTTCAAACATATTCCCATTATATTAAAAACATTTTAAAAATCTGAGAATGGAATGTATTAAATGTAGATGGGGGATTCTCTACAAGAAAAGACCTGCCAATAATCAAGCACTGTGCTAAACCACTTCCATTCATTATTTCGTTTGGTTTTCCCAACAATCCTGAGACGCATTCTCGTTTTACACATGAAGTTTTTTAAACACAAAAATTCTATGTGTGTCTATACTCATTGTTATCCTGTTTGAAATAGTCCCCAAGCATTGTGCTTCCTGATTATGCATTGGACTTATTTTTCACCTCCATATGTTATTAACCTTGGAATTATGAAGCAACTTATATTGAATGGATGCGTTTCGTGTATTAATATTTAGTCCCTCCAACACACTTTAATATTCCAAATAGAATGCTGAAGTTGGAGATTAGAGTTTCAAAGTGTCCAGTGACTCATATGTTGACTTCATATCAGTCAGTTTCTCATCTCCCCTTTGCCTCACAGAAACAATGAGAGAAGGTGGGAGGAGAAATTGACTTTCTCTTCTTCCCTGGCATTGTTCCTCTTTGTTGCTCTTTCAGAGGCAAACTGGAAAATCCCCTACTTGTCCAGACTCTTCTTGGACTGGACAAGTAATCAAAACAGCATCAGATGGGTTAGCAAAGGAAATGCAATTAATTTAAGAAATGTGCACACAGTACTTACAATGATTATACAGATCCCACCATGGGATGGGGAGAAAATTGGAAAAAAAAAAAAAAAAAAGCATTGATATTGAGGGCCCCAGGGGGCCTGGAAGAAGGAAGGGACTGACCACTATTTTGCACATGATAAGGAGGGAAATGACTTCATCCTTAGTCTGGTAAGACAAGTCTAGCAGCACTGTTTACAATAGCTAAGCTTTGGAAACAACCCAAATGCCCAAAAATAGATGACTGGATCAAGAAGATGTGGTACATATATACCATGGAATATTACTCAGCATTCAAAAAAGATAAACACATGCAATTTGCTGCAACATGGATGGCGCTGGAAGGGATCATGCTCAGCGAAATAAGCCAGAAAGAAAAAGAAAAATACCAGATGGTCTCACTCATAGCAGGAATCTAGAAAACTTAAATAAGGGACCAGGAAAATGAATAACTATAAGATAGTGAAAATCAAAATCAACAAAAAACTATGAACCAGAGACACTTTTAGGGGGGCGGGAGGGGAGGGATTGTGGTCAGAATGGGGGGGCTGCAATTGTATGGGGAATATAACAATAAAATTTATTTAAAAAAAAAAAAAAAGACAAGTCTCTCAGATAGGAAGAACATGTTTCAGAGGGAAACCTAAAACAACTGGATGAAACCACCAAACTACAGTCTTCTAGGTCATAAAAGGAGGAGTGGTGATTGTTTTATTTTGATTAGGAAAAGGGCAGAAGCTTAGGGAATGGTGATTTCTTCTTAGATTAGGCAAGGGCAAAGGACTTATGCAAGGATCAAAGCTTCTCCTCAGCCTCAGGAGATTTCATTGATCTTAGTTCCAAATACTCTGCATGCCAGAATGGGGCATCTTGAGACCAGTTCTGAGAATCTTAGGGTGATATGAATAGGGTGCTTTTCCTCTTTCAATAATTATGTGTTGGTGTTAAATTACTCATTGTATTTTGCCCTCCATTCCTTACCACAACCCCATTCAATAAATATCACTCTGATTTCATCAACTTTCCCTCTCCTATACCTTTATATCCTAGTTTTATAAGCATCTTAAAGAGGCCCCCTTTTCTCTCCCTTGGTCATTGTGGACATCAGTGCTAGATCTGAAGATTTGCTAAAACATAACAGTAATGAACCAGAGGAGCTCATTCATTTAAATAATCAATGGATTCAGCCTTTACATCTCTTTAATGTATTATAGTATCAGGGAGATCCTCCCACTCTCAACTTTGTATCAAGTGTGAGGGTCCATTCAGATAACTTATCTAGAATTTACTTCTTTAAGGAGTTGTCACCCTAGTGAAATGTTTAATCTGACTTGGTCTCTAGGGTTTGATAGAGACCTATTGGTGACGAGAGAGCTATCTTCTCCTATTGGTGACTGTTGATTTAATTAGCACCAGAGACACCCTTAGAAATTGCTGAGTGTTTTTCAGATCTTGCCAGTCAACATTTGTTTTCATAGGTAATTCTTTGAGGGTGTACCTTACACCTGACTCTGGATGGGAACAGAGTCCACTTATTTCGGTTTCTTTGCCTTTGCTGGAAGCACAGAAGTACAAAAATGATGATGAAGGTTCTGACAAGCATGAGCTTTATGTATTATAGTAGTGATATGAAAGAATGGGTATCTTAGCTCTGGGTGCTTCAAAAGCCCGTTTATTTATAAACAATGGGGATAAATGGATATTTGCAATTTTTTTCTAAGAAA
This sequence comes from Talpa europaea, assembly GCF_964194135.1. Lineage (NCBI taxonomy): Eukaryota > Metazoa > Chordata > Mammalia > Eulipotyphla > Talpidae > Talpa > Talpa europaea. Next base: position 108,051,587 of record NC_140075.1, read on the forward strand.
CATCTTAAATTATGAATGCCTTCGTAATGATTAATAACAAGCAGCACTTATGCAGCACTTATTCCATGCTGGGTGCTGTTGCGAGTGCTTTATATATTTTAATTCATTTAATCTTCGGAAGACTTTGAGTTAAATACTTTCAATATTTTTAACACTATTTCCATTTTATAGATGAAAAAATAGACTCTGAGTTCTTTGCTCAGGATCAAACAGTTAATAAGTGGTGAAGTGACCTAGACAATCAGGCCTACCTCTGTGTACTGACTTTAGTTAAACTTAGGTGCAACTCTAGTAAGCTGTATATGGATAGGTCTGATTTTAAGAGCAGTAGCACTACCCCAAAACCTTGCTGAAGCACAATTATTCTAGGGGATGATACTGAGTTGAAAGGCAAACAAGTTTACCTTTGCTAAACGGTTGATATAAAAGATACTCATCATTTGAAAGATATCCCTAGGGTTCCATATGTCAAAGAGGAAGTTTACATCATTCAGGAGATTTTCAGCTAAGTCTTTGAGTTTAAACAAAATGCATCAGGGTCTTAGTTGAGACCCTCCAAGCCAAGACAGGGATGACTTTTCTTTCACATTATACCAATGAACTTGGACCAAGACTATGAATGTTTTGCCAGTGATAGACACCAGACCCAGTGTTTAATCAAGGACTATATCCTTTATTTATTAAGCTTTTAAATCTGTTTTCAATGTTAGTTTTATGTACCTCTGCTGCTTAAAGTCCTTCAATGTTTTCTAATTGCTTGGGGTATAAAATCTGAGATCTTGACTATAACTAACAAGAATAAACAAAAACTTGTCCTTCTTTCATTTTCTCATCTCTCAGAGTACCTCTTTCCAGTTTGCTCATCCCTCACTAGCCTCATTGGTGTTTCATAAGTTGCTTGCACTTGAGACAGGCTCCTTTGCCCGATTCATTATGTCACTTCTTTTCCCTTAGCTGCTATTACTTGAGGTCTTAGCATAAATAGTTTTTTCATTAGAAAAAGGCCTTATTCTCTGGGTTAGCCACCAATTATTTTACTTTAAAGCTTTTATCCAATTTTCCATTATACATTTATTTACATGATTGTGTTTTTAAGATGTGTCTCTCCTATTACTGTTAGTTCTTTTTGGGAACAAATTAGTGGCACTGTTTAGTTCTCGATTATTTATCTAACATCCAGCACAATTCTTAGAAAGTAACAGGCACTTAATCAACATTTATTAAGCAATGAATGAGCCTTAGTATCTTCATTTATAAAAGGGACATTTTAGGGTTATTGTGAAGATTAAGTGATATTTATTCACAAACGCATGTCACTGTCTAGTGTAGTTCTAATACATTAGTAGATACTAAATAAATATTAGTATTCTTTTTACTTTCCTTTTTGATGCTCATGAGTCTGGTTTAAGTTCTTAGCTTCTCAAACTACAGTAAGGATGATGAATAATGACTGGTAGAGATGTTGATGTGAGGGAGATAGGAATTCCAGGAAGAATGCATGGCATGAATAAAGACAGAAGAGTGTGTACAAAATTTGAAGGAAAAGGTCATTTTGCTTGGCTAAACCTCAGGGATAATGTAAGAATTTTGGTAGAAAAATCTGGAAAAAATAAACTTGCAATCTTGTTAGAGATTATGAGTTGTTAGAGTTAATAAGAGTTTGAATCAGCTAATTAGCTGCTAGAGATATTTGTAAACTTGAAAGCTAGGAATTGCTACCTACTCTTTCTTGGAGGGTGGATAATTCTAGTAGGACATCTCAGTTGTAGCAAGAAGGAAAACAGAGTGCAAATGGATTTATAGAAATAGAATTTTTTTTCTTTGGTTGTCTTTTCTTTTTACACGTAAGTTCTGATACTTGCAGGACTCTGGCTTAGTGTTATTCCCTCCTTTTTCTGTTCTTTCTCCTTGACTGTCTCATCTATTTTCTATGTTATATGTCATCTACTTGTAATCATATTCTTGAACTCTTTTTTAATATATGCATGTCAAATCTATATTCCAATTCAGAACATAAACTCCAGATCTATATAGCCAACACTCCCTGAATTTCCCTAAGATTTTTCAATATCAACATGTCTAAAGACCCCAATGTCTCCCTCACCAACATATGCCTCTTCCTACATAGCCTATCTGTAAGACATGACATCAGCATCATCCATGCATAACCTGTCGCAGGATCCTGGGAGCCATCTTGGATTCCATTCTTTCTTTCCCTCACTCCCATATGGAATCAGTATTAAATCCTGTAGATTTCATCTGTTTAATAATGAATCTTCTCCATCCTCACTTACACTGAATTAGTGTATGCCCACACCCGTTGTCATCAAGCTAACAATAATTATAGCTCATTAAGTCTCCCTATATAGTCAGATGTTTTCTTCCATTTCTTTCACTACCTACAATAAATTTTTATTTTTTTAAAGATTTTTTTAATTTATTTATTCAAGCACTGGGTACAGTCAGAAGCACGGGAGGGTGAAAGAATTCACCAGAGCCAGAGGGGAGAGCAGAGCAGGCAGACTGATGAAGTACACTGCTGAGGGGAGCATCAGGCACAGCAAGAGAGGTCTGCGTGCTATGTGGGACCCTTGCCAGTGGCTGGGGATTGAACTGGTGCTGCAGAGGCTGCGGGCAGCTTCGCAGACCAGTGCTCAACCTCAGTGCTCAAGCAGCACCAACCGCTGTATTGGGAGGCCCTACAATAAATTTTTAAATACAAATTCATGTTATCTCCTGACTTAAAATTCCTCAGCTTACTTTGTCCATAAATGAAGTGAATGAAGTTTAAACTCTGCACTGTGACCAACAAGATTTACCTCTTCCCAGAGAGTTTATCCCAGATCTTCTTCAAGCAGAATCCACCATTTTCTCCTTTATACATCTCTCTGTTTTCACTCAATACCAGTGCCTATAACCCAGACAAATATATAACAGATTTTTAGTTGATGTTGGATTGATATTTAATTGGTGTTTGTTGAAATAAAATAAGAAGATTGGGAAAAGACTTGGATATGGCTTTCACGGGAGAGGGAGAAGAAAGATGAGCCAGGAAAAGAGCCAGAACAGGTGATTAAAAACACAAGAATAACCACTCGAATTAGAAAAGGACATGAGTCCAATACAGCAGAAGAAACAAAGTAGAGGAGGGGTGAGAAAAGATCTTTTAATTGGATGATTAGGAAAGCGTTGGCGACTTTTGAGAGAAGAGTTGTAGGGGATTAGAGCTGGGAGGTGGAAGTCATGTGACAAAGCCTGAGCAGTGTGTGGCAAGTCTATTGAGGCAAGACGTACCCTTGAGAATTTTAATGATGAAAGAAGAGTGAAATCATGGAGTTCACGCCACAAGTGAGAGGTGAATGGTGTCTCTGTCTCACTCAAAAGAAACCCCTGCTACTTAATTTGGGAAAGTGAAGGAATGTGATATAGCTATACATTACACATTTCTCTTCCCACCAACTCCTGAATCTTGGAGAGATTGTTAGACTAAATGTTGAAGGAACTGGGTTTGATCATGAAGGAAAATTGATACGCACATATTGGAGAAAGACTATTGTATATAAGTTATTAAGTTACTTTTTTAACTTTTTTAAAAAGATTTATTCATTCATGCATATAAGAACTGGGTTACAGGCCAGAGGTGCAAAGGGTGAGAGGATTCACCAGAGACAGAGTGGGTGAATATTTCAGACTGACTGAAATACACTACTGAGAGAGGCAGTGGGTGAGACAGGAGAGGTCTGCTCCATCATATCTGAGTTAGTTCCCTGTCTGGAGATCGAACTCAGGGGGTAGCAGTGATAGTGTGATAGCGCTGAGACTTAACCCCTACGCCACCAGGGAGGCCATACTCTGTCAGCTTTTTCAGGCATTTGTGCAAATTTAAAAAGTAATGCATATTCATTATTATTATTATATTGTCAAAATAAAAATAAAATCACAAGTCATTCTTCTATGCAGAGAAAACTATCAGCAATCTCATATTTTGTGTGTATGTAAATATATCTATTGCGTAACTTAATTTTAGATTCCTAATGCGATTTTAAAAATTGGATTGGAATATAGTGGGTTCTTTTATCACAGAGTTTGTTGGCTGTTTAACTGGATAGAACTGTTTATAACTAGATTTTGGGGGGGCTTTTCAGAGGAAGCTCCCAATGATTATGATTATGCAGTTTAAGTGTAGTCTAACAACACTGAGGAATTTATGACAAAGTTTTATGAGTAGCAAAGTAAGGGCAGACTTTCTGGGCTTAGTAACCTAAAGAGAGATGCTCAATCGATAATATGCTATAAAAAATTCTACAGAATAAATAATTCAGACTTTCCTCCTCTATCAAAATAAGCTCACTATATCAATAGTGATAAGGTGGTGATATTTGTTTGGACTTTTCTTTCTGAAACTGCTACCCTCCACGATGTCATTTGGAAATTTCAGTCATTGGGGATTATAACTAGAGATGTCCTAAATCCTTCAGGGAGGATCTGCTCTATTGTCTTTGGAACTGGCACTGGAATGACCTGGAACAACTGCCCTTGCCTTGCCTTGTCCTGTTTCTTCCTGACAGCTATGGGATTGAAGACATGGCCCTGTGTTGAGACTTTTGGGAAAATTTGAATTTTGAACCTAAAGTGTCTCATCAGATTTGAGGAAGAAAGAAAGCAAAGTTTTTACGTTGTGCTGGTCCCTTAAGGAAAATGTAGTTTAAAGGTACCACATTTTGCTGTGGGTTTGAAGTTAGCTGCATGGTCTACGGGGGAGATGAAACTGGCCTGACGTCTAATGTCAGCCACACTGACGTCTAATGTCAGCCACACTCTGATACTGCTCGCTTCCCTGTCTTTTACACTGTTCTTTACATGTTATGCCAGAAAAATAATAATTCTGTGAACCTTTTTACCCCCGATAAGTGCTCACACAATGAATTTAATTAAAATCCCCTTTATCTATTATGCTGAAAACAAGGAATTAACAATATCCATTAAAATGACTATTACATTCACATCAAATGGATTTCAACACCCAACTAAAATGATAGGAAGGCAGCCATAATCATGTGAGGCCCAATATGGTGTATAAATTTTAAACCTTTCGAAAACCTAAATTATTTTAATCTCCAAATGTAATTATCATAAATGTCAGTCAAACTTTCTGGAGGCCTCTTTCTGTTGAACAAAAAGAAACAAATGAGACTGTGAAGACTTTATGCTTTACGACTCATGTTTAACTCATTCATTACCAGTGGGCTCTCTGCCTCAAAAGAAAAAGTTATTTTTCAGTGTATTGTAAAGCCTGAAAATGCTTGCAAAGAGTTAATTAGGTGATCAGGTCAACAGGTTATCGCATTTCTTGAGTTGATTTGTGTACTAATAAGGCTAATAACTTTTTAAAGAAATTGTATTATTTTGTATTAAGTAGATTGGTTTACAACACTATGATTTAGGGGTACAGGGTAATACTTCTTCAGATGTAAGTTGCCATACCACTCTCACTGGCATGGAACCCATCATTCTCCACCATACTCCATTGGGCCCCTCCCCCCTTGAACCCCTTCAACCCCTACAACCCCTATCCCCTTTTAATTAATAGCCTTAATTCTGCAGTCATATTTATAGGGTTTGTTTTGGTTAGTTCTTTTTTTATAAGAGATGGGGTGCAGGCCAGAGGTGCGGGAGGGTGAGAGTATTCACCAGAGACAGAGTGGGGAGCAGAACAGGCAGATGGACCAAAAACACTGCTGAGGGGAGCAGTGGCAAGACAGGAGAGATCTGCCGTGCCATGTGGGTATCTCCCTGGCTGGCTTGGAATCGAACCTGCATTGCAGAGGCTGCGGACAGCTTCACAGTGCTGCGCTCAACCCGCCTCACCACCAGGGAGGCCCTGTTTTGGTTAGTTCTATCTGTTCCTTTGTTTTGTTTTTCTGTAATCTGCATATAAGTGAAATAATGTGGTATTTAACATTCTTCTGATTTATTTCAACCAGCACAATCCCCTTCAGTTCCATCAGTGCCAAAAACTTCTTAATACTAACTATGAATTGTTTCTTGCTATCACTTTGTGATCATATTCAAGTTTAAATAATAGATGAAGTTCGGCCTCCCTGGTGGCACAAAGGTTTAAGACGCAACCTATGAAGCTATCTGCAGCCACTGCAGCATGAGTTCGATCCCTAGCCATGGAGATAACCATATGGCGCAGCAGACCTCTCCTGTCTTGCCGGCTGCTCCCCTTAGCAGTATATTTCAGTCAATCTGCTTCTTCTGTTCCCCTCTCTGTTTCTGGTGAATCCTCTCACCGCCCACACCCCAATTCTTGTATACATAAATAAATAAATCTTTAAAAAAATAATAGATGAAGTTGTTTTCCTTGACACCTTCAATAAGCAGCACCCTAGAGCCACATTTCAGGTGGGGACACTAAAAACTGTATTTATCAAAACCCAATGCTGTTGCTTAGGTAAAGCTTGTCCAAGAAAGAGAAGAAAGAGGATCATTTCTTCAGAAGAATGAACCAAGTTTTAAAGAAAGCACTAGATCAAACGGTGATATCAACAAGAGACACACGTTATTTGAAATCAGATTTCACACCATTTCCAATCATTCATTTTTTCAAACCATGTGTTCTAAAGCATCCCTTGAAAAGAATGTTTTTGGTTATATTATCTAGAATCTTCTTCAGGAAGCATTACCATGTCTGTATACTCTGTCTCCTTCCTAACACCCATCATTACACAGCCCACATTCAAAATTTCCACAAGAAACAGAACATGTGGCAGAAAAGTCGCCTTGTTAAAAACCTCCTTACATCATTCCTACTTCATGGCAGCTCAGGACTCCCCCTTTATTCTTTTTTCCCCTGATTATTTTATTGCCTTATCTGGTGCTTGTCCCTTCTCTGTTGTTGGTGATGTCTGAAAACCTGTCATATCGCGCCCGCTGTTACTCCATTATTTGCTTTGAACAAACGTTATTATGTGGTCCTAATAACCACAGCTGGGTAAGCATCTATCCATCTTTTTTATTGTGGTATAATTTCTATATACGAAAGTAATTTGCCCTCAGTGTCTGCTGATGATTTCTATTGTTTGTATTGACACATTGCTCAACTCTCCACCCTTGCCTCTTCACTGACCTCTCTTTTCTTTCCTCCCACTGGAGCAATTTTAGCCTTTATCCTAAAATGCCATTTTAAAATCATTGATACAAAGTGGCTTTAGCCCTTTAAGTGGCCAGAAGAGTGGTTAAAGAGACTCACTTGCTCATTCTTGATAAATGGCTCTCTTTGATGACTCATTCCTGAGACATCATTATTATTTGTGCTGGTGGATTACCATGTGGGCAGTATTTTTACCTTCAAGGGTGCCAAGGATTTTAATGGAAACTCGAGACTGGATCCTGTGACACAGACAGCAGGTGATCCCAGTGATGCTGTTGTAGATGGGGAAAGCAAAAGGTCTTTGAAACAGATACATACTGCTCCCTTGGCAGTGTCTGTGAACACAGAGCACTCTATGAATATGCCTGTTGGTGGTTTTACCTTTATGCCATACTTTTCCAGACAAGGCTCAGAATGAGGTTCAGTAGCAGAGGAGGCAGGATGAGGAAGACTATCCATTGCAGCTCCTCTGGCTTATTAAACTTCTGCATTGCACAAATGAGTGAGCCAAGGTACAGAGAAGTGAAGGAACTTAACCAAGTTTATTCAGTTAGTGAGTGGAAGATTTAAGACTCAAACCCCAAACCTTTCCTCTTTCCATTATGTGTTTGGAGTGGAGCTCAGGGAAACCCAGTTTGTCTGAGTGAACACAAAACCAGGATTTTGTGTGCAGAGGGTAGAAGTAACACATTAATGTTCAGGCTTAGCTATGGCAATGCAGTGGAGAAGTGAATGTTGACAAGCTATAGCTGTAGAAGTAGAAGTAGACTGAGTAGAAGCAACCAGAAAAAAGTTACTTAGAGCAATTGTTCTCAGTTGTGAAGGGAATTCAGAGTCACAGATTGCCCTGGCATCTGAAATAGTGCCTAAAGCCTCAGATTAGACGAAGCCAAGGGTTTCATATATTTTGTGTCATAAACTATATCTGTTTGGGGAGTGTGTGTGTGTGCATGTTTGTGTGTACATATGTCATAATCAAAGGATTAACCTGATCCTAATGTACTTTGTAATAAACTTAAAACATGCCTTCCCAGGAGTAAGTGCCAAATCATTTTGGCTGTCTTCAAAAAATGATCTGAAATCTGACTGCTTCCCACTGTTACCATCTTAGCTAAAGCCACTGTCATCTCACCATCAAACCCAATTACTCCTAAGAATGCCCTAAATTTTTCTGTGTCCCCTAACATTTTATTTCTACCTAGTAGTAGAAGTATCCCCTTGACAACATAAATTAGACATTTTATATGGATGATAAAAGCCCTCAAACAGACTCCCTTAATGCTTGCATTACATCTATACCACATGAAGTCTGAGAGCTTTCAGGATTCTGGATGTTCCAAGTCTGCCCACCTGCAGGCAAATCTCTTAGACTCGGCCCTCCCTCTCTCTGCTTTGGTTGCACAGACTCTGCTGTTTTTTCTATACATAAAATGTGCATACATATCAGAATCTGCATCTGCTTTTCTCCTAACTTGAATCCTCTTCCATCCTCTTCCTACTCACTTGCATTATTCAGAAAAGGTCAAAGAAGTCTTACCTGCCTCCAGCCCACCCCGTGTCACCCTGCCCAACATATTCACTTTCTATGTCTGGTTCTGAATGATTTTTTTTTTCATAACACTTAGCACAAATTGACATCATAGTGTAGATGTACTTTTGGTCTGGTTTGTTTTCTTATATATCTCTCCCACTGCAAGAGAAAGCTGTGAGAGAAGGGAGACATATTTAGCTTGTTCATCACTGGGTCTTCTGTGCCTGCTGTGTAGATATATAACAGGTTCTTGCTAAATGTCTTTAATGAATGAATGCAATTTGGTAACAACTTTAATATAAATGATCACATTTGTTTTATACTGCTGCCAAATGAGTGAAAAGGTTTTTCAGAGCTCTGTTATATACTTGTTGACAATCACTGAGCTTAACCTGGGTGTTGGTACTATAGGTACAAATAAGGTTGTCTGAGAAACTTTCACTGGAGCGGGAGACAGAGGCAAATGTTATGACAGAAAGAAGCAAAAGTGATTGTGGAAATTAGGGACAGGAGAAAAGAAGACTAAAGTGGGAAAAAGACTATTAGAATTTCTAAAGCTTTCTTTTTTTTTTTTTAATAACTCAGTTCCAATGCTATCCATGGTATATTTTCCTATATAGCACCCTTCAAACATTTTTTTTTCCTAAAGATCCATTCATTTATACAAGCACTGGGCAGAGTCAGAAGCGCGGGAGGTTGAGAGAACTCACCAGAGCCAGAGCAGGGAGCAGAACAGGCTGAAGGACTGAAGCACACTGCTGAGGGGAGCAGCAGGCGGCAGGAGAGGCCTGCGCCAAGCGGGACCCCCACGGGGGGCCGGGGATCAAACTGGCACTGCAGAGGCTGGGGCAGCCTCCCAGCCCAGCGCTCAACTGCCACGCCACCAGGAGAGGCCCTCTAAAGCTTTCTTTAAGAAAAGCTAGCTAAGCTAGTGCTAAAGGATCTTTAGGATTTATCTAAAAGAGCACAGGGAAGGCCAATTTAAGCAGCAGGATTAACTATGCAAGAAAATGCAGAGATTGGTAGATAGACAGACAGACAGACAGACAGACTGACTGACAGAGATTGTATACAGCAGACAAGTTGACTTTAGAGAACAGCAGCTGATCTCATCAGATGAACAAAGGGTAGGAGTGGTAAGCGATAGTGCTTGAAGTTGAACATAGACCTGTAGCAGATTTCGTGGTAAAACAAAAGAAAATCTCTTTTTCCAAAAAGCTTTATAGACCTTTCTATTTCCTGACAATTTTAGAAATGCTTTCTGATTCTAGATGAGGTTCAGAGGTGAAAACTTGGTCAATATAGAATCTATTGCTACTATTGTAGAGAAATATTGTTGGTTCCATTGATTTACTCTAGATATGCAATTTGAGATTTTAAAAAATAGAAATGTGGGTTTTGTTATTCATCTAAGCTTACATGTGTGTATACACATTTTTCCAAGGTTTCAGCTGAGTCCCAGAAATTTTGGCCAATAACACTAAGACAAACCTCTGCTGATACCAAAATTGACATGGGATTTAAAACCATTGTTAAAGTCTCATTCTAAAGCCTCTTATACAAACAGAATTATCTCCATGTATATACCTTGTAATGAGGTCTGAGCTGCTGTCCTGGGGACTTGAATGTGTGATTTCATAGCCCCTAAGTATTCCACAGTTGATGTTCAGACAACTAACTGACTCCCCCAGGGTTCCTGTATTCCACCAGTGGAAGGACTGAATATAAATAATCTATGGACAACTGCTGGCTCTTTTGGGTGGATTTGTTAGAATTCTGTTGGAACTTAGACACTTCCAGAGTTGAACTCAAGCCAGATAAACTGGCCTAAAACATTAGTGTTGACCCTTCCAGAAAGATCAAATTATGTAGCAAAAACTCAGACATTTTTATTATATCCAGTTGGAAAAACAAAAAACAAAACCAAACTCACTGAAAAAAAATAATCACTGGGTTGAGCATAGTTTTTGAAACTTCTGGAGAGAAAGCTCTTCGAGGCTTTCCAGCTGCTTATTCTTTCAGAGTTCATTGTGACCAAATTCACAAAGCTGTTTTCTGGCATTACTGATAATTACCCGAGCAGATGTACCACTTAATGCTTTGATCTTAATGGCTGTGAGTTAAATAGAGTTGAGCCTTGTCAATACTTTAAGGGGAGTTCTATAAGGAATTTTAAAAGTCTGCAGCAATAAACTTTATAATAAAAGAGTGTTCAAGAATTGACCCAGAGTACAATGGCTGTCCAAGAAGACACTGGGTTATCCAGAAGTTTATTTATGAAACCACTATCTCTGATCTCAATTTTAAAAATAAGATGTTAATAAATTATGGCAATTTTTAATTTAAAATTTTGACAAAAACTGATTCTTGGTATTAAGAAACAAGTATGTTTTAAAAACACAGAAATTAATTCAAAGCTTCAGCTCTCATGTCTATGCTAACCCATCATCACACACACAAAAAAAAATTCTTATCTCAATGTGGTTTAAGTCCTATATTTCCACCAGGCTCACTGTATGGAAAGAAAACTCATTATTTTCTCTGCTCCAAGTGTTTCCCAAATATCTAGTTTCTAACACAACAAATAATGAAGCTGACGGGGTACTACAGACATTTCTTCCAATTCCAAAATCCATTGTCATTTGTCATTTCATCCCTATAGGAAGGGATTTCTCTTCAGTCCCATGGCCGGGATTCAAACTCTCCTTACATTATGCAGGACGTGGCAGGCAAGGATTCTACTTTAACTATCCCCCATTTTGTTTCCCTTTGCTCTCTACTTATTTTCTATTTTATTTCAATTATTTTCTTCCTTTTGTATTTTTAGGATTATTTTATTTCTCACCATTTTTAAGTGGAATGCTTAAGATACTTGTCTCATTAATTTTGAAGCTTGCTTTCTTATAGGCTAATTTTCCTTCAAACCACCTTAGCTACATAAGAAAGTTTTGACAGAATTTGTTCTATTACTCAAGCCAAAATAATTTCTAGATTTATGGTTGGTTCTTTGACCCAAAGTATATTTAGTAACATATATATACACCAATTATCAACATTTTCCCTCTATTTTAGTGAGTTAATCATCTCTAACTTCATGGATTATGATCAGAGAATGTAGTATGCACTCTACCAATACTTTGAATTTTGGGGGGATGAATGGTATAACAACACATGATCAGTTTTCATAAATGTTTTAAATGTGCTTGAAAAGAGTGCTTATTATCCAATTGTTAAATGCAATGCTCCTCATAGGAAAAATTACTCTGAGTTTGCTGAGTTTCAGATCTTCTCCAGACATGGATATAAAAGTATCTTAATTAAGTAGTGCTTTCAAAGACTAAGAGACATATCACCAAGATTGATGGTGTTTTGTGTACATTTCTCTTTGCAATTCTGTGCATTTTTTACCTAAAATTTTGAGCTAATTATGTCTATACAAGTTGAGAGTATTTTAACTCACTGGATTTAATCTTCTGTTTTTTTCAGTGTTTCTCAAAACCACAAGTCGTTCTGTTTTTCTCTATGTATTAAAAGATGCTAAATTAACATTAAAAAATTCCATAAAGAATATACAAAGACAAGACACATTCCAGGAGATCACACACAAAAAAATAATTACTGTCTAGGTATCAATAAAAAAAATAAGAAATAGAGAAATAAGGAAAAAAAGAGGTCTTACACACAATGAAACATGAGTGTTGATGAACACATTCAAGCCACCTCACCCTCACTGGTGTTAAGTGAATAACGGATTAACGGCACAGTTAGATACAGTTCACCCGAATCTGAAAATATCAGGGGATGGCAATAACTTGAAGTCATGGAAACTCATTCAATGCTGATGGGAAGGTAAATTGGTGCTGCTGCTTCAGAACTGTTTGGTACTACCTAGTGAAGTGAATTTATGCATATTCTCCTTGCTCTAGAGTTCTAAGATGCACCTCTGTGTATACCAGGATACGAAAAACAAGCAGAGTCTCAGTAGCATTGTGCATAGAGTGACTGTAAACAGCTGAAATGTGCACCAGTAAAGAATGTATTGTGATATATGCAGTACTGAAAATAAATGACCCAAACTTATTTATGAGATGAACAGCAAAAGTTCAAGTTGTTGGGCCTCCCTGGTGGCACAGCAATTGAGCGCTGGGCTGTGAAGCTGCCCACAGCCTCTGCAGCGCTGGTTCGATACCTGGCCATCTGCGAGTATCCCACATGGTGCGCAGACCTCTTCTGCCGTGCCTGCTGCTCCCCTCAGCAGCGTACTTCGTCAGTCTGCTTGTTCTGCTCCCCGCTCAGGCTCTGGTGAATTCTCTCACCCTCCCATGCTTCTCACTGTACCCAGTGCTTATATAAATAAATAAATAAATCTTTTTAAAAAAAAAGTTCAAGTTGTTATATATATATATATTTAACAAAAATTATCTATAAACAATCATATATACAGTGTGATTAATGCACATAAAACAAAATTCTAACTAATATTATTTAGGGAAACCTGCGTAAGTAGCAGAATTATAAGAAAAAAAGATATGATATTAATTCAATGTATTTCTGTTCCTGCTCAGCGAAATAAGCCAAAAAGAAAAAGAAAAATACCGGATGGTCTCACTCATAGCAGGAATCTAGAAAACTTAAATAAGGGACCAGGAAAATGAATAACTATAAGAAAGTGAAAATCAAAATCAACAAAAAACTATGAACCAGAGACACTTTTAGGGGGGCGGGGGCGGGAGGGGAGGGATTGGGGTCAGAATGGGGGGCTGCAATTGTATGGGGAATATAACAATAAAATTTATAAAAAAAAAAAAAAAAAAAAAAAAACAATGTATTTCTGTTCCATAGGAGCTTTCACACAATATAGCCTGCATTTTAATTCTTAGCCTAAGCACTAAATAAATGGGATTTTATATTGTCATTATTATTAGTGTTGTCATTACTATTATTTAAAGTGTTGAGATTTGCATAATGTACCACTTCATGAAATATTTTAACATAATAATAAATAATCTTTTAGTAACATATTTCTTATGGGGCTTCCCCGGTGGCACAGTGGTTGAGCGCTGGGTTGCGAAGCTGCCCGCAGCCTCTGCAGCGCCGGTTCGATCCCCGGCTGCTCCCCGGCCACCGGAGCAGGGTCCCACATGGCGCGCAGACCTCTCCTGCCGCCCTCTGCTCCCCTCAGCAGTGTACTTCGGTCCTTCTGCCTGCTCTGCTCCCTGCTCTGGCTCTGGTGAATTCTCTCACCCTCCCGTGTTTCTGACTGTACCCAGTGCTTGTATAAATAAATTAAATAAATAAATAAAAATAAATCTTTAAAAAAATATTTCCTATGAATAACCCATTCTTATTTTGGACATGTCTTCTTCATAATCTACTTCTTTACATTAGCTAAGGTACTTGGCACTTTCTCTGTATTTAGTCTATAAAGTTTCATAGAAAACTAAGCCCCATTTATACATGACAGGTTTTTAAAATACTCAAAGATGGTTGTCTTCCCTCCCTTTAGGTTTCTTCTTTTCCAAAAACCAACCATCCTTACACCAGGTTTCCAGACACCTCACCATTTTGGCTACCTTTACCTGGACATGCAGCCAGAACTGAACACAACATTCCAGTTTGTTCTGGCCAGTGTAATGTCTGATGGGACTATTAACTTTCTTCTCTGGGAGACGGCATTTACTGCAGTAGCCTAAAATTGACCTAGGTTTTTTTTTTTTTTTAAGATTTATTTATTTATGCATACAAGAACTGGGCTACAGGCCAGAGGTGTAGGGGGTGAGAGGATTCACCAGAGACAGAGTGGGGAGAAGAACAGGCAGATTGACTAAAACACACTGCTGAGGGGAGCAGCAGGCCAGTCAGGAGAGGTCTGCTATGCCATGTGGGTCATCTTGGCCAGAGATCAAACTTGTGCTTCAGTGGCTGTGGATAGCTTCTTAGAGCTGAGACTTAACCTCTTTCATCACCTAGGTTTTTGTAGCCTTGTACACCTCATTAATTTGTATTGGGCTCCTCGATATTTCAAACCTTTAAGTCTTCATATCAACGTCTATGTAATAGATGTTTTCTCATGCTATGCTTGTGAGTTTAAAGCTACTTTGGACTTTGTATTTACTCCTATTGTTTAATCTTGGAAATAGTTTACTTTGTTCTAACTTCTTGATCTTTTCAGTCCTGCTTCTGATGTCAATGAGTTTCCTTTTCTCCCTATATTTGTATTATCAGCAAATTTGGTAAGCACTTAATCAAAAATTTAATTCAAAAATCACCATGTATGAGGCAATGTTATCACCATTAATAGCAATATTGAGGGCCTCCCCGGTGGCGCAGCGGTTGAGAGCTGGGTTGCGAAGCTGCCTGCGGCCTGTGCGGCGCCGGTTCGATCCCTGGCTGCTCCCCGGCCACAGGAGGAGGGTCCCACATGGCGCGCAGACCTCTCCTGCCGCCCGCTGCTCCCCTCAGCAGTGTACTTCGGTCCTTCTGCCTGCTCTGCTCCCTGCTCTGGCTCTGGTGAATTCTCTCACCCTCCCGCACTTCTGACTGTACCAGTGCATGTATAAACAAACAAACAGATAAAAAACAAACAAATAAATAAATAAAAAAAACATGCCTCTATTAAAAAAAATAGCAATATTGAAATGAAGATATACAAAAGTAAAACTCTTTCCAAATTATCTATGATCTAAAACTTTTGATGTTTGATAAAAGCTGACACATACATTTGCTGCCCATATCTCATTATTTCCCTTCAATTTTTCCCCCGTCCTCACAAGTGAACTGTCATAGTTTTGCTGACAAGACCGACATTTATACCTTCAGTCTTGATGGAGTTTCATCTGTGATTGACTCCTATACTTTGTTAACTCAACCTTCACAAAACTAAACTCTATGTAGCATTTTCTTTTTACCAAAACCGACCTCATTTTCTTCATCAATATCCCTATTGATTACCATCTGTAATGTCTTCTTAGGCATTCAATTCTTATTTTTTAATTTAAAAAACTACAGTATGTTTTTCTTAGTCCAGAAGAACTCAGCATCCTGTTATTTTTTAGAAGGGAAATTGCGCCTCCCTGGTGGTATAAGGGTTAAAGTTTCAGTGCTATCAAGCTATCCCCAGCCACTCTGGCATGGGTTTGATCCTTGGCCAGGGAGGTGACCCACATGGTGCAGCAGACCTCTCCTGCCTCACCCGCTGCTCCCCTCAGCAGTGCATTTCAGTCAGTCTGCCTGTTCTGCTCCCCACTCTATCTCTGGTGAATCCTCTCATCCCCTGCACCTCTGACTCCATGTCTTGTATGCATAAATAAATACATAATAATAAATATTAAAAATTAAAAGGGAAAATTAATGGTATAACAATAAGAATCTTAGTAATCTTTAACTTCAGCGTCCGAAAGTATTTTTATATTGATATCTATCCTTTTAGTCATTGTTCTGTGAATTAGAAAAGCACAACCACTATTAATTTACATGAATAAATGGGAGTTTTCACATACTGTGAATGTGTATAGTTCAAATAATCACAAACATATATAACCATCACCCACGTCAAGAACTTGAGTATTGCAAACACCCATATGATCCTTGTATGCTCTTTCTATCCCCCCCCAACACTTCCCTTATGATTTAAGATAATATAGCTTATTTTGCTTTCTTAAACATTTATTGAAATGAAATAATACATATTCTTTAGTGCTAGCAAATTATTTTATGTTTGTGTGATGTATCACATTATGAGTGAGATAGTAGCTTATTAATTTTATTACATAATAAACCAATGAATGATTATGACACAAATTATCCCTTTCAGTTTTTATTAGCATTTGGTTGGTTTCCAGTTTGAGGCTATCATGAAGTGCTGCTATGAACATTTTTCTGTGTGTGTCCATGCATTTCTCTTAGAAATGTACCTAAAAGTGGAGTTCTTAATAGCACATATGTATATTAAATTTTCTAAAGTTATTCTAACATTTTAGAACCTACTAGAGTGTATGAGAATTTTTAGGGTGTCTGCCCATATTCTCACCCAATATTTAGGATTACCAATCTCATTTTAGACACATTAACTGCTGTGGCTTTTTTTGTGTGTGTGGTTTTGATTTCTATTTTTCTGATGAATTATGATGTTAAATATTTATTTAGAATCTTCTTTTTGTACTGTCTGTCTAAGTGTCTGCAAATATCTACTCCCAGTCAGAGGCTCACCCTTCTGTTCACTTTATATACTCTTTAATAAGTAGAAGTTTTAGATTTTGATGCCTTTTCCTTTAGCATTATTGTTTAATATATCCTGATTAAGAAATTTTTGCTTACTTCAAAATGCTGAAGTTATTCTTTTATAGTTTATCCTGGAGGCTTTATTGTTTTATCTTTCACATTTAGCTCTATAATCGACCCATGATTTATTTTTATTTATAGCATGAAGGATATTTTCTTTTACAATAAGTCTATCTAGATCATCCAGAATAATTTATTGAAATGACCTTTCTCTCGTGCCTTGTAGAGTCTTCTTTGTCATGAGCCAATTGCATGTACATGCAAGGGCATTAATGGACTGTCTATTATGTCTTGTTGATCTAGGCATCTATTATGTTGGCATTACCATGGCTCTAAATCTCTGGAGTTATAAAGTGAGTCTCGACATCTGTTAAATTCAATTAATAGTGTTCTTCAAGATTGTCTTGGCAAACTTTTGCCCTTTGAATTTCATTTTAGAATTGGCTTGTTGACATCTGCAAAACAAACCAAGAAAACAGCAACAGACCAACTTTATGAATTTTGACAGGGAGAGATTTGAATGGAGAATTTAATTTGGGGAGAAGATTTATCTATATCTTCGTTATAAATGAATACACTTTGTCCCTCTGATTATTTAAAGAGGGCCAGGGAAACTACAGTCCATTGGCTTGCTACCTGGAGTAGAAAATAGATTTATCAGAACACAGCCAGGTTTCTCTTTGTTTAAATATTGTCTGTTTCTGGATTGGCATTACAACACAGAGTTGGATAGTTGTGACAGAGCCCATCTATCTTGCACAGAATAAAATACTTTTTATCTGACCCTTTACAGAAAATTGTTGCTGCTTGCTCATTTTGATATGGCTTGTTTCTTTCTTTATTTATTGCTTTCTATTTTATAGTGTGGAAATGCTTTACATATTTTTAGATTAATTCTGAGAAATGTAATATATTTGGATGCTATTATAGATATCTTTTAAAATTTCATTTTCTATTCATTGGTGTTTATGAAAACATGGTGATTGTTATATGTTGACTTTGTATCCAATGTATAGATTCTTTCTGATTTTTATGTACAAAATTCTAGCAGTTTTTATTTCTTTTCTGCTACTTCTCATGCATTTTTATTATATTGATGATAATGGGAATTCTTGTTTTGTTACTGATAGCAAAGGGAGAACTTTCAACTTGTCACTATTACATAGGTGGTTTACTATAATTTGGCTTCTGTATAACTTTTATCAGATTGAGCAGGTTTTCATTTATTCCTAGTTTTCAATGAGCTTTTATTGTGCATGGTTATTGAATGTTATTAACTATTTTCTCCACATATATTGAGATAGTCATATAATTTTACCTACTTATGCAGTTAATATGGGAAGTTAGATTGACAAATTTTTAAATGATAAGCCTCATATTACTAAAATACACCCAGTCGATTGTACTCTATCATCCCTTTGGTGTTTGTTTGCAAATAGTTTTTTAGATTTTTGCTGTTGTTTTTGCAATTATGATCATGAAGAGATTGGCTTACGATTTCTCTTTCTTGTAAGGTTTGATATTTATGGTAAATATCCTCAAAAATAAGTCAGAGAATTTTTTTTCTATTTTCTTGAAGAGTTTGTGTATGGTCGACATTATTACTTCCTTAAATATTTGGTGCCATTTATCTGTAAAGTCATCTAGGCGTGATATTTCCTGAATAGAAATTTTTTAATTGAATTAGATTATTTTACAGTAATAAGGCTTTGTCTGATTAATCCATATAAGTTGAAACACTATTAAGTTAAAAGTTCAATTCAGTACACCCAACCTACTAAACTTTGCAGATTAGCCTAGCATATATTAAACATGGTCAATGTTTAATGTAAGCCTGTTGTTGGGCAAAGCCATCAAACACAAAAACTATTTTATTATCTTTACCTTCTACATTGGCAGAGTTCATCAACATCTTCCTCTTTGGGGGCTTCCACTAAGTCTAGTCATATTCTAATATTTTGATGAAGACAGGCAATTTTTGCTGAGGCAAGGAGAAACCAGAGGAGGTTTGAACAGAGAGTAGATAGTCATTTGGACTCTGGATAAGTCCTAAATGCATAGCAGTTTCCACCCTGCTGTGTTTCTCCACAGAATTCTTGTCAATTATTGTGCAGAAGGGAAACTGAGCTGCAATACTTGGTGAAAACTAATTCTTTTGTATTTATTTATTTATACAAGAACCAGGGTACAGGCCAGATGCACGGGAGGGCGAGAGGATTCATCAGAGACAGAGCAGGGAACAGAACAGGCAGACTGACGAAATACACTGCTGAGGGGAGCAGCGGGCGAGACAAGAGAGGTCTGCCATGCCATGTGGGACCCTCGCTGGCCGGGATCGGACCCGAGTTGCAGAAGCTGCGGACAGCTTCACAGTGCGATGCTCAACAGTCTGCACTACAAGGGGAGGCCCTGAAGACTAATTCTGTGTCCCAATACTTAGAAGCTAAAATTCTGAAGGATAGATAGGTTAATAATGAACACAGAACAGCTCACAACTTTGTCTAACTAAATTAACAACCCAGCTCTTACCGAGCTCATTCCAAATTAGTTCAAAATGGTTATACATTCACCTTATCTCTCTGACAAAAGAGAAAGCCATGCTCTCTGAGGAAATATACCCTTAGTGCCTGCTAATTTTGTCCTTTCTAACATACAAAGGAGAGTGATGCATGAAGAAGAGAATATGTCATCCATATTCAAAGAGAAATGCATATCTCAAATCTCCAGATGATCTAGATGTTGGCATTTGACAATAGTTTGAAAGGACTATTAAACTTTGTTAAGGAAAATAGGAAAAAGTCAACAAATGTGATAAAGAGAGAAAGAATTTCAGCACATAAATATAATCTTAAAAACCTATTAAAGGGAAATTTTGGATCTGAAAAGAAAAACATTACCTGAAGTTATGTACTCATTAGGTTGGGTTAGTATTAGATTGTATACACTAGATAAGATTCATGAACTCAAAGACAAGTCAGTAGAAATTGAAACGAATGAATAATAATGTTTAAGAGCTTTACTCTACATGCTCAAACCATTTGACATTTATATTAGTAGAGTCTCAGGGAAAAAAATAACAGAGCATGATACTTAATTGATATTTGAAAAAATAATGTAAGACTTACCAAAACAGATGAAAGATATCACCCCATAATTTTAAGACATTCCAAGAAAGATAAATATAAAAAAACAATGAACTTAATAAACTAACATTTTAATAAGTTTTAGAATGGTATCAGATCTTTGTTTCTCTTCTCTAATAGTTCAGAAGGTATGTTAGACCTTTGCCATATATTTCCTAAGTCTCTTATTCTCTTAATTTTAAAACGAATCATGATTTTTAAAAATGTGTTCTGTAGGCCTCCCCAGTGGCACAGTGGGTTGAGTGCAATGCTATGAAGCTGTCTGCAGCCTCTACAGGGCAGGTTCGATTCCAGGCTGGCTGGGGAGATAACCACATGTTGCAGCAGACCTCTCCTGTCTCACCCATTGCTCCCCTCAGCAGTGCTTTTGGTCGGTCTGACTGTTCTGCTCCCCGCTCTGTCTCTGGTGAATTCTCTCACCATCCTGCACCTCTGGCTTATACCCTAGTTCTTGTATAAATAAATAAAATAAATCTTTAAAAAAAATGTGTTCTGTATTCTGAACACTCACCTGAACACTTGTCTACAAATTTACTAATTCTCTTTCAAATAACAATTTAATAATGCATCCATTTATCCATAGATTTAGTTTAGATTATTGTACTTTTGCTTTCTGAATTTTCCTTTGGTTCATTTTTTAAACTTCTCAGGGTAAATATTTCAAATCTTGAATTTTATGTCCTTGAACATATTTAGCAGAGTTTTAAAGTCTATTCTTTAGATAATTGATTCAGTACTTATTTTGGTAAGTCCATTACCTAGATATTTAATTGCTTTGTTTCTTTTGAGTATCATTCCCACCCCATCACATTTTTTTTTAAATCTGTTTGAGGTCTATTTATTTTTGATTGAGTGCAAGCTATTATGTGGGAATAATTTGTAAATAGGATGATGTTACTTTTCTTCAGCAAGACTTTATAAAAAAATCTAGAAAAACCTTAATGCAGTTTCAGGTTTTGAGATTATTGCCTTTATTTTGTATAAGTGTTGGTATGTTTCTGGGTTATTTTTACTTTTTATGATGGTTTTTTAAAGAATACATATAAAAGCACTGGAGATAGCCAAAATAGTTTCAAAATCTTTGTTTAGGTCATTAGCCACTCAGCTCCTTTTTTTAGAATCCACAAACAATTCTATAGTTAAATTATCTCCCAATGCAAATCATTTTTCTCTAAGTCCTTTTCTCCTAATTCCTCCCCACCTTTTTTTACTACCTAAAGAATATTTTTTTTACTATTCTCAAGAATATATTTTTTTACTATCTTCAACAAAATATTTTGTCTAACTTTCCTATCAGTTTTCAGTGAGAGGATTTGCTTGACTTTTTATTTTGAAAATATCATCAAACAATTTTTAAATAAGTATTCTTTTAAGTTTGGATGCTTAGAAAAACAAACTCAAACCAATGGCTTAAGTAAAAAAATAAATTAAAATCTCTCGTACATTTTAAAGAAATCTAGAAATTATCCAGTGCTTGACTGCAAATTTATGGTCACTAGAGACCCAGGACACTTTCATATCTCTGTTCTATATGACTCAGCACTTCATTTCCATCCTTAAGATACTCCCAGTTTCTGTAATGGGTGCCAGAACTCTAACCACCATGTCCTCATTAGAAGCAGACATGGGGCCTCCCCGGTGGCGCAGCGGTAGAGCGCTGGGTTGCGAAGCTGCCCGCGGCCTCTGCGGCGCCGGTTCAATCCCCGGCTGCTCCCCGGCCACCGGAGGAGGGTCCCACATGGCGTGCAGACCTCTCCTGCCGCCTCGCTGCTCCCCTCAGCAGTGTACTTTGGTCCTTCTGCCTGCTCTGCTCCCCGCTCTGGCTCTGGTGAATTCTCTCACCCTCCCGGGCTTCTGACTGTACCCAGTGCATGTATAAACAAAACAAACAAACAAGCAAACAAATAAAGAAAAACATGCCTCTATAAAAAAAAAAAAGAAGCAGACATGGATGAGTGGACAGCAGGATCTACCAAACAAGCAAACAAATAAAGAAAAACATGCCTCTATAAAAAAAAAAAAGAAGCAGACATGGATGAGTGGACAGCAGGATCTACCAATTATCTGTTCTTGAAAGGAATAACCTCAAAAGTGTTGTTTTTATCTCATTGTCCTGAATATAGTATCATGATCACCTAACTGTAAAGGAGGTTAGAAAACATAGCATTTTATCTAGGATGTAACTGCAAATAGAATTAGGGTTATTGTATTAAGGAATAGGATGGGGTAGAATGGACAGTCAAGTAACTTGTAGACACTGGTATAACTCTAAAAATAGTTTGTACCCACAATTTTGTCATTAGAAATAATCTAATATGAACAAAATTTCCTCTACCCCTATAGGTATACACACACACACAGACACACACACACAATCTTTGATTATTTCTTAAGATAATATTAAAAGTATAAATATTTGTTCATTTTTGACCTATATGTTTGGGGGTCATCATTGAACCAACCATAATATATATAAAAATTGACATGCCTATCCACAATAATATTAAAATTATCATCTCAACACTAAGATTAATTTCTCTTTTAAAGTAAAAAAATATAATTTTATAAGTTAAAAATATAATGAAATTATTTAATTTACATTTCTTTTGATTATTGTTTTAAATATGTTTTCATGTATTTGTTTTGGTCATATATTTTTCTCTGGTTTATTATCTGCTCATATCTCTTGTCTATTTTTTCTATTGGATTGGTATTCTTTTCTCACTTAATTTAAATAACTGCTTAGAGAAAATATATTTATGCTCTATTTGCAAAAAAAATGTTAAAATTCCTTCCCACCTTATTATTTGTCTTTTAACTGGTCAATAATAATTTGTGTGTAGAGTTGTATTAAACTATAATGTATTTAAGTCTATAGATCTTCCTGTGATCTCATCCGTTATATACTTTACCCTTCCTCCAAAAGAGATAAATTAAATATTTACCAATGTTTATTTTCATGATTTCATGCATTTCTAAGGGGAATATATTTTTTACTTCTGAATTTGATTACATACATTTTCTTTGAGATGAATGTCTCTCAGAGAACAAGGTCCAGATTACAATCATATTTTTATCTGTAGCACTGAATACAGTGCTTGAACCAACTGGTATATAATACCTGCAGTTAAAATGAATGTTTACCATAGAAAGTTGTTGCTGGGTAATTATTTCTCCAACCACTTTGTGTCTATTACTTTGCTTTTCCTTGTTCCTGAGACCGTGTGTGTTCGATGAATATGTGCTTAAATCCTCCTTTTACAATTAATATAGTTATTCTAGTATTAGAAATTTCCTTGAAGGAAGCTACATAACTAATTTTCTTGCCAATCATTTTGTGGTACAAAGGTGGTGATGTGTGTGTGTGGTGTGGGGGGTGGGGATTAAGGGAAGAAAAACGGGAATATGTAGACAGAAAATACAGCCTTTACAGTTCTCCTGAAGGCAGATTTATGGTGATGTTGATGTTAATGAAGTTAAGCTTCAGGCTCTTTGCTTGCAAAGTATTCACAGTCATATATTTTTGCAAAATTTGCATGTGAGGCATTTTAACCACAATAGGTCAAAACAACTGTCTCTTTTCTTCCTGATTTTCATTCTTCAGTACTTCTTATATTTGGCAGTTCTGGAGAGCAGCAGACAGTTTTAGTAGAAATGAATTTCATTCAGGTGTAATGGGATGTATTTATGTTATTTGCAGTCAGTTTTGGATAGTTAAGCCCTTGCTAGATGTTCTTATATGGGATTGTGACTAAGAATCCTGCCCTGCATGACCAATCAACTGGTATTGTGACAGTAAGGTTTAGCACCAGAGCACTAAGAAATGTGGTTGTGGAGGAAAATTAAGTTTGGAAATACATGCAATCAGAAGCTCACTGCTGGAAAATCCAGTCTTACAACTTTCATAGGAAAGAAAAGTTGACATTCCGTCCAGAATTTTATATTGATTTTAAAGGTGTGTAAAGCTGAAAGAAAATATTCTAAATGATCAATAAAATTAAGGTATTTTATTCCTATTTGTAGATTTACAACTAAAACAGACATTTTTTTATTCTCTATAAAAAATTGTATGATAATATCATTATATTATGAAGAAGTGATCACAGAACTGTCACAAAATAAGTATATCAGGCAAATTAATAGAAATATTATGATATGTTGCTTGACTTTGTAGTGTTTGTGGTGTTTCACAGCCGTTTAAAATTTGTAATTTGTCATGATGTCTTTCAACATTCTGAATAGTTATTCCCTTTTGCACCAATGTTTTGCATTTATAATTTTGGATTCTTTCTCTTAAAGAGGGGCCACCCAAACTGTAGAAGTCTAAAGCCTTAATGCAATCTGGTTTCACTCTATGTGCCCTCTTATGCTACAGTGTTTAGTAAGAAGAACTGGTGGAGGACTCTCCCCATTTGCAAGCCCAAATCCTTGGATCTGCACAGTCAACAAAACTCAAATCCCATGTGACTTCTATTCTCAGTAACAGTAGTGTTCCTCTCGCTTTTTGGTCAAGGGTGTAGTTAAAGAGGAAGGGAAGGGAGAGCAGAGTTTTGGCAGGTGAAACTGCGTACCTGATCCTGACAATGACAAAGATTGCCAGCCTCCCGGGCTGGGACTGTCTCATCAATCAAGTTGTGCTTTCAACTATTAGCATTGTCAGCTTCCTCTTAAGAGATGACAATTCAAGGGTAGCTTTCCTCACCCACTATAACTCCCTCACTCAGAAGAGCAGAACACTTAATCAGAAGGAGGGGCAGGAATGCATATCTCTGGCAAAAAGAGCTGGCCCCATTTATTTCCAGTTTACAGAACTTCTTGTGTTCATTTTTGCATGACAGTGAAAGAGATCCTCAGCAAAAGCCCTTGACTTGCTGGTACAAGAGTTGGGGCAGGGCTTGCGTTCTTGGCTTTGAAAGGGAGTGGCTCTAATGCCAGGTTGTAATCCCAGGTTACAGCTTTGCCTATATACTATCGCAAATGATGCCTGATTAAAAATAATAACAATAGATACATGCCCATATTTGTTTGTACATGCATTATCTTTGCCAGATAGGCAAAGAACTGGTTGAAGGTATTAAAAACAAGAACCAGTTATTATATTGTGTCCTTATTTGGTAATAAGAGCACTGTCTTCTAGAGTTATGGGATTATATAGATCTAAAAGCAGAGGTGCTATTTTTCAACTCAAATACAAATAGGACAGATGTCTAGAGCGTAACGTGTAACCCCTGGTGTTATTTAAAGCATCAGATATTTACATGAATGAAGAGAAATTATAGTGTATGTAGAAGTTTCTGAGTTCTAGCAGCTCAGAGTATCATTGCTGCAAACATTGATAAAAAAATCCTCCTATGATGAATTTTCAGAAACTTGTTATGTCCTTATAGGAATATTCTAATATTTTGAAAATAAAAGGTTAAAAATCTGTTTCACAAATTTCAGTTTTTTTAAAGGTCATATGTGATCGCTGTTGGAAACCTCACAACCACTCTCATTTAGATTTATTTTTATCTGCTGTAGAAAGAACAAGGATCCTTTTGCGGAGGGTGAAGTAGGGGGAAAGCATTCTCTGTTGGGCTTCTCCCAAGCTCCTTTCTCCTTACCTCCCCTCCTAAATCACTCAGGGAATTATAAAGATGCCTGTTGTTCACTTAAATTAATGAAACTGCTTGTGTGTGATACAGGAGCATCTTCTTTGTCTGCTCTAGATACATATATGAATGACACTGCTGTGGATGCACCTGCCCTGCGTGTCAGTGTAATCCATGTAAATTAAGGATTACTTTAAAATCCTATTCCCAGAAATCTAAGATAAGAGCTATTGAAGAGAGATGGAACATGAACTAGGTGTCCTTTAGCCTAGAGAATAGTCACAAAATTGGTGGATTAACCTAAACTCTCAATTGCTCTTTTAAAGAAGTCTCTCTTTGGTGTTAAAAGGAGTCCTTGTTGGCTGCCCTATAACTTTATGATCTCCTTTGAAGCCAAAGCAATGCAACTTAAAAGAGGAAGTCGCTTCACTCCTTAATTTATCTCTTTTCTGTTAATTGATTATGTCAATTAGTATTAATGCTTGCACTAAAGCAGTAATTTTCAACTGGGGGTGATTTTGTTCCCCTTGGGACATTTGTCAATATCTGGAGGCATTTTTGATTGGGGATTGGGTGGGGTGGTGCAACTAGCATGTAGTAGACAGAGAGGATAGAGACCTGCTGAAATCCTATAAGGCGCAAGGTAACCCCACAAGAAAGAATGAACTGGTCCAACATGTTAGTAGTGCTGAGTCTGAGAAACCCTGGTCTAAACTGCACATGAAGTAGAAGGAATGATGTCTTTTTGATCATAATGTTTGTGAAGAGTTTTACAGGTATTTGAAAATACCATTTCCAGCATAAGTTCCCAAGTCCTTTGTGTCATTGTTAATTATGGCTGTATTAACTGGTTTGAGTAAAACAAGTTCTGACTGCTGAACCCTATTTCTATTTTCACTGAGAAAGAGAAATAGGTGGGAGTGGATGCCTTCACTGCTCTTTGTTACACTACGATGGTGTCATTGCTGTTTCAGAGTCATCAGTCAGGTCGTGCAATCAGCTAGTTCAGGATGATTAAGTGTAACTGCAATGTTTCTGGTTTTCATAAGTAGACTAGAGGTCATCATGATACCTGTGTATGTTGTTACACAAAAATATTGCCCCTCATAACTAAATAAAATTTATTTCAGTGTGTTATAAAGTATATAAGGTAGTAGATAAGGTAGTAAACTTATATACTGAATTCTATTAATTCATTAGTAATTGAGGTAATATTTGGATACCCCTGTCATGTATTACCACTGTAGTGCACACATACCAACAAATCACCCATAGTTCACTGCCATAGTCCATTGTGCTTCCTTCCCTCTTTGTTTTACCCTCTCCCCCCTTGGTACTTCAGTTCTATAGTTGTCTATCAAAAGTTAGTTTTTAAATTTGTCTTTATCTGACCATTAATTTAGTTGCTTTACATTCCACATATAAGAGACACCATCTGGTATTTATATTTCTTCTTCTCACTACTTCACTTAATGTTATCCCATCCAACTCCTTCCATGTTGCTGGAGATGGCATAATTTTATCTTTTTTGATTGCTGAGTAATATTCCATTGGAGGACACTAGTTTGTTTCCTTTTGAATTAGTGCTTTTGAATTTTTGGATAGATGCCTAGGAGTGGAATTACTGGGCTAGGGGCAGATCCATGTTGAATGTCTTGAGACTCCTCCATGGTTCTTTCCATAAGGTCTGGACCAATTTACATTCCCACCAGTAGTGTAGGATGGCACCCTTTTCTCTACATCCTCGCCAGCACTTGTTGTTCCTGGTCTTTTTGATATGAGCCATTCTTTTTGATATGAGTCTTTTTGATATAAGCCATATGTGAGATGGTATCTCATTGCATCTTGACTTGCATTTCTCTAATAATAAGTAATGGTGAGCATTTTTTGGTGCCTCTTTGCAGTCTGAATGTCCTCTTTAAAGAAGTATCTTTCTAGTTCTTCTGCCTTTTTTATTGTGTTTTTTTTGTAGTTTTATGAATTTGATGCATATTTTTAATGCCAGTCCTTTGTCAGTTGTATAGGGTGTAACTATTTTCTCCTATTCAGTAAGGCGACTTTTCCTCTTAGTTAAGATTTCTTTGACTGTGCAGAAGCTTTCTAGCTTGATGTAATGCCAATTGTTCATGTTTTCTTTTGTTTTCCTTGCTGTTGCTGATGGATGCCTAAAGTCATCACTAAAGTTTGTATCATAAAATATTTTGCCTATGTTTTCTACTATGTATTTTATGGTTTCAGGCTTTAAACCCAGCCTTTTCTCCATTTTTGAATTGACTTTTGTGTGTGGTGTGAGGTCATGGTCTAGTTTCATTCTTTGTCATGCAGCTGCCAGTTTTCCCAGCACCATTGATTGAAGAGGCTATCCTTGTTCCTGTGCCTGCTCTTGGTTCCTTTGTCATAGAATGTATGTGTGAGTAAACCTGACAAAGGAAGTAAAAGATCTAAATAAAAAGCTATAGCATTGTTGAAATAAACAAAAGAAACAAAGAAATAGAAAAACACTCCCTGCTCATGGATGGGAAGAATCAACTTTGCAAAATGCCATCCTACCCAAAATAATATGCAGATTCAATGCAATGCCAATAAAAAATATCAATGGCATTTTTCAAAGAACTAAAGCAAATACTACTGAAATTCATATAGAATCACAGAAGAGAGTAAATAGAAAAATAAATCCTGATGAAAAAAAAGAATGGAGGTATCACAGTTCCAAACCTCAAATTGTATAATAAAGCCATAATAATTAAGACATCCTGTTAATGGAACAAAAAAGGACACACAGACCAATGAAATAGAATTGAGAACCCAGAAATAGACTGAACTCTAAATTTAGAAATCACAGATGACATTACTTATATTTTTTGACAGTCTATTGGGTGACTAAAAGCAACATTGTGGAATTAAAAGGAATCCTTATGGAATATAAAATCTCTGTTAATCTTAGAGGGATTTTGACTGAATTGATCTATTTTATTTTAATTTGAAGATCCCTTATTAGTTCTGAAAATCACATAACCACACCCTCCGCATTCCCATTCCATACATGTCTCCATTATACCTAGACCTTGAAAAAAAAAATCTAGCTTATTTGAATCATGGAGCCATTTCCGAGTTTCACAATGATAGTGGACTATCAGGAAAACTAGAAAGATAATCACAATACCAGAAATTGATCCTGTAATAAAGAGACTGAATAAAAAATCATTCATTCATTCATTCTGTTAAATTTAGCAGTGATATGAAGTCACTTAGAATATGGAGCACTGTCATAGAGGACAAAAATATGTTAATAGAAGGTGGAACAAAAGGATACGGATGATCTATAAATAAAAAGGGATTATTTTCTGTGAGTGAGTTGGTTAAATATAGAATGTTACTGAAGGAGAAATTTAAAGTCTAATCTTCAAAGTTTTAAAAACAGGAACACTTATGTTCAACTGTTTAAATATTCTCTAATTGCAGTCTGTATTAGTTTCCTATAGTTGCTCTAATGAGTACCACAAATTGGCTGGCTTTAAGCAATAAAAATGTATTCTATCACAATTCATGTTGTTGGAAGTCTGAAATCAGTATCACAGGGCCAAAACCAAGGTGATGGTCAGGTTATGTTCTTTCCGGACTCTGTGGATACATCCTTCCTTACCTCTTCCAGCTGACACACACTGTGTGGCCACATGATCCCAATCTTCAAGAACAGCATCATCAAATCTCTTTTTGTTCTATTTTCTCATTGCCTTTTTCTCCATTTCTTAGAGAGCACTGATTCATGTATTGAGAGGGGTTGTGCACCTAGCTTGTGGGGGGAGTGAAGGTAGAGGGGAGAGAGAGAGAGAAGAGAGGAAAGAGGAGAGAGAGAAAAATCTCATTCATGAAGGATACATTAAAAGACATTTAGGGCTCACAGGAATTATTCAGGGTGATTTCCCCATTTCAGATAATCAATATAGTCTGTAGATCCTTTTCCCAAATTAGATCATTATTGGTTCTGGAGATTAGGACTGAATACCTTTTTTTTTTTTTTTTTTTTTACCGTGATGGAGGATTTTGTAGCTTACCACACAAATTGAGGGATAAACTAGTTGAGTGATTCATGGACACTTCCAGCATTAGGATTCTGTGATTCAAAGATTGTGACCTTTGGCAATTTCCTTACCCCTCCCTGAGCCTGATTTTTCACTTACAAAACGAGTCTAATAATGGTATTTAGGTCGAAAGATTGTTATAAAGATTAATGACTTTATAACAAATGACTTAATACAATTAAAACATTTAGGAGAGTGACTAGTTCATGAGAAGTTCTCAATAAGTGTCAGCTCTCATTACTTGTTAGTGCAGTTTGTGTTACTAAAATTATTTTAAAAAGAGTTATGTGAGATGATAATCAGGTACTTGCTTGGTGACTTTAATGTAATCCACACTTCTATACTGTTACCTTATCTTGTTGTGCTGAATTTACTGAAGGTGGGTCAGAGAAGTGGTTAAAGTGGTGACTTGGTGTCTAAAGAATGCATTCATTCTGCTTGTAAAGTTTTCTTTTAGTTTTGTCGGTGTCGGGACAAAGTCAGCTAACCTCTAAATTGAGTTGGTAGATCAGAAATCAAGTCTCACTAAAGTTGCCATTAAGAGTAATAACCTCTGGAATAGCAGGGGTATACCATTTGCTCAGAGAAGAAATTATTCTATATTCTAAAAATGTTTGAGCTACCTTTTCAAATCTTTATGGACATGAGTAAAATGTTAAACTTACGTTGTAGCAGAAGTCCTTTGCTGCTAAATTGAGTATCGTCCTTACATGACTTGATTTGTTGAATGTCTGTTTTCCGTTCAGGTTGGTCCTTTTATATCTAAAACTTTAAATTTTCTTTTGCTCCCATCATTGCTATAGTAAAAGCACATCCAATTTAATACAAAACAACATACTGGCTACAAAACCTTTACTAACCAAAAGTTTTAGTGAAATTTTTAATATTGACATTTTATGTTCTAACATACATTTAGATGTTATCATCTTGAAGAAGGAACGTCAGCGTCTGTTGTGACACTGATGAAGAATAATTTCTTTTACGACAATTACAGAGTCTGCTAGGCAAGGGTAAAAGTAATATTCATTTGGTTTTCATTATTAATGACATAATTTAAAAAATAAAATGTCAACTAACAATGTCAAGGGCACAAGCACCATGGAAAGCAATACTTCCGTTATTCTCTGCATTTCAGCAAGAAACAAGCCTGTGTTAACTTAAATGCAATGATCGGTAGACCTTTTGCCATTTGAAATACTATTAGGTTAAACAATATGAAATTACTGTATTTGTGGATCAAAAGAGGTTGATTGTAGTGGTTTCGTATAGTACAAGGTAAACAGTATCTCTGTGAAAAAGGAGCTCAATTTTCCAGAGCTATTAAATGAAATTAGATGGAACATTCAAGTATATGAGGAAAATCTTGCATTTTAAATTACTTATATTTCCCCCAATAAATATAAACCGAGTCCTGTTTCCTGTTTCACATCCTTTACTTTAATGTCAGTGATTATAGGATCATACATTATTAAAGGGGGGGGGAAATGAATGAAAGAAATTCATGGTGGGAAAAAGCCAGGTAAACAGAAAACATTGAAAAATGCAGAATGATACAAACTTTGTAATCATTTCTGTTTGACAGTGTTTATCTCTTTAAATGTTTATCTCCTTACCCATTTTTATTTCATTTTTATGTGTCTCATAAAGTTGGATGTCACTCAATGTTTAGCTGTTTGGTGGCTGAACATGGAAAGCAGATTGCCCCAGCATTTTTATATACTGTAGGAAAAGAAAGTCATTTTCATTTATTGAGATTTATTATTTGAATATGTTTTCCAATATAGCAAAGCACACCTACAAAATTTAATGTACATGCATATGCAAGTACACTATATACTGGCATAGCATCAGGTAAAATTCTTTCTGTTGGAGAAAATGCAGAGAATCAAATGGATGCATATACTTTTCCCCTGCCACCCTCCACCCCTGTCTCTTAGTGATTGGTGATATGGGAAAAGGTATTATATTTTCCATAAAACCATCCAAAACGTCCATTCATCACTTCTTGGGTTGGAGGTTGTTCTGGAATGGTAAGTAGTTCAGATGATGCCAGATCTCTAATGGAAGAGATGATTACCTTTGGAGTATGTTTGATGACTCAAGGAAGGAGAATGACTTTAGGGAATAGGCATAGACCTATTATTATGGGCTGCTCTAAGAAGTTAAGTTTTATTTTCATATGATAATTGTTTTTATGGTAAATATCATGCTTTTCTTATATCAATGAAGTTTCCTGATGGGAAATTTCATGTTAAGAAACACTTGTCATTGATCAACTCTGTGAATTCTTATTATCAGCTTCTATTTTATCAGAATGGCCAGATTCTGATGACCTACTTGACAATGCCATGCCATACCTTGTGCCACATTGTATTTGGAGATGGGTGTAAAGAAGGAAAATGATAATTTGAAAAATAATCTCATTCTCAGTCAGCATGTGTTCTACATCCCATTAAAAGTTGATTGGTTGTGGTTCAATAATTTATGGACAAACTTACAGGTTTATTCTCTATCTATATATATTTTTAATATATCTATCACTATATTACAAGCTAGAGAATGAAAGATTGGATTCTATCACAGGAATTATGGGAAGAATGCCTATTTTAATTTTTTTTCTTAGTTATTTGACAGATAAGTGTCAACGAGTGAGAAAAACGTAGATAGAAGAGAATTACTCAATTAGGTAGCTCATTTGTGTAACACAGGCAAAAAACAATATAGATGTTTTGGGAGAATCAAAAATCTTAACTGGCACTTCCTTCAAGATTACATGGGAAGTAGGGCAGTGGATGGAGTCACAGAGGTGAAACAAGACTGACCGTGTGTAGGGCCTCCCCGGTGGCGCAGCGGTTGAGCGCTGGGTTGCGAAGCTGCCCGCGGCCTCTGCGGTGCCGGTTCGATCCCCGGCTGCTCCCCGGCCACCGGAGGAGGGTCCCACATGGCGAGCAGACCTCTCCTGCCGCCCGCTGCTCCCTTCAGCAGTGTACTTCGGTCCTTCTGCCTGCTCTGCTCCCCGATCTGGCTCTGGTGAATTCTCTCACCCTCCCGCGCTTCTGACTGTACCCAGTGCATGTATAAACAAAACAAAACAAACAAATAAATAAATAAAAACATGCCATTAAAAAAAAAAAAAAAAAAGACTGACCGTGAGTTATATATTAAAGTTGGCTGATGAGTACATGGGATTCCATATATTCATTATTCTACTTCTGTATTTTTAAAAAAATATTTTCCATAATAAACACTTTTTATCCTAGGATTGATTTTCACTATTTTCCAGCCTGAATTTATGCTTAAATATAGAAACAAGAATGTTCATTGTGCACATATACCATAAGCTCTGTATTGGAGAAATATTTCCTATTTCCTATTTCCATAAAATCTTGATTTCTACATCTTTCTCTAGCTGGCTGATAAAATTCCCAACAAATAAATATCTTCAACTTCTCTAACCTCATTTCTTATCACTGTCAGGGTGATTTGTCACAAGAGGGCAAAAAGTAATAAAAAATCACAAATAAAGGCGCAAAAGGAAAACCCAATGGTTCAAATTGAAGAGGACAGGAAGAATGTAGATTTGGATTAAAGTCATTCTGAGTTACTAGACCTATTTTTTTTTCCTGTGGTAGAAATAAAGTTCCAAAGTCACTCATTTGGAATCTCAATGGTCTTTAAAGCTTGCCTTGATGAGCTTACCTGGAGAACCCAAAAATGAATGGCTCAAGGTCATACAATTGTACTCTTGATGAGTTGGAATGGACCTGGACACTGAAACATCCTTGCCACTGAAGTATTCATTTAGTAGAAATGAACAGAATTGCCAAGAGCTGCTTACTAGCTTCCATAGTATATTCAGAACATTAGGCTGTTAAGACCAAACTTGTATCTACTAACTTTTCATAGGGTAGAAATGATAGAATCTGCCAAAACAAAGCTTTAAGCAAACTTCTTTCCTATTGTGTAATATAGTAATTTTATATTTATCTAGAGAAGGTCATTCATTCCTGAATAACCTATGTTTCAAGGTCAAAAGATATGTAAATTCCTCTCATAGAGATTAATTAAAAGATGCTACAAACAAGATAAATAGGACACCATTGTTTTCAGCTTGTTCCTTTATCAAAATACCACATTTCTAAATTTGATTTTGCGTACTATGTTTAGTAGGTCTATATTGTTTCACCATTAACTCTTTTTTGACTCTTAGCCCACACAGAATTGGCTAATTCTTCCTTTACACAGTAGTGTACTCTGTAATTCTATCTCTTGTAGAACCTATGCCATTGTGTTGCCTTCTTTAGTTTATATGTCTGTCTCCCCCTACTGGATTCAATTTTTTTGAGACCAGGGATTCTTTTCACTGCCTAGCACAAAGAACAACTGTTTGTAGGTTTCAAAAAACTTTCCTGTAAGTAGTTGACCAATTTAATAAAAGTCCTATAGTGCTTAATTTTTGAGTGATTTTGAACTAATTTTCTAAAATAAGCAGATGTCTTTGACATTTTCCTATCCTTTTTCTCGTCTTCCCATATCCTCTTACTGGAGCTACATATAGAAAAGGAAAGTATTATATTTACTAACTTCTAGTTTCATATCCTTTCATTGAAATAGCATCTACATTCTTTATATTTTTCTATTTTTCCAATATTGAGATGTTATGATCAAACACTCAAAATCTATTGATTAAGTACTCCCCACTCTTATTATTCTCATTCTTTTACTTCCAGTCCTGTCTTACTTCCTTTTGATTTGCCTCTTACTACACCCCCTCCCCCACCCTGGCTCACTGACTCCTTCTAGAAGAGTCATTCTGTCACAAAAGAAAGCAAATAGTTTTGATAGCTCTTTTGAAACCTATCATTTTGAGGTCCTAAGACAGCAGGAGGTTATATCTGTATAGCATGAATACATCAGTCTCTTAAAGAAGATGCAAAGTGGTGCCACTGCTGAGAGCAGGCATCAAATTTTGTGGAAGCTTCAATTGGACAAGCACATCATTCATGGAAGTGTCAGTAGCTTTCCTCCTTTGTTATAGAATGTTTTTCTATCCCATTCTGGTCCAGGAAATTTAGAAAAATTGTTTTCTATAGTCAGAGATATTTGGGTAGCTTTTCTTTCCAGTGTCCCTAAAATGATCAAAGATTGCAGAGTGCTAGGTGGTTAGTAATTTAGATTCAAGGCACAGGCTTCTCTGAAGGGCTCTCCAATAGGTTCAGTTCAGGATTAAATTTGGGCAAAGAGTCAGGTTGATTATTATTCTTTAGGAAAAGTTTGCCCATCCTTAATATTCTCAATTATAGGTAATCTTTCCTGTTTTCCACTAAGTAACCAAGTTTCCCTAACGTCAGGTGGAACAGGTTGGTAAGTCATTCTAAAATCAGGTTTAGTCTTCCAGAAACTTTTTTTTGAAAGGAAGTTTCATGAGAGGGAATCTATTGATTTAGGGCTGGTCTCAATAATAAACTTTTCACAAAGATTGCCTTTTTGAATATTTTTTTGAATATTTTTAGAATATGTCATCACTCACATGACGTAAGAATGGGAAAACATTTAAACTATTTTACAGGTAGAAAAATAAATCAGAAGTTTGTTTCTGATCATCTTAGCCTGTGTGACCCCAAGAAGAGATTCTATGTCTGCTAATTGAAATCTGCCAGGACAAGACATCTCTTCATTAGAGGTGAATGTGGACTGTGCTGGTATTACTTAACTTCTATAAGGAAGCAATAGAGATATTTGCTTTGAGAAGTATGAAGTCTTTGATCTAGATATCATTTAACTCATTACTGATAACTAAACTCATTAATTGTATTTTGGAAAGACAGGTTTTGAGTCTTTACAACAGAGAGGAAATGCTTCAGAGAGTACAAAATTTGGCTACTCGGGAATTTGTATATGTCTGTTTTTCAAGGACTCATTTAGTTATTATATCTTGATAAAAGACCACCAGTGTTCCTTTAATAAACAAAGCTGGATTTTAAAACAGACTTGAATTTCATACCTGGCATTTCCTCCTTCCTATGGAAAGCTACCTCTTAGCAAAGAATAAAGATTTACTTAATTAGAAAAAATATTTTCAGTTAATTAATTGTCAATGAAAATTGAATTTTGGGGCCTCCCTGGCGGCCCAAGAGGTTAAGACGCAACCTATGAAGATGTCCGCAGCCACTGTTGCATGAGTTCGATCACCTGCCAGGGAGCTACCCACTTAGCGCAGCAGACCTCTCCTATCTCGCCTGCTATGCCCCTCAGCAGTGAATTTCAGTAAATACACCTGTTCTGCTCCCCACTCTGTCTCTGGTGAATTCTCTCATCACCCCCCACCCTGACCTCTGGCCTGTACCTCAGTACTTGTATGCATAAATAAATCTTAAAAAAAAAAAGAAAATTGAATTTCAATGAAAATTGAAACAAAGCAGCAATTTGATTATGGTTTCTGCCACAATATGTTTTTTGTATATATGTTATGTATTAACTTATCCTAGAATTTGATTTTAGAGGCACCATAGATTTAAAGACATTTTGAGATATTATGTTATTAGCCCTGCCTTCCTACTTGAGAACAGCTCCACTGATAGCATTTTTATAACCTGCCTTGTGACTTACCTCATTGTACAGTCATCCTCATTGCAAGCATTTATCCCCATTGCAAACCTGGACTTTCATGCTACAGATAATGCTATTAGCTTCACCATCTCTGTTGAGATTAGAGTAGAATATCTAGTTTATTTTCTCTGTGCATTAGTATCTACTAATTCTTGAGAGAGGAGGTGTGGCATCCTTAGCTCTCAGTGGGAACAAACTACACCTCTGGGCTGGCATGAACCAGCACGTACCTTCATGTATTTTGTCATGCTCTGTGTTCATATATTCAGCATATGAGGGAGGTGATGTATGAGCGATTTTTTTTAAAATGTCTGTAAAACCATTTGTAGAGAATTTTATTTTAAACTTAATATTGCCTGACGGTCTCCGATGGGTTGTGAATGAAAACAAAGTAGGGGAAAATTTCCAAACATAATGACTGTTTTTGACCATTTTCCCATGTTTCTTCTGGTCAGTGGCATCAGGTCAAAAATTTAAGGAGAATGAAGAGATAGTCCAGTTTTCAGAAAAGAGAACATTCAATATGTTCATTCTGGGCATTTTGTGCTGAAGGAATAAACCATGTCTAACTTTACAAAGTATTCTCCTCTCTTACCCTCTCCTCCCCTCACCTTTGGGTGTCCCTAGAGGGTAATAAACTATTCTCAAAATTAAGTAACACTCAGAGGGCCTCCTGACACCTGGAGGGCTTTGGGCATCTGGGAGTGGGGCTTGACAATCAATTTAGATCTAGACCAGGTCAATAGCAAGTGAAGGCTGGTTGTCTCCTGACAGCTGTTCAGTGGCCTCTGTGAAATGAGCTGGTGGCTGCCACCCGGCTTCTGGACAGCTGTCTTCCTCACAAAAAAGCTTTGCCTCAATTGGCATTAACTGGATCTCTGGCCGGCAGCCTCCACCTACAACTCACTGAATCTTCTTCCCTCTTCCTCTTCTCCACTCGCTTCATCTTCATTCTCTTCTTCACTGCTGCTTTCCCTGCTCTTCCTGACTTTTCCCTTTTCTTTTCCTCTGCTGTTTTACCAGTAGGTGGCCTGGAAAGAAAAGAGCAGCAGCAGTTCCTGAGGGAAGAATTTATTAACACCTCAGACTGTGCTCTCTGCCAGGGCTTGCAGAGGAACCTAAGACAAGATTGTTGGGATAGAATGCTCATACCTCCCACGGTGCCCTCCTCCTCGGCCCCAGCCCCAAGATGCTTTGCTTAAGGTGTGTCGGAGTTTACTCTGGGGTTGTCTATTTTATCCATTGAGTTTCATCACAAGGCAGGGAACTCAGCTGTGTTTGTAGAGTGGATGAGCCCACAGGGAATTGTGAGTGATTCAGTAGTTGTGGTATAAACCCTCCATTATAACTCCTTCTCAGGCACAACCAGGAGTTACTAGAGATAGAAACTGGCTGTTCAGTTTGGTGTTCCCTTTTTTTGATAACAGCTGCAACTCTTTAGGGGGGATATATAGTCCCAGTACCTCAAATCAACACACAGACAAGTCCTGACCAGGCACTCTTGGATTTATAGTTATTTGACAAGTTTTTAATAAAGTCAAAATGAAACTGCATTGTTACTATATTTAATGGACGACTTGCATTAGAAGGAATAAAATTCTATTAAGCTAAGACCAAAAATCCACAGAATGAGTTTTTTTTTAAAGATTTATTTATTTTTATACAAGAACTGGGGTACAGGCCAGATGCCAGGGGGTGAGAGGATTCACCAGAGACAGAGCAGGGAACAGAGCGGGCAGACTGAAGAAATACACTGCTAAGGGGAGCAGCGGGCGAGACAGGAGAGGTCTGCTGTGCCATGTGGTTCTCCCCGGTCGGTGGGGATCGAACCAGCGCTGCAGAGGCTACAGACAGCTTCACAGTGCAGCATTCAACTGCCTGCGCCACCAGGGGAGGCCCCACAGAATGAGTTTTTAATGCCAGAGGATTCTTTGGCTACTCCTTGACTCGCTCAGATAAGAATAAGAGGATAGCTGTGGGAGTGTCCCTTCTTGAAATTTTCAAGTCTGCTCTCAGAATATCCCGCTTCAATTTCTTAAGAGTCAAACATAGACTAACGAAGGATTTATCACTCCTATGCTTGTTATTTTTCCAACCCAAAGGAGGCAATGGCAGAACACGATGCTCACTTATTTAGGTAAAAGAAAATTTAAACAATTTTCCAGTGGTTCTGCATTTATGAGAAAGCCCAAAGCATTTTGCCCTAGGTTGCCTCTCCTTGGAATATAAAACCTGTGTGTGGGGAAATTCAACCAATATGCCACACATTGGATTGCATTTAACTCATTACACTGCTGATTGCTAACAACACTTACATGACCAAGAAGATATCCAAAGCTTTCCAATGATCCTGTGAAATCTAAACCAGAAACTTGAATTAGGGCAATATCAAGCAGATGTGCAATCCCAGATATCCTTTGCAATTTAGAAGGTAAAGTTACTTCTTGCAACCATTTTTGGCAAGGCTTTGAGTCTCAAAGTAATAACCACGATCCACAAAACAGTCATGCAGGAAAAAAGTGAGGTTTAGTTTGGGGAAAAGAACCCAGCACCAGCTCTCACTCTGCAACGTTTGTGATCCACATCCTCTCATGTATATGAAGACTCAAATCATACTCTGACACCTAATGGGCTATTTTTGTTATTTAATAGGGATAAAACTACTTGCAGATCAAAGTGCTAAATAGTACTAGTAATTAGAACAAGCAAGTGTGAACCACATGAAAAAGATGCCCTTGGAGAAATGTAATTTCTAGGATGGACAGATTATCTAACAGGTAAAAGGATAACTTTCAGTTCTGAGATTCATTTATTCATTCATTTAGAGGACAGACAAAATCTGAGAAATGACACTATCAGGTTGGCTGTGTATCTATTGGTTTCCCCATTTAAAAAAAAAAACAAAACCTCAAAATACTTCTTACTACAAAAAAGAGAAAGAAAGAAAAGAAAAAGAGAAAGAAAACAGAAAAGAGGCCCAGGTCAGAACTCTGATTTATTACTACGTGTAGTCTGGCTGTGCCTTGAACTCTGTACATAAAAAGATTTTTTTCCTGATTTTCTACCAACCCCCCTCATTAGCTTGCTGCTTCCGAAAGAACTCCCTCCTTGAAAGCAACTGATAAGTGTGGGAGAATTGGTTGAGGGCTGCCCAAGTGTGTATCTTAAAGGAGCAGTGGTTCAATGTAAATAGGAGAAAATGAATGTCTGGGAAAGGGTAAGATTTTAAGGTCTGGGCAGTGAGGAAGCATCATTTCCTGAGTCCACACCTTTTTCTGTCATTGTTGGCCAGGACCTCATCTGGCACTGTAGCTTTCCCATCTACAGTAGTTAAAAAAAAAAAAAAAAAAAACTATGTTGTCACCTCCCTCTCGTCATCCTGTCTTTTCTTTCTTTCCTAAGGACATAGAGCAGGGAGGGAGAAAGAATAGAGTGAATATCTAATATGGACATGAATAATATTCTTTTGCTAACAATGTGTTCTAGTCATAGGAAAAATGTTTTTCAATGTGGCTTTTATTTATCTTTCTAAATTCTGAATATTTTCCTAAAAGTTTACTCCATGGGCAAATCCAAAACCCTTCTTAGGTGAAATGGATGATAAAAAGAAGCATCTAAGATTTTAAGGCAATAGGGAGTGGTGAGGATTGTGTCCATGGAGTGTCCACCAGGGTGTACAATTCCGGCATGCCAATCACATCATCTTGTATGTGAATGGTGCCCTCTAGTGTACAGCAATGTATGCCCTGTTGATTCATCCCTTCTGCACATTGTGCTCTGGCTTCCTATGTGCTTGGCAAGGTTCTAACTGCTGGGAAATAGCAATGGACAAAGCAAAGAGGAACCTCAGGTCTCACAGAATCTAAAGGCATTCTCATTCAATTATAATTTTTAAATTCAAAAAGTGTTGTACCAACCAAATGAAATGCATCTACATGCAGAATTTGTCCCATGGGCCCACCAATTAATGATCTCTGCTCTAGGCTTTTAAATTATTTCCGTGGTCTTGCAAATTTTAGCCACAGAGACAAAACACAGAAGGGTACTGACCACAGGCGTGCACCTACTCTGCAGCTCATATCCAGTGGGAGCTCTAATTACATAAAAAAGCCAGCTGACACATTTTTATTTAAAATTCTATATCCCCACCCCAGTGTCTATACTTGCCGCTCCTTCTTCCCAGAAAACAAAATTCCTAGAGGTGATCTGTTAGGTAAGTGGGAAAGGAAAGTTAGAATCTGATGAGATCCTGGCATTCTGCCAAAAGATTGTCTGCCTAACTGTCAGTTCTGGAGAGGGATAAGAGAGGTGAGCCACCCCGCGGTAAATGTGACTCTTGAACCAATTCAAAGTCTGCTCCTAACCACTTACAAATTAACAACAACAAAAAAAAAGAATCAAGCAGAAAGGAAGATTTCCCGAAGTGTCAGTTCTCTTGGGGTTTTGCTAACAGAAGCAGGGTAAATGCAGAATTGAAAGAGCTCTCATAAGGAATTTGTTTCTCAGCCTCCTGGCATCATAATGCCATTTGATGGAAAGTTTTAATTTAATCTGCATATAGGCAAAATGGAACTTAAAGAAGGTCTGGTTACCTAACTATTTTCATGTGTAGAAAACTTTCTTTTTTGGCCCTGGAAAAACTGGGAAAAAAAAAAAAAAACTTGTATTAATTTTCTATGAGAAGTTTTAAAGAAACTCTGTCATGGTACTCAGAGTTAAAAAGTTTTCTACCTCACAACTTACTCTGAATTTTCTCAAATAAGATCCTGACTCAAAAAGAGTCACAGAACATCAGTCACAAATTTGGTGAGAGACAGTATAAAGGTATAAAGACCAAATATAAGGATTCACATCTCCTAAGAAATAGAGCAAAGACCATCTGTGATTACTCTCCCTCTTTCTACCTGCTTTGAGGAGGCTTCCTGCCCCAAATTCCTCATAAATGAACAATAATACCAATAATCAGAGGAGCAGGAGTTACCCTATCAATCTACACATCCTATTAAATTACTTTTCCTGAAGTTTGGAAGCATTTCCTGACAACAGTCAAAGGTATTAATTTTTTTTCTCTCTCTCTTTAAATCACAAAGCAAAATTCCACTGTCCCTGGGGGCCCCCCCCTGCTAAAAAAAAAAAAAGTTGTCGAGTTTTGCTTTTCTATTCACTGCAGTCCTGGCCAAAGTAAAGCCCTCTTTCTCAATGACGTCAAGATCTTTACCAAGATTAGCCTTTCATTTCTCTATTGCAGCAATTAGCCAGGGAATGTATAAAAGGCTTCAGGGAGACTCACTGGGCTGCAGAGAGAGGCACTTTGCACCACCAACAGATAGCACGAAGGCAGAGCCAGAGGCAGTGAGGAAGAAGAGAGAAGTCAGCCGCTCCTGGGAAGGGAGAGAGTGAGCCAGGCTGGGAGAAGAACAGAAAGTGTGTGTAAAACGGAGTAAAGAAGGGAAAAAACTACTCCTAAAGCACATTTTAAAAACTCTGGCAATTCAAGAAAGAAACAGGCTACGTTTCTGAACATAGACAATGAAAAGCTAAGAAAATTTTGCAATCTCTGCCACAGTCTCATAGGTGCTTGGAAATGAAAGTAGAACTGCCTGTCTTTCACCGACTCTGAGAGGGGTGACTGGATTAGGGACGGGTACGCCAGTTTTTTGTTTTTTTTTTAAACATCTAAATCCTGAAAAAAAAAAAAAAAGCAGCAGCTCCAAATTGAATGAATTGATGGGCATGCTCCAACTGCTGGGCTGGAGAGACTGGGCTTGGTGTTGCCATTTCTGCTTCTTTGAAAGAGGAGACAACTTGGGCTTCCTTTTAATTTAGTTTTTCTCCTTCTCCCCCACCCCCACCTTCCCCCTCATCTCCCCCACCCCCTCTATCACCACCCCCCTTTTAAATAAGAGGGTGAAGGGGAACCAGAGAGCACAAGGAAACTGACTCAGGAGGCAGAGACCATGGGCATCCTCAGCGTAGACTTGCTGATCACACTGCAAATTCTGCCAGTTTTTTTCTCCAACTGCCTCTTCCTGGCGCTCTATGACTCGGTCATTCTGCTCAAGCACGTGGTGCTGCTGTTGAGCCGCTCCAAGTCCACTCGCGGGGAGTGGAGGCGCATGCTGACCTCAGAGGGAATGCGCTGCATCTGGAAGAGCTTCCTCCTCGATGCCTACAAACAGGTGAGCGGCGCTGAGGGGGGCTTCTGCTCAGGTCTGCAGGGCCAGAGGCATCTCTGCTGGGGACTAGGGGACGTGGGGAGCTTGGGGGTGAGGACTCCCTATTTGGGAAGCTGGTGGTTCTACCCAGGGCAGCTCCTAAGCTTCCCTTTTCCACCTGGCATGCAAGTTAAGACAGGAGGGGTTGGGGGGGTGGAGGGCGACAGGTGTTTCACCCGAATGACCTCTGTGTGACCTCATGAGTCTCTCTAGTAACGTTCAGGAGTGTCTTGCTGAGATTTGGAGGTGGAGGGTATTTGCGCAGGCAAAGAACAACTTTGGGGCAAGTCAGAAAATGTTGGGGAAGAAACGCCACGACATTTATTCTGCTCGTCATAAAGTGAGATGTGATGTTTTGCTGGATGAGAAGCTCTGGGAGGCGCGAGAGGGAGGACAGTTCAAGGGGGTGGACACTGCAAAGCTAGAAAGAAAAAAAAATTCTCTGCTTAAATGTCTCCGGGAGTTGACAAGACTTAGCAAAATGGTCACAGCAGGTGTGTTTCCGTGTCACAGCCAGTCTATCTGGTAGAGGTGAGAGTTAATGAAAGCAAGCCAGTGGGCAGAGTCCTCTCCACTTATCTGGATTTGAACCCCTTTTGATGTGGCTTTCAGGCACTGCCTCCCCAGTTACTAGGTATCAGTTTGCAAAAGAAAGATCTGAGGACTGGCTGTCAGAAATCCAGAATTTGTAAGGAAAACCACATTTGCTTTGTTCCTCAAAAGTTAAACAAGTTGTCTCGAAGCAGATAGTTCTGCTGCAGGAGCATCTAGAAGCTGTTACAACGCGCACCTTGAGTCCTGCAGCTGGGGGTTACTTATCTTCAGAAGTTGTGTCCTAAGTGCTGCTCTGTCAATCTTTGTTTATAAGTGAGGAAGGCTGGCAGTCCAGCTTTTTTTTTTTTTTTCTGCTTGCAAATATTGGTGTAGAACCCTCAACGCCTTCCTAAAGGGCAAAGAGGAAAATTCTGGCACCGATGCTCTGTCATTTTGCCTCCTCCTTCTATGTGCATGTGATTCTTTGAAGGTCGTTGGGTTTAAGAAGAATCTCATCCCGCGGCAAAAGTTGCAGACAATTTTGATTTTCCCTAACGGTACTGGGGGCTCGTGCCCAAGATTACAGGAGACAGAAAACTCTAGAATAAAAGGGGGGGGCAGGAAATGAATAAGCCCTCCAAAAATAAACACCAGAAAAATAAACCTATGCACCAGGAAAGGAAAAGAAGTAACCTCTAGTGTCAAGGAACTCAGAATAGGATGTTCCACTAAAATCAAGCAAGAGTTCAAGAAGGAATTATTCATTGTGGATGAGGGAAGTTTTGCTATAATCCACGTTTTGTTACTGAGAGTTCCCTGCAGGAGTACATTGCTGCCCTAAAGACAGGAGAATAGTAAGAGCTCTTGATAGTAAGTGAAAATTCTTGTGTAAGATTGTGAAATGATGCTCAAAGTTCTAGCTGTAAAAACTTACTTCTGTTATCTAAGTGGGGTAAGTGGGGGCTGTGGAAAGGAGCTATTGAGAGGACCTGTGTCATGTCTGCAAATGTACACTTTGCATGTGAAATGCTTCTGTTTTGTTTTGGGCTTAGAGAATTTGGAGAAGGGTAAGAATGTGTATCAGGTATATTATTAATTAGGAAGTTCCCTCATCTGCATCTGCATTTTGCAGGAGTTATAAGATAGAACAGCTATGTCAATGGTTTGATCTCAGCTTATTAAATTCTTACTGTTTTGAAAGATAGTTTACTTTTGACTATAAAAAAAAATCATTGCTTGAGAGAATTTACCTGTGTGCCTGTATGTTGCACAAATACCTCTCAGATAAACTGTGGTGAGAGCGGTGGTGTTACCCATAAATGTTAAGTGAGGTTGTTTTGCAATTAAGCAACTAATGGAAATAAAAATGGAAAAACAAATACCGCCTTAATAAACTTTGTTATTTTTTTCACTAATGTATAGTGTTCCATTGTGTTGCAATATTTTGTCATTCCTCTTCCAAGAAGTTGGCAAGGATGAGAGATTTTTTTCTTTTTTCTTTTTTGCAAAGTTTGTGTATTCCTCGCCTGCATTATTTCTCTTTTGATTTGATTCATGACCAGGTTCATGAGGGATGTTAGGATGCTACTACGTGTGCTTTTAATGATTTATAAAATAGCTACCATGAGAAGCAGCAACCCAGGAGCCTCTATATCCAGAGACAAGACTGAATGGGTGTGCAGTGCTTAGAAATATCATGAATACAGCTCATGCTGAATTTGGGGCTCTTTCTCTGTCCAAGTTTGGCAAGGGTTGGTGGTGGCATTTGAGGGTCACTCAGAATGTCTGAAACAG
Source organism: Talpa europaea (assembly GCF_964194135.1). Classification (NCBI taxonomy): domain Eukaryota; kingdom Metazoa; phylum Chordata; class Mammalia; order Eulipotyphla; family Talpidae; genus Talpa; species Talpa europaea. Next base: position 108,096,522 of record NC_140075.1, read on the forward strand.
GTTGAGTCACTTCCCTGAGTGCTGTTGCCATCTGTGCTACTGTCTCTGGGCGTTGGCATGTCTGGAGACACTGGAGGAAGCTCTGTTGAGATGGCATCACAGTATTTCATAATGCTGACTTGCACTATTTTGAGACTGCCACCTTCAGTAGGAGCTTTTCTGATTGAGAGCTTTACTGCACGTGGGATACAACTGAGCAGGTCAGTTCTAATTCTTCTGGTTGTGGAATGTCAGAGACTTGGGAAGGTATTTAGAGAAAGCAGAGTAATAGTGTGATCCCTGTGTTTGGCTCCTGAAAGAGGCAACAAAACAGAAACAAAAAAAATGAAACAAAAAATTCCTTTTCCTTCCAAAGGTTGAATGTGATTTAAAATGAACTTTCTAAGGAAGCATTGAAGGATAATTCAGGTTTTGTTAGTTGGTGTTGCAGACCTGGTTTTAATGAAAAAACGTCTGCAGAGACTTGTGAAGGATTGAGGTGAAGAACAGCTATTTGTTATTTAAGTTTCGCTAGTCAGTGTCATTGCTTCTAACACTGCATCCTTGTGCTGGTCCTCCAGACTCAAAAATGCAACCAATAAGCAAATGAGCCTGTCTGTGAGCCTGGCTCCTACCTAAATGAAGTGTAAAAGTAAACACGCAGTATAGATGCTGACAAGCAGTTTAGCTTCTGCACGGTTAATATTGCAGTGGCACAGAAAACATATTCATTTAAACATATAATTTTGGTTTTGAAAGAGTCTCTTTAACATTCTCCTCCTCCTCTTCATTCACCTCAAGCCTTTTGACACCAGTTTCTACAATGGAAAATGGCTCTTTTTAAGGGAGAAACATTCCCCAAAGAACACAAGACCACAGCCAGAGCCTGTCCATCACTTAGGTAGAACACTGGGAAGTGATAGCGCTTGGGGTTTACAATTTCAAGATACAAATCAAAACCAGAGTGGCCAAGAGGGAACTGAAATCAGAGGAAAGAGTAGGTAGTTTGTTCTTTAACTTTGATTTATTGGGTCAATTTGAATGGAAATGGTTAAAATGCTACTTAAAAATTGGCTACATTTTTTAAAGATGAACTGATGTCATCTCATCATTATGTCAAAGAATTTGAAATTTTTTGATGGCTAATAAAGCCTTGTCCAGGACTTCAGAGAGCAAGAAGGATGTGTACGATTTCTTCAGTCACACACCCGCCCAACGCCATTTTTGTCATTTGCTTTATTTTCTAACATGAGATTAGGTGATATTCTGTCCAGAACCGTTCTCAAGCTGTGGAAAAGAAAAACAAACATGGCTAGTAATATATGCTCTATTTCAAGCTTCTCCTTGATCGTTTTCCTTCTCATTTTCCCTCACCCTGCATTTCGCAGCTCACATGCTAAAGCAGCAGCATCCTTTTCCCGGGTCACAGACACTCTCAGTGAAAGGGGTCCCATCATCAAGGGGATCAAAATTTTATATATGCCATATATTTACACTCATTCATATTTATAAATGTGCCTATGACAACATTTGAACTTGGCCCAGAGATTTTCCCTGGTGTGAAAATGCAAGCCCTTTATCCACCCCCCTTGCTTGTGTGATACTGATGTTGGTTACCAAAACGTTTGAAAGAGCAACTGTAATAGTGCAGATGAGAAAGATTAAAGTCAGTGATGATGCTATTACATTTTACGTATGTCCTTTCTGATCCTTGCAAAATAAAGGGACCCTTTGGGAACTTCGGAACCTCAAGACCAATTAGTGAAAATGATGCTTCTTGTGTTTGGGCATTAAATACTGGGCAGGGTTCTCTTTAGAGCGGCTACTGCTGGCAGGGAAAGAGGTACCGACCTAATTACTCTTCCGCAAGAGTAAAAAATGCCTTTTGAATGCCTCTTTGGCAAATATGTCTCATTAAGGACAAAAACCAAACACAAATCCTCTAAGAAGGAGAAATTAAGATGATAGGTAACTTGTGGCCAGGAGACTTTCTGTGCCACTGTGGGAAATTAAAACAAAGTTTGGGAGTACCAGGGGATAGCTTGTTTTCGTTGAGCTACTTTCCTGCAGCCTAAATGTTATTATGGGACCAACTTTATTTTCTTCATCATTTTGGCTCTTTGTCAAGGAATGCTTTGCTCCTGGGGAAAGCAAAGAATCTTCCATCATTGACAGAGATGTTGATAGCCCCATTCCATCTCAGCTGGGTGCCTAGGCAAGCAAACTGAGAAATTCTCCATTTGAAACTCTGGTCATAATAGGAATTTAATTTTGGTGATCAAATGGAAACATGAGAAATAAACAGTAATGCTCTTTAAATTTTTTTTTTCCTGTTAAAGTTTCTAAGTTTTTTTTTTCTTTAGTGTTGCTAAATTGTCCTCCATCAGCAGGTTTTAGCAAATTTTATGATCAGTGCATGATGCTCATAAAAACAACAATTGGTCCACTCACTTTTGTATTTGCTGATTATAACGTGAGTTTTTCTTTCATAGTTTTATTAATAGCATTGATCTTATCAATGCACCTTCTCTTACCTGGTTATCCTCATGACATTTTTATCTGCAGTGAGGACTCATGGCTACTGAGTAAAGAGTAAAGAATATTGGTACTTTCATTTGGGCTCTGACAAAAGCTGAGATAACAAGAACAGAACAGTAGCTTTGGGTGTTGGTTATTTTTGTACTATAGAAAGACTTCAGGATTCACACGTCTAAATTATCAACCTCAGTGAGCTTATCCATCATCCAAATATAATTAGGGTCATTGCATGTCAAGGTTATTATTGAGTATACAATTCTTCACTGACCCCAAAGATTATAATATTTATCATTCATTCAGCAAAATTAAAATATGTAATATATTTTTTTTCCAGCTTAACAAAATGCCAGCTCCCCCCCCAACACACACCAAGACACAGAGAACATAATTTATTTGGTAACTTCCCTAATTTTTAATTTTAGACTGAAGGTATTATGCTTGTTCTAAATTTTCTAAAGTAAACTAGTCTAACTGTAGTTTGGAAAAACATTATGTGACTAATTGAACTGTACATTATGAAGAAGAAGAAAGAGGAGGAAAAAGTGCTTTAATTGTCCAAGAAAATTAACTATAGGTAACAAACAAGAGAGTCACCTGTGACTGAAGCATCAGATTAGATTATTCAGGTGAATAATCAGGAACAATGTTGGGATCAACAGTTCTGCTTGGGTGAGAGTCAGGATATCAGAGGGCCATTTAATGAGACTACTCAATTGTTCATAGGTCTCAAAAATGAATGCCAAAAATAAAAAAAAAAAAAGCAGATGGATGTTTTTACCTACCAAGAACTTATATGTGTGTAGTTCAGGGATTGTTTTCCTCCTGTCTGAGTTGCTCACTTAATAAGAAGTTGCTGAAATAGCTAATGAATTCATATGGATTTGAATACAATTGGCTCTTTATATCACAGGATGTTGAGGAACACAGCATATTATTATTAAAATCAGTCCTCCTAGATCCATTTATTGCTTCTTTAAGTGGGAAAGATGTAACAAAGTGTTGGTAGTGTTACCCTCCACTTAAATTTGCAAAGAAGTGTAAAAAGAATCCACTGGTTAAAAAGTGTAGGCCATATAAAATAAATCCAACTAAAAGCAGCTTATTATGTTCTCCAACTAGTGTCATTTGCAAATTAACCAAGAGAAAGAATCTAGGTAAACTCTCACTCTAATAGTACCTAAAAAGAAATGTACTAACTTAAATCACACCAACAACTTCCTTTTCTAAGAAAGAAGATGGTTATTATAAGATTTCCTTTAGAAAACTAACAGTCCTTGTTTCAAACCTACCCTGCCAGGATTTTTCAGAAAGGAGAGAAAGGACTCCTTTAGTTCTTTCTCTACCATTAAAATGAGTTATGCATTAGTATTAGATAGAAGCTTCTGAATAAAAGCCCTCAAGTGTTTTATATCAGTTTGGATTGTTGTGTATTTAACAATTTGCTTCTAAGTGACTTCAATTAACTGTAGTGTTATATGTGGCTGTATTTATATGAGGGAAAAAAGTCGATCGAGTTGGAAGTGTTTTGTAATATTAAGGATTGTGTATAAAAATCAATTGTCCTGTCAAAGTTGTCCCTGATATTATTGGCTTTGATTAAACCATTCTAGGGGAAGATCCAATTGTGTTAATTCAAACTGAAGTAATTGGTTATTTTATGTTGCCTGTTTTTTATTATCAATTTACAGATCCAAAAGCCCACAGGCTTTCTTTCATTCTATGTTCAACTATTTACACCACATGCAAAGGGGGCACATGGGACAATTTTCTTCTACATCTCTTCAGTCTGAGTATTTTATTATTCAGAGGAGCTTATTAATAAAATATAGGGTAGAACAGTAAATGGTTTATGGCTTCCTAGATAAAAAAGAGGAAAACAAACAAAAAAACCACATGAAAAATGAGAAATTAAATGTAGAATTCTGGAGTAATTATATGTTTTTGTTCATTCATTTGTTTGTGTAATGGAGATGTGCCAATGTGTAATGAAGTGCCAATCAAAAGAATCACAGAGTATCCAGAAGTCTTGGGGAAGGATGTCAAACTGAGGAGAGCTCAAATCTCCTCTAAGGGTAATTTTTTTTTTTTTGAAACACAAGATCCCCTAGGATAGATGGTATTCTGTTTCACATGTCTTGGTGGCATCTAATAATGATAATCTACACCCACACAGTCATTGACAGTGTACAAATAACTCTTTTCTTGGTTACCCTCCTCTGATCGTAGGAGGAAGACAGGCATTATTATCATCATTTTGCAGATTAGAAACTTGAAGCTCTGAAGAGGCGAAATAACAGTAGCCTTCCTATATATGGGACCCCAGGTTCTCTAGTTATGGCCAGGAACAGAGCCTATTGGTATCATTGTTGATTGGTTGAGATTAAATAACTTAGCATCATGTAAGAGAGTAAAGGTCTTGCCTGAGTATTTTGAAATTCAGAAGAGGGAATTCAGAAAAAGCTATGTCCTTTTGTCCGAAAGCAGACTGTTCATTTTTAACCTTTAAAATGAAGTCAATTATTCATTTGTTATATCATGTGTTTTAAGCACTGACAACAAAGGAGGGTTGGAAGGAATACCAACCTCAACTTAATTATGAAGAGTTAACAGCATTGCCTTCAGTGATTATAATAATTACCTCAAACAACGCGAGAGAATGAAAAAAGACTTTTCTTTTGGGGCTTTGACAATGTATTTAATATATTATTCTCTCCTTTCTTTTTTCCACCATCAGGTGAAATTGGGTGAAGATGCCCCCAATTCTAGCGTGGTACATGTCTCCAATCCTGAAGGAGGTGACAACAGTGGTAATGGGACCCAAGAGAAAACAGTTCATGGAGCTGAGTGCCATCTTCTTGACTTTGCCAGCCCTGAGCGCCCACTGGTGGTCAACTTTGGCTCAGCCACTTGACCACCTTTCACTAGCCAGCTGCCGGCCTTCAGCAAACTGGTGGAGGAGTTCTCATCAGTGGCTGACTTCCTGTTGGTCTACATTGATGAGGCTCATCCTTCAGATGGTTGGGCGGTACCTGGGGATTCTTCTTTGTCTTTTGAGGTGAAGAAGCACCGGAACCAGGAAGACCGATGTGCAGCAGCCCACCAACTTCTGGAGCGTTTCTCCTTGCCGCCCCAGTGCCAAGTTGTGGCTGACCGCATGGATAATAATGCCAATGTAGCTTACGGGGTGGCCTTTGAACGTGTGTGCATTGTGCAGAGACAGAAAATTGCTTATCTGGGAGGAAAAGGTCCCTTCTGCTACAACCTTCAAGAAGTCCGGCTTTGGCTGGAGAAGAATTTCAAGAAGAGATGAAATCTAGATTAGCAGGTTAAAGGTATGATTGTAATAGAGTTTTTTTTTTAATTATGTAAAAGAAAAGAAACTAAAAACTGAATCCACTATTTCAACTGAGACCCATTGCTCACTGAAAGACAGGAATTTACATGTCAGAAGAACATAAACCTCTAACATCACAGTTCTCTTCTCACCACTCAAATGGAATTTGGCTAAATAGTAGCCCCATCACTTCTCTTCCTAGTGACAAACCCTGAACGAAAAGATCCCAAGATGGAGAGAAAGAAACAGTTACTGCATGTGTTCATTCTGACTTGAGAAAGGAGTGATACAGCTGGTTGTGCTTTGGGGTGTGAAGAAGAGACTTAACCTGAATAATTACTATGTAAGGGAAGCTACTGTCTATGTTACAATAGGTGATATTACCTAAACTTTATTCGACATGGATAAAGTATGACTGGAACATTCTCAAATATTTACTTTTAATGAATCCTAGAATGTAGGCCATGTGATTAGGATCTTGGTGTTTAACTTGGAAGAGCAGCTTCTTATGCACTAGTTTCCAGCCATATAGTACTCTATGCCAGTCTAAATATCCCAAAATTCACAGGTGTGTCTGGTAGATACCAAGAATATTTTCTCAAGTTCAGGGTCAGAATGATCATCTGAAATCTGACAGTTACTTTCTAGGCAGGTGGGGAAAGCGCTAGAAGAAAATCCAATTGACAACTAGGAAAAAGAGGCAGACAAGCCTTTATGGATTTTACCTTGAAGCTGTAAAGAGTGGGGTTGATTTATTAGCCACAAAAAACAAAAACAAAACAAAACAAAAACATGAGGCATATACAAGACCAGGAAAAAAAAAATGGCCAACACAGCTTAGAAAATATACATAAGAAAACATTGTACTTACCATGTAGTTCTAGATTGAGGGAGAAAAGGATTGAAAGGGAGGAAAATAGACTTTGATGTTTGTATTTGTGAGGTTTTTTTGCGGAAATAATTAATTTTTTAAAACATGTTTGTGGTGTGTATATTTTCAGTTGGTGAATTATATCCCATGATGCCAATTAAAGGTAAACCCACTGGGTCCGGTGGTGCTGGCCTACCCGTCTCTGTTCCTACAATTATACAGCCCCACTTATTCTGGTCTCAGTCTCTATAGAAGTGTTCTCTCTTTATAGTATATAGAGTACACTCTTTAGTGCAACTTTACATATTGGGATATATACATATGCATATATATATATATCTCAAGTATATATACATGCATATACTTTCTCAGCTGCTGTGGGAGGTAGGTGTCCTGGCCATTCAATTGTAGCACTGTTTTCCTCCCAAAGTAGGTGAACTGTAATGAATAATAGGCACAAACAAACAAGCTTTCCTTTAGTCACTAAACAGAGGAAGAGGAAGTTAGTTTGAAACAATTCCAATCACTAAGGCAACCCTCAGCAGCATGGGATTTGATAAAATGAAATTCCCATTCATATTTGAATTTGAATTTGAATTTGGGTCTTCCTTTCTTCCTGCTAGTGGAAGTTTAGTAATTTAAGACCTCTATACTATACTACTGTAATGCTATTTTAATATATATGCCATATTTCTAAAAGAACGATATTAGAGTTTTATCTATAAATAATATAAACACATAAATGTCATAACCCCCCAAAGAACAGACTAATTGATTTTGTATATAAATTTTTATTGTAAATTTGAAGATGCTATTAAATCACAGTAAATGATTATATTTATACAATCCTCTAATTGTACAATTGAAGGTTCTTGTAAGCATTTCATTAATAACTGAGAAGTAAATTAAAACTAGTAGCCAAAATACCTTCATTTGAAAACATCTTCCTGAACTAGTTAACTGACTGAGAAAAAAAATGGGAACAGATTGCAAGAATCAAGACCATTAAAAACAAACAGAGCGACGTATCAGTTATATCACTAGTTTTGTTATTTAGATATTAAAGTATCATTTTAACTGATGATTTTTTTATGGCAGCATTTAAACTTTCCTGGTTTTAAATTCTATAAAACACATTCTCAGTGGAACAATGCAAATTTTGAAAATGTGACTTACCTAAAGAATATCTGGAAAATCACGTTGAGAACAGATAATTTCAGTCTTCAATTGTGGAACTATATACCCAGACTTTATCAGTGTGCCCCACTGATTTTTATCTTTAAATGGTGTTGAGATGTTTGTAGTACCTTACTTTAGAGAAGTAGTATGAAAAATTGGTTGGGGCACCCTCATACTGTTGTCCTTAAATTTCCCCTTTGTTCTACATGTACAATAAGGAACAGGATGTTGGAGAAGCTGGTGGGGGGATGAGATTTAGCTAAGGTTGTGTTAGTCGTCTGGGGAAAAGAATGATGGATAAAATCATCCAGTTGTGATAGTTTTTTAAAGAAACAGAAGGTTGTGTGTGTGTGTGTGCAATTCCTCTCCCTGAGGATAGTCCAATGGAGAAAGGAAGGTGTGGAAATGAATTTACAAATGCATATGCTGAATATCAGGGAAAAAGATATGTTCACTAGAACATATCAAGTGCTACTGGAAGAAAAGGCTTTGAATGGGTCAATGGAGAAGTAAATTGACAAAGCTCAGGAATCCTACAATATGTAGAATGGCTTGATGATATCAGAGTTGTGATCAACCTGCAATTATATAACCTATTTATCTCCACATCAACTTTTATGATTTCTTGTGATATATCTATTATAAACTTAACAAGAACTCCTTATTTGCTATAGAAGAGAATCAATGCTTAAATGATATGCTCAGAGAAATTATTAGATTGCTAATACTCTCCCTGTCTTTTATGAATTATGTTCCTTTGAAGAATTGTAGCTCATTTGTATGAACTATGAATCATAGTTTATAGATATGTATACATGTATACATACATATATATACAAAAACTTTGAGTTCTTCTTAGTATATAAACATCCCTCCACCCCACGCCATAGGCTGTGTTTACATGAAGCTATCAGTTTAGGCTTTTAAACTGAATTAGCTTGACTATTATTTAATTTTCAAGCAATTTTAGATATTTTAGCATCTAGATATTGAAGCATTTAGTAGTTGGAAGACTTATGTTTTGGAACTATTTAAAACTTACTTTATTTTCCTGCTTAGAAAAAATATTAGAATCGACAATGACTTTCTTAAATGGGCATGCATGAAATGAATGGAACACCACCCCAATAAAGTAGAAGTGTCTGAAAAAAGTCATTAAAATGTAATTGATCTCCTCAGAAGCAGATTAGTAACTCTGTTCTTTCTTTGTGTCCCTAAAGGAACAGTCATTTAATTTATGTGACTCTTATGTGTCACATAAGATATAGGACTTACATATCATATGATATGTAAGTCCTATGTCTTCACCTTGTTTATAGGATGTTCCTGATTTTTGGCAATATCAACTTTTAAATGTTCTCTTGATTTAGTTCATGTTTTTCCCCATTACCCAGGATATGCTTATTCTCTGATCAAGGAGAGAAGACAAACCTACTGTTTTTCATTTTACCTGGATGTATTTACCATTTGGGTTCTTGAATAAAAGTTATAAAATATGGGGACATCATGCATGGATGCTGACTTGCTGCATAAACTACCAGAGGGGCAGGTTAAAGACATATCTATGCCTTTGGGAAAACTGGCAGCTAGATACAAGGTGTCCTCAGCATGCCCTGTGGGCTATGTCTACACCAAAAGGATTGCACTGATTTACAAGACTCCCCATTCTGTAAATCATAAGAGGATGGACCCGGACATTTATTTCACCTGACCTCTGACTGGTGTTTGGGAAAATAAGCTTGAGGGAAAATGTAGACACTAACTCTGTCCAATTGAAGATTTAAGGAAAACCCTCTCCAGAGCTACAGCTTTTAGAACGATCCCAATGTCATGTCTCTCAGTAGTGGAGACTGACTGTGAGGTTTTTTAATCCAGAAGTTTTCAGTTTTTTTAATGATACTGCCAAAAATCAGAGCTGAAGTGTTTATATTCCAATCTCCTTCCTCTTTCCTTTATTTTAAAAATAGAAGCCAAACCTAGTCTTCATCTTTGTCCAGAAGGAGGCATAAGCACCAACCTCTACTCGGTGATCTGTACTCTCTCGGTAGTGTCCTGAGGTCCCTGTGAAAGCAAGGGGCAGGACCTGGGAGAATCAGGAAGTCACTCACTGGGAAGAACTAACCCTTCTCGGCTCTGTGTATGGATTTGGGATTTGGGAAGATTTAAAAATAAACTTCTCACCTTTGGAGAAGGGCTGCTGAATCATTGTAGGATGAGCCAGACCCGGGCCACTGCCTAATGCCTTGTGTTCTGGATAGCACCAGAAGCAAGGCATCAGACTTGAGAGACTCAGCTCTGTTCCAAGGTGAGGCTGAACCAATAGAAAGCAAGCTTCCAGACATCCCAAAACGACTGCTCACACAAGTTGGGACTTGCTGTCCATGTTGGGCAGCAGCGCCAGAGCTGCAGGGAGTTTATTTAATATTTACTGAGGAGACTCCCAAGACCCAGGGGATGTCACTATATTGACTCAGAATTCCTCCTTACCCTCAAAGGCACACAGGTACCTACATAAATGAAAGGTCATGGAAGAGGGTAAATAAAATCCTCAAGACTTCTCCAGACTGTCAATAGTCGGCGTGGTTTTTGCATATGTTAGGATTGGAAAATCTGAAGACATAAGTATCCAGTACTTTATAACCAAAGCAACGAAAAGATAGTGGGTAGGGAATGTTGGCCAGTTTTGTTTAGTTTTGCATCACATTGTCTCCGGACTCTGTCACTAGCCCACAAAATCGGGCACCCGAAGTGGGAGACTGGAATGTGCAGAGGTTACCAGTGTGCAAATGATAACTACTGACGAAAGAGTCGTCGACTCAGTTAGTGGTTGGATGTAGTTCACATTCGTTTGCCTCTGCCCATTGTTGTCTCTCTAGCAAGGAGAATATTCGGGGCATGATGCTATGAGTACTGGGTAAATGTGGTGAGAATGCATGTGTATATATATCTGCTTCTCAGGTGCAGAAACAGAAATGTTTTGGAGATTATCAGTAGAAAGAGTGTTATTATATTGGTGCTGAGTGGTACGTGTGCTTTTACAATTTGTTCTTGTATTTTAATAAACTTGGAATAAAAGAATAAAGTTACTCTTTGGTTGTATTTGTTTATTTTTAAATTACTCTCTAGACCTTGCCCTTGACTGGAACACATTCATGGTTGACAAGGGAAAGAGAATCCATCATTCTAATATTTATTCCTTGGTATTTGTGGGCAAAGTGGCCAGCAGTGCCAGGTTATTTTAATTTCATGCTGTGTGCCAGAGTCTTCAAGGAAATCAAGACAAGTCAAAAGAAAATCTTCAGATACTTTCCATATTCATGAACAAGTCACACACAGAATTCATGGAAAGGGACCCATTGAAATGACTGTGGGGCAAGCTTTTACTTTGATATATTTACACCTCAGGTTTTCTAAGTGCAATAAATAAACTTTCCAGGAAGTCGGTTAAAGCACACACACACCCATTATATATATATACATATATATATATGTTCCATTGTAAGTTCCAAATATATTTAATACAGCTAAACTACTGAAGATCATGGCTTAGCCTTCTACTGAGTGCAGACTGCTTTAGGATCATCACAAAGTAAAAAAAAAGAACCCTATGGTGAGCCATTGTTAAATCAGCAGCTTAATCATAATTATATGATTGGTAATGCATTAATGTGTAATGAAAACATCAACATGTGGCCACATTTATATCAATCATTTTCCACTATGAGAAGTATAAAGGACATGGCAAGTTATATGTGTGCCATATAACACACACTTACACGACATGGTTGAATATGTGTATTTTGTTCCCCAAAACAGGTGATTTAACCAAAATATTAGAGACTGTTCAAAATATATTGAGACTGTTCATGATTTCCTGCACAAAAATTTCATTAACATTTGTAGTGTCTTATATGATACTCCAGGGACTTAATGGAAATTTAAATAATTGTTACTCTAACAACTATTGATTAAGTTTCTGTTCTTTATAGGATACATGTTGTGCCAGGTGCAACAGGATATGTAAAAGCAGTAAAACTAAATTCACAAAAACAGCTTCCTCAAAGAATGTATCATGAATTTGTCAGGACTCTGCAAGTGAAAAACTCAAATTAGTCCACTAAAAAAAAAAAGAATCTATTGACTGATATAATACAATGCTGGAAATGATTGGGGAAAAACTTAACCTCAGGGACATCTAGATCCAGGAACATAGATACTCTCAATGCTTGCTAGATTTTTGTCTCAGCTTTATTTGGGGGTTAGTTTTGTTCTCAGAATATCTTCTCCTTATATTGAGTGTTCTTTGTACTGAGTAAGTTCCTTACTCACATTCTAGCTTTAAGATAATACAGATAGAGTTTGACCCTATCCACAGGGAAGTACTTGAATTGGTTTAGATTATGTTTGGTGCTGAGAGGTATGTGTGCTTTTCCAATTTGTTCTTGTATTTTAATAAACTTGGAATAAAAGAATAAAGTTACTCTTTAGGAATTGAGTTAGGAAGATGAGCAAGATTCACACAGAAGATGGGCGGTCCTTCATTTCCTCAGTCAGTGTGTATTCACTGAGTGGCCATTAGTTGTACTATAAAGGCCAAATCGGTAAGAAAATAAGACACTAAAATATGTTCATCAGCCTTAGAAATAATAATTCAAGTCAATTCAGTAAAAGTTGAGGGAACTGAGGATAGGAAGCTGTTTTATATTTCACTGTATTTCATCCTATCTTGGGTGAGCAGACATTTAAGTAAAATACAACCATCAATAAATGTTCTGAGCACCTATTAAATCACAAATGAAACACTAGTCCTTCAAACATTACTTTCAGTGGGAATATATACAGATGGTGTAAAATGGGTTTCCCACCAAATGGTTACAGTGCAGTTGATAAATGAAAAATCTAAACATAACAATAAGATATTAGCTATAACCTCCAAATGCATTAAGCTTTAAGACTTTGAAGGTTTCCCATTTAATTCCATCTAGAAGAACTTTTCGAAGGAAGTGGAGAAAGAGAATTAAAAAAAGGACTTTTAAAAAAATAAAGGAGTCTTCCAACATGCATTGAGTTCTTAAAATATATTCGAGGCAATGTCGTAATAAAATTACTTAATATAATGCATACATTGGTGCATTTTGCAAAGATCTTCACAATCTTTTCCAAATTTCACACGGAAGAGGCTTCACCATGACTTAGTCATTTTAGTCAACTGCTAGGGCTTACATTTATACAGCAGACAAAAGGAAGATGTGCTAGACACAGAGAAATAAAATTAATCCTTAGGATACACTAATACAAAACCTTGAAAACTTTTAATTAGGAAAGTGCTAGGTCTGCTGTCATGAAATATATGAGTTGTCCTGGGTGAGCTTTCACATCGAATGACAAGAATCTCAAAGGTCTACCTACAAAAGCCAAGACTGCCTCTTGCCCTGCTGCAGCTTTGTTCCCCGGGAACACATGCTGACACTTGTAAATTGCAGCTTAAATATCTATGGTGAACAATTCTGGATCTGGAGGTGCCCAGGTCTTCCAGAGTGGAGGCAGAGATTCCAAGCACCTCTTAGTAAATTGAGGCCATTTGAACTGTCTTAAACCAGGGAGATTGGACTGAGCAGATACTAGGGATTCAGGACTGCGCCACTCCTGTTTCTGTTTCAGAAAAAGGAGTTTAACTTCTGTTTCCTCTCTAGCTTTGCCATCACCTTCACATTTCCCTTCTCCTTCCACAAAAGATAGGCATTTAGCCTGAATGTGGTGAGTACAGAGATGAAACGGGATGGAATAGATCAAATAGTTGAACAGAGTCTATCTAATTTTGGCAAAAATCTTGATTTGTATATTTTAGACCGTAAGTGTGAAGCTATTTGGGCAATTATTAACTGTGGACAGACCACAGACTTAGGTATCTTCATAGGACACTCTCGAGGAAGGAAAGGCAACCACTTAATATTGCAGGACTCTCATTCACCAGGACTTTTCACTTCACGACCTTTGTGTTTCTATTCGCCTGTATATTATACCTGTTACCTTAACTATTTGAGGTTTAGGTGTTCAACCACTACTAGTAAATGCTTGGCATAGTAAAGTTTCCTTAAAGTGAATAAAGTCCTAAGGGATATTTTACTAATTTCCTCCTCTGTTGATAGTAGAGGAAGTTAATGCCCCATCCCAGCGATCATCAGCCTATGGAGACAAAAACCTCCTTTGCTTTTGCCATAACTGCAATCTCCTTCATCAAACCCAATACTCATTTTTTTTTCTTGTCAACTCCACTTCTGACTACCCATTGAAGCACACTCCTTAGCATATTTTAAGCATATATTAGAAGAAACCACAAACCATTTTAATGACTGAAACCCTCTCCCTTCATTCTCTAACCACTATTTCTTATGGAAAATTTTCTGTTGGCATATGTGTTTTTAGTCTTTGCACACTTTCAAAAAGCACATCCCTTGGGTACTTCAAGGAATGCCGACTCATATCTTGTAAAGTTCAAAGTTCTGGCCTGCATCCACTTTTTCCCTTGTCTGGTGCTCAGGCGTCTTCACAGAGTGTGAGTGATAACAGACCCATGTTTTTGTTACCCCTTCAGAGGATATATCACTTCCTACTACAGGTAAATGTTTATATGTACATGCATAAATATATTACTAATAGTAATTGATGCTGTTCATCCCATAGTATAAAATAGTTCCTTTCTAAACCCCAGAGGAAAAGGAATCCCTCCATAGAGTTAAGGAGAAAACCAGGTCATCAGTTTACATCCTAGTGTCCTGATAGAGTACAACAGACTTGTTCCTACTGGGGGTGCTGTGATTATGGAAAAGAAATCAAGAAATTTTCTAGGGAAAGGGTCATTTCTGGTTTTTGATGATTCAGGTGCACAGTTACATCCACAGCCCAGAAAGACCAAACACATCTGTGAGCTGGTTTTGTGTGGAGCTGGAAGGTCTCCAAGTAACGTGCAAGTGGCAATAATCCCTTGAGTGCTGTTGCTTCACTGGCTTCTTAGTCACTCTTTGGAAACAGTTCTCTAACGTTACTAGTGACATCCTCCTAATCTAGACAAGTCCAGAGATGATTTCTTTCAGCCCTCACTCTGTATTTCACAGCAGTTGGCACTTCTAACTTTGACAGCTTCTTTTCCTTTTTACCTTTCTCTCTTCCCAGTTAGTCTACTAAAAGTGGATGCTCCTATATGATTATTCCTCTGTATTCGGGTTTTCTCTCTTGCAGTCTTGAAATAAGGACAGAGGACATATCATGGCAAATTATACCAGTAAGCATTCATTTTGCCCAGGAGAAGCAGAGACCTAACATAATAGTGACTTAAGCAAGACAGAAGTTTATTATTCTCTCTCCAGAATATTACCGAGGTACACAATCTAGAGCAGGCATGGAAGCTATGTTCCATCAAGTCTTTAAGTGGTTCCTTCCATCCTCATGATACCTTACAGTGTTTTCACACCCATATCCCAAGCAACAGGGAAGATAAAGGAAGAGAAATATAGGGACAAAGTATATTTCTACAAGCTGTCTTTTAAGGGGATTCTTATAGAAACTGTTTGGTAGAGATTTCTACTTCTATTCCATTGGCCACAACTTTGTTTCATGACAAACTTACCTGCAAAGAAGATGTTGAAATGTTTTCTTTGCTTTGACACTCCTGTCCTCTTCTTAAAATTACAATACTCTTGAAAATGGACAAATATATTTGTAGATTCTACATTTTCTTCTGGCAGTTTTAATATTTGCTTTTCTTAAGTAAGTGTTTTATCCACTATGCCTTTAGGTAGGAAATCTAATTTCCTGTCCCATAAGTTATTACATTATTGCAGTACCCTTTATCCATTTGCTTCCAAAGATCTATAATGCCAGTTTTAAAACAGTTCCACGTAACTGTAGGTCTCTCTCCATGCCCTCTATTCTGGGTCATCCTTTCATCTTTCTCTAAACCTGCTATACTATTTTACTACATCTTTATTTTTAGGGTGAACCATGATAGTTACTAATATTTGGTTTTGACCTATAAAAACATCAGTTTCATAGGATTCAAAACTATTCCTATAGTTTTATAATAAATATTACTACATATCTTCCCCTTCTTTTGTCATTCATACTCTTTGACTTAAGAAGCATGGTGATAATTCTTGTCATCTTGCTTTTTCATATAAATTTTGGAATCAGGGCCTCCCCGGTGGTGCAGCAGTTGAGCGCTGGGTTGCGAAGCTGCCTGCAGCCTCTGCAGCGCTGGTTCGATACCTGGCTGCTCCCCGGCCACCAGAGGAGGGTCCCACATGGTGCACAGAACTCTCCTGCCGCCCGCTGCTCCCCTCAGCAGTGTACTTCGGTCCTTCTGCCTGCTCTGCTCCCCTCCCTGGCTCTGGTGAATTCTCTCACCTCCCGCACTTCTGACTGTACCCGGTGCTTGTATAAATAAATAAATAAATACATAAATACATAAATAAATAATAAGTCTTTCAAAAAATAAATTTTGGAATCAGTCTTCCATATTATAAGAAAGAATACTTGTAGAACTTTAATTAGAATTTGTTAGAGTTTATAGATTATTTTGTTGGATAATTGATATCTATGTGGTATTGAATCTATCCATGAATATAGCATATCTTTCCATTTATTTAGGAAATCTTTAATGTTTTTTCAATGAAATTTTGTAATTTTTTCAAGTAATACTTCACATGTATTCCGACATTATTTTGGAACAATATTTTAGTTCTTTCTAAAATTACTAACTATGGGCCTCCCTGGTGGCATAAGGGGTAAAGTCACAGCACTGTGAGGCTGTCAGAAGCCACTGCCTTTGTTTGATCCCTGGCAAGGGAGTTAATTCACATATGGTGCAGCAGACCTCTCCTGTCTCACCCCCTGCTTCCCTCAGCAGTGTATTTCTGTTGAGATACTCCTGTTCCCCTCCCCACTCTGTCTCTGGTGAATCCTTTCACTGCCCTTCCCTCACAACCCCCTCCCCAACTCTGGTATGTACCACAAGGCTCTTCTATGCATAAATAAAAAAATCTTTAAAAAAGTTACTATCTCTTTTTACAAAGACATTGTTCATTTGGGCTTACTTACATATTTTCTAATTTATTTTCTTGCAAGCCCTTCTTGAGTATGATGCTACCTCATTAGTTGGATCTTTTTCTTAAATTTTCTTTTGGTAAGGCTATGTTGGTAGTAAACTTTGCTTTTTCCTTTATTTTCTTTTATCTACAAATATCTTTACTCCACTCATTCTTGATTAAAAGATTAAGCAGGGATATAATTATGGATAAACTTTTGAAGACATTATTTTGCTAGAATATCTAATATTGCTGTTGAGAATCTGTTGACAGTAGTTACCCATTTGTATTTATTTCTTTCTCTCTCTGACTGAATTTTAATTTTCTCTACTATTGATGTTTTGAAATTTTACAACTATATACAGAAGTAGAGATTTCCTTTATTCTTTTATGCGTATTGATATTTGTTTTGTTTCCTGAATTGAAACTACATGTCTTTCAAGGGGTCTGATAGATTCAAAGTCATTAGTTCTTTGAATGTTAATTCTCCTCTATTCCTGTATTTTGTCCTTTGTTAACTCCAAATAGTTTTACATATGTTCTTATTCTATTCCCCTCTTATATGTCTTTCTTTTTCCAAATATCAAGGGTGCTTCATTGTTTTGGGTTTCTTCAGATCTCTTTTATGAGTTTTCTAACTCTCTCTTCAGCTGTGTCTAATCTGTTGTTTAATGAATCTGCTGTGGGTTTGAGATTCAAAATTTTTTGCTATTAATTTGTGAAAGTTCTCTTGAGTTCTTTTTCAAATATTCTGGTTAATTTTTAATAGTACCATATTTTATGTTCTTATTTTTAATTCACATTTTAAAGTATAATTTTAGATGATTTCTATCTGATTATTCCAGCTTCCAAAGATTTTGGCCTTTTTTTTTTTTTCTAACCCTTGTTTTTAGTACATTGCTTACTTGTGTTTTGATAATTTTATATTGTATTCTTCCTTTTGGCTGAAATTAATTTATGGAGATTCTGAAGACTCTAGGTTAAAGGAATTGTTTCTCTAGATAATATCTGTGTCAAATAGTCTGGGCCACTAAAAGTCTGGGAACCTTAAAAATTAATTTTGCCTGCAGTTAGAATGAAGTATAACAAACATTCAAGTCTTGAACTCATGTGAGGGCAGACTAATCATTATGAATTTCCAAGGAAGATTCATTTTTCTTTGTACTAAAATCTAAGGAAAACTGGTTGTTCTGTTGTTCTCTTTCCCAGTGGATGATTTTTTTCAGCTTACATTTTCATTCAAGTAGCCCAAATTTCTGCAAGACCCTCAGATTTGACTTACTGCTACGACCCACACTGAGGTCTTTTGTTGGTCTTGACCATGAAAATTGAAAACCTGAACATCTAGATTTCTGCTGTCAGAAAATACCCCTGTATAATCTGTTATTTTGACACTAGCTTAATTTGACTCAATTTTGGACTCTTTTAATCTTCATTTATTTTTATTTAACCTGTGAATTTTTCCTAACCTCTTTTATTGCTCATCTATCTATACATTTTAAAGTCTTTCACAAAACTGCTCATGGTTTGTAGTGAATTTTTGTCTCCAGGATATGTAGTAGTTGTATAGCTGAAAGCAGAACTTTCCTGTTATACATGCCTATGGAATGTTATCCATTCTAATGATTATCATGATCAGCTTTATGCAAATTACAGTGAGTCCCAAATTCATATCTTTAGATCTTACCTCTCATCTGATTTCTATTTCCCATCGCATTTGGAAATATGAACTAGCAACTTGAATATGTCATCAGTTACTAGAACTCAAGGTGTTCAAAGTGGAATTTATCTTCTTTTTTTAAAGATTTATTTATTTATGTATATAAGAGCTGGGGTGTAGGCCAGAGGTGTGAGAGGGTGAGAGGATTCACCAGAGACAGAGTAGGGAGCAGAAAAGGTGGAATGACTGAAATACAATGCTGAGGGGAGCAGTGGATGGGACAGGAGAGTTCTGCTGTGCCATGTGGGTTAGCTCCTTGGCTGTGGATCAAACTCATGCTGCAGTGGCTGCCAATAACTTCACACTGCTGAGTCTTAACCCCTGTGACACCAGAGAGGCCCAAGGGATTTGTCTTCTTTGACAAGTTGATTCTCTAACAAAGTTTGCTATTTTGTTATTTTAATGAATCAACAATTATTCTTAGATTTAGCCTTTATAATACCAGAATGGATGATACTAGAGAATATTACACTACCTTCATATATTTTATGCAACCTGTCATTGCTTCTTCTACTTGAGCACTCTATACAGAATACAAGATCCTAAATACTCCACTTATGATTAATTTAATGTCATTTCAATAGAACCTGTACAAATTGACTTCTTTATTAAATGTAATATGTAAACTGTTACAGGTGATACAAGACATGTTATTTGACCTTTTCCTTAAGATTCTTGTTTTTGAAAGACTAACGTAAGTAAGGTTAGTCTACTACTTTACATCTACTACTTTAGATTAAGTGTTAACCAAATATAATCCATTGTTTGTCTCAGGTAATAAATGTATGGGGAGAAGAACAGAAAGTTCAATGTTTGCTGGAGCTAGACACTAAAGACAACATAAACGTAAGTAGAGCTACTAATGATAGCTACTAATGATATCATTACTAATGATATCATTTAGAACCTGCACCTACTCATATAGGTCTAGCGAAATAAATCGACAAAAGCCCTTCTTCCTTTCTTTATTTTCCTTTACTTTCTTTTAGCTAACATATTTGTTACCTTTTGAAGACCAATCTACACTTTATTCAAGTCATCCTTCATTCCCCTTTAGGAGTCTATATGGGATTTAATTTTCATAATAAAAATAATCCATACCCATGGAGGCTTTGATCTTGCAGTGTCCTGAGATGCCCACCCCCTCCTTACTGACTGGATGTTAGGATCTGTTCCTCAAGACACATGTCCTCTGGAAGTATGCCTTGGCTCCTCATATACTCCCTAATTTTGAACACCTACTGCATTTATTTTATTTTTTTTTATTTTCTGAACAAAATAATAAAACAACAAGTAACCAAGCTTTAACTAGATTTTATTGCACCTAACCTGTTTTTAATAATCATTTAATGTAGAAAAATGAATATCTTATAATCATCTTTCTATCCTCCCTGTTTAAACATAACACCTGATTCATAGTTACTGCTCAATAGATGTTTATAGGACTGATCTGGAGAGAGGACTGTTCCCTTGGAAATGAGGAGAAAAAAAAGTTCATTTCTCCTACATCTGCCACCAACTGCAGTGAAGTCTCTGAGTCAACATTCATATTTAGAAGAAAATTTCTTTGTGACTTGATGAGTGGTCAGGTAAGTTTTCTTCCTATATATAGGTACTCTTGTATTATGGGCATGCCTTAAAACTCACCTTGAAATAAAGAATCAAATTATTGACTAGAAATGTGGATCATTAAAAGTTAGTATTTTTAACTATTTTCAGATAATTTGCTTTATCTTTTGATTTATAAATTTAACACCTTTGTTTGAACCTCTGATTCTCATTTGTTACTATTAATAATGAGTTTTTAAAAAACTATCATGGATTAGGTGTGTTATATTTGCTGTAACTATGAACTATTAAAAAGATCTACTTTTAGGTTTAGAGAAACACATATTTAGATTATTTACTTTTGGAGATTCTATTACAGATCACTGCTAATTTATGACAATGAAAGCAAAGAAATTGTCTTGTTCATTCTTTTTATCTTCAGTGCCTAACACAGTTCCTTGAGAATGGTAGAAGCTCAATAAATGTTGAATAAAAAACAAAATAATGTATATTTTAAAAAGGATAATATAGAACACCCCTGTTTATATAAACTGGACTTTGTACAATATTCTATTTTCAAAATTATGTTGGTTTATGGCCACTCAGATAAATTGGCATTCCTGTCTCAAAGCATTTATTGGTCATTCAATAAGGCAATGTGTTAATGTGTTAATGCAAATAAAGAAGAGGGGAATGGTAAAGAGAACATGAGACCAACAGATGATTTTAAATACACTTTACTTTTTAAGTACCATATAGTGTAATTTCATAAGCAGTCCTTATTGTATTATAAAGTTTGTCAATAAACAGACCAATAGCTTGAGTCATCAGAATATCTAGCTTCTGGTTGTAACCTAGTTGCTAATAAGCTATGTGACCTGGGGTGATGTTACCTTTCTGGTCCAGTTTCCTAATTTAAAATGAAGAGGCTAGCTAGATTTTGCTAAGGTCCTTTCCAGCTCTAATATTCTATATCTGAAATCTACTCCACATGTCCTGTATTTCCCAAACTTGCTGGCCCACACTTGGAGGCACTGGCCATCTCTGATGCTAATCAGCCTGGTAGGCAGCGTTCATGCAGGAATGCACAACTGGTATGATTGGATCTTCATATTTCTTAAAAAGAAACCAGAAATCTGGACTTATATGAAATTTTGAACTTTAAATCATTGTACACAAAATCAAATAGCTTTAAAGCACTGCTTAATCCAAACAAAACTCAATAGTGGGTTGGGTTTAGCCCATGGGCTGCTGGATTTTTCTGTAAAGGATTTTTTTTTCTTGCCTTGCTGTTTCAATGACAATTTTTCTGCTCGGTGAATAACAGCTTCTATATATTACCTTCCACAAATAAATTTAGCCTACTAGAGGTGGATGATAATATGTGGAGGTTTAGTCTTCTAGTTTTACATTGTAGTTATAGCATAAGGGATACTATATCCCTGGGCAAATATGACTTCATATTTCTAAGGTGTGATGATATGACTACTTATTGTCTAGAAGTCCTAATTAGAGAATTGCCCACATTATTTGAGAGAAGAAAAGAGAGGTCTACAAAAGGCTTTAGAAGTAGTACACCCAGAAATTCAGTAAAAAGCTAAGGTTTTCCACCCATGTTTGATCAAAGAAAGAACATAAAATAGATTCAGAGAGGGAGGAATGCTATTTCATATCTAACCCAATTTTATGCCTTCTACAAGTTTTATGCCTGGTGAGGTCATCTAAACTTAATTAAAATTTAATTGAATCAGAATGGTGAGACAGAAAATCACATGGACATTGAAGTCAGCCTTGGTGTAAATCTAATTTCAGTTACTAACTATATGACCTTAATGTTATTCATCTTGTCTGGGCCTCAGATATCTGTTCTACAAAAAAAGGATAATAATACCTCAGATGCTTGTTGTGGGGAATAGAGAGAGCCTAATTTTTGATATGGGGTGTATAATAAAAAAAATAGCCAAACTTCAGCTAAATTTAACACACATTTTGGAGCTCTTCTTATCTGAAAATTCCTATTTGTGCCGTATGAAAAAAATAAATATGAACAATACATTATTCCTGCTTTCAAAGAGAGTGCTCTAATTAGAGAGATGAGATATAAACATAGTGGCTATCATGCAGACTCTAATATGTAAGCAGAGAGCAAGAGAACACACATAAAAGAGAGTTCTGTATTGCCTTCCTTATGAATATTTTTATTATACTCCATTGTCAAAAATTCCTTGAGTCTTGGTTATTTCAGTGGGAGAGTGGACTGAGAAGAGATGCCAGGAAAGATCTTCCAGGAGAAGAAAACAGCACAAGAACACACATTGTGATGACATTGATGGAAAATATAATGGAGACAGAAAATATTGGAAACAAAGATTTTGGAAAGAGGGTGGCATTAGCAGAGATATTCAACTCCCTTACCTGCAGATTCCAATAGAAAAGGCCAAGGTTATATAAACATGTGGGGAAATGAGAAACTGTGAAATTCACCTTCTAAAAATGTCAAGAAATTTCAGCTAGGTAAAGTTCAAAGAAGGGTGGATTAAATAAAGCAAAGTAGAACATACTAGAATATCCCCTTCTATAAAGAGTAAGAGTGTACTGCTCAGGGAAGTAGAGATAGAGAATATTCTCATAAAGCAGTATTGATGGAACTCTAATTCAGGGGAATATTGTACCTGGATAACAAGTCACAAGAAATGAACACCAGATCAAGACATCTTATTAGAGAAATGGAGGCAGCCTTACATACCCCCTTGGGCATTTCCTGTTCCAGTAAAGGTCAAGTATGATTGAATTTCTTTCTTCCTCTGTAAGGACACATAAATAGTGAATATCACCAAACACAAAAAATGATACACCTGACGGGTGTGATCCTATACCTCTAAATCATATGCAATGCTGTAAACCAATATTGTCTCAATAAAAAAGAAAATGATACAGTATTCAAAAGGATAATACCACCTTTCATGAGTGGAAGAAGAACTTAAAAGTGTTTTCATTCCTATTATTAACATGATTCAAGAAGTTGTCATAGCTATGAAAATTGAGCAAGCACTTGTGAAAAGGAAATATTCAGAAACCAAGAAAGATTTCATGGGGAATTTTTTAATGCTTAATTAAAAGCAGGCAGTGAAAAGTTGATTGAGTACCCTGGAAACCGAATAATAATGTTTGAAGCTTTGAAAATTTCTTCCAAAACCTATGGGATAAAAGATGGAATTCTTGGGGAAAAAAAAAGAAAAGAAAATTAAACAAAGACTTAGGGGAAAATGTCTACACATGGTAGAATGGACATCAGAAAATCAGAATGGAAGAAAAGAAAGAATAATTAAAAACTAAAGGAATTGTTCTGAACAGAAGGCCCAAGACTTGGAGAGGACTCAGCAATTAGCAAGCTAATTTAATAAAAATATATAAACACTTAGATATAGCTTGTTGATTTTTTTTAAATTAATGACAAACTAAACTTTAAGACATGGAAGCTAATTGAAACAGATTGGGTAAAATGAAGCTAAAATGAGACTGGCATCATTCTTCTCCAAAATACTAAAAACAGTAAAAGTGGAGAATAAGCAAAAGAGTTTTGACTTTAAAAAATTGTCACACAAGTATCCTACACTCAGTAAAACTGTCATTAATGTGTTTGGGCAAGAGAAAATTATTTTGGATTTATAGAGCTAAGAGAATACTTAATCAGAGTACCCTGTTAAAAAAAGAAATTATATCAACAGGAATCTAGAAAACCTAAATAAGGGACCAGGAAAAAGAATAACTATAAGAAAGAAAAAAATCAAAATCAACAAACAACTATGAACCAGAGACACACTTTGGGGGGGATGGGGAAAGGAGGGATTGGGGTCAAAATCGGGGGGTTGCAATTGTATGGGGAATATAAAAATTAAAAAACAAAACAAAACATGAAATAAAGGTTAAAGGATAAAAGAGATAAAAAAAGAAAGAAAGAAATTATATTGGGCCTCCCCTGGTGGCGCAGTGGTTGAGCACTGGGCTGCGAAGATGCCCGCAGCCTCTGCCGCGCCAGTTCCATCCCCAGCCACTGGCAAGGGTCCCACATGGTGTGCAGACCTCTCCTGCAGTGCCCGCTGCTCCCCTCAGCAGTGTACTTCGTCAGTCTGCCTGTTTTGCTCCCCACTCTGGCTCTGGTGAATTCTCTCAACCTCCCGTGCTTCTGACTGTACCCAGTGCTTATATAAATAAATAAATAAATCTTAAAAAAAAAAAAGAAATTATATGAACAGACATCCTGGGAAGACAAGACAATTGAACAGTTAAAACAAAATAATAAACATATGAATAAGACAAGGATAATAAAAAAAAAGGTTGGGCTTGAGCAATAAAACTATTTGAATACCAATAATCATTTCTTGGATGATGAAACATTTTCAATCAAGATAATCTTTAAAATAAAAGATTACAAGAAAAGTAATAACAATGTAAATTGATCTACACATTTAGATTATTTATATCAACAACTTGGAAATTGATGAAGTGAAAGAGTGATAAAGTAAAATAATATCTATATACTGGGAAAATAAATGGATACTTTTTGTTATTGATACTAAGAACTAGATAAATGAGGTTCTACTATATTTTTAAACAAAGTTAATCTTTTCGTCATTGCTAGAGAGAAAACATGATGTAAATGTTCCAAATCACTAGAAAAAAGTGGACAAAAACAACCACAGATATATGTCTTAATAAAATAATTGAGTAAAATAAGCCATGACTATGCTAAGATGTCAGTAATTTTTAGTTCTATGCTACCTATGTGTCAAATAGGTTTACATGTTTACTAGTGCTTGTCTATATTTTACACATTTTATATAAGTGCAATTTAATTACATAAGAATGAATCATTTATTTTTATGTATCAGTGCAGCAAATGGTAGCAAAACAATTAAAATTATTTTCAAGTATGAAAAAATGCTGTTTATATACTATCAAATAAAAAAAGAGTGTTTCCACTTTTGTAAACAAGGACATATATATAGAGAGAACAAATTATTTTGAATGGTGAAATTAATAATATTTATGTCATTTTCATAGTTTTTGCACAAATTCTTGACAATTACCTTGGGTCATTTTTATAATTATAATAAAAACAATACATGCCATTGAGCTCTTGGCAGGACTGGGTAATGGAGGACTTGAGAAACGGATTAAGGGGTCAGGAAGCATTCTTGGTTAGTGGGGAACCAGCCACTGAAGCTTTTTAAGAAGGGAAGTGATGTAAACAGATTCATATTTTGAGAAGATTGAGATAGAAGCATGCTATTGTTTAGGTTGGATTCAAGTGGACAATTGACTGAAATTTATTGTAATGGTCTAGACAGGAAGTAATAAAGGCCTGAGAACTACATGTCTGCCACAGGGATAGGAAAAAAAGAAATTTGATGTAATAGAGAGAAAATCAAGGGGAGTTGGTGATGGCATTCAATGTCAGAGAGTTCAGGAAAAACAGAAACCAAAGTGACTGGGAGAAGAATGGTGCTCCTAGCAGGGACAGGGCAGCAAAGGGAAGCAGGAAGAGAGAAAGTTTAGGAAAAGGGGTGATGAATCTCACTGCAAATATTAATATGCTAAACTTGTGTTAATGAGAGCACATCTTTAGGTTTATGGGGTAAAGACCACTCTGCTTAGGAAAGCTACTTTTGGAGCTCTTATGTTCTCAGTGACTGATCCTTCCTTTCTTTGACAGCACCTGGGCAGAAAAAGAACAGAGTCTCAGCCTTGATGATCTCCCTTCCTCTCTCTGCTGCAAGTTTTGTAGCATATAGATCTAGCACCCATTGCAAAGACCCCCACCTAGGTCAAGGTGTCCCCAGGTGTAGTTTTGGGATTTTACAGGGTCAGCATCATCAATAGGGTGTGAGGAGTCTTCAGTGATCAGGAGGTGGGGGGCTGCTCTCTCACATCAGTTCTCCCCCTACTTGTATGCTGTGCTGAGAACCTGTGAAGCTGAAGACAGTCTCAGCACTTCATCCTCTTCCCTAAGAGTGAGCTATGGTCCTGCTGTGTTTCTCTTGATCCAGGTCTGGCCAACGGGTGATTGTTTTGGAGGAAGCACACAGTGAGGTGGGTGTTGGTGTTTACTCTGTGTGCATGTGGGTAAGGCTCTTTTTTTTTTTAAAGATTTATTTATTTATGCATACAAGAACTGGGGTGCAGGCCAGAGGTGCGGAGGTGAGAGGATTCACCAGAGACAGAGTGAGGAGCAGAACAGGCAGACTGACTGAAATACACTGCTGAGGGAAGCAGCAGGCGAGACAGGAGAGGTCTGCTGTGCCATGTGGGTAGCTCCCTGGCTGGGTTGGGATGGAACTCGTGCTGCAGTGGTTTCAGATAGCTTCACAGTGTTGTGCATAACCCCTTGCATCACCAGGGAGACCCTGGGTAAAGCTGTTTGTGGTCGAAAGGTGGAAGCAGGGGTGGGGAAATTGAGTGGATCTCAGCATGGAATCTTCACTTGTATTGGAACCATGAGTCATGCAGTCTACCTGACAGTAGGCAAGCAGAAGCAATGTGCAGGACAGGTAAAGGGCACTTAAATCTGGGAGGATATTAATAGTTTGGTTAACTGGTACTAATATGCTGAGTATACTGGCTGGTAATGGGAAAATTAGGCATAGATATTTTTACAAGGCATTTCTCCTAAATCACAATTAGAGGCTCACTGGAAGAGCTTTATTCCCCTTTGTGTCCATAGGAATCATAATTTCCCAAATATATCACACTTCTGTCTACCCTGGTTTTCTGCTTTATTGGCCTGGTTCCTAAATAAAAAAGAAAAAAACAGAAACAAACACATTTCCTTCATGCCTCTCCTCAGTCCATGCCTGATTCCACATCCTCAGTACCAACCAGAGTAGTCTAAAACTACTCTTACCTACTTTAATGGCCTGGACATGTCCCTCCATTCCCTGTTTGAAAACTCTGCTCCTACAGCCAATCAGATTGCCTTTTTTTATCATGTGACCCTGAATTCAAAGGTCATAGCTGAATGAATCAGAGGGGAGGTGCAAAGAGTCGATGTTTTTTAGGTGTTATAAGTAGTGACAGTGATTGCCTAAGATGCTGTGTTGGACCAAAGGAGGCATATCCAGAAAAAGAGGAGATAGAGAGAGGCCAAGAAGCAGATGCCACAGTGCCCAAGAGAAATACAAATATTGCCCCACTTTGGAGTTCCATTCTTGCCCTTGTGAGGCCCTGCTCTTCTTTTTCTTGTCTCACCTGCCTAGAATCTTTTGTATAAGCTGACGAGGTGTCTATTCCCTGTTACAAATAATCACAAAGACACCTACGTCAACTATACTTTGAACAATTTAATCCTTTACCCTTAAAATTCAATAGTTGACTAGTTTTGTCAAGTTGACCTTTATCTCTCTTATAAGGATCCTGGAGCAGAAGTTAAACAGTTTAATGTCATTCAGAAAACTGATAGCAGATTTGGATGAGGAATATTGGTTTTGTTTTCTTTCTTTGGTTGTCTTTATACTAAGCTGCTTTACAACCCAGTCCCTGCGTCATAATACTGATAATCAAAATGTGATCAACAATAACTTATCAAAAATATCTACAGGCTTCTTGGTGCAATGTGCAAATCCAGTTTTTCCTGGTTCATGGTTCCCTTTCTTTGCTCTTTTCCCTTCTTAACTTATTCCAAATGTGATACTGAATTAAGAGCACAGTAAGTGAAGTTTTCTGTATGCATTGCTTTTGATTGCGAACTACTCAGAGTATTACTGACTTTGCTAAAAACTGCATCCAAGGATGACAAGATAAACTTATCTTCATACTCAACCCAATTACTTGGCAAGTTATAAAAAATAGTGGACATTGAGCCTCCCCGGTGGCGCAGCGGTTGAGCGCTGGGTTGCAAAACTGCCCGCAGCCTCTGCAGTGCCGGTTCGATCCCCAGCTGCTCCCCGGCCACCAGAGGAGGGTCCCACATGGCGCGCAGACCTCTCCTGCCGCCCGCTGCTCCCTTCAGCAGTGTACTTCGGTCCTTCTGCCTGCTCTGCTCCCTGCTCTGGCTTTGGTGAATTCTCTCACCCTCCCCCGCTTCTGACTGTACCCAGTGCTTGTATAAATAAATAAATAAATCTTTAAAAAAAAATAGTGCACATTTGAATAGTACTTAGAACTCTTCCACTGAGCTCACATTTCAATATCAGTTGACCCTAATTGTGGACCGCCACAGGTGATTAGAGGCCTGACACCATCTCATATCCACTGCCTGCTCCTCTGTTGCCTAGATTTCTAGAACCTCTGCTGGATGCCTGGGTTACCCGGAAGGAATTCTCTGCTGCCTTTATCTAGACTTCGGTTTTGATTTTGCTCCTTTCCTTTCAGACTTGCCTGGCCTCATCTGACCTTTTCCTATCAATCCCCACCAGAAGGTGCCTTAAACTTGTGGCAAGCTTTTGGGCATCAGCAACCCTGATCTGGGCCATCCCTGTTTGGCTGGGCTTTCACCCACAAAGGGAAGGGTAAATTTGGGTGTTTCATGGGAAACTATCTTAACTATTCTTTCCCTTCTCTCTGTTGCACACTAATTGTATTAAAATTCCATTCTATTAAAGTTCTTATGCACTAAAGTATGTTTCATGGTGGAAGGCAGAAACTATTTAGAGCTGGCAGGTTTGGGGGTCTTAGGGTCCCCTCAATCTGCCCTGTAACAGAGTGAACATATTGGACTCACCTCCTCCATATAATTTATTTTTTATTTTTTTTAAGATTTATTTTTATTTATTTATACAAGCACTGGGTACAGTCAGAAGTGCGGGAGGGTGAGAGAATTCACCAGAGCCAGAGGGGGGGGCAGAGCAGGCAGAAGGACCGAAGCAAACTGCTGAGGGGAGCAGTGGGCAGCAGCGGGCGGCAGGAGAGGTCTGCGTGTCATGCGGGACCCTCCTCTGGTGGCCGGGGAGCAGCCGGGGATCGAACCGGCGCTGCAGAGGCTGCGGGCAGCTTCGCAACCCAGCGCACAACCGCTGCACCACTGGGGAGGCCCACCTCCATATAATTTAAAACCAAATTATACCTAAATAAAGACACTCACTCTGGAAAATAAACAGATGACCATGGTATGAATTACATAACAGAGGGGTTAGGAACACCTGCATTTTCACTACTTTTGGTATCTTACTGGAATTACAACCTAAGGGAGGGAAGAGATGCTGCTATACTGAACTTCTACTGCTTTTGAATGAAGGGTTCAACCCACACAAGGCATTTAGAAACTGAGGACTGTGTTGGAGAGGGGGGCACACAGGTTGGCATGCAGGAGGGAGGGTTTACCTCTGGGGAAATACAAGAGTACGGGTACAGAATTCCACGATAGCACCCAGAATATTAGACTGATGCCTGCAAATGCAGATGCTATTCAGCAAGAGAGTGAAACACCCCATATTCCTACATAGGGAGCTTAAGGACAGTCGGCAGTCTTGGCAACTGCAGACTTGGGGGTCGTGTAAGATGGTGATTTTTCAGCCTGAGCCTGGGAACCATGACATGAAGAGCTGGATCTTGAACAGGTGGGAAGAACTAGATTGACTCATCTGTGTGTCCACACAGCAAAGCAGTTCTCTGCAGCTTGGACTGCTCTCTGAAATACCTGCGTCACTCCCAACCAGTAACCGATGAGAGATAACAGCTCAAAGGTCTAAGGCCATTACCAGCATTCAAAGCACCTGGGCCTTGTCAGCAGGTGGAAGCGCCGGAGGGCAAGGCTCAGTACTCAAGGTGAAGGAAATAAATCCTGCCCTGTAACCCTATCCCAATCTTATCCTCCTCCGGATGCTGTAACTCTAGACTGATCACAAAACCAGTAGGCCAGAGCTGAATCACAATTGAGAGGGTGAAACTACAGATTACTGGGGACTCTTTAACCTACTAGGGGAGAAGCTCATTATAGAACCCCTCCCTACCCATCTCGGGTAGCAGCACCTTAGGAGAGTTGAACTCTTAGTACTGGCTAGCAGGACCTGCTTGTACCCCTCTGACTAGGTTCTTGTCTCCTACCCCTCTGCAGTGTTGGTGTTCCAGTCATCCTAGCAGACTCAGAGGTCTATGAAGCAGTAGATATAGGGATACCAAGTAAACAACCTAGTCTTATACCCTGCAGCCTATAAATGGAAAGCAAGGCCGCTTCATCAAGACAAGGACAGAAAGCTTCTTTTCTCAACTCAACGAAAACCCAAAATGACAAGACAGAGGAATATACTATGGATAATGGATTGATAAGCCGCCCAGAGACGTTTCAATTCAGCAGAACAGAACCTGCCTAATGAGGAATTAGGTAATTATGAGAACTACGCTTGCTGAAATAAGAAAAACGATGGACAAAGGTAGGAATACAATAACAGTAGAAAAATAGGAAAGTAATGGACCTATAAAAATTGTACAAAGAAAGGTTAACACTTTTCAAAGCTGCCTTTGGTTTGTTTTCACTAACTTAATGCTAATGGGAAGTCTGGCTTGTTTCTACGGTCTCAGTGATCATTGAAGACAGAGTTTTGACTATGTGCCTTTCACAAGAGCTCTGCGGCTACTTCTCTTTTATGAAGGTGGGCACCTGTTTTTTCTAAAGCTAAGTGGTAGGAGTTCCTCACTTAAGGACCTTTAGAAAGTGGGATGCTGGCTGCAGGAATAATGCCTGCTCCTTGAAATTCCCTAGGGTTTTCATGTTGGTGAAGTGAAGTCCAGAGTCCTTTTACTACATACAGACCACTCTGTACCTGACCAAGGCTAGCAAGGCTGTAGACAGCATGGCCTGGGTATGTTAGAAAGCTGAATTTGTCATCCTCAAATGCCAAAGCAGGAGAGGATCTAATCATTGCTAAGTCACTAAGTCTTTGGAGCAAGATTTCATCATCTTCCTAATGGATCCCATACTACACTGGCTTTGAGGAGACTCAACACCCAAACAACCTAATAAACACTGCATTTGGGAAGCAAAAAATATCCACAGGGTGAGGTAAGGCGATAATTTACAACAGAACATTGAGAACACCACCAGAAAGAGACCAGGGGACAGTCCAGGGAACAAAGCTGGCCCAGAGTGGATTATGTGTAACATGTGCCAGGAGATAAAGGCAGGACATTTACATAAGTAGTCAGGGGACATGGTTAGAACCCTGTGCTCAATTATCAATAAGTTTTTTTTTTTTTTTTCTAGGTGAATTCATTGGAATTAGCTGGGATGAATATTTAGGAGGGGGGAAACTAACTACAAAGTTCCTAATTATGGGGTATTTGAAGAACAACAGATCTGTTCAGATTCCTGATGTTGGTTGAATGGTTAAAAGACTTGATTTCCCAGTGAATGAATATATTTCTAAATGAATAAATTAAAGTATAAGATACATTTTTAGTATGGCTATTGCATTATGATGATGATAAAAGGAATGACTGTTCTTTGAAGGAGTTCACAGCTTGGAAGTGGTGGCATGTAAATTAAGGGTACATATTACATTATAATTTAAAGTGTTCTGGTGGGGGTTTGCAAGGAGTGCTGAGACAGTATAGAAGGGACTAACTATCCCTGACTGGGAGGGTCAGGAAAAGGTTCTTGGTAGAGGAGACATGTGATCTGGATATTAAGGGATGGATAAGAATTTGCCAGAATGGGCTTCCCTGGTGCCGCAGGCGGTTGTGCCCAGTGCTGTGAAGCTGTCCGCAGCCTCTGCAGTGCCAATTCAATCCCCGCCAGCTGAGTAGCAACCGACATGGTGTGGCAGACCTCTCCTGTCTCGCCCGCTGTTCCCTTCAGCAGTGTACTTCGGTCGTCTGCTGGTTCTGTTCCCTGCTCTGTCTCTGGTGAATCCTCTCACCCTCCCGCACATCTGGCCTGTACCCTGGTTCTTGTATAAATAAAATAAAAATCAATCTTTAAAAAAAAAAAAGCTCAAAAAAAAGAATATGCCAGAATGAGGAAGGAAGCACATTCCAGAATAAGCAAAGTACCTGCTGCCCTTCCCCCAACTCTCTCCACTAATTCCTGTTAAAATCCAACATGTTATTTGAGAAACTTTACCCTTGTCATTGTCAGGGGTAAATTTATCATATTAGAAATAAGAGTCCTGAGACTAGAGAAGAGCGTGGTCCAACAGAAATATAATATGAGCCACAAAAGCAAGCCGCAAATGCAATCTTAAAATTTATAGTAACCACATGAAAAAAGAAGAGTAAAGAGAAACAGTTTAACTTTAATAATATTTTTTATTTAACCTAATATATCCAAACTTTTCATTTCAACATGTAATCAATGTAAAAACATTGAGGTAATATTTTACATTTTTTTTGGTACTAAATCTTTGAAATCTGTTATAGATTTTATATTTACAGCACATTTCAGCTCGGGCTAACTACATTTCTCATGCTCAGCAGACATGCCCGGCTAGTGGCTACCATGGCAGGCAGCTAGAAAGCCAGCTTGTTAATTGCAGGATGTGGTTCCCCTGGAGGCAAATGCAGATGGGGCCCTAGGGAGGGTCAGGGGACATCAGGTTGGCTGTTTCCTGGCCCCTGCAAGATCAGGGCTGGTGTCTGCTGCTCCACCCACAGAAAGTAGGTCCAAGTCAAGTTTGCTTTTCTCATTATTTTATTTAAAAAGACTACAAGCTACTCTTCTTAGCACCTAGTGATGTCTTTTCAAGATCTCTGCAGAAATAGGGCCCTGGAATTTCCCTCACATATCAGGCCCAGCCGAGTCTCTGTTCCCATGAAACACTGTCCACAAATGAGCTCATGGATCTTCTCGTGAAAGTCATGACAAGGTCACGGTCAAAGGCAAGTGGCACTGTCCAGGGCACCAGGAGCACAGGCCAGAGCTCAACTTCCCTGAAACTGTGTGTTGCTATTTCCTCATCGAGACCAGTCATAAATCGTGCCTCCAGCTGACTGTGTCACTGAGGCAACAGAGAGAGACAGGGTCCTTGGAGACATTGTAGACATTTCCCTCTTGTGTCCTGGACTCATGTTCTTGACTGACCCCCTGGCTTGCACCCAGACATTTGGCCCTCACACACTGCTAATACTTAAAATGAAACAATTAATGGGGTGCCCTGCACATGCTTTGCTCATTTTCTCTAAAGAACATGCCCAATTGCACTTTTATTCCTGCAAGTCAGGAGAAAATGTGCAGGGTGTGACTGCAGCTGTCAGGTCTGTAATTGAGACAATAGGGACCAAGAGAAATTAAGAGCTGCCATTTGGCCTGAGTCTGAGAAGTCCATACTGCTTGTAAGAGTTACCTGTGTTCTGTATGGATGCCAAAGGGCTATTTGAAAGAAATAGGCTACTCATTCTTTTGGGCAGTAGATAACTCAGGATCTGCGTGAAACTTACTGGGAGTCTTTAAAAGGCTAGGAAGATGCCATATGTCTTTGAATGGAAAAGTAAGGTAATTAAGAATGGATGTAGTTTTTGTTTGGATTGTACCATCATTATCATTTATCATCATCATCTTCATCATTTTATCCACTTTTGCACCTCTTTTGAGTTTTATGTGTTTTGATTGTTTAAATGTGTCTGCATTCTCTCTGCTAAAGGCTTTTGGGTGTCTAAGTCTACCAGAAGACAATGTGTGTGCAATTGTGTACATATATACAAGTTCAGCCTTTGTTTGAGCAGAGGTAAATAGATAAGACAAGTCATTGTTAAAATCATTATAGCCTGGGTCATTACCCACAATACCATCTGCTGGTAGTTTATCAAGCTTCATTCTATTAAAGCAAGTCATTAAATCACTTCTTGTAGAAAGCTTATAAATCAGCCCATATGACAGATAGGTAGGAAACCAAGTAACTTTAATTGTCTCTGCTACTATCCACTGCCACTCAGTCTATTTATTCATTGATAACACTTTAATTAAAACTACCCTAAATCTGATCTTGTCTATGGACTGGGGGGAAAGCAGAATAGCAATGTAGGAATAAGAGACTCATTTCCAATTGTTTTATTCATACAGGACACTTCATTCTGTGATTTTAAATGTGTACCTTGCTCTGCTGGAAATTGATTTGTTAACCATTTTGAGGAGAAGTTTTGTATATATTTGTAGAAAGGCTTTTGTATTTATATTTGCTTATGATATGTTGCTCATAGAATCCTACTCAAAACCCATTTAAACATTACTATAGGACCAGGGACCTCTATTGTCTTTAGAATGTATCAATGTGTATGCATATGTGGGGCTCCAATATATCAATATATGGAGCTTAAGACTATTGTCCATGCCTTCCCTGTGCCTCACCATTTGATACAAATCCTACTTCTTACTGCCTTTGGGAGTTTTCACCTTCTTTGGATGCCCTGGGGCATTTTGGGCTGATCCAACCTACAGATCAGGGTTGAGTTCTGTATCACTGGAGTTAGGCGAGGGTCTTCATGTAAGACAACAAAAAGATGCTGAGATGGGTTGGGGGGCATGTGGCTCTATTGCAAACACTAAAGAGCCAAGGTCAAATACCACGTGAAAATGAACAAATTAGTGTGGATGGGCCAATGTACAAGGCTCCTTTCAAGTTAGAAAGAGCAGAAGGCTTGATTGCCTGGGGCAATAGGTATACAATAGGAGGTATGAGGGGTCGTGGACTGATGTACTTTGCATCCCAGGGACTGATCAGTGGAACACTTTGTTAATAAGATTGGTACCATGGGTGGGGGTCGGGAGTATATCAGAGGACTCACCCTCTCTAAAGCCCTAAATCCAGTATTCAGTTTGACCCACCCTTTTCTCTGTCATTAAAAAGGCCAGGATCTTGTTCGTGAGTAGCGTTCTGCATCCTACAGACTGCTCCAAGACTCCTGTTTCAGTGTGGTGTTCCTTATGCAACAGGCCAGAGTAAGAGACCAGAGTTGAGAGTGTAGAGTCAAGAATTAGGAGCTAGGCAGATGATAATAGACCAATGGACTAATAAATGCAGGATTTGGATACACATCCTTTACCATGATTCCAAAGTTCTTTGTATAACACCCCAACTACTATTAATAGCTAGGTATTAGTCTTCACTCAAGTCATTATGCCTCCTGTTTCATATGTGAAAGCTCAACCTCACAAGATGGTTTACTTATAAAGAAGTTCTGAAAGTATTATGCTGATGTAAGTCATTATCATTAGGTAATTGGTTAACCCCAAGAATACTCAAGACTGTACTAAAAAAAAGAGAGAAAACATATGTCTTCACATGGCCTACATGGTCATGACTAGATAAAAATCTAGGATATTAGTGGACTCTTATTTTGGCATTATTGAATTTTGATGTAATGTTTGTCATGGATTCAAATTGTTAATTGATTAAATTGACTGGTTGTTAATTAAATCAAAGCAGCTGAATCAACTTTGTATAGACACATCACAAACATTCCTTTCTGATGATCCTGGTTTCTTCACAGTTTTAGGGCCTGCAGTAGGGAAAATCAAGTTTACTTTGGCTCCTTATGGGTGAGCATTGATATGTCTTGAAGTTCACCCAAGAGTCTGTACTGCTTCTGCCCATTGGGAAATTTCTGGTACTTTACTTATCTTCTCTGGTCCCACTAATGAGTACATATTGGGGGCCTCCCTGTTGGACTAGGGGTTAAGTCTCAGCGCTATCACTGCCACAGCCTGAGTTAGATCCCTGGCCCGGGAGCTACCCACATATGGTGCAGCAGACCTTTCTGGTCTTGCCACTGTTCCCCTCAGCAGGACATTTTAATAAATTTGTCTGTTCTGCTCCCCACTCTGTCTCTGGTGAATCCTCTCTCACACACACCCCTCACCCCCATACCACTGCTACAACCCCAGACTGGTACGTGCAAAAAAAAAAAAAATTCTTAAAACAAAAAAAGAGTACATATAAAGCTACTTTGGTGAGGACAGTGGTCAATATTTAAAATGCAGTACATGTTTCTTCTACTGTTAGGTAGAGGCTTTTTACCTGCCAGTGAAAAATGATTATAATTTCTTGGATATTTTCATGGATAACTGAGAATTGTATAACCTATCATATTTTCTGTTTGCTTTCACTCCCAGGAAGTTGTGTGACAAAATTTTGGCCAGCATAAAACAATTATGTTAAATATATATGCTTACCTACTTAGATATTATGTTCAGGTCCTCCTCTTTCTTCAATGTCTATTTTTTATTTGCATTTTATCCTAGTTTTAGTTTTTTTTTTTTTTAAATTTCCTCTCACATTTTCTTTTTTTTTTTTTAAGATTTATTTATTTATTTTATACAAGCACTGGGTACAGTCAGAAGCACGGGAGGGTGAGAGAATTCCCAGAGCGGGGAACAGGACAGACAGACTGATGAAATACACTGCTGAGGGGAGCAGCAGGTGGCAGGAAAGGTCTGCGCGCCATGTGGGACCCTCATCGGTGGCCGGGGATCGAACCAGCGCTGCAGGCTGCAGGCAGCTTCGCAACCCAGTGCTCAACCGCTGCGCCTTCAGGGGAGGCCCCCTGGTTTTAGTTTTTTCTCCTTTTTTCATTAGATGAATTTCCTAAAAACTGATGTAAACCCTATGCGATATATAGACATTATATAGAAATTTTATAGAGGTATGAAACTGTACATGTAAGACTTTAACACATCTATGTGAAAAATAGAACAGAAAATCATGTACTATTTCACTATGTCAACAGGGTTTCAGATTTCATCAAAATAAAAATTTCCCCTTTCCTCTCTGTTTAATAAATCCTACTTTTCCTTCATGATCCAGCTCAAAGTTCTACTTTCTTCATGAAGTCTTGGCTGTTCTAACCAAATGGCTCTTTTTGGAACGTCCACAGCACTTAAAGTTCACAGTGTACAGGTTGATATTTAATTATGCCGCCTTGTATTTTTTTTTATTTCTGCTTCAGTCACATGGGGTCTGTTGATTACCCCTTGACTCTGTTCAGAGTGTTCCCAACTGGGACTTTGTTCATCCTACCTCTCTAAAATAGCCTTTCCTGCCCTCTTGCCAGATTCTACTTACTTACCATGGTCCAGGTGAAATAACTTTGCCCCATTAAGTCTGCCCAGGCCAGTCAGGGACAGGACATTTTTTTTTTTTTAATAGTCATAGTACCTACCAACTTTTTAATGGAAATTATTCTTTTTTAAAATTTTATATATTTTTCACATCATTTTTCATTTTTGCACAATGTATGCATTTTCATCTTGGTTATGGTTCCTATGCAATTCCCACCCCCCCCTTTTTTTGTGTGTGTATGTGTGTGTGTGGGACCTTCACCTGCGGCTGGGGAATGAACTGGCGCTGTAGAGGCTGCGGGCAGCCTCGCAGCTCAGCTCCGCCACCAGGGGAGGCCCACCACCCCCTCTTGTTTTGATCCTACTTCCTCCTACCCTGCCACAGTGTGTCTCTGGTTCATAGTTGCTTGTTGATTTTGATTTTTACTTTATTATAATTAGTCTTATTCCTGGTGCCTTATATAGGTTTTCTAAATTCCTGCTATGAGTGAGACCATCTGGTATTTTTCTTTGGATCAAGAAGATGTGGTACATATACACAATGGAGTATTACTCAGCCATCAAAGAAGATAAACTCATGCAATTTGCAGCAGCATGGATGGAGCTGGGAGGGATTGTTCTCACCGAAATAAGCCGGAAAGAAAAAGAAAAATACCAGATGGTCTCACTCATAGAAGGAATTTAGAAAACCTAAATAAGGGATCTGGAATTTATTCTTACAGGTATTTTGGATATCTTCCATATGGTCCATATAGCCCAATGTTGAAATTTAATTTGGGGAATTATATGGTTGCTATTAAAGTTAACATCTATTTCTATATTCTATGACAATAGTTCTTGAAATTGTGCATCTTAATCACCTGTGGCATTATGTAAATAAATGTCACCTGCAGGCAGCAGTGTTGGAAGAGGTCGGATGAGGGAAAGACCACTCAGGTCCTTGTGGAGCAAAGAGAAGCCTAGAGGGGCTACACTGGAAGTGATATGCAGCCTC
Source organism: Talpa europaea (assembly GCF_964194135.1). Taxonomy (NCBI): domain Eukaryota; kingdom Metazoa; phylum Chordata; class Mammalia; order Eulipotyphla; family Talpidae; genus Talpa; species Talpa europaea. The sequence goes on from NC_140075.1 coordinate 108,134,752, forward strand.
CATCCAAGGGTAGTTGCATATTAGTACTGAACACAAAGGTGGGGCTAGTAAGTAGGGGATGAACATGCCCTAGGGAAGCAGTTATTGGGGGAAGTAAATTAGGGTGGATTGACCAAGGGCTATTGCCTGGGGGGCTCCATTGTTCTTTCTGATCAAAGCACATTATCTCTATTATAATACCTGCCTGCTGTTATCATCAGATATTATGCAGCATGTTCCCATACCAGGACATTTGCGTTTGGTGAGAGGCTCCCCTGCATGACCCTAGACCTGGCTGATTAGCAGGGACTCTGCACCAAGACAATGAGAACTAGGGGAACTGAGGATTTTACAAATAATATTAAAAACAAACAAACAAACAAAAAACTAGGGTTTTTGGCCATCTTGATGCATGGCCAAATCGATGAACCATTTGTCTAGGAAGAGACTATGGAAAAAAACTTGAAGAGTTTTTTAAATCTCTGAATGCCTCGGTTTAGAACTTGCTAGAAAATGATTTTAACAAATTCAGTCACTTCATAAGACAATACTGAAGATCAGCAGTTATAGGAAAAAATCAAGTCCAAAAAATAACAATGTTAATATTTTGCTAGATATTATGGCATTTTTTAAACTATGTTTACCAGCTCTTTATCTTTTACTGTATGTTTTGAGTCTTTGGTTTTTTTTTTATTCGTTTTTTTTTTCTACAATGACATTTAAGGCAAAATCTGTGCTGTAATCTCCTGAATACTCACTGAGGGAGATTTAGGATTCATCCTGGCCAAATTTACATTACTATGCCTAAGACCTGTGTTAGTCTGCACCTTTGATTACAAGTGACAAAATACAAAAAAGTGAGTTTAAGCAAAAATAGAAATCTAATAGATGGGAGTTTACTAGTGATGTTGGAGACAGTTGGCTGTTCACCCAGTCTTTGCTCCTTTCCTGTGGACACTCAACTGCACCCATTCCCACCTCCCCTTCCATCAGGCATGCCCAAGTATGTGGGTTTTCCCAATAGAATGTGGGTGGGAGTAACATAGACCACTTCCAGGACTGACCCAGCAATCCCTCTCCAGTGCAATATAGTCCATTTTTTAAAAATTTATTTATTAATGCATATAAGAACTGGGGTACAGGCCAGAGGTATGTGTGTGGGGGTGAGGGGATCACCAGAGACAAAGTGGGGGAGCAAAACAGGCAGACTGATTGAAATACACTGCTGAGGGGAGCAGTGGATGAGACAAGAGAGGTCTGCTCTGCCATGTGGGTAGCTCCCTGGCCAGGGATTGAACTCTTGCTGCAGTGGTTGTGGGTAGCTTCATAGTGCTGTGACTTAACCCCTTGTGCCACCAGGGAGGCCCCAATAGTCCATTTTCTTTTCCCATTTTGTATCTGAGTAGAGAAAGCTCCAAAGACCAAAGGGAAGTGACGCAAAAGATGAAAAGCACCTGATTCCCTGAGTCACTGCTCAAAGAGGAGTCACCTAACAGAGTGTGTGAGATTGATAATATATGGTGTTAAGTCACTAAAACCTAGGAATGGTGTTAACCATTGAATAGACTGGGCTATTTCATGCAATGAAAGGAAAAGAGAACATCTTAATGGTGAGAAGAGCTTTTGTGCAATTGGGCTTTTTCAGAAACAACTAGAACCAACTTTAAAATTGTCTTTATAAATCTGTTTACTTGTTCCTAGAGAACTATTAAACTGCCTTTTCCCAATAGGTAGGGAAATGAAAGAATGTGCAGCAATTTTTACTTACAGGAGAGAGCATTAATGGTATTTGAAGATTTATTTCTATTTATTTATGCATACAAGAACTGGGGTACAGGCCAGAGGTGTAGGGGGTGAGAGGATTCACCAGAGACAGAGTGGGGAACAGAACAGGCAGATTGACTGAAATACACTGCTAAGGGGAGCAGCGGGAAAGACAGGAGAGGTCTGCTGTGCTATATGTGGGTTTCTCCCTGGCCTGGACTGAAACTCTGGCAGTGGTAATAGCGCTGAGTCTTAACCCCTTGGCCCTCAAGGAGGCCCCAAGAAGCAAATAGGAAGGAATACAAAGAAGAGGCACTCTCAAGGTCTTAGATAAGACTTAAGGGGGTCACTAAGGCGTAGTGAATTATCTGTTAGGTCCTGAGTTTACATTTTTTTCTATATCTCTTGAGGGAAAAGAAGGTAACTCTCTTAATATCTATACTTTAATGGGGCTTACCACCCTGAACCTATGTTTGAGTCAACTAAAAAATAGTTTATCACAGCGACTTTTAGATACCCAGACCAAAAGGTTGTGTATTTTAGTTTCATAAATTAGTAATTTTTTACTTACATGCTCCTTGACTGCCGTATAGCATATTGAGTATCTTGTGACATTTTTATAACTAGTTTTTGACTACCCAGTTTTATTTCAATAAGTGTCTAATATATTTTCTTGTTGATGGCCTATTGACTTGTCACTTCCTGCTTTGCTTCACTCCTAAGTTTTATTTGTATTAGGAATTTTGCTTAGACATTGAGTTAAGTTTCTGAAAGCAGGCATGCTGTGTTTTAGAAAAAGTCTAAAATGGGACTATCTATCTTTTCTGGATTAGCTCATACTTCATTTCTTTGGATTATAATATTGATGATCATATGCTTAGCAAAGAAGTTTAAACCTCTCTCGCTCCACATTAAATACTTTGCTATGCAATGTCAAAGAATAGTGGAATATTACCTGTTCTGCTTTTAGCTGTTTGTTGAAGGTAGTGGCTTTTGATAGTCAAAACAATAACAAAGTAGACTTACTCTTACAAATGAAGCACATAACCACAATAATGAGGGTGGGGAAGAAAAGTGTGACTTAAACTTGGAAAACAGTATTTCAACTTGATACTGTAAGGCTAAATATAAACATAACTGTATAAAATTCTATGCTCTATTTGAAAAAGTTGTTATTCACAGAGTAATTCTACAACTTCTCTATTTGAATTCTAGGATTGGATAAGCAGGTGACTATAATGAAATTGATATTGAAAGCCAGATTTTTTGTTGCCAGAGAAAGAATTTTCAAATAAATAAGAAAGGGGAGGCAAAGAGAACTCTGTGCTATTGGACTGAAATCACAGGTTTCAATATAAACTCATTGCTTTAATATATATGGAAATGCTGATGTATGTGTAAGTTATAATACATCAATGTATTTTTTAGTCTGTCACTGAGAGAACCTAGAAGTAATGACACCCCAACAGTAAAAGGAACACCTTGCCCACAGATCTTGGTTTTTTACATATCATTCACCAATTAAAGCACCCAGACTTCTCATAGAAATGTCTGATTCAAGGACTGGGGTCAGGAAAGTCCAAGTTGAGTCTGGAACATTCTATGATGCAAGAAAATAGGGACTTGCTCAAAGATGCCAGGAACATGTCAAGGAGCTAACATTAAGGAATTCCAAATAACACATTTGAGATAATTTGTGCCATAAAATAGATGATGGAAAGGTCTTAAAACACATAGAATAAAATAAATATCCATGAGTCTATAAAGTCATAAATAAGTGAAGAAAGGAAAGATTAAAATGTCTGAGATGCTGTCAAAACATAAAATGTCTAAGATACATGACAAATAAATGTCATATGGTATCCTAATAGAATTCTGGAATAGAAAAGGACAATGGGCAGATCTAGATTATTGACTCTTGTTAATAACAATGAGTCAATATTGGCTCATTAATTATAGAAAATATATTAAAATAAATATAAAAGATGTCAGTAATAGAGAAAACTAGATGTGTAATCTATGTGTATTTTAGAACTGTTCAAAATTAGATTATTACAAATTTTTAAATCACCATTTGGTAACTCCATTAGTAATCATTGTTGCAGTCAAGTATCATCAATGGTTGTTAGACTCAATAGACAAACTCTATGAAGAGGAATAGGACATTTATGCCATTTCAAATTATCTCAGCAGAAAATATTTAATTGCAAAGGTAAAAAAGAAATCCTAGTGGAAAATCTTGACAGACAACACCTTATCCTGATGATCAAAAGTAACATTACCTGTAGCGAAAGTTATTGACATCCTGTCCCTCCTAATATGATACAATGTCCTATAGGTAGTGCTTCTCAGGTTTTAATATTTACATGAATCACCTAAAGATCTTATTAAATGTGATTATGATTGAAGAGGAATGGGGTCTGAGATTCTGAATTTCAGATGTTTCCTTACGATATGATGATGCTATTAAGCGGCTCACTCTTTGCAAATCAAAGCCTGTAAGAAAAAAATAGCAATCTTTTCAGCAAAGAGAGTTGGATGACAAAATATTCTCATCCTGAATGAGATACAAATGAAAGCATTTCATCTCCCAATGCTGTTTTAGCACCACAAATAGCCCAAGCTCAAAAAAAAAAGTAGTATTTTAAAACAAAAAGCTTTGAAAGGGATGGTATCGGACAAGAGATATGTAGCCCATCTGTTTTGCAAAAGGCAGTGATCTATTTTATTTAGTAGCAATAGTTGGTAATCTTAGCCCATAATATTGTCTAGTGCCCATGTATAAGAAACATTGTCACATCCTTTTTATGAAGGTCACATTAAGGCACCATTTCCAGAATGATTCTGAAGGTCTAGCAAAACCAGGAAAGAGAGCGTAATGTGATTGACAGCAAGACTGAAAAACAACATTCCAGCAGCATGGAGCTGGAACATGGAATAAGGATGATGTGGGTATGGCTACACTTGGGTGGTGTTGATTCAGATGGAATTTGTAGAATTCTGCAGAATTCTGCATTTGGTGGCTGTTCAGGCTTCTTAGTAGGTAGATAGGTTGCTGTTGATTAACATCCCTAACCTTCCCATTTCAGAAATAGCAGCTGCCTGATGATTTAGAGCCAAAGGGCTCTCTTCAGCAGGATGAGTTGAAATAGGACTTGAGTCATTTTGTTCTTAGCTTTATATGTCAGACTGAAAAGACCCTCAATTTGAAGAGAACACAATGGCTTTGCTCTGTAATGTGACTACCTTTTATGTTTTGGGTCATGCGAGAACTTGAGAGCAAACGTAATTTCTTTTAAGAAAATAAAATTGAGATGGAAAAAAGACCAGGTGTCACAGTTCTGGTAAGTTCCTGAAGAGGCTCCCTCAGCCGGGCTGTTGTCACTAAGTCAAAATCAGCTGGAGAGTGTTTGTTCAACTGTTTATTTATTTTTGTCCCACTCTTAAAACAGCTGATGTATTTCAAATTCCAAGGCACGGTCATCACTGACCTAGAACTTTTCTTTTTTAATATTTTATTTTATATAATTCTTACATCATTTTTTCATTTTTGCACAATGTATGCATTTTCATTTTGGTTATATTCCCCATACAATTGCACCCCCCCTTATTTTGACCCTAATCCTTCCTCTTCCTGCCTGCACCCCCCCCCCACCTGCAGTGTGTCTCTGGTTTATAGTTGCTTGTTGATTTTGATTTTTTCTTTATTATAGTTAGTCTTTTTCCTGGCCCCTTATTTAGGTTTTCTAAATTCCTGCTATGAGTGAGACCATCCGATATTTTTCTTTTTCTGGCTTATTTCGCTGAGTGTGATCCCTTCCAGCTCCATCCATGTTGCTGCAAATTGCATGAGTTTATCTTTTTTGATTGCTGAGTAATATTCCATGGTGTATATGTACCACATCTTCTTGATCCAGTCATCTGTTTTTGGGCATTTGGGTTGTTTCCAAAGCTTAGCTATTGTAAATAGTGCTGCTATAAATATAGGGGTGCAGGTGCCCTTTTGAATTAATGTTTCTGTGTCCTATGGGTAAATACCTAGGATAGGAATTGATGGATCATATGGAAGCTCCATCTTTGGTAGGTTGAAGAATCTCCACACAACTCTCCATAGCGGTTGGACCATTTTGCACTCCCACCAGCAGTGCAAGAGAGTTTCTTTTTCTCCACATCCTCGCCAACATTTGTTGTTGCTATTTTTTTTTTTAATAGGTGCCATTCTCACTGGTGTCAGGTGGTATCTCATGGTAGTTTTGATTTGCATTTCCCTGATTACAAGTGATGTTGAACACTTTTTCATATGCCTGTTGGCCATTTGCATTTCCTCTTTGGAGAAGTTTCTTTTTAGCTCTTCTGCCCATTTTTTGACTGGATTATTTTCTTTGTTTTTGTTGAGTCTCATCAGCTCTTTGTAGATTTTTGTGATCAGTCCTTTATCCTTAGTGTTGTATGCAAAAATTTTCTCCCAGTCAGTGGGGTTTCTCTTTGTTTTGGTTATCGTCTCTTTTGCTGTGCAGAAGCTCTTTAATTTGATGTAGTCTCAGCTCTTTATCTTTGGATGATGTGTCTGTAAAGATGCTTTGAAGTGCATGTCATGTAGTGTTTTGCCTATGTTTCCTTCTATGTATTTTATGGTTTCACGATCTAGAACTTTTCTAACTTCAAATCACTTTGCTCAAAAAAGTTAATTCCTGATGAAGCATTGCTTGAAAAACTACTAAAGATCTGGTTCACCAAAGTGAGAAATAAACCAAATATACAAATAACTGGAACCTGGGAAACTTGGCAATCAGCACAGAAGAGAACTAAAAAGAATAGCCCACATGACGATAAAGGGAGATTCCAAGATGCCAGATGGGAAACACTCGTCTAGTTGAAAGTCCTGCTTAGAACATTTGGGTATAGGACCTGCGGTGAAATGACCTTGGACAATACTGGGGGTTTGGAGGAAGGCAGTATAGGTATGAGGGCATATAGAAAGCTTATTATTTATCTTCTACTTAATAACATGGGAAAAGTTAAGAAAGAGCACAGTATGTGTGCTGTTTAAACATGAGGAACAAACAGTGGAAAGAAAATGCTGAAGGAATTGCAAGTGTTTCCCTCTGAGGACACCTGTAAAGAGCCCACACCACAAAAGATGGCTCTTTTGTTGTTGAAAACACACAGACATATCTCTATCAATCAGTCATATCTTATAAAATTGTATATAATATATACTATAATATTTCATATATGAAAATTTTTAGACATTAATTGCTTTAGTTTTTCAAATAAGTGGGTAAGTAACTGATAATGGTCCCAAGAGTCAAGTGGCCAAAGTAATTCAATTCAAAAACCACTTATTAATCATGTGCTGTGTGCCAGGCACTATGGAGACAAAGATAAATAACATAACATTTCTGCCTTCAAGGACCTCACAATTGAGGCCAAATAAGACATGCACACAAGTACTGTGATGCAGAATGTGATAAGAAATATTGCAAATAATGCTCTGGGGAGTATGAGGGAAGGAATAATGACGTCAGAGTAGCCGGCTTTGAGAAGGAAGCAAGAAGAGTTGCATATGAATGGCATTGCCTAATGCTTTTTGTGAATTAATTTGTTTCTGGTTTGTGTTCCTTTTTTCCCCATTTGTGCAAAATGTAAATGATAAGAGACCTCTTTCTTAACTCTAAATATTCTTTGTGCTAGGGGATATTTTGATCTCTGCAGATAGCAAAGGGGAATAAGATGAATAAGAACTATAAAAGTGTTGCAGAAATAGGGTAGAAAAAGGTATGTGAAGAATAAGTATTACATGTGAGTGTAGAGTGAATGAAAGAGGTTTGGTCTATGGTCAGTGGAGAGAAGTGAATGTTCAGAGAAAATCCATCCATTCAACCAAAATAAATGAATAAGATCCTGAAAGTAAACTGGTTCAAAGAAGGATCTGGGCAAGAGTTGTGGCTGTGTTTGTATTCTCAGTGCTTAGCTGGTATCTGGCATGAAGCAAGCAGGTCAATTTAATAGAATGGAATCCGCCATCTGAATTTTGAAATAAATGCAAGGGGTCATTTTCTGAAGGATCATCTGCAATGATACTGCAGCTAGTAACAATGATTCTAGTGTGTCATATTATTTAGCAGGCACTTCATTGAAATAAACAGTGACTGAGCCTGGCTCCCTAAGATAGTAGGTATTACTAGTGAGTTCATTTTATAGATAAGTATAATTGAGACTTGGAGAAGTTAATCTTCCTTCTCTGTATTTTAAACCATGTAGATGCTTAGCTCACCCATTTATAAAACTGCATGGTATTTTTTAAGCATCATGATATTGTGATACTGCTTCATTTAATTCTGCAAAGAGCTCAATTGTTACATTTATTTAAAGTTGACTTCAAAAATCACATAAATATCCCAATCTTAGTTTATAATAATACATATATTTGAAAGAAATATACTATATTTTATCAACTCTGTGATGGCATAAGCAGTATGATGATCATTTCACAGACCAATAAGAAATTAAATATGTTGCTAATTAAATTGTGACATACCACCAAATGTAAGGCATAACTCTATTTCAGAGATGCCATAATGTAAGACAATATCTATATTATAATAAATGAAATATGCTGATTATTAGAAAGAATGTAGGCATTAAAGATGATTTAAATTTCCTTATGTTTCTAAATTTTCAGCAATGGACATATTATCAAAAAGTTAATTTTTTAAGTGCTATAAGTATTTAGAGCATCTCTATAAGAATACAAATATAGAAATTAGACATTAGTAACTTACACTATTATTATTTTTTAATTAAATTCTGTAAAAGCTTTATGACTGACATGTGTGAATGCTGAGGCAGGAACTTTGTTGCTACTTTGCAGCAGGAAGAAAATGAGGGACACAGCAGTGGTGGAGCAGGTTTGCAAGGCAAGACTCTGCTACTTGCACAGAAGTTCTTGTGCCATTTATTGAAATCACACAGAATAGTAAAAGCTGATCATGCAACAATGGCATGAGGAATAAGGTCCAGAGGGTAGGATAGCAATGGGGGACAAAGTTTTACGAGGGACAAGGAAGGGAACATCATGCCCATATGCCAAGAGACATTTGCGGCAGCAAAATATGATGTTATCATAGGCAGAGTTATTCCGAGACCGCCATGGAGAGTCACGTAATCAGGTCAACAGAGGCCTAGGCATCCTTGGGTCTGCCTCGTGATATGAGCTAAGCTCATAGATAGTCACAGAATGTTCTTCTGTGATTTGTAGATAGCAAATAGGTCAGAGATGCCCATGAGTGGCCAGCTCATAGGAGCCCACATGTGAGAATAAATTGTCTAGTACAATTTCTTGTCACACAGTTTAAATAAGAAAGGGGATTTCTTGTAAAACTTAAGTGAAGGAATATTTATTTTAATTTCTGCCTCTGCCCCCTGCTAGAAACCTAATAAACACAAGTGTTAGATTTGAGAATGTAAAATCTTACTTGTATGGAAACTTGGAAGTGGTTAAAATCCCCAAACATGTCTGTGATGTGTTTGTTCACCAGATATAGTGGGACATGGAGGGAAGATGTTGGAAGTCAATATTTATCTCTCTAAGCTTTCAGCAGAGTATAGATTCCTTCCAGGTGAATAAAGGTCCTAACAACTGGGTCTGTCAAATGATTTTTAACTTAGAACAATAGGAGTGAGGATGTTGATGATCATGGAGAAAAGTGAAGAACATGATTTTTAGGCATGTACTCCTGACCAAAGATAAACGCTAAACCACCGCATAGAAGGCATGTAATAGATGCTTCATTTCAAGTCACATACGTGGGTGAGCTGCTGCAGAAAAAGCTCCCCAGGATAGAAGTTAGCAGATTTGGTGAGAAAGAGTTCAGCAAAGACAAATCAGTTTGTTCAGGCCAAATGCCTGCCATTGCCACATTTGTCTCTAGGGAAAAATGGGCCAGTTTTGCTGCACATAATTCTCTCAAGCACCCTCCATTTTGTTGAAAACGGATTCATTTTGTCCTCTTTTATAGTTATATAATATGCCCTGGTGTATCCAGCCATTCATCAGTAGATATTAATTTATAGCAAATGAAGGTACATTTTAGAAAAACATAAACATCCTAATAAATTGAAGAAAGGTTTATCCAAATACTACTTATACCCTTAGAGAAAAAGAGAATCAAAGGTAAATTTTGAAAAAAATGTGTTTTTAATAACCTAAAAGTAATTAAAATATGAGCTACTAGGCCAATTCAGAGTCATTTTCAAAGCTTATGAAAGAGGTTAGGGTAAAAGTAATAGTATTGCATAAACATAAATAACATTAAAAGCAGCAACAAAAATAGAGTGGCTATTATTCAAAACATTTAAAATCTCAAAGGCATGAGGACATCACATGGAAAACATAAGTAGAGAGCTGATAGATATGAAAGGTAGAGAAGTCAAACAATCTTATAATTAATATATCTGAGGATGAAACATGTAGAAATTTAAATATTTTCAAAGATGAAATAGCAGACAACGTTCCACAAAGGAAGACAAGGGCTGTCAGGGTGTGGGGGTGGTTGATCAGCCCTGAAGACATAGAAACACAAAGAACAGATTATATTTATGTATAATCTGGTCTCAGAGCTTCCTAGGTGCCAGTACAGAATTTTGAGGCAAAAAAAAAAAAATGATAGAAGAACTCCATATTTACACAAGATGTTTGTTTTGTATAAATGCCACAGACTAATATTCTCAAGCAAGCAAGGAGTGATGAAATATTGCATCTATGAAAACTTGTTGGATACAAAATAAAAACTGAGAAACTTCCATGATGATAAAATTCAGTCCCCCAAGAAATGAATCGAATAAAGAATTTAACAACAGGAAGCTATATCCTATAAGAATTGTCAAGGAGTGTAAAATCAATTTAAATGTGAGCCTTAGTTTGAACAATAGGATTATGATGACAAACTATAAAAAATTTTATGAAATGTTAAATACAATGTGAATTAAGAAAGGACACATAAATATTTGACTGTATAAGGAGGGAGAGATGAAAGAAAACTTAGGTGAGAAAATGTTGTCATAGTTCATTGTTGTAGATATGACATAGCACACATGCTGCCTAATATTAAAAAATTAAGAAATGCAACTTTAATAAGCAATAAGTACAATCACTAAGAAAATTGCCATAAGGAAGAATAAAAACAAAAACAAAATAGGTGAAGCATTACATAACAGTAAGTAGAAAACTAATTTTAAAAATACACATGCCATTTAAGGAAATAGTTTTAAGACCCAAATGTATATCCCACACCATGCTCATCACCAAAGGCCTATTTATCACCCCCCACCATCCAGCTTTACACTTCTGGTATCGATGGATGCCGGCCTCAGTTTCCCTCAGCCAGTAAAAGGAAACAGAGTTTGAGGAAAAGGTTTAATTTGTTGACCAATGAACAGCACAGCAAGCTCATGTCTGAAACCACCACCCTACTCTTTGGCAGAGGGCAGGGATATTTATACAAAGGAAAAAAGGGGTGCCTCTGCAGCACTGGGGTTCGATCGCCTGCTGCTCCCCAGCCACCGAAGAAGGGTCCCACAAGGCGCGCAGACCTCTCCTGCTTCCCGCTGCTCCCCTCAGCAGTGTACTTCGTTAGTCTGCCTGCTCTGCTCTCCCCTCTGGCTCTGTTGAGTTCTCTCACCCTCCCGCGCTTCTGAATGCACCCAGTGCTTGTATAAATAATAAAATAAATAAATAATAAAAAAACTTAAAAAAAAAAAAAGGAAAAAAGGGGGAAATAGGCCAGGGTCTGCAGAGGGGAGGAGGAAGGGATCTACGTGCTTTTTTTCAACAATTGCTGTTTAACTCCCTTTTCCTTGGCGTGCAAGAAGACAAACCTGTCAAACAAGGGGGAAATTGAAAGAAATATGGGAAAGACAAATTTGTTAATGCTTATCTGAGAGACTGGTCATAAAGAAGGCAAACTTGTCAAATAAGGGGGAAATTTCAAAAGATGGGGGAAGACAAACTTGTTCATTCTTAGCTGAGAGACCAGTCATTTGTAACTGCGTCACTTCCCCCCTGTTCCACACAATCCCCCTTCCTCTGTAGTAACACTTAGTCTTGGGTTTGAGGGAAATTCAAAGAACAACCTTCTTTACCATCTGGACTTAGAACCACTTAAGAGGGAAGAAAATAATTGAAAGATAATCCTGTCATTTAAAATTTTAGCTTTGTTGCTGAAAGCTCGAATAGGCTTGGTGTGTGGCAATATTTAATTGCTGAGTTGCTAATATTTAATGCTACATTTCACACTGAATTTTCAGAGGGGGCTTTCAAAAGGAATTTGGTGCCTAAAAGGAAGGAACAATGGGAAGATTAAGATATGCATGCTTAATACCTGTTCATAGCCTCACCACAGATAAGTCACCCACTTGGATGTAGCAGGCATTAGGTGGCAGAGGAATTTTATTCTCAGATTGCTCTCATTATGTAAGAATGCAAGATACACAAGGGCAGGGAACATTCCTGCCTTGTTCTAAGTTGTGTCACAATTTCTAGCAAACTGGTACACACAGAACATTCAATACCCATTAATTGAATGAGTGAATAATTAGTATCTGCTAATGCCTGAGTTAGATTTGGCAGGTATAACAATGTAACCAAAAATAACATAAAAGGCATTTCTCCAGGAATTAATGAATCATATAAGGAAAATAATAATATTTAATAACATAAAACTATGACTATGCTATTTATCATAGCAATGGTTTCAGTTGTACAAATCAATATTGATAGATATGTTTTATTATGATATATTACAAATATGATTATATATTTAATATATTATTTACTATAATATTCTATTTACATTAAATTATTTTTATGGTTTACTAGAGTAGTATCTGCCTTAAATGAAAGTTCAGAAACAAGTGGAAAGTAAGTTTAAAGGGAAAACAATGGTAAATCCAAAAATAAAGAGGCGGTAACAAAATGGAGATAACCAACTTCATAGAAAAACCACAAATGTGATAGCATACAAAAATATTTGGCATATTGATGAAAAGTGAGGGGATTGAGGAAGAAAAAAACAGTGAGATTTAGCCTTAAAATGATTCCAAAATTAACGGCAGCTAACACACACCAAAAAAATATACAAAAGCACAAACTAAAGGAAAAAAATCTCAACCTGGAGACTCAAGGACTGTCTGGTTTCAGCCCCCAAATGCAATGTGAGTAATAGGAAATGTGAGCTGTCACGTGGTCACCAGGATTTTTTTGGAATCATAAAGGTATTTCAACCATCCTAGAGCTGATTCAGCTTATTCAATAACCTAATTAATATAAATGAGTATAGTTCCATTAAGGAGTTAGTTCCACTAATGAATGTAAGGCTATGACCTTAATTTGGGTCAGTTAAAGTATATCTATTGAAGAATACACATTGTACACTTAACCTCAGTGCCCCTTGTCATATGTGTTTTTGGTCATGAACTGAATGGAGTGGGGGTGCAGGGAGTGGAGGGTAATCAGGAAAGAATTTATTTTTAAGTCCAGGATTTATATAGTCCATTACTATTCTGGAAAAACCAACACCTGGGTTATGAAGATAAGTTGGTAGCATCATCCTCATTACAAAGGACAAGATATTATTACTTGCTAAAATCAGTGGGTCAATGAACACCAGTGTTTACCAATATGGAAGCAGGTAGATGGTAAAAGATTTTCATATATATATTTTTTTTTTTTAGCAAGAGAGGTTTGGGTATTATCCACAGGGCCTGGGAGTTATGGGAAGCATGATTGATATATTTGGAAACTGATGAGTTGGAAAGGGAGGCTCTTTCTAAAGTTTTGGTAAGTGGTTTGGATTTAAACATAAAGAATTTCAGATTTATCCTGGATGAATAATATACTTTGACAAGTTCTTACAAGGCTGCAGGAAAATACTAGATTTTAAATCTAATAGATTGTAGAAAATTTGTGTTTCAAATCAGTCATTCTAATTCATAAAGGACTCAGTTAATGATCTTTAAATGTGTTCAAAGGAAGTTACAGACCAATAGTATATATGTTGGATATTCAAGTACACATTTAAGTGTTTGTATAGTGGTGTGTGTGTGTGTGTGTGTACTTAAATCCAACTGAATATCAGTGACAAGATTAAAGAAAATACCTGTACTTTAAAGAACAGTACACCTATTTTCATTTATTCTTTATTAAAGAAATAGTGATGTTAATAATTCCTTGTTTAAATAAATATTTTTATGACCTCTGAGATTCTGTCCACCTCAGTGATTTTTATAGAGTTGCAAGCATTAAAAACTTGCCATGTACAAAGTCCTTGACATTTATGTTAAATTATTTTTTTCTTCACAATAGCTTTATGAAGTCTGAACTATTATTTTCTTGATTGGAAATAACAAAATTGAAAATAGGAGAGAATAAATAATGTGTCTCAGGTCTCATGACTAAGGATAGAACTAAAGTTTGTTCATTTCAAAACTCATCTATACTGCCACTTTTTACACATTTTATAAGAATTGGCAGTATGTAATATTGTATCAGTGGGTTTAGGTTGTTATTTTTCAAAATTCAAAAACAGTTGTGAAATTGAAAGCAAAATAAAAAACATTAACAGTTTTTGTAGGTGATAAGGCAGATGATTTTATTAAAACAAATAAGCAATTAGATTTGACAATAAATGGCTAAATGGAAATAAAAATGTGACTTTCCTACTTAATATCACTGAACTCTAATAGCTGACTTTCTCTTAGCCAAAATATGAACTCTGTATGATGAATTATGCATTACTTGAGTTAAATTTGATTGTGAAATCCTCTACAGAATTTATTTGAATCTTGTTTTTCCAGTTAGAGCTTTTACTTGCTTCAGGGAAAATTTGGTAGTGAGGAGAGGTTCATAGAAAAGAAGTAAATAAGAAAGATTTCTCCAATCCATCTCACTAGGGAATATTTGGGAATTTATGGAGAACTACCATAAAAAGGAAAAGCAGCAAGAATAACAATAGCTGACATTTCTTGAATGCTTACAACATGTTAGGTTCTGTTTGAAGATTTTATGTATGTTAACTTGCTTAATCCCCACAAAACAAAGACAAGAATAAACCTGATAAGAAACCCTGGAATTATGGCACTTCTTTTTCTCCTAGACATGGGCTCTGCTTAATAAAATATGAATTTAAAATATGGGAATACATCAGTGATACATATGACCTGTCAATCATTACCCTATAGAAGGAATAAAGTTAGGTTAAATGCCAAAGTTTTCTAACATACTTTAACTGTGATTAGATTTTATACAATATTGATTTAGATAGAAACTTTCAAAAATATTATTTTTAAATTAGAAAATAATCACCTTATGCTTCTCACATTTAATATGAACCCCAGAAAACCTAAAGATGCTTAACTGAAGCTTAGAGTGATAAGGTTAACTAGTAAGAGGATTTCTCTTTTATTTTTTTAGGTTAGGGTGACACAGTTTTCTCCTCCTGCAAGATTCATTTTCACTTCACTTGGTGCCACTTCCTCCCACCCCCTCCCCCAGGGTCATGGACCATGTCAGCACAAGCAGTGAAAAAGTATAACATATATTCTGCCTCTGGTTGCCTAGTCAAGGTTAGAATCATAGACTCATATGTGAGATGGAATGAAATGCCTATATACTAGGTGGTTGTCTACCTTTCCTCCGTTTACACACAGATGAGAAAAGACCGGGCAAGCCAAGAAAGTAGAGGGTGATAAACTTGTGTGACTTTTGAGTAACACTTTCCCTAATTAATTTTTTCCTGCATTGATGGAGTGGTCCACATGTTTTGGTAATCTTTAGGTTTGGCTATTGTCTCAGATGATGCAGATAAGTAGGTAAGATAGAAAGTATTTTGATATTCTGGATTCTTGGCTTTGTGTCAGTAATATTTGTAGTTTGATTGGTCTTCAACCTGTCTCTTATTAAATGTAGTTATTCTTTTAGAAAGAATGATTTGACTGTCATAGTGCAGTCTGAATATCAGAGTCTCTTTGCTGGCATCTAGCTTCACATATGTGCTAGCCCTTGTCCTTTTGCCCAATAATTCACAGTGTGCACAGAAATCAATATATTATAAATCATATCCTATAAGATATAATGGTTTAGTTTTAGTCATGTTGCTTATAATTTCTCTTTCATCATTTTCAAGACTGGCATTGGGTCATCCCACTTAGATGCCAGACAGGGAAGTGTGTCTGAGTGACAGTTTGTTGTCACAGGACAACCAAGGTGATTTGTTTTGATACATACTTAATTTATACCCACCATATGCTGATTACAATGCTAGGTCATGTGAGAAACCCAAAGCGATTTAGAATGTGGTCTCTGCATTTAAGGAGTTTCTGTGATGCTCTGAGTCATAGAGGTGCAGGCATGAGGAAATCAGAAGAGGAATCCTAGCAGCAAGATGAGGTTGATGGGAATTTAAAGTCCTGACCTGAGGTGGGGAAGGCAAAACAGATTCAAGTGAGTAGCAACTCCTGTTTATTGAGTTCTTACTTTGTGCCAGGCACACTATTCTAAGCACTTGACTTGTGTTAACACAATAATTATATATATCAACTTATATTAATACTAACATATTAATTATATAAAGTTAGCATCTTAACTAATATTAATCTTATTTGTAATAATCCAATGAGATAGACACTGCTATTATTTTCATTTTACCAATGAGGAAAGCATATGAAAATGTTTACTTTTGATTGATCCATAAATAATGTAATTATTTAACTGATCCATAGACACAAAAGTTTTAAAGGTGATCATCTTGTTTCATTAAATGCTAGTATAGATCACAAGCATATTGCCATTCATCTATAGAAGCTTTTACAGAAGCTTTAAAGAAAATTTTAAGAACTCAAGTCACCTAAGTACAGGAAATTTTGGGAAACCATGCACTTTAAAGAAGTGAATCCTTATCCTGTGTGTGAAGAATATTTTAAAGATATTTTAAAATAACTTGATATTTTGTCTTAATGAAATATAAATAATGAGGATATCTTTAATCAAGTATTTTTAAAATGTATTTTAAGAGAATCAAAATGATTTTGCTCACTCTTACCCTGCAGTCATGGAGATTACCTAGGCAGAGCATCACACTCTTACTTGTAGAGTTTATGGAAAGGTGAAATTTCTGGTGACCTATGGAAAAGAATGAGTGTATATGCTGGACTTGGAGGAAAACAATATATGCAACAAGTGGAATATAAGGCAGGAAGTTTCAGTGGCAATGTCAGTTTCATAGTTGCTACTCTCTAAGACAATGGTAAGATTTCCATCAAATGTACTCATTCATTCTCTTTCCTAATAGCTTTATTATGCTTATGATGATTAGGAGAGGCATGAGCTGACATTTTAGATAGCCAATCTTCCATCACCTCAGTTTAGAATCTGTCCAAGAAATTTGAAGGGAACCGCTATAAATGAACTCTATCCATGTCTTCCAAAAATCAGTCACCTTAATTCTACTTTAAACCCAATGGTATCAAAGACTGCTGATTGTTGAGATAATTATCCAAGACAAACAATTCCTGTCCAATTCATCTAGAATGTATCAACTTCTTGAACAAGATTGCCTTGTTTGTATTCCAAAACCATGAGAGTGAAGTTTCAAGGATATTAGGAAGAGACTCAGTTTTCCCAAGGTAATTTTTTTCCTCCAAATCTATCAGAATTCTCTCTATAAAGGTATGCCACACCACTTTTTGAGAGAGATAAACATATATAAATCACCGGTAATGGTCCCAACAAGATATGTACCACACATTACTTGTGATTATATCAAAATATTCAATCCATATAATTCAGGTATGCTTTAATGACAATGCAACACTTGGGCTAAAATCCAAG
Source organism: Talpa europaea (assembly GCF_964194135.1). Taxonomy (NCBI): domain Eukaryota; kingdom Metazoa; phylum Chordata; class Mammalia; order Eulipotyphla; family Talpidae; genus Talpa; species Talpa europaea. Next base: position 108,152,381 of record NC_140075.1, read on the forward strand.
GTAGGCATTGCTTAATAGTTACTAATAAATATTTCCCAATGCCTTTGGTCTTTTACTGTTAAAATGATTATCTTAATCTCATAGAGGCATGGCAACACAACATGCCTTCTCTCATCAGGAAACTCCAGATGGGGTAATAACTCCAGGGAGGGTTGGATTTGACTTATAACTTTTTGTGACCACACTGCCAAGTCCTGACACCATCATCAGATTTAGTCACCAGAATATTTCTAAATAGGCTGATTCTACTTTTATGCTCTCCTTTAACCAAAAAAAAAAAAATGCAATTGATATCATTCCTAGTGCCATGAGGAGGTAAGTCTTGGAAACTAGGTCTACCTGGGGCTATGGAATTGAACAATTGAACTGAACTGGACAATCAGCTGAAACAACTTGTCAACCCATTAAATTATGAGTAAATAAATACATTAAACCATCTTTTTAATTAATGGATATGTTTCAAAATGGGTTGAGAAAGAGTTTCGCACTGTGAGGCAAGAAGTATAGGAGGAACCACATTGGATGCAACACAGAAGAGCCTGGTTCTGACAAGTCATGTACAATGGGCAAGTCACATCACTGTTCTGAAGCCCAGTTTCCTTATCTATTAAACATTGATGTTATTATTGGATAAATTTTTTGATTTGGGAAATTCATTGGACAAACTTACTGGGATGGTTCAAAGTTACTTATTTGAATCTGGTTTAACTTTTTATTTTTTAGTGGACAGAATAAGTCCTTTAATTTGAACAAATGCTAAGTTACCTCCAGTAAATTGAGTAATGTTTATAAGGAACTAATTAAATCATCTGCAAAGTCATGTTGAAACAATCTTTGTTTTCCTCTGGTGGTCAGGAGGACTCAGCATTTCTTCCCTTGGGTTTCTTCTACTCTACACCCCTGCCCATAGAAACCATAAATAATAGCTATTTGAATGAAAGAAACAGACTTTATCATTCTAGATCCCACTGTCTGACATGACAAATAAATTTTAGTTGAATAGTTATCTTTTATTTAAATTTGAAATCAAAGGGAAAGTATCTTTGATAGTCTTTGAATTATCTATCAGTTCAATTCTAAATCAAATCTCTTTGTATCCTACTAAAGGACCTGTCTACTTAATTCATACCATTTTTTTTTTCCATTGAGATAATGTTTTTCTTACAACTGTTGATGGAGAATCCTATTGTCTCTCCAGGGCTGATTGGTATTTCCACACTAGGATAGTTATCAGAATTCAGTACAAGTTCAAAAATCACTCCTCTGTCTAGGGAAGAGAATCTCCAAGGTTAATCTCAGTTAGTGTTGTTGAAAAGTAATGTTCTTTTAGTGTAGGTCCTAAATGGGACACTGCTAAAGACTTTTATTTCTCTTTGCAGGAGCTCATAAGATTGTTATGGTTTTTAATGGGAATATTTATGTAAATCTTCCAGTACTATCACTGTCACAGGAGGGGTGTTAAATTGTTAAATAAAAGCTCTCTCTTTCTGTCTGTCTCTCTCTCTGTTTCAACACCAAGAAGTATATATAAAAACTAAATTTTATTTAAAAATATGTTCTTTGTCAGAAGATATCATACCTGAGTTTTAGCTTATTGTGTCTCTTATATATTGGGGAAGCAACTCCAGTTTCCTAAAGGGATAAATCTAAATTTAAATTTCTGCTGTTAGTTTCTTTGACCCCTTTTGATCAACATTGAGAATATTGAGTATAAAATTTTAACCAGATTCCAACCCAAAAGTTTTTTTGGATTGTATTCTTCTTCCTTCTTCAACCTGACTGTTGAAATTCAAAAGGCTATTTATCACTTCCTAGTGTCATAGCCAGTCCACAATATTAGCCAGCTGTGAGACAGCTGACACATTCCACACAGAAATGACTGAAAATCAGCTAATAGTGAAGGATCCCCAAATAGGAGGGCTTTCAGCTACATGTAGAGTGTCTCAAGAACAGAATACTAATTTTTTGGGCTTGTGTTATTATCCAGAATTGGCCTACATGCACAATCCAGCTTGAGAATGAAACAGAGATTGAATTCAATTTATGCCTTTTAAGTGACTGACTAAAATTTTTTTATTAGTTTTCCTTTCCCAATATGACTAGTTCTATTTCCTCTTCAAATTATTGTGTCTAAATAGACAGGACCTTGGAATGAGATCACCAAGTCAACATTCCATTATGAATCTTTTTTGACTGCAAGGAATAGAAGAACGAGAAGGGTAGGGCAGGGAGGAAGAAAGTAGAAAATTAAGTGTGAAAACAGACAAGAGCATGCACTGGTGCCCAATGTCAGGATACTTTTCTACCTGCAGCCGCCCAGGTGGAAGCATTCTCTTTATTTGATTTGGGGGATATTTGGTAAGGTCTACTGATCTTTTCCAGAATGGCTTGTCATCTGTCAATTCCTGTGGTTGTTCTGTCACTGGTCTTTTTAAAAGAGATTTCCAGAGACAAGCACTATAAAGCAAATTTTACAGTTTTCTTTAGAGGGTTATCTATACTCAATTTTTCTTGCACTGCTATTAATTTACAGAGGATGGATGGAAATTTTCCTTCTTTCCCCTTTTCTTTGTTTTTCTTTTGAATCAGTCCTCAACTTAGACTTAATGTTACTATCCTATGGGAATGGAAAATTTACTCAAGGTAGAACAAAAAAGGGTTCATTTCAGGCCTGCAGTTAAAAGAAACTGCTTCTTATTTCTTTTCTTTTATGTACTAGTTTTATCTGTGTTTTAACAAACACACAACTACTTAGAGATCTATCCTGATGAGAGTGGCTCCATATTCCAATTAGCTGACAGAGTAGTGTGTAATAATCATTCAATTAAATAGACCTTTGTTTCACTTAATTAGAATACAGAAGAACTTTTAAAAGTCATTTTAGCCAATAGGAATGATTAGAGAAGTGTATTATAACCAATGGACATATGCACTGAACAGTATCATAAACTTTTTAAATTAATGATTCAACCCAAATCTCAGATTCAAAGTGCCAGTTGTTGAAAGAGAATTGAAAGCAAAGTGTTTTATATACATTTGTGTCACACAAAACAACCCTCTGCTGTACTTTCATACTTTCTGCAAGCAGATTCTCTCCAAATTAAATAGGTGATGCCCAAAATGTGTTCCATGGAGTCTACAATCATGTCTTCTTTGTTTCAAAAATTTCATTAGTTAGTCAAAAAAAATTATGTGATATTTCTCCTTAAATGATTCTCTCCAACAGCCAGTTTTTAACTATTTTGGAAAAAAAAAAACACATCTAAAATCTAATCAAAGCTTGAGTTAACCCTGTGGGGTTAAGGTTATGTTCCAGAAACAGTTTCCTATTCCCAGGGGGGCTCTAGTGTTACATCAGAGGAGACTTACGAAGTATCTGGATTAGGGCATTTTCCAAAGGGCTGCTTAAAGGCACCTCCTCACTGACCAGGAGTGCTGGGACAGCCTTGATAATAAATAGTGTAATTACCAGTTATTTTAACTTAAATGTTACATTTATGAGGGAGAGGATGTGGGAACTACACAAACCACTCTTCCCTTCACATTTTTTTTTCCTGTGCATACATTAGAACAGAGAAAATCTCCCTCAAAAAAATTGATTTTTTTTTTTTGGTACAAGATTAATTTTATATTGAAATTATATGTCAATATAAATTTATATATATCCAAAAGGATGTTTATCATAAATAATTCAAAGAAGTTGCAGAAGGAAGCAATAAGATAATATTCACATAACAGGCTAGAAATACATGTTTTTTAGGAATATACACATATGTAGTAAAAGTATAAACATGCCTATGCAAATGATGAAGTAATTCCACAAAGAATATGATTAACAACTTAAAAGACATGACATTTATCTGTCATGTTTTGTTTCTTTTGCTGTGTGATAAATTAATAGATTCTGTTATACATTTATATTTTTTATACATCTGAAACATCTCAATATTAAAAAAGAATGTTCCAGGTGTGCAGTTAGGAATTTTGGAATCACATAAGCCTAAGTTTAAATCTTAGTTCTCTTAGGTAAAATAGGCATTTGTAGAAAAAATTACTCAACTAGAGAACAATTTGTTCATTCTTGAACTGGGAATACAATGGTAACTGCCTTAGAAGGACTGTTTTCTGGACAAAATGAATCGATGCATTTACAGTATCTAGCATATCACTTGACATGCTGCACTCAAGACATGCTCTGTAGATGCTTGTGTATTGTGTATAGTAGAGGTAAGCCTTTTTAAAATTTATTAGCTATATGATCAAGGCTAAATTTAAACTTTCCAAGAGACTTATTCTTCATCTTGCAAAATGGAAAGAATTACATTACATATCCTGTCATTATCTTAGGGTCTCTAGGGATGTTAAATGCAAGAGTGTGTAAAAAACACTTTGAAATATTTATCCAAATGGAAGCAACTTTTAAAAAGTTAAAGAATTATATTTTGTCTTAATTATCACTAATTCAGTCATGTAACTTCCTTTGTTGAGAATCAACTGCTGTCTTTGACACTTTTCTAAATTCTGTGAATACAATAATGACTTAAACACATGTATCATTCATATTTATATATGTATGTATGTAAGTATTATATGTGCATGTGTATGTATATATATATGATGTTTATGTGTGCACATCTATAATTTCTATTCTCAAACCTTCTTTGTATGTACAGACTAGTGAAATAGACCATTAGTAACCTTGTTTCACAGACAGCTCAAGTTACTATAAGAAAATACCATAGACTGAGTGGAAAAAAACAGCAGACATTTATTTTTCTCAGTTCTAGAGGCTGGGAATTCCAAGATTACCAGCAGATTTGGTGACTGGCGAGTGCCCTCTTCCTGCTTGCAAATGGATAATTTCCCATGACTTTCCATGGTAGAGAGGGAGTGCCCACACTCTGATGCCTTCTTCTTTTTATAAGGACCCTAAATCCTATCATGGTGGCCCATTCTCTCATGACCTTATATAAATCTAGTTACCTCTCCAAGGTTCTGCCTCCAAACACCATCACATTGACTGTTGGGGCTTCAACATATGAATTTGGGGGAGACACAAGCATTCAGTGCATGAAAACAAGGAAAATGGCGAGAGGAAAATGGCGATGAGGTTTTGCATTGGGAGGGTTAAGGTGAATAATGAATACCTCAAGAAGTCTCCAGGCTTCTAGAGAGACAGAAAGAGAGAGGAAGTGGTTGTCCTGGTGATATACTGGAAAAGTGGGAGAAGCCAGACAATGAAAGACTTTGTAGACCATGTAATGGATTTGGGTTAAAGAATTACTGGAGGATTGGCCTCCCCTGGTGGCGCAGGTGGTTGAGCATAGCACTGTGAATCTGTCTGCAGCCTCTGCAGCATGGGTTCGATCCCGGCTGGCCAGGGAGATTCCCACATGGCATGGTAGACCTCTCCTGCTTCGTCCACTGGTCCCCTCAGCAATGTATTTCAGTCAGTCTGCCTGTTCTGTTCCCCACTCTATCTCTGGTGAATCCTCTCACCCTCCCACACATCTAGCCTGTACCCCTGTTCTTGTATGCATGAATAAATAAGTCTTAAAAAAAAAGAATTACTGGGGGATTGTAAACCCAAACTTAAGTAACTAAATCTGTTTTACAAGATCATTCTAATGACTGTAATAATCGATTAAAAAGGAGAAAGAAAGGCAGTAGGTACATCAGTTTGAAAGGGTTTTCATTGTTGTAGGGAGAGATTCTAGTGGTTTGGAGTAAGACAGAGGTTGGGTGACAGAAAGATATGCATATTGAGGACTGAAGAATCAGTATGTACTTATTTTGGTTGGATGGAAGTGAGACAGGAAGAAAAGTTGCCTGCTTCATTGAGTGATATTAATTCCAGCCTTTAAACAAAAGGTCAAACAAAATCTTTGCTCTTTTTAAATGTAACATCTTATAGAAAGATAAACTAATCCATTCATTTAAAATATATTTATCAGACTCCTACTAATGACAAAGTACTGGTTATATAATGCCAGAGAGTAGATAAATGTAATGTGCTCTCATAGTGCTTGCAAACTGATTAGTGAGCATATAATCATAAAACAAGTTAATTAAATAATTACAAATTATAATAAGCCTGTATCATTTTCAGGTGGCTGCCACAACCAGTTACCACAAACTTGGTAACTTAAACAACAGAAATGTATTCTGTTGCACTTCTAAAGGCCAATCAGTTTTATCAGTCTGAAATGCAGGTGTCTGTAGGGCTGTTCTCTCTTTGGAAGCACTGGAAGAGAAACCATTCCTTACCTCTTTGGACTTCCAGTGACTGCTGGTATTCCTTGGTTTGTGGCTGCATCACTTTCATTTCTTTATACATGGCTACATGGATAAAGGCCACCTGTTCTTCTGTGCAAAATGTCCCTCAGCATCCATCTTTTAAGGATACTTGTGATGGCATTCAGGTCTTAACTGGAAAACTCAGAATATCCCCCCTATCTCAAGATGTTTAACTAAATGATACTTATGAAGTCCCTTTTTGCCTGCCACATAAAGCAAGATTTGTCTTACAGTGATTAAGAACATGAATATCTTTTGGGAAGCTATTTTTCAGGCCACTACATGCTCAATGAAGGAAATCAACATGGAATGGAAAATAATGGTGAGGATTGACGTGATGGCCAGAAGGTAATGATGGAGAAGATTGAAATGAGCTAAACCAAAGAGAGAGAGTGACATCTGGTCATTTTGAGTCTTGCCAATGTCTAGATTTTGTTCTAAATGCATTGGGAATTTATCCTAGGAATTGAATTAGCAAGGCAATGTGATTTGATTTACATATTTCCAAAAATTGTTTTAGTTGCTAGAAAGAGAATTGGTAGGAGATGAATGACAAAGGAATCAGGGCAACATGCCAAGAAGCTACTGTGGTCATGAGACCAGGAGAAGGCTATAGTTGAAACAGGGTGGTGGTCATATGTACATAGCAGCATGGACAGAACTTTGATTCATCTTAGATCCAAAATAATCAGGTCTTAGATGAATTGGATGTAGAGGATGAGGGGGACAAAGAGGAATAAGGAATGACACTTAGATTTCTAGCTCTAGCAATTAAAGAACTGATGATGCTGTTTACTGGTACATGTGAGGGAGATCTAAACAGGAAATAACATTTCTGCCTTGGGAATGTTAATTTTCAGATGACCCAAGAGGCTGTGGAGCTGTCAAACACACACTTGGGCAAAGATATCTGGAGCTTGGAGAAGAGAGATGAGCCAAAAATACAAATGAGAGAGTGTTTAGCACAGAGATAATAATTAAAGCAATGAAAATGTATGAAGTGACTTAGAATGAGTTGTATGAAGGAAAACGAAGATAGTCCAAGTCAAAACCCTGAGGAATACCAACACTGAGTTTACATAATGGAGGAAAAGCAGGGAAAGAAAATTAGAAGGCATGACCAGTACAGCAGAAAATGAATACCCAGAAGAGGATGTTGTCACAGAAGTCAAGAAAAAGAGACAACAAAAAGTGTTCTTTGCATTTGGCAATGTTGAGGACTGTTGATTTTGACAAGAGTGGCTTCAGTGGGATTATGGGACTCCATCCAGACTGGGCAGATGAGCTAATGGGAAAGCAAAAGAGTGAATGTAAGTTAGGAAATAGAGCACACAGGCAAATTTTTTTGGACATTTTTTTTTGTGGTGGGGAACAGGGAATAGAGATATATCCACACAGAGATTTTAATTTTAATGTGAAATGCTATCAGAGTATATGTGTGTATTTTCTGAATAGGGATAATGCAATGGGGTAGGGGGAAGGGAATTGGTGATACCGTGAAGAAGCACAGTCAGCGTACTTGAGAAAAGGCCTACTGTAATTTTCAGCAGCCCCATTGGCTTGACTCCTCTCTGATTTTAATTTTAATTCCAACCCTCTCCTGGGGAGGAGAGAGAGCTCTGTTAACATCAAGCAAATTGTTCAAATCTATAACCAACCTGTTGGCCTTAACTTTTACTTAGGACTTTTGTTCTTTCCTCCTGAAAAGTCCTGGAGTTTCTTTTATTAACAAGAGGAATTTTCTTACATATCAGCTTTGGCTTCATTCTCATGCATTATATGTCTTCTTAGCAATGATTCTGCCACATCATTTCTTTTTTTTTTGAGATTCCAGCATGAGGTGGGGTAGATAGGGGGTACTAGTCATCAGGTGTTAAATGCTTTGGAATGGGAATGGTAGAAGACACGCCATCCCTCTGATTGTCCTCTCTCTCTCTTTCAAACATTGTCCCTAACATAATATTCCATGCTTTACCCTATCTAGAATTGCAGCATTTCCCCCAGACAAGTGTATAGGCAAGGGTTCATGAGAGAAATTACTTCAGAGTGTTGAAAAATCCAGCCTCTAATCTCCAGCCTGCAGCTTTAACATATTCACTCTTCTGCCTCAAGACAGAAATGTCTGGATTTGAATACTGGCCCTGTCACTGCTGCTCTGATATCCAATCACTAGCTTCCTTGTCTTTGTAAAGACGAGATAAAAACTCTATGGGAGATAGCTGTTATTATTAGAAGATGTTGAGGAAGGACTGGATGTGGTAACTATACTCTGAAGAAGTGGAATTCATACTTTCAGTCAGTGTACTACTGTTCAAAGTAGTTAATTTACTAGCTTAAAAGTGACCTCTTTTTCCTCTACCCACTTTATCCCAAATTTTGAATTTGAACAGCCTTGTGATTTGCAGTCACTAATGTCTATGCTACTAGTGTCTACCTTGAGAATGCCTGTGTAGCAGGGAATCTGGTGATCACCTCCCCATGAGAAGGAGAGTATATACTCTAAGGGTCAAGAAAGGTGAAGGTCAAGGTAATATTTTACCAAAATGATTAGAGAAAAAAGCTCAAAAGTCCATGCCACGTTCCCAAAAATCTCACCTGAAAAAAGAAAAATGTGACTTAGTTCTGAAAGTTAAAACATGTAGTGGGTCAAAAGTCCATTGTTGCAGCCAGAGGGCAAAAATCAAGCTTGATAATGATGTTCATGAAACTGTGACAAGGCAGTGTCCCAAAGAACCCTGAGTATGAGTTGCAGTTAAAAGCCTGCTGTCCCATGGGGACAAATTCTGACCTGTGTGCACACTAAGGCAGTTTGGAAACACTTCTAATCTTGGGTGAGCTTAGCAACTCAGTCATCCTTAGTGATAAAAAAACAATAACCCCAAGGAGAGTTCCAATGCCAACTTTAGCTGCCTTCCTCCCTACCTGGCCACAAGAGATTCATCATTTGTATTTTGGATATTTGTATTTCAATGTATAGTGTTAGCTTAAGAAAACTAGTCTATGATACAGCTTCCCACAGTGGTAGAATCCCTGATCTCAACTCTCTGCACTGAGACTGGCCTTTCTCCCAAGATAAGTTCTGTTTAGTTGTTGTCTTTACTGCTGGGGTCACGAGAGAGGGTGAGTGACATTTAAAACCATTATAATGATGGAGGACACCACAGCCAGGAACGTTGCTCCTAAATGCTCTATTTTAAGGGTTTCCTGTGGTTGTTGTTGGCCTCTTTTATTCCCAGCGAGAAAACCCTTCAGACACTCATCAGTGCATGTTTCAAATGATTTCATGTAGAGAGTGACCTGTCAAAAGCCAGTGGAGTAAACACAAGTGAGATGGAGCAGATGATGGAAACTGCCAGAGAGCAGAGGCTGACCAAATTCTGACAAGAAAAAGCTAGAAGGCCAGGAGTCCAAGCTGCCATGGTGACTTGGCAGCTAGACTTCAGGCCATGAGGCAGGACATTGGAGTTTGGGGCAAACTGTATTTCACAGGCACTCTAGGTCAATGGAATGATACCAAAATGTGAGATGAAAAGGACAACAGTTCAATTGCTCCATCTACCAAGGGCCAGTGAAGTTCTACTGTATAACCTCAGGTTTTCTTTCCAGAGTTAATCCAGTCAGTTTCTGTAGTGTAGTGGTTACCACATTCGCCTCACTCAGGGTTACTCCAGGTCAGAGAGCTAAAAGGCCCAGAAGAGTTTCAGTAACTCTCAGAGGGGAGAGTCACAATCCACCAAATTGAAAGCACTGTTCAACACTCAGGAGTCAGGGCCCAGGGTTTTACCTCTTGGCTTCTCTGTCCTTAAATCACAACCAGTGAATTGCCCTCCGCGTCTGTCTCATAATCTCTAATCACAGCTACCTGATTGCCCTTCCTCCTGAGTGTTTGCACCTCTCAAATATTTACCTTTTCTTTATATTCAGGCACTCTAATCCTGGGTCCAGCTATTAATGAATGAACAAATGTTTCCTGAAGTGTTGAACACTCTGTGTTAGATATTAGGCAGAGAACGCAGTTGTTAAGGGCATAGCTTCCCCCCAAAAGGGTCTTTTCGATGCACTCTGATTGGTATAGGCCACAGCTGTCACCAATTATTACAAAATACTGTAGTTGAGAATAAATACCAAGGGGATTAGGTGCTTACAGTTATAGGACTTAGATTACTGACTTGATTAGGCAGAGTCAATCAATGCCTGTTCATTGAGGTGCAAATAGGACTTTCTTTTAACTCTTGGATTGAGTATTTCAAATGAATGTGCAAAACAGAATAACTAATTTTTCATCCTTATAATATCATATGAACTGGAAGAGGAATATCTTCTATTAAGTGGTTATTGAATATAAATGCTAACAACTACCTATATTCCTAGGGAATTGTGGGATAGTGAACCAGAAGGACTGAATCAATTCAACTCTAGAGTTATTTGGTGTACAAACAATGTTTTGCCTTAAAACTATTCTCAAAACTTCCTTATTTGTTAGGATTTTTTTTTTTTTTGTGGGACCCTCGCCGGTGGCCGGGGATCGAACTGGCGCTACAGAGGCTGCGGGCAGCCTCGCAACCCAGCACTTAACCGCTGTGCCACCAGGGGAGGCCCTATTTGTTAGGATTTAAGTCCTTTGTTTTCTGGAGTGGTATGTTGCCCATCTTTATGTGTCCTACCACATCTAGTCCATTCCTTATCATCATTCCTTATAACTTTTTCTCTACAAAAGTTTGAGAAAATGTCTCTGAACCTTTGGGCACACTGCTCACCTTCCTGAAAACTCTCCTACCACTCCTTATTTGTTCTTGGCATCTTGGCTAAGATAATTCATTATCATCTTTCTGTTTTAGACATCACCCTCTTTGGAAACCTCTAGAAACTTGATCCTCCATCCGGGTATTCTGTCTAGGCATTCCTCTCACCTTCCTGTTGACATTTACATCACTGAATGTCTGTCTTCCCCCACTGCCTCATAAACTTCACAGCAGGAATAGAGTCTTGAGTTCACATGCCTTGTACCATGCCCAGCCTGAAGTGGAAACTCAACACAATGCTTGGACCACAGTGGAACATAAATATTCCCTGTTTTAATGAATGAAAAACATGAAAGAGTGAATTAAAAAGGTGGGTGGCATGGCGGCATGGCAGCAACTATCTTAGCTATGCTTAGGGCTGCTTTCCTAAGACCCAATTGACCCCTGTCTTTTGGCATGGGGTTCTTCTCATCTACATCTACCTGGGAGGTCTCATTTGAGTGATTTTCAAGGAAGAGGTGCAATCATCAGGGATTTTATGGGACCATCCTCTCCCACTGTTCTGCCTGTTACTTCATAGAAGTGGAAGACTGGTCAGGTTACAACTCACCACAGTCTCCCCGCTGTGACTCTCTTTCATTTCAAGCCAATTGACAAATGCATATTGACTTTTCTCAGTGCCTGTTCACTGCAGCACTTGGCTTTAAAAAAAAAAAAATCCTTACAACAATGCTCTGATTGGATTTCTACAGTTTTCCCAACCTATCTGTTTGGAAACTACATTATATAATGTGCAGGAGGTCAGGCCAGGCTAGTGACACATATAATTTTTAAAGTAGAAGCCTCTGGGTTTGCAGGCCGTGGCAGGCTGCTCTTCCCCCAGCTGCCTCGGAGGTCTCCGTTCATTTTCTACCATCAGTAGAGAATGAATGGGATAAAATAACTCCTAATTTTGGGTTCCTATTGCTATCTTGGAAAATAAATACCAGCTCTTTATAGCTCCTCATTTTTTAGCCAAGTCAGCTTGCTGAGTGTCTGAAAAACTTTTGGAGCTAGCTGCAGCATTGTCAATGGTCATGAACAAGAGAAGGTGGGATTATTTACAATGTCACCCTGCATTTTCTTTTACCTTCTGTCCACTTCCACCGTCCTGCCCATCTCCCAAAAGGCATGGCCACCTCTCAAGAGTTTTCAGAACAGTAGATTCTTTTTCTTGGATTATATTGAACTTGATTTTCCCTTGTGCTGGCTTCATACCACATTGGACTAGGCACTTGGCTTCTCAGACCCTCCTCCATCATCTCTCTCTCCAAGATTTCTGAAATTCCTTCAAGCAATGACAAAGTCTTCCTTTGACAATTAGTAATAAGTTTTGAACCATAAATACCCAGGGACATAAAAGCCAATTGACTGAGTAGGATATGTGTCAAATTCATCCCAGAGACTAGGGTTTCATAGTGAATAAGGACTCTGCAAGAAGGTACTGGGTATTCTCTGCAGCAGGAAGAAAAGAATAAAACCAGGGTCTGGAGGTACTAAGAGTAGTTGTCAACCTCAAGGTTTACTGCCAGATAACTTTCTCAAAATACTGTTTCTTCTTCTATCTCCTTTGTCTTCAAGACATCACTGTGAATAAAGAGGTCATGGAAATCATTATTTTCCTTTCACAGGATGCATGGACACAGGGAACAGCACAAAAGAGGCCAGTCAGCTAGGCACAGGCAATGGGGACCAGTCTCCCCACTTTGGGAAGCAATTATATAACATGGAAGCAAAAGGCAGAACTCAATCATGGTTTTGATTTAATTCTTTTTGACCCATAGTGGGTGTTCTTTATCTGCAGGAGGTATTCTTCAGCTGTCTGAAAAGGGTTTCTCCAGGGCAATGGCCTTCTATTCATCTTGAGTTCCCAGAATCTAATACGGTGTCGTGTTAATCACGTGCTTAGTAAATATTTGCTAATTTTATGTTACAGTGTGTTCTCTTTGAAATTCATTTTGTTTGAATAAGGCCTCTAAAATTTTCATAATGGATTTTTAAATGTAAGAGTGTTTTTTGAAATGTTTGTGAATTATTTTACCTTTTTATTTAGAGTAAGGCTCTTATTTTGAGTTCTCTTTTCTTCTAGAAAATCAATTCAATAATATATGGACTCAACCTGTGTACCTCCACAGATAATTGCCACAGTTCAGCTATTATCATTATTTTCATTCTTATGATAACAAAGTGTTTTGCTTCACCAAATTTAATATGACCTTACATTGCTGTTCATTGAAGATTATCCCATTAATGCCCATAGTCCCTTAATAATTACTAATGCATTCCTCTGTCACTTTCAGAAGTGTCCCAGTTTGAACAACAGTTGAGAGTTTTTGCTAAACTACTCCATGGCATTGATGCCTCAGTATCCAAATTTCTTGGCCAAATGGTCTCAGGGACCTAAACTGATACTGCACCTCCCACGCCCGGGTGCAAGTACATGCCTTAGATAGCAGGTGCAAAGTCACAGGTACATGTGACTTCCCTGTATGACATACTCAACAGCCCTAAACTGATACTGGCCCCCTGGTGCAAGTGCATTCCCTGGATAGCAGATGCAAAGTCATAGATACATGTGACTTCCCTGTATGACATCCTTAGCAGTCCTTGTAATAAATGCAACCTCCCTTGCCATGCCCTTTAGATAAGACCTCCACAGAGCTTACCAAAACCCTGCTGTTTTCATTTGAACTGACCAATCTGATTTTAGCTTGGCAATCCCAAAACATTCCTCCCACAAACCAACCTTATCAACACATGTGCCCCAGGTGCTGTTTCTCTCTCACTCTCTAGACTCTGCCTTGACCTCCCAAGTGTGGCCCCTCCAGGCATCCTCTGTACTTCCTTCTGGAACTGTGAGTGATAAACTTCTCAGTTTCAATTTCTCTTGTGATCTATAGTTGAACTATGACTTGCCAACTGGCATCCTGCGGTTCATGTAACAAATGTTAATTTGGCAAAGTCATAACAATAAATTATACAATCACTGTAAGCCTCATGGAATCAGGATACCTAGATAGCAGTCCTAGTCTGGCCACCTGTGACCTCAAACCAGCTATTTACCAACTTTGATTTTAGGATGGCGAATTTCACCATCTTAACAAAAGTGGCCTCCCTTTTCTTTACCCAAACATTTAGAACTTTAATCCCATTTAGTCTTCCTTCCCTTAGTTATCATTGCTATTATGTTGTCATTTTGTCTTCTTTATAGCACTAATCAGTGCATGAAATCTTATTTTTTTTGTATGTTTAAGATTTTTCCCCTCACTCTGTATAGGAGGTATAAAGAGTGATAAAAATGTACTGGTTGACTAAAATCAAAGATTTTTTTTAATCTTTAGAAGGTAAATACTAAGAGGAGAAAGTTATTCGATTTTGTTAGCACACCCTTGTTCTTCTTCATGTGGTCCAACTATTAGACCATTAAGTGTGTGACATTCAGTAAGGTTGAGTTACAGAAGAGAGTTTGCCCGGTACAAAGAATAAAAATATCTATATTCTAGTTCTATGTTTATCTTCTAGTTCTATATCACTCGATCTTCTTTAAGACATGTCAGTCTTCTCTTTTGCCACGTGGAGATGGGTCTATTTTCCCCCTGAGGTTTCCCCCAATGGGGAATTCTGTATATCAAGCAGACTAATTTTCTCTGAAGGATGTCTTTGAAATATTGGGTAATAGCATCTAATAAGATTCAGCTCACATTCCCATCTGAGCTTTTTTTTTTTTTTTTTTTGTGGGACCCTCACTGGCGGCCAGGGAACAAACCGGCGCTGCAGAGGCTACGGGCAGCCTCACAGCCCAGCGCTCAACTGCTGCGCCACCAGGGGAGGCCCCTCATCTGAGCTCTTAATGAGAGCTCTGCCATCATCACCAGTAAATGACAGGAGAGATAATTTATTGTTAAGAGTAGTTGAGGGTAAAGGACAGATAATAAACTTATAAATCAAAGTCATTTAGAAGTATTTCTCCTTAGAAAAGTAGGTTTTGTAGTCTTACCAAAAGAGATGGTTAATTTTAGGTGTCAACTTGACTGGGTTAAAAATACTCAGATAACTGGTAAAACATTACTTCTGGGTGTGTCTGTGGGTGTTTCTGGGTGTGTCTGAGTGTGTTTTTGCCTGGGTGTGTATCTGGAAGATTAATATTTGAATTAGTAGGCTGAGTAAGCAGATCACCCTTACCAATGCAGGTGGACATTACTCAATCCATTGGAGGGCTAAATAAAACCAAAGTGGGGAGAAAAAAACAATTACAGGGCAAATTTTTCTCTCTGTTTCAGTAGAGACATCCGTATTCTCCTGCCCTTAAAGATTGGTGCTCCCGATTCCTGATCCTTTAGTCTTGATACTGGGGCTTGCCACCACTGGCTCCCCTTGTTCTCACACCACCAGGTTTGGACTGGAACTACCCCACTAGCTTTCGTGGGCATCCAGTTTGCAAATGGCAGTCCATGAGACTTCTCAGACTCTATAACTGTGTGAGTCAATCCCTCATAATAAGTATCTTCCTAAATATCTATATATAGTTCTGTTTCTCTGGAGAACTCTAATCAGTATAACCAACATTGGACTGAGAAAAAATACAAGATATTTGCTTTGATAAGTATAGAATGCTGAGTCACTGTGGTGGAAATTACTACGGTTAAGGTTAAACTTTATACTTCCTCATGAAGGAGCATATACTCTATTTGGTTACCTTGATTTAAAATGTTGCAGGAACCATTGGTTTTATGTGACTCAAATTTCATGTGAAAAAATGGGTGAAATGTAAGGAAGCAGTCTGGGCTTTGAAATCCCACATAATTATCATTATTCTTCTAACGTTTCTAAGTCCAAACTTCACCAGATATCAGTTAGAAAAGGGAGTCACATTTTCATTTTCACCCAGCAAATTAGTACCCCCTCAAGATATTCTCTGCTTGAGTCTCAGAATGCCCAAAGGTGTATTCCCTTGTATCGAAAAGGCACTCTCTTAACTGCCACAAAGTTTTGGTGACTGTTCTGACTTGTCTTTTCTGATGGAATAATTACCTCTTATCTATAGGTTCTGGGAAGCAACTTAAGGAAGATTCATCATCTTTGTAAGGAAGTCAACATCCAGGTCTGGAGAGTTGGTGCATTGTTGCCCATTCCTCACAGTTGAGTCTCATTTCTTGCTACATCACCTTTCACATTGTCTCTGGCTTGATCATATACTCTCTTTGGTCAAAAGGATATCAGAAACATGATTTCTGGTAGAAGAATAATAAGTGCTTATACCAATGTTGGATGTTCAATGTCATGTTCTTTTTGAATCTTCTTTCGTGTTACCAAGTAGTCAAGGAAATTTTACTACCTTGAACTGACCATGTCATGAAAAAGCCCAAGTTCTTTCTTTTTTTTTTTTTGAAGACTTATTTATTTATGCAAGAACTGGGCTACAGATCAGAGGCGAAGGAGGGTGAGAGAATTCACCAGAGACAGGGGGAGCAGAACAGGCAGACAACCGAAAACACTGCTGAGGGAAGCAGCGGGTGAGACTGGAGAGGTCTGAGGCACCATGTGGGTATCTCCCTAGTCGGCTGGGTATTGAACCCTTGCTGCAGAGGCTGTGGACTGCTTCACAGTGCTGTGCTCAATCCACTGTGCCACCAGGGAGGTCCCCAAGTTATTTCTAAGCAGAAACTGCTTGAAGGTGAACAGAAGAACACAGGAAATAGCTAGAACCAAGGGTCTAAACAAATGGTCCCATTTCAATTATCCATTATCATATGCACTCTCCAGGCGAGGGCTTCAAACATTGGGAAATAGAGATAGCTCTGTCGAGAAAAGAGTAAAATTTCTTATTTCTAAATGGTGCCCTAGCAGCTTCTTCCCAGTTCTGACTCTCATTGATCTTACTCAGATCACAGGTTCATCAGTGAACCAATCACTGGTCAAAGTGCTTTTCCAGGCCAAGGTCACATGTTACATATTCCTGAAATACCACCTAAACCACCTAGGTGAGAGCACTATTAAAATACAGGGATGTGGACTTTAAGCAGGCAGAGAAGATAGATGTACAATACAGAATATATAAATATAGTGTATATATATATATATATATATATTTATATATGATGCCAAGCTCTAGTCATTTGTCCAAAATTCAAATGATAGGCTCTTCAAAAGAAAAGGTCTCCTTTCGATTATAACTTTATGATTCTTTGGTAGAGATAGCTGTGGGGATGGCACATTGGAATCTGATGTAATGCTATTCAGTGGTGTTAATCACCTAGAGTTTTCTCATACTCACTGCTGATTTTGGACTCCCAAGTGACTTCTGCAGCCACTTTATATGTTTGTCTGGGCAGGTTCCTTCTGCCTTATCCTTAGGCATTGATTTGGCCAAGATAGTTTGCGTATCCACACAGATGCTTTCAATACCTGGGTTATACTTTCTGGAGATGTGATTCAAATGAAATCTTGCTCTACATTAAATATAGGAGATTCTCCAATGAGAAATGCAAGCTCTAAGCCTTGTATTATGCCATGTTCTCTTGGTCTCACTTAAAAATTCCAGGCTTTCTTCATTCAAAATGCTAACTCTTTTCTTTTAAGACCTAAATTGAAATGGCACATGCAATAACAAGTTGGCAATCTTTTTTTTCTTTAGAATGCAGCCCATCAGCCTGCCACACAACAAATAATACCCCAGCCTGGTTGAGCTCAGCGGTCAGGTTTGCTCAGCAAAATATCTAAACTTTTATAAGATTTCATTCCCAAAGTCCAGGATTCTTGTCACAACCTGAAGTTATTAATGGAAAAAGCTTATATTGATTAAATAAATATTCTGGTGGGTTGGAAGTTTGAGGCTGTATGGTAGGCATTTTTTGGTTGTGTTAGTTCAGAATGCATTTCCTTTATTTATGATAATAAAATTTAGAATTTACTTTTGAAAATCACCTGTCCTCACTCCTTGTCATGTGATATAAATGAATCTATGCCCCACCACACCCAATTAATAAGTATATTCTATTTTCTTGTCATAACAGTTGGTCAAAGTTGAACATATCATCCAATTTATACCAATGAGGAGACTTTTATACAACTGTTGAAGAAACAATGCATTCTTTCTCCTATTCATGAAACTTTGAGTTGGTGTAAGGTATTACTATTTCTAGAAGCCTTGACTAAGGGTGATGGCAACATGAGCAAGAACAAAATTTGAAAATAGAGAAAGGAGAGAGAAATAGTCCAGATGACATTGGTTGAGTCCCCAGATCCATTAATGCCTGAAGCCAGTTTTTATTTACAAAGACAGTAATTTCTTCCTTTGATTTCCAATTTGCAGCTGTAAAATGTGTCTTAGTGAAGATCAAGAAACAATTCCTAAATTCTTTTCATGCTGGCCTGACCATTGTAGCCTATAAATGGGGGATTTAGTGTTGGGGATGATTAAATATGAGGGGCAAAAGGATTTTGATTTATTTTGGCAAAACATGCCAATAAACAACCATGTTTTATCACAAGAGGCTTTTAATTGGCCCCTGCACCTCTGATAGCCTCTATTCTAATCAAATCTTCATGCTACACTCAGAGTGAGGATTTCAACACACAAATTTGATTATGTCACTAGCTCTTCAGTGACTCTTCAAAGCTTATAGGACAAGTCCAAACACCTTAGCATGTTTACAAGGCCCTTTTGTTCTAATTTCTGTTTATCTCACCAGCTGCTGCAGTTCCAGATTTTTCCTTACCTGCCATCTGCCCTACCTTGCTTCCCATTACCCAGATAAGTTCTTTCCTTGTAATTAATGCACAATTTTCCCTAACCCGTTCTCAACTAGGCTACCTACTCCCAATCTATGCTCCCATATCACCACATTGAAGGGAAGATATAATTAAACTTACTGTCCTAGATTTTTTAAACTATAATCTATATCCTATTTCAGCAAATTCCAGGACTGCCTTTTTCACTGTTGTATATATGGAACCTAAGTGGTATTTAGCCCACATTGCTGAATGTATCTATATCATTAAATCAATGTATCTATATATCTCCTTAGAGTCATTTTTTTAGACATTCTAAACTGACATATACTATAGAAGAACTATATTGTTCATTATTCCTGCTAGTACCTTTCTTTTTTGAAGCCCAAGATAGTAAATATCAGTGCAGGAGTCCATATTTTTCTTTCATCAGTTTCCACAGAGGAGAAGAATGATGCTTAACTTCTCCATGAGGTGGGGAATAGTTTGAAATAAACATCCACACTCATCTTCCATAGTTTTCTGACTATTCCCCAAGGATAAGGAGGAGTAATGAATCATAATTGTGTGAAAGCCACTTCCAGTGGGCTATATTTCTCCAGGAAGGGCATTGCTTATAAATAGAAGCACCTTGCTGTCTTGATTAGTTGGAATATTTCAGACCCAGAGTGTCTCTGCCCTCTGGATCACTTTTTTCCTAATGCCCAGGTACTAAGCCCTGTTGGATGGAAATAGGAGTTTTCAGCCTTTGGTTTCTAGCATGTGGCTAGGTAGGTAAGTCAAATGGGGCCATCTATATTCATATAGGGTATAGTGTGTTGAATAATGGCTCTGGAAGAGTAAATCCAAGCCCCACATTCAAGGACATGTGAATGGGGCCTTATTTTAGAAAAGGAGTCTTCATAGATGTTATTAAATTAAGGATATTGAGATGGAATTATCCTAGATTTAGAGTTGACCTTCAAATCCTTATAAGACAAAGGCAGAAAGAGATTTGAGATGGGAAAATAGGAGAGAAGGGCATGTACATACAGAGGCAGAGACTGGAAACCATGCTTCCATTAGCTCTGGAAACCAGATCCTCACCAAGAACTTTCTGTTGAAATGTAACCTTCTTAACTCTTTGATTTTGGACTCCTTGTCTCTAGAACAATGTTGTTTTAAGCCCTAAAATTTATGGCACTCTGTTAACAGCAATCCTAGGAAACTAATAAGCCAGGTGAAGTTGGAGGAGGAAAGTGTGGAGGAAACTGTCCTTTTCCAGTCTGGAATATGTGAAAAAGCACTGTCCTTCCCTATTATGAAGCTGATACTCAGACGGTCATTTGGCAGTTTGCCTTTATGTAGACCCCCTGCAACCCTGAAGCTTTAAGTCACAGAGATGAGTGGTTGATCTGGAAGCTTGATGTTCCCTATGAATTTCTAGAGTGGAAATGCTACTCACGAGTCATACAACTCTGGCTTTCTTCATGGATCTCAGTCACAGCTGACACATTGAAACAGCATGGAGTGTTAGTTCTAGAAGAGTTGATAGCTCTCTGCTTGTCTAGGTTCTGTCTGTCCTTTGAAATATGCCAGTACTTTTGGTCCCTCCTTTTTCCTTGAACATGTCCCAGGAAATTTCAGCCCCAAGTAATTAGTCCCTTAAAAATTCTGTGGTATTCATCACCTGCATATTTCATTTGGTACTTACAATCTATCTATCATAGGCTACTCTTTTGATGCCTTTGGTTTGACTCCCAAACTGTATTGTGAGTCCATTAAGGAAGAGAAAAACAACTAATCTTTGTATATTAAGTTCCTAGTTCAATGCAACAATAAAGTATGTGTGTAAAGTAATATGCTAGGAATTGTTATCTGTGTTGACAATGCATAGTCTAGTATGTAATACTAAGGAAAGGTACTCGATAAATGATGAAAGGAAGGAAACTTTGATTCTTAGTCTTTGAAATAGGTTATAGTAGCATTATTTATTTTTGTTTACTGCCCAGTGTGATCTTGCTTCATCCTAATGGACTCTGCCAAGCCTTCATCACAATTGACAGCATGCATATAAAGCAGAAGTAATTATAATCTTTCACTGGGATTGATAATATGAACGCTGAGAAAAGGAAAAAATTTCTTTTCCTGTACGAAGTTTTAGCTGAGGTGTGCTGCATTCACTGACAAATAAAGAAGGCTTCTCTGTAGCAGGAAAGAATTCAACCAACATACCAAGTTAAGGAGAGTCAGGCACAGATGAAATATAAAGTTAAGAAAGACCTGTTAGCATTGTGATCCCAGGTTACACTTCTAAAACCTAAGGCCTATGTTCTGGGAGCACTCTCTGATTCCTTGATTTACTTCCTGATAATGTACACTAACAGATTTCCTTAAGTGTGAACTTAATCTGGTTTTATTCAGGGTTCTATCACTTGTCATTAGAAGAGCTTTAATAAAACTTGGGAGCTGAAAAATTAGGAATAATGTCATGTCTTCTTGGAGCTGTTTTAAGATCTGTAAGAGTGATCTATATTTGTGGTCTACACACATATACATAAAGATACAATACAGTTGCTAAAAGAAATTTGAAGTTTAATATGGGTCTTGTCTCAATTCTGATATGTAACAGTTTCAGATTGAATCTGAACAAAGCAACATTTAATTGAAAAATGGAAAATTCAAACATTAAAATCTACATCATGAAAATTGTTTGATTTTTTTTCAAAAAGCAGATTATCCAAAAACTCAATGACAGTGTAAAAAGAAATGAAAACATGGTGTAGTCATCATGTGCATCATTATAGGATAATGTGAATAGATTATTGGAAATAATAAAGAAATGAAATTGATGAATTAGTACAAACTCAGATATCTCCCACTCCCCAAAATTCAGGTTTTATAATGATTGAATCCCCTACTAACTGGCACAACTACCTCCATGGAATAATTACTATAATACTAGATATTGCTGTAATAGTATATAAATGTAGAAACTTAGATACAACCAAATATGTTACCATCATTTTCTCTCCACTGATACTCCTTAGTTTCTCACCTGATTGCTAATGGCAGGTAGTTAATGAAAGATGCACCAGAAATACTGGGGACTTCCTGTTCAAAGGGCTATTGATGGACAAATATACTTTTTATCTGTACAGGATTTCTTCCTTAGGGATTCTGTGTATCTACAATATAGAGATTTAGGGGCAGAAACTGATAATTAATATTACACTTACTAGGTTACTTCATAAAATGGCATTAATGGATACAAAATACTGCATGTAGAAAGATTTGATCACTACATATGGTTATGGGTGTGATATATATAAATTAATATGGTACATAAAGAGCTCAGATAGACTTCAGGTTGTCATTGAAAGTGTTTGAACTGCTGTGGTCTAACAAATCCATCTGAGAGTCTATAATGTTGATGCAGGTACTATTCTAGGAGGTGGGGTTACTCATGGGAAATACACAATTTAGGTCCCTGTCCACATGCAAGTTATACTATAGTGAGAAAATGAAGGCAATGTACACGGGAAAATGAATAAATAAATAAAGCAAACTCAAGAATGACTAAGATTGGAATGTGCCTCCTTAAATAAAATAGTTAGAAACAATCTCTGAAGAAGTCACATTTGGGTGCAGAACAAATTAGAATGAGTCAGTCATGTCCAGAGTGTTATAAGAGGGGGAAACCAGTATCTGAAAAGAAGGGAAGAATGAGAGCAAAGGGCCTGAGGCTGGAATTAAATATGACAAGCAAAGAACTTGAATTTTTCTAGGCAGAAGGAAAAACACTGTGATTTTTAAGTGGATAAATGACCTATTCTTTCATAGTCTGATATATATTTTTTAGAAGATCACGTAAATGAATAGCTAATCAATATGCTTCATTCTTTCAATATAATTTGTTTTTCCTGTTTATATTTTGTCATCAAAAATCTGTAGTACAAGATGGCAGAATAGAAAGAACTTGTGCCTCCCATAATCACAACTAATCTACATCTAAATATATACTAATCTACACAGAAGCAGACCTGGAACTCAAGTAACTAGAGTGTCCACGACAAAGGATAAAATTGGCAGATAAGAGAGACAGAGGGACTCTTGCCAAGGAATAAACCCAACCATAAGAAAAATATAACATAATTGGCAAATGTCTCTATTATGTGGAATTTTCTCTGGGGATCGGGGAGAGGGCAAGAGTTCTGCCCAACACTCAGCACCCTATGATCCAGAAGAGCAGAAACAAGCCCTTGGGACCCCTGCATTGAGGGCAGAGGCAGGTGAGCACAGGAAAAGTCAAGGAAGAATTACAGAACCATAGTTTAACAGGCCAGTGAGAGTCACTTGCCCTGAGCCCCAAATCTGAGAGCATGGGTCTGAATAGTGCCCAACTCACAGATGAAAGAATCACAAATACCATCCTGACACATTGGCCTGGGAAGCAGAAAGATTAGCAAATAATCTAGGGACAGTCAGGCTTAATCTTAGCAACCTCTCACAACCTTGCTGATAACAGTCCAGAGGACACCATCCTGGAATCTATCCCCCAAATACCACTAGTCCCTGAGGGCAAATCCCTGATGAAAGCTCTAACCACTCCCTGGAAAGGAGTCAAGCTAGCCATGGACATGGACTGAGAAACAACAATCAAAAGTGCCCACCCTTTGTAGACAAACAGGTCAGACCCCTGCTAGTCACTGCCTGCAGGCAAGCTCACTGTGGACCTTTAAAGCATAGCCAGTTAGCAAGTGCAACTGCTGCTGACTGGCCCCAATCAGGTCACATGTGTTGGGCACAAGCCACTGCCAATAGTCCAGCAACCTCAGTGCACCTCCCATAGTTCAGCAAGAGAGCTGAGGCCTCTAGCAATTAGTTACCCTCCTGAGAACTTGGGTTGTTGCTCACACTACCCTCTGCTGCCAACTCAGCAAACACCAATGCTGCAGGTAGCCTAGATGCACCAGTGTACAACCAGTACCAAATCTAGGGACAAACGCACACCAGGGTTGGAACCATGGTACTAATCCACTGAGCACATATTTGTCCAGGGTCAAGAGCAAATCCAACTAATGCACCACTGCCTGGCATGGCTGACAGACCCACACAGAGTACTGCTTTAATGTGGTAGGCAAGAGGTATAGTCCTCAAAGGTCCCACCTTGAGCAACTAAGTCTGGAAGCCAGAAGGGTTGGTGCTCTGGACTCCATGTGCCATTACCTGCATAAGACCAAAAATCTCCAGCATTAGAAAAGGTAGAAATATAGAAAAAAAAAAAAAACAGTCATGCAAAATGGTAAACAGGAGAACATGCTCAAAATGAAAGATCAAAAGAAAATTCTAGAAAAAGATTCTAATTAAATAGATAAGCAAACTATGTTAAGATGAATTAAAACTAATTGCTATACAGATGCTCACTGATCTTGAAAGAAGAATGGATGAACTAGAAAATTTTACAAATGTTCAAACGGAAGTCCTAGAGCTGAAGAATACAATAATACAATGGAAAAATATAATAGAGTCCAACAACAGGACAAATAAGGCAGAGGATCAAGTAAGTGAGATGGAAGACAAAACAATTAAAGTCACTCAGACAGAGCAACTACATGAAAAGAGAATTGTAATACAATGAAGATACTCTAGAGGTCTCTGGGACAAGATCCCAGAAGGGTCCCGGAGAGAAAGTCCCATAAAAATATTTGAGGAAATAATCACTGAAAACTTCCCTAATCTGTGAAAGGAAGGAGACATCTAGGAATAAGAGGCCCAGAATTCCAAATAATAAAAACTCAGAGACCCATACTAAGACATATAATAGCAGAGAACTTTAACACTCCACTTATATCAATGGATAAATATTCCAGACAGAAAATCAATAAGGAAGTGTTTGTCTTAAATAATACATTAGACCAAATGGATGTGATAGTTATATACAGAAAATTCCATCTAAAATCAGCAGAATATACAGAATATACATTCTACTCAAATGCACATTGGAACATTCTCAAGGATAGATCACATTTTGGGGACACAAAACAAATCTCAAATTTAAGAAGGGAGAAAGACATACCATAAGATTTTACTTATTCATAGAAAATAAAGAAACAAAGCAAATGAATAAACAAAATAAAAACTCTTAGGACTTGACAGCTGAATGGTGGTTGGAGCAGGTAGGGGGCACACCTGGTGGTGGATCTGTGGTCATATATACAGTTGCTGAGATGAGAAACTGTATACTTGAACCCTGTATAGTTTTGTAAGCTAATGTTAATAACAAAAATCTAGACTAATCAAACCCTCCTTTTCTGTACTGTTTTGATCTATTGGAATAAATGTCCTCTGAAAATAAAATAAATCTGGGACCCAATATCACTTTCCTTTATAGACACTGTGATGAATCATGCCTGAAAACAATCAATCTAAAATTTTCCTCCAAGTTTCCAGGAGCCCATATAGGTTGGACACACATTGATGAAGCTGGGATGGATCCCTGTGAATAGAGCAGCCAGCTGTGATTTGAGTGGTGGAGGAAGCGCCAACTTGCTCTTGGCCTCTTCAGTTCTGGAGAGCCAAATCACTCAGGGGCTAAGCAATTGTACTCCATGCATGGTTTGCTACTAATTGTTCAACAGAAGAGGACTGTAGCACCTGGTGCTGATTTGCAATGCATGCTAGAGAATACAAGATAATAAACAGTCCTCCTAACATCCATGATGACACATTTGGGATAAGCACTAATTCTATAACCTCTGTGGAGTTTACCAAGCACAAGTTCTCATTTTAAATTCTCTTTTTTGATATCATTAGGATTTATCCTGTACACAAAACCCTGGCCAGTAGAAAGCACCTTACCCAGCCGCCTCAAATAAGAGTCCTGGATACTTCATTTCTTTTCAGATTCCACTAGATTTTACTCACTTGACTTATAAAGCCAAATATGGATATGCAAATACTGATGAGTAAAAATTAGGTGGAAAGTGATTGATGCTTTGATTTCTAGAGGACCTCAAATGGAACCCCTGTCCCACTTTTGTTTTGAACAATTAAAGGTAAAAGAAAGGAGTGGGAAATGGAAGAGATATAATAAAATCCATCCATGTTTACAATGTAGCCCTGTTTTAAAGTTCTGTTCCCCAAAATGTAACAGGCTTAACTTTTTACCATAGTAAGCATGGGCAAGTCCTGCCTGGTAGAAGAAGACCTAAGAGTCTAAGAGAAAGAATGACATGGTTCTTTCTCTTTTTTTAAGATTTATTTATTTATACAAGAACCAGGGTACAGGTCAGATGTGTGGGAGGGTGAGAGGATTCGCCAGAGACAGAGTGGGGAGCAGAACAGGCAGACAGACCTAAGACACTGCTGAGGGGAGCAGCGGGCAAGACAGGAGAGGTCTGCCGCACCACATGGGGATCTCCCTGGCTGGTGGGGAATCAAACCCATGCTGCAGAGGCTGCAGACAGCTTCATCGTGCTGTGCTCAATCGCCTGCACCACCAGGGAGGCCCCCACGTTTATTCTTAAGTTAAATCCAGCTTCTGGAATGAGTCAGTCCAGCAACAGAGGCCAAGTGTTAACATTGATTTGAATCTCTCTGCAGAAAGGTATAATCAGGAGTTAGGAAGAAGAGCTCCTTCTTAACATCTAGTATTAGCTCTTTAACTGGTTCTAACATTCAGAGAGTGAACCTGATAAATAGGATGGTGTTGTAGATGAAAAGAGAAACAACAAAAGAGGAAAAGAAAAGAAAATAATAACACCTAGGGTATGGATGAAAGAATAAATAGTAGGATCAGGAAGTCAGGGACATTTGTGAGAGCAATATCTGACAATAAGTATCGGTTTCTCTTGGGTGATATGTTGAGCATACAGATGTACTACCCAGTTATTGCATTCTTATAATTTACAAGAATCTGCACTATAAGGAGTAAAATGAGAAAACCTGTAAGTACTATTTGTTCCTCTAACTTTGGCCTTTGACTTTCAATATAGGTTTATTGGGGGAGTTATTTTTCTATCTTGGCTTATCATAGGTGATTACAGTCACTGAATCCTACATGATTCATTTGATGCAGAAAGACTGGAACTGTCCAT
Organism: Talpa europaea; assembly: GCF_964194135.1. NCBI lineage: Eukaryota > Metazoa > Chordata > Mammalia > Eulipotyphla > Talpidae > Talpa > Talpa europaea. The sequence goes on from NC_140075.1 coordinate 108,179,268, forward strand.
ATTAAGTCTATTATCTTAATCTGTGGGGACACATCACCTCTGCCTTTGTCATTTTTAGATATTTTCTTTTTCTAAAGAGCTAGAAAGATATTGACTGCTTATTTGATGATCATTGATAACTGAGGAATTTTTATATCCAACATCCATCCTCTTGCTATCCCCCAATGGCATACCTTCTCTACCATGGAGACAATGGGGCTGGATAATTTCTGGTACTTTCTCTCTATAGTGTCTTCCCACTAAATATCCTTCTAGTGATGTCTGGCACATGACCTTTGCTCAGACAAACAGAATCTGGCACAAGTTTACCTTTTGTTCCTTCCAAGCTTCTGTGAGCTCAGACGGCCTAAATACACATCAACTCTTAAGCTAGTGACACAGAGTACAGTAGTATTTGGAGAATGAATAGGGGCAGTGGGTGCAGTGCAGGTGACAACAACGAGAGAGGCACTAGTGCAAGAGCAACAAAGAAACATTGATTTATTTTTAATTCAGGATTTTATTATATTTTATTTTTAAATGCATTTTTTTGCATATTTGGTCATTTAATGTTTGATTTCTCCCCTCAAGTGTAATCCATCATGTCACCTGTGAACCATCACCACAGTCTTTTGTGCTCTTCCCTCCCATTTGTCTATTTTTTTAAGATTTATTTATTTATGCATACAAGGAGCTGGGATAGAGGCCAGAGATGCAGGGTCAGTGGCAGAGGGCATGGGGGAGAGGATTCACCAGAGACAGAGTGGGAACAGAACAGGCAGACTGACTGAAATACACTGCTGAGGGGAGCAGTGGGCAAGACAGGAGAGGTCTGCTGTGCTATGTGGGTTGCTCCTTGGCTGCCTGGAGATTGAACTCATGCTGCAGTGGCTGTGGATTGCTTCACAGTGTGGTGCTTAACCCCTTGCGCCACCAGGGAGGACCCCATTTTGTCTTTCCCTCCCCCTACTCTGCTGTATGTCTCAAATAGTTTGCCTGCTATTTTTGTTTTTATTTTTTGACCCTTTGTTTGGTTTCCCTATATTCCTCCTGTAAGTGAAACTATCCGATATTTTTCTTTTTCCTTGCGACTTATTTCACTGAGCACAATCCCTTCCAGCTCCATTCATGTTGCTGTGAATGGCATGGGTTTATCTTTTTGATTGCTGAATAGTATTCCATTGTGTATATATACCACATCTTCTTGATCTAGTCTTCTGGTTTTCGGCATTTAGGTTGTTTCCATATCTTAGCTATTGTAAGGAGTGCTATAATAAACACAGGCATGCAGATTTCTTTTGAATTTATGTTTTTGTATCCTTTGAGTAGATTTCTAGGAGTGGTATTGCTGGGTTGTATGGTAGATCCTTTTTTAGTAATTTGAGAGTCCTTCACAAAGCTTTCCATAGTGCTTGGGATTCCCAACGCAGTGTAAGAGGATTCAACAAAGGACAATTTAGATCAACTTTTCTTGCCTAGGAGATGGTTGTGTTTTCTTTTTTCTGGTTTAAAATATCTAGTGTTCTCTTATTTTCTACTGTTTCCAAGTCTGGTCTGATCTCCCAGAATCCGGTTGATTTGCTAGCTAGTGTCTATCCCCAAAATCCTTCAAATAAATCCACTTACCTGTAATAGTCAGAATGGGGTCAAATTTTGCTTGCAGATAAGAACTTCCACTAACCCTCTTTGATCACTTTCAGGAGGCAATACAGAAGTAAAATCTCCCTGATTTAAAAAAAAATATTTTTTCAAAGATCAATCTATCAATTCATTTAATATTTATTAAGTGTCTGTTTTCTAGATCTTGGGCAAGAAGATATTTATAAGATAGTCTCTACCCTCTTAGAGCTTAGCTTAGACTTGGGAAAAATTCATTAAAAATGATGTGACTAAATGTAAAATTTCAGCTGTGATAAATGATATTTTTGGGTAAAAACATGAAGAAATTACACTGAAAGGAATTAATTTAGTAAAAGAAATCAGAAAAGGCAGAATAAGCATTAACTAAATGAAGGCAAGAAAGAAGGAAGGGGGATTCCTTTTGTAAGGAAGAACCCTAGAAAGACCCTGTGGCCTTTGAGGTAAGACATCAAAAAATACACACACTAGTCTCCTCTTTTCTACAGTTTCAGTTCTGGTGGTTTCAGCCCCAGCATCAGCAATGATCTAAAAATTCTATGTACAATATTTTGAGATGGAGAGAGTGAGAGAAAGACCACATTCCCATTATTTTCATTGCAGTGTATTGTTGGAATTGGTTTATTTTATTTTATTTAAAGATTTATTTATGCATACAAGAGCTGGGGTACAGGCCAGAGATGTGGGGGGGTGGTGAGAGGATTCACAAGAGACAGAGTGGGGAACAGAACAGGCAGACTGACTGAAATACACTGCTGAGGGGAGCAGCAGGCGAGACAGGAGAGATCTGCTGCGCCATGTGAATTTCTCTCTGGCTGGCTGGGGATTGAACTTGTGCGGCAGAAGCTGTGGATTGCTTAATAGTGTGGTGCTTAACCCCTTGCGCCACCAGGGAGGCCCAGAGTTGGTTTATTTTATTATAAATTATTGTTACTCTCTTACCATGTCTAATTTATAAATTAAACTTTATCATAGGCATTTTTGTATAGGAAAAAGCATGATACATGCAGGGTTTAGTACTATTTGTGTTTCAGGCGTCCACTGGGGCTTTTGTAAGATATTCCTGAGACGAACAGGCAACACCATATCAAAATGTAAATTTTAAACCTGGCCAAGAGAACATATTAAACAATTATTTCCATTATTTAACTCATTACTAATTAATTTCATTGATCTATTTGTCAGAATGGAGTGCTCTCCAGATGTTTTCTTTTTAATATTTGAAGTAGTTTTATTTAAAAAAATAAATTATGTTATTTTTACTGAGGTAAAATTAGTTTAAATACCATATATGATTCATAGATAGAGATTTATACCTCTTCACATGTATGTTATCACCCTACACTAACCACCACGGTGACCATGGTCCACCCCCACAGTCCATTGGGCCCTCCACACTGCATTCCCTACCTTGCTCCTCCCCCACTGGCAGCTTTAAATCAACAGGGTTTGGTTTAGTTTGGTCTTGTGTATTCTTTTTTTTTCCCCACATATGAGTAAAATCATCTGGTATTTATCTTTCTCCTGACTTAATTTCAGTTAACAAAATCCCTCCAGTTCCATCTATGTCATGGTAAATGGCAAGATTTCATCTTATTTTTTATCTCTGAGTGATATTCCATAGTGTATATACACCACATTGCTTAATCCTTGGGCACTTAGGTTGTTTCCATAACTTTGACTAGATACATTAAGACGTATACATTTGAGGGCCTCCCCGGTGGCGCAGCGGTTGAGCGCTGGGTTTAGAAGCTGCCCGCGGCCTCTGCGGCGCCGGTTCGTTCCCCGGCTGCTCCCCGTCCACTGAGGAGGGTCCCGCATGGTGCGCAGACCTCTCCTGCCACCCGCTGCTCCCCTCAGCAGTGTACTTTGGTCCTTCTGCCTGCTCTGCTCCCCGCTCTGGCTCTGGTGAATTCTCTCACCCTCCCGTGCTTCTGACTGTACCCAGTGCATGTATAAACAAAAACAAACAAACAAATAAATAAATAAAACATGCCTCAAAAAAAAAAAATTAAAAAAAAAAAAAAAAGACGTATACATTTGAGAACGTGAGGGATTGGGTGGGAGTGCCAATGCCATTAACACTCAAGGATGGAGTGCCATTGCCACCAGATTGGGTTTTCTTCTTACATCAGAGCCAGATGAAGCATGTTAAAAATATTCTTTTTTTTTAAGATTTATTTATTTATTTATTTATATAAGAACTGGGTACAGTCAGAAGCGCAGGAGGGTGAGAGAATTCACCAGAGCCAGAGCAGGGAACAGAACAGGCAGATCAATGAAGTATACTGCGATGAAGTACACTGCTGAGGGGAGCAGTGGGCGGCAGGAGAGGTCTGCGTGCCATGTGGGACCCTCGCTGGCGGCCGGGGATCGAACCGGAGCTGCAGAGGCTGTGGGCAGCTTCGCAGCCCAGCGCTCAACCGCTGCACCACTGGGGAGGCCCAACATGTTAAAAATATTCTTGTGTAACTTTATACACACACACACACACACACATATATATATACACTCATATACATACACACATATACATATATATATATCTCAGAGCAAAAACATTCTCAAAGTTATTTATTTTTAGCGATATTTAACATCTTACATGTTCAGTACAGATAAATAATGTATAAGGTTATCATCAAATGATAAAGGCATACACAACCCAGCCAGAAATAAGGCATGAACCAAATTTCAGTTGGCATTAGTTGGAACTGTAATAATTTATAGCATTTGTATAATATTAAGTTTATAAAGCATTGTAATAACATTGCTTTATTTAATCCTGCAATATCCCTCTGATAGTAAAGTAAAACCACTCTATTTCTCTCCCTTTCTACTACATAGAAGAGGAAATTGAAGCTCTGTGAGGTTAAATGACTTACCCATACTTCCAGAATTAGTAACTGGCAGTACAAGAACAGGAACTCAGGTTGTCTGACTCATAATTCAGGGTTTATTCCAACATTCATTCCATAGGTCCAACATTACCTTTCCCCAGGGTGCTTCATGCTTGAGAACTCAGCAAAAAGAGATTTTATCAGACTGGCCAGTATACATGAACCAGTGCGGTCTAACCCCCCCACTAATAGGGAATTTGAGATGTTGAGCCTAAGCATGGAAAAATTGATTCCACTTACCAATGAAGGAGGGAAAAGGAAAGTTACAAATGTTTCAGTTCAAAAGAGAGTAGGTTTACTAGCTTTCTTTGCATCACTCTTCAGCAGAGTATGCCAAATTTTACAAGATGTTTAATTACAACATGTGGTGAAGGCAGAGATCAATATTGTAACTTTTCTTGATGTCTACCTCCTGAGCAATCCACTGGGCTAATGGATATTTAGAAGATGCCAAAATAAAATATAGAATTTTAATTTATATGAAGAAGCAATTGGGCAAATACCTTCTTTCTATACTGAACCATAAATACATTAAAATAAAGAAATCTTTAGAATCGCTGTTCCCCAGTGAACATGTGCTTGTTGATATTGAAGGCAACTGAACACCAACAAATGAAAACAGCAGGGGGTGGGAGATCAAGAGTATTATGGATGTATTCAAAGAAATGTTTACATCTATTTTCAAACTGAGTCAAGGAAATTGATGTCTTTAGACTGACCCTGTTTTCCAAGTACAATGAGTATAATAGAATCCTTTTCAGAGGTTGAAAATGAAGCCACACTTTCAGAAGAAATTTACAAATTTTGAATTGAACTACAAGGTTTTTGCAGCTGCCACTGATGGCAGTAAATCTCCAGATGTATATCAATCATTGCGCAAAAGGCAGTATTTGTGTAGAAGAAGAAACCATTTAAGGTAAATCATATCATGTTCTAATAAGATGCCTCCTGGAATTTGATGGACTCACAAAATGACTGGTCTAAATTAAAATGTAATAACTTCTAGAATTCTCGGGAATAATTCAGCTTATCAAATACTAATATTCATAGAATAATACAAATCTGGTTCTAGTTATGCTCTAACTATGTCATTTGGATAAAATTGATAAGATGTATTTCGAACTATTGAAAAGATAAATATACACAAAAGATAAATGTACACAAAATAGTAGGGGACTCCACAAATGCACACGTGTAGTCATGTGATTCAGAACATCTTCCTCAAATGTGGACCTCTGTACCCTATGTCTCATTGTTGACAATTTGTGTAGTGAATGGCGAGATGTCATTTTAGCCATCAGTAAGATGGCTTAAAAATAGCCATCATTTAGCCATTTTTAAGAATAACAAGTAAGGCTCTTGCTGCATAGTCTTTTTAACTCTTCTTTAATTTGGCAAATAGCTTTTAAGCACCTACTTTTGCTATGCCAACTACTGCTATGAGGGGCTGAGGATATAGTATCTCCCTGGCCTCTGGACTCAAAATAACCAACACAGATAAGTGAAATTTCTAGAGAGTTACGTAGATGTGTTCTAAGGGAAGAAAACAAAACTATGAAAGCATTTTGCAATTTTAAATATGTTCTCCAGAGAAGATTTGTTTGAGAGGGAAAGAATGATTCATTTGGGTATGTAGGGAAAACTTTCTAATTATAGGGAACAGCAAGTGCAAAGCCTCTGCAGTCCCAGCATGCCTGGCACATTACAGGAAAGGCAAGACCAGCATGACAGGAGAGAAATAACCTGGGGTTAGAAAGAGAAGTGTGTTTATGTGGCACCGGGTACCCAAGAGGAGTAGGGGCAGCAGGAGGGATCTTGTAAGGTTTTAGGTCATTGTAAGGAATTTGACTTTTACTCTGTGAGATTAAATCTTTAGCAAAATAGTTATAACAAAATGCGGGTGTGTTTTTGTAATTTCAGAACTTGACCCTGATACAAAGCATTTTAAACTCTAGAATAGTTTTCTGAATATATTTTATTGGGGACATTTAGCTTTTTGCAAAAATGTTGTGTTTATAAAATTCAGGTTTTAAATGTTTTAGATGCTCCCATAAAGGAAAATTTCCATATATAAGATTGGTAAGGTAAATTGTTTTATGAAAAAATTGCCCTCTAACTTACTGGATTATAAATATGGGCTTTCCATATCAACTTTTCCTAAAGCAAGATACATTACCATTTTAATGCAAGTGTCAAGATAAGTTCAATGAAATTGAAAGGAAATTTACGTATAAATGTTGGTAAATTTTCTTATTAGATTAGTTTACATTTTTTGAAATGTCCTAGGTACAGGATTAGTGAAAATCATTAATTAATCTCAAATTTCAAAATTCTGAGTTCCTTTACTTGCCTTTGCTAGGTCCTGAAAATAGGAATTGAACTCAGGCATTTCAAAGGTTCTTCTTTCTGATTCTGTAACTTCTAGAGACTATAAAGAAGTTAATCGATGCTAAATCTTAAGCATAAAAAGCCATAGAGTTGGAGGATTGTCTTTATAGATGAAAAAACTAAGGATCAGAAAATTTAAATGACTTGTTCAAGTTAATTACTAACTTCCTAGGATGAGCACCCAGATGCCTCAGCATGTTCTTCGATGTGTTACTAATGAGATCTCTGCTTTTCTTATTTCCTCACTGCGTGTTGATACTTAGCCTGGATGGGCAACATGAGGAGACTGCTCTCATGTAATCAAGCTTTCCTGGAAGAATGGTCCTCTCTTCTTTCTCTATGCTTCCAGTTCTTCTGGAACTGGTGCCTGCTGTTGTTCTGGTCCCTTCCCTTCAGTATCCACCACAATTCTGTTCCATTCTAGATAATTTAGTGTTCTCTCCTAGCAATATGGAAGCTTTTACTACATTTTCCTACTTGCTGTATATATTGCTTTTAAGTCTGATCTCCTTTTCATGTGCATAGAAGGGGGCACCTGCCTCATTTATGCTACTCTGCAATTTCATGTTGGTGATTATACAACACCCTAGATAGTCTTGTGTTCTGCTGTCCAGCTGTCTCTTTTCAGAATAATAGAAAAGCTGGGTTTCATGAGTTGAGTCTCTAGAGGGAGTAACCAGATCAGGAGGTCAAAGTTAATACCAGCCCTAAATTTTTTTCCCTGTCTTAGGAGTTCTGGTTTCATATAGTAGACAGAAGGTGTTTCTGGTCTAATTCCAGCTGTTGAAAGCCAGCAAATTTATCAGAACTGTGCAATTACTTTAGTGCTATTAAAGCTGGCACAAAGGAGTTTGCAATTACAAGCATTTTGAATATTAGATCTTGTCTTTTATATGTTGCCATTTGCTAAAACATGTGGAATAAATCCAGAGAAATTCTCAGAGCTAGCAGGTCCCATTAATTTAAAAGAAATAAATACCATCAAAAAAGACCTATAATGCTTTCTGATTTTAAATTATCTTGTAAAACAGCATCTTTTAAAATTCAGTTTGTCCTCTTGTCTCTTCTTTCCCTTTATTCTTTTACTTTAAAAATGAAAGTTATTTTCAAATGCTTAAAATTTTCTTACAAGTTTAGAGGTTGAACTTCAACTAATAATGGATCAGAACCCCTGGTCATTTATCAGGTTGTAACCTCTTGTATTACATCTGAAGTTGGAATCAGTAGCTATTTGGTACTAAGTGCTGTGTTATTCTTTCAATAACTTTTTTTAAAGATTTATTTATTTATGCATACAACAGCTGGGGTGAAAGCCAGAGGTGCGGAGGGTGAGAGGATTCACCAGAGACAGTGTGAGAAACAGAACAGGCACATTGACGACAGTACACTGCTGAGGGGAGCAGTGGGTGAGGCGGGAGAGGTCTGCTGCACCATGTGGATTACTGCAGAGGTTGCAGACAGCTTCGTAGGTTGTGTCTTAACCCCTTGCACCACCAAGGAGGCCCCAAATAACTTTGTAAACAGCTGGACCATCAATTCAAACCACCTGTGAGAGGACTTCATCTTAACAGTTTCCAGATATAATAGACCCTATTTAGCACCTACTGAAAATCATAAAAGGTTACAGTTAAAAACAAATGCATCTCGGGCCTCCCCGGTGGCGCAGCGGTTGAGCGCTGGGTTGCGAAGCTGCCCGCAGCCTCTGCAGTGCCGGTTCGATCCCCGGCTGCTCCCCGGCCACCGGAGGAGGGTCCCGCATGGCGCGCACACCTCTCCTGCCGCCAGCTGCTCCCCTCAGCAGTGTACTTCGGTCCTTCTGCCTGCTCTGCTCCCCGCTCTGGCTCTGGTGAATTCTCTCACCCTCCCGCGCTTCTGACTGTACCCAGTGCTTGTATAAATAAATAAAATCTTTAAAAAAAAAAAATGCATCTCACTGACAGGTCTTCTAAGGTACCTACCAGCAAGGAATGGAACTCACTTTACTCAGAAGTGACCCATCGCATTTCAATTTGGTTTCCTCCACAACCAGATATTTACCATACCTAATAAATTAAACTTCACAGAGTCTTTTGTCTCTGGCTCTGATTTTCATGCCGTTCCTGCTGATACAGATCAGATCTCCATTTCCTTTAGAAGGACAATAAAAACTGCTTTTTATTTGTTGTCCTTATTATCTCTCCCTTGTTTCTAATCCATTTTACTAAATGTCAAATCAGTCTTTCAAAACCCACATCTATATTCTACTCCCTTGATCAATAATTTTCAATGACTCCTAATAGCTTATACTTTAATAAAAATCTTTTATATAGGCATATGGAAAGGTTGTGAAGTGTCATGAAAATAGCATGGGCAATGACATCAGAGACTTGAGTTCAAATCCCAGCTCAGCCTATTTCTAGCTGCATAATTCAGAAAAGTGATTTCATATCTCTGAAACCCAGTTTTTCCACCTATGCGATGAAGGTGATGATAGCAACTTCTTGGACTGTTGGAAAGATTAAGTGAGATACTAGATATTAGTGAATGTGTAGACAAGACATGAAATAAAAGCAGTCTGTACTTTGAGCCATCTACTGTTTAATGCTAACCTTATTTCCTACTATTTTTTTATTAAGATTCTACATTTCAGCAAAACCTTGTCTATGACACATGTGCCATATATACCATGTTTGGTTTATAGCCCTCTTAAAAGCAGGGTGATGTCTTTGTAGTGCCTTGTGCATATTAGGTACTCAATAAGTATTTGTTGTACTTGGGATTCTCAAATTGATTTCACCACCAGAAAAGGCTACTTCTTGTTGGTAATATTTTAAACTACTTTTCTGAGTCTAATTTATCTCATTGGGTCTCATCAGGGAGAATCTGTTTTCCTTCCACTTACTCCTTCCATGATTACGCAAGTTGTCACTCAAGCTTCTGGATAGACATGGAGTTCATCCACTTCTAGATTCTTTGCTCCAGACTTTTATAGCTTGAAATGAAGATAGAATCACTTTCTTGATCTTTTTTTTTTTCCAGTTTCCTTTTAATGGTCAGCAAAGTAGAGTAGCGGGAAAGTTTCCTTTAAGTATGTTTGATGTTGAACAAAAGGAACAGTTTCTCGGGGCACTGTAGAAGCTAGCCACTTTTACAAATGGCAGTTAAGCACTAGAGAAGGAAAAAAGGAAAAAAAAACAAAAACTGAGTTCCTTCTAGGAGGAAAGTCCTAGCGGAGTTGTTTATGTAGTTTTAACACAACCCTGTAAACAGTGCATGCAACAAAGAATAAGTGGAAGACCATTTAAAATGCCCTGTAATAGGTATATGAAAAAAATGTTCAACATCATTTGTAATCAGGGAAGTGCAAATCAAAACTACCATGAGATATGTGCCATTCTCACTGGTGTAAGATAGTATCTCATTGTAGTTTTGATTTGCAACAACAAATGTTGGCAAGGTTGTGGAGAAAAAGGAACTTTCCTGCACTGTTGGTGGGAGTGCAAACTGGTCCAACCATTATGGAGAGCTGTGTTGAGATTTCTTGACCTACTAAACATAGAGCTTCCATATGATACAGCAATTCCACTCCTAGGTATTTACCCAAAGGACACAGAAACCAATTCCAAAGAGCACCTTCACCCCTATGTTTATAGCAGCACTGTTTACAATAGCTAAGCTTTGGAAACAACCCAAATGCCCAAAAATAGATGACTGGATCAAGAAGATGTGGTACATATACACAATGGAATATTACTCAGCAATCAAAAAAGATAAACACATGCAATTTGCAGCAATATGGATGGCGCTGGATGGGACCATGCTCAGCGAAATAAGCCAGAAAGAAAAAAAAAAAAATGCCGGATGGTCTCACTCATAGCAGGAATCTAGAAAACTTAAATAAGGGACCAGGAAAATGAATAACTATAATAAAGAAAATATCAAAATCAACAAACAACTATGAATCAGAGACACTCTAGGGGAGATGGGGTGTGGGGAAGGGAAGGAATGGGGTCAAAATAAGGGGGTTTTAATTGTATGGGGAATATAAAAATAAAATTTAAATTAAAAAAAGCAAAACTACCATGAGATATCATCTGACACCAGTGAGAATGGCACATATTAAAAAAACTAGCAACAACAAATGTTGGCGAGGATGTGGAGAAAAAGGAACGCTCCTGCACTGCTGGTGGGAGTGCAAACTGGTCCAACCACTATGGAGAGCTGTGTGGAGATTTCTGGACCTACTAAACATAGAGCTTCCATATGATCCCACCAACTCCATTCCTAGGTATTTACTCAAAGGGCACAGAAACATTAATTCAAAAGGGCACCTGCACCCCTATGTTTATAGCAGCACTGTTTACAATGGCTAAGCTATGGAAACAACCCAAATGCCCAAAAATAGATGACTGGATCAAAATGTGGTACATATACACAATGGAATATTACTCAGCAATCAAAAAAGATAAACTCATGCAATTTGCAGGAACATGGATGGAGCTGGAAGGGATCATGCTCAGTGAAATAAGCCAGAAAGAAAAAGAAAAATACTGGATGGTCTCATTCATGGCAGGTATTTAGAAAGCCTAAATAAGGGACCAGGAAAAAGATTAAACTCAATAAATTAAAAATCAAAATCAACAAGCAACTATAGACCAGAGACACAGTACAGTGGGGAGTGGGGGAGGAGAAGAGGGATTAGGGTCAGAAAAAGGGGGTGGGAATTGTATGGGGAATATAACCAAAATGAAAATACATACATTATCCAAAAATGAAAAATGATGTAAGAATTATATAAAATAAAATAATTCATAAAAAAATAAAATGCTCTGTAATAATCCCTAGCATCAGCATGCCTCCTTGAAGTCAACATGGCAGTATTACATACATTATCACATTTCATCCTCCACAGAATGTAGGCAGGGAAAGCAATAGGAAAACTGTCCATCCTCCCTGCTTCTCTCCTGTACTCCCCACTCTCTGCCTTTTTGGTCCTTTGGGTCTTCAATCTTTGGAGGATAGGAGCACCCAACATTTTTGACCACATGATAATTTCCAGTGAAATAGATAGAGGGAACTTGAATTCCAACCACAATGTCACTCTGGCCCCAGGTACCCAGAAACTGAGCCATAAAGAAGTTGGAATAGACTGATTCAGGACCTTTTGCTGATGGCAAACTACCACCTTCCATTTTGCTTGTGCAAATAATGGCTTTAGAGTAATAGAAATTATTATTGTCATTATTTAGACACATATACCAATAGTTAAATAGGAGATATATAACTATATATGATATATAGCTATGTGTTTGTGTTTGTATAAGATATTTAGGTACATGTAAGATAAATAAATACAGTTGTTTCTTCTTATAACCCATATGGTAGATGTTTGAAAATTAAGGCTCAAAGAGGTAAGTAATTTGATGAAAGTGGCGCAGCTAGTAAAGAGGTAAATGTTAGGGTTGCAGTCCAAATTCAAATTCACATCTATCTCAAGCTAAAGTCAAAGCTTTGGCCGTTATACTACCAAGTTGTCAGCTCCCAGACTAGTTTTATGGCAGCTAATCACAAAGCTCTCCCATTCATTTTGTTTGATCACGAGTTCTGAAGCAGTTTGCAAGTGGAAGTTGCCAAAATGGAAATATTTTTGCAAGGTTAAGTTACTTCCTTTAGGTAGATGATAAAATAATAGGGTGTTTCAATGCTGTACCCAAGATAATTTCTTTGGAAGTGAAAGAAAGGAGAAAACATTTAAGATATTAAGATTAAGATATTTAAGATATATGAGATATTAAGAAGCTGTTGGCTAAATACAGGAGCTTTGCAGCAACAGATGACAATCTGACCTCATAATTTGTATTTCAGATTTTTAATTCTGTAAATGGGTTAGAGAATCCCTCTCATTCACCTTGGAGGGAAGCAGGGATTGTCATGAGAGCCAATTTGTGCAAAAGTACTTTCTAAACTGTAAGATTCTGTATGAAGATAGGCGGGTTTTGACCTCTTGAGCCTCTGTGGTTAGCATGGTGGTATCTCACATAGTGTGAAACTGAGAGAATGTATGTGAAAACTCATTTCCACGTTCAATGAAACCCAAGTTTATTTGGGCTCTTTGTTTGCTTAAGCATCCCTTTCTTCTCCAGGAACATAAAATTAAGTGTCCTTTGAAACCACTAAAAGGGTGTGTTCCATTTCTCAGCCTTCTCAATTGCTCGTGGGAGTCTGATCTATGTCCGGACACCTAGAAATTGTGCACTTTCAGCCAGAAATGGTTCCTTGCCATTATTCTTTGAGTAGAAAAAAATCAGTGGAAAGATGATGAGCCATAGGCAAGGCTCTGCTATGCACATCTCATCTATTCTGGTTCTGTAAACCACACTGTAGTGTCCACGAAATTAACACATCCATACAGGGCCTTCATGTGCCACCATTATTCTAGGGAGCTTGTGAATATTAACTCGTTTATTTCTCCCCTCCATCTTATGGTGATAATATGATCTCTGTTTACAAATAAATGGTGAAGATTATGGGTGCTTTGGTGATCAGTGTGCTTTGGTAACATACATCTGAGGAGGTGTGACCTGCACCCTAAATCATTTACAGTGTAAAAAATCCAAATTGCATCATAAAATATAATACCATTTTTTTAAATTTAAAAATAAATAGAGGTGCAGAGGTTAATGTTTGAGCTAATAAGTGGAAAAGCCGGGATTCCAACTCCAGGGCTTACCTATAAAAAAATCGTATTGAGTTGATTTGAAATGGAAAACTTTCCAGGAGCAGCTTGCTTCCTGTATCTACTCTAAATATTCCTGTCTGGGTTTCTTGTCCTACATTTTCAGACCCATTTTATCTTATTTCCCACTGACTCTTTGATTTCCTGCCATGTTCCTTCCTTCCTGATGATTCTAGTCTTTTTGTTTGCTGATGACTATTCCATCCCTAGTCCCTGCTTTTTATTAGATTTTTCCCCTTAGCTTGGAATGCTTGCCTAACTTCCCTTTTCCTAGTTAAAACTTATTTAGTTTAAATTCTATTTCAAGAAGTGTTTCAGCCATGAAAATTTTACTCATAAATCCGGAAATTTCTGATTTCAATCTGAATTTTTTTTTAAAGCACTTCTCTGTATCTATGCAATGGCTAACACATTTTTTATTTTTACACGTTAATTTTGCCACCTCATCAAGTTACAGTTATATTGACACTTCTATGACAGGCACTTATTTAAAACTTTTCCTGACTTTTCTAACAAAGGGATAAGGATAGTCCAAATGTTCAGTAAATAACTAATTGGACTTTATAATTATGTGAATGTTCCTGGCAGAAGAATTTGCTAACCTCATTCATTAAACTCATCATCTCAAATTGGTTTGTTTTTTATTTGATGACAAAAGGATTCCATCTCTGTGGCTGGGCCAACGCATTGGTCATGGCTGCCTAGAGGGCTATGCTGAGAATGCTTTCAAAGAGTTATAGCTGGCACATCTCTAATCAATCACAGAATTCTTTTCTGCTCTCAGGGGTGTGGTGTGGGAATGCGGGGGCAAGTCAATCCTGAATTTTCTGACCTTAATTTAGCAAGATTGAAAAAAAAATCTTCTTATGAGAGAAGGGTGTTGGATTTCAATCTAAGAACTCTTTAATATACATTGTTGACATGTCTGAATGATAAGTAATACAAAGATTTGAGCAACTCAAGTTGTGGATGATCAAATATTTATTGAGATTATACCAAGAAGTAGTATTCTGCTTTCCATTTTCTTATTTGGTTTCAGGTTACATAGATATAATGACATATGTTTCTTAGATAATGTCTATAAGGAATTATTTCTTATGGCTCCTTAACTAAAATATCTATTTTGCTACCTAGCACTTTTATTTTTAGACATTTACCCTGGTATCATTCTAGAGCCATACTCAGCACACATACATATTTTCTACATACAAAAGTTGTGACCATACACTTACCTTTTATGCTGCCCTCAGGTTGAGTCCTATAAAAACAGAGATTCAGTTCCCAGAACAAAACACAAAACATGATGGCAATTCCTATCCCAACTATGCATTGAGACAAATGCTGCTCAAATTATATGACACTGGGATTTACTCACTAAAGGTCATTTGTCCACAATTTAGAGCAGAATTTGGACTATCATGCAACAATGGAATATTTCATTTGAGGAAATTGTAGATGGGTTAATAAGTGGAAAACTATTTTATTATAAAAATCTGGTATTTTTATCAGCCAAAAATTTTTCTTTTTGATATTTTTTGTTTGCGTGTTTGTCTTTGCTATTTGGGTTTGAAGCTCAATAAGAACAAAACAAGAACATTCAGAAGATTGACTTGGGAATGTCTCCGAAGCATACCTTCTTTTCCTCTGACTTCTTGGTATTTGCTCTGAGGACACACACACACACCACCACCACCACCACCACCACCACCACCACCACCACACACTCCATCAGAACAGAAGGAATGAATCAGCCTACATTTCTTGAGTGTTGGATAACTCTGATCATGAAGAGGAGACTGTCTTTTTTCACCATGACAATATAGTTTTCTGTTCAAGCCATAATGTAAGAAGATTGCTGTACATTGGACATCTGGTGTAACACATGGAGATATGTTTATAAGACAAAAGCAACTCAAATAGACTATAGAAGTTTTCAAAATAAAGCTAGTGCAACCTGACTTGGCATAACCAGATAGAGGAATGTTTCTCGCCGGGCCTCATATTTACTGCCTTGTTCACTGCTACAACCCTACAGTCTAGAATAGTGCCTTGAAAATGGTAAATTTTCCCAAATATGTGGGAAATGAATGAAAAAGTAAACAAGTATATATATCCATTATAAAAAAACTCAGTCAATGTAGATTTTGTCTGAGCCCAAAAATTATGATCAATTGATTGGGCGGATTCACCAAAATTTAAGAGTTTCTGTTTTTATAATCCTTATATATTTGGGCTTTCAAAATAATATTTAATTTAGATGAGTTAAGGAAATCTCATACTGGGTTTTAAAAAGTGTAGCAAATCTTATGTAACTAATTATAATTGCAATAATAATGTGATTTTAATTTAATTGCATATCCCTCTTCACTAAGGAATTATTGAACTCCATAGGGACAGATTTTCAACACCCATCTGGTTATCTTTGTTTCATGATGACACTGTCTAGAATTTTATTCTTCCATTGTGTTCCTATATCTAGATAGTGTTTTAGAAGTTACCTAGATACCACTAATTTACGTTTCATTTCATAAACACAACTTCATGCCTTATGACTGTTGTTTTACATTGATTTCTGTCTCTGTACATATACGCATGTGAGACTTTGTATTAATTTGCTAAAAAGGTGTCACTTGGGGAAAACCTATGATATTTCCATGTATTTCCTGCTGCCTCAGAGGGCAGTGAATTCATCTGTATTTCCATAGCCTGAAACAGGCTAGCCTACACTGTCTTTAGCATTGCTTCTCAAGGCTGCCTTTCTCTTTGGCTTTCTGCCCTTCAGAACAGGATGGAGGAGTCCAGTCCTCTAAAATAGTGGTTCTCAGTGTACTGCTGTTATTTATGAGCTTTTAACCACTGTAATTGCTAACAGACAAAGTACCAAGAATTATAAATAATTCTTTTTAAACATACAAATAAGAGAAGCCTAAAACAAAATATCAAACTAGGTACAAAGAAAGGAATTGCACTTCTTCTCAGAGGAAGAAACAAAAATTGTACTCCAGTAATATAGTCCTTATTGGAATTATTTCAAAGTAGAAGATAAATCAGAGTTTGGTGATTATATGAGTTAAGCTGAAAATAACGGTACATGTGATGTTTTAGAGGTTTAGGAAGAAGAAAATGCATATGGCATTTCAGTAGTTTTTTTTTTCCTTTTATTTCAATAGTTACTGGACTTTGTAGTATTTAAAAATATAATGATCACATTGATAAACAGTATTCTTGATATTTTAATAACTATAAATTCTTAAAATTTCATACCAAGCTTATTTTTACATATCTGATTTTTAGTATATAAAGTGCTTTTTCCTACATAATTGATTGCCTGCTTAAATGTAAAATGACAACTGTATATATTATATACTATGAATATAATCATTATAAATAACCCACGTGCAATAACCTATGTGTAATTTTATTTCAGTCTCTGAAAACTCATATCAATAAAATTTTTAATAAAATGAAGTACTTAATTAGAGTTGATCCAAGAATATCCACACAATAACATCAGTCTTTCTCCTCTGGAATAGCCTGTTGAAGGAATGCAGTTACAGCTGGCATGTACACAGCATGGAAATGTATTATTTTAGTACCTGTCTTGTGGAAAAATAAACCAAAGAGAAACCTGTTGAGAATCTCTATTGTAAGGACTTTGACTTTTGGCTGCAAAGCTCCAGGGCCAGTGAAGTCACTGTGGTTGCCTCACTGGTCACCAGCCTACAAAGCATCCACTAAGCAGTGTCTACAAGGACCCTCCGTGGCTCACCTAATGCCCATCCTCACTTTTGGCCTCCAACAACCCTTCTGGCCCCTGCCAGAAGGTGGACAGTCTACCCAGCAATCTTAGACTGGCACTACTTTGCTCTCAAGTCTTACCAGGGAAGGGGGAACTTCTCTGCAGATGGCTCCAGGAAGACCCTTCGGTCCCATGGACCTCTATTTGATGTTCACACTTTCACTTATCAGAGGCTCCCACCCCAGAGAGCTAGACTGGATGGCCAAGCAGCTCCTCCAGAGACCACGGCACCGACTCCATATATATTTGTAGAATTAAATTAGATCAAGACCATCAGCAAATTTATGATTTACTTTAAAAGTGCATCTGCCCCAGAAGGAATAAATAATGACGTTTTAGCACTTTCAAATCCCATCATTCTCTTCCTGCGCCACCACTCACGCTGCACCGCCTCCTGACAGCTGCTCTAGAAGGCTACGGAGCTGCAGCGAGCTCATCACGTATCATTTCTCCCAAGTGTTCACGCAGAGCCTGGTCTCCAACACTGTCAGACGAAAGTGTCCTCAGGTTAAATTTTTAACTTTGCAATTAAAGAAAAAAGAAAACCTTTGAAATACTGCAATAAAATACAGAGCGAGGCTTGTGCCTTCCAGAGGAAACCTTTCTGAGGGACTTGGGGCAGGCCTGCCCATCCCCCAGGGCGCCTCTATCACGAATTCTGCTAGTATTCTCTGAAATCAGTTTGAAAGATGCTCGTTTGCCATGTTCCTTTCTAAGCGCCCCCAAGTCAATTCCCATATGTTGATTTTGTGCTTAGGAAGAAAATCTTTTCAAGAGCATGGACTTCTGATGTCCTCTTTTATTTCTCACAGCTCTTAGTCGGCTGCACACTGAGTGGATGGTGGGAAACTGCTTGTTAACCAGCTTATTTACTGGCCTCTGATGCGTGTGGGGTGGGTACTTGGTAAATATTATTGACTGCTTGCCTGACTTTTGAGACTAATTATTCTTTTACAACTCACGTTAAAGCATGACCACATCTAGTAAAAGTTAATGTGAAGATGCCAGAAAGTACATTCAGGCATTTTACCACACAGCAGACACAACTAAAATGAAGTCTTGCAAACAGGGATTGATCATATTATTTTATTTTTATATAAGATTTACTTTATTTATGCATACAAGCTAGGGTATAGGTCAGAGGTGCGTGCAGGGGTGGGGTATGTGTGAGAGGATTCACCAGAGACAGAGTGGGGAGCAGAACAGGTGGATTGAATGAAATACCCTGCTGAGGGGAGCAGGGGGTGAGACAGGAGAGGTCTGCTGTACCATGTGGGGGTGAGACAGGAGAGGTCTCCCTGGCTGGGAATTAAACTCATGCTGCAGTGGCTGTTGATAGCTTGATAGTGCTGAGACTTAACCCTTTGCTCCATCAGGGAGGCCCTGATCATATTATTTATTTTCTATGTGAAGATAGGAGCCAAAGATTATTCATTGTGTAAACACAGTCATAATCATAAGACAGCACTAAACATTCAGTAGGCTTTCAAAAAAATATGCAATATATTGCTGCATTTCAAAGTTCACTTGCCTTCTCATATTTTTATTAACAGGGGTATTTGTAAATGCTCAGCAAAGCATCTCTTTTCTGTTGCTTTCTTGAAAGTCAGGACTGACTGAAAACAGACTTATTTCAAATGTGAGAATTTTAACCTCAATTTAATGGCTTTGTATTTAAGGGTGGTTGGGCTAGATTAGTGATATTTTAAGCAATAATTCCCCTTATTTTCTGTTCCTCTACTACTTTTATAATAAAGATAATTATGTGATTTACATGACATCACCTAAAAGTTTAGTCCTGTCTTTTCATTAACTTGATGGATCAGTATTGTCAACATTTTATTAAACAGACTGTGAATGCTTGGTAGGAACCTGGCACCTTTCAATCTAGTTAAACCTTAAAAGCCTATATTAAAATGTTTTTAAAACACTTAAAAAACACTCTGAGCATAACTCTGTGTTTAAAAACAGCACTATTTTGGATGTGTGTGCGTTGTTACAGTCGGTGGATTGCTTTTAGAGAAGGCTCTCTCCCATCCTCATAGACTGGAATCTCTGAGACTTTGGGACACTGCTGACTTGGCCGGGAGAAAGTTCTTGCCTATTCAGTTTTTGCCACTGCCTTTGGCACCTAGAAACCTCCTTCCTCTTCCCCTCCCGGATTTCTGTATAATAAGTGTGTCTGGGTTTCTGTTGCACGGAACGTCCCAGAGCAAGAGACTCTGGGGCAGTCAAACAAAGGCAGGATTTCATTCACCTGGCACGCTGACCCCTTGGATCCTGGCTGGAAACTGGGCCCCAGGGCCCGGGGCTGAGAGCAGCGCCTTACATAAGCCCCAGCGCTAGCAGCTGCTCCTGCCCCATCTGCGACAAGGGAACTGTTCTCTCCCACAGGCACCCGGATTTCTCCTTGTGGCCAACACGTTTCTTCTTATTAAAAAAAAGGAAAAAAAATCTGTCTTCTCTGTCTTCTCCAGATACTCTCTCCTTCATGTCCATATACTGGTATCTCAGCTCAAACAGGACAGGAAAATTTACACGTTTAATGCATTCATTAATGATTGGCAAGATTCCCTTAACCTCTTAGGCTTTTTCTCTCCCTTTATTGCACAGCTGTGGCCAGGTTAAAATGGCAGCAGGGCAAGCTTCCTGGGAATGCCAAACCCCTGTCTGCTGTACAGAAGTCACAGGTGACTCCTACACACCTGAGTTAGGGCTGTGCGACAGGGTGGGATTCCCTGGAGAGCCTTCACCCTTATACTCGAGGAAAGGGTAAAATAAGGACTTTCAAAACAGTTCTTCCAGTTACAACTCACTTGGATTGTGTGATCAAATGCCAGCCCTGCCTCCATGGGGCTTCAGCATCTTCTAGCCCATGGGGCTCTGGAGTGCCTGTCTGTGTTTCCAGGCATAAACAAAAGGGGGGCAAAGGGACCCCCTCATTTGTAGATGGAAGACAGTGAAGCCTCCCCCAAATTTCTCACAATCTCACATCTGGTGCTTTTCTTAAAACCTGTAAGACTATTTAAAAAAAAATAAAACTAAGTTAGGCTTATGAGATTTTTTTTTTTTTAACCAGAGAGAGTAAGAAATAACCATTTTATAGAGCTGGTTCTTTAAAGTTCATAAAAGAAAAAAAAAAGTAGTACAAGTAGTATGACATGCTTTAAAAGTCCCAATAAAAGGGTTTCTGTTCATCACAGCTTGCTGCCTTTTATTTTGGCGGTGTGCTGGCTGCTGCAGTTTGTATATGTAATTTCCACACCCAAATCCCACTTTTCAGGTGGATGACTTGGTCATTTGGTTTCCCTCCTGGTGTGGACTTCAGTGGGACTAACATGGATGGATACTCCAGCAGGCAGGTCAATTGGTTTAAAATTATTCTTCCTGCCAATAGACAGCTGAGTAAACTTGACTTTTACCTTTAGCTTTAGCTTGGCTTGAAATTCAGATTTTCTGTTGCTGACTTAGGAAAGGACATTGAAGTCCAGGGTGGATGACATGGTGACTTATTTCTTAAGAAGTTTGCTCTTTCTTAATGGGGAATTAAGACTGGAAAAAAAAAAAAAAACGAGAGAGAGAAGAAAGAGCAACTCCAAATTGGAAATCCAGAGAGACAGAGAGAGTCTGCTATGCTGGGTGGAGGTGAAACAGGATTGTGTTGGAAATGCTCATTCTCACCAGTCTTCGATGTACTAGTGAATCAGTAGGAAAAGTAACTGTCATGGATGGAATCATTCAATACTTTTTTGCTTTATTTTCACTAAGTTAGTTTTTAAGGAAAGTTGGTTCCATGATTACCTGTCACTACTCTTGGAGTATGTGTATGTGGGAGGGAGATACTAAAACCCTAAGATGCTGGCATGTTCTTTTTTCTGAAATGTGTATAGACTTAAGAGTAAAACACACTCCTTCCTTCTGGATAAGAAGCAAAGTAGCTAACTCTCAAGACACTGGGCTGGGGTGTAATCTAAATGTAAGTCTGCAGAGGAGAATGCTACACATGGGCCAAGAATCATGTTCTCAAAGCTTCACTTTGCTAGTGCTTTCAAGTACAAGCAAGTACTTTCTTGGGACTCTAGTCTTAGCCATCTTGAGAGCAGTGGTGACCCACTCTTGGTTTAACTCAGGTCCTGCTCATATTTTTAACTTGTCTTCATTGTGGTCCTTGCGGTGCTTGGCTGTTCTCTCCATGGTATTGAAGTTTATCTCCATTACAGCAGTGGGTCTCAGCTAATATTTAAAAAATATATATGTACCTTTTTGGGAAGGAGAGAATGTGGGAAAAGTCAGATTTCCATATAAACAGAAAAATATGGAAAGGGAAGAGCTATAGAATTTGGGTGAAGAAAAAGAAGTTTATGGTTGTCCTCTGGGAGCTGAATTTGACAAACTCCTGATTTGATAGGGAAATCCAAGCTTCTCAATATTATTCATTATTCTGTGATAGTGTCTCAGGAAAAATGTTCCAAGGCCTTCATGAAAACTTTGAACAGCTGTTTGTTTGGGGCCATTTGACTTGTCCTCCATTTAATGTTTCTGTAAATCCGTGAGTGAATTTCTCTTAAAGGGAAGGATTTTGAAAATGGGAAGAGCTCCCCTTTTTTCCCCCTGTCATATGTTTATGACAAACCCCCAGAGATGACAGACATCCCAGAGATAATTGAATGCCTTTATAAGAAGTCCAAAAGTATCCAGCAAAATACATGAAAAAGTTTATTTAATCTATTGTTTCCTCATATAACTTTTAGGTAATGAGATCAATCTTGTGGAAAGAGGGATTAACAGGACTCAACATCCTAGGACATTTGAGCAAACATATCTGTGATCTGAACTGAGTAAAATCACAGGGTGGGAATAAAATGATAAGGAGAGATCACTTACCCCAGGGGCTGTGGACAGTTTTCTAGCTTTCTTCTGCACTTTGCTCTCTCCCAAAATTTGCATTAAAAAAAAATAAAAAAAGGATTTGGCCAGATTTCATAGAAAGTGTGGAACTTTTTGGGCTGTGACCCCAAAGAAGGTGATCACAAGTAAATCATTAATCCAGTTCAGGCTCACTATGCATACTGTCACATTCTGACCCTGAAGGTCTCATGACCCCTGGATTTTCTCCATGCACCTCTGGGTCTGCTGTGGTGACAATGATCAGGACATGCCTTAGGAAAGATTATCAATGTAAGTGCTTTCTCATTCACTCTTATTAAAACCTCATAATTTTTGAAGTAAATGCTGACTATTTTGTTAGTCTTATTTTTGCTAGATAAGGAGATTGAGGTGTCTGAAGTTAAGTGATGTATCAAACATTTTCCAGATAACAGAGTCAGGACTGGAATTCAGATCTAAGGAAGTCCAATGACTTCCTATAAGTTCTTAGGGGCAACACTGTTTAAGTGAGTGAAGAAATATCTGTATCCCTTAGGGGCTGTATCACTCAGGTTTTTCCAGGTTCTACTTAAGAGAAAATTCAGCTCAATTCCTCCTATAGGAAAAGAAGTGATTTATTCATAAAGTTATAATCTGGGAGGACTGAGCCAATATCTTATCTGAAATATATTTATCTCAAATGGGCATTTGTTTCTTGTGTGCATATTTAATTCTCAGACAAGTTCTTCCTCTGTAGTATAAGAATTGACAACAGCACCTCTCAGGCTTATAATCTTCCAGTTAAGCAATATCAGTGAAAGCAAGGCCCTCTTTTTCCAGGAGTTTCAGCCAAAATCCTAAGATCGATTTTTACTGGCCTGGTTTGGATCATGTGTCAGGAAAAGTTGGGTCTGCTAGGACAAGTCTACTTCATGGAACTTTCATCAAGGCAGGGATTGGGAAGTTCTAATGCATAAATCCAGAGTGGAAGAATTGTGGTTTCACAAAGGAAAGGCGAGTTGCTGTTATCAGAAGAAGGGAGAATAGAAGGTTACAGGCAAAACAGTCCTTTTTAGAAGGGCTCTTTCCAGCTCACACAGCTGGCCCACCTTCCCTACTGAGAGACAGGAAACTGAGCAAGTGGGGTAAACGGGTGTTGGGCGAAGGTGTGCAATGAACAAGCATCACAAGAGGTTCCTATACATGCCTCCTCTCTTCCTGGCCCTCTTCTGACCACCAGATGCACAGCCTTTTAGCATGTTATTCCTGAATCATTCACATATTAGAATATTCTTTATTTATGCATACAAGAGCTGGGGTATAGGTCAGAGGTGTGGGGGTGGTGGGGAGAGGATTCACCAGAGACAGAGTGGGGAGCAGAACAGGCAGATTGACCTGCTGAGGGGAGCAGTGGGTGAGTCAGGAGAGGTCTTCTGTGCCATATGGGTTGCTCCCTGGCCAGCCAGGGATCGAACTTTTGCTGTAGAGGCTGAGGACAGCTTCATAGGTTGTGTCTTAACCCCTTGCACTACCAGGGAGGCCCCTACCCTCCATACTTAATGTAGCTATCCTGTAAATTTCAATTAATAGGTCACTTTAGATAGAATGCTCTCATAGACTGAATGTTAGTGTTCCCCCAACTTCATCTGTTGAAGCCCTTAACTCCCAAAATGATTGTATTTGGAAGTGAGGCCTTAGGGGGATAATTAGATTTAGATAAGGTCATGGGGTAGAGCCCCAAATGGGACTAATGGCTTTATAAGAAGAAAACACATTTAGTGTTCTCTCTTTCTCTCTCTGTCCCTCCCTCCCTCTCTGTCTCATAAGACACAATTAGAACATGGTTACCTATGAGGGAGATGGAGCTTCCAGAACCCAATCATGCTGGTACCTTAAACTTGGACTACTTGCCTCCAAAGCTATGAGAAAATAAATTGTTTATAATACCCAATTTATGGTGCATTGTGTGACAGCTACCAATACTTAATAATCAGTTTGAAGGGAGCACTGGTTTGTGTAGTTTCAATCCAACATTTTATGCTATTGAAGTTTTCCAGGATTTAAAGAGTATGTGATTCCTAGGTTTCCATGCATGATACTGTATTTCAGTTATGCTCTATAATCAACATCATGAACTTCTAGAAATACATAAAGAATTCTAATACTATTCCAATACTTCTTCAAATATCCTGGTGAAACAAAGATGATCAGAATTTTTGGTATTTTTGTGGGTTACTGTATAACATCTATCACATTCAGGATAAAATATGTGTATTCCAGGAGACACCCATAGCAAAAACAAAGCAATTGCTTCAAGCCTTCCTGAGGTTACCAATTTCTCCCATGGTGTACTACCACAAAAGACACTGCTGCTGAGCCTCTCCATCACCTAAAAGAAAAAAAATATTTGGTGGCATTGACTCAGGACTTTAAAGTATTTGAGTTTTCTCAGAAATGAGAAGCAGTTAGTGTATTCTGAGTCTGCCCTAAACTTTGCAATGAACATAAAACATTATTTCTTACCATTGACTCATCTCTTGGAATATCTGAGATGTGTGCTTGTACAAAATGCCACACAACACCAAGGTCTCAATAACTTACTTCTCGACTACAATATAATTTACAGTTGAGTAGTAATACATTGGCACAAATCTAAGCCCATATTTCCCTGACTTTCCTATTTCAATAAGTGGGATGTTCTTTAAAATCTTTATTTTTATTAATAAAGATAGTTGTCTACTATCTAGCCCTACCCCAAAATTTTTCAGTTTTATTAATGATATGCTTTACAGCTGGTAGCAGATTACAATGAACCAAGAGCTGGGATTAGTACAAAAAGCCCTAAGAAATTACACAGAAAGCATTGAAATGGGCAGTGATCTTCCAGCATCTGTAGTTTTTCTTTATGGCAGGGTAACTGTGAGGTGTCACAAATTTATAAAATGTCTTTCCTTGGATGAAGCATTTGTTCAAAGTAATTTCTTTAATTATTCTTTATATTATAAAGATTCTATAAATATGTGTGGGGAAAAAAACCAGGCTAAGCACCTCTCTTTCTACTGGAAGGGATCAACACACACACACACACACACACACACACTGACTCTCACACTGTTAAGAACTCAGTTGATTTTACAAAATCATTACGGAGTAAAATCTTCTTCATTATATGAGAAATTTCCCCACCCCCAAAAAACAAAAAAAGTGCTCAAAAGTTCACCCCATGTTTCTACTATAAGAATCATAGACCTTTACATGTGATGGATAACACGCTGCATACCACTTTGTATTTTTCCTGACAATAATTTCAAATGCATCTCAAATGAGGATAGAGAAATTATGAACAAGCTTCTTAACTGTTACCTTTGTGTCATTGTAAAGTAAGTGAACACTGAGAAAATGGGACAGTAGACCCAGAATGACTCAAAGCAGGTTTTAGGATGAAGCAAACCAAACCACTAGCCAAATTTTCCATGAAACATGTCATTCAAGGGCATTCAAATTATATCTATTCGATGATTATGGGTCTGCCATGTTTACTTGTAAGCATTGTAAAGGATGCAGAAAGAAGAATGAAGATGAGATTGGCAATGAAGACAGTTTAGCTGAGGTTCAGAGACTGGATTGTGTGGGCACAGAATTAATCTCAACTAGTATGTTGTAACCCTGTGCTTATCTCAGAGATACCTGGAACCATAGTTCTGACTCTTGGTCAAACTGTAATGAAAGATACTACTATAAACTGAATGCTTGCATCTCCCAACATTTCACCTATGGCAGCAAATCCCCAATGTGATGGTTTTTGGAGGCAGAACCATTGGGAGGTGGTTAGATCATGTGAGTAAATCACTCCTTCTGCCACATGAGGTTATTGTGAAAAGTGAGCTGTTTATGAACCAGGAACCAAGAAGTGGGCCCTTCCCAGACCCAAAATCTGTCAGAACCCCTATCTTGGATTTCCCAGACTTCATAAGTATGAAAAATAAATATTTGTTGTTCGTAAGCCATTCATGTATGATATTCTCTGATAGCGAACCAATTGGACCAAAACAGAATCACCTGTGATTAATACAGGCCTGTGCTGGGGGCACCCTACTCATAAGACATATTTAGCCTGATCACTTGTGCTTGGCTTCTGTTACAACTTTTTGGCTCCTGCTCTTAAACCAAGCCTGTACCCTTGTTGTAGCAATGTGACAAGAAGGCTATAATAGACTCCTCCTTGTGTGAAACTATGGCTCCCCTAATCCTGCCATCATCCTGTGATGTGGGTAAGATTGTCTCCATTTTATCCGCTGGCCTGAAGCAACATTGTAGAGTCAGCACTTGAACCCAGGTCTTTTTCTAAGATCATCACCCTATATTTCTACAATCTTTTCTGCCTAATTAATTTGTCTCAATTGTTTTTCAAATTTAGTTGAAGACTAAAAGTAAAACAAGTATCTATTCCTAAAGCTATTCAACTTGTATCTAGTCATTTTTTTTTAAAGATTTATTTATTTTTTATACAAGCACTGGGTACAGTCAGAAGCACCGGAGGGTGAGAGAATTCACCAGAGCCAGAGTGGGGAGCAGAGCAGGCAGAGGACCGAAGTACACTGCTGAGGGGAGCAGCGGGTGGCAGGAGAGGTCTGCGCACCATGTGGGACCCTCGCCCAGCGGCAGGGGATTGAACCGGTGCTGCAGAGGCTGCAGGCAGCTTCGCAACCAAGCGCTCAATCACTGCACCACCGGGGAGGCCCTGTATCTAGTCATTTTTAGTGAGATCAATTTCAGAATAATGATTGCCCTCCAGAAGGTCTACTAATGAAATCTTCCTTTCCTCTCTCTTATATATTCCTCTCTCTCCTACAGAACACATTTCTGCCATTCGAGTATCCATCTTTAATCAACAGAAGTGTGTAACAAGAGAGAAATATTAATCTTATAACTCTTTCCTCAAAGTAAGTAAGATATAGGAAAATTACACAATGGAGAAAAGCTAACAATATAACATAGACCAATATTAGTGCCATTTTTACTGGTAAAACAAAATTGATTTATGTGAAGATTCCCTATAGCATTGTGCCAAGAGACCAATAACATAATCTTAGGTTAGCTTTTACTTGTTAGTTTAGATAAACTAACTTTAGCAATTACTTCTTGGGTACTCATTGAGTGATTGGGATAGTCTAACTAGGGAAGGGACATTCTCAAGCAAATTGAAGATGGGGAAGTTTCAACATATTCCCATTTGCTTTTGCGTTTTGCGCACTCTACTTTCTTTCGTTTAAGGTGACTAACTCTGGCATTACTACCCATCCTACCCCACCCTGCATAGGAAAATATGTTCCCAAGAAAGGAGTTGACTGGTCCCTACATACCACCTTATAAGCCCTTGACCATTTTTGCTGGCTATTGTCTACTTGCCTCTCCAGAATCGCTCTTTGTTCTTCTTCATCAGTCACTGTCCCAAACAATGTCCTATGTGGATTATATCAAAAAGCTCTCCAATCCTATCACTTTTAGTTTGTTTTGGACAAAAGAGGGCCCTGGGAAAAGATTGGAGAAAAGAAGAAAAATGAAGCCACGGTACTTAATCCCTTAGATACCTGTCTGCCATGTGCTTCAGTCTTACGCCTCTCAATGAAAGTCACATCTGTCAAGGTGGCCCTTTACACAACTTTTACTTTTCAGAGCTTGATAACTACTATTTTTCTCCTAGAGCCTTTGGGTCAGACGTAAGAGCAGTAATGGTCTTCAGAGGATGCATTATCTCTTGTGGTTTTTATTTTTTATGGTATTCCATCTCCTTATAAATAATCTCTTTACTAAAGCCTCATGATATTATTCTAATTTCATTGTGCCATATTTTCTTCTGGGACCCTGTATGATGCAACCAATGTTGTCACACACATTTAAAAGGAACAACACATGAAGCCCCAGGAAACCAGACTTTATTAATGGAATTTCAATGTTGGCTAGACAGAAAGAGTTCTAGGCTATAATAATGCTGCACAATTTCACTAGCATACAATAATAAACTGTTATTTAGTACATAAATCTGCAGGATTCTGCTGAGCTGGAGTAAGCAAATCATCTCAGCTAGACTGGCTCATGCATCTATAGTCAGCTGCGGATCTTTTAGCTTGGTCTGTGTATCTTGGCTGAGCTTGCGCACAGTCTGAAGGTCTACTGACAGATGATTGATCTAAGGAGGTTTCACCTAGGACAATTGACTTTTATATGTATATATAATATACATATATACCTATACACACACATATATAATACACACACATATATATATATAAAATCTTTCAACAGATTAGTCAAACATGTTCTTATGAAAATATTAAAAGTGAAGTGAGAAGAAAGCCAATTATGCAGGTGCTTTTCAAGCCTCCTTTCAATTTTAGGTCTGTTAACATCTTATAGGCTAAGACAGCTTCAGAATTAAAACAAAAACACTATAAGGTTGCATGGCAAAGCAAAGGGTGAATAATGGGAACCACTGATGCAACCAATCAACTGCACAGGGTTACATGCTGTCTTCTTTTTTTCTTTTATATATTTTTTACATCATTCTTCAATTTTTTATAATGTATGCATGCTTTATCATCTCGGGTATAGTTTCCATGGAATTCCCACCACCAATTCAACCATAGTCCCTGTGTTCTTCTCACCCCTGTTTTGACAGAAAGGAAGTGGGCCCAGTGGG
The DNA here is from genome assembly GCF_964194135.1 of Talpa europaea. Taxonomy (NCBI): domain Eukaryota; kingdom Metazoa; phylum Chordata; class Mammalia; order Eulipotyphla; family Talpidae; genus Talpa; species Talpa europaea. Next base: position 108,208,250 of record NC_140075.1, read on the forward strand.
CCTAGCAAGACAAGTAGTTAGTCATGAGGCAGAAAAGTGAAATCCATGTGCAAAGTTTAGAGCTATGAAAATGCTTGACATTCTTAGAAAATGGTGAATAAACCAGCATGCTTTTTAAAATAACTTCATATAAAGGAATCATGCATTGTTTATTCTTGTGTCTGACTTCTTTCACTAAACATTATGAAAGACTGAACATTGTGAATGTGCCAGTGTTCCCTAAACTGATCTATAAATTACTGTAATTTCTAGTAAAAAGCAGCATTTTTAGAAATTAATCCACTAATTGTAATGCTTATATGAAAGTCAAACAGCCAAGAGTAGATGAACGATCTTAACAAACACTGTTGAATTACATGACTATATATTTTCCAGAACATGGCATATCCTTTAATTTATATAATTTTCTTTCACTTTTTTTTTCTTTTTAGTTTTCAATGTAGAGGTTTTATATAAACACTAGATTTTTACTTCTATCTCCTCATTGTGACATACAACCAGCAGATTTGTAAGAAGATGAAAATAGACAGTGCTTTCTATTTCCTGTTGCTCCTATGTTTATTTCCAGCCAGATGAAAGGAATCTGATCTAAGAAGAGAGAAGGGGGATATTTTGGAGAGATGATGGAAACATGAAGAGTCTTGGGGCACTCTATGCCCTTGCCTGGAATAAGCTTTCTTATGAAATTGAGATCCAAGATTTTGGTATACCTGTAACTACAACCTACTCCCTGTCTGGTGTATAGCATTTCCATAGACGATCCCAATATATGAAGGGTGGAAACAATGGTGGCATAGATGTCTAGCTACCAGACCTTCCTCTGAATTCCCCATGGTCCTCAAGTAACTTTGAGGATACTTTATGTCTTCGGAGGCCATAAGTAAAACCTAGGAATTGGGAGAGATAATATGACAATCAGAAGACTACAGGCAGAATAGGGAACTGGAGCATTTGCATGGGGTGGATGAGGAGATACTGCATCTTTGTGGAATATCGATTCTATAAAGTTGCATAGGTGTCAGTGGAGAAATGCCAGATAAACCAGTTGCCACCTGTCAATCAAGCACTGGGCATTTTCTAAACTGGGAAAAAGACAGGATGAGAACTTTTGCCACAAATGTCAGCATAATACTGAGGCTCAAAAGAGTGCGGCTTACTCTGCAGTGACATAAAGGAGACACCCATCAGTTTAGAATCAGCACCAGGAGGAGGGAGAATTAAAGAACACTTTGAAGGGACTGGGGAGGGAGAAAAATCCCAAATTACATTGTTTTAAACTGGAAGTGACTAAGAAATTACTGGAATGGAATAGGAAAAAAAAAAAAAACAACAAAAGTGATTGAGTTTACTTTGAAATTTTAAGATTTACTAGAGTGAATATGGTGTCTCAAGAACTAAGTTCAATTCAATTATAGGAAAAAAAGAAAACCCAGAGTTTTTCACATTTGAATTTTGTGGGCTGTTAAGACAGTAAGGAGTGTGCCCATTTGAGAAGACAAGTCAACGAAGTCAGATTTTAAACAGCTTTTATTCAGGGGAATGAGTTTGGACTCTGATGTGCCTCTAGAATATATATTTTCATGCAGAAATATCACATGATAAGCTCTTTTTTATATGTATTCTCTGGTAGCAATTTGGAGTATGGATTGAAGGAGAATATCTTGCAGCTCATTATGTAGGAAGCTTTTTAGTTGTCCATGCCAGAGATAATGAAGTCTTAAATCGTCTTGACAATGAGGATGAATCAGTTGGAAATAAAAATATTTTTCAGGAGAAGAAATGACAAATGTTAGTTTGGATCTTGCAAGGGCATAAGAAGAGTTAAAGATTCTTGTGTGACATGATCAGAAGATGAGAAATTACAAGTAGATCTGAGAAGGCTATGTAATGTTGAGGTGAAGATTGTAGCAGTGAAGCATGTAAACCAGGAACTCAGGGGAATTTGAAGGCTGATTAACTTCTGTTCAGTCATCTCTGTGCACCTATATTGTCTCAGTAGGCAGCAATCTTTAGGGTCCTTGGAATTTCTTGTCCTCCAATATACCATTCAGATACCTGAAGTCTAGAAACATATTCTTTTGTTTCAAAATTGCTTTATCACATGGTACAATTTTACATGCAATATGTCTATAAGTGATGCACCATTGCAATCCCTCATTGGTTTTATAAAAATCATTTGAAGAAGAAAAATATGGAGAGAGGTAGAGGAGGAACACATGAGTATATATAATTATGCCTCTACTTCATATGTTGGTAAACTTGCTCGGTGAATAAATATCGGAAGCCACTCCTGAGTCAAAGATACACTCATGATAATCTGCAAAGCCTGGGCTTTCAGTCACCATTTCTAACTTGTGTATTTTTGTTCTCTGATGTGGGTATTTTTTCAGTATCATAACTGCGTCTTTGGCCATTTAGTTTCTGACGCACCCACTTAAAGTCATGTCCTTAGGATGCAGTACATATCTTCATACCACCTCATTGATATGAAGTCACATCTTTGAGACTCATTGGTAGACTGTTCCTGAAAGCTAAATAGCATTTAAACATGAAATCAAGTTCAGCGAAGACCTTACTCAACTGACCTGGGGAGAATGGAACTTTGGAGAGACAAAATGTCTATAAGCTCTAGATTATTTATTTTGCATTTTTGGGAAAGATTTATTTATGCATACAAGAGCTGGGGTACAGGCCAGAGATGGGGGGATGAGAGGATCCACCAGAGGCAGAGTGGGGAGCAGAATAGGCAAACTGACTGAAATACGCGGGTGAGACAGGAGAGGTCTGCCTCGCCAAGTGGGTTTCTCCCTGGCCGGCTGGGGATCGAATTCATGTTGTGGATTGCTTCATAGTGCGATGCTTAACCCCTTGCGCCACCAGGGAGGCCCTCTAGATTATTTAGAAGTTTATTGCTGAGACACAGAAAAGTTAGATAATTTCCTTAGAGACCCAACAAATGACTTTCAATCCCAGCTTAACCCATTTACACCAGTTATGGGAACGTAGGCATCTCTGCTATAGTTTCTAAGTATGTAAAATAAGGATACTAGAGTTGATGTAATAGGTTGTTTCAAGGATTTGATAATATAAAACATGAGAATAGCAATGTGCTTATCACTTTACATGAAAGAACTCAATAAATGGTGGGAGTAAATGCCCATAGTGACTCATTTAGAAAATTGAGTCTCTGACCTTCACTCCTATGCCAGGTTTCCTGTAACATCTCCTTTCAAGTGTCTTTGGATAGAAAGGTGGGACTCAAAAGAAGGTGAACTTGAAAGAAAAATGAAAGACAGTAATATGGATCTGAGCGGGGAGAGGACTTGAAAACTGCACTTAAACCAAACAATTTCTGTCCCACATTAGATGATTATGTGTCTTCATATCATTCCTTCTCTGCTTAGCCAGTGGCATAGCTGACAGCACTCCATTTTGAGTGGAAAAAGATGAATGATTTCCCACCACTTTCAAGGGGAGATGAATTGCAGGCAGAGGCTGAAATTCCATATTGAAATGATACTCAACTCTCACAGTGGACTTTGTGATTTTCTTGGCCAGCATCTTTAACAGAGCGACAGAGGTGGAGCATATCATTGCATCCCATCAGTGAAATAATATATTCTCTGGTGGTGTTTTGGGAAGGATATGTAGATATTAACCAAAACCACAAAAAAGGATGTTGTCACTTTCCTGTGGCATGTAATAAAAACATGGATATTTTGATGTGTCCAGTTCCATGCAAGCTCAGCATAGCTACAGAAAAGATCAGTTTTCAAAGTACGACTGCAATGAGTAAATGAGGTATGACTACAAAGAAAGTAATAAAGTATGTTTTCAAGTACAGCTTGTTGAAGCAGATCACATCTGGTGTGTGTATGTATAAGTGCATAGGTTTTGGAGTATGTGTTTCTTCTTCAAGCATTTTTGCCTACCACTAAACTTAATATTGAAAAAATTCAATGGAGTCTAAAAACAACTACCCATGTTATTACTATGTTTTAAAACATCTTCCTGCTTGATTTCAAGTTGTTCATAAATGAGCCTCTAGAAAACAGGATATCATACATTTATGGACTTTATAAAATGGGGTTTGCTGGAGGCCCTGGAAGCTATATTTTTGCACTCTGATTTCTGGACCTTTATACTATCAACATCTCCTTTGAGGAATGACTTACTGAAGTTGTCTCTTTTATGGATATTTTATATTTATGAAGCGATGGCTTTCTCCTGGCAGGCCTTCTCCTCACTCAGCTCAACTGGAAGTCATTTTTCTGAAGAGAGGCCCACTGTTGGAGCAAACTGAACAAGAAATCACATCACACATAAAAAGCTTTTGGAAGAGACCTGGGATTGGCTCTGGCGTGGACATAATTCAAATGCAAATGTATTTCATCAGTGGTTTTTTGGGGATGCCAAATTTTGGGGCAAAAAGAGGACTACCTACTGATCATTTGCTCTTTTTATTAACCAGTAAATAGAATGCCAACAACAAGACCAATATCTCTTTTTCAAAGCAATGTCATAAGCTGCTTGAAGAAAATATTGTAATGTTCAATCTTTTGTTGCGGAGACACTACCAACATAATCTATCTTATGGAATGTTGGCTCAACTTATACAAATAAGGAAAATAATGAATGTATTTGAATATCAAAAACTTAAAATATACATGATAAAAAGGATAAAATCATTATATTTCTCCAGTATCTAAAAACACTACTGTTAAAATATTTAATGTATTTCCTTCTAGATTTTTTTATTGTTGGTGCTACATTTTGTTTTTTTACTAAGAGTTGTTTACATAAATGAGGTTAAGCAATTGGCTTTTTATTTTACTGAACATTAGAGAAATGTCTTCTTAAACATACCTTTCAGAGTTATTCTGTAATATAACTATTCTAGACTTTTCTTACCTGTTTCCTCAGGGAAAATTAGCCACTTAGGCAATTTTAAAAATACTGTTTTAAGTTTATTCCCTTGTGGTTGATTCTGTAGAAGTGGGGTTAGCATCCAGCTCAAAGATTATGAGCATTTGTTAAGGCTTCTGATAAAGAGTAAAAAATGTGGGCTATACCCCACAGTGTACAGGACTTCAACACTCCTCTAAGTTCTTTCCAATTCCCTGCCTCAGTGATCCTCACCTGGATGTGACTGTGACTTTCTTCCCCATATACTTGATAATAGCTGGAGGCAATTTTTCCCACAACTGAAAAAGTGTTACTGTCATTAGTAGGGTAGAGGTGGGGGATATCCCAAACATCCTATAATGCACAGGACAGACTCTGCAGCAAGGACTGATCTATCCTAAAATCTCATGATTCCTGTTGAAAATCGTTTGACTTTTGGTTATTTCAATAGGAAAAGAAAAATCTCTAGACATATCAAATGTTTCTAAGGGGCAAAGTAGTTACCAGCTGAGAATCACACATATCACAATGTCTTCCTTTTTTGGTGCTTGATAAATAATTGTTCACAAATATATGAATTATTTTAATTATTTATATTTGTTAATATGTTGAGAAGTATTTGTTCCTCAATCCTTCCCCAAAATAGTTGCTTGCAAATTAAAATGCAAGTCATGCATTTAACTGAAAAATGAGCAATAAAATCTCCAGGTTATAGAAAAACATAGAAATGATTATGTTTGCTAAGTAGTGAAACACATCCAGCATTTCTGGTAGACAAACAAATAGATTGCTTTTGTAGAAAACGAAATCAAAGTTTAGGAATATGGACTGATTGATATAACCATTTCCATCCCAGAATTAAATAATATTTTCTTCTCCTTGAAGACACAGAGAAAGCCATCTTTATACTTTTCATTCCACCAACTCTGTCCCCTATTTTAGAAACATCTCATTGAAAATAATGGGTGGGTTTTCTTATATCTGTTTGTAATTTCCATAGTGCCAAGTACAGTGTCTTGTATAAAATTAGCATTAGAATGAATGAGATTTAAATGATTAATGTTTCCATTTACCCAGTATCTAATTTCCTTTATGTACCTAATCAGAATCTTATCTTTCAGCTGCCATAGATCACAGTCATCATTAACCATCATGGAGATTAGCCAAGGCTCTAGATTTATGGTTCTGCGAGTCAACAAGGTACAAGTCTCTGTCTGCATTCCAGATGGTGTTTTGGATGGATGCTCCATGAGGTTGTTATTTAGAAGGCTGGCAGCATCCTTTGCAAAGTGGGGAGTCACAGTTGGCATTTCTCTTTTTAACATTTTGTTTCTTAATAGATGGTCTCAAAGTAATTATGTGCCAGGGTTTGGGCAGCAATACTGGAGACCAGTCTTGCCCTGACAGGCTTTGGTGACAGTACTTGGCTGACTGATTATTTTCTTTGATAGTCAAGTCAACAAATATTTATTGAGGCTTTACTTTGTGCAAGACACTTGGCTAGGCCCAAGACCATGGCTAGAGCCATGGTGTAAGATATATCACCAATCGTTAAAAGAACAAAATATTTTGTAAAGGAGAGAAGTACATAAATTTGCACAAATCAAGAATAAGTTCTAATTGGAGTCATGGGAGAAGTATCAGAATTAACTTGTGGGGGGAGAGAGGAGAAAGGTCTAGATCAGTTAAGGAATTAAGAAAGACCTAATAAAAGAGCTGGGATTTGTTCTGGGCTTTGAAGGATGGACAGATTTTTGACAGATAAAGAGGCATTCAAGAAGCAACATGAGCAAATTCACATAAGTTAGCAAGCACAACACATAGCAGTGTAAAATAATTGTAATAATAATGTGATATCTAATGTGCACTATGGTCTTACTGTTTTCAAATATATTCTATAAAACTATTCTTTTTTATAAAAATAGATTTGGATTCTTAGCAGTGACCTCAGTTGAGTCTAAACACATGTTGATTCTCAACTATGAATAACTAAAACTTACATAATGTTATAATGCAATTTTACTTCAATTAAAAAAAAGTGGAACCATGGTTATTTTATCCATTAGGCATAGCGCTTAGGGCCTACAATACTTTCAGGGGCCTAGCAAATGTTTTAGTTTCTCTTACAATCTGAAGGAAAAATAATATAACTCAATCTGGATTACATTAGACTTTGTACCAATGCAGTCATAAAATATAACTTTGAATGTTATTTTCATGGTGGAAGTTCCCACAAAGGCAAAAGTATCTGGGAACCACAGAAGATATAATATGATCCTGCAAGAAACCATACTGGATTGCTCTCATTCCTTTGTTTTCATCTCCAAACTGCATTCTAAAATCCTTTCTTTGTCTCCATTTCCATCGTATCAGACAGACAAACCACCAAAATCTCTTTTTATTTTAACAAATTTTTTTAGAAGATTTTATTTATTTATTTATACAAGCACTAGGTACAGTCAGAGGTGCAGGAGGGTGAGAGAATTCACAAGCAACAGAGGAGAGAGCAGAACAGGCAGATAGACAAAGTACATTGCTGAGGAGAGCAGCGGGTGGCAGGAGAGGTCTGTGCGCCATGTGGGACCCTCGCCCTGCGGCCGGGGATCGAACCGGCGCTGCAGAGGCTGCGGGCAGCTTTGCAACCCAGCACTCAACCGCTGCGCCCCTGGGGAGGCCCCGAAATCTCTTTTATGGAGTATGAGCTTGACTTTTACTCTTTTACTCTTGTGTTTACAATCCATTTTTCTATACAAAGGACCGGGGAACTGTCATCATTCCTCTGCTTAAAAAGTTCCCATGGCTACCTTTTACACTAAAAACATAATAATATCTTATATCTTAGACAAAGGGCCCTGGATACCGATCTCAACTTAATTTGTATTATTCTCACCAAGATGACTTAGCTGTGCTTGTCTTTTCTCTGTTAATAGAACATGTCTGCCTTAGGTCTGCACAGTTCAGATTCCTTCCACTTACAATGAATTCACCTTCCCTAGCTTCTCAAGGCTTCCAATTTCCTGTATTTAGATCCTAGTTCATACATGAGTTCCTCAGAGAGTTTCTCCATGATCAAAAAATCAGACAATTCTGTATATTACCTTATTTTAATTTTTAAAATGGTATTCAATATATAAAATTCATGTGTACATTTATTTTTAGATTTGGTTATGGTCTGTCTTCCTTGACCAAAAGGTGAACTTCAGGGCAGAATGGCCATGGTATCCTCAGGGTTTGGAAAAGTACTAGGCAGATAGATAGTATACATTCAACTATGTATCAGTGAATATGGAGGCACCAAAGTAGTTCTAGATGACAAGGATTATTTCTTATTTAGAGATGGTGATATTCTTGGAAAGTATGTAGACTGAAATCAAGATTGAAATGGCATCATGTGAAGCTGCCATTCCACTCAAGTTCTGAAATCTTTCATCATGTAAATAATTTCTGTGTCTCTTTTATAATAAACTAATGCTATCAAAAAAAATTAGTGTTCACTACTTTGGGGTCCAATGTGAAATAAATTTAGTTTCTTCCTTCATGGAGTTTAGAGTATAGCAGAAAGTATGTTCATTACCTAAATAAAAGCTTGCAAGCCATAGATAGAAACTAATTTTCCCAAAGGCTGACACAGGGATTATGGAGGTTGTCCTGTGCTCAACTGAGACTTGAATCTGCAGAATTCATCTTCAGAACTTGTCCCCTTAAAACATTAAATTTCTCTCAATAGTGAGTATAGTTATCCTGAGTTTAAGTAATAGTTGGATATGCAAAGTGAGAAATTTTGAAGTGAGTTGGCATCTTTGGAAAATGTCCAAGTACCTTGGAAAAATTCCTAAAGTTGCTTTGAGAAACTTTAAGCAGAAGCTTGCTTTAGAAAGGATGCCCTGGGCTGATGCACAAGGTCAACATAAGCAAAGGAAACTATAAGTAGGAGAAGAGTTAGAAGGCTTTCACTACGACCTGTCAACCACTCACCATATTTTAGGAACTTAAAAGCTTCTAAAATTGTACGTTATTTTCACATATTTCTTTAATAATAGGTATTAGAAAAGATATTTATTGAGGACAACTCTCAGGCAGAAAACACTCCAATTCTATTCTAGAAACATATATTCCAGATATTTTCAAATGAAAAATACCAGTAAACTCTGGACACAAAATGACTATAGCTATTCTTTATTTATAACAATTACCAGCTCATGGACACAGATAACATTTATTGCACCCATACTCTCTTGAAATAGCCTTATCTTTCCTGCTCTACATTGAGTACAACTACCTAACATTCAGTCATTCATTTCTTGATTCATTAATCAGGCATTCATGAGCACATTATACTCTCAGGAATGCTAAACTCTCAGTTTAATGAAGGAGATAGACCTAGTTCCTGGTGATAGAATTTTTTGTGAATCTATATTCACTATACCCAGCCCATTCATCCATTCCTGCTCACTTGGTTTCTTCTAATGTAAAAATTAATCTCTCTTGTTTACATTCTTTTAAAGATTTATTTGTTTATTTATACAAGCACTGGGTACAGTCAGAAGCGTGGGAGGGTGAAGGAATTCACCAGAGCCAGGGCAGGGAGCGGAACAGGCAGACTGACGGAATACACTGCTGAGGGGAGCAGTGGGCAGTAGGAAAGGTCTGTGCGCCATGTGGGACCCTCACTGGCGGCCGGGGATCGAACTGGTGCTGCAGAGGCTGTGGGCAGCTTCGCAGCCCAGCGCTCAACCACTGCGCCACCAGGGGAGGCCCCTCTCTGGTTGACATTTCTCCCTTATATTCAACATAGCAACCAAAATGATTCTTATAAAATATGAATAAGATCATGTCATTCCTCTGTTAAAAACCTGCAATGGCCACCGATTATACCTAGGGAAAAAGTCCTTGCAGAGTTCTACCAGGTCCCACATAGCCTGAACTTTAGAGGTAATATCCCCTAATGCTCTTCCTGCCAACTCCAACCCATTCACTCATCTCCAGTCACACTGTTTCTGTTGCTCCTCAGGCAGCCTATGCACAATCCAGTCTAGGGACATTTGCACAGCTAACCTTTTCTAGCATCTAACAACTCCTAACCTCCTACATAATTTACATAATTCGTTTTCTGCCTCCCTCACCTTTGTCACCATCCACAAAGACAAGGTCTTCCTTGATGTTATTCACAGCTTATTTTCCATGTATGAGAATACTATTGACACAGCAGGTACTCAAAAATAATTGTTGGATGAATAAATAAAAATTCATTTATTCATTGCAACATGATGACCTTAATGAACAAAGTGTTCAAGAAGGTGGATCATAGAGACTAATTGGAAAGAACTGGGGGAGAAAATTCTGAGAAAAATACATAACTTAAACCAATATCCAATAGGCTGATTCACTGAAGCACACATGAAAGCAAGAGATTTTTAGGGTTGTTGAATAAACCCACATTAAAGGGAAGGCCTCTGGACTAGACAAATTTCAAGACCTCTGAACTAGACAAATTTCACCTGCTGCCCTTCTATATGTTTCCACTGATTTCATTCATAGCCTACTTGGCATGGTGCTTCCATCTTATTTAAAAAATAGAAGATTATTTTCCAGTGTGAATGAATAGAAGTTTAGCTGACTATAATATCATTGATTTGTTTGTCATCCTCAACATTTGCAAATGATGTCTTGAGTTAAGTTTAGCTTAATGGATGGACTTGAATGTAATATACTAAGGTTTGACATTCTATAGAACCTTAAGAACCTGGACAACTCTGTAAGATTCTCCCTATCAGCAAGTAGTAGAACCTTAAATTTTTATCAATAGGATATATATTCCTTGGGATTTGTTGGCCTCTGTTAAAATGTAAATACTTCTGGTAAGAGTAGCATTCATCCAATAGTCTTCTGAAGTGAGTCTTTTACTGTTTTCAAACAAGAATTGAGAGTTAAGGTGCTGATGGAATAGGGAGAGGGAATGGAGGATATTTAGATTATGGGGTGCTAATTGAAATTCACTACTTTCCAAAGGGTATCAGTATAAAATGCATGTCCTGGGGAGGGAGTATAGGGCTTGGTTATGAGGTGTCAATGAAGCTAAATGAGAACAAAATAGCTCTCGGGGGATGGAGTATTATGAGGATACTGAAGACAGTACCTCACTACTACACAGTTTGACTTGGACTGTTGTGCAAGGAACATTTCAATGCATTGGACCCATCACTGGGTACCCCAACTTTGACCTTATCTTCTCCCCTTATTTTTTTGTCACATTGTACTTTCTTTATCTGCATTGCGGAGATAATAATATCTTCCTCTCTCCAGCTATTGAGATCAAACGCATGAGCCAAAGGAAAAAACTTTGTGATTAGAAGTTTAAGAAGGTGCTTCTCAAGTTAAGAGAATGTCAAAATGACTCAAGGTGTGTTTTCACATAATACTTGTTCTTTTCCCAAGCCCATAGTTGCTGTTTTTCTTGATGTTTTCATTTTATAAATCCATATAATATTATGGTATGTTTCAAATGTACACAAAAACAGAATATTGTAATAATTGGCCATTATCTTTAGCCTAGCTTCAACAATTGGCAGTATATTGGGCAGTTTTATCTACACCTACCCATTTCAAGTTATTCATTTTATAGCTTTATTGAGATAAAATGCACGTAACAAAAATGTGTGCATATTAAGTGTACAACTTGATGAATTTTTATAAATTTGTAAGATGCAGTCATAGCCACAATACAGTTTGAGAATATCTCTATCACCCAAATAAGTTTTCCTTGTGCTTCTTCCAGTCTTTTTATAAGGTTGAAGAAGTTTCTTTCTATGACTAGTTTGTTGAGATTCTTTACCATGAATAGTGGTTGGTTACATTTTGTAAAATATGTCTTGATATATCAGTTGAGATAATTAGTCTTTTCTTCATTCTTGCAGTAATGTTTATTTCAATAGCTGACAATTGAAACTGAATTTGCATAGCTGAGATAAATAAATCTCACTAGGTCCTGGTGTGTAATTCTTTCTATTATGTTGCTGGATTCCTTTTGATAATTTAGGAGGATATTTTCATCTCTGCTCAGAAGGGACATTGGTCTATTCTTTTTTTATGATTATCATAATTGGTCAAGATAATAATGGTTTCATCAAATGAGTTGGAAATGAACCCTCCTCCTCTATTTTCAGAATTCGTGAATGTTTGTTTTTTCTTCTTAAAATATTAATTACAAATCACCATTGACAGTCATCTTGAATTGGGCTTTTTTTAGGGGACATTTTTTGTTTTGTTTATTTTCTAATGTGGGATTGCCATTTCCATGCAGGGCTCATTCTTTGCCTCAGCAATTGACCATACTCCTTCTGGGAAGGAGTTTTCTGGAAAGATTTTAATTGCTAATTCAATTTCTTCTCTTATTCTATGCCTATTTTTCTTTTTCATTTTTTTTTCATTGAGTCAGTTGGGCTTATTTGTATCTTCTTGGAAAATTTTCCTTTTCATCTAATTTTCCTGTGGCTAATTTTTTATGATAAAGTTGTTCATATTTTTCTTCTTTAATCACTAATATCTGTAGGGCTGTTAATGCGTACCTGAAGATTTGTTAATTTTGTTGATCTTTTCAAACATGCAACCATTGATTTCATGTAGTTTTGGTATAACTTTATTGTTTCTTTGTCAATAACTTCTGCTTTTATCTTTATTATTTCCTTTTTATCCTGCTTTTTCTGTTGAACAGTTTGCTCTTTTTTTTTTTTTAAAGATTTATTTATTTATACAAGCACTGGGTACAGTCAGAAGTGCGGGAGGGTGAAAGAATTCACCAGAGCCAGAGCGGGGAACAGAACAAGCAGACTGACGAAGTACACTGCTGAGGGGAGCAGCGGGCATGGCAGGAGAGGTCTATCGAGCCATGTAGGACCCTCGCCGGTGGCCGGGGATGGAACCAGTGCTTCAGAGGCTGCGGGAAACTTTGCAGCCCAGCACTCAACCACTGCGCCACCAGGGGAGGCCCAACAGTTTGCTCTTTTTCTAATTATATAGAACACAATCTTAAGTTATTGGTTTGAGATCTTTATTCTTTACAATATGTTTAAAAGTATAAGTATTCCTCTAAGCACTGTTTGAGCAGTTATTTTTGTTACATATATATTGCAAATATACCATACAGTAACAGCATTCTCTCGGATGCAATGAATAGTTTTTCTCTTAATGTCTCTAAGATTTTTCTTTGACTTCCAGTAATTTTACTAGGATGTGATTAGGTATAAAATTTTGGGTTTTGTTACCATCTTCAGATTTGTTGTGTCCCTTGTACCCTTAGGTTATATTTTTCATTATATATAGTAGCTTTTCTATCATTATTTCTTCAAATATTTTTTTCTGTCCTTTTCTATTTCTATTCTCTATTTAGGACTTAATGCATTTATATTGGTATCTTGATATTATCCTACAGCCCTCTTGTGTTTTGTTCATGTTTTTCTCTATTCTTCATACTGGATAAATTCTATTTATATATCCTCAAGTTCACTGATTCTTCTGTTATCTTAAATTTGCTACTTAGTATTCCTACTGGATCCATATTTTCTGTTTTTTTTTCCTTTTCATCTCCAAAATTTCAATTTTTTAAACTTACATCTCTTTGACATAATTCCCTATTTGTTGACTTATTGTCATCATACTTTCAGTCCCTTAGGCAGACATTTTTTATTTCTTTGGAGATATGTATAATAGCTCCTTGGAAGTTTTAATCTTCTAAGACCAAATGGTAGCATCTTCAGAGAGACTTTCTTTTTATTGCCTTTTTTCTGTGAATAAGATGTACTTTTACATTTTTTTTCCATGTCTTATGTTGTTTGTTGTTGTTGAAATCTGGACATTTTAAATAACATTGTAACAACTGGAACATCCCCTGCCCTCCCAAAAAAAAGGTTGTTAATATTGTTTATTTGTTTAGCAACTTGCCTGAACTATATCTGTGGAATTTGTTTACCTAACCTACATGAGTATTGATCAGTGTGGTGGTGTCTTTGTTCAGTGTTTTTATAAAAAACAGATATTTTTTAAAAAATTTAAGCGTGAATACCCAGGAGTCAGATTTGTTTCTGAATAGTCAGTCAGTGACTGATTGGAGGTTGTGCTCAAACACCTTAAGCCAAAAAAGCTTCCAACCTGTATTAGTGATTATGTTTGCTTACTGAGGGGAATGCAGTCAAAGTTCAGGCAATTTTAAAATGTGCTCAAATTTTACTTTTCTCTGAGCTCTATGTGTCTCCTGTGCAGTTCTGTTGAGTGTCAAGATCAATTAGGAATGTGGAGCTAGCTTGGACACTCTCCAGTATCCCCCATGCAGAGGTGTAGAAAGTTCATTAAAACACTCTATGGATGCCTTATTTCCGGTACCTCTCTGTACAATTTTTGCCTACTTTGCTGGTCCATTGTTTATCCCAGCCAGGACGACCTCTTCAGGCTAGCAGAGCAGGTCTTCCCAATTCATTTGCTACTTAAATACATTTGTTTCCCAATTCATGTGCCATTTGTCACAACTGTTAAAGGCAATGCGATAGGTTGTGGGATCTTTTCATGTTCTGTTCCAAATCAAGGAATGCGCCTCCAGCAAAAATTGTTTGTTTTATGCTTTGCCCTGCATTGGTCGAATTACTGTGCAGGCTGAGCTGATGTGAAAGATAGAAGTAGTTTCAAGCGGCAATGGTACAGACCCCTTGCTGTTATGACACAGTTCAGTTTTCTTTTTCTTTTTTTGAAGAATACACACTTTTCAGTTTGGTGTATTCTTTTGTTCAATTTCCATAATCCTGAATTTTTTCTCAGTTTTATATTTTTGTGTGGGGAGAAAACTTACTGAACTTACCCTGCTGTACTGGAGTCTCTCTTCTCTGTCCTTCCTTCTCTTATTTTGAATCATTGCTGGTATGAGCCACTCTTACCTCATACTGACTGAGGTGTTCCCATCCTTGACATTTGTACAAAATTGAGAAAAATACTTAATCATGTGTGGATTTATGACCCGAAGAGAGACATTTTTAGGCAGGTGAATCCTTGTAAGAGTCTGGGTAGCAAAATATACACACATTAAGATATTTTCTATTATGTTTTTATGGACACCTTGATTCTACTAACTTCTTAATTTTATTTTCATTTATATGAAATGATAAAGACATTGAGTAAGTTCAAAGATGAAAAAATATCTGCTTACTGGTTCATAATATGTTTTTTTATTGAATTTCTATTGCTACTCATATATATATTACAGGAACGCATATATGTGGCATTATCAATTATCTGTAGTTATCTTTTTGCAGTCAGTGTTTCTTTTCTTTAATTTTTTTTTGGCTTGGTTCCTTTCTCATTATAACATTTTTTTAGTCTTGGGTGACCATTCTGGCTTGCCCAGAAATATTATAATGAAAGCAATAAAAGGTCCACCTTTCTGGAAAATTCCTCAATTTGGGACAATTGATCTCTTCAGTTATTATTCTCTCTGTGATATTCTCTCTCTCAGTTATTATTCTCTCTGTTATTATTCTCTCCCTACATTCTAGCTGCTGAATTTCAGAAAATACCTAACTCTCAAACCCAGACCTGCATACACACAAACTTCTGCCTGGAACTGTCTTCAATTGCCCCCCCAAATCCATAAGCACACAGAACATTCTTTTATAAGGACATTAACCACGCTGTATTTTTCGCTCATTCACTTGTTGTCTCCATCAGCTATTTGCTGACAAGCTATTGCAAAACAATCACAAAAGAAAAACTATACATACAAAAACCAAACATTTGTTTTTCACTTAAGAGGCTGCTGTGTAGTGTGAAGAAAATATGAAAGAAAACAGAGAGTGATGGAATGTAGAATTAGTATATAATATTTAAAAATGTCATATAAAACAAAACTGGAAAAATCTTAGGGTAAAAGAAAAGAGTCTGCTCTTAGCTGGGGTTCTGTTGATTTGGATTGGGCTTAGCGGGTTTAACTTCAGGCACTATGTCAATTTTAGATCTGGGGCCAAGAGGTTACCTGGACATGTCATGTCATAGTGATAGAAAAAACAGCAGTGTCTTGGCGTAAGCTATCCATTATGTAGTCACTTTCAAGCTTTTGCTTATGTAGAGGCCATGGTCTGTTCCTTGGTTGTACAGCTGGCTCAGCCACTGAGTAGCCATGTGTAGCCTTGGGCAAGTTACCTAACACCATGGTATGGAAATTTTCTCATCTCTAAAGTGAGGATTATAATGGTATCTATTTCTTAGGATTATTGAGTATAGCAAATAATGTTATTCAGCTGAATAGTTTAGTGCTGTGCCTAGCATAAAGCCTCATACCACCTGGTATATAATTGAAGGCAAGTAAGTGTTTAAATGAGTGAAGAGATGAATGAAATGGAAAAGGAGTATTCTAGAAATATGAAAATCAATGGTTTTAATTGTCATGAGCATATTAAAGGGGGAGAAGGTCAACTGGGAGAGTGAACTGAAGCTTAGTTGTGGTGAAAGAGAGAGCATTGGATGTTTGCCCCTAGAAATAATTAAGGCATTTATCCAGCCAATCAGACTCTATATTAAGTCATGTGACTTAACATGGAAAATTTCTAAAGTCGGCCAGGAAAATTTCTATTGTAGTAAATGCTTTTGGTGCTGCAACTGTGGTGTGGCTTCCATGTGAGATCAGCTTCACCTCTGTTACCTACCTTAGTGGACATCATGTGCCTCTCTGTTTTCTCTCTGAGGGCCTTTTACAACATCATGGGAACACATAAGAAGGAAGGGGAGTTACTGCCCATGGGACAATTTTCAACCAATGGAGCTAGGCCCCAGTGGGGCTAATGTTCCAGCCTCTTGTATTTCATAAGTTAATCACGAGGTCCCCAAAGAATTGAGCCCAATTGCAGAAAGTGACCCGATAATGACTTATCCTCCTTTTTTCTCTCCTTCTTCCTGGTATTATTCCTAAATAATGTTCTGCATACCCTCTCAGGTTCTCCTTTCAGGGAAATCCAAGATGAGACGTACATAATTTTTGCTATGCTTTAAAACTCCAATTTGCTTCTCCATGAATCTGTCTTGTGCTCCTACCCAAGATGAAAACTCCTATTTGATATCAATGTTTATTCAGTCCACCCTACCAGTCAAGTTTCTCTTAAAGATCACCAGTAGTGCTTTGTAATATGAAATCCGTAGGATCTATTTTTCTTTGCAAAATACAAATCAAATTACAATATGAAATGCATAATATTGAAGATGATTTTTTTTTAATTATAAAGACCTCTTGGGGTGCTGATATTCTTTTCAAGAGGGTGTTTCTCTCCAGTTAAGATTAAGAAATCTATAGGATAACATTTATAGTTTTCTCAAAACATTGCCCCAAAGCACAAGATTACTTTAATGTGTGCTGGCAAATTGTTAACCCTAAGGACCACATAAACTATGGAAAACATTAAGGAAAATAGGCTTTCTTTCGATGGAAAACTTCCTGAAAGAATATTTCAATAATATTTCTGGTAAAAGTTCAAAATCTCTGTCTTTAGTTTTCATTGTGGTCTTTGTGTAATGGACTAGTCCCTGGAAATTCTATAACTGGAAGCCAATCTATGATAAATTCCATATTGAATAAATGAGGAAACTGAGAGGGAAATAATTTCCTTGAAAATTACCTTGAGAAGAAAATAATTTCCCAAAGCTCCTCAACAGACTGTAACTAGAATTTCAGGCTTTTAACTCTTTAGCTGGACTTGTCTCCTATATTGTTCCAGCAAATTTTGTACCTTAAATATTCCCGACTTAGGTGAAGATGCACAAAAGCTCTGCTCTCTTTATAGAATCATGCTTCAGGAACGCTCTGATTGTACCTACAATAGAATTTTCTTTTCACAGTCTGCTTAGTCTCTTCATAACCTACTAGGTACTCAAATATTAGGGCTTGTTGAATCCACTCTTATCTGGGCTCTTGTACTGATGTCATTTGTCTCCTCCTATATCATGCTCAACTTCCTCTCCTGAAACTCTAGGTAAATGGAGCATCCTGGCACCTAAATCTTTTTTTTTTTTACCCCTCTACCTTTTTCCTTTTGAGAAGTAGTTTCAACACTGTATATGATTTAGAAGAATAGGTTCATACTTCGTCAGATGTATGTTACCAAACCACACCAATCACCGAAGAACCCATAAGAGGGGATTTGGACACCTTGTTACCTTGTTTTGTGTATAAAACAGCATTACACTCTCAAAATAAGAGTTAATCATGAATTCCATCTACTGAGTACCAGGGGAAATGGAAAGATGAGATGTTTCTTTTCCTATCTTCAGTATTATGATTTGAATTCTAACCTGGAGAGTTTCCATTATGCACACCCACTCTTACTCTTTCTCCACTCTAGTTCATGCACAGAGTGTTCCTTCATGACTGGAAATTTGGAAGAATGGGAAAGAATGAAGAATGTTTCCAATGCCCTTAATGTCCACGCTGCTGAGTTTGTCTGCTATGTAGAACACCCACATTCTCTTTTGTTCCTTTGGTAGATGAGAGACTCTTCTTTATTCACCACTACCCATGACTCTGATTGGAAATGTTTGGGTGATTCTAGGATGCTGCATCAGGATTCTTATCATTGATCCACAGTTGAACCATGTTCTATAATCATTTTATTAGTAACAAAGTCCAGCACAGAAAATGAAAGAAGGGCTTTAACAAATTTTTAAAAGCCCACAATAACCTTGATAGAATTTTCAGTCATGGGAATGATTAATAAAAACGATAAATGACTATTCTTAAATATTCACTCTACCAAAAATTTGGAAATTTGCTGTATTCTGAGGGTTAAAGCTGTAATTGGGTAAATGTAGTTATGCAAAAGGAAGGAGATGAAAATAATGCAGGAACCTCACTATCATAAGCTAATATTTCAGTAGTTAAACTAAAAGATACCACAGTATGGACTTTAAAGCACTGTTTTACCAAAATGTTGCAACCATGTTAAAAACATTTTATTGCATCTTTATTAATACACAAAGGGCTATTTTATTCTTACCACATTTCTCAAAAGTAATCTTAGTTCTTTAAAAAATTCTTTGATTCTAGAAATTAGCAAGTACATTATTTCTCCATATTTTAACATAGGCCTTTGATTTCTGCAACTTGTGTTGCAATATAAAGCAGCAGGGTTCCTGATCTTAAGACTGTCAGGTTTATTAATTACATGCATTGGTAGAAGGGAAGTGGGTTTGGGAGTGATTTGAGTTTAGTTTGCAGTTTATTTTGAACTAGGTAATCTCCCTGGGTACATTTTAAAGTTTCCAAACATTTTTGCACATTTGCTTGTTTAGTTTAATGGCAGAATTGTTTTTATTGTTGGTTTAATTGTGGTAAAGAATGATCTATAATAGTTTTTCTTTGGATTTGTGAAACTTTACTCATTGGTGATTTTTCTAAATATTCCACAAGTACCCAAAAATAATGTGTATTTTATTTACTGACTATGAAATTTTATTTTAAAATCCATTAGATCAATCTTGTTAAACTTATTCAAATTTACTATTTCACTAATTTTTGCTGACTATGTATTAAGAGTGGCATAATTTCCCCATTTAATTGTGAGTTTCTCAGTTTTTTTATAGTTATGTCAGTCTTTACCTTAGCTATTTCACTTTTAAATAGCTAAGTGCATGCAAATTTGTGATAGTTAATCCTTCTTGGATTTTTCCTCTTTTATTGATTTTTTTAATCTTAAAATCTTAAATTCTAATGTATTTGCTATTATTATAGCTACAATAGCTTTGTTTAAATTAGTACTTACCTAGTATAACTTTCAATATCCCTGTGATCTTACCATATATGTATGAATTTTTTAATGAATTGTTGAGTTATACTCTTTAAAAACCCAGTTGGATACTCTGTCTTCTCACCTATAAGTTAATGTATACCATGGTCACTAATATATTTGCAATTCTACTTCTTTAACTCAAGTTTTCAATTGTTTTATCTTGTTTATCCTTTCTTTTGAATTATAATTATAAAATATTCCCTTTATCTTTCTCTGCAGATTTTGAAGCTGTTGTCCCTCTCTAGATATTAATATATAACATATTAGTAATTATCTTAAATTTTCAAATACAAATTTTTACATATATGTTCTAGCAAATCTGAAGACATTACCTATTTCAATTTTACTCCAAATTATTACAGAAGAACTTTTCATTCTTTGAAATTAATGAAACATGCCACTTTTTCACATTGTTATTAATGTCTAGAGGGTTTTTGCTTAGTTGGTTTTTCTTGATTGCTGTTGCTTGTTGCTACTTCCTAATGTTGAAGTGAAATTTGATCTGTTAAGAATGTTTGCTCAATTCTAGAAAACTCTTTGGGAAAAAAAAAAAAACAACAACTGATCTTTTCAAATATTACTTCTAAGTCATTTCTTCGGAGAGTCTTCATCCAGATACCTTAGTTCTTCCTTGTACCTTATGTGTATGTTTTTAACTCTTCATGTTCATTCAAAATTCATTCAAAGTGAACTATTTTAACTATATTTCAATTTACTAATTCTCAGAGACATTGAAAATCAATAATGCTGGCAGACGATATTTTCATTATCTCAATGAAAGGACAAGCAACACCTTTATCATACAAGATTTTGCCATAGCTATAATAATGGACAACAATAGTATCTTCTGTTATTTTATATCCTTACCAATGATAGTGCTGCTTAGTGTCTCTTATCTTGAGAACAAAGAAATTATTGTCAAGCTCCAAAACTGAATTGCTATAATCTCTGAAGTAGTATCCAATTCAGAGTTCTTTCCCACTTCCTTACACCCTCTTTGTAATAATCTAGGCAATGCCCAAATACATCCTCAGCACCCTTTACTGTAATTCTTCTAAACTATACTCTCCCTTAATCTATCAAGCTAGATATACCTAACTTTGTTTGGCTATGTTTATGTTTTATTGTTTGATTACAGGTGAGTTACTGATTACTGGTAGTTTTTGACTGGTACATTTTAATGGTATCCAGTTTTGATTCCATAGATATTTTATTTTTTATTTATACAATAGCTGGGGTACAGGCCAGAGGCATGGGAGGGTGAGAGGATTCACCAGAGACTGAGTGGGGAGCAGAACAGGCAGTCGGACCAAAATACAATGCTGAGGGGAGAAGCGGGCACAACAGGAGAGGTCTGCCTTGCCATGTGGGAATCTCCCTGGCTGGTCAGGAATCGAACCCATGCTGCAGAGGCTGCAGACAGCTTCACAACACTGTGCTCAACCTGCTGCACCACCAGGGATGCCCCATAGAGATTTAAATCTCTAAAATTTCTATTAATTTTCTATTATATGCATTTTTTTTCTGTTTCATGTTCCTCTTATTTCTAATGTGAATTACTTCTCATTTTACTGCAGTGAGTATCAAAAAACATCCTTTTTCAATCTATCTCAGGAATTCAATACTTTGTATAGAGGACAGCTTTTGTTTAGATTTTTTTAGCTGTCTTTCTTTTGCTTGCAAGTTCCCTCTAGAACACCATGTGTTTGGGTTTAATATTTTTTGATATTCTGTGCCTAAAACCCTGAAGACCTAAAGACAAGAACCAAGTTTTATCGTCAATTCAGGTCTCCCTACTCTGTAGTGATATTGAAGATAATGCAGGTCCATTTACTAGTCATTTCAGCTTAGCAGGCTTTTACATTGACCTGCTATGCCCTAGTATAATAACTTATTTTAAAAACTGTGGCCACAAATTTCGCAAATCCATGGTAAAAACAGTATCTAAATCTTCCCTACACATCCTAAAAATAACTTCAAAACAGAAAATTCAAATAAACCACACAAATATGAAACTCACCAGATCTAAAAAAACAACAAAATATTAGAAATTTCAAAGTAGCTCTAAGAAGAAAAACAATAATTTTAAGGAGAGCTAATTCTTATTTGCTCACCGCAAGTTGTTGGAGAAAAAGAACAAAAGAGTACAGAAAAGAGTGTATCGAAGTAAAATCACACACAGAAAGATAAAGTATAACATAAATTTTAAAAATTACTGAGAAATCATCCTGGTATACCAGAACACTGACATGAAAGTATGTGGGGTGGGGTCCCATAGATGGAGGATGCTTTATTGGGAAGAAGAGAGTGATAAAGAGACAATGTTCTACTTCTGGTCATTATTATATAACATGGCATAAACTTATCCCTAGGAAACTGAACAAAAATGCCTGATCCAATTGTTTATAGATATTTGAAATTGACAGCTTAGGAAGAGTCTCTGAGAGCAGAGAAATGATTTCAGTGGACTCAGTGATTATTCTGGCTTTGTATCTGAAGGCACATTCTAGGCCACAGTGAGGAGAGAGCTAACCAAGAAGAGTATGACTGTCTTGGGGCCTTTCTGGTGCTTCAAGGGGTTAAGAACTGCAATATAAAACCTCTGCAGCACTAGTTCCTATCCCGGGCCCACCAAGGAGCAACCCACATGGCGAAGCAGACCTCTTCTGCCTCGCCCGCTGCTCCCCTCAGCAGTGTATTTCGGTTAGTCTGCCTGTTCTGTTCTGTTCCCCACTCCTTCTCTGGTGAATCCTCTCACCCCCCACATCTCTGGACTATGCCCTTGCTCTTGTATGCATAAATAAATAAATCTTAAAAAAAAAAAGGAATATGACTATCTCACTGAGTTAAGGTAAATAAAAATCAGAGGAAAGGAGGTACAAGTTTTAAAGCAGATATCTGGAGAGAAAAGAGTGACTATTACCTCTTCTACTACTATTGCTATTGCTATTACTACTACTTCATAAAAACGCATACAGAGTTACAGAATCAGCAGAAACCTTTATTGATTATTAAACCATATACATGTAAAATAAAATTTCATGAACATAAAACATCTATGTATGCTTTTTACAAAATATTCCTAGAGCACACAAAGGGTAGGGAGATGTTAAATCTCCAACAATCCAGAATTGAGAGTTTTTGCTGATAATCTGAGTAATCAGATAAAGATCCTAGAAGGGTCACATTTAGTAGTAGAACTTAACAATCCTGAAAGGAAAGGATTTTTTTAATTTACAATTTATGTATATTTATTTATATATATTTTATTTTTTAAGATTTATTTTTATTTTTATTTATTATTTATTTTTATTTACCCCTCTGGGGTACAGGCCAGAGTTGTGGGAGGGTGAGAGGATTCACCAGAGACAGAGCAGGGAGCAGAACAGGCAGATGGACCGAAGTACACTGTTGAGGGGAGCAGCAGGCGAGACAGGAGAGGTCTGCCTCACCATGTGGGATTCTCCCGGGCTGGCCAGGAATCGAACCAGTGCTGTGGAGGCTGTGGACAGCTTCACAGCGCTGTGCTCAACCTGCTGCGCCACTGGGGAGTCCCCAGTGAGAGGAAAGGATTCTAAACCTGCCCTAACAAAGTTTTAAACCAAGACTTAAAAGGATTCAGCTGATCTGCAAGTACAATAACACTCTATCAGAGCACAGCACAACAAATTTTAAAGATAAAATGCAGGCACTGAAAATCTTACAAATTACAAGGTACAATATCAAATTAAAACATTACTAGACATGTTAAGAATCAGAAAAATGTGATTCATGATTAAATATGAATAGAAAAAATAAATAGAAACACACAGAAATTAGGTAATAGAATTATCAGGAGAGGGTTTTTAAATAACTATTACACATAATGTGAATAAGGATTAAAGAAAAAATATGAATAATGAGGAGAGAAATGGGAACCATAAAAAGCACCAAAGGAATCATCTAATTATGAAAATATGGATATATCTGGAATAAAACAGTCACTAGAGGGATACACACCACAACAGACATCGTAAAAGCTCTCATTAGTGGATTTATACCTAACTATAGAAACTATGCTAACTGGATAGGACATAAAGAAAAGAAGATTTAAATAGATGAGAACATATCAAGCAATCCAATTGAACTTAAGAAGGGAAGAATAGAGAGTGGAAAAGCTAGAAAAAACATACTTGGCATAAAATTCTTAAGTTTGATGACAAATATAAAGTCACATACTCATAAAGTTCAATGATTGCCTTGCAGAATAAATCATGCAGAGCACCTGGCAATTATATTCTTGAAAACCAGTGATAAGTAAAGTGATAAAACATAAAACTATCAAGAGAAAACCCCATACTAGGGGGTTAAAAATAAAAAAAAAGAAATACAGCTGTCTTTTTATAAAAAACATATAAACCAGTAGGTGATGGAACATTACTACCATAGTATGCCTGCCAAGACAGTATAACCCAAATAAAATTATTAAGAAATACCAGACATCTGTAAATTAAGAGCTATCTGAAAAATACTTGGTCTGTAGCCTTTCAGAATCCTGATGTAATTAAAAGCAATAAAAGAAAGAGACTAAATTCAAGAGACAAAAATGACATGAAACATAAATGCAATGTGTTATTCTGAAGTTGATTCTTAATTTTCAATAAAGGATAGGATTGTAACAGTGTACTTATTCCCAACACCAGACTCTTGCAAACTCTTACTCTGTAGGAGGCCACTCTATGGTTCCCTCTGTCTAATTTTCATCACCAAAACCCTGGGATCTTGACCTTCAGGCTCACTTATGAACCTGGATATTTGCTCATGTGGTTCTTCATCATGCTATTTTATATAACTAGATTTCATTGCTTTTCTGTCTTTATGTCTTAAATCTCACTATTAAGAATATATTGAAGGCTGAAATTATGGAACCAGTTTGACCAACATTTTCGCTAGATGGCTTTCATTAAAGTGACAATCACTGTTGAATCTTTAGCAATAAATATTTTGCCTATCACTAAATATATGCTTATCTTTTAAAGTTATTTCCGGTTTTGAAATCCAGATTCAGCAAGTTTACTGGCCTAGTAGCATAGTTTGTCACCTGGGATGTTAGAGCATCTATGTATATAGTTATGAGCATGAGCCAAGTCATGGAAAAGAAAAGGCTGAAAATAATACATATATACATGGCGTATAATTTAAAAAATTGACAAAACCACTTGAAACATGCAGATTCATGTCACAAATACTTTGAGGGCTTACTATATATAAAGTAGGGCTTGGGCATGCAATAATAAATCATGTCTATCTTAGCTTCCAGGACCTGACATCGAATTAGAAAGATAAATTATCAATAAATAACCAATACAGACAAAAGTTCCCTTAAGAATTTAAGGAAATAAGAGGTGAATTCCATCTCTAAGGGATTCAATAAGACTACTAGGAAGAAATAGCTCTGAATTATGTCTTGAAAAAAAAAAAAGATTTTAACTACTTATCAGTTTAGAGTTGGAGCAGCTTTGGTTAATGATAAAACAGCATAGGGAGGGAAATAATCTTATTTCTCTCTCTTTTTTTAAAGATTTATTTATTTATGCATACAATAACTGGGGTACAGGCCAGAGGTGTGGGGGGTGAGAGGATTCACCAGAGATAGAGTGGGGAGCAGAACAGGTGGATCTACTGAAATACACTGCTGAGGGGAGCAGCCGGCGAGACAGGAGAGTTCTGCTGCGCCATGTGGGTTGCTCCCTGGCCAGCGGGGGATCAAACTCATACAGCAGAGGCTGGGGACAGCTCCATAGACTGTGTCCTAACTCCTTGTGCCACCAGGTAAGCCCTGTAATTATACATCTTATGTATGTTGGAATCCTACCAATCTGAATATAAGTATTGGTTTTGTTGCTTGCTTGCTACATCCTTAGTCTCATTCAAATCCAGTTCTGGATTTTTCAATTTGCATGAATGGGAATCTTTAAACCCTTCAGGCTTGTGGAGAAAATAAAACAAATTAAAGGAGCCAAGGTGTCTAACTAGGTTATACAAAAGCCAATAAATGCTACTTTCTCTTCTTTTCCCTTTCTTCAGTCTTTCTCTTCCCTCAGCCCTCATTTTCCACTCCATCCTCTTTCTCTGTTTATTAAATTCCAAGGCCAAGACTGTGGATCTGCCCTAAATTGCTGTGGGGATCATAACTGGAACTTTATGCTCTAACAACTTGTGGGCTGAGCCTCCATTTACACTTAGAGTGGAGTCACATTGCTGGGGACACAGTAACTGAAAGCACTTGGCAATGCTGGTGCGGTGTCATCTGTATTAGCAGGCGCTGGACGCAAAAAAGCCCCACACACTTAATAGCTGTTGATTCTCTCAGAAGGAATGTGTGAATAAATTTAAGAGTTCCCCATCATGACTGAGATGTGTTCTTTTTGTCCAAGTGGTCCAGCAAGTGATTACTTATACCACTAGCAAGGATGCTACTGAGCATTAATTTAGGCTATAAAGAAATATTAGATAATAGAGTTTAAACAAAAAGAACTCTTGTATGCTGAGCTGGATATTGTGGGTACTCAGGACCCCTGAGAATAATCTTGACAGTATACAACTTTTGTCTGAAATGTTCCCTTTAAAATCAAATGTTGTGGGCCTCCCCAGTGGCGCAGCGGTAGAGCACTGGGTTGCGAAGCTGCCCGCGGCCTCTGCGGTGCTGGTTCAATCCCCGGCTGCTCCCCGGCCACCGGAGGAGGGTCCCACATGGCGCGCAGACCTCTCCTGCCACCCCGCTGCTCCCCTCAGCAGTGTACTTCTTCGTCAGTCTGCCTGTTCTGCTCCCCGCTCTGGCTCTGGTGAATTTTCTCACCCTCCCGCGCTTCTGACTGTACCCAGTGCATGTATAAACAAAAACAAACAAGCAAACAAATAAATAAAGAAAAACATGCCTCTATTAAAAAAAAATCTTTAAAAAAAATAATAAAATAAAATAAAATAAAATAAAATGTTGTAAGATATGTCTTTTGAAAATTTCATTCCTTCATATTTCTTTATCTTTTTCTTAAACTACATTGTAACCTCTTGAGGATCAGAATTACACCTGAAATGCAGCATAGTTTCCATAAATATTTAACAAAATTAAAATGAAACAGGATATATGAAACTAAAGTAGAATATGGGAGAGAATAAGGCAGGAAGAAGAAAGCCTGCCACCTGTGAAACCCCTTTGAAAATAATTGCTAATCTTTCATTAAATGCATTACAGGCATGCTTTCCTTTAATCTTCCTAACAATCCTCCTTGATAAAAAGTTATGACCCTGACCTTATAAAGGAAGAATTAGGTTCAGAGAGAGTTTAAGTCATTTGCCAGGGGGTGGTCATCAAGCAAGTTCCAGAGACACTATTCAAATGTAAATCTAAAACTGAATTCAGAGTCCACAGTCCTGAATCTTCAGTGACTTTTTCTTCCAGACTTTCTTTCTCCTTCCAATCTAGAAGGCTAAAAGATTCTTCCTGCACCATGTCAGGCTAACCATCCTTAGTTATTTTCTTTTATGGTTCATTAAACAAAGTTAAATAATGTAGGCAGGTACCTACTGAAATTTAAAAGACAGCCTATGTGAGGCACAATTGCTGTCTTCATTCATGTTGAAAAAGTCACCTTGTCCAGAAGAATGAACCACATCTAAGAGTGTGTAGGCTTAGGACAGTATGTGTATTGTCAGTTCCCCTAAGCAGGATCCAACTTTGTTGCCTCATGGATGTATGAGGAGATTTCATTTTTTAATTGCAAAATGAGTACATCTTTTAACATTTTATAATGTAATAGATCAGCTTGATTGCACTGATGGAGTAGGATTATGGGGTCTCAAGAACAAAGGCTTTTGGTAAT
Organism: Talpa europaea; assembly: GCF_964194135.1. Lineage (NCBI taxonomy): Eukaryota > Metazoa > Chordata > Mammalia > Eulipotyphla > Talpidae > Talpa > Talpa europaea. The sequence continues at coordinate 108,235,827 of NC_140075.1, forward strand.
GACTTCTCCTACTGAATTAGCAGAGATTTTACCGGTTCCATAACCTCTGAATAGAGACATAGAATGTTCCCTTGTGAAAGAAACTGGCCGGCAGCTTTGCTCTGAGAAAGATTGAAGGTGAAGGAGAAGGAAAGACCAAAAGAACCTGGATCCTTTGAAAATAACTTAGGAAATAGTCTTCTGCCCAGGAAAATGTTGGCTTGGGCTGCTCTCTAGTGGTGGGCTGTGTTCACTGTCAGCAGGTCCTTCCATGGGGATTCCATGTCGAAGGGCTTGGAGGGCTGGTAAAATCCAGGCATTTGCTTAGACACCTATAGCTGGATTGCAGAGGAAAGATGTGTGGACACACCACGCACACTCACTTACAGGGCGCCTAGGGAAGAAGGTAGGAGAACAGTTTTCTCTGAGCAGTAAATGGAAGTGGGGATGGGAAGAGGGAACATTCTATGGAAACCGATGGGAGCATGAGAGAGGACTGCTGTAGCCAGTGCCTTGGACTGACAGCTCTGCATCCTCTTCTTCTTCCCACAGCTATGGGAAGTAGCCATGTCCATGCTAAATTTAGATCTGGAAGTTTCATGGGTTCCAGTTTTAGCTGAGAGGTGGCTTCTTGCACAGGGAATGGTGAAGAGAATGGGAACATAGATCAGCCCACCTCCACCCCCATGTCTGAGGAAACATACAGTCCCCCCTATTATTTTTTCTACCCTGCATTACCCTCAAAAAAGTGGTAGAGTACAGGAGATGGTGTGCCTCTGGCATCACGCATCTCAGTTTTCCCTAAATTGTGTTCTAGATGACTGAACGATGCTTTGTTTCATAAGCATTTGGCGGAAACATAATTAAGTTCAAATAGGGACAGTTTCAGGTGTGTGTGTGTGTTTAAACGTATAATGTGTATTTTTTCCTGCCTCTGCACTGATTCTTGATGAGAATTTATAGAAATTATTCCATCCTTTTAAGTCTCGGTTGGTGGTGGTAGCAGAGGCAAGTGGGTTAATATTTCTAGGCTTCTTTTATTTCTGCCTCTAGATATTATGATTCATCCAAGATGTATGTCAAAGATAGCCAAAATAATATCCTGCATTATGTGAGAACAGTTTGAGTCTTAGACAGCTAAACAGAAATTCACACTGAAAAGAATAGTCAAAATAGGAGCATAGCAGAGGAGTGCACAGCAGTGACCCAAGGGTCCTTCCTTTCAGAAGAGTAGATATTAAGGACAGAGCTCCTAGCAGAATAAATGTCCCACACACAATTTCCTTGTTTCCTTCATTCTCTAGATCTACTTTCTTTGTGTTTATGTCCCTCTACATAAAGCAAAGAAGAGGATTAAAGCAATTATTTGGATAATTCAGGCAAAAAGAAACTCTATAACACCCACATATGTTGCAATTATCTAGACATTTCAGGCCGAAGTGGAGCTCGAACCCAAATCGTCAGGATAGTACTTCAATCCTAATGGCAATGCTAATTGCATGACATATTCAGTGTGGTATCACAGAGGACTGATGAGAGATCAAAATTCTTGTTTGACATGACTAAAAAGGAGACCATGGAGTAAAAATATTCTACATAAGTTTCTACATCATTTCGGTAGGAAAAAAGACAAAGATGGTGAAACGTGTAGAGCTAACATAGGTTGAGGAGTACAAAAGGGAAATAGACCGAGAGAAATGAAGGCCACTAATCAGTAAGGATGGGTATGAAATTGATGATGATTCTAAAATGTCTGAGCAAGCACATTCATTCTTTGAGTCTAGTTTTAACGGAAAAATGAAGCAAACAAATTTGGACTATCAGGGTATAATGAAATCCTTTCTAAATAGCTATTGGCAATAATAGGGTGAGGGAATATAGAACTTGGAAAATTTATCCATTTATAAATCAGCTAGACAGGCACCTGAGATTATTAAGGGAATTGACTGATATGAAGTACTTACTAAACAGCTCACACTCACTTTCAAAAAATCAAATACCTGGGAAGATGGTAGATGTCCTTTAAAAAAAAGGATAACACAATATATTCTTTTTGAAAGTTGTATTATTTCTTGAAATAGCAGTCCTACAAATTTGAGGTTCAAGTAGTAAACAAAACATAAAGTACCATTTATATTTTAATCATAGATCCCTTTATGACCAATTCAAGCAAGAGGTAAATAATTATGATGATGATGATGATAAATAAGACAGAACATGAGTGAATTAGTTATATTAAAATCCAGGAGGCCAGTGCCTTGCTGAATGAGGCTAAAAGAATTTTACAAAGTGATGTAATGGGAAGAGTATGCCTTTTTAGCTGTGTGTCTCTGAAAAATTTGCTTAACCTCTCTGTGCCTTAGTTGTTATCTTTTTACAGGTTATGAAACTCCCTATTTTACTGAAGTTCAAATGAGCACATAACATACAGTATCTACAATTGACCTGGCTTTTAGCAAATATCATTCCCTTATTTACATATTAAAAGATTGCCTGTCAGCTTTTGGTAATTAAAATTTGGACCTTTTCTGCATCGTATTTCAGCTAATCATAAAAGGGTACTTTAAAAATAACATTGGCTATCATCCCGCTTTACGGATGTAGAAGCTGAGACTAAGAAATACTTTATGGCCTGCTGAGAGTCTTGTAGACAGTCTCCATGGAGGCCAGGACACAGGCTTGAGACTCTTGTTCTGAAATTTCTCTTCTGCTACCATGATGTAGTGATCAATCACAAGGATGTTGCAGAGCATAAGTACTAAGTGAGAAAGAACTTGTTAGAGAATACTGTCTTCACTCTTTAAAGCTCTCTGAAACACTTCAAACCACACAGATATGGAAAGATCAGTGACAGTTCTCAAAATCCCAGGAATGATTCTTCGTTGTAAGATTATTAGTACATGGACAAAATCTAGTTAGAATCATAGAATTTGAGGATTGAGAAGAGTCTGATGGTTACTTAAGACATCACCATCACTTCTTGAAAGCCTTTATCATTCATAGACTCTCCAAAGGGTTTTCCAATTTCTGATGGATCATCCCACCTGTGGTGAGAGGCTTACCTGTCCAGACTATTCCACCTCTACTTACATAGCACTCTTTCTTGCTGCGAAATTTTCTGCTTAAATAATGCTTTATCTTTTACCCACTTTTTTCAGTCTCACCTCGGTGGTTACTCAGCCAATCCAAACATTTCCCATATACCTGCCAGACAGACCCTGGTGGACACTTAGAGTTCCTAATTTTTTCCCTCTTATTTAATTATTCTTAAATCCTCAGATAATTGGATTTCAGTTATCTTCATTATTCCGATTATTTTCTCAAAGTACAGGATCTCAAACTGAATATAGCCTCCCTGGTATAATAGAGCAAGTGCAGCAATGAGAAACTCACATCCATCATTGGCTGATATTGAAGGAGGAGAGGGATTTAGCACAACGGCTGCAGGTTCTACCTCCCCCATCCAGTGTTTCTGAAAAGCAGTTGTGCACTTTCAGAACAAAATGACTCAAACCCTATTAGTTTGACTCAAACCCTATTATTTTATCTCATGGGCACCACTAGTTGTAAAACTTCTATCTTATCTAACAAAAGGTTAGGGTCTGGTGGTTTTTGTTAAACAAATTGGCTAAATCTTACTACCCCTACCTGTAAATTCCTGTCTCTTTTGTTGAGCAAAAGTGGTCAAATCTCATTCAGGATCCCATCTGTGCCCCCTCAAACAAAACAAGTATTTATACCAGCAGCCTTAAGACCCAAAGAGGGTTCTCCTCAGAATCTGCCCGCACTCACTTTGGAACATCCACTCCCACTACAATAAAGCTTCATTTCTACTTTTTTTTTTTTTTTAAAAAAAGATTTATTTGTTTATGCACACAAGAGCTGGGGTACAGGCCAGGGTGAGAGGATTCACCAGAGACAGAGTGGGGAGCAGAACAGGCAGAATGACTGAAATACACTGCTAGGGGAGCAGTGGACAAGTCAAGAGAGGTCTGCTGCACCATGTGGGTAGCTCCCTGGCCGGCCGGGGGATCGAACTCGTGCTGCAGAGGCTGCAGATTGCTTCATAGTGCGGTGCTTAACCCCTTGCACCACCAGGGAGACCCTAAAGCTTCATTTCCAACTCACCTACACCGACTCCCACATGAGTTCTTTCCTGAATAGAAGTCGAGAACCTTGTTTCCTCAGTACCCCTGGGCCTCAATATGATCCAAGATTCCATGAATTTCCCAGAGGGGATCTTCAATAGAACACTCGTGAGATTTTCTGTGAAAAATGGGTTTTGTAATCACATAGGACTAGAAAAAGCGGCACATATCTTCTCCTGTTGGAGATTGTCCATGTCTAAGAACATGTGCTCTCACCAGAATACAAAAAAAAAAATAAATAGATGGGGTTATAGATGTGTTAGTCAACTCAGTGGCAGGACTCCTTCACAGAATACACATTCATTGAATTATCAGAGTGTGCACTTTATATTGCAATTTTATTAATCAAAAAAATTGAAGGAACCACATTCATGTTCATGATATGAAAATAAATATATATACATAGTTGCAGGTTTTCCTCTTTTTCAGTTCATGAATGTATATTGTTTTATGTAATGAAACAAGTCTTTCCACCAGTCCTTATGCAACCACAGACTTGCTTTTCCACCAAAATAAATTTGTTTGCATTTTCTAGAATGTCATGTAAATACACCACCATTTTACATACTCTTTTGTCTTGCTTCTTTCTCTTAGCATAATTATTCTGAGATTTATTCACATTGGTGTATATCAATAATTTCATTTTACTGTGCAGTAGCATTTGATTGTACTGTTATACCACAAATTAGTTACCTGGTCTCCTATTAATGGGCATTTGGGTATTTTTCAAATTAGAATGTTAAAAAAATGTGATTGAGGGCCTCCCCAGTGGCGCAGCGGTTGAGTGCTGGGTTGCGAAGCTGCCCGCAGCCTCTGCGGCGCCGGTTCGATCCCCGGCTGCTTCCCGGCCACCAGAGGAGGGTCCCGCATGGCGCGCAGACCTCTCCTGCCGCCCGCTGCTCCCCTCAGCAGTGTACTTCGGTCCTTCTGCCTGCTCTGCTCCCCGCTCTGGCTCTGGTGAATTCTCTCACCCTCCCGCGCTTCTGACTGTACCCAGTGCTTGTATGTATAAACAAACAAACAAATAAATAAATAAATCTTTAAAAAAAAAATGTGATTGAAATATTTGTGTGAAGTATTGGTGAATCTATGTTTTGTTTCTGTTGGGTAGATACTTAGAAGTGGAATGTCTTGGTTTTATCATATTTATTATGTTTCATTTTTAGGAAGCTTCCAGTTCTTTTCCCACAATGATTAACCATTGCATATTTCTCCAGAAGTGTTTAGGAGTTCTAGCTGATACTGTGTTTTAATTTGTGTTTCTTTGATTACTAATGATGTTAAATATCTCTCATGTGCATTTCTGTCTATTTGACTATATTTTTGGTGATGTAGCTCTTCATTTTTGCTTACATTTTTATTAGATTTTTTAGCTAATTTTTGAGTTGTGAGATTTCTTTATATATTTTTACAAGTCTTTAGGTTGATATTTTTGGGATAATTATTTTCCTCATTCTGTGGCTTGACATTCTGTTTTCTCAATGGTGCCTTTAGAAGAACAACTGTTTTAAATTTTGAAAAATTAAGCTTGGTTTGCTCTTCCATTGTTTATGCTTTTTGGTTTTCTTCAGTTACAAAGTTAATGGGAATTTATTATTTATTTGTTTGTTTTATTGAGGTCACATTGGTTAATGTTTTTTGATTTCTGTCCAAGAAAACTTTGTAAATCATAAGGTCTCAGAAATCTTATGTTTTCTTCTACATGCTTTATAATTTTAGATTTAATAATTATGTCTATAATCAATTTCAAATTAATTATTATGCATTGTGTGAAGTATGGGTCAATATTAACTTTTCATTATTCAAACATTTAATTGATCCAACATCATTTGTTGAAAAGAAATTTCCTTTCCGCATGAAATTGTTTTGGCACCTTTATTGAAACTCAACTGTTCATATTTGGGGGGATGGGGCAATTCTACTTTTTGATTCTAATCTGTTTCATATGAACTATTTGTTTCTCTCTTCCTGACCAAAGCTTAATTGTGTTGATTATTAACTATATACTTGTCTTGGAATGAGATATTTTAAATACTCTTTGCTCTTTAAAAAACACTGATCTGTTTTTTTAAGTTTTTTTTTTCAATATCCACATAAAATTTAGAATGAGTTTGGCAACACCTATAAAATGCCTGTTGGAATTTTTATTGGGAATGCATTCAATCAGTAGGTTATTTGGGGGTGAATCGCCACACGTTATTCATGAAAATGACATCTCTCCATTTATTTGGTCATCTTTAATTTTTTTTCAGTAAAATGGTGTGACTTTTTGTGGTGAGGTCTTGAATATCTTTGTTGAACTTGTTCTTAGATATCATGTTTTATAGCATTATAAATATAATTTTAAATATTTTATATTCCATTTTTATACTGTTTGAGTATAATCAAATTTCGTGTATTGCATTTGTATCCTGCAACATTGCTAGATTTATTTACTAGTTTTGGTTGTTGTTTTGAACATTTACTAAGATTTTCTATATGAACAATTATTTCTTCTCTATCTAGGAAAAATTTAATTCTTTTTCATGTAATTATGTCTTTTTGAAAAATCTTATTGGAATGGCTAGGTCCTCCAGCATAATGTAGCACAAAAATAATGAAAGTGGGATCATCTTTCCTTTAACACTTCTACTTGTGATGGTATATACATAATCCGAGTCCCTGTGTGCCTTATGAGATAGCTGTACTATTCTCATACCTTGTTATCAGAGTCTGTGCGTTCATATAGCTGTGGGCATCAACTACGCTGACTGGTGATATGATTTGCAGAAGAAATTAGGGGAATGCTTACCTCTGTATTAGAACCTTAAATTCATTAATTTAAGGAAAGGGCTAAATTTATGGACTGAAGGGCTAAATTTATGGACTGAAAACCCCAGGTGCCAGAGACAACTCTCATTTGTTGTCTTTTCATCAAATAATTCTTTTGATCTTGGTTTTATCTTCTAAACCTTGGAAAGGTAATGAAAGGTCATTTCCTTACAGCAGAGCACACACCTTGAAGGTGTTGATGTGAAGGGGTGGCCAGTGAATGCCTGTAGAGAACTAACAGCACCAACTTTAACCAACTCCTAAGTCCTGCGCTGCCTTGCTATTAGCCCTTAGAAGCCAACACTGAGGGTCTGGTTTACTTTTGCAAGTTTCTCCATTAAGGTGGTAACTGGGGATTGTATCAAGGCACTGCAGCGAACAGCATGAAACATCCACTTCTGCTCCAACCTTCATTTTCTTCCTTTCACTGGATTTCCCAACCAACAATAGCCCAGAGCTTTCCACAGGTTTTTGATATTGCTATTGTCATCAGTTGCTGGGATCCATGCCTTACTTTCATTTCTAAAATTTCTCCAGGATTTATTATTAAGTGCAATTCACATGAGCCACTTCTGCTATTCTGCTATAATTGAAAATCTCTAATTCTTAGTTTTCTCCTTTACAAAAAGGATGGTATTAATATCTAACTTATAGAATTTTGAGAAGGTCTAAGGAGAAAGTACATACAACCTGGTATCATCTGGAAAAACAAAGTAAAAGCTGCTATTATTCTTAGTAGTATCATAATCAATTAAGAAACATTGAAGAGAATAAATCCAAAGCTAACATTACATAAGTGACCTCCTATGTTTATATCAGTCTATTGTCACTCACTGAGTATAATCATTACCATTTATTAAGCCACCAATTGTGCTATTTATCCAGTCTTGTCCACAAGAATTTAAGGGGAGGCCATGTCAATGCTGTGTTAAAATTAAAAAACTTTATTTCTAAACAGAATTGTGCTCTGGTTTACCAGGATAGAAATGAAAAAAGGTAGATCTGTTAGGAGTTTTTCTTTGTGAGTTCATGTTTAAAACCAAAATAATGATCCCTGTAAGCAAAGTGCTCATAAATCACCTTTTAAATGAATATATTGTAGCAAATTGACAATAATCTCACCAGGCAATCAGCCACAGAACCGCATTTGCTCATCACCTATCTCCTTATACCTTCCTTTTAATCTTGGATCTCAGAAATTGGCATGAATGGTTTAGCACTGTCGTAAGTGAGGACTCTCAGCAGTGAGGAAAATTCCTTATTTTGGTCAGGGATTTAAACTCATTGAATGAAGCTAGTTCTTTCTTACATATTCTGCCCTCATTTAGACTTTTTCACAGTGAGTATAGGGAAAAAATCATTTCACACTCAGCTAGGTTCTCCAAGCCACTTTCCCATTTGAGGGTTGTGGTGAACAAAGGGGCTTTAATTGTATTGGAACTGGGCTTCTGTGTGACCCAGTCAGCCACTGTTTAGCTCAGGTCCTCAGTCAGAATCTTCCTCCCTTAATGAATTCACTGGACTCGTGTCTTGCCAGTAGCCATTTTTCAGGATCAGGCATGACTACAATCCCTTCCCAATCAAGTACACACACTATTTCTTTTGACTCTACCTCTCCACCCCAAAAGCCCTGGTCTAACCATTATTACTCCACACTGTCCCTAAACCCTATCTAACAGAGGGAATCAAGGTGGGTTCATTCTTTATCCAGCCATAACCATCTTTGCTATACTTCCCTTCCAGACAGGGCCAAGAGTGGCCTTGCATTTATACAGCTGAAAGTGGCCCTCTCAAGTGCTTCCATTCATCCTGGTTTTCATCATCTCTGTCCCTTCAGTGGGCTGTTGTGTTCCCCTGTTGGCCCATAAGCATCTGAGTACTTTAGAACACCCTGGTTTGAAGGATTCCAATAGTTAATCTTGCTGCCAGGTTGAGTGACATTTCTTCAATCCTTCAATCCTAAACTAGCCTGCAGGCTTGTTTTTGAGCCACTTTGATCTTTTTGGATTCCTCCTTTCATTCAGAATCAGAAGAGCAGTTCCTGATTTTGTGCTTCTCTTTCTGTTCTCTGTCTTTCTGAGAGAAGACATACATAGTACTGGGTTCTACTTGCTTCTCTTTCTAACTAGACATCCTTTTCACTCTCCTAATTCTCCTAATTTTCCACTATTTGTCTGCCTTTTTGTGAATATCATTCACCACCCCTTTTTCTATCCTTAAGCATATCCCAGGGCACAGTGTGATTCCTTCTGTGTTTTCTAAAGGTATTTCTACACTGTTACTCATTTTTACTTATGTATTTGTCATAGTACAGGAACAATGGAAACATAAAAAGATTAATTCAAAATCTTTCCAATAATGGTGACTCTTAGATGTGAACGTCAACCATTAGCCTCTACTAAAATAAATATTTATATGTCTATCTTACTTTCCCCTTTGTGAAAGATTCACAGTTCAAGACAATGAATAGAATTTCTAAAATTTATAGTCTATATGAACACATAAGTCCACAGGAGATACACCGAGATAAGTAAAAAAAAAATTAAGTTGTCTCTGATTTATGTTTTTCATCAGTCTGGCACACATAGACATGCACACATAGTCACCCACACTATACATTTTCTAAAGATCCTACTGTAGGACATACATAACTTTTCTAATACAGAATGAAGAAATTAATGCTTATTACCTCCTTTAGCCAATGTACTGCAGAGATCAAACTTATGGCAAGCTCAGTCACCAGAAAAGAGAATTCTTCATTAAAGAGAAGTTAGGAATTCAATTAATCATATATGGATAGAGTTCCCATATCTACTCTTTGGGAGTCAACCATGATATTTCATACATTTTGCCCTCAAGAATGTATTTGTTGGAGGAAAAGCATATGCCTTTGTACCTAATTCTAAAGTTAGACCCATGTGGTTAGTGCTACAGTGGAGATAGTAGATGAAGGGTTTGGGCCTCCCCAGTGGCAGTTGAGCGCTGGGTTGCGAAGCTGCCTGCAACCTCTGCAGCACCGGTTCGATCCCCGACTGCTCCCCAGCCACCAGAGGAGAGTCCCACGTGGTGCGCAGACCTCTCCTGCCACCCGCTGCTCCCCTCAGCAGTGTACTTCGGTCCTTCTGCCTGCTCTTCTCCCCGCTCTGGCTCTGGTGAATTCTCTCACCCTCCCGCGCTTCTGACTGTACCCAGTGCTTGTATAAATAAATAAATAAATCTTAAAAAAAAAAAAGGATGAAGGGTTGTGATGGTTATTGTATATGTCAACTTAGCTACATCATAATCCCTATGGCATAGTCATGAAATGACTATATAGTTGTTGGTATAACAGTATTTGAAGAGGCAATTAATGGTCATGATCATTTAACTTCAATTAGAGGACATTATTCTAGATAATCTGGATGAGCTTGATTGAAAGAGTTGAAAGGTTCTAAGAGTAGATTTGAGGTCCCCTGGAAGAAAAAGAAATGCTGCCTTTGGACTGTAGTTTCAGCTCATGCTGGAGTCTTCCCTTCCTGATGAAATACCCTATACATTAAAGATGTATAGAAATTTTCGAAAAATGGATAAGTAAATTCTTTGCTCTCTTGCTCTTTTTTCCTCTCTCTCTCCATCTATATCTTACTTGTTTAACCTTGGATTCTTTGTGGTAGAAATTTTATTTATTTTTTAAGATTTATTTATACGGACAAGAACTAGGGCACAAGCCAGAGGTGCAAGGGGTGAGAGGATTCACCAGAGACAGAGTGGGGAACAGAACAGGGAGACTGACTGAAATACACTGCTGAGGGGAGCAGCAGGCAAGACAGGAGAGGTCTGCCGCCCCATGTGGGTTGCTCCCTGGCCAACTGGGGATTGAACTCGCATTGTAGAGGCTATAGACAGCCTCACAGTGCTGTGTTTAATCCCTTGCACCACCAGTGAAGCCCAATTTTGAGTTTTAGAGGATGATTGGAATTTAACAGGTGGAGTCAAGACTATTGCACAGTGAGAAGATATGGAATTTCTTGTACTTCTGAGTTCCAGAATTATCTTACCATTCCAACTATTCCTAGTGCCCCCATTTCCTCTTATATATATACTCTCATTTCAATTAACTATTTATGACCACATTAATATTAACTTTTTATGTACCTAATGAGTGCTAAGATAGTCCTTTTTATCCAATTCTCAACAGTGGTTATCCTCATTGTATAAAGGAGAAAATTTGGTCTCAGGTAGTTTAAGCAGAGTTGAAAGCTTCATTTCATGTTTTTGTAGCTTTTACAGTTCCATAGCCTCTGGAGGTAGGAATCCTGATATAGTAAGAGTTGTTGACTTTTAGCCCAAGAGAAAAGGCAGAAAATCATAAAAATGGCTGCAGAACATTCTGTTGAAAATGAGTGCTTACACTACCTCTGAATAGTAAATGAAAAGTGTAAAGATCTGTATTTTATATTTAGGAAAGATATTCAGAAATATTTTATGACATTTTGAAATTTTGTATTTGTCAGTGTTCTTCAGAGAAACATCTATAAATGCATATTATATATAAGGAAATTTATTGTAAGGAACTGGCTCATGTGATTTTGGAGGCTGAGTATCCCACCATCTGCTATCTGAAAGCTAGAGGCCCAGGAAAGCTGGTGGTATGGTTGAGTTCAAGTTGAAGGCCTGAGAACTAGGAGAAAGGATGGCAGGAGAAGACTGATGTTCAACTCAGTCTGTCAGAGAGAGAAAATTTATCCTTCTGCAGTTTTTTTCCTATTAGGTCTCAACAGATTGGATGGTTCCCACCCACATTGAAGAGGACAATCTACTTAATCCGACTGTTTCAAATGCTGATCTCACCCAGAATTCCAACTGATTCTGTCCCATAAGCCATCTGAGAGTGACTCTTTCTAGGAAAGTGAAGAAAATTCCCGAGGGCCTGTGATTCCAAAGTGGTTAAGATAGGTCAACAAAGAAAAAGAGCTAGCTCATGCACTGAACACAATGATGACCTAGTTTCTGATTTTGTCTAGGATGTCACAGTAATATAAAAAGAACAGAGTAGAACAAGGGACATGGATCTTGAGCTCTTAAGAATTAAAGGCTTGCCAATATGGTTGTTCTATAAATAATGAATTAAATTAAGCATTAGTTATCTTTTGGGCCTGGTTCTGCCAGTACCCACAATATGCATTACTCATTTCTTCACTGCTTTCTGCACTTATGGTTGACTTGATGCCTTTGCTCAAGAGAGCAAACTTAGCTCTTCCAGCATGCCACACTGGCCTGGCAGGGCCTGTTAGCTGAGGTGGCTTCCCACTTGCCTGAGGTGCCAATTCAGTCCTAGTGGCAGTCTCCTTGACTCCTGAAGAGTCCCTTCTCTCTTTCCTGCCTTGATTTCCACGTCTTGACTCATAGTGAATACAGATGTCCTGTGGTGAGCTACTATCTAGTCTGCCACAAGGAAAAGCCTATCTCTTTTTCTCATCTCATTTCATTTTATTTTCTGCTTTTTCATTGTCTGCTGTCCTTTCCACCCACTTCCTCAGAACACACATATAACCCCATATCAAGTCATAAAGAAATCATTCAAGAGTTCCTGAGATGGAAGAGCACATGATGGGATTGTCCGTATCTTATGCTGCGTTCAAGGTAGTTCTTACCTGCGAGTTCATGACACAGGGAGATCAAACTCTGGAAACTGCAGATAAGTTCTGGACTCATGTTTTAATTTTAATTTGCAGTTTCCATAGAACCAAACATTTGGGGAGTCCTATGGGACATGACAGAAAGTGATTTCACTGTTTCTGTCAAAGGGATCAGAATAAAATGCCTTTCTCATTGCAGATGTAGGCAGGACATATTGGGCAGGACCTTGAGGGTACTCAGATCAGTGAATGCACCTGGAGTCTTCTGGAAACTGGACAGATGAGTAATTTACAGTAGGTATTTTATAGAGGCATTGACTGGAATTAAGGTATTCTTTGCAATGACGAAAACCTTGTACTTGAAATCTGACCTTTAGCCTAGTTCATAAAATAATGAGTATAAAGGCCTAATATAAAAAAAAATGGCATCCTAGAGCAAGTTGTTGTGGGACAAAAACAGAGTGACCTGAGTTTAAGAGGATCAGCAGGACTTGGGTCATACAAAATGAGGAATTTGAACTGGACTAAAATAGAGATTCTTAGGAATGGAAATTTTCCATCAAAACCCAGTGGATAATCATTTACATTTCTCTTAAATATAATTATCTCAGATGTGGCTTTTTTTCTGATAATGGTTGCTTTCAATGAATATTTTCTCTACATAGCGACTCAAGTTAAATAACCCCATCGCATTATTGTTATAGATTGGCCAACTGCTAGGGCAGATCATACCTGTTATTGCCCTGGAGATTTATTCCTTTATTCACTCATTCACCAATTCATTATTGAATACCTATGTGTTGGACACTCTTCTAAGTACTTATATTTAACAGTGAACAAGACGTTTTAAAAAGGTATCTCTGGGCTTCCCTTGGTGGCACAGTGGTTGAGCTGCCCGTAGTCTCTGCAGCACAAGTTTGATCCCCAGCCACCGGCGAGGGTCCTACCTATCCTGTCTCGCCCACTGCTCCCCTCAGCAGTGTACTTCGTCAGTCTGCCTGTTCTGTTCCCCGCTCTGGCTCTTGAATTCTCTCACCCTCCTGCACTTCTGACTGTACCCAGTGCTTGTATAAATAAATAAATAAATCTTTAAAAAAAATGTATCTCTGTTCTCATGACAAAGTCCAGTTAGCTATGTTCTACAGAGAAAATTATTGTGACAAAGCCTATTTTTGCAAGATATAAAAATAGAGAAAAGAGAAGTGAGGGAGGTTGGGATGGAGGGATGGAGCTAGAGGGAGATTATATGTGAATAAATGGGGTAAATTCCTTGGTCTTATCCTAAAATGTTACTTACATGAAAGTTGTTCAGAATTTCTAAAGCTTCTCTATAATATAATCTGGTATTAGATACTAAGTGTGGATAGAAAGATATGTATTTAGAGTTATCTGTTTTCAATTCCAATAATTATGGCAGGTATAATCAGGGAAATGTGAGGTTCATTGGGCACAACTATGTATTATGTCCAGCATAAGTTAATTCTTCCAGGGAAATGTAGGAGAGCAGGAAGAGGGTTGGGCAGTGGAAGAGAGAAAGCAATGGGTTGGTGAATGAAGAGAAGCAAATTTGAGCAAACAGGAAGGAGACCAAGTGTCTTAAAAAAACCTGCAAAGTATTTATTAGTATCATGCTTTCTCTATGTCAGGTCAAAATATGGTAATGGAGTTTTATTTTATTTTCTCCTTCCCCTCCCCTTTCAAGCCCTCAATTAGGTCTTGAGAAGGGAGTCAGTGCACCTTTAAAACTTTCCGCTTAATCACCTATAGCGAATGCTCATTTAATGATTGTCTCTTTGTACCAAACAAGAAGTAACAATGCTTTTAGCAAAAGAAGTGGAATGAGAAAGAAATTGCCTAATCAGCCCTGCTCATGCAGTGCTTTGTGAGAAAGATTATTGAATTTTCAGTCTCTGCAGAATTTTAATGAAGTTCCATCATGCTGGAAAATCCAGTCCTTTGTCAATAGAGTTCAATAACTCGACCACCCATGTAATAAGATGTACCAGTTGAAATCTTTCACTCTGCCAGAGCCAGAGGCAAGCTAGAAATACCCTGGAAATATGGAAGCACTTTCTGTGCTTACCAGCATGGATGATGTTCTGCAGTCCTGGACAGTATGCTGTGATACAAATAGTGTGTCTTCTGTGTCTGCACTATGATGCTAACTGCAGTTCCTATGCCCTAGATAGTTTGCTAAAAAGTATCCGTATAATCCCTTTCTTACCCCCAAAACTCTAAGAGGCAGTTACTCTCATTATCTTCATTGTACAAATAAGAAAACTAAGGTTTGGTATAAGTAGAGTGACCCCAGCGGTGTTAGTATCCTAATCCTTGAGTGCTGTGATTATGCTGCTGTAGGTAGCAAAAGAGACTACCTATGTACTTAAATTAAGTGTCCTGAGATGGATAGATTATTTGGTTATCCAGGTGGCTTGCAAGTAATTGCAAGGGTACTTATAGAGGTAAACAGCAGAGTCAAGAGATACAGAGTAGAAGAAATGATTATAAAACTGGAGGTTGGAGTGGTGCAGGAAAGGGCCATAATCCTGCTGATGTCTCAAGAAGGAAGAAGTAAGGAAACAGGTTCTCCCCTAGAACCTGCAGAAGGAGCCAGCCCTACCAGCGCCTTGATGTAAGCCAAGTGAGACTGATTTCAGACTTCTAGCCTCTAGAACTGTAACAGAATATATTTTGCCACCAAGTTTGTAAGTTTTTACAGCAATGAAAGGAAATGAACACACTAAGAGTAGGTAGTTCTCACAAAATTATTCATTTAGGGTCCTCCTTGGTGGTGCAGGTGGTTGAGCACAGCGGTGTGAAGGTGTCCACTGTCTGCAGCCTCTAAAGCACCGTTTCAATCCCCGCCAGCCTCAGAGCAACCCACATGGCGAGCAGACCTTTCCTGTCTTGCCCGCTGCTCCCCTCAGCAGTGTATTTCATCAGTCTGCCTGTTCTGTTCCCAGTTCTGTCTCTGGTGAATCCTCTCACCCTCCTGCGCATCTGGCCTGTATCTGGTTCTTATATAAATAAAATAAATCTTTAAAAGAAAATATTCATTCAGGGCAGTCATTGACATTTTGGGTGGGATTTCATTGTTATGCATGCTGTCCCATGTGTTTTAAAATGTTGAGCAGTATTCTTGTCCTCTACCCACTAGATGTTAATAGCATACCCTTCCACTGTTAACAAACAGAAATATTTCCAAATATTGTAAAATGTTTCCTGGTGTGGGGATAGGGGGAGCAGGGAGAGGATTGTCCCCAATAAGAACCACTGATCTAGTGGGCAGTAGAGTAGGATTCAAGCCCAAGTCCTCTTGATCAAGAGTCTTTTAATTATTACTGTCTACTGCTTCATCATGTGCAAATGCAAGTGTTAATTAACAGTGAGAGCTCACTCCTGGGAGAACATAAGTCTCAATATATCCCTAGAAACCTAGTTTCATAGCCTCGAAAATCTTTGTCAGAGATCCGATGCTGCGCGTTTGGGATGCAAGACTTTTTTTTTTTTTTTTTGTAAAAGGAGAAGGAGGAAGGGCCATTACTGGTCAGAGGGAAAGGCTGAATTGCCACATACCCCAACAAATCTGCCACAAAATCGTAGAACAACATAAAGAGAATACTATCCATTAAAGTTGTCCTACATGAGGTCAAGATAACCAGGTCCTTATGCCAATGCCTCATTTAGGGACCAGGTATGAAATACCCAGGAAGAGCACTCTGAAAAAAAGGGGCACTCTGAAACTGAGGTGGACATCAAAGGAGAGCTCCTCTGTATGGCAATTCCTTTCATGGAGGGCAATTTAATAATTTTTTTGCTCCAAACCTACCAACATCCACCAATTGTGATGTTCAGGTTTAAGATCTGTTTTGGAGCAGGTCATCTAAGATTCTGGTAGCTTCTTTTGCAAGTAAACTTAGAAGATGGAGTCAAGTAGGACCAGTCCCCACTATCCATTTGGTCTTGATTGTACAAAAAAATGTGTCATTTCCTCCTTCACTACCCATTCTACATTCTTTTATTTTTAACTACTATTTCTGCTGTAATTGGTGGCTTTCCTGGTGGTGTGACCCAAATTTCCATCCCTGCAGTCCTTAATGTCTTGTTGCCATGCCCTTTTGAGGTCTAAGTTACTGAATCTGATCAATTACAGTAATAATTGTGGAAGTAATTACCAAGACACAGATAAGACACATGGGATAATTCTTCCTAATGATTAAGGTCCCTGTCCTTGCAACAATGGATATTCCACTTCTTACCTATTGTCTCTGATTATGTCATTTAGAAAATCCAAAGAGCCTAGAGGTCAATCATACTTTTAATTCTATGTGACCCTAGCAAAAGTGTGTTTGAAGGACCAGAGCATTTAAGTCATGGGGATAGAAAATGTAAAGTTCCTCAATGGGTCATTGGAAGTAACTCTATGTGGGGCCATTCCTGCCATTACCATATTGCCTCTGAACTGGTGCTTTGGATGTACTTTAGTGGACTGCTTTATTAGTCTGTCACTTACAGGATTGTGAACACTCCATGGTCCTGCCTTTCCTAGAGCATCATCAATAATTGAACAAGGTGAAGGTATAAACTGAGCGTCATGATTTCTATGATTACTCAGGTAACCATATTGCTGAGGGATGTAAAAATACACCATACTTCTAAGACTTCTCTTATCATCACGGGCATAGTCCATCCTACACACCTGGTGATTCTCTAAGTGAAAGCCTCTTTCATGGCTCTTTGTTCATACCCCTCCTCTGAAATGTCATCCCATTTTTCTTCCTAGTAAATTTAATCCATCTTTCAAACCTTAATTTTTCATGCTTTCTTTCCTTTCCACAACACCAAGCCATGTCTTCTTTCTTCCCTGCTTATTTTTCCTTTAATTGTAACACTTCTGCTATTTTCTACCTATCTTCTTTTTATCTTCATATCTGTTTTTATTATTATTTTATATATTTTTACATCATTTTTCATTTATGCACAATATATGCATTTGGTTATAGTCCCCACACAATTCCCACCCCTGCCCTTGTCCTGATCCCATTCCTTCCTTCCCACCCTCTGCAGTGTGTCTCTGGTTTATAGTTGCTTGTTGATTTTTATTTTTTACTTTATTATAATTATTTTTTTTTCCTGGTCCCTTATTTAGGTTTTCTAAACTCCTGCTATGAGCGAGACCATCTGGTATTTTTCTTTCTGGCTTATTTCACTGAGCATGATCCCTTTCAACTCCATCCATGTTGCTGCAAATTGCATGAGTTTATCTTTTTTGAATGTTGAGTAATATTCCATGGTGTATATGCACCACATCTTCTTGATCCAGACATCTCTTTTTGGGCATTTCCAAAAAGAGTTGTGTTGTTTCCATAGCTTCGCTGTTGTAAATAGTGCTGCTATAAACATAGGGGTGCAGGTGCCCTTTTGAATTAATGTTTCTGTGTCCTTTGGGTAAATACCTAGAGTGGAATTGCTGGATCATAAGGAATCTCCATCTTTAGCAGGTTGAGGAATTTCCACACAGTTTTCCATAATGGTTGGACCAGTTTGCACTCCCACCAGCAGTGCAGGAGAGTTCCTTTTTCTCCACATCCTCACCAACATTTGTTGTTGTTAGTTTTTTTAATATGTAAACCACTACCTTAGAAAATGAAAGGTCAAGAAGAGCTTGTGTTCCTTTTAAGTTCTCTTATTAGATACATAGCTTCTGAGTCATGATCAGAGAAGACTCTTCAATTAAAACACCACAGGGGTGATAACAGCCATTTATATGTTAAAGTGAATTGGCTAGTAAAAATGAATGCCATGAGTAAGAGTCTAGGAAATATATCAACATCTTCAGTTTCTCCATATTTTAGTCTGGACCTATCAAAACATAGGCAATTCTTCAACTATGACCAACAAATATTGAATTAGAAAAGGCAAATTGTGTAGTTTAATCTTCAATATGGAAAAAAATACTTAAAATATATGGGCATAGATCAATAGTGTAAAACATAGGGCTTCCCCGGTGGTGCAGTGGGTTGAGCGCAGAGCTGTGAGGCTGCCCGCAGCCTCTGCAGTACAGGTTCAATTCCCAGCCTGCCAGGGAGAAACCCACATCGCATGGCAGACCTCTCCTGTCTCTCCCGCTGCTCCCCTCAGCAGTACTTTCTGTCAGTCTGACTGTTCTGCTCCCTGCTCTGTCTCTAGTGAATTCTCTCACCTCCCGGGTCTCTGGCTTGTACCCCAGATCTTGTAAAAATAAATAAATCTTTAAAAAAAAAAAAGTAAAACATAATAGTTATGTGGGGATTCATTTTAATGGCAGGATATATTTATTCCTATTATGTTCTCTTGAAACCAAGACCACTGAGTTTAATTATTTAGCTTCCATTTTGAAGGACCATAGATTTGCTTAAGAAAGGGATAGAGAATCACTGCTTTGGTTAACAGTGAATGTAAATGGAATTTGAACAGTTTCCTCAGCTTGTACAAGATTGAGAGGATTCCTGAGTCATGAGACTTTCATTTTTAAAACCAGAGTAGTCTTGGTTAAACCGGGAAGAGTTGCCTCCCCAGTGCCTTAAAGTGAGAAGAAAGCGAGTTTCCAGTAGACACGTAAGCTATCTTGGCTACTAAAGAGCACAAATACCTTTTTCTGAAATGGCCCTTATGGTTGCTAGGGCGGTTCCTTGCCAGAGATTGACATTATTGTGTCCAGGTCTCCAGATAGCTGTGGTAACCTTGGATAGTCCATAGGTCAAGAAGAGCTTGTGTTCCTTTTAAGTTCTCTTATTAGATACATAGCTTCTGAGTCATGATCAGAGATGTTTTTCATAAGCTAGTTAAATTATATACCAAATCCTAGTGATTTGCTACCTGGTTCCACATGATGTTGACTCCTTAAGAGAAATAAACTAATACACATTGAGTAGAAATGAAAAGACCATTCTATTTTTAGCAGTAAACAACAAAAAGTCATTGTGACTGGCTAGGAGAATAAACAATTTGGATAGCAGGTCACTAGGGTAGTGAATTTATTCAAACAACAGGAATGGTAGAGAAGTGCAGCAATACATCAGGGAATGGAGGGAGGGAGGGAGCGAATCCTAAGGAAATGTTTGATTAGCAGTGTGCAGAGATCCGAAGTGTGCAGTCACCTGTAATCATGATCTGTGGACTCAAAACAATATTGCATGAGATGCATGGTTAGATTTTCTAGAAAGTATTTCATAGTGAGAGAAGGAGTAGAAAATAGGAAATAGGTATTTCAAAGCTTTCAAAGGTGTGAGCCTGGCAAATTGATGCTCTGCATAACTTAGGAAGTATTTCCCATTGCACTGTCCCCAGACCCGCAGCATCAGAGTCACCTGCGAAGAGGCAGGCATACAAATCCCTGCTCTTACTTTAGAGGTACTGATGAGAATTTGGGGGGTCCAGTCATCTTTTTTTTAATTTGGGGGGTCCAGTCATCTTTTTAATCTTTTCTCAGGTGATCCTGATGTATTTCAAATTTTGTAACCACCACCTTAGAAAATGAAAGCCAATTTCTAGTAACTGAAAACAATTGTGAGAGGTTTTCGTGGCCCTCACATAGACAATTAAAGACATATTGCTCACTAAACACATCCTCTCCCCACCTAGCCCTCTTGCCAAAGCCAGTACAACAGTCCTGGATAACATCACCTTGTTCAACATCTTTTGTTATTAGCTTGATGAAGGAAAAATAATGACACCCAGCTGGGACCCTCATTTGGAGTTTTCCTGTTCTCGCCATGTAGGCTTGGCTTTCCTCCAGGACTTCTCTTTCCTTTCACCACCCCCCTCCAAAGATGTGCCTGTGAGGATCACTGGTGTGCCTGGGTCAGAGAGTGCGGGTGTGTGTGAGAGCTCTGCAATGGAAGGGCATCCTGTCCTTTGCTGGTTCCCACTCTGCTCTGAGCTGCCAGTTTTTCCAGTTCTGTGTCCTGGACTTCGGTCACCTGGAATGCAGAACTGGAATAAATGTGTTAGAAAATGAAGCAAGGAGTGAATATAAATTATTGTCTAATATGAGAATTGTTCTGTGTCTTTGTTTAGATGTTAAGTGATTTTTTGTTTTGTGACCAGAAATATGCCATTGGAACTTAATTCTTGTTTGTATCAATTAACCTATAGTAAAATCAATTAACCTGTAGTAAAATCAGTTTTGTTATACATTGTTTTGCTTAAAGCCAATTTCCAAGAACCTACCCAGGACACGGAAAACTAACCAATAAGGTGATCTAAAATTCCTTTCTGGTGTTGGTGTCTGAATGTCCCTTTCTTTTTCACTAAGTAACATATCAACCCCTAAATTCACTGGGATTCACAAGAAGTAAATTGTCCTATTTAATGGACTTTCTGGGCAACTAAGAGTTAAACAACAACAACAACATAAAATAAATTTTAGATCAGCAAGGTGAAACAAAAGTGTTTGTATTTGCTCACTCACTTTACCATCTCAGTGAAATGAACCCAAGGAAACTTTGTTTTATATGAACAGGTGCTGTTGGTCTTTTCATTATATTATTTCAATAATTACTGATTGTTTTACAGTAATGAAGAAATTTTTGATAAAAAAGTGTGCTTTAATCAATTATATTCTTTTTCTTTTGGCACCCAGCCAAACACAAAGCAATACAAGTTATTTGAATGTTCTGTTTGAGGTAAGCTATGTCTGATAGAGTTGTCTGGAAGCAAATCTGGTCAAGTGCTCTGGCTCTTGGAACCTTACAGAACCATGATTATTATTTCATGTGGGTCATTTAGTCCTTTTGACCACTTAATAATTTAAGGTGAACTTTATTTATTTATTTATTTATTTATTTATTTTTATAGAGGCATGCTTTATTTATTTGTTTGTTTGTTTGTTTTGTTTATACATGCACTGGGTACAGTCAGAAGCGCGGGAGGGTGAGAGAATTCACCAGAGCCAGAGCGGGGAGCAGAGCAGGCAGAAGGACCGAAGTACACTGCTGAGGGGAGCAGCGGGCGGCAGGAGAGGTCTGCGCGCCATGTGGGACCCTCCTCCAGTGGCCGGGGAGCAGCCGGGGATCGAACCGGCGCCGCAGAGGCTGCGGGCAGCTTCGCAACCCAGCGCTCAACCGCTGCGCCACCGGGGAGGCCCTAAGGTGAACTTTAATGCCAATTTTATTTACAAAGGACTTGAAATTTTTGCTTAATGTTTCCTAAATTTCATTTTCATTCTCAGACACTATGATGTTTGAAATTTCCCCCAAATCTGTATTATTAATTATGAAATCTTACTGTGACTTAAATTCTGATTGTCCCACTTTCTGTGATATTAGGCAAGTTACTTATTTTTCAACACTGGTTCTCCTTGTCATTAAACTGAGCTACTAAACCATGCACCTTGTAGGATTACTGTGACAATTAAATGAGGTCACACAGTCATATCCTTTATATAGCAGTGCCTGGTGTCTTATAAGTTCTCTAATAAATACTAGCTATTATTAGCTATTCCCTTTGAGAGATGCTGCATCACTTTCCCTTGATGTCCCATCAATAAGCACAGTCAATGACTTACTGTTTGCATTTGCACTTTGTTAAAAAGAAAATAAATATCTAAGGGAGAGGGGAGGTATTGAGTCCCTCCTAAAATAGGTCATCACATGTAATGACAAATTCCATGCAGTAGAATATGTAAAAGGTTTACAATTCTAAGAATTAGTAAGCATATCCTGACTTGAAAACAAGAAAAATAAATACCATGATGTTATTAAGAACCACCTATAACAGGCATCATAATTTCTCATGCACCTAGCCAGGATCATTAACTAAACAATAATATAGAGAGAAGTGCTTCCCCATAGGAGGAATGTAGACTTTGGCTGTTGAAGAAACTAAACTAAAGGTTCTCTGTAGAATATTCCCTGACTTTTTTTCTTTACTGAAAGATGATAGAAAGCAAGCTCCTAATGATGAATTTAAACACGTCTATACCACACAGCAACTATACTCTTGATAAAGTTGAGTTACGTAATCTCATCAATACATTTTCTTGGTATCAGGATTCCTGGTCTCAGGGAAAGAGGAAGGCAAAGGCATTATTTGTCCAAGTTCAAAGAATTTTGTACAGACCTACTTTAGTCACTGAAACTGGGGGAAAGTACAGATCAGTCAAGTATAGGAGCTGTTGTAGTGCTGTACAATGATACTGCATAATAGTTTAAGCAGCCCACCAAATCTGATTCCAGATCTTCTGCACTGGGAATTCCAGGTAGCCTGAATGAAATTCATTTCTTTGGAGTTAAGCCAAGGTGTCTAGGTTATGAGCATCTCATTTTGGGCAATTTGTGCTAAGGGACCATTAATGACTAAATGTGTTCAGTGCCCAAATTCTTGATATTTCATAGCAGATAGCAAGAAAGAAACTTGAGATTATCTGATTTTTCACTATGTTCTCAAACAGAGGAGGACACAGCTCAGAGAACACTTTTGCAGGTTTCAATGTGACCTGTGGAACTGTTGAGACATGTACATGATGAGTATTAGCAGCTAGAGTCATTAATAGTCACTGTTTGTCCTTCACCTATATTTGAGAGGACTACAGACTCAGATTCAAACAATGTCAATTAAGATATTTGAAAGAGGGCCTCCCCGGTGGTGCAGCGGTTGAGCGCTGGGTTGCAAATTTGCCCACAGCCTCTGCAGCACCGGTTCGATCCTGGCTGCTCCCTGGCCACCAGAGGAGGGTCCCACATGGCGCACAGACCTCTCTTGCCGCCCGCTGCTCCCCTCAACAGTGTACTTCAGTCTGCCTGTTCTGCTCCTCACTCTGGCTCTGGTGAATTCTCTCACCCTCCCGTGCTTCTGACTGTACCCAGTATAAATAAATAAAATATATATGTATAAATAAATAAAAATAAATCTAAAAGAAAAATATCTTTAACACCCCCAAAAAATAATTATTAAAAAAAAAAAGATATTTGAAAGAGAATGGGAAAAAAAGCTACTTTCAGGCATCAGAGTTAAGTAGATTATACCTTTTTTTTTTTAAGATTTATTTATTTATACAAGCACTGGTACAGTCAGAAGCACGGGAGGGCAAGAGAATTCACCAGAGCCAGAATAGGGACTAGAACAGACAGACTGATGAAATATACTACTGAGGGGAGTAGGGAGCGCCAAGAGAGGTCTGTGTGACATGTGGGACCCTCGCCGGAGGCCGGGGATCTAACCAGCACTGGAGAGGCTGCAGGCATCAACCGCTGTGCCACCAGGGGAGGCCCAGATTACACCATTTTGGAAAGGAATTTGGGTTTTTGTTTTGTGGCTGCTCACATATATACCCAAATGTGTGACTTTCTCTTACTTTTCATAGCTGAACCTAACACATAATATATGTGAGCTCACAGTGTTGGCGGGGGTGGGTTGGGGGAAATAACTAAATGACTACATCTATAGTGATTTTTTTTTTCTAGTTACAGGAATCAAAAAAAATGTATGAGTATTTCTAGCATTCAGTATAATCCAGTATAATCCAGCATCCCTTAGCTTTTGTAATGTTCTTTAAACAGTTCTCAAATTCAGATATATTTAGGAATGTCTTAAAATTCTAGAAAAGGAGTCAATAAAAATGGTTAAAAGCTTATGAGAACTGTCATTGTTCAGTGAATAAAACTCAGTTCATGCCTTGAAGTAGAAAGATTCCAGAAAGGAAATTTATATACATACCCTTTCCCCATAAAATGAACAAAATCTAAAACTAAAGGTACAGTATGAAAAATATCATAGGAAATGTTCAGTGTTTTGGCACAAAAGACAGAATGATTTAAAAGAGGAAGAACTCAGCTAGTGATCAGAGTAAAGATGAAACTTGAGGGATAGTTTGGATTCAATTATAGGCCATTCTAGGTAGAAATCGAAGATAAAATGATCCAATGTGTTCAGGTGTTCGAGGAAGGTACAGTTTGGTTGAATCATTGGTGCTAACAGATAGGACAAAAACAAATTGTATGAGTGATTGGATTATATTTTAGAGGATCTCACCTGTCAGAGTAAGACTATGGGGGGTCATGGAAAGTTGTCAAAGCTTCTCTGTGCTGGCTGAATGGAACAGAGTAGAGAGAAGTTAGAACTAAATGATTTGAGTTGCTTTGGGTGCTTTTAGTGAAAATATTAGGAAGAGTTCATGGGTCAGTTGCACATTAATCAGAGTACTGAACCCTATTTTTAGACTAGGTTTTCACTGTTGTTAATAACATACCTTGATAATTCCCATAAGAAGATATGTCCATTTGGTTAAATCAATTAATAGAAGATGAGTTGTTGATAGAATTTTTTTCAAAACCCTAGTTATTAAAACTGGCTTTAAACTAAAGGCACTATTCTTATGATGTCTAGTTTTCTTCTGACTTTCACTTTGACCTGTCTGCCAAATGTCGCCTTTTTTTTTAATCTGTGTGTTATTCTTGTGATTTCTAGTATGAGTTTTGCTATTGTTGTTACTTTAATCAAGAAATTAGTGTGATTAATACACTAACCTCCAATTTCATGACCAGAAATCCATGAGATGACAAATAGGGGTTTTTAGTTTAAGAAGTCCTTGGTGGGTGCCTATTTTTTCTTTTTTTTTACCTTTCATCCTTCCTATTTTAAAAGACCCAAAGGAAAATTTTATAGCTGTGGAAATTTTCAGCAAAAGAAAAACAAGGAGTGCTCAAAAATTAAATTCATTGCTCTTAAACTCCTACTCAGTGCTATGCTGGGCGTTATCAAAGTGGTGCCTCCATAGTAAACAATAAAATGGAAAAGAAAAAGAAAAAGGACTGGAGGAGTCTAACAAGCACCTCTAAAAAAATAAATAAATAAAACAAAATTATTCCCGAGGCAAAAAACAGCAAATGTATTCTCCGTCTCTGTAAATGAAGGGAGAATACCAAAGTGCTGTGTTGTAAACAGTCATGTTCAATAGCAGCTGAAGCCTTTCTAAATATAACTTTGTGCTTCTCGCTGTGCAAAAATCAAGTTTAATTGTAGTTGGGACATTTATTAATCAGAATAGTGCTATATCATAGGTTATCCCATCAATTTATTTCATGCTCAGAAACCACAAATGACATCATTCAATTCTCACTGTCTCTCAGTTACTTACTATGCTAAGGAATTTAGGTATATTATTTCTTTTACCTTTATCACCATCTTAGGGAGTTATTTCCAAAATGAACTGAAGTAAAAATGGTCAATTTAGCTTTTGAAATTTAAAATAGTTTTATTAAGTATTTTTATAAAATAAAATCATTTGGGGGCCTCTCTGTGGCCTAAGGGTTAAGTCTCAGTGCTGTCATTGCTGTAGACTGAGTTGGATCCCCCGCCAGGGAGCTGACCCATAAGGCACAGCAGACCTCTCCTGTCTTATCGCCGCTTCCCTCAGCAGTGTATTTCAGTACATCTGCCTGTTTGGCTCCCTACACTGCCTCTGGTGAATCCTCTCACTCCCCTGTACCTCTGGTCTACACTCCAGTTCTTCTATGCAAAAACAAAATCAAAAAACACCTTCTATTAAAAAAAAAGGTACAATCATTTTTATTTTTAGTGTTCATTACATTACAATGCCTAGGTGAAGAGATGAACTGCTTCTTTCATTCACTTGGACAATGCTGTATGAGAAGGTAGATGTGAGTTCATGTAAGGAAAGGATGAACATTACCTCCCACAACTAAACTCATCTTTGAGTTAACGGCTTATGGAATTGTTTCACCTCATCTACACATTCACTGCGGGAAATGTTATCATTCTGATTACATAGATGAGGAAATTAAACCCCACAGAGGTTTAATTTTGAAAATCCTTCACTCCAACCCATTGATAGAAATTGTGGGACCCAGATAAGTGTATAAATAGAGGGTTTCCTGACTCATGGCAACATATTTAATAGTTATCATTTACAGTGGAATAGAAATGTATCCCATACCTCTACAGGAATGCATCAATTTTTATTAAAACAAAACTGAAAAAAAAAATACAAGGTTACATTTTTATATCACTAAAAGTTAGCAAAATATTAAAGATGATCAACTTTAATTATTAATGAGTATATTTGTATGTTCTATCTCTGGGTCAAAAATGTTAGAATAAGTATTAACATTAAAGGCAGGTAACTATTATGTATTTATTCCTTAAAATGTTTTTCTTATTTTCATATTAGCGCATTAATAATACTGTTAGAAATAATGTTTTTTACATAGTTTGGATTCTCTACTGTAGTAATCTAAAGGATTAAAAAACTAATCATAATTGTATTGAAAGCATGCAACGTATGAATATGTTGTACCAAAATTCAAATATTGTACATTAAATGTATTTTATAAAAATGTAATTTGAAGTAAATATAAAGGATAAAAACATTATTCCAAATTTGTTTTCAATTGGTTTTCCTCAAATGTATTTTAAATTATTAAAATTAAAGAGACCTATCTAAAGCATTTTTTAAGAATATTAAGCAATTAAGAGCTGAAATGCTTTCATTTTTGAAATTTCATAAAATCTCTTCAAAATTTTTTTTTAAAGATTTATTTATTTATCCATACAAGTACCAGGGTACAGGCCAGATGCACGAGAGGGTGAAAGGATTCACCAGAGACAGAATGGGGAACAGAACAGGCAGACTGATGAAATACACTGCTGACGGGAGCAGTGGGCGAGGCAGGAGAGGTCTGCCGTGCCATGTGGGACCCTCGCCGGTTGGCCTGGATCCATCCAGCGCTGTAGAGGCTGTGGACAGCTTCACAGAGTGGAGCTCAAACGCCTGCGCCACCAGGGGAGGCCCTCTTCAAATGTTTTTATAAACATAAAATCATTTCACTCCTAGTGTTCAATACCCATTTAAGCACCAGTGCAAAGAGACCACACCATATTTCTTACATGTGCCATTTCAACATACACACATGCACAAATTAACTGGGATGTGAATTGTTTCATGCTGAATGTTACAATGCTCAGCAGACACCATATACAACTGTTGCAGAAACTGCTCTAATTAGTAGATGCCTTTGGAGCCATTTGTTTCAGTACAACTTGGAAATGACACTTCATTATGTAAGAATTTAATGCATTTATGCTATCTGAGGGGAAGTTTTGACAAGTTAATTAATTTGTCTTTTTATCTAAACTCCTTTGCTGCAGCCGAATCCTCTCTGCACTCCAAACCAGTGTTCTATTTTTGCTGTCCCCAGCGGCACAACCAGCAAACCTTCATGGTGTTAGAATAGAGAAAACTTTCCTCAAAGACCTGGGACAAAAGATGTGAAAAGCAGTTCTCTGTGTCTTGAATTGTGTTAATCATGAGAGTAGATGTTGAGTTTTGTGTGCCAGAGGGAGCGCAGGATCTCAAGTAACCATCAGCCAGAGAGTGTTCGGTAAATACAGTTTTCATGTTTGGAATATGCAAGATAACTTTATCTACAGAGTTCAGAGCAGGGGTCCTTTTTTCTGGGTCTAGGAGTGTTAATAACACAAATAGATGTGGTAAACTGTCCTAATCAAGCCCTGTGTGATTCAAGAGCATTCTACAGCATTCTTGACCACCTCCCAGTTGGGTCTACAGCATCTTGACCACCTCGCAGTTAGGTGCATGATCATTCTGGATTTGAGTATGAAGGAGATGGAGAAATAACATTAAACCTCCTGTGCAAGTGATATGAAAATAGGACATCATTGCCTTCCTCAAAAATGAAGGGCTGGCATCTACAAATAAATGTTATCTCTACAAATAAGTTTTGCAACTTCCTTTTTTATCTGAGTTCATTAAAAATAAAAAATAAAAAGGCTTCCTACTTTAAGGTTGTTATTTAGCCAGGAAGCTACGTCAAAAAAAAAAAAAAAAACTGATTCTTATTTCCTTAAGTAAAAGTGACTCCTGGAGCTAAGTTGAGAAAAACAGCACAGAACTGGTTGCTGACCTCTTAAGGACCCTGTCATCACTCTCTTGAGAACAAAAGAAAGCTTCCCTATTGCCCAGGCACTCCTGTGTGTAACACTGGGTTGTAGATGAAGACCACAGGACAAAAACCCTATGCCAATAAAGAGACTAAGCATGAGTTTTAAGTGCAAAGGAAGGAATTGAATTAAAAGTAACTGTTGGTGGTTCCTCTAGGCAGTTTTCAGAGCCTTAAGATTTTTTACCATTGTGCAGTTAAATTTCCAGGAAAAAAGAAAAGTACCTTAAAATTTCTTTTGTTTCCTTATCTTCCCAATGATTCTGTGTAGAACTGTGAGGGATCCAAAGTGCATATATTTATCCCATAATAATATGTATCATGAAACCATCATGATAGATCATTTTTATGTGGGTGGCAGCCCCTAACTTCATGATGCCCCTTCACCCCCATTTTTTTCCTATTTAAAATATCTCAAGAGTGTCTTTGTTTTCACCAAATTCTTAAGCATATGATCTGAATTCAGCTAAGGAATCTATCAATAACTCACTTTCTCAAAACAAACAAAAATATTCACCTGCCGCTCTTTCCATGCTCCTGGCCACTTCTCATTTTAATTGGGGTGATGTCTTAAAGAATAATGTGATCCCATTACAAGTCCTCCAGCCTTAGCTGTGGTACCCCAGTTTCTGTGCAATTTGCATGAATTCTATTGTGGACAGTGTGCCTTGCTGTTGACACTCCTGCAATGTCCGTGGAATGCAGAAGTTTTGCCTTTGCCTCCACCTTCCTCAATGATGAATGAGTTCATGGAAAGTTTTACAAGAATGCAACTTTTCATGTTGTCTGGTCTGGCACTATCATATCTTGATAATAGATCAAGAGATAGAGACCAGAGAGGTTAAGTACCTACAGAAAATGTGTTGGACTAGGATCACTTTTGAAAAGAACATGCCGTAGAAGAGACTACGTGGAGGTAAATTGAAGACTGGCAATTCCTCCTAGCCCTTTTAGAGATTCTCTCTTACTCCAGACTACACCTTTTGTCCCTCCACCAAGTACCCAAGGCTTTCCCATTATTCTCCAAACTATAAAGAATCCACAAAAGATTGTGTCCGCTCTGCCTTTTCTAGACATATGCTTTAAGACAATTTTCCTACCTCCTCTCCTGCATGCTTATCAAAACTTATCTAAGCTGTATTCCACAATCTCCCAAATCCCAGGTACCTCAGATCCCAATATAAATTTGGACATCCTTGAATTTTGAATCTAAGTGTCCTCAGAGAGTTCTTCCCTGGCCAATTTACATAATGAAAAACTACCATCTCCAAAGTCTGTTCCTATCCTGAATCCTGCTCATCTGCATTTGTAACTCTAAACCTTCTCATCCACTAGCCTGTTCTTTTCCTACAGGCCAGAGACATGTCTGTTGTATACATCAATGTGTATTTTATGCCAGACTCGTTATTTAACACATATTAAGTGGTCATTAAATATTTGTCATATAATGAATAGATTTGAATCGTGTGACTCAAGTACTCTTTCAATGGCTCTTTACAGCTTATCTTTCCTGGCCCTTCACCCTTGCCTGCTATCTGGGGTCATTTCATGCCTTAGTGGCTCTGAACTACTAGATACACAGAGGTTTTCTGATCTGCAATTAGAAAATGGTTATGCTGAACTTAATGTGAATGCAAACCCTTGTATTCTCAAGAAAGCCACCTTTACAAGGGCTATGAATGAAGGCTAGGTTATTTTTTTTTTTAAAACTATCCTTTAAAAAAAATATTTATGCATACAAGAACTGGGGTATAGACCAGAGCCAGAGGTGTGGTGGGGTCGGTGAGAGGATTCACCAGAGAAAGTGGGGAGCAGCAGGTGAGACAGGAGAGGTCTGCTGTACCATGTGGGTTGCTCCCTGGCTGGGGATCGGACTCGGCTAGGTTCTGTAGCTACCTACTGAAGAGGCAATTTTTTTTTTTTCGTTTCTGTCACACAGATTCTTGCTTTGCCTACATGTTGAGCTGTTTGGGTCCAGCACAAATTTGTACAAACAATTGTCCCCTTTTGAACCCACCCAGGAGAATGTATACCTAGACCAAGTGGGTGTAAATAACTCAACATTAAAATTTGAGCTTTTAAATCCCTGTGGGTAAGTATAGTAGTGCCCTAGGCAGTGTCGTAGACTCCTGGGGGAGAGAGTGTGGGAGCCCCCTAAGAAATGTATTTCTTTTACTTCTTTCTGCACAAACAGAGACACACTGAGTACAGAGAAATAGAAGCTGTTCCTGCATAACTGGCAGCCATATCAGGGATGTATATGAATTTATTGAAGTATAGATCTTCTTAGGTTTCATTATTGCAGGGATCTGCAGTAGTTAGGAGGATTAGGGATAAGAGCTTCATAAGCAGTTTGAGGAAGAACCTGTATTGGTCTACATGGAATAGTTACCCCCTTGTATCACAGACTTTATATTAATATAAAGTAGTTTAAGTTCTGCTGTTAGCATTGCTCTAAATTCACTCTAATAGATTGTGGAGTCTGGTTTGGCCAAATAGAAAGTGAGAGAAAAATCCAAATTATGAGGTGATATTTTCCCAGCCAGCCTGGCTCATGGTTCAAAATGCCTTGCTGAGGAAGGTCTGGGAGTAAATGTGAGAATACAGTGACTGGTTTATGGTACTGGATTTATTTTATGCCATAGGGAAAAAAATAAAATCATATTAGGATGACTTTTTTGTTGTTGTCTTTATTAAATCTAGAAGGTGTGGAGCCCCTTCATAGAGTCTGAGATTAAAAGAATATTTCTGTAGGTGGGTGGGGTTGCTCTATTCTTACTGTTAAATATTTTCAGGTTGGGAAATAATTTGACAGTAAATATAAATGTACAAATGAAATTTTAAAATAAATTTGAGGTGAAAAAGTCTTAGCATGATATAAAGCCAACACCATAAAGAAATAAGCTTGACAGATTACACAAAAAAATTCACAGAAATGGAAGACTAATTGTCACACTTTAAATTGAAGATTACTGGATAACTGGGGAAGTTATCTGAAACATATACAAAGGTTTAATATTCTCTGTAATAATGAGACCTATAAAACAGAGCTAAGTATGATTACTATGTGCCAGACTTTGTAATAAGCTTATATATTTAATGATTTTTGCCAGGCTAGTGTACAAACCACTTAGACACATTTTATAGAAGAAGAAATTGAGGCTCCAAGAATATGAGAAGTGGGGATATATAAGGAACATTTTGAAATAAAAAAGAAAATTAAACAACTCACTAGAAAAATGAGAGTGAGCAAAGCTTCCTTAAAAACATGACAGACATGAGCAAAAGACTGTGGAACTTTTATCGTTATCTAACAAGAGGGTGGATTTTCTGTTCAGAAAACACCTTGATGTGTTTTATAGTCTGAGAAAAAAATCCTCTCGTCTCATTGAAAAATTGAGGTCTGAGATCAACATTGCTTTCCATCTAAGTGAACAGAAATTTAAGGTTTGTGGAGAGGCTGCAGGATCTGCAGCTCTGAGACAGGTGCTAGGAGGGAGAAGCAGCATGATAGAAGCTTAACAGCTGGGTGTGTCCCCTCCATGGGCCCGGACATCCCTGGGACAGTGCAATCTTACATCTTTTTTTTTTTTTTTTAAGATTTACTTATGTATACAAGAACTGGGGTACAGGACAGAGGTGTGGGAGGGGAGAAGATTCACCAGAGACAGAGTGAGGAGCAGAACAGGCAGATCTAGAGAAATACACTGCTGAGGGGAGCAGCAGGCAAGATAGGAGAGGCCTGCTGCACCATTTGGGTTGCTCCCTGGCTGGGATGGAACTCATGCTGAAGAGGCTGCATATAACTTCACAGTGTAGCGCTTAACCCCTTGCGCCACCAGGGAGGCCAACATCTCTTTTGATTTATTGACAATTTTATGTCATAACCCCTGTTACTTCCAAATTTCCTTAAACATGTATAACCTAAAACACACACTCACACTGTGCTCAGAAGTGAAAAAGAGGAGTTGAGTTCATTGTGGGGGACAGATTTGCTCAATAGGATAGAATCATAGGGGATGAGCTAGTGAATGTGACCAACCCCAGCTCAATTCTCAAACACTGATTCCATAGAATGTGGGGAGAGATTAGCCAGTGGGAGAGAATTTCAGAAGCTTGGAAGTTAGAGCATCCAGGTGGCTCATGTCAGGCCTATGTAGACAAAGCACAAGCACAGCTAATTCTTAGAAAAGCATAGACAGCAATCCACATAGAAAGAACAGGGTGACATCACTGTCAAAGAAATGCAAAATCTTAAATGAGAAATTTTCACAGATTATACTGGAGAGTTTTAAAAATATCAATAACAAACTTTTAGCCAAACATACTGTTGACTGTGACAGTGCTTCCTGAACTGGGAATCCAGCCTTAGGTGACACTGGAGCCTCTGGCTGATCTGGCTGAGAAAAAAGTACTCTCTACTCTCATGCCAATCAAATACTGTCATTTTTTCTCATAACTTTAAAAAGGATGGGCAGTAGGTTAGTACAGAGTAGTACAATTATATTAGAGTGGATGGGCAATACAGATCAACAGTCTAAACAACCTACACTTTAACTTGATAATTCTTTTGTTTTTCACGTGGATTAATTTGACATTCTCCAAAATAAACTGGCCTCAATTAAAGAATGCATGCATTATTTGAAAATAATGTTATTTAGAATAATAGTTACTCTTCAAGATACAATTTTTCAAATAAATATATAATTTTTTAAAGATTTATTTATTTATGCATATAAGAGTTGGGGTATAGGCCAGAGGTGTGGATGGTAAGAGGGTTCACCAGAGACAGAGTAGGGAACAAAACAGGCAGACTGACTGAAATACACTGCTGAGGGGAGCAGCGGGTGAGTGAGGAGAGGTCTGCTGCGCCATGTGTGTTGCTCCCTGGCTGGGGATTGAACTCGTGCTGAGGTGGCTGCTATTAGTGTCATAGGTTGCGTCTTAACCCCTTGCACCACCAGGGGGGCCCAATAAATATATAATTTTAAAGCAACAATTTCAAGGAAGTATATACTGAAATGGATATTTCAGTCATCTTCTGAACATTCAGTGTGAACCACATATAAGCCAAACTTTCATGGTATTAATTTTTCTCAAGGGATTTTTTTTGAGATTGCATTGGTTTACAGTATTGTATATGATTTAGGAGAATAGATTCAAACCTCCTTAGATGCTATGTAACACCACACCACCCCCAACACTAAAGCACCCTTGTCCCTTTACCATAGACCATTGGGTCCCTTCCCTGTATTGTTCCCATTTTCTCCTTCCCCTCTGGTAGCCCCAGTTCTGCAACCATACCTCTAGGGTTTGTTCTAGTTTAGTTTTTTCACTGCCCTTTTAAAAAATCTATATTCTGCATGTGAGTAAAACCATCCAGTGTTTGTATTTATCCTTCTGACTTTTCACTTAACATAATTCTTACCAGTTACATCCATGTTGCAAAAGTCAAGATTTCATATTTTTTAAATATCTAAGTAGTATTACCACATGTTAATACACTCATCTGTTGTTGGCCATTTGGTTTTCCATAGTTTGGTTATTGTAGACAGTGCTGCAATGAACATAGGAGTGCAGATAGCTCTTCATATTAGTGGTTTTGCATTTGTTGGATAAATTTCAATGAGTAAAATTGCTGGATCATATGATTGATATGAGAGAGAGAGAGATTTGGGAAACTCCATAGTGCTTTGCACAAGGATTAGATCAGACTGCATTGTCACCAACAATGTACAGGGATTCATTTTTTCCCATATCCTTGCCAACATTTGTTATTTCTGTTTTTGTTTTTGTTTTTTTATATGTCTCATTCACATGGGAATGAGGTGGTGTGACATGGTGGCATTGCTTTGCATTTTCCTGATGATATAGCTTGGAAATTCTATTTGTAGAAATCCAGATAAATTTACTGGGAAACACATGAAGATTTGTGTTCAAAATGTTTATCATACCACTGATTGTAAACATACTAGAAAAGTAGAATCGGTATTAACCCACTCTTTATTTATAGACATCGATTGGGGACTGTACAATGTAATAGTATATGTACTTTAAAAATGTGACGGCAGCCTATGTACACTGACCTAGTGCTGCATACATAATGAAAAAAGTAATGTAGCAGCAAACCATCAGTATAAATTTTATAGCACAAATTACTGGAAGTTGAAATAAAAGCATTGAAAATTAATCAAAGAGAATTTATAAAGATTTCATTTGGGAAAGAAAAGATATCTTAGGATTTCAAAAAAAGATAACAATAGATTTCAAAAGCTAATTCAACAGGGTAAAATACTGCAATAAATGTCTTGTGTATTCTAGGTAAACAGTGGATATTGCCTTTCATATTGGTGCCTGGTCTAGATTTATCTAAATGTGTAGCAGGTAACATTCACCAAAAAAAAAAAAAAAAAAAAAATAGTGAAAGACAGACTAATGTCATCCTCTAAAGAAATTCTATAGTCACCCAGGGATTAAGTGCAGTGTTATTGTTTTGGAAATGAGAATGCTGGGGATAAACATGCCTCATTATTTCTAACTAAATTAAAGAAATCTTCAGAATTAGCTTTAAGAATTGCTAACCTAGCATCTTCCAAGAATTCTATTCATCTTCTTGTATTTTTCTCCTTTCATGGGATTAAAGAACTCATTTAGTAAGATTGTTGAACAGATTTTTATCAGGCTTAGCTTGTGGATCCGCCAACATTCAAGTGTATATATTGCACACATATAACTAACAAGTTTGCCTTCTCTCTTCTTCTGCCAAGACCCAAAACATTGACAACAAAGACATAAAATGTGATGAAAACAAAGACATAAGTTTGGAGTCTGAAATGGCAGCCAGTTTTCTGGTGCAGGAATTAAACTTGCCTCATCTTATCCTTAACTATTAGTAGAACACTTCTATGCAAACTTAGTATTTATCTATCTATTTATTTATTTTTATACAAGAACTGGGGTACAGGCCAGAGGCACAGGAGGGTGAGAGGATTCACCAGAGGCAGAGCAGGGAGCAGAACAGGCAGACTGACCAAAACACACTCTGAGGGGAGCAGCGGGAATGGCAGGAGAGGTCTGCCATGGCATGTGGAATATCTCCCTGGCCAGCCAGGAATGGAACCCGTGCTGGAGTGGCTGCAGACAGCTTTTCACAGTGCTGCGCTCAACCTACTGTGCCACCAGGGAGGCACATATGCAAACTTATTGAGTATCTTTTATATACAAAGTATTCTTAAGAGTTTCAGGAAATACACAAATAAGTACATAAATATGGGATAGAGAATGGTATAAAGTATAGGGGAGAACAGATATGACATACAAGCCCCAAAATGCCACATTACAACTGTCATGTAAAAAAATAGGGCTCTTTGTCTCTCTAAGTATTGTCATCTCCTCCATGAAACCCATTTTAACAAGTATTCAAGAAAGGATGTGTTGGAGGATGAAGTAAGGATTCGAATTTGGTAATTTGAGTTATAGTAGACTATTTTGACTTCCCACCATTTTCTCAGGTTGATCAGGTTCACTTGGGTAAGAACTTAAGCAATTCAAACTTAGATTTCCTACTAGGATTAACTCCATATTTTATTTTTTGGTAAGATTTATTTATTTATGCATGTAAGAACTAGTACAGGCCAGAGGTGTGGAGGGTGAGAGGATTCAACAGAGACAGAGTGGGGAACAGAACAGGCAGACTGACTGAAAAACATTGTTGAGGGGAGCAGTGGGTGAGACAGGAGAGGTCTGCTGCACCATGTGGGTAACTCCTTGACTGGGGATCGGATTCGTGCTGCAGTGGCTCTGGACAGCTTCATGGTTGCGTCTTAACCACTTGCACCACCAGGGAGGCCCAACTCCATATTTTATAGCCAAGGTAGGGTCTTGGTTCAAAAGGGAGCTGACATGGTCACTGCTCAGAGGTTTGGCCTGATTTCCATGTTATTTTCTTCTTCTTCTCCATGAGAATCAGTCCAAGTTCTGACTTTGGTGGTGATGGACCAGTCCTGGTGGCTTTGGGAAGTGACTGCCTAAGGTCTCATCAAGCACACCCTAATTTCACTGTAAGTCAGTAAGACCAGCACTTTTCATTACTATGTGCAGTCTAATAAAAATTAAAATATTTAATTAATCACACCAAAGCAAAGAACAAAGCCAGATACATTTTGAAGAATATCTGGCTTAATAGACCCTGATTTAAACATGTACCTTGAACCAGCCTGATTCTATGTAGGAAAGCAGAATAGTGTTTTTGTCTTATCTCCAAATCTTCCTGATTTGGGTTCTAATAGATTATTTTATCATAGCATTTGAGAATAATAAAGAATTGGCTATACCATGATTCTTGTGAAGTGATTAAAATGTGAGAAGTCACCCACTTTCTTATTAACTTGTGTTAAGATATACACGATACGCTATTTCTGCTTTTTCAATTTTTAATTTTAATGTAACTTATACTTGTGATTGTTGAGATATTTGTGCCAATATGACTGTCTTGACTATTATCTAAGAATGTCCACATCACTCAAGTTTGAGGCTACGGCGTCATCTTCAACAAGCAATTGAGACTGAGTTTTAATAAAATCTGCATAACCACTAAAACTGTATGTAAAATGTAGTGTGTGTTATGGGTAAAGGTCCTTAAGTTTCATCACATATCCTGAAGTTCCTGTGACAAAATTAAATTAAAACAAAGCAAACATACAAACAAAAGCTGTTATCTGGAACACAATTAGAACTAGTCCTCATGGAGACTTTATCACACAATTGTGTGCAAATATGGTAAAGAGTGCCTAATTGAATTAGAATAAACATACAAATATTAACATGAAACATTACCTCTCTTGAATTGTTTAAACAATATATGTCTGTGTATGAATATAAAACATTGTCTCTTTTGGGAATTCTTTAAATTATGTATATATGTGTGTTTGTATATACACATATATACATACATATAACATTGCTTTTCTTTCTTGAATTCTATAACTCTAAAGCTAGATTAGTTATCTTTGCTCTTCAGAGGTTAAGTCACTGGGGTTTATGAGAAGAAAATCCAGAAAAAATGAACCTCCTCTCACTCCTTTAGATCCGCTGTACAAATTTTAATATCTGTTAAACCCCCCAGGGCCTACAGTGAAGCAATATATAAATATAAAAATATAATACAGAAGAACGCTGCCTCATATGCTATTGCAGTCACATATATACAACCTTTTTCCTATCTTCAAGAATGAAACACATACAACCATTTAAGGTACACTTAATTTGCATAGAGAAATGAGAATTTTAAGATGTTTCTGTGAGAAGCTGAAAATAGAGTTCACTCTCCTGTCTCCATTATAGCTAAAATCAAAATGGCAAATGAAGAAATTCTCTTTTTTGAAAGTATCCTGTCTTGGGGACTGAAAAAAATATTTGCAGGAATATTTTTTAAAACAATTTAGATTATTTTTAATTAGGGAAACTACAAACCCTTTGGAATAGCAGAACAATACACCACAATTACTTCAAAATGGCTCTTTATCTATCTAATCAGAGAGATTTTTCTCATTGAAACTAGCTTGTTTTCTTGCTTCTGTTGTCAGCTCCCACCTTGCATCCCATCAGCTGCCAGGGACTTGACAGATCCACCACCGCAGCATCTGTGCATCCTTCTTCCTTATCCTACTGTTATGTCAAGGCCCTTATTTACACTAACTCTCCCCTAGCCCATTGCCAGAGATTTCTGTTGTTCCTGTTGGTTTTTCTGTCTCTAACCTTTTTTTTTTTTGCAATTGTTTCTGCAATTAGCATTCATAAAGCCCAGAAAGAAGTAGTTCCTACCTTTGCCACCCCCCCAAAATTTAATGGCACCTGGTGAGCCATTAGAATTCACATTTGGCTTGGCCTTCAATGCCTTTCTGCACAATCTCCCTCTGATTTTGCTATTAACCAGCACTTTCCACTTTGTGTCTTTGGGGTAGGTTTGATATGTACATTTTTTTCCCATATCAAATCCCTATTTATGGCCTACCTGGTGGCACAGGGGTTAAAGTCTTAGCACCATCAAGTTATCACCAGCCACTGTGGCATGAGTTTGATCCCCAGCCAGGGAGCAACCCACGTGGCACAGCAGACCTCTCCTGTCTCACTTGCTGCTCTCCTCAGCAGTGTATTTCAGTAGATCCACTTGTTCTGCTCCCCACTCTTCTCTGGTGAATCCTCTCACCCCCCACATCTCTGGCCTGCACCCCAGTTCTTATATACATAAATAAATACAAATAAATCTATAAAAAAAAAACCCTATATACATTGAAAAAAAGTCTTTACTATATATTTGGTCCACCCCAGGTAAAAATAATCTCCTCCATCTTTTACCTTCAATAGGAGAACTTCCATAAAGGATTATTATTTCAAGTACTATTCAGTACAAAGTGTCATTTATCAGTCTTTTGTTTGGGCTGACTTTCTCAAGTCCATTCTGAGAAAACAACATTTAAAGCCATACTCTGCAGGTAGAGAACAGGGTTTTTCTAAATTCCAACAACTCTTTAAGCATCTGAAGAAACAGATGAAGCAGAAATAACAAAAAGAATAAAAGGTAAATTGAACTTCATCAACATTTAAAACTATTGTGCTTCAAAGGATATCACAGAGAAAGTATAAAAGCAACTAAGTCACAGAACAGGAGAAAATATTTGTAAGTTATGTATATGAAAAGGATTTCCATCTAGAATAAATGAAGAATGCTTACAACTCATCAATAAAAAGATAGCCCAATTAAAAAATGATCACAGTCTTTGAATAGAATTTCTCCAAAGAAGATATATAAATTGCCAATAAGCAATGAAATGATGCTCAACATTATTAGCCATCAGGGAAATGCAAATCACAACCGCAATGAGAAACCACTTCATACTCAGTAAGCTAAATAGAGAGAATAAGAAACATTGACAAAAATGTGCAGAATTGGAAATCTATATCCTGCTAGTCAGAGTATAAAATGGTGCAACCTCTTCAAAAACAGTCTGACAGTTACTCATAATGTTTAGAATAGAGATTTACCATATAAGCCACCAATTCTATTTCTAGGTATATATTCACAAGAATTGAAGACCTAGGCCTCCACTACAAGCTCTGTGTGAATGTTCACAGCATTGTTATTTACAACACCCCAAAAGCGGAAAGAACTTGTATCTCTATTAACTGAAGAACAAATAAACAAAATGTAGTGCAGTCATACAACAGGATATTAATCCACAACAAAAAGAAGGAATGTAATGATACATGCTGCAACTGGGGTGAGCCTTACAAATATTATTCCAAGTGAAAGAAGCCAGCCGTAAAAGGCCACACATTGTACAAGTCCATTATATCACATGCCCATAGCAGATAAAGTTCATAAAAACAGAAAGCAGATGCGGGAGTGCCACAGACTGAAGGAAGGAGAGAAATGGGTAATGTCTGCCACTGGGTATGAGGAATCTTTGGGGAGTGATGAATGTATTTTAAAATTACATAGTGGTGATAGTTGTAAAACTTTGTGAATATGTTTATAATCACTGAGTTGTATGATTCAAAAGACTAAATTTTACATGAATTTATATCAATAAAACTTTATTTAAAAATGGTTTGGTGTAATTTTAAAAAGCAAATATGGAGGACAGGAAGACAAATATGTGTAAAGGGAAATGCAGCTCTAGGTCCCTCAGTAACCTCAAAGCACTATGTTCAGACAAAATGATAGAAATTTTGATACAAAACCTGGATAACTTGAGAAAAAAAAATCTGAGATCCTTTGGGCTGATCTGCTGTGCTGTCATATCCTGCAGGCAGTTGGTCTACTTCAAATGTCTTAACCTTTTGTTCTTTGCCACGACTGACCTTAGAGACCTATATACTGAGATTTTTCCAACTTTTGGCCTTTGACTATAAACTTCCCTCTGACTGTAGCATTTCCTCTTATTTTCTAAGCCATATATGAGTCTCTAAGCTCTTGCTCAGCTTTTGCTCTGCCACTAACCAGACTCTGACAAGAACAAGGTAGACAGAACAGAGAGAGGATGTGGCAAGGAAAGCTGAAGTACTGGCCTGGATGGCAGCAATTTTTAAGCCACCATGTTTAAGTCATTCGGCTATACCCTTTGTTCCTCTTCAGGGGCTTAAGGAGTCTTTGAGAGGACACAGAACAAAGACCATCAAGAAAGAAGATTTATGGCCCTAAGGGGGTGGTCAGCAGATCCATATGCTGTCTGCCTCTGTGTGTTTTCTCAAATTACAGAGACAAAATAAACAGCCCCTGGAGGCTTAAGGTGAAGAAATAAATGGGGTCATGATTCCAACTTGAGGAGGATCCCAATATTCACCATGAAGACAGAACAACCAAAATCATCAGCAAAACCTGGGGAAAAAGGTAGATAATTAAATCATTAGCCCAGTAAGCAAAATTATAAGAACAGTAGAATGAGCAGGCAATGACCTCTCTTCTGGTTGCAAATTATTTGATATGATTAATATGTGTATATACTTATTAGTAATATAGATGCAGATGCAATCCAGAAAAATGCTAAAACATATAAAGCACCACCATCAAATTAAAATTTGTGACATATACCTTAAAGGTAGAAACCAGGTGGAATCTAAACCATGGAATCCTAAGTACACTTGACCCCAAGGCACCAAAGGAAAGTGCAGCCAAGCTGATGCCAAGGATTCTGGGTACACTCCACTCACTTAACAAAAGAACTACATTGAGACCCTGAGGCAAGTGACACTGTATGTAAATAGGGAAGAGCAATGAGAAACTTGGGATCCCTACTGTTCAAGGTTAGAAGTCCTGACTGTGGAAGCTGGAGCTGGAGGTAAAGGAGGACAATGTCTGTGGGTACCTGGAGATCTCCAGTAGGCAAGATATTTGATTGCTTGCTGATGCTATACTCAGTTACACCATTGAGTTATTTGCAGTTCCCAGAAAGTGTCCTCCTGTTAGACCACCATGTTCGTACATGTCCCATTAAATACTATCCTAAGGCATCTGGTAGAATAGTACTTTGTAAATAGATAAATAAATAAATGTCCAGTAACTATGTCTGGTACATAAAAGGCACTCAAGAAATCTTTGTAATTGTACTATTATGATTATCAGCTAGTATTACTAACAGTTAAACCTCATCTTCAGGAATCACATCAGAAAATCATTGTTTGGGATGACTAGAACCCTCAAAAACATGTTTAATTTTCATCTGGGAGAAATGGTTATGCCCCTCTATTGTGATTGTGAGAAGAGGGATTTTTAAATCACTAATCTTCATATATTCATCATCTAGAGGATATTCTACCTCATAATAGGTGTTAAATATTTTTACTAAACAAATAAAAATGACTGTAAAAAATGACCATTTTCTTCAGATAATCTACAAGGTATATGCCTGCCAGCCGATAATTGAACATTAATTATTGTACCCCTGTGGTTGAAAATTGGCATCTGTGTGAACTGAATTGCTTTTGACATGGGGCAATTTTTTTTTCTTTAATGTCTGTTTTCAATTTTTTTTTTTATGTTCAGTGAACTGCTCTGGAAAATACAAAGCAATCATTTTGTCAAGTCTTCATTGCATGTCACATTTCTGTGATCATAGTTTTTCAGAGGAGTGATTGAAAACTTCATCCAGGGAGCCCTTTTTTGTCCAGCAAGACTGAATGGAAGGACATGATTGTAAAACCATTAACTTCTTCATCAGTGGCCACAGAAAATATGATAATTAATGGTATGTGTAGTTTTGCTTAGGCCACAGTATCCAACTACTTGGCCCTCTACTTTCTAGATGTTTCAGTGATGATATCATCAGATGAAATTAACATTTACGTCAATAGACTTAATATCTACCTTCCACAATGTAGGTGAGCCTTATCTAATCAGTCGAAGTTTTTAATAGAAAAAAACTGTCTTCCCCCAGGAAGAGGAATTCTGCTGCCAGAGTACAATATCCACTCTGTTCTAGGTCTCAGCCTTCCCTATAGATTTTATTTTTTATATTTTTTAATATATCCTTACAGACAGGCTTGTTAGGAAAAGGAGAAAGGAAAAAAGATTCAGACACAGGGATACAGACATAGGTGAGAGCTGCTGCTGCTGCTTTGCAAAGGGAAATGGTTTGTGAAAAGAAATGCCTGTCTAGTCACAAGTGGGCAGGAGAGATGCCCTCTGCAGATTTTACTTGCCAGCTTTACAATCGGACAAGCCAGTTCCTTAAAAATCACTCAATCTCTCTCAGAGAGATAGATAAATGATAGATGATAGGTAGAGAGCTAGCTAGCTAGATGCCAGACAGACAGACAGACAGACAGATAAAGAGTTTTACTACTTCTACCACTCCTGCTTGGCCACCTCACTTATTGACATGGTTGGTCAGTAGCCAGTCTAACCCCTTAGCACTGAGACCCCTCACTCCCCTAGCTGAGGCCTTGTGGTGATAGCCACCCCCTCACCTGTACCATAGGACTCAGGAACAGAGCATTTCAGCAGATAGAGGGGAGCAAATGAGTCCATGGGGTACCTGGGGCAGGTGTTGGCAGAGCCAAGGTGTCACCAAGCCGAACACTCCATCATGGGACCATGCAGAAATTTAAATGTCAGCAGGCAACAACTTAGAAAATACTGAACTCACTTCGTAGGCATTGATGTGAGCTCTAGGAACCCTTTCTGGGTTATTTACTTTTTGTTGTTTTCCTTAGCATTGCGAAAACACCTGTCTGTATCACTCCTCAAGGATTTCACCACTTGTGTAAAATTAAGGGGGCAACATGGGGACAGGATTGACTTTGGATTCCTTCAAGTCATGCCAAGGCTAAGGCTAAACATACAATTAGTTGTGTTGACCCTGAAAATGCTGTCATGAGGATGTTGTCTAAAACAAAATAATGTGAACATACATGAATGATTCTAATCATTGAATCCACCTGAGCAGCTTCACCTTTCTGCTGGGGGGCACCATTGACACAGGTGCTCCAGGGCAGTCAGGGACTTTGTGGGAAGCCACAGTACTCGCGTGTCCCACTGTACACATCCTGTTCTCTCTGTTGGATCTTTCATCTCTATCTCTTCCCAACTGATGTTCAGATGCTGTGAACCATGGCTTGAGAGGTCTCTGCAGACCTGGTTGTCAAGAGTTCTCTGCAGCAGAGTGTTTGTAAGACAGTGTAGCAATTGCAAATCTCTGTAATATTTGTCACCTTTGGGGAAACTGCAGTGTAAGTTTGTGACATGTTACTATCAAAATTGGATAAACATAGGGAACATATGCTATTAAAAGGACATAATTTATCATGCACTTTCAGTTTTAAAAATTAAAATGAGGCTGTGTTCATGATGTCAATTGATATTATTCCTCTTCAGTGGTTAAAGGAACAACAAACATTAGGTTTTGTCACCTATTCAATTATGCTGTTTCGGCTACCGCTATGAAACTCTCCCAGCAATGCATAGATTTTGCTGGAATATCCATTAAGTCCAGGCTGCCTTTAGCCATGATTTACAATATAATATACTATATTTCTATTGGACTCTTGGTCAAGTGTATCAACGGTCAAATAGTTCTAAATCATTGATCATTACTCAGAAGCACTAA
This sequence comes from Talpa europaea, assembly GCF_964194135.1. Taxonomy (NCBI): domain Eukaryota; kingdom Metazoa; phylum Chordata; class Mammalia; order Eulipotyphla; family Talpidae; genus Talpa; species Talpa europaea. Next base: position 108,279,947 of record NC_140075.1, read on the forward strand.
ATATATCCTTGTGAATGATACCACAACTAGCACTATAGGAAGCAAATGAAGAAATATGATTCCTGCCCAATAGGAAGTATAATTTCAGACATACAATATGCCATTCAAGTGTTTGAATATTGGGTGGTATAGAATATACTGCTTTTTGTTTTGTTTTTTTCTCACTAACATAGATTCTATTTTTATGCAAAGATATCTCTGTGTCCTGTGCAAGGGTCTATTCTTCTTTCACCCTTAGTTTATGTGATCTGCCTTTGGCTCCACCACCAGCTCTAGGAGTGGAACATGTGACCCAGGGCTAAGCAACTTAGCATCAAGATGCTAGGATGTCTTCACCAAAGTCGTCATCATTTTACAACTCAAGAGAAGAGTCTGACTGGGACTGAAATCAGCACATAGAAAAGCTGAGTTCAGGAATGGATAAAAGAACCCCAATCCTGACAACTTTGAGTTCTTAGTAACTTCTAATAAATCGAATGTGTCAGAAGTACCACTATTTGCCTTTCTAGACTCAGACACAGAAAGGATATCTATCACCTAGTTTCTTCTTTTTTGGGATCACTAGGCCTGGAGGAAGTCAGTATCAATCATGCAGATGCTTAGATAGTCTTGCAGAGGGGCACATGTGGGGAGGAAGCTAGCACCACCTTGTCAGTCATTTATGAGTCACCTTGGAAGTAGAACATGTACCCCAAACTCTCCATGACTGTAATTTCAGCCAGACCCTGACTGCAAACTATGAGAGACCCTATCAGAACCACCCAATAAAGTCACTCCGAAGTTTATAATCCACAGAAACCATGAAGATAATTAATTTTTATTTTCCCTTGTATCTTATTTAAGTTTACTATTTTGTGAAGGGTAGCTATTTGTTTACTTGCTTTTTTTTATACACAGTAACACCAAATGAATCCTAACTGATACAGTATAATGAAAAAATTCACCATTTTCACCATTTCTCCCAGGTCATATTAGTTGTCTCCATCCCCACTGCACTTTGTATGACCAATAATTGCAGCACAAGCAATGTAAAATTATTAGAAAAACAGTAAGGTACAAACTCTGAGTCAGTGAATGGTGTTCGGAATGAGCTCCACCCCCTGATGTCTTTGGGGACTCCTTCACCATCTTCATACTGATGAGATCTCTGGCACCAAGGATTACAATTCCCAGCATGCCCTGAACCTGACTTCTTGGGATGCTGGAAACTAGGGGCAGAGTTAACCAGAGAGTGTGGCTTAAAAACAGAAATTACACATGCTCTTACACACCTGCTTCTCGGGCTTTGATTTGTATCCTGCTGCCCTGGTATCTCAGCTCAGAGGGTGCTGCTGCTAGAAAGTGTCAGCTAATCTCTCTCTCTCATCTTCCTCTACCTCCTCCTTGTAATTTCCCTTGTAAATCAGCTTTTTTTTTTTTTTAATTTCTCTCTGTGTGTCTACTTTTGGGTCTTGCCCTGAGTTCTAAAGCTATGGGTAAGGACTCACAAGCCAGGTTGTCCCTATTCCCCCTAAGGTTTCCCTGTAATAAAGCATGTAAAGTTTGCCAGATGAATTATGTACATGTTAAAAATGGAACTATAAAAAGAATAAAATAATTTTAAAATAGGGAACTTTTCTATATGTATCTAGTAACCTGTAATTCGATATAGGAAAAGATTAACAGGGTTGTTTATGTAAAAATTTAGAATGTAGGCCAAAAAAATCTGCACTTGAGGTCAAAAGACAATAGAAAAATATATAAACTTTAATAATAGAAAAAAATCAATTTCCCTAATTTTTATATATTTAATAAAATGAATAAATGGACAATTGACTAAAGAAAATGAATCAAATATCTAATTAACATGAAAAGAACTTCTATATTGCTAATAATCAAGGGAAGGAACATTTTTAAATGAGATATCTGTTTAAATTTCAAATTGATGAAAGTTGGCAGTTCTTACCATCTGTAAGAGTCTGAGGAACTAGATAAATATCTTTTGCATTCTTTTTCTCAAGCTAATTTGAAGTTGGTTTCCTTTCTTGCAATAGAATGGTTTCAAAACTCTCCATGTAAGACTTTTTCTCCATTCTGACAACTTTTTTATAGTTTTATCAAAATGAAAGTATATTATATATCATTATTATTTTTATGTACATATATACACACATAATTTCAATCCAAATATTTTTTTGATGTTTGTAATGAAAATCTAATATCACAGCTTCTTCTTTCTTTCATTTTCCATGTTTTCTTTTTCAATCCAAATATTTTAAATCTGACTCAAAGGAGAATAGGATAAAACTGCACAGTTCAGTTGCTAAGTTCAACCTCTTTCTGCTCTTACTTGCTTAATGTAGTCCTGATAGCTCAATTTCACCTAGTTTGTGATGAATTTCAAAATAGGGAACTCTAGACATACCTTGCTTAAAGCAAATCCGAAATAAGAAAAAGCAATTTGATATATGCACATCAAATCTATAGACATTTTATTTTACCAAATTGATGTCTTCTTTTTAAAAAGCATTTCTAGTATAATTGCTTTGGAAACCAGTTTCCTCTAGTAATCTTCTGACTTGATTCAATTTATAAGTAGCTTTCCAGAAATATCCATACATGTCTGGCTAGGCACTGATCGCATGATACAGTTATTTTACACCTTTCTTGACTATTGCAATTAACATACTAGAGAAGAAGCAGGAGCAAGAATAAAATCAAGCAGGTGGGACTAGCTTTCAGATGTTCTCTGCGTAAAATGAACCTCTACAAAACACTTGATGCTCTTACTGCCTTTAAACAGTTTATTTTATCCCTGAGTTGGTATAGTTTCTGTCTTGTGGGGGTTGATTTTTTTTTTTTTAATGTTTGTATACCATTGCAATCAAAAAACTTTACAGAAATCAAATGTTAAAGAAAATGGCCTGATTGTATTGCTTGGTTGATTGAGTTCTCTCTACATGCAGTCGTAAATGCAGACATCTCAGGACTAGGAAAATGTCAACTTAGAGATTGCATAAAATTGTGGAAAATTTAATTTCTGCTTGGGTTGGTTTTATCAATCTTCTAATCACTATGCTAAGACATAAAGTTATCTACTCTCCTGAACTATTAGGTGACTGTTATTTTAATATTTCAGTGAGATATTTTGGTTTAGGAACACAATGATGAAAAATAGAGAGGCTCTGAAAAGCAACATAAATACCAGATATATTGTAGGCAAAAGGAAGAGCCTCTTTCCTGATTAAGGCAAAAAAGAAACACTAGAGTACACAATATACTACTGTATATTTATACTATATCTATTGTGTTAAGAATAGGTGACTATGTGTGGTTCAAGTTATTGGTTTATAGCCAAATAGAGCATAGGGTTTTTTCTCTGAAGGTCTGAGGATATTGACAGTTGGAAAATATCATCTCAGCTATGGTATTTTTCAAGGATTTCCACTGGAAGTCATTAGGACCATGGGCTACTATGAAGATAATAAAGGAGATTTCAATTATAGAAGACAACCAAAATGTCTTAGGAAATAAAGAAATGCATTGGAATTACTTGAAAAGAGACGATAGAAGCCGAAGGATACAACTTCATGCATGCCTTGCTGAATTTAGGAGCAAAGGAATTGGTTGCTTTGTGTATGTGATGATTACTTTCATATATCATCTTGACTGGTCATGGGGTATGTAGATATTTTGTCAAACACTGTGTTTGAGTATCTCTATGAGGGTGTTTTTGAGTGAGATTAACACTTGAATCAGTAGACTGAGTAATGCAGATTGTCCTCTCTAAACATTGTTAGTGAAAAGATACATATTTAAGCAAACATTAGAGCAGGTCACATGAAAATACTAACAATGTAATTGAATAAATGTGAAATCCATTTGTCAAATACTCAATAAGGTAAGCACTTGGGATATTTAACAATTTACTTGCATGATGGTATGCATTTTCTAATTTATTGGATACTTACTTCTTTCATAAAGGTAAATTATATATCATCAATCTTTCTAGGAGGCTGTTGTCGTAGGCTTAATTTAGTGATGATATTTTCAGATAATATACCTGCACGAGAAGTAGTATGTAATCTATACAGCAAAATATCAGGGGAGAGGTAGAATATGCACCTCCATTTTCTGTTACAATTAGTGGAATATATTGTGGGCTTTGGCATAAATAGAAGGATTAAAAAAAAACCAGAGATACAACTTAAATTTGAATATCAGACAGACTTGAAACTAAATTTCTTCAACATGAGGGGGGGTTCCTTTATTTTCTTAGCTGTTTTATCTCTCAGTACCCTGCCTCCAGCCAAGTTCTCCTGGTCCTCTACTGCCATCCTTCTTCCCCATCCCTTTCCTCTTATGTTAAACACCCCCACTCTCACCCCCTGGGAACTATAGTCCTGTTATTTTATTATGCATAACAATTCTTAGTTCCCATTTATCCTAATACCTCTTATCCATTCTAGCCCTGGGCTTAACATTTACATAGCAAAAGGACCATTAAAGTGTTTCCCAAGAGTTCTTCCTTTAAAAGAAAATGATTGGGGCCTCCCTGGTGGTGCAAGGGGTTAAGCACCTCATTATGGGGGAATCAGCAGCCTCTGGCCAGGAAGTTACCCACATGGCCCAGCAAACCTCTCCTGTCTTGCCCACTGCCTACTGCTCCCCACATCAGTGTATCTCAGTCCAATCACCTGTTCTGTTCCCCACTCTGTCTCTGATGAATCCTCTCAACCCTCACCCCTCTGGCCTGTACCCAGCTCTTGTATGCATAAATAAATAAATCTTTAAAAAATATATTGATTAAAAAAAAGAAAACTCTTTTTATCAACAGAGTCCAATTACAAGTATCTGCTACAAATGAGACCATGTAAACTCCCACCTCTAGGATCCTTCCACAGATAACAACTACAAACTGGACAAAACACATCAGAGCTCCTGAAAGCACTGGAGAATAAACATAAAGCAATTCTAGAGGGGGCTGACATTAGGGAGAAAAGACACTGAATGAGTTTCTCATCTGCCGTTCTCTACCTCCTCCGTTTTTTCCTCCTCTGCTTTCTCTTTTTTTCTTGTTTTACCAGTTTTTAGCTGAGGGTACGTGGCAGGCAGAGTCAGGCTATAAAGGTGAAAGTCTTATAAAAAGTCCATAATCTTTCTGGTCTATAAATCAGAGCACAGAGTTAAGGAACCGCAGTCTCTGAGAAAGGATTAGGGGAAGAAGGACCATTGAAGGGGCATATCAGAAAGAAGAAAGCCAGAGAGAAGGAGCTGTGAATTCTGTGTATAAACTTTGCCCAAAGCACTGACTGACGATTGTGTACATTGAACATTGTGTGCATGGGGCTGACTCCAAGAAAACCAGATAAAAGAACTGATTTGAAATATTAATTGGCATCAAAGGACAGTGTATAGGTGAAAGCTAGCAAAGTCGATTGCCTGTACAAATAAAGCAAACAGATACTATCAACTCATCTCAGAGGAACATGAAATCCAGAACCTCTAAACATGACTTGCATACTCTGTGATATATAACCCCAAACTACTTGATATAAGATGTGACAGGGCAACCCCAATGTGAAATGGGTTGGCCTGACTGTGGGTCCTCACCTATGTGCTTAAAAGGGACTTATAATGAGACTCAAATGTGGGCACACACAAAAAGTTTAATGAAGTGTTTATTTACAAAAAGTGGGAATGAAGAAGGGAATAACTTAGGGTGAAAGAGAGAGAGAAAAACCGGTGAATGTGTCCTACCAGTTCTGCTGAGCTGGAACCCCAATAGCACGTTGTAAGCTGTCAAAAAACCAAACCCCTCCCCCCAAGCCCACATGTCTGGTTTTATATCAAACCTATATGCTTCACTCCACCCTCAGTTCCCAGCATCTTCCCTTCAGTGGTGATGGCCTTACGGTATTTGTAGTCCTTGGTGTCTTGCATTTCTTTGGTCTGGGGTGAGGGTGGAGTCCATAAAACCTATGTGTGTATTTTGTTCAGGAAACACTTTCTGCCTGTCAAGGAGACCAGAAGATGAGGATGGAGATGAAGTTGGTTTTGGAGATGCTGGGTTTAGAGAGTGGGATCCTTGGTTTAACTCTGGTTAAGTTTTCACCAGAGCATCCCTTTGAGTGTCACGTGGTGAGTTTCTCCACGAGACACAGGCATGGTGATATCTAAAAGGTCAGGTTTATTACAAAGGGAGTAAAGGGTAAAGGATGCTTGCACAGACACAAGTGGTCAGAAAGAGCTGCCCTGAAAGGGACAGTTTTGTTAAGGGGGGCATGTATGGTCACAGGCAGGCAGCCTTGAGAGGAGAGCTGCCTCCATTACTTTGCAAAGGGAGAAGGTCAGTAAAGAGACACAGTCACAGGTCACTGGGGAGGAGGGGAGGGAAGGGGATCAGGGCAGAAAATTGGGGAATACAGTCTTTTTTTTTTTTAAAGGTTGATTGATTGATTGATTAATACATACATACATACAAGCACTGGGTACAGTCAGAAGCGCGGGAGGGTGAGAGGATTCACCAGAGCCAGAGCAGGGAGCAGAGCAGGCAGAAGGACCGAAGTACACTGCTGAGGGGAGCAGTGGGGCGGCAGGAGAGGTCTGTATGCCATGTGGGACCCTCCTCTGGTGGTGGCCAGGGAGCAGTGGGGATCCAACATGGTGTTAATTTTGAATAACAATGCAGAATTTGAAAAGGACCAGAGAGTCTCTAATGGCTCTCTTTCTCCATGTCCTCTTTCTTCACCTCTGTGCCTCATTATACCCTCTCTAGCATCTGATACTTACTTCTGAAGTTGGTGCCTAAGGATTTTTCATTTCTATAGCTTTTTTAACAACAGTGTCAATCACATCTACCTCTACCTCCATCTCCCAGCATTGCCTGAACCAGGTTTCTGGTCCTGTGGTGCCTTCTTTCCAACTTTTCTACTCTTAACCTCCATCAGAGGCAGAACCCATGATGACTGACTCAGGTATTAGAATTTCTTATCTCCTCAGGGATGGTTACACTGGCAGCAGTGTGTGAGTCCAGTGACAGGTTGTCAATGAATTGGCCTAAGTTTTATGCAGGAGACTTCTCATCCTGAAATCCTAAGTTTGTTCTCAAGTTAGCAATAACTACTGCCTATCAGTCTCTACAAGCTTCTGGCAGGGAACTATTACCACAGTAACTGTCAACTCTCACATATCACTTACTGGGCTGACTCTTGTCCCCTTTAAAAGTTATGTCCACTGAGAACCTGTGGATGTGACCTTATTTGGAAAAAGGGATTTTACAGATGCAATTAAATTAAGATCTATAAATGAGATCATTCAGGATTTCCCAGGTGGACCCTAAATCCAGTTTCAAGTGCCTCATAAGATGAGAAACTATTCAGAGACCCAGGGAAGATAGAGACAGACTTGGTGATTTGTCTACCAGTCCAGGAATGCTTAGTGTGTTGGCAGACATCAGGAGCTAGGAGAGAGAGGGAGGACAGTTTGTTGCTCACTCAAGTTTCATTTTCTATAAAGTGACTTCAATTTTGCTCATTAATTTTCCTTTTTCTTTTTGTTTCTATGTGGGCATTCACTTTCTAGCCTGAGATCAAAACCTTTCCCAATCATATGCTTGCAAAATTTTCTTCCTAATTTTTATTTCCATTTTATAGTTAACTATTAAGTCCCCAATTTTTCAACAGTTAAAATTTATTATTTTTTCTCATGATTTTCACTTTTGGTTTCTGAGAGCCTTCTCTACCCTAAGACCATGAGTTTGTCACAAACATTATAGCCTCATATTTACCTTTAAATCTTGAAATCTTGAAATCATTTTGCTTATGTAATGAAGTGTGCATCCAATTCTATCTATCTGTCTATCTAGCTAGCTAGCAAGTTATCATCTACCTATTCAATATTTATTGAAAATGCTGCCATTTCTAACGTTTTTTTTTTCATTTTGAATTCTATCATGTATCAAATTTTTATATATGTATGAATTTGTCTCTGGGTCCATTTCATTGATCTGCCTACTTCTGTACCAACACTATACAGACTTGCTTTTATAAAAAATTGAACATGAGAACCCCATATTATTTTTCTTCTCAAACATCTTGGCCATTGTAGATCTTTATTTTTACATGTAAATTTGTTTATCAGTTTATTAAATCTCACGTATGCCCACACATAATATCTGTTAGGCAAATATCTTTAAAAATATATGTTTTTGTCAACAAGATAATGCCATGCAATACTCATTAAAACCCAACAAGCATGTCTGAATGCTGTGTCTATATAGGTCTCATGGAGTTCTAATATTGTCTTTATGGTTAGGAACTCTAGATCTGTGGGAAATTGACATCCTTAGCATGTTTACAGTCACAGAAAAGAAGGCAAGAACACACTGACTGAGTATTTAGCATAGAAAAGCATGCTGAGGAAATAGTGTGCTTTAAAAGAACAGATAACAGAACTTAGTGCTATGTCTTTCTACAACTCCTCTGAAATTTCTAGAAACAAAAAGTGATGTTCAGATATATAGTTCAGATCTATACTATATCCTCAGCTTGAAAAGTTAGACATAATTAGATGATTTAAAGATTGAAATGCCTGAAAGGAAGACAAGAGAGGGAGGACAAGAATATGGAAGGGAGGGAGGGAGAGAGAGAAAGAACATAGAAGCCCTAAAATAAGCCAGAAAGTACAGAGTATTTTTTTCTTATTTTTCTTTGTTTTTAAAGTGATCTGAGAGTATAGAGGTCTTTCTATATAACATAAAACTCAAAAGTCAAAAAAAAAAAAGAGTGATGAATGCAGTCAGATGAAAAAAATCTGATTCCTCTGAGATAAAACCCACTATAAGCAAAGTCAAAATCAAAAGATAAATTGGGATTGATGTTTCTGTGTCCTTTGGGTAAATACCTAGGAGTGGAATTGCTGGATCATATGGAAGCTCTATGTTTAGTAGGTCCAGAAATCTCCACACAGCTCTCCATAGTGGTTGGACCAGTTTGCACTCCCACCAACAGTGCAGGAGAGTTCCTTTTTCTCCACAACCTCACCAACATTTGTTGTTGCTAGTTTTTTTAATATGTGCCATTCTCACTGGTGTAAGATGGTATCTCATGGTAGTTTAGAACACCTGCACCCCTATGTTTATAGCAGCACTATTTACAATAGCTAAGCTTTGGAAACAGCCCAAATGCCCAAAAATAGATGACTGGATCAAGAAGATGTGGTACATATATACCATGGAATATTACTCAGCATTCAAAAAAGATAAACACATGCAATTTGCAGCAACATGGATGGCGCTGGAAGGGATCATGCTCAGCGAAATAAGCCAAAAAGAAAAAGAAAAATACCGGATGGTCTCCCTCATAGCAGGAATCTAGAAAACTTAAATAAGGGACCAGGAAAATGAATAACTATAAGAAAGTGAAAATCAAAATCAACAAAAAACTATGAACCAGAGACACTTTTTGGGGGGTGGAGACCGGGAGGGGAGGGATTGGGGTCAGAATGGGGCATTTGCAGTTGTATGGGGGAATATAAAAATAAAATTTATTATTTAAAAAAAAAATCAATCAATAAATAAATAAATAAATATTTTAATTTCAGAAAAATAAATAAATAAATAAATAAATTGGGAAACACTTGTAATCCATGCCACAACCTAAGCATTAATTCCCTAATATATAATATATACAAATCTCTCATCTGTAAGAAAAAGACCAGTAGTCTGATATGAAAACAGAAAAGGATATGAAGAGGCATATCATCAAATAAGAAAATGAGTTATTTTAAAGCTTATGGAAAAATACTGAGTCTAGATAATAATAAAAGAAATGTAAACTTAAGGCTTACTGAACCTACACTTGTCAATGCCATGTTATCAAAGATCAAAAAATGTGATTAAGTCCCACAGTGAGGTATGATGAAGTAGGTATTGTCATTCATTGGTTTGAGTGTAAATTCCTGTAAACCTCAGCTGAGGAGAGCATGGATCAGTTTCCTCAAAGGGACCAGACAGGCTTTGCCGAAGATGTCCTGTGTAGGCTTTTTCCCAAGACCTTGGTCACCTTAATATGTGGAATTGAGATCCATCAAGACCCTGAAGGCAAGGAGAAGATTTTGGCTTTCTTCTAATTTCCTTGCCCTGACCCTAATCTAAGAAGTAATTACTACTCCCTAGAATGATCATGAAGAATGTAGTGTGGGGGTATTATCAAAGTATAGGTTTATTTGTAAACATTTCTCTACAGGAGACTCTCATCTTTTTACTCTGATAATAAAAATGAGTCATCTCCTTCCCTCTTCTCCACACCACAGATCCCTTAGCACAGGATTAAAGTATTTGGTTCACCCCATTTTACATTAGAATTTATAGCCATGTAAATTCTCCATACATGTTTTATTAAATTTGGTCATTTTCCCCCTACTAATCTGTCTAATGATAATTTGCTCATTCATCCAGCCTCAGATAACTGACTCATTTATCCAGGGATGGGGAATGTTCCACTGTGGCCCAACAAATCAGCATTATTACTGGGTACTCATGCACAGCATTATTACTGGGTACTCATGCACATCTATTTTTCTTCTCCTTGGCTTTTTTTCTTCTTCCCTTCCCCTAGCTTAGCAATAAACAAGTTCACTAGGATGGAGTTAGACCATGAAGTTAGCATAAGACCTAGGGTTACTCTCAATTGGTATGCGTAGGCTCCAACTGAGCTCCGGTCCAGGACATCTACCAGTGCAGGAAACATCACTTGATAGACAATTAAGGATGTATTCTTAGCAAGATCACCCTAGAAATAAAAAGAACAGAATGAAGGCAGAGTCTACCTCCTGGAACACTTTCATGATGCTGACTCTCTTCAAGTGTCCCCTGAACTGGACCCTTGCATACTGCTAACCCTATCACCTGGGAGTTTCCCCAGTGTACCTAAATTTCTAGCATACCATGTAACATGCATGTGTGTGCATGTGTTTGTATGTACATTACTACTGTATGGGCACTGCTAAATTACAAATGAGCATATCCCTATCATTCAGTAATTTTATTTATGGAAGTTTGTCTACAGATGTACTCACATACACATGTGAAAAGGAAGATTGTTCACCATGTCATTATTTGTGATAGCAGAAGACTGGAAACACTCTCAATGTCTACAGATAGGGAACTAGTTAAAAAATTAGAGTACCTCTAAGAACAGAAAATCATGCAGCCGTAACCAGAATGAAAGGACTTTTTGTATGACTGGAATGATTTGTAAACAAAATGTTTAGGTTGAAAATCAGGGTGCAGAACTTATTATGTAATGTATTGCAACATGTGTCTTAGAAAAGGGTGCATTATGCACACACAGTCATTGTTTCAATCCTGTGCTCTGAAAAGATACATATTAAACAGATATTATTAGTTCTCTTTGTGAAGTGACAGTGGTTGCCTGTGAATAAGAATAAGACAGAATTGTTTTATTGTGTCCTCTTTTGGGCCTTAAGAACTTTAAACCACACAAATGTATCATAGTTCTGAAAGAAAAGTTAGAATAAAATAAATACTCAGCAACTCCAATAAGTCAGTGCAGAAGCTAAGGATCATCACCTGGGAGAGTTAGGGTGGAATGCCAGGATGGCAGGTGGTAGAAGGGGCTGATGTAGGGAACACCGAGGCCCCCTCTTTCAATGACAAGGCACTCCCATAGCACCATGATGCCCAATGCAGCTAGACAGAAACAGTAGCTGCCTGCCATGCATACCATTCCTTGTATGCCAATCTTTTTGTTTTGAATAAGTAGCCATACCTACTTACTATGGGCTAATTTTGATGGGTTGTTTTAAGATTTTGGAGGAAAAAATAAGCATCTGACATTGATTAACTCATCTTTAAAATGAGTGACTTCATTTGTAAGAATGTTTCATTTAATTATATTGATTCTCTTCTTCCTCACTTACCCATCAGGAAGAAATCTGAAAACACCTTTATAAAGTAAGTTGAAATATTTGAAAATATTAACACATATACCCCATGCAACTAAAATTTCAGTAGACATGCTCCTCTCAGAAGTGGGAGGAAATCACTATGATGAGCCCAGATTTTCCAAAATCCTAGACCGCCCCTATCGAGGATGCAGAGGATTTTTCACTCTGCAGAGAGCTGGGGAGATGCTAAAGCAGTCCCTTCCTTTTTCTTTTTTTTTTTTTTAAGATTGATTTATTCATATAAAAACCGGGGTGCGGGCCACATGCACGGGAGGGTGAGAGGATTTCACCAGAGACAGAGTGGGGAACAGAGCAGGCAGATGGACCAAAAGTGGAGCAGTGGGTGAGACAGGAGAGATCTGTGGAGCAGCGGGCAAGACAGGAGAGGTCTGCTGCGCTATGTGGGATTCTCACCGGCCGGCAGGGATCGAACCCGCACTGCAGAGGCTGCAGACAGCTTCACAGTGCTGCTCTCAACTGCCTGCGCCACCAGGGAGGCCCTAATGTAGCCCCTTTCTTCTTGCCCAAGTCCTGCCTGCAGTTTTCAATTGGATGTAGTCATTCTGCTCCCCACTTTACAGTGTCACTGTGCTGCTTGTAATGGCTGCAAACTTATTCTTCAGAGGGGAATTAGAAATTCACATCCCAAAGATGAGTTTAAGGACTAGTAAGGAAATCAGTAATAGACTATACAGACAGATATCAAGCAATAACTCTTGGAGACAAAGAAAAAAAGTTTAAGTTGACTGTTTGGTAAATGGTGGTAGACACAGTACTAATTTTACCAACACAATTTCATTTAGCCCTCACATCAGCATGATGGTGTAAGTATAATTGTTATCTCCACTTCCTAAAAGGGAAAGCTTACAATGATTAGTTCACTCACTCAAGTTCACACACTTGTGGATGGTGGAGAACTTGTAGAACTGGCATTTGAATCTAGAAGTTCTCGATCCACAGTGACACCTTTAATCATGATATTTTACTGGGTTCAGAGAATACCATCTAGGTGTAAATATTACAACAGGTTGGGTTCCTTGAAGTATGAGAACAACAACAACAACAACAACAACAACAACAAAAAACACTACCCCTTTAAAATATCTATATAGACTATTTCTTTCCTGAACCCTCCACAAAATCTTGAGCAGGTCCCTTGGCTCTTAGTTAATGAAAAGAAATTCTCTCATACTTCTAAATTCAATAAAAATGTTATTTCAGAATTTAAATGTCCAGTCCATGGTAATGAGCAAGTCTCCAAGCTTCATTTGAAGTTAAAGCTCCTACTTCACATGACTTTGACTTGTTTAATTTGGGAGTATCAAGAAGGGGCAAGAGGAAGGGAATAGTACAAGGAACAAGATACATTAGGGGTAGGAGAGGTTTCAGGTGGCTAGTATGCCATGCAGCTGTGATCTAACTTTGTTGATTTCTGAGCTTGGCAGATGTCCAAAGGTAACTCATTATATCCTGCACAACTCTTTTGCTTCTTAAAGATTACCCCACTGGGAACCTCCAACCACATTTCTGAGGTTAAAACAATGCTTCTTTTCTAGCTGTTTTTTTAATAATTCCTTCCCAGATCATGGACTTCCAGTGACCCATTCTGCTAGAGACCAGTTTGTCTGAGTAGACATCTTGGGTGGTATTCATGCTGGTTCTTAGTTTGTATCCTACAATTAATCTGTGGGAGACATAAGGTTGAGTGCTGCTATTAACAAATGTCGCCTCTACCATTTCCCACATTTGGGTTTTTCTTGAAATGGCTATGACATCAGTCGATTCAGACTTCTAGGCACCAAAGTCAAGCTCTCCAAATAGTTTCATTTCTCTCCATTTACTTGACTTGAGGTAAGGAATAAGTACATCTCTCTTTGTCTCATGGTGGTGAGGGATGCATGTGTGTATGTGTGTGTGTGAGTGAGAACTGATAGTGAATCCCATAGCACTCCAATAACTTCAAAGAAACCCTCTTTTAAAGTAGTCCTCTTTCTTGTCCTCTCTAACCTCTTAAATATCCTTGGAAGCAGTCATTATGCTAAGGGTTGCCAAAGCACGTTTCCAAAATTATTCTTTTGCAAGCATGGCATATATGACCTGACTTCTCATGTTAGACTGTAGAGGTATTTGACACCTGTTATTTTCGTTCTCAGTCTTTGGGATCTTAGCTGAAACTGAGACAGAAAAAGAAATTTAGCATCTTAGTACAGATGCTTTCCTGTTTGGGTTATATTGTTCTTATAGGGAATAGAAAGTTTGAAAATGAGTAGTTGTCCTGTTCTTTCCAAACATAACGCTATTTTTATTTTTATGATGGAATTTTCTTTAGACAAAACAAGAAATTGAAACGGGACAGCTCAGATACTAAATCCTAAGGCCTTTTCAGTTTTTAACCTGATATATATTTTTATATTTGAAAATAAGCTTATCCTCTACCATTTTCATTCCAAAACTTAGAGCTTCTGAACCCTCAATTAAGCTTAGCTAACTTAATTATCTTAGCTAAGTGTTTCTTTCTCATTCAGCTTATAGTTCATTTATCCCTTCCTGGTATGTGAGTCATTATGACAGAGCTATATAACCAATATACTTGTTTGTCTGAAAGTCATTTTAATGCCTTTGAAAGATTGAATTATCATAGTCTATCTGACTTCCATATAAACAGAAAGAAAGAACTGAATTCATGCCCAGTAAAACAATCCCTTTTTGGTCTTCATCCATTTGGCCACCCTGCATCAATTTCACATTAAGGTCCCCAACCACAACTCATTCTGCTGTGCTCCCTCTGATTCCTGCAGGACTGTGAATGATGTTTCAGAATGTTTTTCTTTCCTTAATTTCAGTGACTGATTCTCTTACAATACTTATTGGATTTTCCTCCTGTTCACTTTGTTGGATTCTTATTTTAATGAATGTTGTTGCCCATTTTCTTCCTTTCTTTTCCTTAGCAATTTTGTCCATGCCCAGAGACAATGACCATCCACATACTGTTAATTCCTATCTTTACTTTCTTCTTTGTTCACTTGCACCTCATATTGTATTTATTTTCATTATGGTTCTTATTATATCAAAATGTGATCATTTGCCAATAGGATTGTCTCTGCACCTTGTCTGTTAGAGAATCAAAATTTGGATATGGTTTCTTATTCACCTACCTGCTACCAGACATACAGCACTTGCTCAATATGATTTTAATGAATTAGTAAAGGTTTGTGTCTTTTTTTTTTTAAAGATTTATCCATTTGTGCATACAAAAACTGGGGTACAGGCCAGTGATGAGGGGGGGTGAGAGGATCCACCAAAGTCAGAATGGGCAACAGAAGAGACAGACTGACTGAAACACACTGCTGAGGGGAGCAGCAGGACAGACAGGAGAGGTCTGCCTTGCCATGTGGGTTTTTCTCTGGCTGGCTGGGATGGAACTCGTCCTGCAGAGGCTGCAGATTGCCCCATAGTGCGGTGCTTAACCCCTTGCGCCACCAGGGAGGCCCAAGATTTTGTGTCTTAATCTAGTTTGCTGGAACATCTGCATATCTGATAAGTCTCTCAAATTAAACATGGATAAAACAAGTAGAAGTGTTGCTTGTTAGCAGTCATTCCATCTAATTTCCCAACATCAGTCCCATAGGAGTCATCTTTGATTCTTCTGTTGGCCTTATCCGCCACATTTACAGAGTCATCAAATGCTATTTATTCTACTCAGGCAGTGTTTTTGTATTTGATCATTCTTTTATTTCCAACTTTCATGTCTTCATTATCATTGGTCTGGACACTAATATGGATTTTTTTCTAAGTAATCATTTGTGCTGTAGAAAAAACATAATTTTAGAATCATAAAGCAGTAACTCTAGGTTCACATTTTGAGTGAGTTATTAGATGAAAGAACAATTTACTTAACCTTTTTGAACTTTAGTTTCCCCACATATGGTTTGCATTATTACCATTAACTCCTATCCCATATATAAACTCCTTTAGAGCAATTCTTGCTTGAAATTTTATTCTCATAAATTGGCCATATTTCTTACAAACAGCTGCTACTCCTTGATGCAATTTGTTGAATAAATGAATGAATGAATAAATGAATGAATGAATGATTGAGCAAGATACTATATACATCAAAATGCTAAAAAAAAATGTGATAATAACATTTCAGGAAGGCAAATTAGATCAAGGGGCATATCAATAATAACGAAGATCTCCTCCTAACACTACCAGATGGGTTCTCCAAGGCAGCCAGCCATGTGAGCAATACTAACTGCCAGTCAGGTGAGAAATGTTATTTCAGACTTCCGATTCATTGTGGCACTCCAGCCAACACTGTAGGAAACAGAAAATATATAATATATTTTTTTTTTGTTTTAGGCAACTATATTTTAGAGTAGTATAGAGGTGAGATATATTAATAATATAAAACTAAAACAATTGATATTGGCTTCAAGATTGGACAGCGGGTGGAGGACTAAGGAGATGTAGGGAGAATCTTAGTAGAGACTGAAAAAGCAAAGAAGAAATAAATATTGGAGGTCAGAGGAAGAGTAACCAGTTTTTTGCAGTGATGGAAGATTTGACAATATTATCAATACTGCTTCCAACTAAAACAGGGATCTTTGATAATCTGACTAATGAATTCAGAGATTTGGCAAAAGCAATCTCCAAGCAGAATGTTGAAAGTGCCAGTTGGCTTCGTTTCACTGCCGATAATGAAGTAATGAAAGAGAAAGAAGACCTAAAGAAAGAATGCGGATTTTTAAGTAGAATTTAGGGAAATTTTTCCAGTCTTAAAGTTTCAACATTGGAAAATAAAACTGTTTCTCATCCCAAGCCTCTGTAGATGTCAAAAGGCTGGCAGAATAAGACATGACTGGAGAAAGTTCAAACCCAGGGTTATGCTAATATATTGTGGTCTCAGGTCAAGGCTAAATTAAGGATGTGTCTGTAAGATTATTAACACCACTTAAAAAGTAAAGCCTGTGGCTCCTAGACTCTCTCTGTTAGATAAAAATAGTTTCTAAAAACTTTTAGTCCATACTTTGTAGACATGTTCAGCTGGAAAAAAAAAAAAAAAGGCTTGACAAAATTTTAAATAATACCCTAACCCTCACCTAAAAGTTGAAAGTTCCCATTTTTAAGAGTATATATTATTTTGATCCACATACTAACCCCAATAAGTTGGTGACTTTTGTCCAAGTATGCTCTCCCCAATCAGAATGATAGGAAACCTACAAAGCTTTTAAAAGAATTATCATAAGAAGGAAGCACTCTTGGACTAGACCCAAAAGGACTGAGATTGTTCAACAGTAACCAATGCTTCTGGAACCCTACCAGTCTATCATCCAAAAGTAGGAAGAGAAAACTTCTCAGAGATAGATGTGGGGTCATTTTTTTAAGAAAAGGAGTTGCTGATCCAGTGGGCAGAGCCTAAATTTCAGAAGATGAAGCCAATGACAAGGAGAATCATTCAGAGGGAGTAGAACTGGACCTTACTCAATGTAAATTTCCTGATGCTGACACAGGGAAGATTAGTAACACATTCCTGTTGGCTATCAGAATTTTGATAACAAATGGCTGGTTATTGCCATTTTTTCAGTCTTTTTAGAATAGGAATGTCTATCATGATTACTCTATTCCACCTCTCCACTGTTTGTTGAACATAGAAGTGGATAGATTGTTCATAGGTGTCAGAACCCTAGAAAATTCATTCTCAGGTGGACCTAATTTAAATGAAAGAAACTTGAAACTTGAGTCTGAGCTTGATTTTATAAAGGGATCAAATTTGGGGGGGACAGTGTGAAAATATTGTTTATGTGGGGGAAATATTGTTATGGCCAGAGATTAACAGTTGTTTTTACAAAGATGATTGTAACAATATCTCTTATTCCATATATCTCTTTGCAATATTATCTTGCTGCTCTTCTTCAAGACATTGGGTATATATCCCCCTCCTTAAAATTCTGCATGCCCTTATGACCTTTGCTGAACTAAAGAATGGGGGAGATACTACGCTATGTAACTTCGGAGGCTGGTCCTTAAAGCTGCACAGCCTCACTTTATCGCTTTGTATACTTCTTAGACCCTCACTACCATGCTGTGAGGAGCCCAAGCAACCACAAAGCAAGGTCTCAGTGAGATGAAAATTGAGGTTTCTCTCTACAGTCCCTTCTGAGCTCTCACTTTACTATCATTACCAACTGCCAACACTAGTGAAACCATTTTGGACTTTCTAGTCTTTTTATCACCCCAGCTCACACCAGAAGAATCAGAAATCCCCAGAGAATCTTGAGAAATAATATATTTCTATTCCTTTTGCCCACTAATTCTTGGGGGTGATTTTTAACACAGTAATAGATAACAAAAATTAATAAGTATATTTGGAGATATTGCAAATATCTCACATTACTGTTTGGGAGTCAATTAAGTCATAGTTTTCTATGATCTCACACAGTTGACATCATGACTTTGGTTATGAATCAACAATAACATTTATATTCCTGGGGAATCAATGGATCTTTTGAAACTGAGAATCCCCAGCATCTGGTTTAGTAAAGATTTGATAAGTATAAGCAAGTCTCATTGTATATAATTAGAAATTCTCAGGTCTTAAATTATTTGTTTCTCAATGTTCAGGCACAAAGAATATTGTACTCAATGAATTACTTGATCTATTCTCAATCAGATTCTCCCACTATTCCCCCATATCTATTTCCATTTGGTCAAAATAAAGTACTCACTTCCCCAAAATATCCCTTCCTTTTCAGTTTCCATCTCTTTGCTTCAAACATTTACTCAATCATTTATGTAGAAGTTCTCTATAAATTAAAGGGCACTATAAACTTTCATTACTTTGCATTGGATTTTAGTTACGGACATATTTTCTCTACAAAATTATAAACTCCTTAAGAACAATGGCTTTAAATTTTATTTTCATTTCATTCTCCATGGTAAAATAGCTTTAAACATAATTGGTAACCAAAGCATCAAATCTCTCTCTCTTTATCTAGCTGTCCATCTATAATTTATTGTATCTGTTATCCAGAAAAACCTAAATCCATTTCCTGTAAAATCAAAACTCTTTTGCATGATGAATGAGTACCTTCACAATTGGGCCTTTGTCTTTTCTCTGGCCTCATCTGGTCTCTCAACCACTCTCACTAGGGATTTCCAACAATAGATTTTTTTTTTTTTTCCAGAAAAGCAAACTCAGCATGTTCAAAAGATTTGGAGAAGACACAAATGACAGATTACTGCTCTATAGAAGCAATGGCAGAGACTGCTATTGATCTCTCAAGATTCATTTTCCCCACTTCTTTAATACTAAAATGACTATATGTTAGCTGGTTATATGAGCATCAAAAAATCTGAACTACATCACCCAGGCTTCAGTGAAGCTAGAGATGACCAAGTAGGTAATTTCTGTCTGGTGACATATAAATAGAAGAGTCTTGTACAGCTTCTAGGAAATTTTCTTAAGAAATAGGACTGAGGGGCCTCCCTGGTGGCGCAGCGGTTGAGCGCTGGGTTGCGAAGCTGCCCGCGGCCTCTGTAGCGCGGTTCGATCCCCGGCTGCTCCCCGGCCACCACAGGAGGGTCCCACATGGTGCGCAGACCTCTCCTGCCGCCCGCTGCTCCCCTCAGCAGTGTACTTTGGTCCTTCTGCCTGCTCTGCTCCCCGCTCTGGCTCTGGTGAATTCTCTCACCCTCCCGCGCTTCTGACTGTACCCAGTGCATGTATAAACAAAACAAACAAACAAACAAATAAATAAATAAAGCACGCCCCTATTAAAAAAAAAATAAAAAAAAAAGAAATAGGACTGAGGATTTCTACAGATGTTTCTCCAATTTGCCACTGGGTTGTAGACATCATCATATTAAGATGCCATTTTGGATGATAGAATGAAAGCTTCATGTTGAAAATGATAGAACAATAAGGTATATGGAAACTGGATCTTTAATAATCATGGAACTATACATTATACACACTCTGAAGTATTTATTTCCAAAATTAATTTTGTCTATGAGCAATCAATCTGAGCAACTCTATCACTTGTCACTGAAACTAGTCTTCTATAACACTATGCTTAAACTATGGGAAGACTGTTGAACAAATAACCCTCCACCTATTAGAGTTTTTATATGGGAACAAAACTCTTATTTCAGCTGAAGTCTCTTGTTTTTAATATATGGATCAACCAAATTCACACATGGAAAGAAAACTATCCCTTTCATAAAAAAAAATTGACTTTGATTACTGTTTTATATGTTTTCTTTCCATTTCATCTACTTGAACCTACCTTTGTATGACTTTTTGACAATGGTATCACTTCCATAATACTCAATTGAAGTGAAAAATCACTGAAATGTGACATGCAATTTCAGAGAAAAAGAGAAAAAGAAGAGATGTGTTTATGTCTATAAAAGGATAGCAAGGTGCTGATTCAAGGTACTATCTGTTCCCATCTTTTCTCCATAATCCTTCACCTACTCTATTTTCTGAGCCCCTACAAGGAGGTGAAAATGAAACATATTGAGGCATTTTAATAGCTACTCTACTCTCAATATTTCCAAGATTATCTCATCTGTCATATGTAACTTTTTAATATTTTTATTGAAGTAATATTAGTTTATGGCATTGTATAGGTTTCAGGTGTTCATTCTATATCAACATCTATATACAGTGCATTATGCTCACCACTAAAAATCTAATTTCATCTTTCACCGAACAATTGATCCCTTTTACCTTATTTACTCACTTCTTTTCCCTTCCTTTCTGGTAGCCACTAATTTGCTCTTAGAGTCTAAACATTTCTTTTTATTTCTTTATGTACCACATACAAGTAAAATCATATGGTGTTTGTACTTTTCTATCTGACTTATTTCACTAAGCACAATACTCTCTAAGTTCATCATTATTGTTGCAAATGGCAGGATTCATCTTTTTATGGCTGAGTAGTATGTCTGTGTTTATATATACCATATCTTTTTTTTGCCCAATCATCTGTTCATGGGCACTTATGTCATTCCAACTATTGGTAATTGTATACAATGGACAGAGGTGAGGTGGTGTGTGTCTCTTCAAATTACTGTTTTCACATTTTGAGGGGTAATTACCCAGAAATGAGATAACTGGATTGTATAGGATTTCTTTTTTTTTATTTTTTTAAGGATTTATTTATTTATGCATAGAAGAACTGGGGTTCTAGGCCAGAGGTTCAGGGGGTGAGAGGATTCACCATGGACAGAGTGGGGAGTAGAACACTGCTGAAGGGAGCACAGGCAAAACAGGACCCACTGCTGCACCAAGTGGGTCAACTCCCTGGCCAGGGATCGAACTCTTGCTGTAGTGGCTGCAGATTGTGTCATAGTGCTGCAACTTAACCTCTTGTGCCATCAGGGAGGTCAGATCTCAGAGGCATTATGCTGAATGAAAAAGCCAATCTCAAAAGATGACATTCTTCATAATATTTATACAGCAGTATTAAAATCACAGTTTCAGATAGATAGATAGATAGATAGATAGATAGATAGATAGATAGATAGATAGATAGATATAGATATAGGTATAGATATATATATAGAGAGAACAAAATACTGGTTGCCAAAGAAAAGCTTGAGGGGAGAAGAACTTGACTCATGAGGGAGTTCCTTTGTGGTGGTGGAGCTGTTCTGTATCCTGACTTTGGTAGTGGTTAGGTGAATTCATACATCACTCCATGAGATAAACAGTCTAGTACTGCAAATAAGCACACATAAAATGAATACATGTAACCACAGAATAAGTTATGTAGTTAATACTATTGTACCAAAGCCAAGTTTCTGGGTTTTACAATGTATTATAATTAGGTAAGATGTTACCTTCGGGGAGGCACAGCTGGGTGAGGGTAGAGGAAAATTTTGTGTTATTATTGCAACCTCTTAAGAGTCTTAAATGATTTCAAAATAAAAAGGCTTGAAGATTAGAACAGTCAAGTGTGATTTGTGAGATTTAAAGCTAGAAGTTCAGCCAACATCCTTCCTGGTAGGCAAAGAGTTCATCATGGCAGGAGGCCAGGTAAGGGAAGTAGCCCTTGGGATCTCAGGGCAGGGGTGCAGTGTTGTGGGAAGATGGGTCGTGGAAGAATGCTTGAGGTTGTATAATGTGGCAGGAAGGCTCAGAAACAGGCCAGAGGGACTCATGGGAAGGAGGACCTTGTATTCTGGCAAATACCTCCAAAATCTATCAGACACATCAGGAAATATATTAACAGAAAAAGCCCAAATGAAAATATTAAGATTGAAATCATCACACCCACAAGGAAATTATCCATTTAAAGAAGATTAAGAGAGGAAAAAAGGGCCTCCCTGGTGGCACAGAGGTTAAAGTCTCAATACTATCAAGCTATTGCCAGCTTCTACAGCATGGCTTCATCCCCTGCCAGGGAGCTACTCCATAAGGTGCAGCAGACCTCTCCTGTCTCACCCGCTGCTCCCCTCAGCAGTGTATTTCAGTAGATCCACCTATTCTTCTCCCCACTCTCTCTGGTGAATCCTCTCACCCCCCACACACCTGTAGCCTGCACCCCAGCTCTTGTATGCATAAATAAATAAAAATAAATCTTTAAAAAAAGACAGGAAAAAGTCTAACAACTCAATTATTTTTTGACTTCACACCATCTAGAACTTTTCCTAAATACAGATTAAGAATATGGCTTATTAATCTCTTCTTTTGGAATAACCAAGTACACTTCTTGGGCAGTTTGTTGATCTCCATCATTGCTAAAAACAAGTGGGCACAAAAGACCATGAGTGATTCTCATTCTGTTCTCTTTCTGTGGCTCCTTCTCAATTTTCATGTTCCTTTTTGGCTACTTTGTTTCCTTGAAGTCCCCACCACCACATCACCAGGGAAAGGATTTACCACTCCTCTCAAATTTTAGAGAGCATATGCAGGTGCCTGAAAATAGACCTGGCCTGAGTTCTATATGGCTACACAGACTGCAGAGAAAAAGTATGACACAGGGGTCCCATGCAGGAGTGATAGGGCCAGCCTTGGTACAGATAACAGACACTGTCACCTTCTACAAACCTGCTCTAATGACACTTTACAATCCCAACCCCAAAAGGTGGAGAGGAAACTTTAAAAAAAAAAGATTTATTTATTCATACATATAAGAACTGGGGTACAGGTCAGAGGTGCAAGGGGTGAGAGGATTCACCAGACACAGAGTGGGGAGCAGAACAGGCAGATCTACTGAAACACACTGCTGAGGGGAGCAGCGGGCGAGACAGGAGAGGTTTGCTGTGCCATGTGGGTCAGCTCCCTGGTTGGGGATCGAACTCGTGCTGCAGTGGCTGATGATAGCTTCATAGTGCTGTGGATTACCCCTTTGCACCACCAGTGAGGCCCTGGAGAGGAAACTTAATTAACACATTTCAATCAAGATAGTACCTTCAGTGAAAGGTAGTAATTCTGAAAAATGTTTTCTACCTCTGCAGATTTCCCTGAGGATGCACTATTGGTTAGATACATAAAATATTTCTGCTATTTGCTCTTTTATACACACTCTCTGATGGCACTGATTGCAGACTTGGTTGGCCTGTTGTACCTGTTGGCAAACTGGAAGAAGGGGAAGAAAGAAAAAAAAAAAACATCTTTGGTTACTTGCTAGCACTTACTGCTAAATCACAAGTTCCTGAGCTTTAATTGAAGGGTGTATGTGTGTGCACTACTGCTAACGTGGGTCTACATAAATGCAATTTGGGACTGGCAACAATTGAAGGGAAATGCCTTTCACAGCTGAGTAGCTTTTTAATTTTTCTCTACAAAAGCATATACTGATGTTAGTAAGGTTCTGCTGGTAATCATGACTGACTCATTATGTGGTACCTGGGCTGGTAATTCCCCTAAGTGATTTCCAAGTATCTGTGTATCCTAAGAACACATAAGCATCAGGATAAAGGGGCTGGTCTCCATTTGGTGCCTTACAAATGTTCTGATGCCCGGGTGTGTTGATGGAATGCAGGGGCATGCCAGAATTGTCAAAGCATCTGGACTGGGTACTTTGGGTCTCTGATATGATTATTCTAATTGGCAATGAGCCAGAATTGAAAATGAAGCCAACTTGCTTGGAAATGAACACAACCTGTTTGGGAGGAAAGGTATTTTTTCAGTCTCATTTCAGTATGATTCTAGGCAGTTGTCCGTGGGTGAAATCAATCACACCCCCGTACCTTCTCTTTTGCCCCATGTCTGAGCAAATGTTCTTTTCCTTAGAAAACTGCTTATTGCAGGGTCTCCCTGGTGGTGCAGTGGGTTGAGCGCTGTGCTGTGAAGCTGTCCACAGCCTCTGCAGCACGGGTTCAATTCCCGGCCGACCAGGGAGAAACCCACATGGCGCGGCAGACCTCTCCTGTCTCACCTGCTGCTCCTGTCAGCAGTTTCCTCTGTCCATCTGCCTGTTCTGCTCCCCGCTCTGTCTCTGGTGAAATCTCTCACCCTCCCTCACCTCTGACTGTTCCCCAGTTCTTGTATAAATAAATAAATCTTAAAAAAAAAGAAAAGAAAACTGCTTATTGCAGATCTGTGCTTAATGGACCTTCTTCATTCCCTGTATTGGGCTAGCTCACTATTGTTTTTTTAATTCTCAAATTTAAAAAAAAAAAACAAAAAAAAACAAAAAACACACACAACAAAAATCTCTTTTATCAGTAGAAAAAGTTTTAACCCTTCCATATTGTAAGGTCACATTCCCTATTTCTATGGCAACATCACGATTATGTAGGGGGTCGTTTCTTCTCTCCTGACTGTAGCTAGTCTTATTTAATTTGTGGAAGGGTTTTATTATTCATTTCCTGAACTCTCCCTATCCCAGCTCCTACCTTACTTCTAAGTTCCTGTTATTTCTTCTCTTTGATGAACTGCGGAGCTATTGAGTCCATCCACAATAGCTGTGCCCTCTGCCTGGCCACGGGCCTCATCCGTCATCTTTTCATATTTACTTATTTATTCCAAAAGTATTTATTGCTGGGCCTGCTAGCCACAGGAAGTCGGGTGCTGTCTGTTTTCAAAGAGCCTGTGGTAATGAAGAAGGCAAATATGAATAAATTATGGCTGGAAGAAAGCACATTTGAATCAGAGGTCAACCTAGGAAAAGTAAGAGTTTAAAGATAAACCATTATCTCCATTCTAGAGTGTGTTGACTGTGCTAAAGTAATTGCATTGGATCTGGAAATCTAAATTAAGTTCCTTATTGAGAGCATTTATTGCTGGGCAGCATTAGGTGCATTCATTCAATAAATATTCTTATTTCAGTACAGCTCCATGCTAGGCATTGTACTTAAAAACTGCAGATACCAAGGTGATGCTGCCTGTCCTCTATCAGGTGAGTACATATTTGTGACCAAGAGAATGAGTCAAATCATAACTGAGACTGGGAGAAGTGCTATGAAATAGGAGTCCTGAAAGATCCAAGAGGTGATTAGGTCAAGATTAGAAGGTGACATGGTTCCCAGGAAGATTTTCCTTATTCAGGTCTGGGTTTTATTCAAGTGAAAAGGAGAAAGAAAGGTATTTTAAACAGAAGAGGGATCATGTGCAAAGAGTCCATCGCAGCAAAGCAGGCTGATTCTACACAGCAATAAACATAAACTAATAATATTTCTCAGTGGGTTTTGGGAACCAGCTTGCACTTTCACAGCATCTGTAGTGCATGATGAAATTTAATCAGCATTTTGATTGGAAAAAGGAAAGACAGGTACCGTTTCATCAGTAATGAAGAAGTGAGAAAAATGCACAGTTATAAAGAGCTATGTGGGCCCTACAGCTGGCTGCCATATTGTGGCAGGGATGGAGGGTCAGGGTGGGGGGGGGGTCTCACGTCTTGACCCAGTGCTTGGTCAAGACTAGCATCAGCTAGTAAAGGAGGCAGTGGAGACAGTAACACTCCCCTCAGGCCCCAGGAAGGATAATTTAGATCTTATTTGGAGCCATGACATTCAGGGTCATTTTTCTTAAAACAATCTTAACAAACTCTTAACTCAGTGAATCTCAGCTGGCAGCTAAAATGCATGCATGTGGCCTGAGGATAGATACTCAAGAGACTTCCTTGGAATCAGCCTACGTGAAACTGCAAGAGGTGAGTGCCTCTCCAGAGAGTTTAAAAAGTGAAATGGATTCTGTCAAAGCTGTCTCAGCCACATTCATACTTATCTCCCCACCCAGAAAAGTAGAAATATCCAAGAATATAGATAAATGTGATAATATTCATGACATAATGGAAGATGCAGAGTGCAAACTTAATGTAGGACATAGCTAGCAATTAATAGCCTTGTCAGTCTCTAGGGCCTTTCTTTGCTCTGTGAACACTGTTAGTAGAGCGTGTAAGTATTTTAAGCACTTGGCACATGACGGAACTAAATTAAATTTCACTTGTTTATATTTACAATGGAAAAACTGAAAGGACAGGTAGAAAACTAAAATTGCCTTAGGCCACTTAATTTTCAAGCTTTAGAAATGTATTTTAAGCATTCTCCCTCCACTCTTTACTCCAATTATTAGGATGTACTCCCTGCTGTACTTGGATTAATTGAGTCACTACTGGAAATTCTCTGATTTTCCTTCACTAATTGAAAAAGGGTTTCAGTTCCCAAGTTTCGCTGTAGGCTCCATGCTGACATTATTTTGGAAATCAACATGGAAGAGAGAAAATTGCTTGTGGATTTTTGTACTTTTTTCCTTAAAAATGTAACAAATGTAGTTCTATCAAAACACGAGCAAACTTTTAGGGTTTGATGTTCTATCAAGGCATGTAGATATAGCATATTTTTGATGTATGTTCTATTGTGTAACTATTTCAAGAGAATCTAAACAATACATGGAAAGGCATGATCTTTCTTTCCCTTCAGGTAAATTACTGTTATGATACATTTTGTCATCTAAGTCTTCAATATTTTACTAAAAGGTAAACATTACATTATATGTACTTATTTATAAAGGGCCTGAGTTCATAACATTTTTTCTAAATCAAGTTTACCTGCATTTTGAAGAACTTACAAGAAATTTTTCCTTCCCTTTTCTGTCATTTGAAATGTCATGATTATAATAATCTTGCCATTTCAGAGATAATTATATTTTTGGTTAGAAAGATTGATAAAGTGAAAGTGTTTCTCTTAAAAATATTTAACAAACATCCATATGTCCTCCATCTTTACTCATTGAAACCTAAGATTTTATTACTAATTTAAGTCAGTTACAGTTTTCTTTCTCTTAATTCATACTAAAATGCAAGAGCAACTTATACTTCACATGTGTTTGAAAAGCTCCAAATGCTTAGACTTAACAATATTTAAGGATCTTTAAAAATAATGTTTTTCATGCTGATTAGATGCAATGGTATAATGATTGTTTTGTGGATATCTGGACAAGCCACCTGAAAATACCAGCTGAACAGTGAGAAGCTGTAGCTGTTCTTAAGACAAAGTTGGGTAGTCTTTGAATGGTCCCGGAATTTTGAGAGACACAAGAAATTTTATATAGAATTATGGAAAAGCCTTGCTTTGCTTCCTTCTCCTACCTTTTCAGAATTTAAAATAGAGTAAGAGGTTCTCTGAGATGAAAGACTGAATTAGATGACTTGCTAGGAATCATTTATTTGCAAGTAACAGAAAACCAAATGTCTACTAGCTCAAACAAGGATTGAACTGCAGGCGATTCTCCAGGACAATTATCACTAAGTTTGTGTTCCAAGTAGCAGCCCTCTAATTGCTCTAGTGATGGGAGTCTTAAGCAGGGAGAAGATGATATAATATTTTGTACAGGTAGCATTCTATGACATTTATGACCTTTTACAAAATATGCATACCACATCAACATATCTCCAAGAGTTTTAGTGAGTGAGAATCCTAAGGATAAGAAAACAGGATAACAGAGACTTACTTTACTTCTTTCACTGTTACCTCATTTCCCATTTCCTAGACTGTAGAAATCTCTGGTTCCATGGCTAATGTCCTGATAAGGTATAGAGATCTGTACAGTTAACCTGAGAGTGTAGTCTAGTCGGCATGACTAGAGGAAGGGTGATTCATGAGGAGCTAAATGCAGGGCACAGCTGGGGTGAGTGGTCAGTGTTATGCCAGAAAGGCATGCCAGCCTTCAGAGCAAGAGCCTGGAGTGCTCACAAAAGTAATGATTCCAATGGCATATTAGAGAAAAGAATTCAGATCAAAAATATGACATTGTGTGAGGACCCCTCTGCTTCAAAGTTGGCCCCATGGTTACACAGATTCATTATTTAAAGAAAGTATATGTTTCTAGTCACTTAGTGTCTCTTTGTGGAAGGCTTGGCTGGTGTTAAAGAATTATGTTGCCGCAATAAACATCAAATACACTTAAAGAGTTGATTTGTGCTGTGAGTATGGAACACAGCATTTAGAAAAATAAAATGCTATTAAAAGGCTAATTCTGAGGGCCTCCCTGGTGGCGCAGCAGTTGAGGGCAGCACTGTGAAGCTGTCTGCAGCCTCTACAGTGTGGGTTCGATCCCTGCCAGCCTTGGAGCAACCCACATGGCGAGCAGACCTCTCCTGTCTCGCCCACTGCTCCCCTCAGCAGTGTATTTCATCAGTCTGCCTGTTCTGTTCCCCGCTCTGTCTCTGGTGAATCCTCTCATCCTCCTGCGCATCTAGCCTGTACCCTGGCTCTTGTATAAATAAAATAAATATATTTTTAAAAAAGGCTAAATCTGAGTCCTCACCATTTGGAGGCTGCAGCATAGTGATAACTCATAAAACATGAACCAATATCACATATGTGACTTCCTACCTGAAAAATCAGGATTGAAAGAGATCGTTGATGTCACTAAGTGCAAAGTCATTACTAATGTGTCTTATTAGGCTGCTGATTTTTCTGGACATGATCATTCAGAGTATAATTTAATTCAAATTATATTTGCCACTTCATTACCATGACCAGTCCTTTATTTAATTGAAGAGGACTGTTTCATTTGTGAAATGCCAACCTATGATGTCTCAACCTGTGGTGCTCTGGATCCATTATATTAGCTAACTTTAACTTGTACAATTGAGTTAAGAGTTAAGCTTTTTAAAGTACATATAAAATTAAAGAATTCAGTATACATTAAGAAATCCACATGTTATATCTCAGCTGAACCACCTCAACTTTAGGAGTATGCAGAAAAGCTGGATGAACAATAAATCTGATTCATGAAATTTTAACATGGTTCTCAACTTCAGCCCATAAGCACTCTGTTGGGGGAGTAAAACTCTCAGGTTTGACTTGCAAACAGATAAACTTAAATCCTAGAAATTAAATAATATCTCTCGCTTGGTGCCTCTGATATAAATAAAAATGACAAAAGGCCCATTCAAACTCCTCTACCTGTGCGCTTAAGTGCCCACTGACAATGAGGACTGTACTATTGAGATAAGTAAAGTCTAAAAGACTGTAAATCAATTAAGATCAAGTGGCATAATTCTATTATTCTACCTCAGTGAAGATAGTATTTTTTTCTTTGTGATGGAAAATTTACTACAATTCCCTGCTTGATTAACTAATTTTGAAAGTTATAGGGCCTGTTTAAAACATCATCTTTTGATTTTCAGTTTGGCATCAAGTTTTAATGAAATAGTCTTCATACTTCTAAAATAATGAACTATCACACTGGTCTAACCTACCTGGGCAAGATGTAATTTTACTTCACAATAATTATAAAAGCTCATTCAGTCATTCAACAAATATTAATAGAATATCTATCATGTGTGTTTGAGCTATTGCTAGAGACTACAAAGATCAAGACAATTGTACTTCTTGCTGTATTAGCTCACTAAGTTTTCTTTAACAAAGAATTATATACTGGGTGGCTTAAACAATAGAAATTTATTGTCTCATAGTTCTGAAGTCTAGAAGTTTAAAATTAATGTGACAAAAACATTGTTTTCTTCTCAGGAAGTGTAGACAAAGACCTGGAGGGGCAAAAACGTATACCAGCACAGGCAGCATAGAGATGATTAAGAATTAAAATTTTGGGCCTCCCTGGTGGCACAGTGGTTGAGCGCTGGGTTGCGAAGCTGCCCGCAGCCTCTGCAACGCCGGTTCAATCCCCGGCTGCTCCCCAGCCACCGGGAGGACGGTCCCGCATGG
Source organism: Talpa europaea (assembly GCF_964194135.1). NCBI lineage: Eukaryota > Metazoa > Chordata > Mammalia > Eulipotyphla > Talpidae > Talpa > Talpa europaea. The sequence goes on from NC_140075.1 coordinate 108,310,025, forward strand.
CACGCAGACCTCTCCTGCCGCCCGTTGCTCCCCTCAGCAGTGTACTTCGGTCCTTCTGCCTGCTCTGCTCCCTGCTCTGGCTCTGGTGAATTCTCTCACCCTCCTGTGCATCTGACTGTACCCAGTGCTTGTATGTACAACCAAACCAAACAAATACATAAATAAATCTTTAAAAAAAAAAAAGAACTAAAATTTTGATAGGAAAATGAAGGCCTAGGACCAAGGTTTGCCAAACATCAACATTTAAGGGCTGACAAAAAAAGCAGAGAAATCACAAAAATTTAGAAAGATTGCATAGAATAGAAAAGAAGTATAACATTTATTGCAACAAGGAGAGTTCTTGTTACAGATATTCCTCTGTGAAGGGGAAACACCATTTTTCTCATTCCACTTCCAGGGAGCCCCTTCAATCATAAGTCTCAATATTCCAGGAACCAGACTTCCTGGTGGGGGTGCTGCTGAGAACTAGGGGTGAAGCTAAGCAGCCATCATGTTTGATTATAACATGGAAGGCATGCAGGCCTTTTCTCTTGGCTCTGTGGCCTGGCTTGCACCCTCGTAGGCTGTAAGGGAAACTTGGTGAAAATATATGGAGGAGAGACATGTAGAGACACTTTGGAAAGATATTTGGAATAGACATATGCATGTGAGATTCATGGAAAGGCTGCGCCTAGTCCATGCAGAGACAACAGCAGCCGTTGTCCTGACATCATGGACTTTTGGGTACATTTTGAATTCTAAATCTCTACTTCAATCTCTGAGACTTGCCTAAACCTTATTTTATTTATTTATTTTTTTTGGTGGTGGTGGTTCCCCATTAGAAAGTACCTAAGAGTTGTGGCAAGTTTTCAAGTCCCCGAGACCACATTCTTGGCTGATCCTATTTGGCTGGGCATTTCCTCACAAGGGGATGGGTAATTTTGGGTGTTTTATTGGGTAACTGTTATTAGGAATATCCTTTCATCCCAGTGCACACGCATTCTTTTTTTTTTTTTTAAGATTTTTTATTTATTTTATAGAAGAACTGGGGTACAGGTCAGAAGCACGGGAGGGTGAGAGAATTAACCAGAACCAGAGTGGGGAGCAGAACAGGCAGACAGAGTGAAGACATTGCTGAGGGGAGCAGAGGGTGAGGCAGGAGAGACCTGCTGTGCCATGTGGGTTTCTCCCTGGCTGGCGGGGATTCGAACTGGCACTGCAGAGGCTGCGGACAGCTTCACAGCACAGTGCTCAGCTGCTGCACCACCAAAGAGTCTGGTTCCTTTGTCTTTGTGTGGTGGAAGGCTGGACCCTTTTGGAACATACACTCCTTAGCAGTCTGGGCCCCTGGGTGCCTCTGGGCCACACACTAACATCCTAAGGAGAAAACACCATCTAGGTACAAAGGAAATCATCCTGTATCCTTTTGGGCTCTTCTCAGGCTGGATAAGTGATCAAAACAGCATCACACAGATTAGCAAAGAATAAACAATCAATTGAACAAGTATATGGATAATTAATGTGATTATAAATTCTAGAGAATGGTGAAGCCGATGAGAGGGCATCAGGAGAGGCTGAGGGACTTTCCATGACAGACAAGGGGTTGACCTCATCCTTACTCTGAGAGTAAAGAAGAGATTCTTAGACAATGAAGACACATTCACCGATATAGATACAACTGGATGAGATACCCCCAAACTGCACTCTTCTATTTCATCAAAGGGGAAACAGTGATTGCTTCTATTGGGACATACTCTGCAGGCCAGAGCAGGGTGTTGAGACCAGTTCTGAGAATCTTGAGGTGCTCTGATTTGGGTAATTTCCATTCCAGTCATGTTAATGTGGGTGGTAAAGCAAAACAAAGACAAAAAGGATGTATGTAGTTGAGCTTCTATTGTGGCCATTTGAGGACTCAGTTGGTTGTTTCTAGGAGACGGTAGGGATAGTAGAATTACTGCCCTGACTTGCTGAATAAAGAACACATGAGCAAATGAAGAGAACAACTATAGTTAATATAGTCTTGCAGAGAAGTAGGAAATATAAAAGCATATTTTTAATTTCTACTTTTTTGGGAAAGAAATGGAGAGGCTGGCATGTGTGGAAACTCCCATCAATTCAGCTAATGTAGTTTGGACTTTTTTCTGGAGACCAGCCAGCCAGCTTTAGGAAGAAAATGTTGCTATTGTTCCTTAGGTAGCTGTGTTCCCTGCAGGGCTGACTGCCTTCAACAGAGCTAAGAGTCAGAAGACTTGAAGGATGGACACCATTTAATTGGCTGACATCTGGTTCTCTTTACTGTTCTGGGAATGGACTTTGTATGTGGCTTTTCAAGGAGTTTCCAGTAGACTACTAGGTCTGTTTGTTTAATTCCATTGACAGTATCATAGCATTTGCTGATGCCAATTTGATGATAAAAAGAGAGACTTCCCAGTCCTCTCTTTGCTTCCCCTCGCAAGAATATTCGATTATCCTGCCTATCTTGGGATTTAACATGAATCTCTAAAGTACTAGACTTCCTCAGAAGACCAGATGTTGGAGGAGAAAACCACTGGGCTGTTCTACTTTATCACATTCTTGTGTTACTGTGACATATGGTGTGAAGCAAATATTAGTGCATGGAAATATAAAACATCAGGATGCATCTGAGTTATTCCTCCCCAGTTACATTTGATCTGTGAATGCCGGAAACACTCCATTTCATAGCCATATTTATCATTCAAAGTAAATCATGCATTTGGGGGGCATAAAATGAGATGCTTTCCAATGCAAGCGATTACCAACTATTGCATATTTCTCCAAAGAAAGATTTGAATTTATACTATCAAAGAGAAGAAGGGTTACTGTTTTAGAATATGGCAAAGAGAAGCTGAGGTGAGAGATACATTGTAATAGATTAATAAAAGTAAGTGCTAATTTTCCTTTCCTGTTCAGTTCTAGAAATCATTTCCTACAAGGGTAGCTTTGTGGGGTATTTTTGTTTGTTTATTTTGTTATTGTTAGAGCCATTCTTGAAATTTAAAATCTTTAAATCAGGTTTTTATAGGTCAAGTCATAGTTCCCAATGGATTTCCATTTTATTTTCAGAGATGTGTTTGCATAGAAATGTACCTGGCTCTAAGGATATGTTAAAAACTGCACTTAAAAACTAACCCTTGAAAACTGATTATGGATTACAGAAATGCATAGATTATAAAAATGATTATGGGGGGAATACTACATGCCCCAAAATATAAGCAATGATGCAAAGCAACAATGCTATAAGATAAATAAATAAATAATTGCTAATGTGAGACTGTCAAAATAAAAATTGAGAGTTGTGAGGAAATGAGGCAAAAGAAAAGCTCAGGAGCAAATGTAAAAAGTTCGGGAGCAATTGTAATGACCCTGACTGTTGCAAAGGTGAGGGAAAATTTGATGGACTGACTTATGTTATCAATAAAAGTAACCACTTGTTTAGGAAGACACTGATAAACAGTCATGGAAAGGAAAGACAGGTAAAACCTGGCTGTGGGAAGAAGTACTGTCTAAATCGGAATTAATGGGTGGTTTTGATAAGATGACTAAAAATGGCATATAGGCATGAAAGTTGAGGCAATTTAATAAGTCTATAGATTCCATGCCTGTGCTACTGAAGCTTTCTCCAGGGTTTAGAGAAAGCCACCAAGAACTCTTGCCCAGGGAAGTGGTTCCTCTTTTTCCTTGTAGACAGCTGGATTCTAAGAGCTCTCTGGATCAGGTTCCCCCTATTCAGTATTGCCAATCCCCTTAACTTTGCCAAGAGGTTTGTTATCTTCCCTCTTTTGCTCTCTAAATTAAATTAAATTATTATATGCTTATATTATTGTAATGTGCATCCCCTCAAGGCATTCATATTGTGGTTATATGCATTTGGCTTTAGTCATAAGTGAAACCTTACAGCTTTGCTAAAATTAGCACTCTAGAGATCCCAAACATGATCAAGTAATAATATTTTATAGTTTTTAATTTTATACATTTATATACTCTTCCCAGCTACCTCCTTTCTCTCCTACCCCAAATTCTATCCCCCATTAGACCTACACTCCTATAAGTCATTATGTCTCTTTTGAACAATCCTGATTATATACATTCCCTCTGGAAATCACCTCTTTTCTTACAGAGATATCAATTCATCTTTCAATCTACCTGTTTAGAATGAATGATTTTTTTTTAAATATACTGAATCTCCTTATTTTTTTAATTTTTATTTATTTATTTATTTATTTTTTGTGTGGGACCCTTGCCGGAGGCTGGGGAACGAACCAGTGCTGCAGCCTTGCAGCCCAGTGCTCAACTGCTGTGCTACCAGGGAGGCCTTAATTTTTATTATGTTTTTAAATATTTATTTATGGGGTACCTGTATGGTACATACAGGTATAGGTACCTGTATGGGGTACAGGCCAGAGGTGTGGGGGGTAAGAGGATTCACCAGAGACAGAGTGGGGGAGATTGACTGCAATGCACTGGTGAGGGGAGCAGTGGGTGAGTCAGGAGAGGTCTGCTGTGCCATGTGGGTAGCTCCCTGGCAGGGATAGAACTTGTGTTGCAGTGGCTGTGGATAGCTTCATAGGTTGTGTCTTAACCCTTTGGGTCACTAGGGAGGCCCCTCCTTATTTTTTAAAAATATATTATTTATTTATTTTTGTGTAGAAGAAATGGGGTGTAGGCCAGAGGTAGTGGGGGAAGTATGAGAATTCACCAGAGACAGAGTGGGGAGCAGAACAAGCACATCTAGTAAAATATACTGCTAAGAGGAGCAATAGGCAAAACAGGAGAGGTCTGCTGTGCCAAGTGGGTTAGCTCCCTGGTAGTGTATCAAACACAGGCCTTTGTGGTGGTAGCACTGACACTTAACCCCTTGGCCACCAGGGAGGCCCCTGAATTTTCCTCCTTATACTGGTTTGATTAATAATTTTTCTACTTTAAAACAGTACTAAAACAATATACATTCAATAGAAACCTTCTGATTTTAAATTGGGACATTTTCCTTTTTCACTTTCAGTGAAATTGAAATTCAGTGAAATAGCATTCAATAAATTACACGAGATTTTCAAACTTTATTATAAAATAGACTTTGTGTTAGATGATTTTGCCCAGCTGAAGACTAATGTAAGTGTTCTGAGCATGTTTAAGATAGACTAGGGTCAGCTATGTTGTTCAGCAGGTTAGTTATATAAAATGGATTTTCAACTTATGATATTTTCTATTTATGATGACTTAATCAAACATAACTCAAGGGGGACCTGTGGTGTCCTCATATTTGTCATGAAGTATTGGGTGAGACAAGAAGGAAAGGCAGTGCTTTGGCTGGCTTTCTTAGGGGCAAGAAAGCCTTTTTATTTATTTATTTATTTTTGGTAAGATACCCATTACTCTTGTTCTTTTAAAAGTAAATTCTGTATGCAGTCATTCCTCTTGCTTTTCCTTCTGCCTTCCATAATTCTTTGTCTTCATTATAGTCTGCTATATATATTTAAGTATTGGCTTAAGATTTATCTCTTCTGCAATGAACCTTCCTATACTCCCCCTGAAAGACTAATACTGGCCTTCTTATGTATTCCCATACCATGTTTCATGTTCTTATTAAAACATTAAGCCACATTTCACATTATATGGTAATTTTACTTCTCTCCTCCCCAAACTACAATGTCTTTTACATCAAAGCTGCAGTTTCTTCTTGTTCTTATCCACAGCAGTTGGCATTTTTACATAGCAGATAACAACAAGAATCCTAACAAGGAGAAACAGGAATAGGAAAAGCAATAAACAATAATACAAAGTGAAAGATATTGTTTACTGAAGCCTGACGATGGTCCAGAGTTTCTCTTGGTTAATTTACATATGAACATTGTTAGCAGTAGGTACACTCACAAAGAGCAGAAAACCACAGAAATAAAGAGTTAAACATGATACACATTTATTTTTCTCTCAACTCAAATTTAAAGGTGGTAGGTGTGGACATGATTTGTCCATCAGGGTCTTTGTATCTGTGATCATCTCTACTCAAGATCATCTTGTGATTCAAGTTGACCTTGAATCACAGTTCTCATACCCAAATTCCAGCAGGGTAAAAGAAGAGGAAAAATTGTCCCCTCCACACATACTTCTTTTCAGATATTTTATTGGAAGTTGCATATGACACTTTCATTTGCATCTTATTGGCTGAACTAGCCACGTGATTGTTCTTAACTGAAAGTCACAGGGGGAAATGAAGTCTTTCCTCTGGGAAGTTACAGGTCCAAATAAAAATTGGGGCTTCTATTGATCTTAGGAAGAAAAAGGGGGAGGAAGGGAGCAAGTAAAAGACGGTGGGAGGGAGGAAGGAAGGAAGGAATCATATCAAGAGATAATTAATAATTTTTGGCATTTGTATATTATCAAATTTAATCATCTCAACTTTAATCACCATTAGTGTAACAGGGTGGTCCCCAGGAAAGGGGGAGGTTCCCTGCCCCACCCAAGGGAGGGTGGAGCTGAGCAGGAAGAGGAGAAGCTGAAGAGGAGACTGAGGAAGGAAGCAGGATGGAGCCTAGAGACACGTAAAGAAACTGCGCTTGTCTTTTGGTCATGGACTGGGTGGCACAGATGTGGGTGAGACCCATGGGGAGGTGACAATGGCAGCCTTTATCTTGATGTTAATTTTGCTCTTTTCCTTCCGGGCTTGTCCGGTTGTTTGTGACCCTTTTCTGTGGGTCCCCGCTGGAAGATGCTTTAGACTTGTAGCAGGCTTTGGGGCCTTGTTCTGGGCCGATCCCATATGGATGGAGTTTTACCCACGAGGGGACGGGTAACTTTGGGTGCTTCATTTAGACACTAGACTCTTTGCCTTACCTGTATTGTTTCCTAGTTTTATTAAAGATCCTTCCCATTAAAGTCTCATGTGTTTTGTGTTGATGCGGCGGATGGCAGAACCCATTTAGAATAGGCAGGTTTGCAGGGTTTGGGCTGCCCCTCTCCCTGTCCTATAACATTAGCACTAGGGTACTATCATTTGACAAAAATGTTCATGCTTTATTTTTGGTATTAGATTTAATTCTAGGGCCTTGGGACTTGACAGGAATCAAAGCATGCAACCCCCTGTTCTTTCAGAGGTTTCTTTCTAGTTGAGAAGTCAGACAATAAACAAATAAATACATTGATATAATGCAAGACAATTTATGAAGAAAAGTTAATCCGTGTAAAGAAATGGCATATAATTAATTTTAATAAAGTGGTTTTGAAAGAAATTTGAGGAGGTAACTTCTGTGCAATGAACTAGAGAAAGGTACAGCAGGATCTGGAAAAGTAAGTTTCCAGGAAAAAGGAATAAAAAAAACTTCGGTTGAACATTAAGGCGTTAATGAAATTCTGGGTGAATGTTGAATTGAAACCCATGGGCAGACCATGTAGGTTGTGACAATGCTTGGAAGTTTGAGTTTGATTTGAGTTGGAAAGAGACCACTGGAGTTTTTGAGCTGGTCAATGAAATAATTAGATTTATGTCTTAGATAAAACATTTTGGTTGCTGCATAAATTGTGGATTCAGAGAATATGAGGCCAGTGGCATGGGAGACGGAGTAAAAGCAACAAAAGCAAAAAGAAACTAGAGTTTAGGCAAGAGAAGATGGTAGACTGGACAAGATGTGATAATGATAAATGGGACACATAATAAGAGGCAGGATGTATTATAAAGTGGAGCTGATAGGTCAGTTGTGAGGTAAGAGTGGTAGCCATCAGGGGTGACTTTTAAATTTTATGATGGTGAATTTTATGTCTCAAGATAGCTAGGCCAGGATATTCAGTTTTTGGAATTGGTTCTCTAATCTGATTAGATTTAAAGGCACTAATTACCCTTTCCCTAGTATAGAAAGCGTGGTGTGATACAGCAACAGACTTTTGCAAAATATCACCACTGGATACTTCTAATCAAATACCTAGAAAGGAAGTTTCTGAGTGGCCATGTGTTTGACACATTAAATCATCTCTGTCAAATTAATGAGCATGAGATTGGCACATTGCTCTTGGTAGTACAAAGTGAGGAAGTTAAAGGATGAGCTCATGGATTTAAATTCCCAATTCATGGAGTACACAAATGACCTGAAAGATTCTGTCTGTCCTGAAAGAAACCCTATTACCTGCAGCCAAAGAGCTGAGATTGCAGAAACCAAACCCAGAGTCTCATTCTGCAAGTGGTTGAATTACAATGCAAATTGAATTTCCAACCTCACAAGGAGTCTGCAGTTAAAAGTGAGGGCATTGATTAGGAAGGAATGGGATCTTGCAAATGGGAATGAGGACATATGGGAAGATCTTGATGAAGATGGGGAGACTGAACCCATAAATTCCAAGTCTTTGCCAATAGGAGACTTTATCTGAGATTAACCCTGTTTTGCCTGAGGGAATTATAATGGCCTCCCCTGAGGCAATTGCTTTGTAAGACACTGCTGATTCTCCTCAGGATCCAACTCCACCACTCCTCTTGCTTTTAGATCTTTCAGTGGATTCAAGTTCCTGTAGTCCCTTAAAGGTGGGGTATAAAGTAGGACCCATGAAGAGGTAATACAGTCCACAAGAACTCCATGGTTGTTTTCAGTTTACACAGACAGAAAACCAGGTAATACATATGAAGTAGTTACTAAGGCTGTGGCAGAAGGAACATAAAATTATATCAGGCAGAATTTATTGATATGGGCCAACTAAGTAGAGATTCTATCATGTTTTTCATTTAGAAAGAACTATTTTGTTATGAATATATTTATATATGTATAATATTTATCTGTTTTCTCCTTAATCCCCTTATATGTAATATAAGATGTATTGACTTTGCATCACCATATTTAATTATAGGATATCAATGAAAAAACCTTTTTATTCTCCTCTAGGAGGAGTATTAGTGTGTTTTGTTTGTACATAAACTATTTTCATCATGTCAGGCAGAAATATGACCTTGTATACACTTTATTAGGAGTTTAAATACGGTTTAAGGAGATGTATATCAATTCCAAGTTGAAAAGGGATGGAACATGATCGTAAATTGTATATGTCAACCTATCTAGATGTTGCCATGAACATATTTTAAAAATGTGATTAACATTTAAGTCAGTAGACTTTGAGTTTAGCAGAGTACCCTTCAGAGTGTGTGTGTGTGCGCATGTCTCATCTAATCAGTTGAAGGGAGAGACAAAAATACTAAGGACCTCTAAGAAAGAAATGATCCTTCCTCCAGATTATGTTTAGACTCAAGATGCAACATCATCTTTTTCCTGGGTATCCAGCCTGCTGGCCCCCACTGTAGAATTCAGATTTGCCAGACCCCACAATCGCAATAGCTAATTCTTTATAGTAAATCTCTTTCTGTATATATATTCCTATATATATCTGTATATATATTTATGTTCTATATAAATATATATGCATTTCTGTAAATATATTCTGCACATATATTTCTGTAATCAATAGACACAGTCTATTTTGCTTTCTGGAGAAACTAATACCATTTTTATCTGAGCAAACAGGCAAATGGTTGTCACATTGACTGTAGATGGAACAAAGAGACAAAAAAGGGAGTAGGGAAGAGGGAAAAAGGAAATGGAGAGGAGTATGCACTTTATTTTATTTTTAAAATTTATTTATTTATGCATACAAGAAGTGGGGTACAGGCCAGAGGTATGGGGGCGGTGAGAGGATTCACCAGAGACAGAGCAGGGAACAGAACAGGCAGACTGACTGAAATACACTGCTGAGGGGACAATGGGTGAGACAGGAGAGGTCTGCTGCACCATGTGGGTTACTCCCTGGCCAACAGGGATCGAACCCACACTGCAGAGGCTGTGGACAGCTTCACAGTGCTGCGCTCAACCGCCTGTGCCACCAGGGAGGCCCCACATTTTATTTTAGACAAGCAAATTTTGTGAACCTTATTAGACAACTGAGTGAACATATTAAGTGAGCAACTGCTAAATTTAATGCTCAGGAGATGGGTCAGAGTGGAAATCTAAACCTGGGAGTGATCAGTGTATGGAAAATGCTTAAAACATTGGGACTAAGGAGTTTAGCTATAAGAGAATGCTAATAGAGAATTGAAGAAGACTGAGAACCGAACCGTGAGGAAATTAATTAGAGTTGAGGAAGGAGAATAAAATAAAGGAAAGTGAAAAAGAAGAGACCTAAGTGCAAGAGAACCCAAGAGGGTGTAATGATCTAGAAGATAAATACAGAAGGTATCTTGAAAAGGGGATTCATCAACTGTGTTATATACTGCTGAAATTTGGGGATTTTTCATTGACTTAGGCATATTGGAGGTCCATGGGGACTTCCAGGGTTAGCAATATGCCAGGGACAAAGCCTTAGTGTAATGCGTTGGGGAGAAAATACATATTATGGAAGTAAAGAGAAAGTATCAGCAGCTTTCTAAGAAGTTTTACTATAAAGATGAGCAGAGAAATGGGGCAGTGGTATGGGATTTCAGGTATTTAAGAAAACAGGCAGATTGGCGGGGATATAAAGAGGGACATGTATGCTGACTACTGGTTGATGGGTAATTTTAGCTTTTCATTGTTACGCTTTGTAAGTTACTGAGCATTGAATATATGGATAATCCCTTAGATTTTATGCATTATTGGGGAAGTTCTAGCACAACGCAGGGTGTGACGGCCACAGCAGATTACATTGCACCTGGGAACCAGGCACCCTTACTACAATAAAGTCCAGACAGGAGATTTTCTTAAGTGGAAATAATCCTGTGTTGTTTTTGTTTGTTTGTTTGTTTGTTTGTTTGGTAAATGCAATAAAAAAAAATCAGAATAGACAGGAGTGGATGGGACTGAGTACTTTCATGGGAGATTGATATTCTGTAAGAGCCGGGAGACAAGAGTTATCCCAAAAATCCAGCCACCACATATGAGGAAACCCAATCTTCATAGAGAGACCAGAGGCCCACATTCCTTCAGACCTAGCTGATCCAATATTGAAAAAACAGCACCAACTTGCCAGACGTGGATCCTGCTCTCCCTAGCTCTAACTCGTGCTACCCAACAGATGCCACATGGAGCAGACATCAGCCTTCCTTTTGAGTCTTGTGCAAATGGGATCTTCACATGCAAAATAACTCCTGTTATTTCAAGCCACAAAATGTAATTTGTAATATAGCAGTAAATAATTGGAGCATTTGCTTACCAACCTACCTGATGCCCCTGAGCCTTTGCTTATCTAGCTGTAAAATGAAGCCAGACCATCAAACCAGGGCATTCATGAAATGAAGAAATAAATATGTTCTGATATAAGTAGGTATTCAATCAAAGATTTCTTCCCCCATGCCCTCTACAGCCTCTCAAAATCAGACAAAATAACTAGACATACTTTTTAAGAAAAATCATCTCCTCTCCCTATGTCTACAAAAAAACCAAACCAAACCAAAACAAAACAAAACAAAAAACCCAAAATATATGCAAGGAAGAAGGAAGTTTGTTCTATCTGCTGATATCCTTCCCCAAATTGTTCGTGTTCTCACTTTATTCAGGTTTCTGTTCAAATGCCATTTTCCTAGAGAGGTTCATTTGGGCTTTCCTATGTCAAAACCCCCCCAAAACAAACAAACAAACAAACAAACAAACAAACAAACAAACAGCATGGATGTACTACCCACTAGTCCTTCTCTACCCATTAAGAATCTTTTTCTTCACAACATTGCTCATCTCCTGAACACTAGATTTTTGTGTGTGGATTACATTATCTCACTCTGTGGAAATGGAAATATCCACAATAGCAGGGTTTTTTTTCACTCTTGAGTTCCACAATATTTGCAGTACCTGGAACAGTGCCTGACATAGCAGCAGGAATTCCATAAATATTTGTTGAATGGTTAAATGAATGAATTCTTTCTGGTATAGTCCCTCCCTTGTTTTAATTTACTTCTTTCAGATGGCATGCAGAAGAACACGTTGAATGGAACGTTGACTTCAAGATTAGAAAGTCAGACAGACTCTAAGAAAGGAAAAGGCAGTCAAATATGCCAATTACATCAGAAGGGTAATGGCATATTTTGAAATTTGGAGGCTGCTTCATTAAAATTCATTGTGTGCTACATAAAATAAGGAATCAGGAGCCTGACAAAAATGAAACTCAAATAGGCATTCATTTCCTTTATCTTTTTACAAGACAGATCAATTAGTAATTTTATGGTTGAAAAAACTCATTTTTAAATGTTATGTGGGACTTAGTGTAATATCAAATCTGGCCTAATGTCACCTTTATTAAAGAATTCAAAGCACTCTTACATCTGTTCATCCTACTAAAAAAATACTGAGAAGCACATTTTTTGCCATCGAAAGTTTCTAACAGAAGAGGAAAATGGGCACAGAAATGATCGTGTTGCATAATTAACTCCCCAAAAAGTAAAGGCAAATAATCAGTACCAGACTGAAACATTTTGAGCTACACTTACATTTGTAAACCAAGCCATGGAAACCCTCCCAAACAGGTGTGTTGGAGAGTCCAGATGGCCTCCAGGAGGGGCCAGGAAGCCCAGCACCTTCTGCCGCAGCTCTGGTCACTCTCACAGGCTCACTGGGTTTGGCTGCATCAGTGCCTTGCTGGGGGGCAGCCAAAGCAACACACAGGTGGTGCCGGATGAGAAACAGGTTTCCAAGTAAGAGACTTCTGTGCTGCTGGAGCATTGCCTTCCTTTCCACTACCAGTGATAAAACTGAGATCCAAGTCATTTCTGGCTGGTAAAGGTCCTGGATACTTTGTAGGTAAGAGAACATAGGTGTTATTTAACCTCAGCACCCTAATTCAGGTAAATTACATTCTGGCAAGTGAAATTTCCCCCTCAAGGTCAATTAGACATTTACCTTTGCTTTTTGGTCCTGTGTAGGGTTGCTTGCTAGCCATTAAACCCCTGTTGAACACCACCCTCTGCAGCACAAAAGACAGTGTATTTATTATGAGTTGGATGTTGGGATGCAGATGTGTGTTGCTGGAAAGCTTTCATGTGGGTCTAGTTCTAGTAGGATGTTTCATAGACACATTATAAACAAGGAAACCTTTGGCCCTTTTAATTGTAAACTGCCTTGGGAAAGTGGTGCTAATTGATGCTTGTGGTCCTTCCAGTGAAAGTGAGGCAACAAGGGGTCCTTGCCAGTCACAATACTGATGATGGCATCTTCTCCACCTGGTGGAACGAAGCATGACGGATGATTACTGTGCAAGTAGATTTATGAGAATAGCTCAAGAAATCATATTCAAAGTACTGTAAGGAAGTCACAATTTTCTTCTCTCCTTTTAGTTCTTCTACCAACTTCCACTCCACCTAGCATTCATGTTCTAGAAAAGTCTTATCCAAGGATGTAGAACAAATTTGGAAGAATTCTGAAAGTCCCTACTTCCTCAAATATCTACTTTCTCATTCTCTTACAGCACTTTGTTGGGTTAAGACTTACTAGCATTTTCAGAAGGAATTAAGTCAGAGTATGTTACTTCAGAAAACTAGCCATAGCCACATTTATTATTCTAGCAGTTTGTAAATGTTCCCAGAGAGGACAGACTCCCAAGATATATCAAAGTTTGTATCCAATTCCAAGAGTGCTACTTAAAGTTCTACCTTTCCATCACAACTAGAACGGTTCAATGGGTAAGTGAGGGAGATAGGCATAGGAAAATTATTCAATGCATTTTAATATAAATAGAAATTATTTACTAATACTAGTTTCTTGACTAAACAACCAAAGTATCTATTTGCAATCTGCTTCATTCTTTCCTTTTTGTAAATTCATAAAAATAGAAGTATAGCTTGCCTTCCAAGTTTGAAAATAAGATCTTTCAAGCATTTTTTTTTCAAAGTAGGTCACTTTCATCAATATCAAAACTTGTGAAAACAATTTGTGTCACTTAGAATTGCAATGACTTCATACAGAAAAATTCTTGACTATGGCTCACACAGACTTTTCCCAAGGTTGGCAGCCAAAGTCAGTGCAGTTGTGCTAGGAAGTCATCAAAGAGTTAGACTGCTTCTATCTACTGGTCCACCATTCTTGGTTTGTGTTTCTTAACTTAATGATTGGGCCTGAGGAACAATGAGGAGTATATTCTGAGCCAGTGAATGATGGCCTCAACTGGCTCCAGCCCCGTCTCCACCATGATGAGATCTCAGGTGCTGAGGATTACAACTCCCAGCATGCTGTAAACCTGCCTTCCTAAAAAGGGGATGATTTGCTGGGAACTAGCGGATGGAGTTAAAGAGCATGCTGGTCTAAAAACTGACCACATGCATGATCGCATTCTATTACTTTTTCGACTTTGATTTGCATCCTGGTGAATCAGCTCAGACAACAATGCTGGTAGGAAGTTTTTTGGTCAGTTAATATCTCTCTCACTCTCTTCCACCTCTTTTTAATCCCCTTGTAAATAAACCTTTTCTTTTAAAAATAATCTACTTTGGGTCTTGTCCCAAATTCTTAGTAATGCAGATGAGGCCTCACAGCCCATCTCCCCATCCCCCCAGGGTTGCCAGCATGCCAGGTAATAGGTTTTCTATACTCTGGTAAACTGTATCTTCATTTCAGCAGGAAGAAAGATGAGACTAAACAGCAAATGTCCTGTATAGCCTGAGTGTGTCCCTTTTTGACAGGCAAACAAGACTAATCTCAAAATCTCCACTTGGAGACCTCCTCTTATTACCCACAACTGGGTCATATAATCCCCTAGTGGGAAAGAGGTCTGAAGTGAAAGTTATTTTAATTGACCAAAACAATTAAACTCAACTGCCTTAAATGAAATCAGAGCTGATAAGGTATTAAGGAATGGTTATGAACAAGAAATTGAAGTTATGAATAAAGAAAGGAAAAAGGGATATTATAGGTTAATAAGAATTGGGTGCCACATAGGTTTCATGAGTCACAGATTACACTTTATATTCCTTTTTTGACATTCACTTTGGAGATATGCAATTTGCCTTGAGGTTGAACTGACATCCATTGTCTCTAGAAATATTTCCATCAGCAATATCTTTACTGCATGTGACTTTACAGTTTCCCAACATATTCCTTTCCTTCTTCTGTATCAACCATAGGCATATAGCATTGAGATTTAATTTCTGAATACTATCAGGGAAAAAATAAACTCTTCCCCTAACTTTTTTATGTTCATTCTTGGAAAGCTGTGGATTATACTAACAAAATATAGATTAATAGGAACAATAACACAAACTTTTTATTAATATTTATGTGCACAAGAGTTCATAGAAAAGAAATCTAATGAAGAACTAGGTACACTCAGGCTTACATGCCATTCTAACAAATAAAATGGGGTTTATACTTTAAGGGATGAAAAATTTTAGGGAAGTGACTTAGAAATATACAAGGGAACTAATGAGACATAAGAGAGCTATTTTATTTTTATTTATTTATTTATTTATTTTTTAAATAATAAATTTTATTTTTATATTCCCCCATACAATTGCAAACGCCCCATTCTGACCCCAATCCTTCCCCTCCCGCCCCCCACCCCCCAAAAAGTGTCTCTGGTTCATAGTTTTTTGTTGATTTTGATTTTTACTTTCTTATATTCATTTTCCTGGTCCCTTATTTAAGTTTTCTAGATTCCTGCTATGAGTGAGACCATCCGGTATTTTTCTTTTTCTTTTTGGCTTATTTCGCTGAGCATGATCCCTTCCAGCGCCATCCATGTTGCTGCAAATTGCATGTGTTTATCTTTTTTGAATGCTGAGTAATATTCCATGGTATATATGTACCACATCTTCTTGATCCAGTCATCTATTTTTGGGCATTTGGGTTGTTTCCAAAGCTTAGCTATTGTAAACAGTGCTGCTATAAACATAGGGGTGCAGGTGTTCTTTGGAATTGATGTTTCTGTGTCCTTTGGGTAAATACCTAGGAGTGGAATTGCTGGATCATATGGAAGCTCTATGTTTAGTAGGTCCAGAAATCTCCACACAGCTCTACATAGTGGTTGGACCAGTTTGCACTCCCACCAACAGTGCAGAAGAGTTCCTTTTTCTCCACACCCTCGCCAACATTTGTTGTTGCTAGTTTTTTTAATATGTGCCATTCTCACTGGTGTGAGATGGTATCTCATGGTAGTTTTGATTTGCATTTCCCTGATGACAAGTGATGTTGAACATTTTTTCATATGTCTGTTGGCCATTTGCGTTTCCTCTTCAGAGAAGTTTCTTTTTAGCTCTTCTGCCCATTTTTTGACTGGATTATTTTCTTTGTTGTTGTTGAGTCTCATCAGCTCTTTGCAGATTTTTGTGATCAGTCCTTTATCATTAGTGTTGGGTGCAAAAATGTTCTCCCAGTTGGTGGGGTTTCTCTTTGTTTTTGTTATTGTCTCTTTTGCTGTGCAGAAGCTCTTTAATTTGATGTAGTCCCAGCTGTTTACCTTTGCCTTCACTATCACTGCTTTGGGTGATGTGTCTGTAAAGATGTCTTTGATGTGCAAATCCCGTAGTGTTTCGCCTATATTTCCTTCTATGTATTTTATGGTTTCAGGTCTTATGTCTAGTTCTTTAATCCATTTTGAGTTGATTTTTGTGTATGGTGTGAGGTAGTGGTCAAGCTTCATTCTTTTGCATGTAGCGACCCAGTTTTCCCAGCACCATTTATTGAACAAACTTTCTTTGCTCCAATGCACAGTCTTTGCTCCTTTGTCAAAGATTAGTTGACCATAAATCTGTGGGTTTATTTCTGGATTTTCTATTCGATTCTATTGGTCTGTATGTACGAGAGCTATTTTAGTAAGTTTTGTTTATGCAAACTCATCTGAGTATTTGCTCTCCATCTCAAGTGATAAGAATCACTCTTCTCTTCCTGACAGGACGAGATCATCTTCACAAAAAGTAAATTTATACTCTACATTTAGGGAAGAGCAGGAAAATAAAGGGAAGAGCAGGAAAATTCCTCCTAGTGTTGATTCACAATTGCCTTCCACTCAATATACTCCTCATGTCAAAATGGCAAATTTTGGGTTACCACATCCTGATCCCCTTCAATAATGTTCTGTGTGATTCCTCTATATTGCTATTTGTTGAGGACAAAAAAGTCCAGACAGAAATTTTGCTTTTTTTAAAAAAGATTTACTTATGCACACAAGAGCTGGGATGCAGCCCAGAGGTACTGGGGTGAGAGGATTATCCAGAGACAGAGTGGGGAGCAGAACAGGCGGATCTACGGAAATATACTGCTGAGGGGAGCAACAGGGAGACAGGCGAGGTCTGCTGTGCCATGTGGGTCAGCTCCCTGGCTGGGGATTGGACTTGTGCTGAAGAGGCTGAGGATTGCTTCATCGTGCTGATGCTTAACCCCTTGTGCCACCAGGGAGGCCCCCAGAAATTTCACTTTCATAGTTCAATTTTATTTATGTCTGTGAAAGCTCTCACGTTGAAAGTCCTTAAATAGGGTAGATTCTTGGTAGGTGTTGGAGGTCTACAGTTGATTAAAGGCCAGCTAACACTGCATGTAGATAGTAAGATTAGCTTACTGTTCTTTACTAATGGGGTTAACATTTAATCGTATTCTTAAAATAAGCCCCAAGTCAATTAGATGTTGATGTCTGAGTACAAGAGACACAGAGAAGAGAAAATGAAATTGGAGCTTTGGGGATAATGTTATGATATAGAAGGGCATGTCAGCTGGAAAGTAGTAGAAGGCAACTTTGAAATTCAACTTAACCTTCTCCCTGAACTGGGAGGCCAAATTTGCTTCTTTGGGTTACAGCCAAGTACTCTTAATTATATACCCAATTTGCTTTAAACTGAATCGTTTCAGCTAAGTATTTTTATGTGTAACTGAGTAGATTTAGCAAGTTTATGAATTAGGGTTCAATAGATTCCCCATTTATAAACCATAGCCTTTTCCCTCCTTGATTTGAAGTTAGTACACAAAATTATTGATCAAGATTGCCTCACTATTATGAAGTGCAAACTATGGTTTTGAATTGAATCAAGATGAGGAATCACATGCACTTGGGAAAATCCAAACTCATTTTCACTTCCCTCTCCATGCTAATGACCTTGAGGAAGCAAGAACTCTTCCAGAAAACACTATGATTAGAGTTATAGAAACGCTAATACCTAAGCACCTCTACCTAAGCACTTCATGACCCCTCAGGGATGTCCAGGAACAGATGTAAGTACGAAACTTTTATTCTCTGCTTTTAGATGTCATTTCTTGCCTCCATTGCTGCTGAAGAATAGAACAGTCTCTGAACAGTCTGTTAAAAGACAATTTAACTGTTTTAAGAGAAGATACAAGATAACTGTTTTCTGCAAAACAACAGGAGGAATTTAAAGAAAGCAGGGTGAATTTCCTAGCATGGAATCTGTCCAAAACAAAGGCTAACTCACTTTCATTAGATCGTTAATGGCTACAATTTTAGTGCTGCTGCCTCTTCCATTAAAATGTCTCTGCTGTGGTTTTGAACTGTTTCTCCTCCATGTTGCTGAATCCTAAGTTATTATCTTGGCCATTTTGCTTTCTAGTTTTCATTAGCCTTTTTTTTAAAAACCTTTGTCAATGTCTCCCTTTTAAATGGTCAGCACTCCAGCTGACAGAAGACATTCAAACCTCCATTTAGTTGTTTCTGTTTGCCATCATTTCTCTCCTTAGTCTAAAGTGTATTTTCATTGAGCAAAACCCTCATTTTGTGTTCAAGTTGGATAAAGAGCACAGAGTCATTCCTAAGGTTGGTCTGCTTTATCAGATAACCTGTATGACACATGTTGACCTTGAATTTGAAATTCCAAGTTCAGACATTTGCAAATCCCTCCTGGGATTATGAGCATAGGCTTCAGGGCAGATATCATCCAGACATTTCCAATTTTGATAGTAATAATAAAAAGATCCTAGCTCAGTTGGGCCACATTTAACCTGGAAATGGAATGAAATGGAAAGCCAGATTGTTTTATAATTGACAGCTTTGTCTCCCAGCAGATGGCTGTAATCTCTTGCATGTGCCAAACACAGACTCTAGGATTTTTGAGTTTGTAATGAAAACAGAAAGGACAAATATTTATCATAATTACAACATTTGTGCATTGGATATAGTTTCACAGCCTTTGAATCCTCCTTGATTAGAAAATACAGAGAGACTTATTTTTTTTTTTCTTGCCAGTTGAAGGAGTTTGTTTACCAACACTTTGAGAAACATTTCAAGTTGTAATAAGCATAAATAAAGCAAGGTCATGCAGAAACATCTCTTTTTATAGTTTACTTCCAAGGGAATCTATACATCAGCCCATTCAGGGAGTTTAATACCATACGCTAAAACCCCCAATCAGAAGCGACAATACTTAAATTCAAGTATTTAAGTTTTGGATTTGTCTGAGGAAATGATCCAGTTTTAAGTTTTGTTTTTTCTTTCCACTCATTACTGCTGGCTAGTTCTTCTCATGAAGGTTAGCTGAGGCTCTCTCCGTGATTAACATATTTAGGTTCCCTGTGAAGTCTATGGAAATAACTTATGGGAAACATGCCCTACACCTGATTAATCCCATCAGATTATGTCCACTGCCATTGTGAGCAAATCATTAGTCAGCATCTGCTTTGTGATCATCAAGTGTTACAGGGCAAGGGGATGGGCAGCCCAAACCCCGCAAACCTGCCTATTCTATATAGGGTTCTGCCATCCGCCGCATTAAAACAAAACATGAGACTTTAATGGGAAGGAACTTTAATACAAGTAGGAAACAATACAGGAAAGGCAAAGAATCTAGTTTCTAAATCAAGCACCCAAAGTTACCCGTCCCCTCGTGGGTAAAACTCCATCCAAATGGGATTGGCCCAAAACAAGGCCCCAAAGCCTGCCACAAGTCTAAGCATCTTCCAGTGGGGACCCACAGAAAAGGGTCAGAAACAACCAGACAAGCCTGGAAGGAAAAGAGCAAAACCAAAATCAAGATAAAAGCTGCCATTGTCACCTCCCCATGGGTCTCACCCACATCTGTGTCACCCTGTTTATGACCAAAGGACAAGTGCAGTTTCTTCACATGTCTCTAGGCTCCAGGTGCCTCCTCCAGGTCTCCTTCTGGCTCCATCCTGCTTCCTTCCTCAGTCTCCTCTGCAGCTTCTTCTCTCCCTGCTCAGCTCCACCCTCCCTTGGGTGGGGCAGGAAACCTGGCAACTCCCCCTTTCCTGGGGACCACCCTGTTACAATCCCCCCTTTTAATTTTTATTCCACCATATGGCACAGATCTCAGGGGGTAGTCTTAGGAGGCAGTCTTTTTTCAGGGTTACAATGTGTGTTAGAGAAGCAAGAATTAGTCAGCTGCATTGTCCATGAATGTCCAGTATGACAGTTTTCCTAATTGTATTAAAGTTCCTTCCCATTAAACTCATGTTTTGTGTTAATGCTATGGATGGAAGAACCCTATATAGAATAGGCAGGTTTGCGGGGTTTGGGCTGCTCCTCTCCCTGCCCTGTAACAGATTTGGTGCCCAACTTGTGGCAGGAAACCTGGAACCTCCCCCTTTCCTGGGGACAACCCTGTTACACAAGTTGTAATTCAAATGTAAATTCCTGAGACAGAAATCAAGGTTTCCCTTCAGCTTTGGAATTATGAGTGAAAATAAGGATACAACACCAGCAAATATGCATTTAAGATATAAAACATTTTTCACTTAGGTTTTGTTGCAGGCACATCAGTTAATATTTCTCAGATTATTTCTTGATTTGTCAAATCCTAAAAATTTGAAATAGTTTGACAAATATATTCCAGAATATTACATATATGGTCAGTCACCCATATCTTTGCTTCTTTCAGTATTTGATTAGAAGTATCCAATGTGATAGTTTGTATATTTCTATTGCCAGATCATGGCAAGACTATTAGTGTTCTCTTTACTACTTAAAATAGTCATTAATGTCTTTAAAATCTAATCAGATTCAAGAGTCAGTTCTAGAACCTCCAGAACCAATTCAGAAAATTATTTCTCTAGAACCATTCTCAATACCAAAATCTGTATTAGTAAGGGTTCTCTAGAAAAATAAAGTCAATACAATGGATATATATATATATATATATATATATACAGAAATAAATATATTAGAAAGAATTGGTGCATGCAATTATGGAGGTTGGCAAGTCCAAAATCTGTAGGGTAGACTGGCAGGCTGGACACCTAAGAGAGTCAAAGTTCCAGTTTGAGTCCAAAGGTCATCAGTTTTAGAACCAGGAAGAGCTGATGTTTCAGATGAAGTCTGGAGGCAATGGGCTGGGGAATTCTCTCTTGCTCTGTGGGCCTTTGGTTATATGCAGATCTTTATCTGATTGGATGAGGGTAATCATATTGTGGAGGGTAATCTGCTTTATTTATAGCCAACAGATTTAAATGTTAATGTTATCCAAAATGCCCTCACAGAAACACCCAGAATAATGTTTTACCAGATGCTATCCCACAGCCCATATAGGTTGACATAAAATTAACCATCACACATGTAATAACCCCCCCAAATAGATACCTGGACTTCCAATTCTATACCCACACTGCTACTAGAGTGAACCTTTTTAAATGCAAACCAGATCACATCACTTCCTGATAAAACATTGCAGTTATTCTACATTTCCCAAAACTTAAGTCTAAACTCCTAATACCAACCTTTAATATTCATCTATTTCTCACCTGACTTTAATCTCTCTAGATATATCTTCTATTCCTCAAAACGATTCCCACTACACTACTACAACTCCTCTTATTCCAATCTACAGAACCATTTAATTTCTTGCAACACAACAAACTTCCTTGCCTCCATCTGTATGTATGCTATTCCCTATCTAATTCTTCCACCCCCAATTATATTTGCTTGGAAAACTTATATTCAAAAGCCAGAACCACCTTAAGCATCTGCTCCACAGAGATATCTTTATTGACCTATCATCAAAAGTTATTTCTTCCTTGATATTGTTAGTGCATAACCAAGAGGCACCCAGGGATCCCAAACCATTAATGGATGTGTTACAGGGCAGGGAGAGGTACAACCCATAGTCCCCAAACCTGCCTGCTCTAAATAGTTTCTGCCATCTGCTGCATCAAGACAAAACATATAAGACTTTAATGGAAAGAAACTTTAATACAATTGTTGAACAATACAGAAAAGACAAAGAATATAGTTTGTAAACAAAGCACCCAAAGTTACCCATACAAGAACTGGGGTACAGGCCAGAGGTGTGGGGGTGGTGAGAGGATTCACCAGAGACAGAATGGGGAGCATAACAGGCAGATCTACTGAATTACACTGCTGAGGGGAGCAGTGGATAAGACAGGAGAGGTATGCTGTGCCATGTGAATTAGCTCCCTGGCAGGGGATGAAGCCATGCTGCAGTGGCTGGTGATAGCTTGATAGTGCTGAGACTTCAACCCCTGTGCCACCAGGGAGGCTCCCCACATGATAGTCTTCATATTGGAAATAGAAATGCAAAATGGAGTTGATCACTGTCTGTGATGTGGTCAGAGGTGGTGGTGAGTGCTTTGATAGAGTTTCTGTGTGGATGGAGGAAGAGGAAATCAGCTTTGTGAGTTGTTATTGAGCTGGAATCTGAAGGCTAGTTTGAAATTGTTCATGCAGACAATGGAAAATAATAATTTTAAGCAAAGAAAACAGAGGTAAATGTTCATGACACATTGGAGAAATATAACAGATCCATGTGGCTATGGTTTAGGTGGAAATGGTAGCAATAGAAGTCAGGAAGTTAAGTTTGGGGTCATTTAGAAAGATTTTGTATTCTGACAATACTTTAGGTTTTATTTCTGGAACAAGGGTCAAAAAAACTTCAATCACTTGGTTGTTATACTTAAGTTTTATATTTTAAAAAATATTAATAGATTTCTATTATATCATTGATAAAATAAGGATGGGGGAAACTGATATGTATATATTCAGCTGGGACACTTTTATTGGTTTCCTGAATGGAAGATTATTGTTATTTGAAAAAGGATAAACTAGACAGTGAGATTTTTTTTTTTAAGATTTATTTATTTATTTATGCAAGCATTGGGTACAGTCAGAAGCACAGGAGGGTGAGAGAATTCACCAGAGTCAGAGCGGAGAGCAGAACAGGCAGAGTGACAAAGTACACTGCTAAAGGGAGCATCTGGTGGCAGGAGAGGTCTGCGTGCCATGTGGGACCCTCACCCGGGGGCCGGGGATTGAACCAGAGCTGCAGAGGCTGCTGGCAGCTTCACAACCCAGCGCTCAACTGCTGCGCCACCGGGGAGGCCCAGACAGTGAGATTTTTTAATACTGATTCCAAAGATGGATCCAACTCCATTCTCAATGTTACTTTGGAGTTTTTGGAGTTGAGTGTATTGGCTATCCTGTAGAATCAGGAAAGCCTGTTGTCATGCAAAGAGGGCTCTGTTGAAAGGGGATTTGATATGCAATCATGCAGGGTCATAAACAATATCACTCAGAGCAAGGGAATTTTTAAAGAACTTGTAAAGAACAGAGGTCACTTAATTATAATCTGAATTTACAGTTCCTCTGGAGAACAAAGTCCAATTGGATGAGCTTTGGGTCTGATCTTTTTTGTTTTAGGCTTTGAAGGTCTTCTCTATAGTGACATTTACCATGTGATAAATTGTCACCTGTATCATGGACAATGATTTCTAGTTAAATTTGGCGGTTCAGGCATTGCTATAAAATGCTGGTGTCTAGATTTGTTTCATCATCAGAATTTGAAATAAGACTTTTAAGCATTCTCCTCACAAAAATTACTGCTTGCAACTCTCTGTAGACCTTTAAATATTCTTATTTATGAGCTTTTCAGATATATCATTCTGTGTTAACATTTTTAACTCTCCTATATTTCCTCTGCTTTTTAGTCTTCTAAATAAACACTGGCCAGCGGGCCTCCCTGATGGACTAGGGATTAAGTCTCAGCACTATCACTGAGAAGGCCTGAGTTCGATCCCTGGCCAGGGAAGTAATCCACATATGGCCCAGCAGACCTCTCCTGTCTCTCCCACTGATTTTCTTAGTAGTGTATTTCTGTAAATTCTCACTCTGTCTCTGATAAATCCTCTCACCACCCACCTCAGGTCTACACCCCAGTTCTTCTATGAAAATAATAATAAAATAAGTAAAAACTGGACAATAAGGCATATCCTAATGATGGAGCAAATAACCATCAAGATATCAAAGGCGATTCCTGGAAATCTTTATGTAACTGAAAATTTACTGAATTTCAAAGCCTTTATACATTGGTAAGGAAATCATAAAAAAGCAACCCATCAGAGTGAAGAGAAAAATCAGGGAGTTTTTAATGACCTAGTGAGGCATAGCTGTCAAAGTATCTGTCAGATGTTTGCATATGCAAAGTCAAAGGTGAGCTTGATTAGAATTTTGATTCATTTGAGGAGAAAGCATGATAATTATTGCCTACCCAAGGATTATTGTCCCAGGGTCTCTGCAGAACATTCCCTTAAATTAAGAAATATTTGTGCTCAGGAATCTATGCCAGTATGGAGTAATGACTCCATTAATGTTAGCTATTAATATTACTGTTCCACTGAACTGAGAAATAAATTGAAATTTTCAAGTTGAACTTAAAATCAAGTGCTCCTTTGGCATTTATACTAATTAACACATAGCCTATGATTCAAACTGTACATTAAAAAAAAAAATCCTTCTACTGAATTTATAATGTGATGAGGTGGCAGCCCTGCCCCTTGATAATGTTGTGGATGGCAAGATAGGACAGCTGATGTCTGATGATATGGGCACCCTTATCATGTTCAATAGGGAGATTATGAATCTTGTGATAACTGAAAGAATATCTTGAGCTAAAATGACAAAACTTCTCCTAGTGAGATTAATCATTTTTCAGTTTTTAAGAACAACTTACAAATCTTAGGAGAATGCAACATATTCTAGACACCTTACTGTTTCATATTTTATAACCATTATCTTATTTGATTTTCTCAAGAATCCTAGGAACTAAATATTCCTACTTCTATTTATATAATGAAGAAACTGAGATTTTGGAACTGGCCCCAGATCAATCAGCTAGTAATTGGTGGGCTGTGATTTGAGCCCAGACTGACTGATTCTAAAGTCTGTGTTTTTAATCATTACAATTCATGGCCTCCCACTAGTGCCAGTTCAGTGTAAGCTTTATTCCTCTCTGCTTATTTTATGCATCAAGAGTCTTCATAAATGTGGTTTCTTAGACTGTCTGAATGATTGAGTGGACCTCAATGTGAGGATTGTTAGGTTTCTCTGAAACACCCTTTCTTTGATAAATCTCTCAAAAGGAATAGTCCAGGGATAATAAATCGAGGCATCTTGGGGACTCATGGGAATTTACCTCTGTGATTGATAGAATAAGTTGGCTGTCACCTGCATACATAGTAAATAAAGCCATGGAAATGCATGAGATTGCCACATGAAAATCGACATTGGTTTGTTCATTTTCTTATGGGAAGAATACAATTGAAATGAAGGGAGCTGAAGGGAACCATAAGAGTGATTGATAGAAAGATACGAAGTTTAGATTAGGAAGCCAGAAAAGAGAATAGACAGTTTTATTATTATTATTATATTACTATGTCTTCAAAGTCTGCCAACATCCTTTCCTCAGTTCATTCACAAGGTAAATAGCACATTCTAGGCACCACAGAAAAGAGAGAGAAACAGAGAAAGAGACAGAGAGGTTTGGGGGCCTTAAGGAGTTATGTTTTAATTAATGGATTAAACATGAATTTGTACTAGGCTAAAGGGCCATGATCAGGACAGGCACATGTTCACCACCCAAGGTCACTTTTGCTGATCATTTTACATAATTTGTTTCTTTTAAGAAGGAAAATTCAAGCACTCTTTAACCAGGAAAGGCTAAGCAGGATATGAAATGAAATGTGTCAAGAACATACAGACAAAACATTCTTTAAATATACAAAGTTGAAATCTATGAAAGAATACATAGGTGAAAACCTATCTTATACAGCAAAGGAGAGCACATAATTAATGATGCTAGGGTCAGAGAAATGTGCTGCCCTCATTTACCTCCAAATTAAATAAGGGACTAATTTAGAAAATTGATTACAATTTGGTTTTCTTAGCCTTCAGTATATACTGAAAGTATTCACTCTTAATTTATATGATATCAATGGCAGACAGGCTAGTGCATCTGAGATAATCCTCAAAGTATCTTCCAAGGGAAAGAAGGTCCTTAGCTGACTCTTTTGAAAGTGCTTAGGTATAAAATGTTACACCACAGTCCCATGGACATGATGATGGAATAGAAAAATCATACATAAAGGAAAAAATAGAATGTGAAAGTTTCAAAAAGGGAAAGAAAAATATTTTCCTACAGCTCAAGGAAGTAGGCAGATAGCAATATTTAATAGACCTAGATTTGAAACTCCGTGGGAAATTGTGACACTCCCCTTCTATCATAGATACTAGAAACTAGAATGAATCATGTTTCTGGTGAAGTCTTTTCTCATTAAGTCTTTTGTATCTCTCTGTAGGGTATGAAATTAACTGTGTCCTTGACTTCCAAGTCTTTTTCCAACATTTAATTCCAATTGGAAAACTCTAGTGTGAAGTCACCCTTCTATCCTTTGAAGTTTTAGCTGTTAAGAACATGCTTATGAGTGTGTGCTTACGGTCTCCTCTGAAGGAACTTTTCCCAGACAGTGACTTAGCTCCTGGCAACTTTGTATAGGTTAGGTATTCAACATGTGTGTTGAGTGTTTTTGAATAAACAGTCACAATTAGAGTACCTCTGTCTCCTACTGAGTATCTCAAGTATAAAGTCTATCCTTGTGCCATTACCTCTGTCTCCTACTGAGTATCTCAAGTATAAAGTCTATCCTTGTGCCATTGTCCTCATAACAATTTGAAAAGACTCTGAAACCCATGTTTAAATTCTGTCTTTGGTCCCAGCTGTAGGGTCAGGATGGGCTCTGAGCAGGATTTCTAGGATCCAAGCAGACCAGACAGGGTAAAGGAGAGTCCTGCAGCCCCCTGTAGCTTTTCAGGCTTTTATTGGGATTTTACTGGGTACACCACAGGCAAGGGTGCCGGGGGTCAGGAGGCTGGTAGGCCTCCCAGCCCCCAAGCAAGTCTTCACTCTGTGCTTCTGTGGCTTCTCTCTCCCCTTCTCTCCTGCTTCTACTTCTCTTGGTGACTAGCTCAATACTCCTTCCATAGCCCACAGAAGTAAACAGGACAGTTTGCAACAATGTACCAACTGCAGATGCCCCATCAGTCAGGGTAATCCTAATGGTGGGAGGGCAGAAAAGCCTGAAAACCATTAACCCTACACCAGCCCTTTGCCTTTTAGACAGTCACCACTCATCTGCTCCCTTGGGTTTGAAGGCAAATAGTGACTGCCACTCAGATTTAATGATAACTTCACTTTGAGGTGTTCAGAAGGAAAAGAATGTTCTCCAAGGCTTATTGTGATCATCTGAGGATGCAAGATGAAAAGGGAAGACTCTGGTAAACTATGTATTATACATCAACACATAGCCTGTGCTTTCTGGGCACAGCATGTTACAGTGACTTGGTGAAATTAGAGGAGGGAGTTCTTATGAACAAACAGTGGCATTTTATTGGATACATTTCTGCTCAGAGGAAGCTTCAAAGATTTCTCCTACCCTAGGCCACATACAGGCTTTAAAAATCTTACCAAGGAGCAGTGCAGATCTGCATTCATGTCTTTCAGATTATGCATTAATCTGGGAGGACTGCATAGCCACATTGTCTTTTCATAGCTGAGCTTTAAACATGTCCTTGTATACTCTATATATTTTTGGATTAGTGTCTGTTAAATTTTATGGTTTAAAGGCGTATCAGTGAAAAACCTAACAAGTTCATTTGAAAAAGAAAGGTGTCAAGAGATAACAATAACTTAAAATCAACTTCAACGCAATTAAATTTTAGGCTTTCCGGGGCCTCCCCAGGGGCCCAGCAGGTTGAGCACAGCGCTGTGAAGCTGTCTGCAGCCTCTGCAGTGCCACTTTGATTACCGGCTGGCCAGGGAGATTCCCACATGGTGTGGCAGACCTCTCCTGCCTCGCCTGCTGCTCCCCTCAGCAGTGTCCTCGGTCCATCTGCCTGTTCTGTTCCCCACTCTGTTTCTGGTGAATCCTCTCACCCTCCCACGCCTCTGACCTGTACCCCAGTTCTTGTATAAATAAAAATAAATCTTAAAAAAAAAAATTCTTCTAGAAAAAAATTTTAGGCTTTCCTCAACATGAGAGTAATTTCAAGTGAAATGAGCAAAATTCTTGACAAACCACAGATTTAGTCATAATTTCTAGAAAATTTGAAATAAGGGCAAAATTCACACTTTTTTAGACAGTTGAGAATTTAAACAGACATATAAAATACATCAAATTTATTTGTTGTTTCATTAAGGGTCATAGCCTATCAGTGATATGGCCTATCTATTAAAATTCAAGGAAAAAAATCAGAAGTTAAACTTCATCTGGTTGACATGATTACTGGTTATGTTTAAGACAGTATACACAAAAAAGCTTTGAGATTGGTTAACTGTTTTATCTGTATGTTTTTCTTCTTCTTTTTTTTTTTTTTTGGTTTGTTTTTTGCTACATGGGTGCCTCACACCAAACATGTTTATCTTTTATTGAGATGCAAATAAATCCAATGGCTTACATAGTAATAATATAGCTCTTAAGTGGGAAAAAACTGAGTCCAAATCCATTGAACACCAATAATTTTGCTAATCCCATTGTGCATGTATCTATGATCTCCTCATTTGTAAAAAAGGACTAGTATCTACTTCATATGGCTAAAGAATATAGCTTTTGTTTAATATCTGTGGTGTCTGATATCTGGTGGGTAGCCACAAAAAAACAGTGATAGTAGTACTAATGGTGGTTATTACTATTAAAGGAAAAAGTACAGTACAACTTGCCCCTGGAAGGTCTGATACTGATACCTGGAGTTTTTTAAAAGAAAAATAACAACGAATGTGCAGAACAAACTAATTATCTTCAATATCTGCATGCATTTATTTCTCAGAAGAACAGATAGCTTCAGCAATAGATTCAGTCACACATCATAGATCCCATTAAATGTTGACTGGGTGGAGGTTATTTTGTAGTAGTGCATAAAGAGGAAGAAAAAAATTATAGCCACTAAAAAATTCTATCAAAATGACCAGAAAATATTAGATTAACTGCCTAATAAATATACCCAGAAAATTTCTCCTATGGGCTAGCATATGATACTCAACCCAGAATCAGGGAAATCTAGTTTAAAGCAAAAACAAACACAAACATACATTTCAAGCATATGTATGCAGTTCTAACCACTTATATGTTAGCTTACAATGAATGACGATGTTCCAGCAATGTCCACTATGTTCAGAAATCTCGTATGTACATGGCTGTGCCATGATAGATGAGAAAGGTTGAATCTGCCAGAAAGGAATATAGGTTGAGGTGATGTCACTTCCAGGGGCCACAGCATTGGGAGGGGCACAGGATGAAAGAAAGACAACTCAAAGTCCAAGTAGAGAGAAAGAGAGACCTAGAGGGGCTTATACCTCAGGGAGCGCAGTGCCTATTCCCAGGCAGTCTCACATTTATGGGGAAATCAGATTAAGGGAAGGTGGGAAAGTATGTGGAGGAATGCATGGAGGACTATGCAGGTGGGGATGTGGATTGGGGATGCATAATTGTTTGGCACAAGCTAGAGGGGAGTGAATAGGGACTATTGAATGGGGGGCTCCATTGTTGCTGCTGATCAAAACATCCTATCTCTAGTCCCTGTTTACATTTAATTTCCTGTCAAGGTGGTCTAGCTGGCTGTGATAATCTAGCCATAACATCTGCCTGCTGTTTTCGGCAGATATCCTCATACCAAGACTTTTGTCCTGGTGAGAGGCCCTCTGCTTGACTACATTTTAGCTTGATGAGCAGGAACTTTGGGTGCCAAGACAACAACCTGAGAACAAGGGGGGCTGGGGAACCACAAGGAAAGCAGTTTATCATCAACTTCAAAAGGAGCAGCAGAAGTTCTGCCCCGCCCTTTAAACCCTACAACTATGTGAAGGAAACATCCTTATGTAGAATTATGAGGTTATCAAGTGACAAAATCATTTCCTATTTTTATGAAATTTTGCCCAGGTAATGGACTGCTATGGTCTTTATTTCAATTTACAAACAGGTACAGGCATCCATACATACATACCCCAACCCTAAACAAAGAAGCGGGCAGTGGTAAATATGTCTGGTTTTCAAGACATGAGTAGATTATCAATGCTATATATTCCCATTTTTAATCACTTTTTAGAAATGGTTTAATATGGTGGTGACTTAAAAGTAACAATAGACTGTTTAACCCAACAAATTATAGAGTATTATTTGATCCTATTTCCTCTATGCTCTATACATCTTCAAAATGAGCACTATTATCTCCCATGCAATGAGGATCCTGTTACCTATGCTTCACCTAGATAGAGAAAGGACCAGCTTTAATAGAAATATTTCCATCCAAGGCATCTGGAAAGGGAATGTCTCTTGGCTGCTTTGGATATAAGTTCAGCAATGAAATAGATTCTGGTTTCTCAATTCTTTCTCCTCATTCCTTCACACAGTTATATGGGGTAATTAAAGAAAAAAATTCTAGAAAATTCCTCTGATAATATTAACTTAATCTTCTGTGAAATTTCATTATTTTATCCATAAATAGTATAGCAATGGTAATACATGTAGTCAGATAGCACTTGTATTAGAACTAGGTGAGATAAAATTTTTTTTAAGTTCTAAATTTTGTCACCCAAACAGATGTAAAGACATTATAAATGAATATGGGCTTTGATCTTTGATTGACTATATACCACAGACTCAAGTTTATGATTATTTTTTACATTAAAGAGAGGGAAAGGATTTCCCATTAGTTGTTGTATCGAGCTTTTAGTTCAAAAAAAGGATCTGCTTAGTAAAACTAAAAGAAAAACCAGGCTTGTAACAATTTGCTTTCTCTTTGCAGAGTTGACCTAATAAGTAGCTTAGGTAAAGCCCTTTATTGCTTTTTTTTTTTCCCCACAAGTTAAAGTAGAAAGAATCCTTAATACATGAGCCTAAGGCATTCTGAAATATACTTGCTAAATAATAAACATCCATTTTGTCCAAACAATTAAATTATTAATTCTCATCTAACTCTATCAAATCAGTGAAGAAATGTGTCAGGAGAGAAAGATGAATATCAGCAAAAATTACATAGTATGCAATGGCAGGGTCAAGGTTGACAAGATATTAGATAGGAATCTTAGAGATAATACCTTAAAATACACGGAGGGCAATGTTCAATTAAACATTAGGAGAATCTACTGCAATTTTAAATATTTCCAGCTACAGAACTAGAATAAATGTTCAAGGACAGTAAAAGATGCCCACTGCAGACTTTTAAGATCCATTATACAGATGTTCATCTCTAGTTAGGGCTTGATGCTGTACCAGCACTAGCACTGGTGGTGGAAGGGTATGAGTGTGTCTGGCATCGCTCACACCTAGCATTTTACAAAAATCTTCTATTATTTACTTATTTCAATAGCACAAGGCAAGTTTTCCCTTTTTTCCTAAGAGTAAGAGTGTTTTTTCTACTATTTCTGCATAAAAGAATTTCCCCAATTTTAGTGGGATAAACACTCACTCATTACAGATTATCTTTATGTCAGGAATTTGAAAAGGGAACAGAAAGGAGTCTTATTTC
Source organism: Talpa europaea (assembly GCF_964194135.1). Taxonomy (NCBI): domain Eukaryota; kingdom Metazoa; phylum Chordata; class Mammalia; order Eulipotyphla; family Talpidae; genus Talpa; species Talpa europaea. Next base: position 108,341,702 of record NC_140075.1, read on the forward strand.
TGACCCATATTTTCTGAAATTTCATCTGTAAGATACTACAAAGACTTTGGGTTTAAATCACCTGAAGGCTCACTTGCATGCCTGGTGATTAATAATGGTTATCACATAGGACTTAATCTAGGCTTATCAACCAGGTCATCTACAAGTGGCCTTCCCATGTGATCTAGGATCCCTCAACATAAGGTGGCTGGGATCCAAAATTCAGTGTCCCTAGAGAGAAAGAGCCAGGTGGAGGCCCTATCACCTTTTGTGTCCTCACCTCAGAAATCGTATGTCTCTTCATTTGCACTCTATTTATTGGGCAGTGACAAAGGCTCATCTATATTCAAAGAGTGAAAATGAGAGTCCACCTTTTGATGAGAGAAATATCAAGATTCTGAAGTTGTGGGATGGAAATTTGGCATGGACATTTTGGAAAATCACAGCTTACCATAGTAATCATTTCTTTTTCTCTTTCTTTCTTTTTTAAAATATATATCTTATCTTTGCTTTCTTATGATTTCTAAGGAAAATAGCAAGTCCAACAAGGAGGGCATAGTTCTAGTAAATTACAGTGCTATTTTGATTAACCATTATGAAACCACTCATTGCAGATCAATATTTGTCTCTATAGTTACTCTGCTAGGTCTACCAGATGCTTGTTCTGACACAGGTATTTTGGACTTCATGTATGATGATAAAAGAGAGGAACAGATTTTAGACGTGCTAATTGTAGGACCGAAGTCCAGATCTCTAAAAGTTTTTGGAGGACTTTTAGAAATTAATTGCTTGACTTTAGGACATTAGTTTTGCTTCATATTGCCAATTAAATTTTTAGGGAAAAATCTTTATTTGTCAACAAGTATTATAGTTCCACTATAATGTTCTGGAAATTGAGGGGCTTATCTTTTAACCTCATACTTTTCCTCATTTATATGGTCATTTTATAGGACTATGTGGATTTTTTTTTTTAAAAGATGTATTAATTTATGCATACAAGAACTGGGGTGTAGGCCAGAGGTGTGGGGTGAGAGGATTCACCAGAGATCGAGTGGGGAGCAGAATAGGCAGACTGACTGAAATACACTGCTGAGGGGAGCAGTGGGCAAGACAGGAGAGGTCTGCTGTGCTTTGTGGGTTAGCTGGCTGGAGATAGCTTAATAGTGCTGTATCTTTAGCCCGTGTGTCACCAGGGAGGCCCCGATCATGCTTCTTCTTGTCTTTGAATATCATCCTCTGTCCTGGTGCTATCTTCCTGTCTCAGTGAAGACATTTGTGGGTGATGGGCCTATCACCTCCACTCCCTAGACTGAAATCATTGGAATGGTGAAAACCCTGAGTTAATATAGTTAAGTATTAATAGAAGCATAAAGAAGGAAACAGCTCTGTCTTTGAAAGTCATATCCCCAAAACATTCCTTTTGACTTCATAAGTCTACTTTGAGAAATCTGTTTTATATAAACTATTTCAAAAGTGCATGAGGATGCTCATTGCAGTATTATTTGTCATAGTAAAAATTGAAAACAAACTGAATGGACATGAATGGGAATGTCTATGTGGTGTATTCATGTTTAGCTATTGCAGCCTTTAAATAACATGTCTACTTTCAGGGAAATGTGCTTGTGCTTTACTGCTTTATTTTTGAAAAATCAAATTGCAACATATCTGAGCAGCAGAATTTCATATTTATTTTTAAAAAGAAACAAAATTTCTGCTTTAGATGGCAGATTTAGCACTATGATAGCTTCCTTATCACACACAAAATCTCTAAAAATGATAACATATTTTCCTTTTAAAATGCACAACTAGTATATAAATCAAGAAGAACCAGAACATAAGAGAAATTCTTGAAAAATGGGAAACAAAGGGGAATTAAATTATAAAAACTGTGTTTCCAAAACACAGAACATAATTTTCTACTAGAAAACTTGGAAGCTGCACCAAAGGAGCTTTATACCCAATGTAGTGGATACTGGGATTCAGAGCTGTCCTAAGAGTAACCAAATGAATAATCAAAAGGAGAAAGAAACCAAGCTGGTCAAGCTCCACATACTCTGCCAGGTCAAAGAGCAGTCACTAGGGTGTCAGACTTAGGTAGGATGAGAGTCTTGTATGGTGAAAAGTTGGGGTCAAAGAATGGGATAATGATCACTGCTACTGTTCTACCAATGGCACATCCAGAGCCTCCCTGCTCTGAAGGTTGCTCAGTGCACAATGGTATGGCTCCTCTCTCATCTCTGCATATGTCCACACACCTGTCAATCCAGCAGGGTAACTTAGCTACAAAGATGGTAGCAGCACATCAACAATCATTTAAGGAATGTCAATACTTTATTGTTTCTCAATGAAAGATCAACTTCATCTTGAGACTTAGATGAATCAACTTAACAGGGAGTTTAGAGTAAGTATAATTTATAACCTCAGAAATGCAAGAAGATATTTGACCTAATATATAATGGGGATTAAAACTGTCATCATTATTGGTGAGGACAGAGAAAGATTGGAACCCCTGTACACTGTAGATGGGAATGCAAAATTGGTGCAGCTGCTATGGAAAATAGTATGGATTTCCCTCAGATTAAACAGATTAAAAATAGAACTATGGGTTGGTGGGTGGGGGTGTGCATGCAACATACAGGGGTGCACCAGGCTTTGGGAGCCCTGTGACTGGTGAGAAGCAGTCAAGACAGCAAGTCACATGGGTAGAAACTGAACAGGAGACACAGAACCACCAGCCCAGCAATTCCATGTATAGATATTTATCCAAAAGGACTAAAATCAGGACCTCCAAGAGATATTCGCATTCTCATATTCATTGCAGAGCTATCCACATATAACCAAGATGCGATAACGCACTAAACGTTGATTCATGGATGAATGAGTAAAAAAGGTTGGTATATACAGAAAATGGGATATTTTTCAATTTTTTTTTAAAAAGGAAATCCAGCCATATACAACAACGTGAATGAACCTTAAAACATTTTTTAAAGTGAAATAACCCCATCACAGGAGGACAAATACTTTATGATGCCAATTATAGAGGTATATAAAATAGCCAAACTCAGAGAAACAAAGTAGAAAGGTGGTTGCTAGGGTCTGAGGAAGGGGCTATGGGGAAATGCTCTTCAGTGGGTGTAAAGTTCCAGTTGTGCAAGATGAATAAGTTCTAGACATCTTCTTTATAGCATTGTGTATATAGTTAACAATACTGGATTGTCACTTTAAATTTTTTTAAAAGATTTATTTATTTATCTAAATAAAAGCTAGGGCACAGGCCAGAGATGCAGGGCGGGTGAGAGGATTCACCAGAGACAGAGTGGGGAACAGAACAGGCAGATCTACCGAGGACACTGCTGAGGGAAGCAGCGGGCAATACAGGAGAGGTCGCCGGGGATCGAACTCATGCTACAGAGGCTGCAGATTTCTTCATAGTGCGGTGCTTAACCCCTTGTGCCACCAGGAAGGCCCCACACTTTCAAATTTGTTAAGAGTTTAGCTCTTATGTTCTTGCCTTGTTAAAATTAAAAAAAAAAAAAAGAACAAAACTCTCAATGACTGAAATAAAACTCAGTAGTTGGGCTAAACAGAAGAAAGACCATAGTTTAAGAGGAACCAGTGAGTTGGGATATAGAACCTAGGAATTTTCTAGAATTTAAGTCAGAGAGGCAGCACTATGTGGTGGTGAAGAGAACAGACTCTAGAAACAGACTGCCTAGGTTTGAATACTAGGCCTGCACTTACTAGCTGGGAAAATTACTTAAAGCTTTTGTGTTCATTATTATTAAGATTTTTCTTTCAATTTCAAATAGATCCTTCAATATTGTTCTTTGTGAAGCTGGGGCTATGAATTTGTAAATCTTACTGCTCTTTTGTCAATGTATTTCCTGTGAAAGTTATGGCAATAGAGGGCACAAATGCACAATGCGGAGGCAGAGGCAGGGGTAGGAACTTTCTGTTTACCTGCAGTTCCTGCCCCCACTGTCCTAACAGCAGGAGGTAACCCTGGCAGCAGTAGTTGCTTGTAGTCTGTCTTCTTTTGGCATCCAGAATAGGCTTCTTCCTGTTTTCCAATGAGCATTGGTACAGTAGGCACCACCTCATCTCCAGGAGACCCTTCCTCACTTTATGTGACATATAGTTGCACCGCTGGCTCAGAGTTTTTATTCCATTTCCACAGAATCTCTAGGTTTAGATAATCTTCTTCCTTAAGTTTCACCAAACATAGGGGTGTTGTGATTGTTTCTATGTACCTCTAAGATACTTTGGTTTTCTCATTTTGCTTTTCAGTATTTCAATACCTGCTTAACCAATTCCCTATGTAAATTCTTTCTGTTGAGATATCTAGTGTGTTTTTCTTTCTTAAGTCAGATCTGGCTGATAAAGTTTATTATATTCAAACAGAAGTGTATGGATATGAAGATTAACTTAATATGTGTAGAGCACTGAGAACAATGCCTGGATACAAAGAACTATGTGAGTTTTCACGATCATTACCAAATGACATGTCAAAAAACTGGGGAAAATGTAAGGAAGAAAATGAGAGGCGTTAAAAAGGAAACTAGAAATTTCATAGCTGCTTTAGAAGATGAGAATAGAAACTACTCAGAGGAGGCAATAGTAGCTACATTGATTGATTCATTGATTGATTGATTGATCGATCGTGGCAGCTCACAAGGGAAAATCCTAACCTCTGGGTTCTTCTCAAGTTGGCTGAACATCAATATAGTTTTGGATGGGTGAGCAAAAAAAAAAAAAATCAATTTAATAACTTACATACGGAGACTTTGTATGTTTGTAAATTCTAAAGCAAAATGGGGTACACCGGGGATATGTATCTTGTGTTTAAGGATCTAGGATGTTAATGTGAGTGAAGGGGAAGACATCACATGACATATAAGGGGGGAGATATCATTCTTCTACTCTGAGAATAAAAATAAGAGTTTCTCAGATAGGGTGGACATGCTTCATAAAACTACACCTGCGTGATACCTCCTAAACAATGTTGTTCTAATCACGAAGGTGGGAGAAAACAGTGCTTGTTTGATTAGGCAAAGAACAAGTGACTGAGACAATAACAAAGTTTCTTTTAGCCTTTAGGGACTTCTCTGTGCTTCACTTAAAAAAATCTGCATTTGGGCCTCCCCTGGTGGCACAGTGGTTGAGTGCTGGGCTGTGAAGCTGCCCGCAGCCTCTGCAGCATCGGTTCGATTCCCGGCTGCCAGTGAGGGTCCCAGATGGCGCACAGACCTCTCCTGCCTCGCCCACTGCTCCCCTCAGCAGTGTATTTCGTCACTCTGCATGTTCTGTTCCCCGCTCTGGCTCTGGTGGATTCTCTCACTCTCCCGCACTTCTGACTGTACCCAGTGCTTGCATAAATAAATAAATAAATAAATAAATAAATAAATAAATAAATAAATAAATCTTAAAAATAATAATAATAATAATCTGCATTCTTCAAATAGACTTCTGGAGGCTCACAAGACCTCCATGACTTATAGTTTTCCATACTAAAGTGACAGTTACTGGAAAGTACCTACTTTGGATTTATTGAGAAAAACTCATCTAAATCTTTTGAGGAGATGATTCTCCAAGAAGTAAAGGTAGAAATATGAGAAGAATTTAACTAAATTTAATATAAATATGTCACATTGGCAGAACAAAGTATATAAACAGACACATACAAACACAATACCTTATATATAGATATATTGCCTCAAGTCTTAGACCAACCAGGATGAAGGAATTAGTGTTACTCTATTGCCATCTACATAAGGAAAGAATAAGAAAATAAAACTATTAAACAATTTATATTGCAACCAGCATTGCAATATCTAAATAAAATTCTACTAACAGAACATAGCAATGTATTAGAAAACATGACTAAGAAGGGGTTATTTTAGGAATGCAAGAGCAGTTTAATATTAAAATTTACTATAATTTAATACACATACAGAAAGAAAACTAAATGATGATCTCAATAGATAATGAAAAAAGCATTTAGTGATAACCAACACCCATTCTTTATTTGAAAAAAAAAAAAACACTATAAGCAAATGAGAACTAAGAAACAACTCTAATTTGATATCATGAGATTTCTTTTCTTTTTTTTTTTTTAAAGCACTGGTACAGTCAGAAGCATGGGAGGGTGCGAGAATTCACCAGAGCCAGAGCGGGTAGCAGAACAGACAGTGACGAAGTACACTGCTGAGGGGAGCAGCAGGTGGGGCAGGAGAGGTCTGCGTGCCATGTGGCTTGGCGGCCGAGATCGAATCAGTGTTCCAGAGGCTGCGGGCAGCTTCGCAGCCCTGCACTCAAACCCTGTGCCACAGGGGAGGCCCTGACATCATGAGATTTCTAACAATAACCTATATAGCAAATATCGTGGTCTAAAGTAAATCCCTAGACACATTCCCATCAAAAGCAGAAGCTAGAGGTTGCAGACTGAGACTAATGCCTTTAAAACTCAGTATTGCATGGAGATTCCAAATTAAAAAGAAAACTAGGAGGTACACATATTGGAAGAAAGAGATAAAATTATTATTTATAAGTGATAAGATTATCTATGTAGTTTGTTAGTTGATTTTCTTCATTTTCTTATTAGGGTGGGATAAGAGAATTCAGCATTGCGACTTGACAAAAAGATAGGAGGCTTTCAAAAATCCAAAGCCTTCCTGTGTCTAAGTGTGAAACTTAATAGACTGAAAAATATTTTTTTTGAGGTCCCCACAATATATCAGCAACAAGGATGAAATCTAGATATAAGTGTGTGATAGGCCCCAACCAAAGGAGGGGTCCTTTTGTAATAGAGTCATCCCCTAGAAAGGGAAGGTTCCAGGTTCCCTGCCCCACCCAAGGTAGAGTGGAGCTGAGCATTTAGGAGAATCTAGAAAACACTGGGGAAAGGACTTAGGGAGAAGAAAAAGAAGGAAGGAAGGCGAGAAAGAATGAGAGATGCACTTGGAGCAGAGATATGTGAAGAAGTCGTGCTTGCTTCTCGGCCTTGGATTTGTACCAGGGACTTAGGCATATGGAAGGAGACAATTAAAAGAGCCAGAGAAGTGGGTGAGCAACCCATGGGGCAGCTGACAATGACAGCCTTTATCTTGGCTTAGATTTTGATTTTGATCTTTTCCTTCCAGACTTCCCTGGCCCCTGATATTTGTTTCCTATGGTTCCCTACTGGAAGGTGCCTTAGACTTATGCCAAGCTTTTGGGCCTCAGTGGCCCTGCTTTGGGCCAACCCTGCTTGATTGCGCGTTTATCCAGAAGGGATGGATAACTTCAGGTGTTTGCTTGGAAACTATTTTAACTATAGTCTTTCTCTTCTCTCTATTGCACACTAATTCTCTAGTGCACACTAATTTTATTAAAGTTCTTTTCTATTGAAGATCTTATGCGCTAAAATTTTATCTTTATGTGGCAGATGGCAGAACCCATTTAGAGCAGGCAGGTTTGGGGTCCCGGGGTGCCCCTCAGTCTGCCTGCTAACACTTTACACTCTAGGGAAAGAATTCACTAGCGAGCACAGGTGCAGTTGAATCAGGCAAGGCTTTATTAGAAAGACTCATACGTGAGGGAACCAGTGCAGGAAAGGAATTAGTCTGGCTTCTCAACGGGTGTTAGGAGATATTAAAAGGTAGGTCCAAGGCAGGGAGAAGGAGGGCAGTAACATAGCATATTCTGGGTTGGACTACCCCCATGCTCAAAAGAGTTCATGGGGTTCTCAGCTTTCACCCTCCAGGAAACTGAGAAAATCATTAGTCAGGATCTAACGATATGGTTCTGTCTTGGTGCCTCTTGGTCAGAGTGGTTGCTTGTCCATGATTGAATCCACTTGTTCAAACAGGACTTAGGGCAACACATCCTACTGACTCACAATTTCTTTTTCCTAGGCTGTACCAAGTATACAATAAGTAATGTATAGTACATTATAAAGGTTTTTTGATAGTAATGAGAAGGCCTAAATAAAAGAGAAATATAATAATATATAATAAATATAAAATATAAATATGAAATATATAATGCATATAACATATAAAATAAATATAAAATATAAATATAATAAATATAAAATAAATGCAAAATATGTTGCAAATACGTTTCTGAATGGGAAGATGCAATATGATAAAAGTCGTTAAAGCTATTAAACATAATGAATTCAATCCCAAACATCCCCCATAAGATTTTTTTCTTGACCAGGAGAGTCTAAAATTCAAGTGAAAGACTAAATGTGAGATAAAGGTAAATATAGTTTTGAAAAAATAAGTTGAGAGTAACTTGATCTAAAAAATCTCAGATCATAAAGATTTAGGTAGCAAAGCTATATGGTGTGTGTGTGTGTGTGTGTGTGTGTGTGTATAGGAATAGATTGATATCCACTGGGTTGGGGCTATTTCTAAGACATACTGTTGATTGAACAAAGTATATGTAACATGAAATTTTCTGTTTTCTAATTCACAAAATGGTAATAGATTCAGAATACATGCCTACCGATGACTCGCAGCTCCTGTGAGACAGGGAAACAGCTATTGATTAAAGAATTCTTTCACCTTATTAGGTGAAAGAATCCTTTAGTCTTGGGGTTTTTATATTTATTTTATTTTATTTTTAATAGTTTCTTTTTTTTTAAGATTTATTTATTTATTTATACAAGCACTGGGTACAGTCAGAAACACGGGAGGGTGAGAGAATTCACCAGAGCCAGAGCAGGGAGCAGAACAGACAGACTGACGAAATACACTGCTGAGGGGAGCAGTGGGTGAGGCAGGAGAGGTCTGTGCACCATGTGGGGCCCTCACGGGGTGGCCGGATAGAACTGGCGCTGCAGAGGCTGCAGGCGGCTTCGCAACCCAGCGCTGCACCACAGGGGAGGCCCTCATCGTGGGGGTTTTAAAGGATGTAGTCATCCTGTAGTCAGGTGATTATGAATAAAAATATTTTGAAAATCCATATTACCTGTTTGCATAATCAATTTATGTTCATATCTTTAAATCTTTCCATCTTAATCTTCCTATTTCTATGAGATAATTTTTACTATGCAACAAATCACTCTAAAAGTCAGTTACTTATGTGACCATGGTCTGGGAACAGTCTCTCCCTGCTCTAGCAGAGAGAGCAAAGTCATCTGTCTAGTCTTCAAGTGAAATAGCTATGCAAAATCTGCAGCCTGAGGGTAAAGTTAGCCTTTTCAACCCCCACTAATGACTGAGGGATCTGATAAAGATTTAAACAATGGGTACCCAGCCTTTGCATCTCCACAGTGTATTCTTTAAATAGGACAAAATTAAATCTAATAATTCCTTCCTTTGCATATGGATAGAATCAACTTATCTTTAGGTCAAAATAACTTAGAACCAGAAGCCCCACTGTCAAGAATAATCACATTTTTAATGTTAATGACTCGCTGTTCTTACCTCTATAAACTAAATTTAAACTTGTGATTGTTGGAACTGTTCTCACTGAGTAAAATCTGCTGGACTACTTCCCAGGTTCAGATTCTCACTTTGATTATCTAATCAACTTCTGATCAAACTTCAAACATTACCCATCCCTTTATGGACAAATGCCCAAACAGGCTCAGTCCAAAGAAGGGCCACTGAGACTCGAAAGCCTGCCACAAGTCTAAGTCACCTTCTGGTAGGGAAATTCAGCAGGTTCCAGAGAACTGAGCTAGGAAAGGTTTGAAATTCAAAATATACCAAATAGGGCCTCCCCTGTGGCGAAGCGGTTGAGCGCTGGGCTGCGAAGCTGCCCGCAGCCTCTGCAGCGCTGGTTTGATTCCCGGCTGATAGGCGAGGGTCCCACATGGCGCGAAGACCTTTCCTGACGCACCCACTGCTCCCCTCAGCAGTGTACTTCATCAGTCTGCCTGTTCTGTTCCTCGCTCTGGTGAATTCTCGCACCCTCCCACGTTTCTGACTGTACCAGTGCTTGTATAAACAAATAAATAAATCTTTAAAAAAATACCAAATAATCAACCACAAGGTCAAGATAACTACTGCTATTGTCTCTGCCAAGGACCAGGAGCAGCCTTCCCACATAACTGTCACCCATATTCTGTCCTCCCCACCACGTGTCTCTCTTCCCTCCTTCATGTTACCCCTAATATATATCCACTTTGCTCCTTCCTTCTTCCAAGCCACCTCCCATTTGGGAAGTCCAGTTTATGGCTTGATGAGAATTGTAAACCAAGGCAGCTGCATGTAAGTGGGGGAAGGGGAAATAGCTCCCATTCCTGGAGATCAGCTTCTGCCCCAACCCACACATTAACATGGTGTTTTTTTTTTTTTTTTGCTGTTGTTTATGATTAAAATGCATTATTTTTGCAAATATTATTTTACACATTTAACAGAAGAAAACTTTCTTCTGTAGATGTGGGCTCTGAGAGTTGTCTGACCTTGATTTAATTCCCTATATCTGATGCAGTAACAAAGTAAATGTCTCTCTCTGACTCACCAGATAAGCTCTCCCTCTTCCCTCTATTTACCTTTAGGCTTAACAAACTTTGTTTTCTTACATTCAAGGGAAAAGAGCATCAATAGGAAGATAACATCTGAATTGCTGACCACCAGGTGATAGTGAAAGGAAGCTGGAGTCAACCAAAACCTGCAGATGCTTGTGCTGCAAGGATGGACATGCTGACCTACTCCCTGTAACTTTGGCCTCTGCCAAAGAGCATTACAGAGATCTTTCAGACATGAATTTGCTGCCCTGCATCTCCTCAAATGCTTTCTTTTTGTAACAGGGGCTAACAGGTAAGGCTGGAACCAGACTGCTATAGGTGACGCCCCCTGGTGGTTGAGATGGGGGATGCGGGTGAGAATGACTAGGACCATGTGGAATATGAGCAGATAAGAAAGAATCAGTGGGGGTGGGGACATTGATAGGAAATGTAAGGGACTGCAGAAGCAGCCCCAGCGTCACCCACTCCAGCCTCCACCATGCCAATCTTCCAGACTGCTGTTGCTGGCCTCCAAAGAACATGGGGAGGCCGAGACTGCTGAAGACTGCTGTTGCTGGCCTCTAGAGAAGTGGTGATCATTCTGGCAGGCCACCTCAGAGGAGAAAATTCGAGAAGTTTTAGAGCAGCTGAAACTATCCCCAGCTTTGGTGATGTTATAGCCTGGAGGGAAAAGAAGGGGCCAGGGCTGGGTGACTCATTGAGCTATGTGAATGTGGGCCATTTGCTGGGTCATTTGGCTGCTGGTGCTGCTTCCAGCTTTGCTTGTCTGATAACTGTCTCCTGTTCCCTCAGGTGCATCTTGGTGGCTCTGGTGAGTGTCTCCTGCTGTCATGGTGAGTTGGATTCTGGCTATCCCATGTTCTAGCCCTCAGTGACAGGAAGATACCATTTTGGGAGTATGGCCTTTTGTTCGGAATACGTGTTCCAGGACTTTGGTGGTGGGAGGAGGCCATCGTGGAGGCCATTTTGTTTAGGACTTCTAAACACTGGACATAATCTGGGGTGAGAGAATTGGCCACTTGCGACCTCAATGACTCTTTGTTTCTCTCTGTTTGTTAAATAAATCCCAATATTGTTGTGCCCTGAACCTCAGTGGTCTTGCAATTATGTATGTGGGTGAAAAACTCAGACAGTGACCAGAAAACTATTTGGGCACTGTCCATGGCCAATTTTAGTACCCCTTATTGCCCACTAACAATTTTATTGGCTCTGGGAAACTGAGACTGGCATTCAATGTCATATCTGCACATTTTTCCTCCCCAGTCACTGAATGTCCATACCCTTGCCTCTGTTAAACATGCATTTCCCCCTGTGAGACACTGCAAAATGTCCACCTCCTTCTAGAAACCTCACCTTTGTGGTCACCCCAGCATCTGCCAGCACATATGCATAGATAACATGGAAATATGCATAGCAAAGTAAGCAAGGGCAGAAAGCCTTTTAGAAATCCCAAATGCTGGCAGCTGCTTCTATCCCCCTAGGGAGAAGCATATTTTCCCTCTAGAGCCTTTTTGTAAAGCAAAATACTGCCACTGAGTGATTTAGGGTGCAAGCATTGAGCCTTCCAGGGAACCGTTTAGAAGGATATAATGTAGGACATAGTCAACGTTCTTGCGAGTCTGAAGAAAAGAGAGATGATTCAGGAAGACAGGAATAGAAAAGAAGGGAAGAAAAAGCAAAATAATGGCTTTTGATTGTGTGGGTGGCTAAAATTCCTTTAAAGTTCAGAACTGTGTTAATTATTAAGTGTTTGTCTTTCTCCTCTGTTCCTGTTCTGTGCTCTGCTTTGCTCTATGGATGCCTGCATGTTACTAAGTATATTTTCCTTTGTTAGCTATATTTGTACATTTAGTTGCCTGAGTTAGGTTTTACCAGAATGAGTCTGGGGCATACTCCTTCCTCTTTGCTTGTTATTCTTTCATTGGAGTCCATTTGCTATTCCTCTAATCAGAGCCCTGACAAAGACCTTCTCTCAAATGGCAGCAGTTGGCTTCAGTCTCTATCTTTTGGCATTTCCAGGACCAGCTGCACTGTACCCTTCCAGGTGTACTAGCCCTAGAAGGGCAGCATCTTTCAGAGGACTCAGCCTCAGCTGCAAGTCCCACTCTCCTGGGCATCCTGATGGATTAGCAGCAGCAGATGGCAAGACCCTCAAGGGTTTCTCCCATCTCTGTGGAGCTTGTAGGTACTGATATTGCCCCCTTTTCTCCAACCTTAGTGGTGGTGGTTAATCCCAGTACTTACTTTGTATCATCTCAACACCCACCCTCTCATTTTTATTACACTTGTGGAAATAAAGAATACACAAAGGAGAATGGAGACAGGCAGATTATTCCAAGTTTACTACAGCAAGGGAGTCAGCCACCATCACTTGTATTTGGCAGTCTGAAAGGCAGACTGGAGAGTGGGACATCTTTACAGTGAGAAAAGGAACGGTTTGGGGTATGTTACTGTTGATAGTGGTTGAAATCAGGAAGCTGGAGGCACACTAGCTGGAAGTAGTCTTTTTTATGAGATTGCTTTGGGGAACATATTTGACTTGGGATTTGCTCACTGAGGTTGGGGTAGGTTAAAAATTAGGGAGCGTGGAAGTCATTGGTCAAGTCCTAACCATTCTGAGACTGATGATTACAGAGGTTGATGGTTAGTGTTCTACTGTCACTAGACCATTATTCATGTGCATATTCAGTTGCTCATCTGTTCAGTTAATTCCCTATATTATGTCCTCCCTATTAAGATGCCTAGTGTGCTTTCTGTTTTCCAGACTAGACTTGATGCGAGAAATGCCTAATTCAATTGTCATTCGTTTGCATAGCTTATGTTCTGTGTGTGTGTATCTATTTCACCAAATCTTTAGTAAATCTGATACACACACAAAGAACTTGCATAATGGTGTTTGAGGAAATAAGTACATCTGGTTGGGTGCAAGGCAGAAAGAATTTAGTGTCATCACTTAGTGATGACAGCCTTACAGAGATAGGAAGTTGGAGCTTGAAGAGGGCAAGAGAAACAAGCATAAAGATATTTTCTATCCATATTCTATGAAGGTAACTGATAAGCATTTTGGTTGAGCATTAAGCAATTTGAGCATTTCTCCAATTGATGAAATCAATTCTATCAAAGTGTATTGGTAATACTTTTTGCGATTCGTTCACATTTGATGTCAGTTCTCTTCAACTTACTGTTATTGAATTTCTGATCTGGTCTAGGCATTATGAGATATTTTTAAAGTGGCTATTACCCAATCTTGGTCCTCAAAGGATTTAGAGACTTTCTGGGAAGAGATTAACAAAGTGAGAAGTGGAAACAATAAAACAATGTAACGCAAGATCAGAGTAAGTACTACAACTAAATGGTGTATTATTTTTTAAAAGGGAAGAAAATGCATATAATTTTAGTACATTGGGAAGCTTTTACAGTGGAGCAGACTTTAATCTTCACTTTTCAAGAAAAAAGAAAAAAAAAGATAGAAAAGTTTCAAAAATTGTATTGTAAAAAAGGTTAATAATTCTGTCTTGCTAAAAACTCATAGTTTTTAGAGCAGCTTTCACATCAACACAGTTTAAAATCAAAATCATGGTGTACCATTTAGTATATTTTTTGCATTTACAATGTAATAAATAATTTTATGTTTTTACATATTTTTAAGTGTTATTAGCATTTTCAATGGTGATATAATAGTCCATTGTTTGGTTGAGTCATAAATTATACAACCTTCCATTTGGAGTGTTTACTTTTTAAATCTTACTATTTTAGGTTATTATCCATCAAGATATTAAATATGTGACCAAGTTGATGCTTCTAGCAGACTGTTTCTTTTGAATATGCTTTCAGAGAAGGATGCAGATTATGAACATATTTGTGATTCTTAACTTTAAATTATTACTTTACAAAAAAATATTTTACAGTATTCTTAGTAAGGAAGTGGCTTATCTTAGCCACATCATCTCATGCTGTTTTTTAATATATATATTCATTTCCAGGCTGCTATAATTTGCATTTTAACTACTAATTAAGAAAATTATCTTCCCATCTGTTTGCTTTTTGTATTTGTTGGTAAAGATTATACAGTATACACGAAAAGGAAAATAACTTCAGAAATAAGAGAAATAAATGGAACTGAGTGGTAAAAGTGAAACTCGCTGGATGATTGGAGGATAAGTAGCTAGATATATTTATATTATTCATTTATATTTATAATGTGTACATATGCTTGTAATGCACACACACACACACACACACACATATGCCTCCCTGTTTCTCCCTGATTAAGCCCAACATCATGTTAAATGACACTTTACATAGATCTCACATGATACTCACAACAACCCAATATTTGTTTTCCACAATTTTCTGGTGAGAAACTGAAAGCTCATAGAGGGTAAGTCACGTGCTCATGGTCTCCAAGCTTTAGAAGCACTGTGGGATTTTCTCACTTATTTCTAAGCACCAGGCAATACTCTAAATATTTTATTTAAGGCTGAGAATCTGTACTGAGACATAAGGGCACACATGATAGGTTATTATAAATTGGTAATAATGAAATCTTCTCAAGTACTGGTAGGATTTACCAAAATGAGATCCATATTGGCTGTAAGGACTATATTCATTTTCTGCTGCCAAATGGAATTGGTTTTAGTTTAATTCTCTTTATAGAATTGATGTTTGTTCTTGGCTAACCATCTATGATATCATTACACGGCACACAATGAATTATTCACCCGAATGTGCCTTACAATTAGCCTCAGCAGAGTATTTGCTCCTTTCGTCCAAACATTTTACTTTATCTATAAAGATTAAATTAATCATCTCTGCCAGCAATGAATAACTGAGAGAATTAGTTTTTAATATCTGGAGTAGAGTAGGGGAAATTACAGGCAGAGAAATACATTTTGCTTGGCCAGTGTTCCATGTTTCCTTTTATAAATTTGTATTCTATATCATATGTAACATCTTTGCCTGGGGAGAGTGGAAGATAGGATCCATTATTTGATCAGTGGCTGCCAACCTTTTGGAAGGAAGAGAGCTGGACAAAGATGGTTAATTAAAATGCACTTTAATTTAGTCATATTATTCAAAGTTGCATCATGTAATTTTTACAACCATTCTGTGAGATACTATTCTTTTCCTGTTTTATAGATGAGAAAGTAGCCACAATCAAGTTAAATAATTAAGCTAAAGTATATACTTAGGACATGCAGCATTAGTATTCTGATCTTTCCAGCTGTTCTGGTGCCTTTGGATAGCTATTCATCCTCTCCCTCTCTGGTTAACCCACATTCCACTTGTGGCACCAGCAACCAGTGAAATTCCCAAAAAGAGGTATTCAGGAGGGAAAGAAAGAGTTCTATATCCTCAAGATATGTACTATTTGGTAAATCATTAAAAGTTATTTACATTTAACATGGGATAATCCATTTAGAAACAAAGTGCTTCATCGGACCTGTTTTTCTAGCTGTTTCCACTTTTGTGTGATTGAACTTACATAAATAATAAATAATAGTAACTCTAAGTTTTTTACCTTAACCCCCAAATAAGCCAGAACTTCAAAATTTTGCATATTGTATTTCTCTGACCATTTACATCAGCATTTTATAAGTACTTTATAAAATCTTAGTCAGGTCCTTAGTTTAAACTTGCAATAAACTATAGAATTTTAAATATTTAATAGCAAGTTGGTCACTTTTGATCTAGGTAGTAAGTAAATCCTACACCCACATACTGAGAATCTTTGGGAGTAGGACCCAAAAATCTTCATTTAAAACCTCTCTCCATTGGCTAGGAAATGAACATTAAGGCTTTCCATCATAGATTTGATGATGATGATGATGATGATGAAGAAGAAGAGAGTAGTGTCTGGCTTCTACTTAGTGATATGTCCGCATATGTTCAATGCTTACATATGTTATTTTGTTGGGACTTGTAAAACCCTATGATGTGTTTTCTATTATTATCTTCACATTAGGTGAAAGAACTACACCTAATGAGTCAAGTTCAGGTATTCTGGCTCCTGACTTTATTATGCCTTTTAACCATACATTACATCAGTGTGTTTCAATTACTGAGACTTTCAGCTAACGTTGTGGAAAGCAAAGATGTGTTGCTACTTACGAGACAAAAAAATCAAATCAAAAAATAAACCATATCAGGAAAGATATTTTTCTCTCAAAATAAAACTTCCAGTTATAAATAGAGCTGAGTCTTTAATTTTTAATAAGAATGCATTCCACCATTTGCTAGGATTTACTTACTACCTAGAATAAAAGTGACCATCTTGCTATTAAATATTTAAAATTCTATAGTTTAATGCAAGTTTAAACTAAGGACCTGGCTAAGATTTTATAAAGTACTTAAATATCAACATAAAAAAAAAAAAAAACAACTGAATGAAAATAAGAACTGTTCTCAACAGTGAAAAAAATACTGACTACATTCCTTTAGGTAACCCACAGGGGCTGGGAGTGGTCTTCCAAGGGTGGTAATTGCAAAGTCTTTATTCAGATACATCACGAATTTCTTTCCCCCTCCAAGGTAAATGGTTTTCAGGCATTTCTGCCCTCCTGCCATTAGGATTGCCCTGCCTGATTGGGCACCTGCAATTAGTTACCTTGTTATAAGTTGTGTTATTTACTTTTTTGGGCTATGGCTATAGTATGGATATATTCGCCAAGGGAAGCAGAGGCAGGAGAGAGAAGGGGAGAAAGAAGGCCAGAGAAACCCAGAGTGAAGACCTGCTGGGGTGCTTGGAGTTCTGCTGGCCTCCTGCGCCCTCCCCGGAACCCCTGCCTGCGGTTCCTGGTTGCTGCACTACATGTAAAAGCTCAATAAAAGCCTGAGAAAGCCACCAAGGGCTCCAGGACTCTCCTTTACCCGTCTGCTCCATCATAGAAAACCTGCCCTGTGCCCATCCTGCACCTATACCCCCTTTCCACAAACTTTTGGGAACTCTTTCCTGGGGATCTCTGCAAAGCTTCCTCACCAGAGACAATACTGGGCAATTTCCAGAAACACTTGTTAGCATGCTTAGAAGCTCTCAATTCCTTCATGTAATTTCTACTGTGATCAAAAATCCTCGTGTCATTGGACCATGATTGGAAAAAAAAAAAAGGCTCAAATATTGATGGTTGGTTTCACCATTCATTCTTTTAAAAAATTGCCATGGGGCACCTTATTCACTGCACTTTTGTGCAAACTTTTCTGAACAGCTATTAGAACTAGATAAGAAATTTTTCAAACATTTGATCTGATACATCAACTTGCAAGAATTTGGTGGAAGGCAGTGATAAATGATATGAGCAAAGATTTTTCCCCACCAGGATGCTTATCATGGTAATCATGGTAATTTTTATAAAATGTGTTGGTAATACAGAAAAGTAGTACCAGCTGTTCCAACAGGGAGACAGGCAATAATGAAATTGATATACTTGCCTTCCAGACTGTCTTCAGAGTCGCATGTGTACCTGTGAAAATAATAAAAAGTGAGAGACCTTTTTTTTGTCTGGTCATGTTGGTTGCTAATTGTTGTCACGCTTATTACTTTATATCTTTTTAAACTTAATATTGTAAGTGTTTGAGCATATGAATAAATTGTTACACACCTGAAAATGTCTTCAAATAAATGTTTTACAGGTGTTATTTTGTACTAATAATCATTTTAATTGCATTATCTTAATGACATAAATTAAAAATAATTTGTTGCTGAATTTTTTCTATTTTTTTAAATTTTATAAATGATAAAAATAATTGGGTGAATAATTTGTTAGCTTTAGTTATTCATCTAGAAGTACTTAATTCCCCTGTAAAGAAATTATTTCAAAAATTATAAATCTAGATATTTAAACAAAGAAAAAGAAGCAAACCAAATCCCACAAAGCACAAATTGGGCCTTTATTTAAGCGTAGTAAGTGAAATTTATTCATTACTTAAATAATCATTCCCTTTAAAAATCTATTTAGGACTTCGTATTTTTTCATCTATTAACATTAATTTAAGGGCATATTACTTGTATTCAACGTTAAGAATTTCAATTAACATAGTAGTGCCTTTACCAGTGAAGATGATTTTTTAACTCTCTATTTCAAAACCATGTTTACCACATAATGACATTCAGGTGATTATAATGATACACTCCCCTCCACCCCCAGTTTTATTTCCTTTCTTTCTAGCTCCAAAGTATTTTCTCTATCTTCCAAATTGAAGAACTAATTTTAAATTGATTTCAAGCCTCAAAAACATGTCAGAAAAAAAAAAAAACTTTAAAGTAGTAACATCATTTAAGAATGTGTCTCAGATTGTTGGATAAGAGCTATGATGACCCACCAATGATACTTTGAATTGAGGACATTTTATTTTTAACCTAGACACTATACTATAAAGAAACTTTACTCTTGGGTAAATTGTTTTAGTATCAGTTTATTCTTTATCACTGATACTATTCACAACACATCAGTTGTCACTGAAAGCATAACAATTCTCTTCTTGCTTACCTGTCCATGAGGAAGTTAAATAAATTTTACAGAATATTTGTGTTTTAGAAGTAAATGGAAATAATTGCTTTATCTCAAGACAAGTGACTAGAAAGCAGCTTATGTCGGCTTTTTGAAAAATATGCTATATGCTAATTTATTAATATTCAAAATGGTTCAGAAAAATGTTATAATTCTTTTAAATGAAAAGCACTTGACAGTGTAAATCTAAACATCTTATCGTTCATAATGACAATATTTTCATATACTAGTGAAATGCTTGTTTTGCACCCAGTGATTATTTATTTTGCTCCATGGAATTCATCTAACACCTCAGGGGAATAAAGCTGCTAGGAGAAGAAAATAATCAATCAATCAATCAATCTAAGCTGTTTCAGAAACTAAAGCTTTTGGTTGCAAGTCTGTGGATTATTTTTCTTCTTATTGCCCTTATAGGCTCAGAATTAAATGAATCTTGATCTGTGTCTCATGAAACACCTGTTACTGGTTTATATAAGGCTCTCATTTATTTAGTTCTATTTTTAATGATGTAAAGAGCCCCGTAACCTAGCATATTATCCACGAACAATAGCCTTGTCAGTAACTTGCATCTACACATGTTCCTCCTCCATTTCATCTTCCTGACTTCTTTCCACAGGTAGTCCTCTCCAAATTTTTATATTTATCACTTCCTTGAAATTTGGCTCTTGAACACATGAACAAGAGATGTTTTGATTAAGTAGGAGAGAGATTTCTGGGACTTATTAACTGCATTAGATATTCAGTCATAATAGATAAAGCTGAAGTGTTTGGTTATGTCAATTTACCCTTCAGTGAGCTTTGTAGAAGAAATCCTGATTTATGCTTTGGAATTACTGTAATTTTCTGTTTTTACCAATTAAATGGAATCAAATTAAGTCTTATGTGGTCTTTATTTTCTTATCTTTATAGTATTGATGTTCTTCTCCGAAGTGCTAATGTGACTGAGGACGTTGATTACTCATATGTGTTTCCTTCTTTCTATGTGGTAGTTCCTGCTTTCCCCTTCCATTTTTCATTGGTGTGTTTGTTCTTTCTGACTTAGTAAGGTATATAATGATAAATAATATATGCCAATATATTAAGATTTTTTTATTGATTAGTGATATTTATATCATAATGGTTTGTGGTCACTTATTGCAAATATAAAACCTTCTAGATTATTGCTTATCTTTTCACTTTCAGATTTAATTCCATTAAAACTGAAAAGGGGTTCCCTGGTGGCACAGGAGTTAAATACAGTGCTATCAAGCAATTGCCAACCACTGCAGCAGGAGTTCAATCCCCCATCCCTGCCAGGTAGGGAGCAACACACATGGCACAGCAGACCTCTCCTGTCTCGCCCACTGCTCCTCTCAGCAGTGTATTTCAGTAGATCGGCCTGTTCTGCTCCCCACTGTCTCTGGTAAATCCTCTCACCACTTGCACCTCTGGCTTACACCCCAGTTCTTGTATGCAAACATAAATAAATCTTAAAAAAAAAAACAACAACTAAGACACAAGACTTAATTGATTATATGTGATTATTTGTACCTATGAATTCTAAAATACTTTTTCTATTTTTGTAAAAAATTATACTGGGGGAGGATAATGTCAACAAAGATGGTGAAACAAGAGGACCTCAGCTCACAAACCCTCACAAAAACAAGGCTCATGAATAAAAGTGCCTTTGTGGGTACTTTAGGATCCAGAAGGCTGGTTATGAAATCCCCCAAATTTCCAAGATTTAGGGGAGCTGATTTCAGAGAAGTAGGGCTGCACCCTGCTGGCTGACTTACTTAACATAGTCTAGAGAACACAAGCACCCGCCTTCTCCTTTGTCCTCAGCCAAGCCCAACTTGGCCATATACCCACAACCAGCATCATCTGCCAACAGACCGGGGAGGGTCATTTATCAGAAGACATGCAAATGGCCAACAGGCCTATGTAAAGGAGCTCAACATCACTAACCATCAGGGTAATTCAAATCAAAACCATATAGAATATCAACTCACATTTATTAGAATGTTTATCAGAAAGAATAAAGGTAGTTGAGGATGTGGAGAAATTGAAACCTCACACACTGCTGATGGGGATGTAAATTGGTACAGCTATTAGCAAACCAGTATAACGGCATCTTTAAAAAATTTAAAATAGAACTATCATAAGATCCAGTAATTCTACTTCTGGGTATGTATCCAAAAGAAATACGTATCTCTAAGTGATACATTACATGTTCATTACAGCATTAGTCACAAAAACTAAGACGTGGAAACAACCTAAATACCCGCAATGAGTGTGTGGGTCAAAAAAAAAAAAAAGTATACACAGATATTGGAATAGTATTCCCCTTTTAAAAGAATGAAATTATGCAACATGCAACAGCTTTCTTGAAAACTTTAAGAGAAATAAACCCAACATAAAAAGACAAATACTCTATTAATCCATATATATGAGGTATCAAGAGTAGAGAAATGCATAGAATACAAGAGTGGGGCCAGAGGAAGGGGGTGGGTATGAAGTTACAAATCAATGGGCATAAAATTTCAGATGAACAAGATGAGTAAGTCTTGGAGCTTTCAAATTGTACCTATGGTCACCAAAAATGTACTGTACACTTAAAATTTTGTTGAATATAGATAGCATGTTAAGTATCCTTACCATCACAAAATTACAAGAACAGCAAAAATAGAAAAGCCCCAACATATATGTTTTTATGTTAATAGACTTACATTAATATAATGTATGTGGGGAAATTTCATTTTATTTATAGAAATCATGGAGAAATTGAAGATTATTGGAATCAACCAGATTCAAAGTATATCTAAGCTTTGAACTGTCATATCTGATTGAAAAATTCATGAGAATAACTTTCTTATGAGAAACTTGAGGGGTAAATGATTGTATCAGGCAAAAACAAGAACAAATATAAGAAACTGGGGGGGAAAAAAAAAACTAAGACAAACTTTAGAAAACAAAGAATGGTTTTAGTGAAATGTATGAAAACATCTCAATATTTAAGAGCCACTGTCTGTGGGTTGAACTAAGGAAACTCTGAATTGATTCCTTAAATTAACTGAATTTTACTTCTGCCACCAGGTGAAAAGGGTTAAGGTAATGTGAAATGACTTGAATATCGAGTTTCCAAGCATTAAATCTTATCAGAATCACCTGTAGGACTTAGCGTACCTAATTGCTAGCCCTACTTCCAGAGTTTCTGATTCAGTAGGTAGGCCTGGCGACATTAAAGTACCATTCTCAGAACTACGTTTGAAATCACTGGTGGACTAGAGAAACAAAAATCTCAAAGATATAGCGTAATAGAAGCATATTCTTTATAATATCTACTCAAAGTGATAGTATGTGTGTGGTGGGGCGGTGGGAGAAAGAGGGATGCTCTTTCCAAGGTTGCCTGGGGCATCAATATTGAATTGATTTGCCAGTGGAGGAGCTGAAGCAGAGGACTGCATGGGAAGATTTTATCAGCCAGATCTGGAAGTGTCTCTTACCTTCTTTAATTCTGTTGGTCAGAACTCAGACACATGGCCACAGCTAATTGTATGGGAGACTGGAAAGCATTTTCTAGACACATGTCCTAGGGAAATAGGAAAAAGAATTGGTAAACAATTTTTATTGGCATTTTCAAAATAAAATTAGGTTGGATTAAAGTAAAATTGTTCTTTCATGTCTGTGTTTTATGAGCCGAGGTTTCATACTATCAACATACGTACAATTTACAGGATTATCCACGACTTGGTTCCTGCCTACCATCTATAATCTCAACACTCATTTACCAAATTCAATACTTTGAGGATTCTCTCTATACCCATTTTTTCTCTACTCAGAGACTCCTATGCCTACTTCCTCCTGCCTCCCTGCTGTGTCATTTGTCTGGTTAATCTTCATCCATCCTTCAGGTCTCACCTTGTAAGCCACTTCCTAAGGAAAGCTTTCTTTGACTATGATCCAGACCCTAGAATACTGAATTGTGGATATAACAATTTTACCTTATTTGTCTTGTTCTGAGTGGCAATTGTGTGACTTTTCTAGAAGACTATAAGGTAGACCATAACGCTTGAGTCTACCTTACCTAGTATTTTATTAGCATTTCTGACAGTATTTGGAATAATGTAGCTAGTACTTATGGAAGGAAGGAGAGAAGAAATTAAAGAATAAAGAAAAGAAGGAATGAAGAAAGGAAGGAAACATTGTTTGCAAGATTTCAGAATTCATCAACAATGAGATTATTATAATTGTTTCATACTGATTGCCCAGATTGCCTCAGCTGTTTATCTGAGTAGCTGGTCTATACCCTTTCTCCCTCACCATTCTGTGTGTGTAATCTACACCTGTCGCTACCAACAAACTGCTGCCAGGCTGAAGTGAATGCATCTGGGAGAGAAAAAACTACTTCTGGGTCAATTGGCAGTGAGCATGATTTCATTCATCCATCATTGGAAATGTATTTGCAACATGCAACACGTTGATGTAAATTACTGCCAAGTGCATGCACAAACATAGATTCTGTCAGACTGCAGAGGGAGGGAGGGGGAGAGAAAGGGGTGGGGTGGGGGGAGAGAAAGAGAGAGAGAGGATGATGGAGCCTGTTCGAGCCTGTTCAGAGTCTTCTAGATTCTTGTTGAATGGAGAATATGAAGATAAGACCTGGCAGACATTTATCTAGATTTTGTAAACTGAAATCTTGAAGATAAACATGAAGATTAATCAAGAAATTCAGTTACTCTATGTTAGGAAACTTCTGTAATGAATCATAGCTCAGCCCAGGTTATGACTAATAAGGCAACAGACACGCTGGTAGAAAATAAGGAGAAGAAAGATAAAGTAAGAGTAATGTTATTTTCCCTAGCCTGAGTATAACAATCTGGTGTGCCGCTATTACCAAGGTTAATAAATCAAGGTGGGGGGTGGAGGGGAATAGGGGCAGAAAATAAGGATAAAAGAATATCTAAAATATAGCCTCTCCAAGGGATTACTAAAATAGAAATTATTACTGTTCTGTTGAGCACCTTGATGCCTGTCTCTGCACTTACCTTCTCCCATAGTGAACAAGGAAGTTAGGAAATGTGTACAGGCTGTCAGTCGGGAACGGCGTGCCTGTAGGGTAAGTAATTGTCAGGCTTTGCTGCCCTCCCACCATTAGGATTGATGATGGATCTCTGCGGTGCTGAATGCATGCCTGATGGCAGGAACCTGGAGTGGGGTGTGGGCCTACATAGGTAAGTGGGTACACCTGGGCCAAGAGACTGGGCTCATAAGGGTGGCGCCACGGGATGCCAGAGGAGCAGGAAGAGCGGTGGAGAAAGAAGCAGAAGAGAGAAGGCCATGAGAGAATGCCGGAGAGCCCAGAAAGAGTAAAGATTCGCTGGGGCTAGGAGGCCTGCCTGCCTGCCATGTACCTGGTAAAATCCCAATAAAAGCCTGAAAAAGCCACCAAAGGCTCCAGAACTCTCCTTTACCCATCTGCTCTGATCATAGAAATCCTGCTCTGTCCCCTTCCTGCCTCTACAGGGCCCCAAGTCCCCAAGCCCATTGATCAGTCTGAGTAAGAAACAATCTGTGGGAACTGGGAGGGGGCGCCCCCAAGCCCAGGTGCCCTAAGTTCAATTATAAGTCTGAGAAATAATCATGGGACCAGGAGGGTGTCCCCCAACCCAGAATACCAACACACTAACACAATGCTAAAGCAACAGGCCAAAGCTGGTTCTGAAGGCAGGCCAGGTAACTTGGGAAAACTCAATAAGCTAGAAGACCCCCCAGGGCCCCAAATAATCAGTGAGAGACACAACCTGAGACACCCAGCACCCACTCCTTACCCACTCTACCCATATAAACTCCTGCTTTTTAGAGGCCACCCATGGGATCCCTCTCTGCTCGAGGGTTTTCCTGTCCTTCCTTTATCAACAAATCTCTTGGTTTTCTGAAACCTTGGTCTCAAGTTGAATTCTTCCCTCACTAAATACAGAGAGAGCCCCTGGGGGTCCCTGGACTCTTGAGGCCTGATTCAATAGGTTGGCTGCTGACTGCTGATTGAAACAGAATGATGCAAATCCTGCTTTGAGCTTTCTCTAGGACAAATTTACCACTGATAGTTCTGGGTATACTCAGTCTGTTGAGAGGTCAGTGAAACAATGATGCTCTGTCCTCTCCTCTTCCTTCCTGGTTCTTGGCTTTTTCATGGCTTTGCAGTCTTCCCCAGAGATTGTGACTGCAAGATCAAAGAAGAGAAGGCATAAGTCAGAGAGTTTTGTAATTATTTGTAATTCTTATAAAACCATTTCTCCAAGGGAGGAGGCTTTAATGAATTGTTGCCATAAGGATTTGGGATGTCATTTTTAATTATTCCAACTACCCAGATAATTTTTTCCTTAAGAATTAAGACTTGCCTACATAGTTTGGATAATTGAGATCAGGTTCCAGATGCACTGAGTAATTAAAAGCACAATTGATCCTTGAATCGCTAGTTACATGTGTACTGATCTCCTTTGTTGGGCATTTTCTTAACCTAATAAATAGTGTCAGTTTTTAAGCAGTAATCATGTTCTTTTTACTTTTACCATCAGTGAAAATCTCTATGTATTAGTTTCCTCGGGTCAAAACTTACATGCATTCATCAAACTGAAGACAACTTTTAAAAATAACCACAGAATGCATATGCTTTGACTAGATTTTACTTTTCACTGATTTTGTCTGTTCTTTTTAAAGGGAGCCTTTAATTTCATATGATTATTGTCTTTGCATTTACATATCACCATTTTGTAAGGGATTCTGCAGTGATAGGTTTTTTTTCACTGTTATGAAATAACGTCACCGAGATTAAAATTGTAAAATGAATTGCTCTAACTTGGGATTAGTATGTAGTGAACAAGTGAAAGAATCGATAAAGTCTTCTCAAATGCATCGAGACCCCCATGGTACAAAGCTCTCCTTTTGTACCACTTTTTATTTTTCAAGGAAGTTGATTGATAGAGGGCAACTAAGAGGTAGGAAGAAAAGTTTGCCAAAGCAAAACCTGGAAACTCAGTCAGGCTGTTTCGGAGGAAGAAGGCTAAAAACAATAAGGATCAAAGAAACACGAATGAATGCTTAGCCTTCAGGAATATTTAGGGGTCTGGAACCATCAACCTTAAATCCAAAAATTATGTTGAGTTGAAGTAACAAAAAGCGCTGGAATCCCTATGGCGCATTCTAGAGGGTAGGGTCTAATGGAAATCACCCCTCTGGGTTCTTTCAGGGTGGCAAAATATCATGAAGGAAGAAGTAAGTCTAGAATGTATGCAATCAGAGCCATGGGGAGCCTCAGGCTTGAGATAAGATCCTTTCGGAAAAGAGGAAAATTTGAGGGTCGGCCTGTTACGGGGGGGGGGGGGGAGAGGCACTCCAGAACCCCCAAATCTGCCTGCTCTAAATAGGTTCTGCCATCCACTGCATCAAAACAAACATACTCTGGTGTGTAAGACCTTCCCTGGGGATGCCCCTGTTACAGGCCCACCTCTAGAGCAAACACCTGTGTTGGTCAGGATGAGCTGAGCACTGTTTGCCATTCCAGGAAGCAAATGTCGTCCAGTCAAGGGGACCCCGGAAAACAGGAAAGGAACTCCACAAGTTGGTCACCCCCAGAGCAAACACCTATATTTCTAGGAGTAAGAGTGTTCACACATTCTAAGAACCAGATTCATCTGACCAAGGGCTCTCTGGCCCTGATAGATGGCTGATGGTGGAAACCAATCAGAAACGCTGAGTCACCATCCCCTCTCCCTCTCACTCCCCTCTTTTCTTGAATAAAGTATATAAGCCCTTGCTTTTAGCTCCTTCAGGGGCTACCAGCTTGGGGACCCTCTCTGTTCAGAGAGCATTTCCTGTCCTTATCTGACAATAAACATCTTGCTTTCCTGGTCTTTTTTTTTTTTAAAGATCTATTTTTATTTATTATGCATACAAGAACTGGGGTGTAGGCCAGAGGTGCAGGGGGTGAGAGAATTCACCAGAGACAGAGTGGGGGGCAGAATAGGCGAATTGACTGAAATACACTGCTGAGGGGAGCAGCGGGCGAGTCAGGAGAGGTCTGCTGTGCCATGTGGGTAGCTCCCTGGCTGAGGATTGAACTAGTGCTGCAGTGGTTGCTGATAGCTTCACAGTGCTTAACCCCTTGCACCACCAAGAAGGCCCCTAACTCTGGTCTTGATGTTGAATTCTTTCTTTACTAAGACTAGAACCCAGGCCACTGGGACCCAGCTCCCGGACCCCCGGCCAGATTCAATCAGACAAGCATCAGACAGACAGATAAGAGTAAATAGAAAAAAAAAATGTTTAATAGTATCACATATACCACCCGCAGACAGGGCAGAGACCCAGCAGTCCTGAGTAGCTTGCCCAAGGGGCTTGACACCAGCTCAAGTAGTTTAGCTAAGACAAGGGAGTTTGGGGGAAGAAAAGGGAAGTTGTCAGAGATTTTACCAAAGAAAACACAGCAAATGAAAAGAATGTAGATTGTAAGCTCTGCCTTTTCCATTAAAACAAGTTAAGACATCCTGCAGGGGAAGAGGAGGCAGAGAGATGAGGGGCAGGGAGTGAGGAGCACAGGGGACTAAGGTGATGGTGCACGGGTGCATTGGGGAAGGAAACTCTATAGGGGCTACACCTGGGGGGGAGCAAATATTATTTAAAATTGAATAATGTTGTAAAAAAAAAACAAACAGATTCGGTCTCCCTGGGAGGCCTTTCCTTACAGAGAAGTTTACAGGTGTCTTCCCAAAAACAACCCCCAGTTAGCCTTCAGAGCCCCTCCCATGAAATGTTACCAGAATAGTCTGTTCTTATTTTGGGGGGTGACAGTTTTATCCCTTACATTCACATGCTACCTTAAAAATAAATAATTTTCTCAGTATGGGATAATGTATATGATTCTGCACTTGGAATCCTGCTTGCTCAAAGGTATAGCACCTTCTACTCACCTTGAAAGGCAGAGCTCATGACCCCAGTCTCAGCAAATCCTGGACACTCATCATGTTTTATTTCATCCTCCCTTGGCTTAATGTGCATGGTGACCAGTCATAGCTAATGGGAGAGAATTTAAATTAGGTTTAAAAAAAAAAGTAAAAATTTGTGAGAAACTAATATCCCATTTCCTGAAACTTTATTCTGAATAATGAAAAGAAGGAAACATCAAGTAGATTATTTATACAAATAAATGGAAAATAAATTATGTGCCGTAATAATCTCCAAGTAGATTTTGTTATATTTTTACTTATTTTTTATTTGAGATTACATAGGTTTACGACACTGTAAGATTTAGAATTAAAGGTTCACACCTCTTCAGATGTGTCAGCACACCACACCCATCTACCACCAAGGCACCGATAGTTCTCCACCATAATCCATTTTTTAGCAAACGACCAATGAGTACCTTAGGACCCCATACTATTAAGGGGTGCACCCTCTAAAAGGAGGTCATCCATCCACACTTGCAAAGACAAGGAAAGCAAGCTCTTAGTTAAAAGATTTTTAATAGAATTGGTGTGCAGAAAGTGAGAGTGCTTCCTAATAAAACTCAAAAGCTGGTGGCACAGCGGTTGAGCGCTGGGCTGCAAAGCTGTCCACAGCCTCTGCAGCGCCGGTTCGATCCCCGGCCACCGGTGAGGGTCCCACATGGCGTGACAGACCTCTCCTGCCACGCCTGCTGCTCCCCTCAGCAGTGTTTTTCGTAATGTGGCTGTTCTGTTTCCCACTCTGGCTGTGGTGAATTCTCTCACCCTCCCGCGCTTCTGACTGTACCCAGTGCTTGTATAAATAAATAAAATAAATCTTTAAAAAAAAAGAAAAAGCTATCCATTCCCTTGTGGTCAAATTGTCATAGGGCAGGATGAGGGCTACCCCAGTGAAGTCATTTTTGGAGATGTGTTGGGTTTAGAGAGTAGGGTCTTTGGATTTACACCAGAGGTCCCCTTTCACTCGGCCAGTTTCTCCACAGACAGAGGCATTTCTTACATCCAAAAGGGCAGCTAATTATAAAAAGGGAAAGAAGAATAAAGGCCACTTGCATAGACACAAGTGGGCAGAAAGAGCTGCCCCCAAAAGGGACAGGTTTGCTAAAAGAGAGCCCTGCATGGTCACAGGTGGGCAGCCTTGGGAGGAGCTGCCTCTGTTGCTTTGCAAAGGGAGGTCAGCGAAGAGAAGTACCTACAAGGTTGCAGGTCATGGGGGGACAGGAAGGCTGCTGCCCGCTATGGGAGGAAGTTGGTGCAAGGAGCACCTGCATAGGCACAGGTGGGCAGAAGGGCTGCTGCCCCTTGCCAGTGCAGAAATTGCACTGATATAGTCTTCTTTTCTTTGGGAGGAGCCCATTCCTTTGGAGAGCTAACTTCAATACATTATTTCTAGGGTGTGACTAAGGACAGGAGATTCTCTAAAATGGCCTCTGTCTTCATATCCTGCTCTGGTCTACGCCCCAGTGAGACTCTCTACAGCATCCAACACTTGTCACACAGTTGGCGCCTAAGGATTTTTCATTTCTGTGGCTGGCTTAACAACTATGTTCATCACTTTTACCCCCTCCTCCAGGTTTTGGCCTTGTGTGAGCCAGCTTTCTGGTCTTGTGGTGCCTCCTTTCCAATTTCATTACTCTTCACTTCCATCACCAGGAACCCCAAATCGACCTGCTCTAAATAGTTTCTTCCATCCGCCGCATCGAGACAAAACATACTAGTACTGTCATTTCAGGTTTCTGCTCTAATTCCCCAAGCAGGACTCCATCCTAGCCGGTGGCGGCAGTGCTGAGTCCTGGCCACTAGATCACCACGGGCTGGCGTCTGAGGAAGCAGCAGCAGGAACTTCGTTGACTCCCAGACAAGCGAGTGAAGAGAGGCAAACTAGTTTAGAAAAACAAATATAAGAAAAAGTTTATTAAGGAGAAAAGAAACAGAAACAAAGTGGAACTCCCAAGCCCCCCAAACCAGGGAGGGGCAAGGACCAAAATGGAGTCGTGCAGTTGTGCCTCAGGGTATATTTATCTCATTTTCCCTAATTATGCTAAAGCCCCAGCAGTCTCTGTGATTGGTTAATTCTCAGAGTTCTCTTCACTCTGCCTTAAAGCCCCTGTGCCCAGAATTACATCTTACTTCCCGGCCTTTATCATAGAGACCTTTTTTTCCCCTTTACCATCCTTGTCCAGGAATGTCCTGTTAGTCCTTCACTGCCTTAGTCTGGGGAGTGTTTGGTTAACCCCCTTGGGAATTTGCTCCAGAATATCACTGGAGCCTCCCTTACTCCTCTGAGGCTTTTAGCCCTATGCCATTCTGACCTTATAAGCTATCCCTTGCCCTATGACTCAATACTCTAGTGCACAAGATCTTCAGTAGAAATAAACTGAAGAGAGCACATATATGACCATCATAAAACCATCACTGCTCTGGGGTCCAGCAGCCCGAGGTGCCAGAGATCAGCTAAACTAGAGACAAGCTGACAGCGGAAAATAACTCCAGCAGACCCCTCTGGCAGGAGAGACCCTTGCCAACCCCAGCCCCCAGGAGCAGTAAATCCCAGCACACCCCTCTGGCAGAAAATACCTCACTGCCTTCCTCCCTCTCACACCAAAAAACTTGGCAGTAGCCTCACCCTATAAAGACCAGCACTCCCATTTTGGGGAGCGACTCTCAGCCTGCAGAGAGTCATCACCTCACAGACTTTCAATAAAGCCTGCTTTTGCCTGATACTCTTGCCCTCCTTTCTTTTCTAACATTCTGGTGCTGAAACCCAGGATTGGCCGCCTCTCTTTTCTAACAGAAACTTTAATACAACTAGAGGCAACAGAGATACTATTAGTGTGCCATAAAGAGAAGAGAAGGAAAATAGATAAACTAGTTTCAACATTAAACACCCAAACTTACCCTCCTCATGTGTCAGTACCCACACAAACAGGGTTGACCCAAAGCAGGGCCACAGGGGCCCAAAAACTTGTCAAACATCTAAGTCAGGGCCTCCCCTGGTGGCGCAGCAGTGGAACGCTGGGCTGCGAAGCTGCCTGCAGCCTCTTGTCGCATAGGTTCGATCCCTGGCTGCCCATGAGGGTCCCACATGGCACGACAGACCTCTCCTGCCACGCCCGCTGCTCCCCTCAGCAGAGTGTTTTGTCAGTCTGTGTGTTCTGCTCCCCGCTCTGGCTCTGGTGAATTCTCTCACCCTCCTGTGCTTCTGACTGTACCCAGTGCTTGCATAAATAAATAAATAAATCTTTAAAAAAAAAAAAAAAGTCTAAGTCACCTTCTGGTGGAGACCTATAGGAATGGAACAGAAGGGGCCAGCCAAGTCTGGCAAGAAAGGACCAAAATCAAAATCAAGAGAACCGCTGCCATTGTCAGCGTCTCCATGGGTTTCACACTCATGTCTCTGTCTCCACTGTCTCCTTCCATGTCCCACAAATCCCTGGTACAAGTCCAAGGCCAAGAAGCAACTGCAGCTTCTTTACATGTCTCCCTGCTTCATGGTCCTCTTCTTGATCCTCTCTCTTTCTTCTCCCTGTCTTCTTCCTTCTCCATCTCCACTTCTTGCCAGGTCTCCTTCAGCCCTTCACTCAGTCTTCCCTAACTTCACCTCCCTGCCCAGCACTACCCTCCTTTAGGGTGGGGCAGGGAACCTGGCACCTCCCTTTTCCCTGGGGATTACCCTGTTACAAAATGACCAGCCCAACACACTTGACCCAAAGTGGGACTTTTATAGGGCAGCCCCGATACAAAACGGGGTGCCAACCAACACAAGGAATGTTACTTTGGGCTGGTCAACAACGGGTGTAACTTGGAAACCACGCTGGGCGCCAAAGTGTTATAGGGCAGCCCCGATACAAAACGGGGTGCCTGAATGTGGGTCCTCACCCACGTGCTTAAAAGGACTTATCAATGCTCTACTGAAGGCAAATGCGAAAGGTTAATAAAAGGTTTATTTACAAGGGAAGGGGAAATGAGGAAATGTACAGCTCCGGGAGAAAAGTGGGAGACAAAGTTTTAAATGAGTCCTACCCGATCCACCGATCTGGAATCCCAAATGGCACTCTGAGAACTGGCCGCAAGCCAGGAGTCATGTAGCCAGGAGGTGAGCCACAGAGCGAGAGACCCCAAGGCCCACGTGTTTGGTTTTTATACCCAACCTGGCTGCTTAACTCCACCCTCAGGTTCCAGCCACCTTCCCTTTGGTGGTGACAGGATTTGTCTTTCCCAATGGCTTTAGTCTGGAGTGGGAGTGGAGTCCACAAAGCCTGTATGGGATTAGCTCAGGACATCATTTCCCCCTAACAGGACCACTAAGACCTGAAAACTAGCCTCACATCTAAGGGGAGTCATAATAAGGTTAAAAACTAAGCCCCACCACTTGCCCAGAAGGAAGGTTTGGAAAGTTTGAATAAAGGGAATTGATAAGGTTGCTATGGGAACAGGCTCTAAGACTTTGACCTTGAATGGGGAAGCAGGGTCAGGACGCATTTCTGTGTCAAAGGTCAATGCCTAAAAGCACACATCCCAACACTAACTTGGCCCAAACCAAATCCCCAGTCACGAAAAGCACTCAAAAACAGGTTATAGGGCCTCCCTGGTGGCACAGGGGTTAAAGTCTCAGGGCTATCAAGCTATTGCCAGCCACTACAGCATGAGTTTGATCCCTGGCCAGGGAGCTGACCCACATGGCACAGCAGACCTCTCCTGTCTTGTCCGTTGCTCCCCACCCTGTGTCTGGTGAGTCCTCTCACCCCCCACACCTCTGGCTTACACCCCAGTTTTTGTATGCATAAATAAATCTTAAAAAAGAAAAACATGTTATGACATGGAGCCCCAAGTCTTTCTCACAAAGACCTCTCCTATCTTGCTTGCTGCTTCTCTTAGCAGCATATTCCAATGAATCTGTCTTTTCTGTTTTCCACTCTGTCTCTGGTGAATTCTTTCATCCTTGTGCCTCTGTCCTCACCCCGAGATTTCTCCTCACTACAGTATCTTCTTGTCAATGAGCGAGAAAGGGGTTAAACAGATCTGAAAGAGCTAGGATGGAAGTAGAGAGTCAAAATGTAAAATATACCACATAATGTAACATGAAGTCAAGATAATGGCTGCCATTGTCTTTGCCAAAGACCAGGATCAGCCTTCCCAGGTGTCTGTCACCCAAGTTTCTTCAAGAACGATGTCCCTCTTCCGTGTGTCTCCTTCCAGCTGTCTCAGGATACAAGCCAGGGCTGCAGAAGCAAGAGAATGTGCCCTTCTGCCTTCTGTGTTATATAGGTTCACCTGGCCACTCACCTCTGCCCCTGGTCCAAGTTGCACCCTCACACCCTCCCCTCACCCCCCTCAGGGTACTGAGGGTACTTATTTTATGGCATTATTTCCTGAAAAGAAATTAAAACAGGTGATGTGGTTATGGGGAGACAGGTACTGCCATTTTTTTTGTTTGCTTTTTTAGGAGTTTAGAAAGGAGAACTCAAGATAAGTGGCAATGCCCTGTGTGCTGTAAGTTGGCAAACATAGGACCTAGAATCATACACTCTTGGACACAAAAAAAGAGAGAAAATGACATGATGTAACCCCCAGTGTCAATTGCTATAACAATGTACAAAGCAAATTACATACTGCATGCACTGCTTTCCCCCGAGTTAAGGAATCATGGCAATCTTTTCATGCCTCTACATAGCAATTACTGTAGTTATCGATTGCTTTGTCTGCCAAATGGTGACAGGGGATGGCACCACATTCCCCACTGTCTTCTAAATAGTAAAGCTAAAACTGAGAGAGGTGGCGCTCTTTGGTAATCTATTTCCTTTGGGTAAGGGAATGTGAGGTAGAAAAAGAGACCAGCTTCTCCTCTGAGTGCATTGATGCCTTGTATTTTCAAAGATGGCTTGGAGTCACTTAAGTTCAATTCACCCCAAAATACCTGGCAGATGGTTGTAGGCCACATGCTGAAATGCACAGGTAGAAAAAATGAGCATACCGACAATAATAGCTGGGTGGCTTAGCTTCTCATTTAAGTTCAAGTTCCATTGGTCTGAGTCTTAATCAAATGATCATTTAGATAGGTTAGCACCTCTCTCTCTCCCTTTTTCTTCCCTCTCTCTCACATGGGAATGAAGGTCAAAATATGGAGAAAGGAATTCTTTTGATAATTTTCTATTCTTTATTCTGTTCTCTGACAAAACTGTCAGGTTCATAGAGTAGCTGACCCGGCAGCCGCCATCAAAGAATATCACCATGGCATTTCAACTACCAAGAATAAGAAGAAGATTCTGAAAAACCAGGTCACACACAGAGGACAGAGAACCAAAATGGCATTGGTCTACTTAAGAGCAACACTAGAAATTGGAAGACCAAAAAGAAATAAAAATACTTATCAAGGAAAAGGATTTTCTACCTAGTGTTCTGTACTCAAATAAAACTATCAATAGTGACATTTCCAAGCATGCAAAGTCTGAAAAAAATTACATACCAGCCATCCTTTTGCAGGAAACTACTACAAAACATGCTTTACTTAATAGACAATAAAGAAAGCAGGAGCGAGAGAAGGAACTCAGAAAGAGGAAATCCACCAGAGAAGAGAGTGAGAAAAATATAAAATATAAAATTGATGACAAAGGATGGCAGGTGAAGGTGACTGCGACTAAAAGCAACTTGCTCAGGTTGGAACAAGAAAATAACAACCTCAAGATTTACAAAAGGGAATATTATATTACTGGACAGATTTGCCAATGTAAAACTTCATCTTGAAAAGCATTTTCAAAAGTCACTGATGGAACTAGGAAAATTAGTGATAGATTCAAATGAATCAAGTACAGGGGAAAAACTAACGGCTATTATCAATTCCAGAAAAAGCTAAACATTTTACAAAAATT
The DNA here is from genome assembly GCF_964194135.1 of Talpa europaea. Classification (NCBI taxonomy): domain Eukaryota; kingdom Metazoa; phylum Chordata; class Mammalia; order Eulipotyphla; family Talpidae; genus Talpa; species Talpa europaea. Next base: position 108,376,500 of record NC_140075.1, read on the forward strand.
ATATGAAACACAAAAGTAATCATGATACACTACTTTACTCAAAGGAGAACAATATTTATAGTCATAATCATGAATCACATTTATAATCATGAATCATGAATATTTAATCAAAACATATCATGTAATTCACTGAAAGACTGAAGAAAATAGAAGAGAAAAAAAAAATCCCAATGTTCCATATTAAGAAATCAGCAAATCATGTTTTATAGCTTTACAAGTGCTTTAGAGATGGGTCCATAAGATAGTGTTGTCCTGGGTTGCCATAGGAACTTAAAGGGAAAATTTCACAATGTCTGGAGCCCTTGGTGTCCTGCAAATGAGGGAGGATGGTGTCCTCGAACTCCTTGCAGCAGAAACCCACTTAGATGGCACCGACCTGACTTCCAAATGGACTAGTACAGCTACCAAGGAAAAGTCATAGTATCTACAGCTCACATTTGAAGAGAACTTGGGAGAAGCTTTTGCTTCTCAAGCCATTGCTGCCCTTGAAACCCAGCTGCTGGCAGTGTCTTGTGGTCCAGCGAGCTGTGCTGAAGTTTGTGCTGCCACTAGAGCCACAGTTATTGCTGGTTGCTTGACTCCCGGAACCCTCACTAACCAGATGCAGTTGCTTTCTGGGAACCAAGACTTTTGGTGGTTACCGACCCCAGGGCTGACTGCTTGCCGCTTACAGGAGTGTCTCATGTTATGGTACCAATCATCGCTCTGTGAATCACACACTCTCCTCTGTGCTATGTGGACACTGCCACCCCTGTTACAATCAGAGAGCTCACTCAGTGAGTTGCATGGGGTGGTTCCAGCCCAGGATGTTCTGTGTATACGTAGCACCAACTCCCATGAACCCCCATGGGGGTCATGCCTGATCTCTCCTTCTACAGGGATCCTGAAGAGATTGCACAGGAAGAGCAGTCTACCACTGAGAAGGCTGTGGCCAAGGAGGAATTTCAGGGTGAATTGATGGCTCCAGCTCCTGAGTTTACTGCTGCTCCTCCTGAGAGGCAACAGAGCCCTGAAGGCATGCGGTGCTCTCTGTGGGTGGCCAGCAGTTTCCTGCTGAAGACTGGAGTGCCCAGCTGGCCTGCCCTGAAGACTGGTCTGCATGGCCTGCTGCTCTGGCCACTGAAGAGATAGGAACAACCACTGAGTGGTCCTAGATGTCTTCCAGAGATTTAACTATAAAATGGAAGCGAGGTTGACAGAAAACAGTTTCTAAAAGTTGAAGAAAATTTTTTTACATCAGTGAATCAAAAGATAGCTGCGTGATGTAGAATAGCAGATGAATTAGTTAAGAATGATATTGTCTCTGCCAAGCAGACAAAGGTAGAAGGGAGGATATGGGAGCAGGGGGACTCTCTTACTTGCCATAAGGTATTATTTGTCCTACTAAGCTATGTGTATACACTGCTTTGATACAAATGAAAATCAATTATAAAAGCAAACATACTCTTGGTCCAGTAAACCTATAAATCCGAACATAAAACTTTGATTATACACGTATAAAAGAAGGTTCCTCATGACATGAGAGGCAATGAATTTATATTTTGTTTGACCTTATGGTGGCATTCATGTAAGTTTGCATTAAATATGTGGATTGTCACTCCAGGGTTTGCAAAGACTATAGCTTGATCTTAGGGTTTTGCAGTGATATATAAACATTATGGGCTTTAGATGCTACAATCCTTAGTTCGTATCTTGCTAATCATATAACCTTGGGGGTATTGCTTAACTTCTCCAAGTTTTCTTAAAATTAAATGAGGATAGTAAGACCTATATCATAGGACACTTTAGGAGTAATACTCTAGTTGTTATAATTTTCCTCTGTTAGTACTGCTTCTTCTACAGCTGGCTGCTTGGAAGTTGCCTTATGTATTTAAAATTCCAGAATTTTGGAAAAGATTGAGTTCTGATTCCATAACACCGGAAGTGTGAGCTTCACTGTCATTTAAGTTCTTTAAACTTGACTTTCTCAACTATGACGTGGGGAAGGGAAAAAAAAAAACGCTGATCTCAAAGGATTTTTATGAGGAGTAAATGAGATCACACACATAAAGAGTTTAGAAGAAAGTTTGATGAACACTAAGTGCTCAATTCACAATACCCCTTTTTGTTTTTAGTTTATCTCTTGCTTCTAGAAAATCACTTTCCTTCTCTATCATATCAATAGGGATCCATATAATTTTATTAGAGATTCAAAACATGCTCAAGTTGGAAGCCACTTGAGCTGTCAGGCAAGTAAAAACTTCATATCTTTTTTCTTATTATGATTTAATTATCTTGAACCTTTAAGTTTTAAAAAGCAAATTATCCAGACAGTCAGCTCATAGGATAATAATCTTCCAACACTTCTCATGTAAATTCAAATTTTAGTTCTTCTTTGGAGTTAAATGGTCTTCACTATTAATAAGGTTATTTCTGACTTGAAAAAAATTGTCTGGATGTTTTTTCCCCTGTATTACCATGTTTTTATTCTGTACTCACTTATATAATCTTAGCTGTGACAATCAGACCGACAGAAAACATGACAGTTTTTTTTCCTGCATCTGTTGTGGAAAGTTCAGCAACAAATAGCAATTGTTCCACATCTGTGGATAAGTGCAAATATTCCTTTTTAAAATTTAAGTACAGGAGAGCACTTGTTTGCTCTCAAGTGTATAATGTCTCTTTCATCACTTTTTAGGTTAGAGTAATTCACAATATGTGGTCCATGCAACAGCCATAGCGCATCACCTTTGCATGTTAGAAATGCAATTTCTCAGACCTCACATCAGACATATTAAACCAGAACATCTAGGGATGGAGCCCAGCAATCTATTATAAAACTCCTCTGGGCAATTCTTATACATTCTGAAGTTAGACAATGGCTGGTCTAGACCTTCCAAGTGTAGTACCAGAAAATAATGGAAATGATAGTGATGTAGTTGTACACCCTATGAGTTACAGTTCAGCTATATTCAATTATTGCTTCCATAGAAGTTTACTGGGCAGTTTTCCATGCCAGGCACGATAATAGTCACTGAGCATTCAAGATGAATTTATCAGGCTTTATCAAATGTTTGCCCAACCTGCCACAATTTTTATAAAATCATTCTACACAAGTTAATGGACTCAGTGATTGACTTTCTTATAAATGTAGATGCATTATCAAGCCTTCTGGAATTGTTTCCAGGGCTGGAGCTATCTTATTTAAGTGATCATATTTTCTGATGTTTCATGTCTATTTTCTTGAGAGCTGATAAATTGTTTGTAAACTCATCTGCCTTGTTGAGTGTTTCATATAGAATTTGGCTATAAAATAGATATCCCCTTTTATGCAAGTAAAGTATATACTTGGCAGGAAATTGTCTTTGTTCCTACATGTCTAAATTGTAGATGATTATAACCAGAGTGTTTGTGATCCTTTATGAGAAATTATTCCAAATGTGCACCCTTCTCCTTAGTCATCAGACAGTCCCTGAGAGTGTATATATATATATATACATCATTGCTCTGAATTGCTAACCAAGGACTCAGTGTTCCCAAGACCTTAATGAACTACACATATGTCATTGCCACTCCCTGGCCACCTAACATCAGCTTCCAAGGACTGAATTTTAATAAAGGATAAAAATTCAAGCAGATCCATCATAATGTAGGAAAATAAAATGATAGAATATGGGTGATGGAGGAGGGAAGAAAGGAGGTAGAAGAGAGAGAGTGGCAAAGACATAAGCATAATCAGCACTTTAATGGAAATGAGTAAACAGGCTTCACTATAATAAATCTCCTAGGCATTTGATCCCAATAAACCATCTTAATCCTTAGGGCTATTCTGGCAGCAAGAGATAACTGCTGTGAAACTAAAATGTATTTAGCATAAAACTCACATTCCGATGTTTACTGTGTATCTACTTTTAAAAAATAAATTGAGAATCTAAACTTATTTGAGGTGGTATAAGGGGAAACAGCTTCTTAGGCCTTCTTTTGTGTGTCATCCTGCACCTGCCTACTGACACCAACACTGGAGTGCCCACTGGCCAGGGCACTGTAGTTCTTGTTAACAGAGGCCCTTCAATCTGCCCTTTCATCTGCCCACCGTTTGACTGAATAGGGCTATAGAAACTTGTACACAAGCATGGGGCTTTTTGGTGTGTGTATTGTTTTTTGGAATCTCTTTTTCAAAGTTTAACAAAGTTGACTTAGATATTCAGCAGCCCCATTCCTACAGACTCAAGTGATAGAGAAAGTCACATGTCAAGGGATGGGTGACCTGTAAAATCTTTGGATTAACAAAGAATTACTGATTTCAGTGTGAATTATGGTTGAACAGTGGTCCAGCTTCCTTTTCCATTACTCTCCTCAGTCCCCAACTCTTAACAGCCCATTAACTTATTTTTACCTGGCGTTCTTAATAGTCTGCATGTGCCAGCTAGTGCTACATGACATAGATCTGTCTAGTCAAAAACTTTTACTTGAATGATATCAGTAAGGTGGTGGAATAGGTGACTCTTGACTTTGGTCTCACAAAAAGATTAACTGTCAATTATCCATAGACACAATATCTTTAATTAAGATCTCAGAACCTAGGGGTAAGGCTAAAGCACTGCCCCCCAAGACCACAGAATAGAAAAAAAATCACATTAGAAGAGTAGGAGAAGTGGTTTCTCTCTGACCCCAAGGCCTCTCCCCCAGAGCCTTCCGGATCAATAGCTTCTATACTAGACATCCAACTTCTGTAGTATTCTGGGATAACAACATTAGGGAACCCTTTTAGGTGCTGCCTGACATACATCACTGGGGAAATCAGAAAAGGAGAAGGGGACAGGACTCTGCACTCATAGATCTTAGCAGGTCAAGTTTCTACTTGCCATGGTGCCCAAGCAGAAATCGCAATCATTAAGTCTATTCTCCTGCAGAGCCAGACTGGTGACCTCATCCAGCCAGGAAGGTTGGTCACCAGATAGGTCTAGTTTGGGTCCCCAGACAGCAGTTTTTTTGTTTTTTATTCTAAAATAAACAGAGAGCATAATCTAGAGACCCACATGGACAGGGAAGTAAGTCAATGACCCTGACAAACTGTTAAGCATGTCCTCCATCCTAGCCAAACCAGGAAGTCTAGCCAGACACTGGACAGGTACACAGCAAACCTATAGGCTGTGCCTGGGAAGGGAAGCATTGGCCCCACCCAATGTTAGGGATAGACTCCAGGCTGACCCATCTAGGAAGCCTGGCTAGAGACCAAGCAGCTGGATAGCATATCCTAAGTCCCAGCAGAACAGGGAAGTAAGTCAGCAGCCCCACTCAACTGCTTAAAAAAAGTCTGGAACCTCGCTACCTCAAATACACAGATACAGCATAAAAACACAGTCATGAAGATTCATATGATATCACCAAAGGAAACCAATAAAACTCTAGTAACTGACCTTAAGTAATGAGACTCATGAAATTTCTGACCAAAATAATTGATAATAACCCTCTAAAAGAAATCAATTAACTACAAAAGAACATGGATAGGTAACCAAAAAAAAAAAAAAAAAAGGAAAAACATTGCATGAACAAATTCAACAAAAAAATAGAATCCAATTTTAAAAATATAAATTCTAGAGCTGAAGGTACAATGCCTGGACAAATCCATGGAGAGTATTAACAGTAAACTTGACCAAGCAGAAGAAGAAAAATGTATAAACCTAAAGCCAGATTATACAAAATTATCCAAAGGACAAAAAAAATTAAAAATGAGTGAAGACATTTGTAAATGATGGGATATTATTAAAAGGAAAAAAAAAACACAAACACCTACTAACTATTGGAATGTCAGAGAAGAAAAAGGAAAGTAAGGCAACAGAAAACTTATTTAAAGAAGTAATGACTATATTTCCCCCCTTTTTTTCCTTTTCTTTCTGTGGTAATGATGTCACAATAGTTGTAAGTGAAGTCATCAGGTTATTTACCTTAACCTGCAGTGATGTATGTCTATTATTTCTGAATAAAACTAGAAAGAGACTAATGGCTGAGAACTCCTCAAATCTGGGAAAGATTTGGGCATCTAAGTTTATGAGACTGAAATAAACAAATCTACCCAAAATTTCAGCTTAAAAATATCTCCTTCATGGTACATTATAACAAAATTGTCTACAAATAAAAAAAAAAATGGAAAATGTAAAAGGCACTAAGAGAAATTTCTCACATATAAGAGAACCATCATAAGTCTATAAGTGGATTTCTCAACAGAAACCTTGCAGGCCAGGAGAGAGTGGGATGATATGTTCAAAGTGATGAAAGAAAAGAAGTATCAACCTAGACTTCTTTACTCAGCAAAGCTGTCATTTGCAATAACCCCAATGAAATTTGATGGCCTTCTATAAGTAAAACGAGAAAGACATAGAAAGACAAATAGCACACGATCATATTTATTGGTAGAATTTAAAAGTGTTAACCTTATAGAAACATTGCCAGTAGTGGCACAGTTGTAGAAAAGGGAAGATGCTAGCATAAAGTTTCAGTCATGTGATGCATATGTCCTGGGGCTCTACCAATGGACACATGAAAAGATGTTTATCATCTTGTATTGTTAGATAAATGCAAATCAAAAAAAGCAATAAGATATCAGTTCATACCTGTGAGAATGTCTTTTATCCAAAAGACAAGATACAACCAGTGTTGGAGAGGATGTGGAGAGAAGGTAACCCTTATGCCCTGTTGGTGGGAATGTAAATTGGTGCAGCCTTTATGGAAGGCAGTATGGAGATTCCTCAAAAAATTGAAAAAAGAAATTCCATAAAATTCATTTATCCCACTTCTGAGTACTTACCTGGAAAATACAAAACCACAAATTTAAAGAGATAAATGCACAGCCCCTCTTGTTTACTGCAGCACTATTTGCAATAGCCAAGAACTGAAAACAATGTAAGTGTTCATTGATTGATAAATCAGCAAAGAAGTGGTATATACACACAGTGGAGTACTGTTCAGCTGTTAAAATACTGCCATTTGTAACAACATGGATGGATCTAGAGGGACTTTTATTTAGTGAAATAAACCATACAGAAAAAGATAAACCCCATATGATTTCACTAATACCTGGCATATATAAACAACCAACAAAAGAGCTAAACAAAACAAAAATGAACTTTTTGGGGCGTCCCTGGTGTTGCAAGGGGTTAAGCATCAGCACTATGAAGAAATCCACAGCTACTACAGCACAAGTTTGATCCCTGGCTAGGGAGGTGACCCACATGGCACAGCAGACCTCTCCTGTCATGTCCACTGCTCCCCTCAGCAGTGTATTTCAGTCATTCTGCCTGTTCTGTTCCCCACTCTGTCTCTGGTGAACCCTCTCACACCCTCCCCCACCACTGACACCTCTGGCCTGTGCCCCAGTTCTTATATGCATAAATAAATTAATCTTAAATGAAAGAACTTTTGGGACTATAAGATCAATCAGTGATTATTAGAAGTGAATGGGGGAGATGTGTGGATAAATTGGGGAAAAGCGACAATGCTCTGATGAAGGATAGATTTAGGCTTTTAGTAGTGGCAAACTTAATGTTTATACACATATTGATTCGCAAAGATGAACACCTAAAACTTGTGTTATAATGCGATCTTACTTCAATTTGAAAAACAAACTAATACTGTACTGTATACTTGGGTATTGCTATGAAAGTAAATCATAAAGATTCTCATTGCAAAATAATAATTATGTGTGGTGATGGATATGTTAAGTAAACTTCCTGTGGTAATATATACATGTATATACAATTCACATGCAATGGATACATTGATCAAATCAGAACATTGTACACCTTAGACTTACACAGTTATACATCAACTACATATCAGTGAAACTGAAAAAAAAAATAGAATTCATCAAAACAAAGCAAAAACAAAAAAAGCTATTGCCCTGGTGTCATGCCTGCGTTATCAAATCCAAATCAAGACAGACTTACCCCACTACTATACAAGACTTACGTTCTTACAATATATTTTAGGGAAATGATGTTTATAATATCATTATTTAAGAACATTTACAAGAGAAAGAGAAAAAGATACATAAAGTTCAATGCAAGAACCAGAACAATATTAAAGCACCTTACAATTAATTGCCACACAAGTATGAGCTCCTGCATGTTTTTTTTTTTTCCTTTTTAACAGAAGAGGTCAGAGTTTATGTGTAAACCTAGAGCTTATGTGTTAATGTCAGACACAATGACCCTATGCCTGGATTTGGGGGCTGTCAGGGAAAATGAGGAGGAGGGGACAATTACAAACCACATCAGAGTTTAAAAGTAGCTCTTCTGTGTCTACTTTCCACCCCTAAGTGAATTTCCCCTTTTTTTTAATTTTGATTATGAAAACAACTATCCTAGTTTTCCCATTTCAAAGTTGACATTAAAACAGATCTGGTTATTGATATTCATGTGTGCACATAAGCACATTTTCCTGGTGATGTACTGAAAAGTGTACTGTAATACTAACAAAATTTTAGTTTTTCGGTTTTAATGACAAGCTTAATTTAAGCTGCCTTTCTTACCGTTCTTCACTCTGCCTACTTGTCTTTTCTTTCAAATTTAGGCAAGCTTTCATATTTTGTCAAAGAACATTTATGCATGATCTGCTAGGTCACCCTCACCCCCAAATAACATAAGGCAAATAGCTAAACACAGAGCAGGAACAGGAAAATGATTTACTTGTTGAAACCTACTCTTCTAATTCTCATTCTGCCCCATGAAACCAAAGTAAAAGCCTGTGTTTCTATTTCTCCTAAAACCTAGTTTCACTTGGTGGTAGAAAGGAATATACTATTAAATAGTCTATAAATAATTCTCTCTCTCCCTTTGTGATGAAAATTCTAGGTCAAAAACTAGAGGTGAGTGAAAGCTAAGAAGAGAAAATCACCCGTGTCAACACAAAGATGGAACAGTTAAAATCTTAACTTGAGAATGTGCTTAATGAACTAGCTCTTCTAGACTCATGTAAATTCAGTGTAAAGTTACTGCAAATACATGACTATAACCCTAGGAGAAGATGCCAGTAGGTTTTTGATCACATTTCTAGAGGTAAAAATTTCTTAGTGCCCATAGGTGCCAGGAAATGGCATTTTTCCTTATCCTCTCCCTTGAAGAAAAACATACATTCTATTCTAAAATGTCACATTTTGAAAAAGATATTACAGCTTTTTCTAATCTATAGACTTTCAAATTCATTTCAAAGAGTGATTGAGCACTGTTGAGTTGAAATACGTACAAGCTGAAAAAATCCTTTCAGTTTTCAGGCAATCTCATTAAACGATGTGGAGTCTACTTAGCAGTTAATCTCTTCTTTTATGGTGTCATTCAATAAAGAACTGGAATCATGCCATTAATTGTCCATCAGAAAGAATGTTAGGTTTGGTTACTCAGAAACATTATCGAAAAAGACTAAGGTCAAGAGATCTAACAATATTCTTTTAATGGTCTTTTTTTTTTTAAACATTGTGTGTTATTAAAAGACATTCTGGAGGAGGTGGGAAGAGATAAAACAAGAACAGAAAATATCAGTAATTCTGAAATTATATAGATACACAGAAATTTGCTGTATTAATTTCTTTACTTTTGAGAATATTTGAAAAATGTCCCAATAATAAGACAAGTTAAAATAAAACCAAAATAATGCATATCAATAAAGGGGGGGACAAGGATTTCTGAAGGTCTCTTAGCTTCCTGGTGTTTGATTACCCAGCTGCCAGGGAGAGTTGAGAGCAAGAAGCCCAAGACAGAAGTGAAAATCTAGGATGTGAGGCTTCCCTGGCCAAAACCCAAGCTGGAGTCTGAAAGCAGAGAAACTAGTGGCAATAAAAACCTTAACAATGAGCAGACAAGTGAATTTTATAGTTTCTTGGGAAATGAAAGAATTAAAAAAATAGAGTGCTTGCCTAATGACTATATTTTTATGCTCCTTTTGGTGTTGTCTAGACATACAAATGGCAGCTCAGTTTGACCTTGTTTGAGTCAGGGAACAAGGCCAAATTGTAATAATGACCAACATTATTAAGGTTTATTATATACCCAGACAGAATGCTAGTCATTTTGTATGCATTAATACATTATTTTATTTAATCTTTCTGACAAATCTATAAGATAAATAGTCCCAGGTATGAAAGTTGAGACTTAGGTGATTGATTTAAAATTATAGAACATAAGCATATAGAATAATGGCATTCTGACTCAAGGACCCATACACCTAACCACTAGAAAAGTCCAAGGTGGCTTGAAGTTCACACTATTTAGTACATTTCCAACTCTGAGTCTGGTTTCCTTTTAGCTCTTCCTGTCTTCTATGGACTCTCTTTCACACAACCCCAATACTGTTTCTAAGTCCCAGCTCTTAGTCCTGTGACCTGGTCCTTCTCTGAGGTTTAGTCACTCATGCACTTATTTGCTCTTTTACCAGAAGCATGTAGCCACTTGAACAAAGCCAGAGCTGCTTCCGGTTTCCTTGACTCTTTTGCACTCTTGATATTTTCACCTTCCCAACTCCCAATGCCATGTTCATGGGTGATGGACTGAATTGGGCCCCCGCCCCCAAAATTTATATGTGCATCTGTTTAAATCCTAACCTTCTATGTGGTTATATTTGGAGGTAGGATCAGGGTGTGGCCCTTATCCTATTGACCATCAAAAAAAGCAAGAGAAAGAAATGGCTCTTTGACCATATACACAGAAGAAAGGCATGTGAGAACAGAGGCAGGAAGAAAGTCTTAGGCAAAAAGCAAACTTTGCCTGGATCTTTAGCTGGAGCTTTCGGCCTCCAGACCCGTGAGAAAGAAGTTTCTGTTGTCTCAGCCCTCCAGCCTACCATATTTTCTTTTGGCAGTGTGTGCAGATGAGATGAAGACCTACATCCTGCCTCCCTCTTTCTTGGCCATCATGCCAAATGCTTAAGGGAAAAAAAAAAAAAAGATAAAATGGTTTGTTTCTCTTGAGCCAGCATTATGAAGTTGAAAGAGTTCTCATTTGGAACCACCAGATTGGATTTCAAGTCATAAAATAAAAATGTAGCAAAAATACAAAGATTTACTATCAATGCCAGAAAAGGATAACTGCCTTCCTAGTGATATTTTCATTAGCATTGCAGGGAAGTGCAGTCACCTTCTGTGTGCTCATAGCTCCCTGTTAAGGCACATGTCTCTGCCTTTGTGTTATCTAGAACTTTGAAGCTCTCTGACTACAACTGACTCAATTTCTTTCACTTTCACTGCAGTATGCTAGTTTCTGATCCCATTCTTTCCTTCTTTGTCACCATGTCAGAGTAACCTTGATTCCTCTGACTTCTACCTTCTCTAAGAAGGTAGAAATAAGAAATAAACAAGAAATAAACCCTTGAACTTGAGAGCTTCTTAAGAATTCTCCCACCTCTCACTTTTCTTAATAAAATTCCGGAAACCTTTGTAGCTATATCTTCTACTAATGTACTATCTAAATCTGGTATCCATCCACACTATGATTTTGACCTTACTTGTTGTCACTTATTCTCATTTCAATGCTTTGCTTGAAGTTCTGATTTCTGCCCCTCAATTTCTCAAGGTTTATGTCATGTCACCTCCTGTCTGAAGCCCTCCCGTAAGCAATTTCTTCTGACCCACCAAAGAACTTAGTATGTACTTTTTTGATGGCTTATTTGTGTTCACTGTAGTATCATTATTTCATGCCCTTAATAGATTACAAATTGCTTAAGGCTCTCAATTTAATATATAGTAATCATTTATTAAAATCCAATCAATGTATTAATAACCTAAATGATCTCAAACAGTATCATCAAATTTTCATTCAACTGAATCACATTCAGAGTTTGAATAGTTTTGGAGAAAGGTCAAGTATCAAATTGAATATGGGTGAAAAGAACCTGGACATCTATGGGTCAATATAGGAGATAGTAAAACATAAAATCCCCAGAACCATTGGCTGCTTCCATTGAAATAGCCAATAGTAATTTGGCTGACACAGAGCGTTCAGTAAATATTGGTTGGATTAACAAAAACAAATGCTTAAAGTGGTCCTCAGGTTAATATGTAAAATAGTGATATTTGGGTAGTTTAGGAAACGAATATAGAATTTTGAAGGGGTATCTAAGGCAACAGCAACTCCATAATTTGGGAGGGATAGAAGACTGTCCTTTGAGGTCTAGAATAAGTTATCATTTGAAACTTTCTTATGCTTCTTATCCTAAAGGAGTCAATTAAAGTAAAGATTTTGCAGGGGATTATATATTTTTGGTGGACGATTCAAAAGAGACCAAACAATCAATAAACCGATATCATTTCCACTGCAGGAGAATAAAACCAATAATGATTTTAGGTGACAGAAGTAAAATGATTGCTCTGGGGCTCTCCAATACATATATCTTCCAGACTTTTAGAAGGAACTTGGGCTTATTTTTTCTTTAGGATAATAAAAGATAATAATAAAAGATTAAGAAGACAATATTAGCCATCAGAGTTTGAGGGCAATGGGACAGCCATTATGCTTATATCCAGACATGTATGTCTGCATTAGCTCATTTAATTATGGAATAGCACTAAGAGAAAGACAATGAACATTCCAATCTTATAGAAGAGGTTAAAGTCACTGTACACTCAGGAAAAGTTTCACAGTGATTAAGCATGTACCAAGATTCAGAGCCAAGATGTGAACTAAGATTTTTCTGATTCCAAAGCCCGAGACCAACATTAAACACATGGAAGGGGATGGTGTAATGGCAACACTCCCCAAAGCAGAGACAATGAAATATGACTTCTGTTGGTGGACTTCAACCAGTGCATAGGAGCAAATGCCACTTAGCTCTTCATAAATTGACTATGTTAACCATCATCTGGAAGTTTCTGTGTCAAGTTTAATATTTTCTTAAGTCTAGACTTCATTTAGTTACCCTAATTTCTGGTCACTTGTGGAAAACGTTCTGTCAGGCAGACTAAGGCTACCACGTCCACACCACACATTTACCAGCTACAGTCAGAGCACATGACTAGAAGAAGACTAGTTTTGACAGTTACAGCTAACAAACCTTAGTCATTACTTGGTGAATTGCTGACAACTATTAAATAAATCATTTTTGGTGTAGAAATTCTACTTACTCTGTATCAGCCACAATTAAAACATTTTGTATTTTTCATATTTGAGGTGAGGGAAGCCTAATCTCAGAGTATGTGAAAGTTACCCATAAAGAGTGGGTAGACTAGCTGGGTACCAGCCCAACTCTGTCTGGTCTCGGAGGCTATATTCCTTTCACAACATCCCACTGCCCTCCATGGTAACAAGGCTTGCCTTTTAACAGTTACTACAAATGTATTAACTGAGTTATCAGTAAACCTTGAGTTTTCACTTCTTCATTTTTAAGATGAAAAAATTTTTTATCTACCATTCAGGAATTAAACAGACTATATAGATTTAAAACACTAAACACAGTGCCTGGTATATCATGGGCACTGACAAATGTATGTTTTAAGTAAGTTATCTGACTTAGGGAGCAAAAGAGGAACTTTCAAAAGTTTGATATCACTGAGCCTCACATTTCCATTTGTATGATAGTCAATAGCATAACTATTAGACTAATGAAATCTGAAGGAACAGGGTTATATACTTGCTTTTAATTCTAACTTTTTGTAAACTGATAACCAAAATGCATAGATTGCAGCTATTCAGTTAAACCAACATTTCTGGAGGACGATAAGAAATAAGAGTTATTATGATGGATGATCCAATTGGCAAAGTAAACAACTGCTTAGGGAACCAGCAAATCAAGGACATTTGAGATATGAGAAATATTTCAACTATAATGAATGTTTACAAAGTTTTATAATCTGAAGATATAAAATAAATCTTTTAACATTTAATTACTCAAAATTTTGTTTTGGATTTAGTGCATTTTAAAAAAGTCAATATGGGGGTGGTGTGGATAAAGTGCATGTAGAGCATTCTAATGCGTAAGGCATTATATTAACATGGTTCTAAGACTGTTCAACATTAACAGAACGCTTTAAAGTTACCACTTTCAAAAATATAATATCAACCACCTTATCCAGAATACAATGCTTCTGTCATCTTACCTGTTCAGAAAGTGTTTTCCCTCTGGCCACTCTGTCATAGTGATCTAAAAAATAATGTCTTGGTTGACACACCATAAATATGCCACTTTTGATAAGTTTATATAAGTAATTAATCACTGGTTAGAATATTTTACCTCACATGAAAGTGGTCCTAGTTTGCTTGTCTTTTAATAAAATATGTCATGTTTGGCCTCAGTGCAAGATTTTTTTCCCAAATGGCTAGAAAATAAAAATGCATCATCATACAAGCTTTTGGGAAGAACATTTTATTGCTAAGCATATCCTTGAACGAAAATGCAAATATGAAAAAAAGAGAAAAGGAAAAAGAAAAAGCAGTAACATCACAACATCATAAAATAAATTCCTTAAAAGTCTGCTCATAAAACAACAGGAATATGATCAAAGCTCACATACAGAATGCACATGTTCCCATAAAATTGTCCAAATAGAAACTTACACTAAAAGGAATATGACAAATGTATTTTTACTCAAATAAAAAAATGTAAAGAAAGCAGGAAGTCAATTCACAAGACCTCAAGACTCCAAGAACAGCAATCTTTTACAGACATCGAGATATAATCAACTTCATATAGGTTGGGCCATTTAGGTTATCTAAAATCGTGCTTTGATATCTCTTTATAATTCTGTCTTTTTAAATAACAACAAAAAATCCAAAACTCTTTAACACATTGAAATATCAGATAATGAGGAACATCTCCTTCCATACATATTAGTCAAGGCTACCATTGTTTAGATTGCGCTTTTTGCCCCATGTCGTTAAGGTATTTTTCCAAAGTCAAATAGTCATGCAACTTACAAAGACCAGCAAGAGTAGATTTCTAAACCTAAACAGCTGATTGGTTTTCATCTGTACAAAAGAAATTGGATATATCTGACCTTCCAGAGGACACACTTCATTTTTATGTGAATATTTATCTCGCTTTGTCTCTTGCTCTCTGGTTAGCTATGGCCACACAACCAGCTTATTATTTTTCTGTACATTGTTTCCTCTTTTCAAAAAGAAAGTAAGACAACAAACTGAAATGGACAGATAGAAAGGAAAGAACAGTTCTTAAAGCAGTATGTACATAGGTGGCTAAGGAAGTATACCAGCAAAAATGTAGTAAAATATGTAAACAAAATCTGAGAAGATTTTTTTTTATTCTCTTTGACACAGTTAACTGTGACAAAACTAAAACTCACACTTTCTTCACATTTTTAAGGTTTACTTTTTTGTTGTTTTGTTATTTTCTTTTAAAACAACATTCTCATTCCACTTCAAGACTTAAACAGATTTCCTGTTTCAGTCATCCGATCAAACATACCATGATAAATATATCTGTATATATATTTATTTATATATATTATACTATTAAATTCCTTTTTTTGTGTGTCACAGCAGCTTTATTCATTTATTATTTATTTATTTTTAAAAAAGATGGGTGAAGGGAGGCATGAGCGAATGGAAGGATAGAATTATCCACGAGTGTTAGGCTACAAAATTAAAACACTATGAAAACATTGTCATATTGGGGGCAGGGGAAGAACTGTGTGTCTTGTGCTCTCATGCCCCGTTTGGCTTGTGTGACCGTTGGTGGTTCCATCACAAGTTGAACTCCTGCATTGTCTGTTTTGATTCTTTTAAGACTTTTAGTATTGTCTTTTATATTTGCATGCATTTCAATCAGTCACGATTCAGCCCACCCACCCCCTCCCCATCTCTAGGATAGGCTCTGTTGTAATTTGTGGGGCTTTCTTCTCTACCACAATTTGGCTGGGCTAATGGACAGGAATGATATTGTTAGGTAAAGCCAATAGCTCTGATAGAACCAGCCCTAACCCCAATTGTTCAGGGTTTGGGTGGCAAATTCTGGAATTAGATCCTGGGGGACCAGTTTTTCAAATCAACAGTATCATCCATTACATGGTTTTTGCTATGTGTTCAGCAAAGCATCATATAGGAAACAAACAACAGATTCTAGAAACACCACAACCTGATATGTAGGGTGAATACCATGGTAGCTTTTGAGTTCATATGGCAATAGTCTCTTTTACTTTTGTTTTCTGAGTATTTTTTTTTCTTTTTCTTATGTCCAGTCATTCTCAAAAAAATAAACAAAACCCAAAAGCCATTTTTCCCCTCAGATCTTGAAAAGTTACACAACACTGGCCAGAGCCAGATAAGGGTGTTTTATTTTTTTTTTTGTTCGTTTTGTTTTGTTTTTAACTTTTTTCTTTTCTTTTTTTGGTTTTTGTTTTTTACATAATTGAACAAAAAAAAAACATTGTTACAGTCAAGCTTCACAAACATCATTACAGACTCACTTGGAGTTATGGAACAAGTAAGCCATGAAGTCCTCTACCTTGGGTGAAAACGTCCTCAAGAAAAGGAAGCTTCCAGTCTGCGAAAGTGGGGGCGCCATCTGCGTACTCCAGAGCGCAAAGTGTGTGCTTTATGATACAGCAGGGCAGAAAGAACTTTCTGTCTCCGAGCGATGACTGAATCCAAGCAGCCATGGCTGAACAGTATAGGTAGGTACATCTTTGTAGGTGTCCTTAAAAATGGTTTTCCCCACCATAGTCGTGGTGTACCCCATCTCATAGTTAGAACAGTTCTGACATTGTTAAATCTCAATTGCCAAGTAGTTAGATATTTATATAGAAATAATTCTGTTTTCAATTCGTTTATGAGTAGTGTGGTCATGGTTACACGTAATACTCTTTGTCCTTGTTTTTCTGTTTCTTGTGCGCGCTCTTGGAGCTCTGCTGCTTCTCCTTGATGAGCGTGCCGTTGCTCTGCGCCGAGTTGCTGATGTAGTTTCGCGACTCGTCCACTTGATAGGACCCCTCGTCCCTGTTCCTGTACTTGTACATGGCGTACAGGAGGATCAAGATGCAGAGGGCGGCAGCAGCCACAATGCCGACGACCATCCCTGTTGTACTGCTCGACTCCCGGATCACCTCTGAGGCCCCCGGAACCCGTCTGACTCCTGGCTCCGTGGGGTTTGCTGTGGGCACATTACGGAACATGGGGGAAGTAATTAGTGGGCTCTTCAGTTTGGTGCTGTCTAGCTCATAGGCAGTGGGCAACGGAAGCAAGACTATATCAGGCTGGGGTTTGAGATCACGGTTATTCATTTTGCCAGCTGGCAATTTGGGCACCATCCCAGACGAGGAGGAAGCTGTGAAGCGGATCAGCTCAGGGGACAAAGATGTGGTAGTAGTCCTACTAGTTTCGGAGACTTTGTTAGGTCTAAAGTCCTTGGATTCCCACTTGGGCGCATGTGCTTTGTAGCCACCTTCGAAGATTGAAGTGGAAAGACTCTTATCTGTTACCAAGGAGAAGGTGGTGTAAAAATCTTCATCATCAGTAGGGGGCAGGTTAGAGTCAAAGGTTTCCCCTGAGCCATACCCAGATATCACCAAGCCATCATCATCACAACCATCGCTGCCTTGGTCCGACAAGCAAGGTAACCCCGCCTCAGAGGTCATGGACAGGGAATCTTTGGTGGTCTCAATAATGGTGAGGAGGGGGCGAAAGGTAGGGGGGAGTGTAATGGAAGGTGCACGAGTAGCAATAGGAGGGGTGGCTAAAGGGTCTTCTACAAGAAGAGGGATAACTAATTCACCTCCTGGGATTGAAAAGAAAAAAAAAAACACAGTTAGTGTATTTGCAGAGAAACACAATTCATAGTCGCTCTCAGTGTACCAGGTTCAAAGGTTATGCCTCAGAAATGATAATAAAATTACCTGGATCCATATATGGACCCTGCCTGGCTGTAACCTGACCATTCCAGGTAGATTTGAAGCCCATTCTATGCCTCTTGCCACCAAAACCTGAAATCTGTAGATTGAGGGCTTATCTTTGAAAGATACTCTCAAGTAATTATTTATATAGAATTCAAATGGGCTATTTCCAGGATCTGCTTAGGGGAAGATGATGAGTGGTTGTCAAAATCGTGTGTGTGTGTGTGTGTGTGTGTGTGTGTGTGTGTACCAGTACACAGCGTATGCTTCACATGAACCATATCATTTCTTTATCTTTATTATCGTCTAGGTTTCTACTTACTTGCTCCCATGAAACAAGAATGACATATTCTCATAGAGACCAAGATCAAGGAACATAAAAGATGGTCTTTGGTATTTTAAGTTACTACCTGTCATTCTTATTTGTCAAGTGTGGACTTTATTTACTGTATACTAAGTGAGGGGGACTTGCATGAGGTTAAACATGTTCATTTAACAAACCCATTTTGATTATGCATTTCTAGAAGCCCCCCTGACTGTTAAGTAACAACTTGCCTGGTATTGGTCTAATGTATTGATGCATTGCTTTTGTAGTTTATGCAATATAGGATTAACAGGAAGCTAGATTTAAAAGAACTCAGCCTAGATATTCATGACATAATGGAAAGTTACTTTCATATTCAGAAATATGGAATGTATGGAGATAGCAAAGTAAGTTTTTAAAATTGGTGATTTTTCACTAGCATGCAAAAATACATCACTTATCCACAGGGCCCAGTTATTGCACTTATAAACATATAGACTAACTCAGGAAAGAAAGTTCAGAATAGTTCACTAAATTACAGTGCCATGCAAATTATAGGGTCAAAATTATTATCCATCTGTATAAGCAAGATAAAGACTCTTCTGTGTCTCTTAACAGTTATTTTTCAGACACTGGAAAAATCACAATAAGTTACAGTACATGTCTCTTCATTGAATTTATTCCAGAAAAACTGATTCCAACTACGATATTTGAAAATCCTCAGCAGGGATGGGGTTGCATCTGCCTGGTCCTTCTTAGTCAAGGCAGTTGAGATGCTTGCATGATCATACTGTTGAAGACCTCTTGCTTAGCAGGGTTGCTAAGCTCTCAACCAGGCATGAAGTTCTTGTATGTTCTGCTCTGCGTAGTAACCTTGTTCTGCTGAATCGGTTGCTGTTTGCGCATCTTTTTTTTTTTTATCAGATACGACTTTTGCTGAAGCAAATTGTCTCTTGAGTAGTGACAAAGTCAGATGTGGCTCAATACTGCAAAATTTTAGGGACACTCGAGGTGAACAAGTCTTTGAGCTTACCAGGTTTCCTCAGGTTCTTCCTATAGAAACTGACCACAAATAGAACTCTTGTGCTCACCTGTCCATACCTTTTATGTTTAAATATTTCCTGTGCATCAGTCAGAACTGCTGCACTGGAGTTACTCAGATTTCAAGTGTTTAAGGGATAGGCTTCCTTAGGAGAAAGCTATTGGATATCAGCAAAGTAGCTGAGAAGAACTGCTTGTACCCATGTCTGAAGCCTTTACACCCCCCACCCTATGCCCACCCCATTTAGGCAATATCACTACATTTTTTGCAAAGAGAATCTGAGTTGAAGAGGCCTATATCTACATAATGTGTATCAACTGGAAGAGAAGGGGCAGTTGCATATTCTACAGTCATCTTTGGCCTTCCTGATACCTTCCTCTATGTGGGGATATAAAACAAGAGCCTGTATGAAAATCTCAAGATGATATTTTGGTCTGTGCTCTCAATGCAACTTTCTGTTCTGTTGTAGTGCTCAGAATTTGAAACTCTTGAGCAAAATGATCTTTGCAGATTGTCAAAGCTCACCCTTGCTTGACTGGTCCAGAATGCCTATTTTTTACATTGTGAACATATATAATTCATATACCTTGCAACTTATTTAATGCATAATTTACACACTTTTGCTAGCTTTTATAAATGAGATTTGGAGTAAAGTTCCCTAAGGTAAGCCAGTTCTAAAACTAACCCTGAACTAACTTTTCTTCTTCTTCTCCTAGTAGGGGGGGCTTGGGAATTGTTTAAAAGTGCTACATGGAAGAGGGCAGTGTTTGAGAAAAGGAGAGTAGTGAGGCGAGAGAGTGAAGGCCCACATAGTCTGTTTAAAGTTTCCCCAGAGATTGCTCAGGGATTATTTTAATTTCCTTCAGAGAACAAGACAGTATATTTTCATCCAGTTTACCTAGAATAGTGGATTAGTATGTGTGTTCTTTTCTGGTACAAACATGGAGTCATTTATTCTTTAGGGCCATGAAAACGTTTACCCCACGTAGAATAAGCAGAGTGGAAGCTGGGCTAAAGGACATGGAATAATTGATTTGTTGGGAGGCAAAGGCCTGCTACAAATAAAAAGGTGTATTGTCAAGTAGGATGCCGGAAGTCCCTTTAAGTTAGATTAAGATCTCTGTCTTCATGATTACAGAATGGCATTCATTTGCAATTTTAGTGTACCATCTGTGACACCCAACTGGAGTCTTAAATTTGCCTCCTTTTCCTCTTCTGTTTTCAGTCTTCGCTAAAGACTCCAAGTGTCTTTGTTGTTAAAAATCTACAAAATCTATAAACTGCTCACTCTTCAGTGAGTCACTCCCACTTTACTTTGCTATTCTCTTCAAACTCAACACCCTTATAAGAGTCTCTCTTGGATTACCAAAAAAAAAAAAAAAAAAAAGTAAAAACCATCCTTTTCATAATGGGATGAAAAGAGGGTCTGAAACTTGCCATTTTTTAAAGAGCTTCTAAAAGTTTGGTGAGTCCCTAAGGGAAATGGCAAGAGCTTATTTCAAAAGGAAATGATGGGTAAGCTATTGCAAAGTTTAAAAAACAGAATCTGTCAAAACTACTAATCTACAGTTTTCTTTGCCATTTGCTATTAATCTCACTAGCAGTGATAAAAATGACAAATGATGCCACCTGTCAGAGAAATATGAGCCTGAATTCTGGTGATTTTTAATCAATGAAATAGTCAAACCCCTTTACCTAGCAATTCAAGGAAGTGGACAAATGCCTTCAATGTCCATGGAAGTAGACGGGAGGGGAGGGTCCCTATGAGTCCTTTGTAGCCTACCAGTAACCACTGTTATGGCTGGACTCACCTCCATGGCTCTTACTATGACAGCTAGACCTTGAAAAACAAGAAGGCTTATTACAGGGCCAGAAGTCACTGAGCATGTTTAGGGTCACACCCTGGTCTGGAGATCCCCCTTCATTGGCAGTGGATGGGGGATTTTGTGGGTTCACACCTTATTGGTGAATTTAAAACATAAGAGGAGAAATTCAAAGTACAGGAAAAGAAAAAAAACAAGGGACCCAAATGGTGAGTTACTGAAATCAATAGGGTGGGGTGTGGGGAACAGCCTGGCTCTTTATTTAATGCTGTGGTTGGCAATGTGCTTATTGGAAGCCATCTTTGAAGTGAGTGCTTGTGTCATCAAAAACTAAGGCAAGCACTTGCATTACAAAAAAGAGAAATCCCAGTCCAACTGTACTTCTATAATAATGTTTTTATGATAAATGGGAATTACAGTGAAAATAGGTGGGAAATTTTAGATAACTGTAAATATGGAGTCTGGGACAGATATGAACTGGGGTATATATTCAAGCTTAATATCAAACTCCATCATTAAGATTTAAAATAATTATAGGATCCTGGGGAGCCCAACATGGTAGTTGAAATGAGGAGGCTATTCAGAGTGTAATCCATCAAAATTCAAATTTCCTTTGCTGTCCCTAGATTTTTTCCCTTGCTTTAGAATAAAAACTATCTGTATTCCATAAAGTTAGCATTTGCACTAAAATCAGGAATATGTACCATATATATATATATATATATATATATATATATTTAGCTAGATTGCATTTTTCTTTACACTAGAGAGATCACTAGGGATATAAAAGGTCTATTTTAGCCCTCAAGGCTGCCCTGCTTGTTGGCCTTATTATTGTATTTATAGATATATAATTCATATGTCTGGGGCTGATACCCAGCAAAAGGGGCTCACTGTCATTGAAAAAGACAGTGCATTAAAATTTTAATAGAACTCTCTTACACATGAGGATATTGTAGGTGGTGGTGTATGTAGTGGGGCATCTGAAAAAAACAAAGAAAAGCAGCATGAAGTTTCATTATGGCTGCAACCTTGGCTTCACTGGAGATATTTGAGAATAAGAAGTCACAGAACTGCCAACACAAGGGCAGGGAGTAGGTGTGAGACTCAGGGAGAGGATACCATGTATCAGTTCCTCAGTTTCTGCCCCTTATCTCCTATTTGCATTTTTCTAATTCTCTCTTGAGAAATTCATATATAATGAGGAGAAATCATCCTTTGATTTCATCCACCTAATTAATTGTTGGAAACAATATTCATTTCATTATTTGGTGCCACAGAGTTCCATAGCATGTAAATATCCCGGAGCTTATAACCATGACATTGTTCTACAACCACCTTCTGAAAAAATAGCCAGGGTAAATATATGGGGAGAAGACACCAGAAAAACACAGTGGCCCAAAAGGGCTTAACTTACATTTTGATGAGATGAGAATTTTCAGGTAAGACAATCCCCCCTCCCCCACCAACCCTGATTTGTCAGAAATGGGTTTGATTCTGAAAGGCTACAGACTTTAATTTTTCGATATATACTCAGGTAAGATGATCCAGAGTTCCTTGGGAACATCAAATGTTGTAAAATAAAGAGTGACAAGAATTTTTATTTGTTTATTGATTAAGAGCTTTGCCTCTGAAGTCATTCAGGCTCAGCAAGCATCACAGTTTCATGGTGGATTAGCCATGAGTCTGGTCAAATTTCTTAGACTCATTGTAAAATGGAAATAATAACACAGCCTACCTCAAAACACCAATGTGAATAGTAATTACACATGTTAATATTATTATAATGCCTGCTAAGTATGTAACACAGAGCCTACTGCTATTCTAAAATGCTAGCTACTAGTATCATTAGTTTTACTAACATTTTGGGTCTGTAAACACTGAACTCACTGCTCACTTCATCATTTTTTATGTATTAGCCTCATGTTAAGCTAGGGGTTTAGTAATATAGGAATTCGATCATTGAGGCTATTTTAATGTAGAGTTTGAAGAATGATTTATAATAATTCAAAATGCTTTTATTTAAAAAATGATTAGTCTTTTAGTAAATGCTTTCAAAACAATTAGATAAAATAACCCCATTTAGGAGGTTCTTAGTTTCAAATTTAAAATATCATCCAACATGTGAAACAATATTAAACCCTCTGGTAGAAAAAGCCCATTCACTAAAGCTGCTGGTAAGAACATGTCTGTTATCCACCATCCAGTGTGATTTCTCTGTAACAATTTCTGATAACATCAATATTTAAAATTAAAATGAAAAGTAACTTATTTAAGTATAAAATACTTTTTATCAATATTATGTATTTTAAAGTGAAAAAGGCAGCACTGATCCAAATACCTTTAAGGTTAAAGAAGATTCTTAACCTCTAATCACACACACTGACGATACCTACCTGAAAAGTTTCCTAAGTAAAACCTTAGATGTGAACATCATCATGTCTCTTCTTGGTAGAATCTTAGGATCCTTTTAAAGCTTACCTGATTAAATCCTTGAGAGAAATGACAACTATTAATAGAAAGGGAGAAGAGAGAGGAGGGCAGGAGGGAGAGAGAGAGGAAGAGGGTTGTCTTCATGTCTGAGTGTGTGTTTTCAGCAGTGGTTAGTTCTACCCATTGAGAGTCATTCATATCATAGGACAACATTAAACACCTGGGACTCTTGATGTCTTTGTTTCTCAGTAAAGTTGATTTTATAGCCTGCGGTGATGGTGATGATAGAATCCTGGATAAGCAAATTCTACCATAGTCACTTGAGAGTACCTTACTTCCCCTTTGCTGAAGAATAACAAAATAAGGGACTGATTACCCTGAGTGTTTTATCAGGAATTATATTAGGATATAATTACCACTGATAATGCTCAAAATTTACTCAACTCATTTTCTTTTGGGGTACAGGATTCCTGTAGGCTGCAGCCAAATTAAAATCTCACTGTAGAGCCTAATATTACTTTTAACACTTCAAAATTGGTTCAGGCAAAGAGGCCAGGCTTGTTTTGGGTGGTAAGGAACATTTACCCACGCCCTTCTACCAAGGGTAGAATTTACATTGATTATCAGAAGCAGTTCAGCACAAAACATAACAGTGAAAATTAAGCAAATAGACACAAAAGAAAGAAAATATTAATATTGTCTTCATAAATCATAGCATACAAAAAAAAAAAAAAAACACTTCAGGGCCAAAGTAAGCTACAAGGAAGGAGAGCAAATGACATCCACAAGGCATCCACAATATAAGAACAGAAAGAAAAATAAAAGCAAATAAAAAAGAGTCTGCTGTTAGAAAACAAAGAAAGAAATCATTTCCATATAAACAAATACTTTAAATAAGACAAGCATATCATATTAATTTATAGTCAACTTACATCAACAAATTGCCCGCATGTTTTTTGGCATGAAAGAAAAATTTACAAAAGAAAGTTGTGTAAGAATGCTCTTGGACAAATAGAATTGCCACATTCTTGTAACTTGCTTTTTTGTTGTCATTTCTTAAAAAACTTTTGAGCAAAATGTCTAATTTTTCAATATAATAATTTACAACAGAGGGTGATACAGGGAGGCAACAACACATACATTCACACCACATAACATGAAAATAAAAAAAAAATCTGCACTTTAACAAATTTTTACTTAGAGGGGATTGGGAGGGCATCGATTTTGAATTTGAAATAATTCCGATTGCGATGATTTAAAAAATTAAAAAAAAAACCTGTTTACTTTTGTCATTTGCCTTTAAAAAAAATCTATGAATCTAAAGGGTTTTGAATGAATTTCTGCTTGTTATAGGTTCTCAGATACATATTTCATTTTGAATTTTTTTGTCTTTGACAACTTTTAGACTTTCTTTAATTTTAGGGAATGGATGACAGCACATAAATTTGAACAATGCTAAAGAAAGGAAGGGTATGGGAAGGGAAGATGCAGAAAGGGGAGGGTTGGATCTATGAGTGTACTACACAAGAGATGAAGATGATTGGAGTAAATGTGTAAGTGAGTCGCCATGTCCATGTAAGGGCGGCACGGAGTGATCTAGCTGCATTAGAGCTTCTGGCTGTAAGGAAGGGATGGGCAATATACAAAAACAAATGAGCGTACACATGCCCATCTACAGAAATAAAGAACAGAACTCTACACTGACAATCTCACACACCCTAAGCTGCAACTTCTTCAACATGCAATTACTCCAAAAATCATTACAGTTTCATTAAAGATTTTTAAATAATAAAATCAGTTAAACTCTTTTTCCCTACTCAAAATAGCCAAAATACATAAAATAATATCACTAATAATAATGATCAAAAGGTTAAAAGCAAAAACAAGAAGACTAGATTTATGCATTCAGGTTGAACAACTTCATTGGCAGGCAGCCACACAGCCCCATCTAGAGTGAGGGGAGAGGTTGGGGATCTGCAGGGGTGATGGAGGGACAAAGTTGCATAGGGAGCCTGCTTGCTGGCTTGTTAATTTCTTCCCTATAGGGAAATGGTACTGTCCCGATGACGTCATCCATCTTCCCCAAGCCACCCACTGGTGCAGGTGATTCTCAATGAGACTGGGCCAATTTGAAAGATGTGGATGTGAGGATTCTGCAGCTGAAGTTGTTCCACATTTAAAGAGGGAGTGGGGAAAAATTGCAGAAAACAATTCATAACTCTTTTCTTATAATTTCGAATAAAACCAAATCTAAAGATCTAGCAATTAAAAAGAAACACATTGATATATATATATAGATAGATATATATAATACAAAAAGCACTTAGTTCCCAAACAAGAAGGGAGAAAAGAACACAAAAAAATCTAAAGAAAAAAGTATTTCACACACTTTCAGAGATGAACAACCAGATGCACACGCTGAGGAGGCACAGACAGAGCAGTCAGGGGACACTTTGTTTTGCTTTGCACATTTTTTCGCCTGTTGATTCTCCTTTTGATGATAGCCAGGATTAAAAACAGATTTTGCATTTTCTTTAAAATTTTTTTTGTTGTTTTGGTTTTGCTTCTTTAAAAAAATCAAAATAAAAAGGGCGTGCAGTCTGGATGTACGTCATAAGTAGACAGTTAAAAGAGAAGAAAGTGGCTAAGACTGACAAATGGGTTACTGTCTGTTACCCTTTAACTGTAGGGAGGTTAATCAAGTTAATACATGCTTAAAGTAAGTTGCATTTAGGGAAAATAGAAAAACAGAACAGGAGGCTAGGGTTGGGGAGTAATCAGCAAGACAAAACCGATTTGGGAGTGGGAAAAAGGTGCTAGATTTAGTTTCATGTCTTTCCAGTAGAGGCCAGGGGTATCCCCATTACATCTTGGGTATCCCCATTACATCTTGCCAATTACAAGAAGGGAAGCATGCTGAGGTATTTGTGCATGTGTGTGGGTTGCTGTATAGCCTGCGGTAGTGGGAATTGAGGTAAAAATATGCATGGGTTCATGGCCTCTTATTTCATATTCATTTATACAATTACAGGGCATATTCTGCAAAGTCTAGAGAGGTTATGATGGATGTTGCTCCATATGAGCCATTCTTGGGCTTTGCCAAACTGACAAGGCTTCATGGGTGACAATGGGTGCCAATAAAATGAACCTAACAACTGGGATAGTGTATATGAAAATCCTCTCCACTGCAGAGAGCACAGTGGCCCAGCGTCTATTGGTTAACTATAAGGTAGTCAGGAAATGAGTACAGTTTACTTAAAGTACTTAGAAAAAACTATCAGTCTTCTTGGGAGCATTAGAAACAAATGTTTCATTCAAGAGAGAGGGAGGGAGGGATGGAGAGAGAGAGAGAGAGAGAGAGAGAGAGAGAGAGAGAGAGAGAGAGAGAGAGAGAGAGAATATGTGTGTCTATTGAGGGAAAGATAATGGACTTGGGGAAGGAGTTTTCAGAAGAGTCCTCAGTCTCTACTGGAATAGATCATGAGAGTTGTACTCAATATTATATCCTTAGGAGGATGCTATTGTTCAACCAAGGACTTGGAAACCCAGGTAGGAGAGCCACAAAGGCAAGACACTTGAGAGCACCTGGTTCTGGCAGCCAATTCCGACCACTTTTAAGAACTTTTTTTGGTGACTTTGACAAATAGAATAAATTGTATGAATGAGTCAGACTTTTGCCCCCTATGGGACGCCCCTTTTATTATTTTATTTTAAAATAATTATAGTAATGTGTCCCCATGGGTCAGTCCGTACCAAGATTTTTAGTCTCTGGTTTAATAATGTTAATCATTATTCTGGGAACTTCACAAAGGGCAGCTGGGAGATTTTAGAAGGAGGAAAAATTTTCCAATAACATAGAAAAAGAAAACCCTTGTTGCTATTTAATTAATTTTTTGAATAATTATACTTTGACATTGAATTTTATTGTGTGAGAAGACCACATAAATGCTCATATGGTCTTACAAGGCATTGAATACTTTCTCTAGGAAAAAGGTACTTTGGCAATATTCAGATGGACTGTTGATCAGCAATATTTGAAGTAGGAAACGAGTGGTCTGAATGTGCTACTTAAAAAATAACTACCTCCAGTCTATACCTACTCTTAGATAAGGAGAGTGCATTTCTATCTATCACCACTTTCGTTTCCACTGTATAATTTACCTATTTCAAATTGGTTGTTTTAAAAATCTTACAACTAGGTCATTACTTTTATCCTGAAAATCACTGGTTTAAACAATTGAACATGCCAAAATTTAGGGTTATCACTTTGAAAATAAAATAAGCATTTTTTAAACCCATGGAAGCCATAGTTTCAAATGAAGCCAACACAGCCTAAATAGAACCCATATATATTTATAACACAACTATCAGCTAACATACCCAAAGCTTATTTGGTTTCAAATATGAAATACAAGATAATGTTGCTAATAGCTCATAATCATGTTATAGCTTCATTTTCATCTTTTATTATCTCTCTACTCCAGTTTTTATTACAATAACTGCATGGTTCTATATCTATGCCTCTGTTGGTATTAAGAATGCTTTGGGGGTTATATTGGCCATTGATAACAAATATAATAATTTAACTTAAAACAGCATATTTTGACACAACCATTTTTATCCCACCATGTCCACAGAACCCTGACTAAATATAAAAATCAAACTTTAAAACATTGAATACAATAAACTGGAATTACACTGGTCAGAATTCATCTTGGAACATCCATTCATTCATCTCTAAACTATGTGAGGGTGTGCTTCAGCAGCTCAAAGACGTGTTTAAATAACTCAAGTGGTGAGCCTACCTCTCTGGGAGGCAATCTAAAGGGTATTGTGATGTGCACAGCTGAGGCTTAAGGGGAAAGGGGAATTCATCATTTTAAGATTTATTTATTTATTTATTTATTTATTTATTTATTTATTTATTTATTTATTTATACAAGCACTGGGTACAGTCAGAAGCTCGGGAGGGTGAGAGAATTCACCAGAGCCAGAGTGGAGAGCAGAGGAGGCAGACTGAAGAAGTACACTGCTGAGGGGAGCAGCAGGCTGCAGGAGAGGTCTGCGCTACATGGGCGACCTTCACCAGGCAGCTGGGGATCAAACCAGTACTTCAGAGGCTGCAGGCAGCTATGCAACCTAGCGCTCAACTGCTGTATCACCGGTGAGGCCCTAACATTACATTGCTTAAATGTCTCAGGGAAAATACTCAAGAGAGGAAGAAAGGTTTTAGAATCAGGAGACTATGTTCCAACTTTTATTGTACTGCTTATATATCCCCTTGTCAGGACACTGAACAAGTCAGTGAATCTTTGTAAGTTTGTTTCCTCCTGCTTAACATGGAGATTCTAACATCTGGTCAATTAACCTACCTCGGAGGGTAGGTTTATGTGAATAATGAAATTTTGAATGTGAAAGTGCTGGTACATTCTAAAGTGCTTGTCATATGTTTGTGACTATTGTGCTCAAAGCTCACAGGACAGCATGAGCTGTAAATGTTAGACTAAATATTCAACAGGGGAGGCTGAGTCCCAGATGACTGAGATCAGTGTTACTCCACGTGTGATTCTCAAAGCATCTACTTCAACAGCAAACAGGTAAGAATAGCTTCAATCCCAAACCCTAACCCTTTATTACTACTTCTTTCTTTTTTAAAGACTTATTTATTTTTATACAAGAATTGGGGTACAGGCCAGAGATGTGGGGGGGGTGAGAGGACTCACCAGAGACAGAGTGGGGAACAGAACAGGCAGATGGACCAAAGTACACTGCTGAGGGGAGCAGCGGGCACAACAGGAGAGGTCTGTCCCACCATGTGGATTTCTCCCTGGCCAGCCGGGAATTGAACTCATGCTACAGTGGCTGCGTATTGCTTCATAGTTTGTGTCTTAACCCCTGCACCCCCAGGGAGGCCCATTCATTACTACTTCTTTGGAGCCTTTGTCCCCACCCCTGCCATGATGCTAAGTTCCTAGAGATTGATTAGTTTAATTTTTAGTGGTGAATTAAAAAAAAAAATCTGTATGTAATTTTATGACTATTTTACCCTTTTTGTGGGTTAAAGTTAAACTCTAAAGGGGCCTTATTTCTATATGCTCCCATGAGAACATATCCATTTAGTGGGAGGACCCACACGTGGATGCAGCACTTGCCTTTTGTCCAACCACTTGTGACAAATCACCGCCCTTCACCCCAACTGTGAGAGTCTTAGTTTCCTCAAAAAACCATGAAAACTTAGATCCTCTTTCATTAACAAATTGGTGAGTGTCACAAGTAAAATTACTTTGGAAACTATAAAATATTCAATTTAAAGGCACAAAGATGTTATGAACTATATTATCTGGGTTCAGCACTGCTGAAGAGGCCGTGACAAGAGAGGAAAGCTCATTAGAGTCCTTGGAAGCTCATATTCCAACAGATATTAGAACTGTGGGATTAGATGAGAGGATGGAATGGAGGTTCAAGGTAGTATTTTAGCTCCTTTCTCCAAAAAGTGTTAATACGGTTAAGAGATACAAAAGGGGAAACTTAATGAAGACATTTTCAGGAACAGCTATTTTTTTGTTTTCATGCTAATGAGGTATTAGTTTAAGTCAGTCTTTCTTCACTGGAGACATTCTATGCTCCCTGATGCCCAAGCTGAAGCTTTATATTTATTTTGTGTTTTAAATCCTTCTAGCATAGAGCAGGCTACACTATAACCCTTCAATATATATTTGATGACTTGAACTACAAAAATAGAACCATTGCCCACCCATGGATCTATGCTTTGTGAAGCAGTTGGGATTCAAAAACACTATCCTTGTGGCACTCATGTTTTTAATCAAGAGGACATATCTTCATGAAGTTTTACTAGACAAAGAGCAGTGTAAACAGGCTCGAAGTCATGAACTCAGCACCTGTTAAATATTCTGGTCTTAAGCTTGTCCTTGTGTGGATTTTTACAGCTACTATATGTATATAGTTCATTATTTGCAAACTATTAAACTCTTTGTGATACTACTAAAATCCAAGATAGGAGGTAATAAAAAATATTTATTTTATCAACATAAAAAGTCACCTGTATACCAGTCAGAAATAAAAGCCTTTTTCTTTTGTCCTTTAGCTTGACTAGACCAAAATTCTCCCAAGTTTCCTCCTTCTGCTTTGATCCTTACCTCTTCACCTCTTAGCTGGCCCCACAGATGGCAGTAGGCTACCTTAATTTTCTGGGGGAATCCCATGCAGCCAATTGGCTGTACATTCTCACAAATCCTATAAAGACTATGACTTCCCATTCAAACCTCCCCTCAGAATTTCAGTTTTCCATATTCCGCTATTGATAATTATCAACATTTCTACTGCTGTAACTAACAGACACTTCAAATACAAAAGGACCAAGACATTACTTTGGATTTTATTCTCTACCTAAACTCGTACTTCCCTTAGGATTTCCCATCTTTAGGTTTGACCAAGGTAAACAACTCTTAGTTAGTCATCATCCATAAGCTTCTGCCCCAACTCACCTCCACGTATCTAATATACCAGGAAGTTCTGGGGATTCAACTTCAGCAACAATTTCTTCACCTATTGACATTCCTCCAATATTCTAGAGTAACCCACTGTGATTCCTTGCTTGGACTTTATGGTAGATTCCCCACTGATCTCCCAACCTCCACTTTTAGCTCCCTAAGATCCATTCTGCATAATGAAGTCAAAGAAATATTGTAAAGGAGTACAATATAGGTCATATTAAGTCACTTTCTTGCTTAAAATCCTCAAAGGTTTCCCTAAACCAAAATTCTGTATCCTAATTCACAATGAAAATCCTATGTCACTTGTCAACTCTTTACTATTCCAATCTCACCTCCTACGGCAACCTCTGACCTAGGATGCCTCAGATGCCTGCTATGCTCTCTAGCTTCTCTTCCAGAAGACAATTAATTCCCTGCTCTTTGCCTGGTTACTTCCTTCTAGTGATTCTGGTCTCTTCTCTATTTTGAGTTCTCTGAGAGGCTTTCTGTGACATCCTTAGAAAAGTAGCAACTGGCTTCCTAACTGGTCATCCCTACATGATTCTTTGCATGCCATTTACTAGTTGATTCTTGCATGTATGCTTATTAATGGAATACAAGCTCCATAAGAACAGGTACTTTGTCTTGTTCTCCACTGTATTTAAAACAGTGGGGTCTTCAGGGAATGACTGTGAGTGAAGGGGTAATGCCTCAAATAGCATGCAATCCTTGCAAAGAGAGGTGGTCAGGTAAGAATAGCTTCAATCCCAAACCCTAACCCTTTATTACTACTTCTTTCTTTTTTAAAGACTTATTTATTTTTATATAAGAATTGGTGACTTGCAAAGAGAGGTGACTGCACTGTTCTCTTGCAGTCTCTATCACTCCAAGCATGCTGCTCTTCTCACATGTGGCACTGAGTAGATGTTTTGTAAACTAACTATTGAAGCACTGCATTCTCTATTGTTTTATTTTCTTCCATTCTTTTCTAAACCAGATGGGATTTCCCTAAGTTCTACTTAGCAGTTCCAATGCAAATTGGACTTGCTCATCCTCAGCTGGCTTACAAAGCCTTTCGAAGAATACATCACCATCTAATTCATTCTCCCTTTCAAAAAATGGTGCTGGGATGTTTACTAAAAACACAGGTTTTCCTTTGCAGTTGTGAAAACTGAGATAAAATAAACAAAATATTCAGATTTAGAGCTGCCAGATTTTGATGCTTGTCTTCAGGCAATAGGAAGGAATGAACCAAACAAATTATCAGTGGGAGGAATGATGACCGGGGTAGTGAAAATGTTCTGGGTTATCTTTGCCTGCTGTGGCCCTGCAGCCACTGACAGCAGAGCTTGGCCTCTGTGGGACCTTCCTCCTCAACTGGTACCATGGCATTTTATGATTATGGTTTGAGAATAATAAATTATTCAAGAGAGTTTATTTTGTTCCTGTTTTCCACTAAAACTCATCTACTCTGCTGCTCTGGCTAGAATTCTGACCATTTCCTTTTTGCTAGCTTTTCTTTGAGTAGAAGCAGCTAACCTGTTGCCTCCTCTTGGCAGTGATCTTAAGTTCTCTAAGTCATGGTAGGCGCTTCAGTTGCCTAGAAAGTATTTATCAAAAGTCTCAATTATTTTCTAATTTGCTTTTACTGAATTGTTAAATCACAAGTGCTTTCTGAATATCCCTGTCTCATAAGTTTCTTTTATACTGTATCTTAATCTATCATCAGCTGTATTTTTTCTATGCTTTATTTTTTCTATGCTTTATTTTTAAAGATTTATTTATTTATACAAGAATTGGGGTATAGGCCAGATATGTGGGAGGGTGAGAGGATTCACCAGGGACAGAGTGGGGAACAGAACAGGAAGAATGATGAAATACACTGCTGAGGGGAGCAGTAGGTAAGACAGGAGAGGTCTGCTGCGCCATGTGTATATCTCACCGGCTGGCTGGGATCGAACCTACACTGCAGAGGCTGTGGACAGCTTCACAGCACTGCGCTCAACTGCCTGCACCATCAGGGGAGGCCCTATTTTTTCTGTTTTTAAATAATTTTTGTTGAAGTAACATATAATTTTCAGTTGTGCATCATTACTAATCAATATCTATAAATAATATACTAAAATTCCCATAAACCAACCGCTGGAGAAAAACAGCACAATTTTCTTTATCTATGCTACATTACTTTATTCTACGTTCTGACTCCAAACTGCTAAGTTCCATAAATTGTTCCAAAGCCTTAAGAAAAATGGCTCCTTTATCCTCATTCAAGAGGCCAGATGCTACAAGCACAGTTTCAGGCAGGCTAGAAAACTCAAGAATTAGCTTCCTACTATTTCCTTTCAGTCCTTTCAGAACTGTGTCTATTAAGGCAACATGATATTAAGACCGGGACAAGACACTAGCATGGATCCAGATCAGAGTTACAAAGTGAGAAAGAGCAAGAGGCAGCTTAGAAAACAGAAGTGCCAGTAGCTATCTGGCCACTTTTAATATCTCCTCAGCCAGACAGCATCATCTTTTTTCTTTTCTTTTTTTTAATTTTATTTTTATATTCCCCATACAATTGGAACCCCCTTATTTTGACCTCAGCATCATCTTTTTTCTACGTGGTCACCAAGACTATTCCTCTGTGGGAATAGGAAACGGATCCTAATGTACTTTGCTTGTGTTGCTTTGGATGAAAATGAAACTTGATTTTTCAGTTTCACACTACATATGATGACCATATGAAGTATCTATTAAAAAACATTTGAGAAACATTGCACATTTTATTTTTGGCAATTGTGCTACATTTAGTTAACAAAGGCAGATGATGAAACCCTAAAACCTACTTACAATCTCTACCTTTATGCAGAAGTTTAACATATAAACACGTAGTGAATGCATTACAATGTCTGCTCATTAATTATATTCCTGTTTCCTAGTACTAATCTATAGCAATGTTTTCCCCCATGTTATTAGCCAAAATGTCATATTTGTTTTTTCAAATGGATGGATACTCTTGAAAGCAGTCATGATCGTCAGCCACAAAACCCATGTGCTCTGTACAAGATGTGGTCGAGCTGTGTTTACATAGCTCCCTATATTCAGAGTGAATCCCAAACCACTTTGCTTATAAAGAAAAATATGAAACCCAGGGTGATGGCCACATTCCAGTTTGAATAACTACATTGGTTGCCACAAATTTCCATTCAATTCCTGAATTTTGTCATCTGGGATACAACTATTTCATTCATCTAACACACCACATTTCCTCCACCTAGACACAAAGGTTCTATTAAAAAGGGGTTCCCCATGAGCAAAGGTGGAAATTTTAGAATGTGCAAAGAGAAATCAGAATTGAAATCTTCTGATGCTGCATACTTTCTGTTAAAAACAACATAGTAACATTAATATTTATTTTTATATCTCATTTAAAGGAAAAGTGTTATGGTGAGGAAGAAAATATTTCTAAATGAAACAGTTCGGCAGCCATACCAGGCCCAATGAGTGGTCACATCATTGGGCAGATTATGAAGAGGGACCTGTTTCCTGTCTTATGGGCATGAAAGTTACCTTACAATGTTGTCCCAGGATTTCAGGAGAGTTGCTATGACTCTGCTTGTCCTCTGAAGAAGGTGGAGTGGTATGAGAAGAGTAACTTGCCAAAGAAAGATAAAGGATTGACTCTGGCTGTTTTAAGTGCTGGCAGACTATGGCTGGGAAGGAAAGCAAACTTTCCTGGTTTCGATTTTTACATTGTAATTTTCAAGGATCTACTATTAATTTAGAATAGTGTTGAAAATACTAATAGGGCAAAACACGTATATTAAAATGGGGAAAATAACCAGCTCATTTCATATCATGTTGAGTGTTATGCTTTTACTGGAATATAAGCAAGTACACACATGTGGTTATATTTCAAACAATACATAAATGCTGCTTTCAACAGTGATGTTTTTTATGTAAAATGCTGTGTCTTTAGTTGTGAAGCCATATAGTTAAATGGTTGGTTCAAAAGCTGGAAAGGTAACTATTTTTGTGCATCATTTACCAATCATGCCAAAGTATTTTTAGTAATTTAATTTTTTCATAAATTGCTAATGCATAAACTTTGTATTCTAATAAATAAGTAATCACATGGAAAGGTTAAGAGAAGTAGGGCCTCCAGGTGAATCAGATAAGAAATCTTCTCTTATGTATTTGTGCTGAATTAGCAGTTCATTCTAAGAGCAGTACTTGGAAGTCACTTATGGGATAGAGAAAGGTGGTGGAGGTAGAAATGAAAATGAGGAGAAATGAAAACAAGGAGAACGAGCTCTGGATGTAATGTCAGCATTTGTAAAGGAGTTTTCTTTTTCTGGGGTACTTTAAAGGAATAGTAGTAAGAAATGTTGGGTTTCAGTTTTGTTACGTTTCTTAAGGTGCTGAGAACATTTGTCAGTACTATTGGTAAATGTGGGACTATCCCGTTTATCTAACTGCCAACTCTCTGGAGTTCTAGTCTGTCTATAGGATTTTCTCTATAGTGTGGTTCTCCTATAACAGACACTTTGAGAATTTGCATGTACTACAATGTCATGCTCTTTCATGTACATGTTCTTAGGAGGGCAGCTGCAACTGTTTTATGCTGACTGTTTATATACAAGAAGTGGTCACTTGGCATATATATGTTGGAATGTTTGCTCCAGATGGCAAATAATTTTCACTCTTGGATTATTTCCATTACCAAGGTGTAGTTAAAAATAGTGTGCTTGTTTGCATAATTATGGAATTCAAGCTACCTGGCTGAACTACCAATCTGAATCTTTAAATTAAAAATAAATCTGAATGTGTATCAATGAAGAATTTTTAAATTTTTTATTAGTTGGTATCTCTAGAGCTGATCTGTTAATATAGTGATATAGTAAATACAGATCATTCAAAAATGTCTTTGGTGAAAATAAAATTTTAAGAGAAAAATGTATTTTATTTTAAGGATGATCACTCAACTTTTTTGGATAGCAAATTCCATTAAGAATCTGGTAAAGATGGCATGTTCCTTCCCAAGAAAAATGGTCCTGTAAATAAAATGTGGAGAAACTCAGGAGATCTTGTCCATGGAGTCCAGGCTAACATTTTAGGAGGACTATATTACAAAAGTAAGTTAAAAAGTAATATCTGTACTGTAGTGGCTGTGGATAGCTTCATAGGTTGCATCTTAACCTCTTGCACCACCAGGGAGGCCCCAGTTCTTTATGCATAAATAAATATATTTTTTTTTTTTTAAAGAGGGCCTCCCTGGTGGCGCAAGTGGTTAAGCACTGCACTATGAAGCAATCCACAGTCTCTGCAGATTGAGTTCAATCACCAGCAGGCTAGAGAGAAACCCACATGACGAAGCAGACCTCTCCTGTTTTGCTCGCTGCTCCCCTCAGCAGTGTGTTTTGCTCGGTTGCTTGTTCTGTTCCCCACTCTGTCTCTGGCGAATCCTCTCAAACCCCCCCCCCAATCTCTGCCGTGTACCCCAGCTCTTGTATGCATTAAAAAAATCTTAAAAAAAAAGAAAAAAAATCTTTTTTTTTTAAGATTTAATTTTTTTTATGCATACAAGAGCTGGGGTACAGGCCAGAGATGGGGGAGTGGGTGAGAGGATTCACCAGAGACAAAAATCAAAATCAGCAAAAAACTATGAACCAGAGACACACTATGGGGGTGGGGCGGAGAAAGGAGGAACTGGGGTCAAAATAAGAGGGCTGCAATTGTATGGGGAATATAAAAATAAAATAAATAAATAAATAGATAGATATTATGACTATACTTTTTAAAAAAATAAAATATAGGAAAACATTTAAAAAAAGATTCTTTAAAAAAATTAAAAAAAGTGATATCTGTAAAAGTGACCTGTAAACTAGAGTTATATATACTATGAGCCAGTTGTATAATAAAAGCAACAAAAAATGATTAATTCTCATTACTATTATTATGGATGTTATAGTTTGGCTTCCTGGAATTTAATTCATTCTTTTACTATCTCTAGTTATCTGAGTTAATATAAAAGGCCATTATTAACAGTCTAGTCTAAAATTTGCCTTCAATGTAAAACACACTTTATTGTAATATAATGTGGCTAGATATTGTTAAGTTTGATATTCATCAGCACTGGTAAAATGAACCCAACCTCAGGTGCAAATCTAATAGAGCTGAATGTTAATTAATGTGATCCAAACAACTTATCATTTCAGGCTTGCTTCTATTAGGAAAGATATGCTATGGCTGTACACTAATAGAAAAGTCTATTAGTTGCATGGATTCCAATTTCCTTTATCTATATTAGTCACTGAATGGTGAGTTTCTTCTAAGATTAATATTTTTTCATCGTTTCTCTTTATGTTTTGAGAGTTGGTTTAAAACCATAAAAATATGGAGCAAGATTCAGTGGATGTATTTAATATATTTTAATCTGCTAGTTCATTTATAACTTTTAATATAGGAGAATGAATCCATTTTCCTCTCAAAATTCAATTTTGGTGTCCATCTGGGCAGTGTCAGATACTATTAATGTCAAACATAGAAGACTACTTTATGTTTTCATGTATATATTTGAGCCCCACAACTTCCATGATGAGCATGGTAGATGTTATGATTTACATTTTAAAGTGAGATTTCTCAATATCATCATTACTGACATTTTGGGTTCAATAATTCTTGGCTGTGGGAGCTATCTTTGCACCAAACTTTGCTTACCATCATCCTTAGTCTGTGTCTACTTGATGACAATACCTTCCCTCAATATGGCAATCAAAAATATCCCCAGAATTGCCAGCTATCTCCTAGGGGCAAAATCACATTTAGTTCAGAAATGTAAAGGTAAATAAACCACACTGCAGAAGGTTTGAGCATAAGGCCATGAAGACACAGTAGTAGAGTCAGGGTTACAGGCCATTCCCTTAGATTTAGTACTTCCCTCCTGCCAAGGCCCCCAATACAACATCAGAGACACTCAACACTATGTCCCCTTAGCTGAACCATGTCATCATGAACATTGATACTGCTGTAATATGAATATATGCAAGAGGTAACATACATTAATATATTTGCTAAATTCTTAAGTATTTTGAAATTTTCACGCAAGTATGTATGTGTTAGAGAGAGAGATGCAAAGAGAAAGAGAGGTTCCACTTTGGGATAAACATTTAGAGGAGATCACAGAAGACATAAAAACCCAGAGCAAAAAAAGCTAGAAACTGGAAGGTGTATCTGTTGCTGATTTCAAGTCCTCACTGCAGAACTGATCTTAAATAGTAGTTTAAGTGTTTAATGCAATCTGGCTGCTGTTGGCATCTTTCCAGAACACTCTATTAGCTGTTGCAGTGGAATGTTGCCAGAAGTCAAATTATCAGTTTTTAGTCTCTAGCGAGTAGCAGGTACAAACAAGGAAAATTCATCCTCACTGTTTCTAAGTGTGGCAGAGCTATGCTTAACTAAAATAACTTCATCCTCCAGATGTATTTATTAAGTGCAGCTGAAAAAAAGTCCCACATTTCATAAAATAAAAGTAAAGCCAGGCCCAGTGCCTTGGCCCACAAAAACCTGGTATTAAAGAATCCATGGATGAACTGAGTTTTTATGGTTCCGTGAACTTCTCTAAAGCATGGGTGGAACATACAGGAGAATCTCCAGACTTTGATTGACATAGTGGAAGAGCTTTTTCACCTTGCACACACGAAACACCATCATTCAACCAGCTCTGCACTAGCCTCCTGCACAAGACCAATTTTTACGTGAAAGCACTTACTAGCTCCTGAATAACAACAAAATTATGCAAAAGAGAAACAAAGTTATCATGAATTCCATTATACTTCAGAGAAAGCAAGCATTTCTTGTCCCTCTGAACAAGAGGATACAGCTCGTGAGAAAACAAGCACTTTTCTTAAAAATGCTCTTAACACTCCCAATGTCCTATTGTATTTAGACATTTCCCTCATTTTTCTTTTCCTCACAATTCCCTGGTGGTCTGTTTCTCTCTAATAGGACTGCCGACCCTTAAAGGCCTCATATCAACACTTTCTTGAAATGGACTGGAACCTCCTAGGAATTTATCTGTCAATTTAATATTTGTGTCATCTAAAAAAAGTGTGCTTATTCAACCTCCTTCCCATTTCATCAATCAGTGTGAAGGGAAGTCCAAAAATAGGAAGCTTACAACTATTGACAATACCTTGTACTGAGTAACAAAGAAAGTTCTCAAAGTTGCTGAATAAGTTTCCTTTTATGGAGTGAGTTAGGAGGTAAGCAATGGAACAAGGTTGTTTAGTCCAGTAGGACCGAATGGAAAGCTTACTTTGAGTGGGTCTATATTTACTCAAGCTCTGGTAAATATAGAGCTTTTATGTATAATGGACCAAGAACCCAGTTCTCCTTCATCACATGATTCCAGGTGTTACTATGTCACTGACTGGTAAACCAAGACTTCCTTTCCCGTGGTCTCACCAGTGACAGCTGGTAAGGGTTTGGGAGAGGGCTCAGGCCTGAGAGTTGCCCTAACTTCCAAGTTTCGGAAGAGGCAACACCCTCCTATGAGCACAGCCAGCCTCCTTTTCTAGTTGCAGGAGAAAAACAGTCACATGTCAAGCTGTGTTTTCTTGTTCTCTTATATTACATAAGACCCAGATAATCAGGGGTTTTCAGATGACAGTTCCAAAAGGAAAGGTGGCTCCATTGTAAAATTGAAAGAAAAAGCATTTTTGTTGATTATATTCATCACCTAGAACCAATGGAATATGACCCCCAAGCTCATTTGAACTAAAATCCAAACTCCATGGCCAGATACAGGTTTCCCTCACTATCCAAAGGTAGAACATTCCTATTAAGTATGATTTGGTAGATTTATTATTAGGTCTTAGAATGGTGAAAAACTTTTTCATATAAATTTATGGCAATAGCATTCCCAGATCCAAAAAATAACCCACTGAATAATATCAAATAGGAATATTCTACTTTGGGGCAGTGGGGAAAGCCTATAAGGAATCCTATATATGTAAAAAAGATTCATTTCTTCCCAGATAGAGAATAAACTATTCTGTGTTTCAAACTTACTCTTGACAACCTTATTAAAGAGTCTCCTAAAGTCATGACTAAGTACCACAGTTATAAATGTTTCCTAGAATTTCATTCACTTTAATAAGATGCAACTTCCCTGGACGAGTCATACCAGAGGCCAGTCACCAGTCATTTGTATGGTAACAATGGCCACGTCCATCCTTCTAAGCCAGGCCATTGTGAAAGAAGTGGCTGTGATGCTCAGCACATTTTTACAGCATGAATGAACCCCATCGCTAGTCTTTCAAATGCTCCCAGTGTGTTCCAGACAGATAAACAAGCCCTACTTTGGAGGAAGTGCCTGAATTTGAAGTTATCGAGCATATCTTCTCCATTCAGAGTGTGTTGAGTGAAGCAATACATTGTAATGAAATACAGGCAGCACTGCTGTGGATATGCAGGCACCTTCATATTAAAAAAGAAGTCATTGGATTCTGTGGCCACGGTAGGTTGGGTGTGTAGATGATGTTGTTACAACTCAGCTCTATTCCATCTAAAAAGATGCTTACTAGCAATATCTCTCATTGAAGAAAGCTTCAGAAGTCTGCTATCACATAAAATTAAAGTCTATATTTCTTTTCAGGGGCTAGAACTGAGCTTTTGTGGCAGCACATGTATTGATCATTGTGTGAGCAATAAAACAATTCATTTATAATTAACTCAGGCTACTGTTTATTGACCTTAATGGCTACTGACTCCTGACTCCATAAAATTTGCTATGTCATTTAACCGGTCTAAATGGCAATCAGCAGTAATCTGATAAAGTGCAATGGGCAGCAGAAGTGATGGATTTTTATAGGCAGAAGGTGAGTCATACATGAGCAATGGCAGACTGAAAGAAAAACTGCTGTTTCCCAATTGATAAAACATTGATTTTCCAATCTAGCATTGGGGTGCTGTTAACAATCTAGTAACTTAGTGGTGACTAAATGTGACTTTTTTGTGATGGGAACAGACATTCTATAATAGATTTCCTATTATTTCATGTTTGGAGAAGTGTGCTGTTATTATTACCATTATTATTATCCATTAACTCATTCTCAGTATAAAATATTTTTATTTTATTCCATCTGTAGAAGTATAAATTGCTATTGCAGAGCAAGTATTATAAATCAGAATAGG
Organism: Talpa europaea; assembly: GCF_964194135.1. NCBI lineage: Eukaryota > Metazoa > Chordata > Mammalia > Eulipotyphla > Talpidae > Talpa > Talpa europaea. The sequence goes on from NC_140075.1 coordinate 108,417,586, forward strand.
ACACTTCATTTCCTTTAAATTCATTTATCACACTGGGAACTACTCAGCAATTTTAGGATCACATTCTTAGTAACTTAACTGATAATGACTATAATGCCAAGGGTGGTAGTGGGAAAGAAGGAATATGTTTTCTCCAAAGTGTGAAATTGTGTAAATTATAATATTGAAATTTTATCTCCATTTCCTCACTATCATCATCAGTATGCAACTCACTTCTTTATTTTTTTTTTAGATTTATTTATGCATACAAGAATTGGGGTACGGGCTAGGGGTGTGGGGGTGAGAGGATTCACCAGAGAGAGAGTGGGGAACAGAACAAACAGACTGACTGAAATACACTGCTGAGGGGAGCAGCAGGTGAGTCAGGAGAGGTCTGCTGTGCCCTGTGGGTCACCTCCCTGGCTGGAGATTGAAGTCATGCTGCAGTGGCTACGGATTCCTTCATAGTGCTGATGCTTAACTCCTTGCACCATCAGGGAGATCCCTGCAACTCACTTCTCCAGCACAAGTCTTTGAGGCAATGTCTATTTCTTTAAAAGCTTGTTCTGTGATTAATTTACTAAGAGTCTGTACATATGTAAGGATACCTAGAGTTTATATACCTTGTAAGTTTCTCACTTCCAGCTTGTATGGGATTGTTAAAAAAAAAAAAAAAAAAAAAAAAAAAGGTATAACCAGCCACTAATTGTAAAGTGTCATGTAGGACTTTGGGAACCTGGAAATGTTTGGTCACTACTCCAGTCTAAGACACATATTGCTGTTACCTTCCCCTTTACTGTTAGGAATTGATGCACAAAAAACAAAACAAAACAAAACCAAAAAAAAAAACCACTCCTGGGCCTCCCTGGTGGTGCAGCAGGTTAAGCGCTGTGCTGTGAGGCTGTCTGCAGCCTCTGTAGTACAGGTTCAAATCCTGGCCGGCCAGGGAGAAACCCACATGGAGTGGCAGACTTCTCCCACCTCACCCACTGCTCCCCTCAGCAGTATCTTTGGTCCATCTGCCTGTTCTACTCCCGCTCTGTCTCTGGTAAATCATCTCACCCTTCCACACCTCTGACCTGTACCCCAGTTCCTGTATAAAAAATCTTAAAAAAAAATCTCAAAAAAAACCCACCCCAAAATACACTCTTTTCTTTAAGCCAACATTCCTCTAGGAAATGTATCATTTTACTATATCTCTGTTCTTCACAAAGCTCACCCACTCCTTATCAAAGGTCAATGCTAGATTCACTCTCCATTTAGCCAAGGATACAAAAGGATGGCAAAGCATTCAGGCAAATTATTTTCCTTGATACATTTGATAAAATCCAGGAGAGATAGTGGCTGGTCCCAAATCACTCCCTCAGGGATGGTTGACATTTTTTTCTAATGTCAAAAATTACTTGCAAGTGCAATATCTTTTCCTACCTCTTTGCCCCATATATTTTAGCTCAAATGTTTCACTGGTCCCACTACACATCCTCACCTAACTTACATTGCTGCACATCTGCCATGACATGTGCCTTTGCTTCATTACAACACTTATCAAAATGTGTCACCATCCATTTATTTGAAGATCATCTGACTAGTCCATGAGAAGAAACCACTTCCCCTTCTCACTAGACCAGAGGGCATCTCTGTTTCTGCTCACTCTTCATCCCTGGTGTTTCTCCTGGGACTTAGTATAATCTTAAGTGTTCGGTGAGCAGTTAAGTGAAAGCGCCAGTGGAAAGCATTCAGTTGATCAGAAAGAGTCTTTGTTTATCAGTCCTTTCTAAGGAATAAACAGATAAGAAGCCTCAAGTTCTTTCTTGCTATAATTCTAGTTAATTCTAAGGAAAGAAATCTCCTGTACTGAAGTTCAGGCTCCGTTCTCCTGCTTCTTCACCAGTCCACCCAGCAGGACTTTAAGAACTCTGCTCTTTTGTCCTGTTCTGTGGCCAGTACAGGTGTGATAGTAAAACAAAATATAATCAGAAAATTGCTGTTTGATCCCCAGCCAGGGAGCTGGCCCACATGGCGCAGCAGACCTCTCCTGTCTCATCCGCTGCTCCTCTCAGCAGTGTATTTCAGTAGATTCACCTGTTCTGCTCCCCACTCTGTCTCTGGTGAATCCTCTCACCCAACCCCCACTCCCTGCACTTCTGGCCTATATCCCAGCTCCTATATGCACAAATAAATAAATCTTTTTTAAAAAAAGAAAGTTGAAAATGAAAAAAAAATGAGGAAATAAGTACAAGTGTGTCTGTGTAATTGTGTGTATATAGGATATATTAATACACATATATTTATAGACTTTGTGGTCAGATTTCCAGTGTGACAAGTGCTAGATGATCTATAACTCTAATAAAAAGTTATTTTTATATCAGAATAACAGTCTGTGAAAATAAGATTGATGCTTTAGTGAAAGTGTAAGAAGATAAGAACATACACACTCACACACAAATCATGTTTTTCAGAACCAGCATAAGGAAAAAAGATATCATGCCCAGACTCTGCTATATAACATCAAAACTATCCTTTAAATAGGTCAGTTTGGGGTAAAATGACAAAGAGATACACTCTGTGGATATGTTGGGTCCTAGAAGAACAGTTTCTTCTTGTTTACTTAATGAAGAAATTGCAAATGGAAGCATTTTTCAAATGTTCTCATTCTCAGCCACTGAGAAAGCATTATGTCCCCTGGAGTGAGGTGGACGGTTGAGGAGATGGAGTGAGGTAGGATGATTCTTTTGGCATCTTGCTAAAATGGAGGTTTTCTCCAATGGGTGATATCCCACTCTATGCAACACAGTGGCTAATACTTTCTCCTTGAGGTGCTACTGCTGAATTTTCTTAAAGGAAAATAGAATGTGAGAGTGAAGAAAATGGAGAAAAAAGTCAACATGCATGACAAACTGATAAGGTGCACATCCCTTTTTCAAATTCAACAATAACAAATCAGCATTCATGTAGTGCCTGACCCAGAGAGAGTCCACAAGTAATTTGAAAATTGGAACTACTGCAAAAAATATAAAAAAGAATGATTTCACCAATTGGTGTGATAAAGGAAGCTGTGTAATGGAATTTGGCAGTGGCTCCAGAACAAAACAATTCAGTAAACAAATGAAGTCATGGCAAGGGAAGGTCATAAAGCCGACTTCGAATGTGGCAAGTGAAAAGTGAAATCAGATTTTTTAATGATTATAAATAACAATGCTTGTCCATTAGTAGAACTGCCTGTCTTTTCAGAACATGGGTTATAAGATCAGTGATCACTTAAGTACATTATCAATTTTCCATTTTGATCTATCGGATGCCACACAGATGCCACCACAAAATAAATATTCTTGGAAGCATTAAGCAAATTTTTAAAAACCCATTATATGGAAGTTAAAAAATATTGTCTCTGTGATGATGTTTACAATTTTAGCAATTTGACGGACAGCCGTTGATAACTACACAGTAACAAAACCAAGAGAGAAAAAAGTCCCAGAAACTAAATTAGAAATCAAAAAGACTTAGCAACCTCTCTCATCTCTTAAATGTAAGTGTGGAAATCACCACTAATGCTGATGCTTAAAAGTGGCTGCCTTTATCTTTAAACAACCCTGTTGTTTGAATAGATATGCTCCAGGCATCACATGTGGATCATTTGTTTTGCCAGCTGTTTCTAAAAATATGTTCAGGATGGAGACTTTTTCTGTCTATCTCCAAAATTGCTTTGGTTGAGGGATCACCCCCCTCCCCACCCCTTCCACAAGGGAAAGAGCAGAGAGATGGAAAACAACATCTGCTGAAAGATCTTACAGCTTCAGGGACTCCAGGACTACAGTCATAAGCTTCATGTGAAAAAAAAAAAAAAAAGAACCATCAAGGAACCCTGATAAGCTAACTGACTGAAGAGACTGCTACAATTTTGGGGATTAAAGGTAATCAAATGTTTTAATTTGAAAATACAATCTTTGTAGCAGCAGTGACAGATGTTCCCTACATGGAAGAGAGTCTCAATTAATCTACAGCTGGCTTAATTTTCTGGACATCCTATCAAGGGAGAGAGAAGATGAGGGAGGCAGAGAGAGAGAGAGGAATGCAAAGTTTTTAATGACTTGTTTGGTAACTGCATTCTTTCATCTATTGATTATATCTAACAAGCAGATGTAGAGATGGGGCTTATTCAGGCGGTGAGGTTGTATACAGCACCCAAAGGCTGGGTTAAAGCATCAACCCTATTCCCCAGTGTCTATTGAAGGGTACTTCATATCCCATCTGTAGTTTTGGTTTCTAAGCACAGATTTTAAACTTTCTGGTAATGGGTCATTTACAGGCCACCTCTTGCCTCTGTTGTTTTATGACCACCTGGTGTGTCCATGCTCCATTTGTCAGCTGATGAACAGAACTGACCCCCGGGAACTGGTACGTGCTCAGCTTTACAAAGACCTGCATATCATCATCTTCACCACCACCATCATCATCCCCACCATTAGATTTAGATTTAAGTCTTGAGAAATGTCTATTCTTCTTCAAATTAATTTTGTTTATAAACATCTAATAACATCTATTCTAGAACTTTCTGGATACATTTCACTCTGTTTGTGCCTTCAATGTATCCCTTTGTATTGAGATTTAAAAACTATCTTAAGGGGCTCCCCGGTGGCGCAGCGGTTGAGCGTTGGGTTGTGAAGCTGCTTGCAGCCTCTGCAGCACTGGTTCAATACCCGGCTGTTCCCCGGCCACCGGAGGAGGGTCCCACATGGTGCACAGACCTCTCCTGCAGCCCGCTGCTCCCCTCAGCAGTGTACTTCGGTCCTTCTGCCTGCTCTGCTCCCTGCTCTGGCTCTGGTGAATTCTCTCACCCTCCCGCGCTTCTGACTGTGTCCAGTGCATGTATAAAAAAAACAAACAAACAAGCAAATAAATAAATAAATAAAACATGCCTCTATAAAAAAATTAAAAAAATGCTTTATAAATAAATAAAAACTATCTTAATATTTCTATCTAAGTGATGTATGTTTAAAATAAGAACTTCTTGGGTTGTCAACGAAATCAATGACTTGGTCTTATGATCATGTAATTCAAATATTATAAAATTTTATAAAAGATCTTCACTCTTAAAAATATATTAAATCTAGTTTGGCAATGCAGATGAAATCTCTTGGTTCTTTTATAGTTTCAGTATGTTGCTTTGTTTTCACAGACCAGTAAAAAGAGAAATCTGTTAGGAAGGACCAACATAGTTGCCCACTCTTATTTTGCTAAATAAAGTTGCTGCAAACAGTAAAAAGACACTATTTTTGTAAAAGACTTTGACTTTAACCATCAAAAACCAGATTGGAAAATCTAACCTTAATACAGGGCACATTAACTTTGTGGAAACTCACTACATTGTCTTTCCTTTTCTAGCTGCCCCATGGGGCAGTGAAAGTTCCAGCAAAACTTGATACTGTTTTGTGTCTGAGCTTGGGAATCACTGTTGTGGCTTTCCTAATAACCTGTCTTCAGTGTGGGCAGATGAATATTGTTGATGGTTTGTGAATGGCCATACTCTTACTGAGTCTGTGCCTCAAGCCATTTTCAGTTTCTACTAATTGCATAACCATTTGTCCAAGATCTCTTAGTTGGTGCCCTGCGGCAGGCTGTGCCTCCCATGCTGTCTCTTGACATGGTCTGGGCATTGGGGGAGACTCCCCAGAAGAGGGGAGTTCCTGTGCTCCCCCAAAGAGGGAAAGTTGTACTTCCCAGAAGAGGGGAGTTCTTGCACTTCCCAAAGAAGAGCTGAACTAGGGAGTCTCCATGGCAATGCCTGCTAATGCTCTCCTCTTTGTTCTTGGTTAATGCTGAAATAAGTTATTAATTGGCATGTGAAAACCTAATTCGGACCCAGGTGACAATTGGCTTATTGTTCTTATGCATGAACTATCACAAAAGAAGTAAAAATTGTTAAATATATAGTTAGGATAGAAATGTTCTGGCCCTGAGAACTATGGAGAACAAGCTGCCCTGAACCAGCTGTGCTTGGAAACCATAGCCTAACCTGGGGGGTACCTGTTTGCGGCAACAGTACATCTCCTGGTGTATGAGAAAAGTTAACAGTTCGCAGGTTGTGTGGAGGTTAGGTATTTCTAGTTGAAATTTAGATTTCTGTAGAACTAAACAGTATTGGTGAGTTACTTTAGATCACTTTGAAGTAATTGATAATAGGCTAGATTAATCTAGTGCTAGAGAATGGGTTGATTTTAGTAATATAGCGTAACAATGGGCTTTCATGTCCACTCCAAAATTAGAAAGGCTTGACAGGATAATTGATTGTTACTGAACATTGTACTTTCTTAGACAATTGATTATGTTAGAAAAAGAGTTGTACCTAGGAGAGTAATTGTCCCTCTTGATTCTCTTTATCAGATCGAAGTAGCGTCCTTTTGTAGTATGAGATCAAGAGGGTCTTTGTATATTCATGAGAAAATATGTAATGATTGTCTCTGTTCTGCTTTGATGCTTATGCTGATGTAATTTCACAGCTGGCCTTAAGGTATAAATAAAGACCTGCTGAGACCCTCAGTAGGAGATACTTGCACCAGAGAGGGTGTCAGTGTCTCCTCACTACCTCATCTACCTCACTCCACTTCCCTTCAGCCCTCCGAAAAATTTCACCAACTCTGTCGTCTCCTTTCTGAGATCCCTGACACAACTTCTAGCTGGAGCTGGTCTCCAGCAGTGCCCCCTAGTGACAAAAAGAATAGAGAATTGTAGATCTGACCCGAAATGTGTCAATGATCCATACACTCTCTTATGTGGCAACAGTGACCAAATAAAAGAAGATAAACAATTTTTCACACAACCTCTGAATTCTCTGTTGGAAACTGTTTCAATTTACAGTAAAGATCTTTGGGTTTTCATTTTCTTTTAACTTAGTATTCAGTTTCATCAAAATCACATGGATTATGGATTTAGCACACTTAGGATTTAATTCTGACTCTAACAGAAACTGGTCGGTGACATTGAGCAAATCAATTCACCTATGTAGGCATTAATTTTGTCACCTAAAACAAAATCATTATGATGAACTCTAAAGTTCTTCAAGTTTATTCTCTCAGAATTATATAAACTTTGAGTATAATATATGAAAAAAAATATGCAAAAATTATCTCTAGCTTATTGGGAGTTTTTCAAAGGAATTGCTATGTAAAACTTCATAATCAATGTCACCAAGTAATAGTTAAACTTTTTGAGGTGGAGCTAAAGGAATTTTTAAAAATAGATCAGCTGGCCCTTGGGGACTATCTTTGCCTCTTTGTTATATGGGATATGTTAGAAATGACAAAGCGTAAATAAATAAGGAAATAAAAAAAATAAGTCAACCAACCAACCAACCAACCACATGGTAAAATACTAGACTATTGTAAGCATAATAGGAGAAAAAGAAGTAAAATTCACTTTGTTATCTATATCTCATCATCAATAGTGCTTAATTCAGATTTATTTCACTCTTGCTTTCTACCACCCCTGTGATCTCAGAGATTTATTTAAACACTAATTACAAATTATGTTATTTAAAAGCAATCCCCCCTCCTCCTGCCTCCACAGTTTCTCCTCATGGCTCAGTCTTTTTTTGCTCCCTTGCATCATCCCCTCGTTTTGCTTTTTGCTTTCTTTTTAAGCCATCATTCAGAACCTTAAGACTCTGGGCACAATATCACAGCAGGGGGCTTTGCTAATGGAGAAAGCTTATGATGTTATTACTAAGCATCCTAGCTCCCAAAGTTAATCTTATGTTCCCTCTGGGGTTGGGATACATTAGAATTGACTTCACAGTTTACCCTACATTCCATGTTCCTCTATGGGTCTTTCATAGTTCTTTTCCACAGATTTCTAATGTTAATGATGTTAAAGACACCAAGCATTAATTTATGAAGTAAAGCCCTTAAGTAGCAAATGCCACTTTCTCAATACTACTAAATATGGCTCCAAACCTATATTCAGAGCCTGTTCCTATTTAATATGCTGCCAGGTGGCAGAACACATTATTCACCTCAGGACACAGGATGCTCTTTCCTGCTTCCCACTGTATAATCCCCTACCTCCCACTTTCAGAGGGCTAAGCTATAAATAAACGCTTTTGCCTGTGATGTAGGAAGAAGTCCTATATATTGTGCCCCTTCAATTTGTCCTCCCCACTCACTGCCTGTGTCACCAAGAATGTTTTTTTCTCACTTTGCCCAGAAAACTTATAAAGCTACAAATCAAAAAGTACGAGGAAAGAAGAGGAGCTCAGCAGGTTACAGATATCATATCTCAGTCATTTAGACATTTGTCAGCTCAATATGCCACAACCAAGGATTGGGGAAGAATTACTGGGATGTGACACAGTATGTGGGCTAGAGTTCAAGGAAGTTACTGCCAAAGAGATCTGAAAGCAGGGGAGAAGGCAGCCCATGCCCAGCAGAGGCAGGGAGTACAAAAGACTTACAAAAGGAAGGGCAAGACAATAAGCTCTTTCAACAAAAGCAGATACAAGCTGATGGAGATGGCCCTGGATGTATATATGTGTTTGGTTTTTGTCATGTTTCACATCTGAGATAATGGCATACTTAGAACAATGGTAAGGAATGAGTTTTTAATGTTCTCTCATCTATGTGCTTAGTGCAGAGCTCAACACGTGTTTATTAAGGTCGACTCAGAAATGCTCAAGAAGGACTCATTTATTTTTTTAAAAAAGATAATCTCCTCACTTATCAGATTTCTCTAGATGAAAGGTCAGCAAAAGACAGCTCACAGGTCAAATTCAGGTTGACGCCTGGTTTGCAAAATAAATTCTTATTGAAGCACAGTTGCATTGATTCATTTATGTACAGCTGCCTTTGGGTTGTAACAATAGGACTGAGTACATTGACAGGAAGTGCAAGATACTCAAAATCTAAACTATTTATTCTCTGGACCTTTGCAGAAAAAAGTTGGCTGACCTTTGCTCTGGGCGATTATCTGACAAATCTGAACAACTGCAATACAATGTTACCAACTCTCAGGAACTTTTAGTAAAAAGGGGAGTCTGTGTCAACATTAGGATGGAAACACAACTGGACCACAGAGAATACTCATGCATTTTCAACCCAGCACACTTCCTGGGACTCATCAGGACTGACAGGATCCATAATAAACCCTCAGCTGCTTGGGCAAGGTATACTTTCAATGCAGGAAGAATCCCAATAAAAGCAAATGCATTTTTTAAAAGACACTTTCTTCTTAATTGTGAATATTAGTCCTTAATAATTCCCTTTAAGATCTATTTCTTGCATAGAAAATTCAAGGGTCAAAATAAAGGTCTGTTTTGATTTCTTTTTTATAGTTAAAGATACACAGTGCAGATGACAAAAATGGAGGAGAAGATGAACAAATGGGCATGATTTTGAGAAGTGTCAAGAGCATGCAGATGTGAGCAAGGGGCTCAGGGAAGAAATTCATCTTCTCAGGTCTTTGTTCACTCACTTTCCTTCCTGATATCTATTACCTGAGACACCTAAAACATTCTTCCAAGGAATGTAATTATTTCTAAAATAAAGAAAATAGAGCATCTTACCAGAACGCTTACTGAGAATCTCTATTCTTAGAGTCTTAACGTCAGAGGTAGTTGTTGTCTGAACCTATGTTCTAAACAGGACTGCTAATGACTCATGAGCTAGAAACCCCAGGGCACAAGTTATTATACAGGTGCCGCAAAGGGGGAATAACTTAATGTAAGTGGTGGCTTTTTTCCTGAAAACTGGAACCATCCTACCTCACAGGACACAGGGCACATTGTTTCAACCACAGTTGTTTGGATAAATCATAAATGAACAATTTTAAAGTCTTGGAGCTATGTAGTAACTGTTTTACAAGTATTTCTTAGCCCCTTAATATACTCAATACACAAACTTTCTTTCATTGTCATCAAAGAGGCAGGAGCTATTTCTTATATATGGGTTCATGGAGAGTAAATATTATACAAGAGGAGATAGCAGACCTCTGAGCAGTGTGCAGGCTTGGAACCCAGTTGGCATGAGTTCCAGTTCTGTTTCTTCTGCTTCCTTGCTGTGTGTCGTTTAGCAATTTATTTAATCTTCTCTGTGCCTCAATTTATTTATTTTTAGAATGGAGATAATAATAATAACAGTCCCTTACAAGATTCCTAAGAAGATTACATAAGTTGAAACTGTAAAGTAGTTAGAAATCTACCTGTCTATTGTTAAGTGCTTAATCAATATTTACTAAAAGAAAGAACAAAGATGTAGGTAGCAATGGCAAACCTAGGAGTGAAAGCTAGAAGTCATATCAGGGGACCTTACTTGCTATTAGATATGCTGTCACTGAAAGTTGATCACGGTTCAACATAAAACACTGCATTCTGAAATGCAATGGTTTGCATGCTATTTTCAGTGTTAATATGCTCACTTATGAGGAAAACAAAGTAAAGAACATTGATATATTTCACAGCGCAGCTGGTTAATGAATACACATCAAATACTACCACTAAATAAAATTCTTTATATTTTAAAAGTTACCAAAGTGTAACAACTGAGTCATGGGAAAATGCTGGAGATTCTAATTGTGTGCTAAGAGATGCCTTTATTATAATTTTTTCCAAAGCTCTTGAAACAAAATTTGGAAGCCTCAGAAATATCCTGTTCATCTTCTGTGTTACTAAGGGAGGAATATTTGGAAAATCTATTTTGAGGAAACAAAATTAGTCAAAGCTCCACAAATGAGCATGTGATTGTTTGAAATTTAGTGCTTTAATAAGTGTTTAAGTCTGATCCTCTGTGCACACTGTAATAGAAATAAAATGTGTCTATTTTCAAACAGATTTGGGTTGAATCTTATATCTCTCTTGGCGCAAAGTTACGTGACCTTGAAAAAGCAAATCTTGAGTCCCAATTTTCTCAATTGTAACTTGACCACAATAGTTTCCACCTTATAGTAGCTAAAATGAGATTCAAATAAAATATCACGTTTTCCTGTACCCAGCATGGTACCTGGGACAATGGTGGGCTGGAATCTGCTCATGGCAATTAATTGTTACATTTTCAGGAAATGTGCAAGTCATGGTCACACATGAAAATATATAAAATTAAAATACATATTAAAAAACAAAGGTAGTAAACCCCATGACTTCCCAATTATTTTGCTATATTTTACTATCAACTGTAGCCTTAAGGTTATTGAGATCTATAGCATATGTGCGAGAAAAATGCTATAATCCTGTGCTACTGGGTATTACTTCATGTCAGTTTACTGTTGTCATATTGTGACTTGAAATTAGCTATAGTGGATTCCCTACCTATAGTGGATTCACTAGTTTTATGCTACAGAAATTGGGGAATACTACAAATTAGGAATGTGTGTGTGTGCACCCACTTGCTCATGTGTGTGCACTAGTTCTTAACATTTATCATCAAGCTGGCTCATCATGAACACCCCTTCTTTGTGTCCCCCTCCCTCCATCCCTCCTTCTCTCACATCATTAGAAACTTCTTCTTAGTCCACAAAGTCCAGTAATCTCCTGTTCTCTTCCCTTCTAGTGTACTCTTAAGAGAGAAAACAACAACAACAACAACAACAACAAAAAACTACCTTGACATGATTGAAACATCATATCATAAAATATCTGCTTTGAAACACTCTTTTCCAGATCAAAAATATGAACTTCTGATCTTAAACTTAACAGGCTGCTTTCTTCCAATTGTCTCAAGAAATTCAGACTTTATTCTCAGCACGCAAAGCTATTGTGTATGTCCTATTCTTTGGAAAGAAAAAAGAAAGAATTTAGGTCCAAGTTGAAGTGTTGGCTTTCTAATGCTTCCATGAATTAAAAAAATGAAATAAAATATATATTATTTGACTCAGAAAGATCAAAAGAAAATCTTACCTTGAAATATGCATGAAGTAGAACCAGTGACTTAAAAAAATTCTTACCCCCTTAGATGCCTTGCCAAACACATTTATATTTTAGATAAAATACATGAATAAAAATGAATTTTAAAATACATTCATATTTCTACATGAAATTCCTCAACAATTCAGGCACAGGCACTGCTCTATATAGCAGAAAGGATGATATTCCCTCTTTGGCTTTCCCGTTGATCTGTTCTTGAAGAAAAGGTTTAGCTAGAAAATTGAGAATCTATAGAAAAACACTTTGGAAATTACCTCTTACATGGAGTCCCCTTAAAGCAAACTCATTTAATCATGCCAAAGAAATTAATAAGGGTTTCTTATTGTTGCTGATTGTGATTGTTTGGTTATTATCCTTAATAATTTCCCACTGTTGGTTTTGCCTCCTTAGCCAAGTAAAAAGTATAACTTATGACTTCCAGATGCAAACCACAGTTAACAGCTTTACAATTAGACTCAAAATTAGTTTAGCTTCTTTGTGAAGTTCCCTAAAGGTAAGGTTAAAAGTAGAAACAATAGGGCAGTGAGAAATAAAGGGAGAGGATTTCAAACACATAGTACAAACAGAGAACAGAATCACAGAACACCACCACAACAGTGGACTCTAAGACAAGATGGCAGACAGATGGCCAGACAAGAGACGCATGCTTGACTGCTAAGCCAAAGAAAGCAAACACAAGAACAAAACCACACTGAGATGCTGAGAGGGCAGCTCTTGGGGCTGCTGTGATCCAATGGAAATAATAATAATAAAAAAAAGAGAACCCATGAAATAAGAAGTACAAAAGAAAGTTACCCCCACAACTCATACATTGGACTTGCTGAATTAGCCTGGATGTGTCACTGGGATGAAACACAAGATGGCATCATTACAGCTCATGCATTGGTTATGGAGGCCATGGTTAGTTGGATGGCTACAAAACTGTCACTGCATGCCACAAAATGTTCCTGCACTGTACAGAAATAAAAGGCACAACAAATACTCTGCATCTGCAATAAAATTCTTTTTATGCCATCTGGAATTTGTGGAGAGAGATGTGTTATTCTGCTTGTGTTTCTATGTGTGTTTCCTTTTTTTTATCTGACTCATCTGCCTCCTTTAATTAATTGCATTGTCAAAAAGGGGAGAGTAAAAGCATTTGGATTGTGCAGATGGGGGAAAAATAAAAAGGGAAAAATCAAAGAAATTAAAAGGAAAACATATAAATAGGAGGAAGAGGAAGGAAACGTAGTATTTCATTCTTTTGTACACAACTTTCTTGGATTTTTTTCTTCTTTTTTTTTTTTTTTTTTTTTTCTTGAGTATAGATACTTAAGGAATACATGCTGAACGGGGAGAAATTTGGGGAATAGGATGGCAAGAAAAGATTTTGTTGCCTTATTTGATTTATATATCTATATGTCTCTCAGTATTAAAAAATAATGATTATATTACTCCACAAAAGTATAGCAATGAGTTAAAAAGAGCCATAATGACTAAAATACTACATATGAATCAACACAAAATAAAGTAAATTGAACCACCAAAAATTCATGCGGCACAAGATGAGGTGAAACGACAGAAAATGCTCTTCAAAAATACACAAAGTATATATCTATTTATATATATACACCAGAATGTGCATATATGGATAGATATATCTGTATGATTTTTTTTCTCTCCACCCCTCCGAAAGATAACTGAATTATGGAATAATCATTAGAATTATGAAAGAGAAGGAAATGAAACCTAAAGAAAAATCAACATGCTCTGTTTGCCAAGTTAAAACAGCATCATGCATTTCCCATGTTGGCTGATGTAAGAATGATGGTGTGAATTTCTGTGTAAACACATGACTGATGGTGGGGGCTGTTGTTAATCTCTGTTTACATTAGTCTTATATCATTTATACTGTGTCTACATATATATGGAGTGAGAGGCATTATATATGTAGTATACACATATATTCCATATAAACATATATATATACACACAGTACATATACTGGGGGTTATGGGAGAAAAAATACAGAAACAAAAGAATTTAAAAAAAACATAAAAACCTCTCTTTAAAAACCCAATCCCTCTTTATTTATTTACTTTTTTTTAGGGGGGATTTGCTTAATGATTTCATTAAGCTCACCTTGTCAACTACTTGCATTGGCGTTTGAAATCAGGAAGTTCTCATGAATTTGGCTTGAAATTCTCCCTTAAACATGCCCACCTTTTACTTGCAACCTAAGAAGCCCTGTTCCTTGACTATAGCATAAGTGTGGCATTCCAAGCAAAGACTTTTACTACCCAGAAGTGATGTTTGAATCATATTAAATCAGAATCATATGCCCCCAACCTAAGTAATAGAAGAATGTTCTTTGGGGTAACATTTTACAGTGTCAGCAAATAAAATCCAAGATTTGGTAAGTTTTTAATGACTCAGTGCCAGATTTTCATATAATACTTGTTTGAGTTTTCTTAAATTCATAAGGATTAAGAATCCAATTCCGCCTAGAGTACACATATATGGATGTGAACTTGGTGTTTCACCAAATGTAAATTTTACCTACAATGGGTCAGGGATTATAGTGGGACTAGTAAAGAGGAAAAAGGTAGCAAGAATACCCAGTGCACATTTTAGGATAGCAGGCTGGAGGAGTGAAAATATATCTGAGAACCACTTTGGGAATAGTAATTATTTTGTGATCTCAGATCCCTGCCACTAGTTTAAGCCTCTCCCCCCTTAATCCAACCATTATGAGAGTTTTTTAGCACAGTCCTATTGATGGATAGATGTGTTTCATCATGACTTCCTCTTACTGTCTGTGCTCTGGTGGAAGTATTGTCCCTTGAGAGTTAATCAAAGGACATTTAACACAAGTGGAGGCAAAAACCCTGGCTAATTGACAACCAGAAAAATGTATCCCTGGATAAATGACTGGATGAGTCAATGTAGTTGTTAACTATTGCCATGCCCACTTCTCAAGGGTACAAGGCATTTTCCAGATTTTTCCTTTGCTCTGTGATTCTTGACACCAAGATTTTTAAAATCTTGAGATAATATATAAACTACAGGAAGCTGATAATTTCTAACTGTTCAGAAGCTAATCAGGGAATACATTTGTTTTGCTTTTATTTCTATTTCCAATGATAGAGATACTGGGGGCATGAGAACAAGGGAAAGAGAGGGAAGAAACGGAAAGTGAATGTCATCCATTTGTCTGTCTTAAATACACATGCCCATATTTTAAATCACAAAGATGAATTTGCTAAAAATACCAATTGCAATTCGCCTTTCATAATCTCATGAGTGAATCTCATTTCCTAGGGGTTATTTGACTCTTCTGTAGTTTATCTTTTTGTTGTTGCTGTTCCATCCAAAAAAGTAAGAAGGGCGATGAAATATATGAGTTTCCTGTACCATTTAATATTAATAGAAGTGTAGTTGAGAAGGAAAGAGTTTATATGCAAAGGTATATACACATATAAATTTGAAATATTAAATTGACACTGATTTCCTTTGTGGGGAACACAATCAATGTTTATAAATTAGTCAAGTGAAAAAGCTGATCTGAACTTGAGATACTTAAATAATTATTCAAATATTCTTCTGAGTATTCTCATTTGATGCAAATGGCTTCATTAGTATTTTATAGTTGCAAGTTTCATTTCTGATTTCTTAAAGTCAGTGTTTGGAAAATGTGATATTCTGAACACTATGACTCATCATAAAATGATCTAGTGTCTAAGAAAAGAAAGGGTAGTGAAAAGTAGGGAATTCCTTTTTGTTAAAGAAACATGGATTTTGTGAGGGCAATTCTTATATATGAAATCATATATTTTAATATCTCAACAGGCTTTATTTAGCTACTTAAGGGGAGTGAAATGAGAGGAATAAAAAATCTCTAATTCTAATTTAAAATGATGAAGTATTTTGAAAGTCATATTAATTTAGTCAACAAATGCTAATTTAGTTTTTACTCTGGGTCTTGCTTTCATGGCTTAGTATTTAATTTTTTTTCATCCACATAGTTCTAAAAAAATTACACAGAAAATTTGAAATGCCTTGGGTTTTCAAGGTTTTTAGACTACCCTCAAATAAACTCCATAAAAATTTTAAGTTGACTCTAAATATGACCAAGTCACTCCAAACCTAGGAGGGTTCTAGTGCCAAAGAGGGTTCTGAGTGTAACAAGCAACTGATTATATCAGACTCAAAACAAGCAGCTCTGAAACCCATTTTTGATTTAATGAAAATTAAATGAGAAAAATAATTTTATTTGAAATTTGATGCCCCTATAAAAGTTTTTGAATACAGACTATACTAACTGCCCACATTTATAAAAATAAGAGCTTCCACTGGACCTAAATTCATCAAGAAAAATATGTAGGTGTTAAATGACTTCTCCTTGTGAGAGCTAGAAAAGAATAAGCTTACTGACAAAATGATAGGAGATAAGGTTATTGTTAACTAAGGAACAAGAAGGCCTGGGTTAGTCATATTTAGTATTTCCATCAAACATCAGGTCTAGAAGACAGTATTTTAGAAACTGAGGCAGTGATTTAGGGTATTCAAAGTCAGCTGTGGTCAATATTCATATAAGGATATCAGGATTAACAATCTTGTCAAATTTATATAAATGTCAGCATTATCTGTCCTTGCTCCAGAAACAACTGGCCTAAATTTTTAAATGATGTAATCTATATTGTTTTTGGAAGATGTGGATGTTATGGGGGTATTTCGCATGTTATGCTAAAGAGGGTTTGGGAGCTCTATGGACTTAACTGTCATCAATGTTAATCAGGTTCTTTGGGTGAAACTTCTGCCTCAGTAGTAATATCTTTCTACTCCCTGTATTAAGTATGACTCTGACATATATCTCTGTGTATCCAAGTCATTTACCAGGAATACAATACTGAGTAAATCCATTTAGAGAGAAAAAATATGTGTTCTTCAAATGTGATATGCTGAATAATCCCAGGAAGAAGGGATCCACATTAGTCTTTCAGAGGTATAGGTGGTTCCTTCAGGGTGAGGACTCTGTCCCCTATTTCAGATACCCCTTCCAGGCTCCCTTTAGAACACTACAGAGTATGTTAAACACTGCTTTTAGTCTCCCACCCACCCATGCAATTACATTACTTTAGAAATTCTGACACTGACTGTCCTCTGCTTTTGAATCAGATGAAATATCTGTGCAGCCACTAAAAACAAATACACTTGGTTTGAGGGATTTAAGTTTGGGTCTATTCATGTTTAATATCAAATGGCACCTACAACTTAGGGAGCTGTAGAATTTGTGAATCTGAAATCTAGAAAAAACTCTGTTTTATGATAGAAGTTGCCATGGAGATAGCTATGTGGGAGAGGGAAGGTAGTAGGGAAAGATGGTGGTAATATTTTGAAATGGTCAAGCCTCAATTTTTATAAGACAGCTTAAAACCTAAAGTTTTGATAAACATTGTTGCTATCACTGCTCTGAAGGCAAGAAAAGTGAGAAAAATAGTCCAAATTAAAATCTAATAGTTCACAAAATCAGTCAATTTAAGATATGTCTTGGGAATCATGCTATATTCATATCTGAATCCTTAACATGCTTAACACATTCAGTTGACCCTCAAAAAATAATAGTTGAGCTGAATTATGGTGGAGACTTAATTTAGATGGTTAAGCTCCTTATTCTATTTTGCAACAGTTCATTTATTAAAATTATTGGAGTAGAAAGGACCCAAACTTAGAGATATATTGTATCCTATGCTCTGAAAAACTTACATAATGAATGAATCAATCAATGGATAAAAACAAACTTTGGTACAGATTGAATGTATCTGTCCTTAAGAGTTAAAACCTCAGTATGTCATGATTATTACCCAATAATCTGAAAAGTAAAAAATGTGACTAGTCAGTTCACATTTACTTTTCTTCTACACTGCTGAGCTCCCAAAGGGATGGGTAACTCTAGAATGGGAAGGCCTCCATATTCCTGATCTGTCCCCATAATTAAAGGACAGTAACCCATAGAACTTCCTGGATCCAAAGCCACTTGCAAGATACCAAGCAGTCAGGCTTCCACAAAATTTGAAAAGTTGTAAATCATTTTGAGATAAGAAATGGAACGTTTTTACTATGGTTATATTATTTTTTTCATGAAGCTTAAATTTCACTAGAACTAGCAAAAGAAAGTGTAATTAATGGCTTGCTTTTTTTAAAGAAAAGGAAAATATAGTAAAACAACCCAAAGAACCAACTAGAAAATTCTATTTATTTATCTTTGCCTTGGCAGAAATAAGATCCTAACCCAACTCCAGCTTTTAATTCTATTAAACATACACAGAAATTCGATGATATCTGTTCTCTATTATATATATATATACATAAATATTGAACTTATAGCAAGTCTCAAAACAAATGACTTGGGGAAGTTGCTAAGACATAATCAGGGACTGCAGTTGCCTGCTGGACATTCTATCATATATAGCTCACTATAAATAAAGACCATAAACCATCAAAATGTATCTGGGTCCAAATGGGGAACACACTGAAGCTTCTAATTGCCAAAGTCCGCTCAACTCCAGCACAGGAGATACATTTTGAAGCATCGCAGCCGTTGACATGGCATGGTTCAGTACTAATTTTGTGTTTACTATGCTATATTGCTGCACAAGTTCTCTAAACACACATTGAACAAAATTAGTATAAATATAATACCATGTTAATTGCTGTTGAAATCCCATGGAAAATGCTTTTTTGGCTGTGGTGGTGGTTTGGTTTTGGTTTTTGGTTTGGTTTTATTTGCCAGTAAGAAAAATTCATGAGGTTTAAATGATCTTTATGGCTCCACTTTGGATTCATGGTTTTTTGATGTCATTCTAATACCAACTTGTTCATGTTCCCACCCCCATGTCAATTTCATAGCTGCCACTGGTACAAAACAATTGCTGTTCCAGTAGTTAATTTGGGCAATGGATGCCTAAAATTAGGTCAGCAACCATGTATTTTTCTTTAACTATCAAGGGATTGACTTTAAATTTCCATGGCCTCTTATCACTCTTTCCATGGGATTTGATGCTTTTTGTAATATATTAATATTTATATATGTATGTTTATACATATATAGATATAAGAAATACACACATTAACACACTATAATATATATAAAACACATGTATATTCACATATATGTATGTATTGTTTTTTGCAAATGAAAAAAATAAAGCAAGCAAAACAAGACTGACCTAACCTACCTGTACTAGGTTCACATTCAACGAAGTCTTCATCATCGCTTGAACATTCAGCAGATGAAACAAGGTCATCTGATGTTGGCTGTGCATGTCAAAGAAAATATAATGGGGTGGGGGAAGAAAGAGAAAAGAAAAGAGATAAGGAAACCAATGAACAAAACATCAAAGACATATTGCTGTGCCCTGCCTCCCATCAATGTGACTGCTTTACTTCTCTATAGAGGGCATGATGGAACATGGATAATTTGTAACTCCTGGGTAACTGTGAGTAGCTCTGAGTGCAGACAATGAGTGTGGTTCTTGTGTGAAGTTGAAAGACCCTACGTGGTTCCAGGAGGCTCAAGTCTATCCCATCCTTGCAATTTACATTGAACAGTCTGGTCCATTCTGACTGACAGTTCAATGTGGAACATCAGAAGGGCAGGAGCAGGGCTATGGAGAATGGGGGTGAAACAGAAGTGCAAGCCAGCACATAACACGCTGCAGCTCTGCCAGGGCTTCACTGCAGATGGTACATGGTCTCCAGTGTAAAAGTCACGGTTGTGAATCTATAGGCTGCATAATTAATGGGCACTGTGGAATGCAGTCTGTTCAGGAACAACATAATGGTTCCTCTCTCAACAACAGTGATTTCTTCATGTAATTGCTGCAATTAGCTGAATTAGTAATGTAGTCCAGCAGAAAGATACAACACCATAGCCTCTGGACACACGTAAGACTGTTTCTGAAGAAAGCAAAAGGAAAAAAAAATTGATTGCAACAATAATAATTTCCAATGAGATTAAAAAAATGAGTCTGGCTGAAATGCCCCAATGTGTGGGAATTTGTTGCAAGAAATATAGCGAGCATAGGTATTGGCAGTAAGGAGGGCTTTTGCTACAGAGATACAGGAGGGCCATTTTCTGTACCTGGTATCTATCACAGGCATAATAAATGCTGTTGAATTAATTAATCTATTAATATTATGTAAAATAAATCTTTGCCCTACTTTGTATATATGAGTATTCAATATATAATAGTTGTTCAATAAATATGTTTTCTTTTCCCTTCTTGATGGTAATAATATTAACTGACTTGTTGGTTCTATTATTCCCAAGGCACTGAAGTCTGAATCCATATGCAAGAGGAAAAGCATTTGCAAGTCAGAGGCTGTGCTAGAAATGTATATATCCTTATCAGTTAAAGTGAATGAATTGGACACAATTCTCATTACACTCCTTTGAGACAAGATGATTACTATACTTTTGAAGACAACTGAAGTTCAGAGAGATTAAGTGAACTCCTGAAGGACACACAGCTAGTAAGAAACCAAAGATTTGAAAAGATGTTTTGTGGCCTATTATTTTTTATGTACACAGACTTTTCATACTCCTTACCTGATGTTATGGGCAGAACTGTGTCTCCCCCCAACCCCCCAAATGTTAAAGTCTGAATTCCTAGTACCTTAGCATGTGGCTGCATTTGGATATAGTGTTCTTATAAAGAGATGAGATTAAGAACAGACAGAAATGACTATGTAGGGGCACAAAGAAGGATCGATTGACACCCACAAACTGAAGAGACAGGCCTCAGAAGAAACCAACCTTGCTGAGACCTTGATCTCTGACTTCTAGCTTTCAGAACTGTGAGAAAATATTTCTCTGTTGTTTGAGTCACTTAGTCTGTGGTACTTTGTTATGGCCGCCCTTGATCCTAACACACGGCACCCCATATATACGCACAGGCCGCACCCTTTTTGAAACAGATATTCTAGGCATAGACTTACTGTTCACTGCAAAGAAGAGTAGAAAAACCACAACAGGCCATTGATTTTACTTAATTGACATTGGCAGAGAGGTGCCTTAAACCATGTTATTGATCTTTATTCTACATCGGACAGAGAGCTACTTCATTCCCTGCTCCTCCTTCAAGTTAACAAAAAAGAGAATTTTCAAGCATACTATTTTTTTGCAATTAGACACTCCTGAAGTGTGCATTTCATTTTAGCAGCTGAAGCTGTCTTTGTATCCTGGGGGGCATACTCCCTTGGATTTTCCTGTTGTAATAGGATCTTATCCCAGATATTTTGGGAATGGAAGTGGTAGGGCGTAAATACTAAGTTTACAAATGCAGAAGACAGGTATAAGAGGCAAACACCATTTTTGGAAGGGTTACACTCATCATTTGGTAGTCTAAAACATGCATTATTTGGGTGGGATAACAACCCCCAAATAGAGAAAAAATGTTTGGGGAAGATGAAGGGGTCTCTTAGATATTATGATGTTTTTGACCTGCCAAAACCCCACAGTACTTAAATGAATATACAGTGTGTATGTGGTATAAAATTGAAGGAGGGCAATGAGGGGGGAAAAGTTAGAAAAATTCCTTAGAGTGTGACAGTGAAAAAGAGACTGAAAATAGATGTCTTATGTATAATCAATTGCAAATTAATTGTTGGTGCCTTGATTATGATGACCTTAAAGAATAGCCTGCATACAGCTTAACTAGCTTTGGTTCCCTAGTAGTTAGTGAAAGCTGGTGCTATAATGAAAATTCAGCTCTTGCCTCAAGAGCTGAAGGCCACACAATGTTAAAAGTTCATTAGCAAGTGCATGACAACAATGCATACACCCAATTGAAAATGCATTAACATAATATTAGTGGAATCTTAATTCTAAGACAGTTCTCTGAATTTGTATTGACCATACAAATGAATTTTTTTCTCCCCAAGAACAATTCTAACCTCTGAGTTGGAAGCACATGTCTTCTCTTCCTCAGTTTCCCTCTGCTTCTTTTAATACTACGTAAGTTCCCCCCAGGGGAACTGGGTATAGATGACCTTCGCCACCACTCCTTCCCCATCACTACCTCTACTTCTGTCCCTAAAATATGTCCCTAAGTCCCGCTGCAGCCCCGCACATACACTTTTTTAATCTCTGACTCCTTTTCTTTCCAGTTACCTATCCCCATGGCCCACTTCTTAGAGATTTGTTTTCTGCTGATCTTCTATATGTATATGGATGAATTCAATGTTTCCTCTAGGTAACAGATGCACATACTGCCAGTAGCTTCTATAAATGGTGGCCAAGATGCAAAGAAAATTAAATGAAAGGCAGCCCAGCATAGTGTGGTAAGAGTAGGCAAGATTCTAGACAACTATAAATCCCAGCTCTTCCACATATACTAGTGACTTGAAAGCAACTTACTTCCCTGCTCCAAGCCTCAATGTCTTCATCTGTAAATTGGGATACACAGAGTGTCTTATTATCAGCTGGGTATGTGATTTAAATGTTATGTTGTTACAGGGCAATCCCAAAAGGAAATGGGATGGCTTGGATATGAGTCCTTATCTACATACTTGAAAAAAAAAAAAAAACAACTAAGAATAAGACCCAAAGTCAGGCACACAGAGAAAAGTTAACAGAATGTTTATTTGCAGTAGCCCACCTTTGATTATGTAGGTACCTCTCTTTTTCTTTCTCCTTTTCCTAATAAACCTGTCCTTTTAAAATGTAAGATAAACAAAAAAAGTGTTTATTTATGAGGGAAATGAAAAGAGAGGGAGCACTGAGAGAGAGAGAGAGAGAGAGAGAGAGAGAGAGAGAGAGATATTAATTGGTCAATATGTCCTACTGGTAACAACACCTGAGCTATGACCCCAGGTACATGCTGAAGGCAGGCAAAAACAAGTTCCCTCCAGCCCACATATCCTTCCTTTTCTATCAAGCATGGCTCCTTAATGCCTCCCTTAGTTGCCAGCAGTCCCCCTTTCAAGAAGTCAAAAGTTATGCAGACCCATGCCATGATGGAAGTTGTAGTTTTAGGTGCCTGCGACCTCTTTGGCATGGAGGTGGGGGTGGAGTCCATAAAGCATTAGTGGGTAGAGTTCATTCAGGACATACTGTTCCCCCAACAACTGTCCCCCACAACTGTTCCTCAAAATGTTAAAAGTGAAACTCTGTTTCTGGCATATGGTGTATGCTCAATAAATATTAGCAAACACTAACTTACTCTGTTGAGTAATAATGCTGAACCTGGCGGTCACTTCTGATTTAAATAAATTTGCTATCTGCTCATGCAATCTCTATTTTTAATAATTCATCTGCCATTAGAACTATTCTTTGTTGCTGATAATTCATTACCTTCATCCACTTGTACAAACACCATGTCTGATTGTATCTGTCATGAAGAATGATAAAGAAAATACACTTATAAAGATGCTAATGGAGGGCCTCCCTGGTGGTGCAAGGGGTTAAGCACCACACTGTGAAGCAGTCTGCAGCCTCTGCAGCACTAGTTCAATCCTTGGCTGGCCAGGGAGCAACCCACATGGTGCAGCAGACCTCTCCTGTCTCACCCACTGCTCCCCTCAGCAGTGTATTTCAGTCAGTCTTCCTATTCTGTTCCCCACTCTGTCTCTGGGGAATCCTCTCACCCTCCTGCACATCTGGCCTATACCCCAGTTCTTGTATAAGTAAATAAATCTTAAAAAAAAAGATGCTAATAGAGCTTTAAAAAATCACCCAGAAGATGATCTGCTCCCAGTGGCTCAGCTTCCACACATTCTTTGTGGGTCTTATGTGAATACAGTCCCTTCTTTTCTGCCCCTCTAACATCATCATCACCCTTTTCCATGACAGCCAATGGAACTCCTAAACCAATGACAATATTTCAGCCCCCTTGTTGCTGATGTGGTAACCCCTGTTAACCTAGAGCACCTGGGTTGGACACTGCCAGGACTGCCATGGAACACGGTGTAGTTACAGAAAGATTTGCTCTGCCAGGGCAGCAAGCTATGATTTGCAAAGAACTTGGGATTAAGAATGCTGTATTTGATTAGAGGAAGATAAGGACTCCATGGAGAGATCTGCAAATAGCCCAAGGCCAGCTGGCAAGCTTGTGTGGAAAAGCAGTGTGCTTGAAAAGCATGCATGGATTGGGGCTGCCCACATCCCTGTGCCCATGACCTAGGTTTGTGAGAAGACACGTGAGAACTTTCACTGAGGTGAATGACCCTCACTGAGTAATCAAAAACCAGGTGCCCGGGCACAGGAGTGGGGTGAAAAAGGCGCCATTTCTGCGGACACTGAACTGGGCTACCACTTAAATGCTGAATCTGAGGGCTTCGGAACTGAGACCCAGGGCACAAAATTTGGGGCATGGGATCCCCACGACATGTGGTACAGGGCAGACACAGCACACCCACGCCATTGAGCCATTCCACGCCATCCCCACTCAGTTCCCCAGAGACCCATGGGAAAAAGCACAGCTCTGGAAGGATACTAGGAAAGATCTCTGGTGCTACCTAGTGGTCAGGATAAAATCACCAACTTCCTAACAGTTGGAAGCCAGGATTTCCAAAACCACCTTCAGTTTCTGAGAGGGGGTGGGCCATGCAAACGGGGGTAAGAAGGGAAACAAGATGTGGAGCAAGAGCTCATTCTGGAACTGAGAGCCTGGCACAAGATTTGGGGCATGGGATGTGCCATAATAGTGGGCACTGCACAGAGTGATATCTGTCATTTTGGATCTGAGACCCTAAGATTGAAAACTAGAGCGTAGAATTCAGGGCATGGGATCCACTCAGTCACGGGCATAGCACTGGGTGAACACAGGCAGACACAGCACCTAGCGTGAACAATAGCCCCTGTGTTGAGGTGCCCCCCTTTCCCCCCAGTTTCTCAGAGAACTAACTACAGGTTGGCAAGTACCAGTCTCTAGTGCTACCTAGTGACCAGAGCAAAATCACCAACTAACTGATTCCCTGCTGGAACTGAGTAAATACAGAGGGAGAGAATTGTAAGAGATAGTGCCCAGCAACACAGCCACAGCATCAACACTCTGGTGGAGTTTTGGCCTACCAGTGCTGGTCTCAGTCTGGTAAACAGTTTTCGACACCCGTGAAGAAGCAATCCAAAGAGATGCCCGCCAACTCCAGTGGCACAACGTCCCAACACATAGAACAAATTAGAAAGCAAACAGCAGGGAGAAGGAAAAAAAACAAATAACCAAGCAAGCCTGCAGGAGAAGGACACACCACAAAGAGAAAATCAGTCACCAGAGCTCAACAATGACGTGGAAGAACTTCTCTGCCTGTCAGACAATTAATAATCATCATGATTAAAAAGTATGAGATGAGACAAATAATCAATGAACTGAGAATGAAAATGAGACCTTAAGAAAGGAAATAAAAGAAAAGGAGATTAAAAGATTATTGGAGGAGACAAAGAGCTCTTGGAAAGCATTGAAAACAGAACTGAGGAAATAGAGGAACAGATCAGTACTCTTGACAATACAGAAATAGAAAGAACCAAAAGAGAAAAAGAGAGAGAAGTGCAAAGGAAGAAGAATGAGAATACCCTAAGTAAATTATCAGACTCCATGAGGAGAGGAAATATAAGAGTTATAGGCATGCCAGAAGGTGAAGAGAGCGACAAAGAATCTGAGAAATTATTAAAGGAGATGATTGAAGAAAACTTCCCAAGTATGAAAAAGGAGACGAATATAGACATACAAGAAGTGGGAAGAACACCCAATTACCACAATGAAAAGAAAACTACAACAAGATGCATAATAGTAAAGCTTGCAAGAGTTCAAGACAAAGAAAAAATAATGAAACTGGCAGGGAGAAGAAACAGATAACCAATAAGGGAAAATCAATCAGGTTAACCTCAGACTTCTCCGAAGAAACACTACGGGCAAGAAGATAATGGAGTAACATATTCAACAAACTTCAAGACAGCAAATACCAAACAAGAATACTTTACCCGCAAAGCTCTCCTTCCTCTATGAAGAAAAAATATGGACCTTCTCAGACAAAAAGAAACTCCAGAAATTCATTACAACTAAACCCCCACTCCAAAAAATTCTACAAGAAGTCCTAAAGCCAAAACCAACGAGGAATGTTCAAGAAGAACAGAATAAAGTGAGGAATAAAATCACAAAAAAGACAAAAACATGGCAAATATAGATGCCAACATATCAATATTAACTATAAATGTAAATGGATTAAACTCATCAATAAAAATACACAGAGTAGCACGCTGGATTAAAAAACAAAATCCATCCTTCTGCTGTCTCCGGGAAACACATTTAGCCACAAAAGATAAACACAGACTGAAAGTAAAAGGTTGGAAAACAATCCTACAAGCAAATGGACCAAAAAAGAAGGAAGGAACAGCTATACTTATATCAGATGAAATAGACTTCAAATTAAAAAAAAATGTAAAGAGACATAGACGGACACTACATTATGATCAAGGGGACAATACATCGGGAAGATATAACACTCAACATATACACACCAAATGAAGGAGCACCAAAATGTATTAGACAGTTATTATCAGCTCTGAAAACAGACATTAAAGAAAATACATGTATAGTGGGAGACTTCAAAACCCCACTCTCACCAATGGACAGATCAATAAGACAAAAAATAAACAAAGACACTAGAGCCTTAAATAAAGACATAGAACTCATGGACTTAACAGACATCTATAGGACACTGCACCCAAAAAAATACGAGTACACATTTTTCTCAAGCACACATGGATCATTCTCCAGAATGGATCACATACTGGGCCACAAGACAAACATCAACAGATACGTGAAGATTAAAATCATTCCAACTATCTTCTTGGATCATAAAGACATCAAATTACAAATAAATCATGAAAAGAAAACAAGGAGCCCTCCCACTTCATGGAGATTGATATCCACACTTCTGGAAGACCACTGGGCGAATGAGGAGATCAAAGAAGAAATTAAAAAATACTTTGAGTTGAACAAAAAGGAGGACACCACTTTCCAGAATGTATGGGAAGCAGCAAAAGGAGTAATAAGAGGAAAATATATAGCAATACAGGCTCACATCAAGAAACAAGAAAGAACTCAAAGAAACAACCTAATCTCACATCTCAAAGAGCTAGAAAAGAACACCAAAAAAAAAACCGCGTAAAGCCAGTAGAGTAAAGGAAATAATGAAAATCAAAGAAGAAATAAATGGAATGGAAACAAAAAAAATCCAAAAGATTAATTAAACCAAAAGTTGGTTCTTTGAAAAAAATAAACAAAATAGACAAACCTCTAGCCAGGCTCACAGAGAAAAAATGGAAAAAACACATACAAATAGCATTATAAATGAAAGAGGAGAAATTAGAACAGACTTAGTAGAAATCAAAAGAATAATCAGAGATTACAACAAACACTTATATGCAAACAAATTCAATAACCTAGAAGAGATGGACAAATTCCTAGAATGATATAAACATCAAAAGCTGGACAAAGAAGAAATAGAACACCTAAATAGACCAATTATAAGCAGCAAAATTGAGGCAGTAATCAAAGCACTCCCCAAAAGCAAAAGCCCAGCCCAGACAGCTTCACAAATGAATTCTACCAAACATTCAGCAGTGAATTAGTGCCTATCCTACACAAATTCTTTCAAAAATTGAAAAAGAAGGAATACTACCAAATACATTCTATGAAGTCAACATTACACTGATACCAAAACCAAACAAAGACAGCACAAAAAAAGAAAATTACAAGCCAATCTCCCTATTGAACACTGATGCAAAAATCCTCAACAAAATCCTTGCCAACAGAATCCAACAATGCATCAAAGGGATAGTACACCATGACCAAGTGAGTTTCATCCCAGGGGCACAAGGATGGTTCAACATATGAAAATCGATCAGGGTAATCCAACACACAACAAAAAGAAAAATGAAAAACATATGGTCATATCAATAGATGCTGAGGAAGCATTTGACAAAGTCCAACATCCATTTATGATGAAGGCCCTTGAAATTCTTGGCATAGAAGGAACATACCTTAACATGATAAAAGCCATATACGAAAAACCCACCACCAATATTATTCTTAATAGTGAAAAGCTGAAGGCCTTTTCTTTAAGATCAGGAACAAGACAAGGATGTTCTCTCACCACTGCTCTTCAATATAATACTGGAGGTCTGAGCCAGGGCAATAAGACAAGAGAAAGACATACAAGGAATCCAGATAGGGAGAGAAGAAGTCAAACTATCACTATTTGCAGATGATATGATAATATACATAGAGAACCCTAACAACTCCACAGGAAAATAGGAAAACTACTCAAAATAATCAACCAGTTCAGTAAAGTATCAGGATACAAAATCAACATGCAGAAATCACTAGCCTTCCTATACACAATCAATCTGAACAAGAAATCAAGACAACCATCCCTTTTATAATTGAAACAAAAAAAATCAAATACTTTGGAATAAACCTAACAAAGACCTATACAAACAAAATTATAAAAAACTGTTAAAATAAATAGAAGACACAAAGAAATGGAAAGACATCCCCTGCTCATGGATCAGAAGAATTAACATTATTAAAATGTCCATCCTACCAAAAGCAATATACAGATTCAACGCTATTTCAATAAAAATCTCAATGACATTCTTCAAAGAAATAAAACAAATACTCATGAAATTAATATGGATCCACAAAAAACCACCAAGAGCCAAAGCTCTACTGAAAAAAACAAAGGAGAAAGGAGGTATCACACTTCCAAACTTCAAGCTACACCGCAAAGCCATAATAATTAAAACAGGTTGGTATTGGAACAAAAACAGACACACAGACCAATGGAACTGAATAGAGAGACCAGAAATAAAACCACACTTATATGGACAACTGATCTGATCTTTGAAAAAGGAGCTAAGAATATGCAATGAAACATGGACAGTTTGTTCAATAAAGGGTACTGTGAAAACTGGACCACCACATGCAAAAAAAATGAAACTAGACTACTACATTCCACTGTGCCCAAAAATTGCCTCAAAATGGATAAAAGAACTGGACGTATGACCTGAAACCATAAAATATGTAGAAGAAAATATAGGTAAACACTATAAGACATACATCACAATAACATCTTTAAAGATTCATCACCCAAAGCAAAGAAAGTCAAGGAAAAGATAAACACCTGCTGTGATTACATCAAACTGAAAAGCTTCTGCACAGCAAAAGAGACATTAACCAAAATAGAGGAACACCCCACTGATTGGGATTAAAAAAAAAACAACAACTTTGCACCCCAGTCAACTAATAAGGGACTGATCACAAAGATATACAAAGAACTCACATGACTCAACAAAAACAGAATAAACAATCTAGTCAAGAAATGGGCAGAAGTGAACAGGCATATGAAAAAATGTTCAACATCCCTTATAATCAGAGAAATGCAAATTAAAATCACATTGAGATACCACCTTTCACCAGTAAGAATGATACATATAAAAAAAAAAAAACAAGCAACAACAAATGTTGGTGAGGATACAGTGAAAAAGGAACTCTCCTACATTGCTGGTGGGAGTGCAAACTGGTCCAATCACTATGGAAAACTGTCTGGAGGTTCCTCAGTCTACTAAAAATGGAGCTACCATGTGACCCAGCAATTCCACTACCAGGGATTTACCTAAAGGACACAAAAACATTGATTCAAAAGAACATCTGTATCCCTATGTTTATTGCAGCTCTATTTACAATAGGTAAAACCTGGAAACAACCCAAATGCCCAAAAATAGATGCGTGGATCAAGAAGATGTGGTATATATAAACAATGGAATATTATTCAGCAATCACAGCAACGTGAATGGAACTAGAGGGACTTATGCTCAGTGAAATAAGTCAGAAGGAAAAAGAAAAATATCAGATGGCTTCACTTATGGCAGTAATATAGGGGAACCAAGTAAGACATCAGTGTAAAAAAATAATAATAGTACAAAACACAATAAAACAGAAATGGACAATTATAAATCAGAGACATCCTGCAGGGGAGGAGGAGGGAGAGGGATCAGAGGGAGGGAGGGAGAAGCACAGGGGACTGAGGTGATGGTGCACAGGTGCATTGGGGAAAGAAACTAAAACTCTGGGGACTGCACCTTAGGAGGTGGGGGGAATCAAATATTGTTTTAAAATGAACAATGATGTAATATATATATATATATATATATATATATATATATATATAGAGAGAGAGAGAGAGAGAGAGAGAGAGAAAGAATGCTGTATTGGGCCTCCCCTGGAGGTGCAGAGGTTGAGCACTGGGCTGCGAAGCTGCCCACAGCCTCTGAGGCGCTGGTTCAATTCCTGGCTGCTGGCGAGGGTCCTACATGGTGTGACAGACCTCTCCTGCTGCGCCCACTGCTCCCTTCAGCAGTGTATTTCATCAGTCTGTGTGTTCTGTTCCCCACTCTGGCTCTGGTGAATTCTCTCACCCTCCCGTGCTTCTGACTGTACCCAGTGCTTGTATAAATAAATAAATCTTTAAAAAAAAAAGAATGCTATATTTAGGGATATTTTTAACTACTTCTTTCCACACTCTCTGAAAAAGTCCCAAAACTATGAGACAAAGCTTTTGGCTGATATGAACTTTACACTAAAGTATTGATAATTTGATTCAAAATTACTCATAGAAATCTTTTCTTTCCATAGCTGTTTTATTTTTCCTGTCTGCATATTTCCCCTAAAATAAGCAAATTAAGAACCTAACACTGAAGAAAAGGCACACTTTTCACTACTGCATTTGTGATGGTGAGAGTTTCGCTACTATGTCACAGACTCAGCAGAAGTTGAGGTCTTTGTCTTTGAATCAAATGCAGTGGCCCTACACGTGTGTGTGTGTTTTTTCCTACAGTCACTGCCACTTTTCAAGTTTAAACATAATTTCTTACCATGAAAAACAATTAGTACTCTTAAAAAGAAAAATATATCTGAACTATCTAGAATCATGCTTATTAATAAAATTGACCACTTCTTAACACTTATTCTTTAGACTTGGTGCTAAACAGTTAATGCATATTAACACTTTTAGTTGTCAAAATAACCAGGGGTGTTGACTTTTGTAGTGACATCACTGCTTTTAACTGCCCACCAAATGACAGCATGACCTCAGGAAACTGTTCACATGTTATGTCCAACATGTTCATTAAGTGCCTTCCATGTCACTGTTATATCTTTGCTTTCACAACCATCATCTAAAGTTCCTAGTTCCCAAATTTAAATTGCTTACATATCATGTATCAAATATCAACACTTCTCTATAAGTCATTCAAGGAAGAACAACCAAAACTATCTAAATAAGTGAAGAGTAACTGGGTTTCTAGAACATCAGTGTGCTTTATTCATTAACCCCTTTATTACTTTAATAAATAATCATTTATAAATAAATAATTATTTAATAATTATTGAAGACCTATGTGGCAAGGATTGTAACAGTTACAGGAGATAAAGTGACAGATAAAACACAGTTCTTCTGCTCTGGAAATCCAATCTCAGAAGAGACAGCCAAATACACGGGCAAAGTGGACATAGTAAACTAGATGGCATGACAAGAGCAAGCTTAAGGCACTAAAGGAGCACCTAGCAGGGGAACAGAGATAGTTCTAGGCAGAGCAGAAGTGGCAGACGAGCCCCAGTGACAGGCGGTAGGAAGTCAAGCAGGGGCAGCTGAGAGCGGTGGGTGGGAGGCGAGAGCATTCAAGGTAAAGAAGTTTTTGCCAGGGCTCAGAGATATGCAAAAGCAGTGTATTTATACGCCTGGGAGTAGCAGAGTGGCTGGAGTGAAGAGATACACTAGAATGACAGCTCCTTGAGTTATTGTACTGTTCATGAAAACTGGGATAATGAGCACCAATTTAGTACCCTGCTCTATCAGACTTTTCTCCTTCTTCCCCTCTGTCATGTCATCAGCATCATCCATCACATTTCCTTTGGGAGCTGGACACATGGATCAGGCTCGAGTACAAGGTCAGGCTGGGTTATTCCTTCAAAGTGCACATTCAAAACTGTACCTTGCTTCTTTAAGAGAAGGAAACGATTCTCTGTCCCTATACATTAGGCAAGTCCTATATTAAAAATAATAATTCATACTATCCTATTTTAAAATATGTATTTCATATTTTTAATCCACATGTTGAAATTACTTGCTTCTGTATTAGGACTCATAAAACTAAAGATAGGTATTATAATAACTTTCAATAAAATATCTCTCTGGCGGGAACCTTTTTTGTTCCTTTCCTGAAAGGTTTTTTTTTTTTTTATTGCATTTATATTCTTTTTCCCCTATGAATGTTTATTGAAATTACCTTTGAATAAACTGGGACAGAAGAAAGCTCAAAACTCTGTCCACCCAAGTAAATTTATAGACATATTTACCTTCCAATTCCCTCAGTTTCACAAAGCCTGGCTTCTCATTTTCCTCCAAAGACTTATTGTTTCTATAACCACTTGGTTCTAATTATTTACTCTACCCTATCTTAGCACAGGGGTGTTTCTACATCATTCTTTATTGTTGTCTATTATTTGACACTGAGAAAAATGTCTGCAGATGTGGTCAGAACAGCTCAAGATAGTTTCACCATGTGCCCTCCTTATTGCCTAGATGCCTATTTGTGACTTCAAATTCCACCCTTTAGCCCTTTATCTTATACTGAGAATAGGTTAATCAGTTGGAGGGAATAATCATTTTTCTCCACCCAGCTCCTTGGAAGCATGGTTATTTGACCGAGATTAAGCGCAAGATAAAATAAGTCCTGCCACAGAACAGCTTTATGAAATTATAAATAACACACTCAAGAATGATGATGGCCTTTCTTCCAGTGAAAAAGGAAAAGAGAAAGGCCCATAAATATTCTGCAGTCCCACAGAAAACAGCCATAGATCTTTGCAGCTGCTTCATGCTAAAAAGAATTAAATTTCTTCGAATGCTGGGGCTTTAGTTCTTTCTCAACTCTACTTTCATTTTGAGAGGGATGTGGAGTTTTATGTATCTTCTATAAGGGTGGGTCTCAACCAGCTTCACAATCACTGATTCTCTAATTAAATAAAGGATGTTGGAGACACTTTTAATTAAATAAGAACTCTCTAACTCCAGGCAAACCTACAACCTTAGGAGAGGTTTGAAAAGTTTGATCATCTCAATTTAAAAGCATCTATTAAGATTTTTTAAATCAAATTCTTGCATTTATATGGCTCCATTTTTTTTTAAGATTTATTTATTTATGCATACAAGAACTGGGGTACAGGCCAGAGGTGTGGGGGTGACAAGATTCACCAAAGACAGAGTGGGGAACAGAACAAACTGACTGACTGAAATACACTGCTGAGGGGAGCAGCAGGCAAGACAGGAGAGGTCTACTGCACCATGTGGGTCACCTCCCTGGTCAGAGATCAAACTCATGTTGCAGTGGCTGCGGATAGCTTCATAGTGCTGAGACATAAGCCCTTGTGCCACCAGGGAGGCCCCTATGGCTCCGTTTTTGACTAATGCTAGTAAATAACCCTCCTATCTGTTACAACATATTATCCTTCTACATGTTATCTTACTACATGTTACTGGATCCTTTTTAGACTGAACCAAAGCTAGAGAAATTCTGAAGCTTGGATCAGTTTGTTAGAAATGATAATCTCATCCTTCTTCTCTCCCCAATCCTCTCACTCACTTGCCCAAACTCAAGCCACATATAGACACAACCTCAAAACATGACAAGATTGCATTAGTGTGCTTGTTTATACCCCTATGTTATTCTGAACACCCCTTTATGGTCATCCTCCAAAGATACAACTGACATTATTATTAGAAAATGAAACATATGTGATTTTTTTTCATATTTAAATATTTTATTTTATATAATTCTTACATCTTTTTTCATCTTTGCACAATGTATGCATTTTCATTTTGGTTATATTCCTCATACAATTGCACCCCCCCCTTTATTTTGACTCTAGTCCTTCCTCTCCCTGTCCCTCCCTTTCCCCCTTTCCCCCCCGCCCCAGTAGTGTGTCTCTGGTTTATAGTTGCTTGTTGATTTTGATTTTTACTTTGCATTGATTAGTCTTTTTCCTGGTCTCTTATTTAGGTTTTCTAAATTCCTGCCATGAGTGAGACCATCCGGTATTTTTCTTTTTCCTTCTGACTTATTTCGCTGAGCATGATCCCTTCTAGCTCCATCCATGTTGCTGCAAACTGCATGTGTTTATCTTTTTTTTGATTTCTGAGTAATATTCCATTGTGCATATGCACCACATCTTCTTGATCTAGTCATCTATTTTTGGGCATTTGGGTTGCTTCCATAGCTTAGCTATTGTAAACAGTGCTGCTATAAACATAGGGGTGCAGGTGCCCTTTGGATTTACTGTTTCTGTGTCCTTTGGGTAAATACCTAGGAGTGGAATTGCTGGATCACATGGAAGCTCTATGTTTAGTAGGTCCAGAAATCTCCACACAGCTCTCCATAGTGGTTGGACCAGTTTGCACTCCCACCAACAGTGCAGGAGAGTTCCTTTTTCTCCACAACCTTGCCAACATTTGTTGTTGCTAGTTTTTTTAATATGTGCCATTCTCACTGGTGTAAGATGGTATCTCATGGTAGTTTTGATTTGCATTTCCCTGATTGCAAGTGATGTTGAACATTTTTTCATATGTCTGTTGGCCATTTGCATTTCCTCTTCAGAGAAGTTTCTTTTTAGCTCTTCTGCCCATTTTTTGACTGGATTATTTTCTTTGTTTTTGTTGAGTCTTATCAGCTCTTTGTAGATTTTTGTGATCAGTCCTTTATCGTTAGTGTTGTGTGCAAAAATTTTCTCCCAGTCGGTGGGGTTTCTCTTTGTTTTGGTTATTGTCTCTTCTGCTGTGCAGAAGCTCTTTAATTTGATGTAGTCCCAGCTGCTTATCTTGGCTTTCACTATCACTGCTTTGGGTGATGTGTCTGTAAAGATGTCTTTGAGGTGCATGTCATGTAGTGTTTCACCTATATTTTCTTCTAAATAGTATGTTATGGTTTCAGGGCACAAAAACCAACTCAAAATGGATTAAAGAACTAAAGATATGTGATTTTAATTGGCCATACTTAAGTGTCAGAGACAGGTTCCAAAGGATGGAGACTAAGAGGGTTCTAGTCTGGTGAAGATGCTTTCTGTGTAGTCCTGTGTCCCACTACTCTGAGCTAAAGAGTCTTTACTAGAACTATACCCTATGAAATTTAAAACCATTTTTGGGGGGCTCATGCCATTGTGGATTTTTAAGATACTACCTTTTCTCTACCCACTTCTGGAAATACTTATTCACTAAACAAGCTATGACTGCAAACATATTTTACTTGGCTCTTATTTCCCTGGAAGGAAACGATTTTTCAAGAGAATTAAAATGCCCTGGGTTAAATATAGTGCATCGGTATGAACAAAGTTAGCTAACAGGAACAAGACTCTGTAAGAAAACACTATAAAAAACAAAAACAAAAAACATTTTTCTCAAAATTATTTCATTTATGAATGCATTTGTGTGCGATCCCCAGCCCTCCTTGTTCCTGAGGCTATTGTCTTGGTGCCCAGAGTTCTTGCTGGTCAAGCTAAAAAGTACAGTCAGGCAAGGGGCCTCTCACCAGGACCACATCCTGGTGTGAGCAACATACTGGGATACTGTATCTGCTGAAAACACCAGGAAGACATTATGGCCAGATTAGCAAGATCAGCTAAAATACCTTACTTGCAAAGATTAATAGGAAGTTAGGTAAGGATAGAGAATAGAGATAATATGCTTTGACATGCAGGGAACAATGGAGCCCCCCACCCAGGCAATTGCCCCTGGTCACTTCACCCCAGCTTGCACCAGGGATAAGGCATCCTTGATAACACATCCCAAGCATGTGCATTCATTACTTGCTCGCCTACCTTCTTTGAACTTGATACCGAGGCATTTGGATGGGGCTGCACATTACTTCCCTGGGGTAGCCCCTCTAGGCTTTTCATTGTTTCAACCCATTTGGACTTTGAGTATTCTAACTTTCATCCTGCTCCCCACACTGAACCTCTGTGAGGCAGCAAGCATTGACTCATTCAATCTTCCTTCAGAAATGTTTGTGTCTGTGATGTGCCAGGCACAGAGCTGAGGGCTAGACAGACCCAATCCTTATCTTCATGGTATTCATATTATAGGGATTTGATCCAGGATAATTAGAAAATACTGCATAGCTGTTAAAACAGTAGCTGCAAATATTTCAAATTAATAAATGGTTCATAAACGGTACCCATTATTAAAAAAATATTGACAGTAAAGAGAGCTGATTACATAGAAATCCAAGAAAAATAGTATCACCAGTTTCCCTTTAAACTCTATCCACATTTAATAGCCTATACATTCTTCTTACTCTTCTCCACACTGCATATACTCAAGCAGGACAAAAAAATGGCATGATTTACAATAACTTTTGCTAATGAATTAACCTTCAAGGAAATCCCTTTGCAGACTCTAGATTTAATTAACAGTAGAAAACCCAAGCTAAGCTTAACCAAATTTTGTGCCAAGGATTGGGGTCCTTTATATCTACCTTTTAAGTGTTCTAGCATTATGTAAATAAACATGGTGCATATTTTTCCCCTTTTCTTACCAGTTTTAAGATGTTTCCTTCCACCTATTTAAAAAAAAAAAAATGAAGGGTGGATCAAGAGAAAGGGAAGGGAGGAGGGAGAAGACAGTGGGAAAGGGGGGGATTAATCTATCTTTTGTTCAAGGCAGCCTGACAGAGGGAAGAGGAGTATTGAACCACAGAAGATTAAGCAAACTTCAATGTACCTTCCCAAAAGCAGGAGGAATGTAATGCTACGTGGTGTTCCACTGATAAGCAAATCCCTCTAAATCCTTTCAATTTATTTTTTGGCCCAGAGAAATTACATATTATTTAGAAGGCAAGAAAAAAAATACCCACCTAACCACATACCATCTCTAGGAATAGATTAGGTTCCTATTGATTATATAAAGGTCTGGCTTTAAAGCCTGTTTTTCTTATTGGTACAGTCCTCTCTGGGGCTGCTAATCACAAAGGCTTGGCTTTCCACTGTAAACTCTTTGGGGTTTCACCACAAACCTTGTTTTGAATTTTTAGGGTCTTGCCATTACATTACCTCCCTCTTTTTTAAGTTGGGATTTCTTTTTCTAAGTGGGGCTTTTATTCAGTATTATTACTACAATCAAGCCTCTGTTTCTAAAGAGCAAGTGGCCAAGACCAAATATTAATATGCTCCACAAGTATTGATATAGGTATCAGTTGTTAAATGCTAAATGTTAAATTTAAATGTTAAAATGTTAAATAAAAGTCTCCATCATGGAGCATCAACGTGTTTTTATTTATTTATTTTCTTAAAGATTTATTTATTTATTTATTCATTTATTCATTTATTTATTTATTTATTTATACAAGCACTGGGTACAGTCAGAAGCGAGGGAGGGTGAGAGTATTCACCAGAGCCAGAGCAGGGAACAGAACAGGCAGACTGACGAAGAAATGCACTGCTGAGGGGAGTAGTGGGCATGGCAGGAGAGGTCTGTCGCGCCATGTGGGACCCTCGCCTGGCAGTTGGGGATCGAACCGGCGCTGCAGAGGCTGCGGGAAGCCTCACAAGCCAGTGCTCAACCACTGCACCACTGGGGAGGTCCTGCTTTTATTTTTATAGCCAAAATGGTTATATGACTCATTTTTCCATATTGTTTTTTGCTCTACAGTTCAAGGAGAAGAAACGCGTTTTTGAAAAAAAAATAGGGAAAATAGAGTATTTCTTTTTGAGAACCTAACCATTGTGTAAGTTAACCTTATGACCCAATCCAGAAGAAACAGCCCTTCCTGGCAGATGGAGATCACAACTTAGGAGGCTTAATAAAACCCAAATATTGGAGGAGATTAAGGAGTGGCAGGAAAAAGTCAGTCCTGGATATTGATCAACGAATCTGAAAACAGGTGTAAGACAGCCATTACTCCAGAGCAAATGGTGGTTCTCAATCTTAGTGTCATAGTGAATTAAGGTATGCTGGATGAGCAGGAGAAGAAAGAGAGGCAGGACAGCAAGATATTGGGAATCAAATATCAGCTAGTAATTATTTTATCTATGGCAGATCACTTTTACTGAAAAGAGTGTGTGATGTATGTGAATTCTGTCAGGTAAGTCAATGTAGAAAAGAACTGAGCATGGCTACCTTGAAAAACTAGGCATCCCTTCAGTTCATACCTAGTAAATAAGAAACTAACACAGAAAAGCAAGTTCTAGACAATATGAAGACTAGAAAGCAGAGCCTGTCAGTACAAGGCAGGACTTAGTATGGGGCATGGAAAACTTGCCCAGAACAATGAAGTCCAATGAAGTGTATATAAATACAGCTGAAAAGACAGGATTGTGTTCCCCTTATTACACTGAAAAGAATATCTCCCACTCGGCCATGCAATGTAATATCAGAAAAGCCAGGTCAGAGTATAGCACCAGTTAAAGCAAGGTTTATACACTTGACACTTGATTTAATAAAACTCTGAAGGAGTTACAGGTAATCTGCAGTGAGGAAGTCTGAGCCAAAAGTATGAAGAATGAGGGTTGGCTGAAGAACATGGTATCAAACTGCAAGAGAGGAAAATGCAAAGAATTGCAGCTTTACATTGAGAATTTAACCCAGTTACTCATGTCTAGAAGACAGACTCCAAACACCCACAAAGAAAGTTTGAAGGATGGATTAAAATATAAAGTCCTTGGATTTGTCTGTTGAACCAAAAGCTGGAGAAAATCTTCAGATACTTTTGCTTGAGAAATTCAGGAATCCAGATAGACTCACCCTCAGAAGCCACTTCCTCCATCTTAGATATTGATTCAAAACAATTTTAAACAAGCACAATAGAACTTCCCTGGGGGGAAGGGCAAGGTTTTTCATTTATTTCTGATGAGCAGTGAGACTGACAATTTTTCCCTGTTTTAGTTTATAAAGAACACTCATTCATTGTCAAAGTGGGTATTGGACATACATCAGGGGTTATCCCACCCGAGACCTGTGCAGTCACACAGGCCTCTGTGCTCACAAGGGCCACACGCTGGATTTAATGTTCTGTCTCGCCATCTTGAAATTCTTGACCACCTTCTTTTTGAAGACTTATTTATTTATGCAAACAAGAGCTGGGGTACAGGCCAGAGATGTTGGGGGTGAGAGGATTCGCCAGAGACAGAGCAGGGAACAGAACAGGCAGATTGAAATACACTGCTGAGTGGAGTAGTGGGCGAGACAGGAGAGGTCTGCTTCGCCATGTGGGTTACTCCCTCGCCATCCAGGGATCGAACTCGTGCTACAGAGGCTGTGGATTGCTTCATTGTGAGGTGCTTAACCCCTTGTGCCACCAGGGAGGCCCCCCACCTTCTTTTTGAATGTGAATTTTGTATCAGTGAGATAATGGAGCATGTGTATAAGTAGATGAAATCCATGTACATCCACCCCCATTATTGCACCTTATCTACATATAGAGTTCCTATGCTCCAAGAGTGCAGGGTTGTGGGGATCCATGTATATACTGAAAACATCTACTTAAATGCATCTTCAATATTTTTTATTGGTAGGTTGTTATTGTTTTCTAGGCAAGATTGACTAGGGATAAAGTCTTAGTCCGAAGCTGACCTCATTTGCATTTCCCTCGCTTTGGGTTTCAGATCATGTCCTGTGATGTGAAAACACAGGTGTATGTGTTAAATCTACTAAATAAGTGGGAGCATTGACATCCCAATAGGTTCTACTCTCCCTTTGATCCAGAAGTTGTGCAGCATGCAGAGAGAAAGGCATGGTGTTCTGAGACACGTGGAACCAAGGAAGCCGATCACCTCTTTTCTTATTTCTCTGAAGGAGTCAACCACTTACATTAAAAACAATGACATGGAAATAAAGGGAAAGAGGGCAACCCCAAGATCTATTTCCTCTCAGCCCTACCTTACTCATCAACAAGCTGAAGTTAGAATGTGTTGGTGGAAGGGGCATCAAGAAGCATCAAGAAGTGAAATGAAGCAGGTGATTCATTTTGTTCAGTATTTCTAGTCTTTCTAAGAACAAACGACATAAGCATATATGAGTTTTGAACTATCAAGTGTGTTATTTTGGTGATTCTGAATAAGTTAAACATTCTTAAATTGGCATTTAAAACTGGCACTGTGGAGCATAAATGGTAAAATTCATGCTAATATTTATAAAATGTAGCTGTCTTTACTGGTAATGGGATCAAGCAAATAAAAGACACAAGGACAAGTCAAGAGGCTGTAGAAAAGAGTTTGTCTTTCAGCACCTCTGCCAACACTCTTTTTTCTGCTCTTACTTTCATTCTATAAAAGGCCCCTTAGTTTCTTTTTGCCCTGGTTCCACAAATTACGCAGTTGCCCCTGAGAACAATTTTGCAAAATGTTTTTGAATAGACCAAAGGGAACTGACATGGTTTTCAGAAACTCAAATTATGACAAATAGTTTATGTTCCTGAAACTAGGTCCCTTGTGTTTCACTCCTGGCCTCATGACTGAGGGTGGAAACAAAGCTTATTCTCACAGGGCTCTTTGGGAGAAATTGCATCACCATCTCCCATACTGGCATAGCTCTGTAATGCCTGTCCCCCACCCCACTCCCCTCTGCATATGCCTAGACCACTGTTGAATCCTGTTCTAAGAAATATCCCATAATAAGGTCCTGACTCTTGTTTATTCCCACTTGTTTCTAATTCTGAGAAGGGTTTCAATACAACCACTTTATAAAAGAATTGTGATGGCAGGGATTTTTGAAAAAAATTACAAAGTCCTTAGATATACACAGAGGTAGTGTGGTACATGGATGGCAAAATCAGAATTAAGGATTGACCATATAGAACCTGGGGCCTGTGTGCATTGGCTGGGATGCAAACTTGTGTGGGTGAAAGTGGGCTGTTCCCAAACTGGCCTTCTTGGAAGTGAGCCAATAAGAACCAGATCTGCTGAGTCAGTGGCATCTTTAAAAACTGTATCAGAAGAATATTTTTAATTTGCACTCTACCTCTTTGAAAGAAATCCATATGTCATTTTCTGGGACATTTTTTCCATCCAAACATCTTCATTTAGCTTTTTCCTATTCCCCTTTGTCCCCCAGTCTTCAAAGGAGCAAAGGAGAAAAAAAGAGTCTTGTTTGTATTAGTATTGATTCAATCACTGAGCAAAAAATAAACAACTAAATACAGCAGAGTGGCTTTAATGACAATCTTTTATGGGATCAAGATCTCTAAGCTACACAGTGTCTCATTCTAGGTGATTGGAAATAAACAGAAATCAATAAAACAGGATTACTGGGCAATAAATAAGAGGAGCTCCATTCATAATTTAAGAGGCTCCTTTTCATGCATTCATTACTGAAGAATGCACTAGAGCCTCATTCTATTTTTACAGCAGCATAGATTTCCTCCCAGCATGCAGTCTCTCGCTTTCTTTTTTTGAGAGGTGCTAAAAAAGAGTTTAACATACATCAGAAAGTTTCTACGTTCATAAGGCTGCAGGAGGAACAAAAAAAAAAGACAAAAGAAGGTCTTATGTGCATACTAGGCAAGGATTGGTTCCTCAATCGCATCCCATTCAGACCTCTCTATGACCAGCCAAGGACCCAGTGTGGCTAATGGCAGACAGTCCCTGTTTTCAAAGTGTTCACAGGGTAGCAGCAAAGGCAGATGTTAAAGATATTGTCAATGCCCATTGCTCTTCGCTAGCACTGGCCTTGTGAACATCCTAACCAAGATTCTTTTGCAGATCTATGGCAATGATCTACATAAAATGATGAATAAGGGAGTCTGCAGGACTTTCTGTAAATGCTTATTCAATTCCTTATACAATACAAAGATTTAGC
The DNA here is from genome assembly GCF_964194135.1 of Talpa europaea. Taxonomy (NCBI): domain Eukaryota; kingdom Metazoa; phylum Chordata; class Mammalia; order Eulipotyphla; family Talpidae; genus Talpa; species Talpa europaea. The sequence goes on from NC_140075.1 coordinate 108,459,353, forward strand.
TGGTGCATTTGCTCTTCCTTCTTCCGAGGTTTGGATGGAACATTTGGCGCTGAAGCAGCCACTTTGTGACCATAAGATGACAACTGTCATGGCAAGGCCGGGATAAGCCTGAGAAATACATGCCATGAGCACAAACCAGCAGTTTTCTACTTTCTAGACTCCATAATCTTGTTATGGAATAATTGTTCTCTCTCCAGTCACCACAGGTCAAGTTTTCTGTTATATAAAATTGAACTTAAGCATAATGAAGGAAGAATAATTCACAGAGAGCAAACAGAGGCAGAGGTGAGGGGTCTCTGCCTTTGGTGTGTATCTATTCACCAGGTGGCATTTTAATAATACCAGAAGTAGGACTTGGTCATCTCCACAGTGACTACAATGCTCTCATGTGCCTATTCTCTGGCCCAGATGAGAGTCTAAAAGGAATTCAAAGGAGGAGAGGTCATTTGGGGGTGATGTAAGCATTAAGCAGAGAGAAAAATTTTCACTTCAGTAAGGAGACATATTTTCTATCCAATATCTTGGATGGAATTACTGAATTGATCATCTTTACCCACTGCTGCCTTTCATATGCCTGTCTTTAGAGGTGTTACTCTCCAGAAACAAGTCCAAACCCACTGGTTAATCTTGGAATCCTTACTTTTCAGCCTGATACTTCTAGGCACCAAGTCCCAGGGAGTATCTCTCTCAAATATTCTAATTTTAATTTCTACTGCCCTGGTTGTTTACTTGGATGGATTTTTAGATTCTCTGATAAGACTTGTAACAGTGTAGTCTAAAAAGGAAAGGTTCCATGGCCCCTGTCTCACCTAATGAAGGGTAGAGCTGAGCAGTGAGGGGAAGCTAAAAAGCTTGAGAGAAAAAAACTTGGAGAGAAGACTTGGAGGAGGCATGTGGAGGAGAAAGACAAGTGAAGAAGAAGCCATGCTTGGTTCTAGGCCCTGGACTTGCACCAGGGACTTGGAAGATGTGGAAAGAGACACATGGAGTTGGGACATGTAGAGACACTTGGAGGAGATGAGGGAGGGAGACCTGTGTGGAAGTGACAATGGCAGCTTTTATCTTGACTTGCACTTTGGTCTTGCTCATTTTTTTCTAGACTTGCCCGGCCCCTTTCATCTCGTTCCTATGTTTCCCCACAGAAGGTACCTTAGAACTGTGGCAAACTTCTGGGCCTCAATGGCTCCCCACTTCAGGTCAACACTGTTTGCCTGGACATTTAGCCATAAGGGGATGGGTAGGCCTGGGTGCTTCATTGGGAAACTATATTTCTTCTCTTCTTTTCTCTCTCTATGACACACTAATCCTATTAAAGTTATTTTCTATGGAAGATCTTATACACTAAGAGTGTGTTTTGTTTTGATACAGTGAATGGCTGAATTTATTTAGAATGTGCAAGGTTTGGGGGTCCTGTGGTGCCCCTCACTCTGCCAGCTAACAGACTGTTTTTTCACTTCTTTCTTTCTCTTCAGTGAGCCCTAAAAAATATTCTTGTAGTAAAGACAAAGTTTTCAATGTGATACTCTTAGTCCAAATTTATCCCATTATCTTGCAAATAAAGTATTGACTTAGCAAAAACAAACTTTTTTTTTTTTTATTAATTCAAGGCTCTCCACCTTTGCACTCCATTGGAATTTTGTAGCACCATATTTCATTACCACTTGCCCCTGTAAACACCTCAACATTTCCACAATTTCATAAATACCTCCCATACTCTAGACAAGCCTGGTGAGTTCCTGACAAAGTCCTAGCTTGTACCACATCTTTCCCAGCTCTGTTAGCACTTTATTCTTTATACCTGGTGAGGTTCTAAATATCCTTCTGAGGGTCCATCAAAATACTTTTTCATGCAGATTTCCCTGATTCTTATGCTGAAAAATGAAATACTCTAGTACAAAATCGCAACACTTTGACTCTTATGTAACATATCTACATACGGTATTACATGCATGTACTTACATGTACACATTGTGCTGTAATATACATCTGACTTATATTCCCTCCCCTTCTACTTGATATTCACTTGAGGGAAGGAAGAGAACTAGTTTAGTAGTCTATAACAGGGCAGAGCTTTTAAGTCAAGACCATATCATGTAATAATATGAAAACTGGTATAATTTAATATCTTAATAGACCAGTCTTTGTTAAAATGTCCAATTAAGTGCCAGAAAAAAAGATGTGGGTTTTGTTTCTCATTATCAGAAATATCCTTGGCTAAGCAGAGCCCAGAAAGAACCAACTTATGGTTCTTTGGACACACTAGTCCTGTCCCATTTAAACCTTTAAGTAGAATACTTTATCTGAAAGAAAGTAAGAATAAGTGTAATCACTCCGGATAAATGCCCTGTAAAATGTCTTCAGCAATTATGCTGTTTGTAAGTACCTCTGGGTCCATTAAAATAAACATCTATCTTTGAATATTCACATTAATGCACTAGACTGTTCTTTCTTAGATAAATTTTACTTGAACATTGTGCAGTTAACACAATTTATCATCCATTGCTGCTCTTCCCTCCGATGCACACATTAATGTGTGCAAGGGGAGTGTGTTTAAATGGTACTAGTCACAGAGTACACATTAACACAGAAGGCAGTCTCTAAACATCTTTAAATGTAGAATAAATATACTTTAGTTTTAAATACATTCCTAGACTATATACCCAGGAACAAAGTGGACTGGACTTTTAATTTCCCACATAAGTAATATCTTCTAGACAGAGATAATAAATATTTGTACGTTAAGTAGTTTTAACAAGCTTCCAATTATTCAGTACAGATAGATCCAAATGGAATCTATTCCCTAGTTACCTCTCTTTAATAAAAGTATGTCTCTATTTTATATCATAGGATTTCTCTATAGCTCTATCTGTATTTTGAGTTTGAATCCTAGTGTCATTAACTTTTGCTCAAAAGAAAGTGCTCAAGAATTGTCAGTATTTATTCAGAGCAGGTGAGAAACAGACACAACCCCTAAACAAGGAATGGATTTAATTGTCTTTGGTGGGCACCACACTGGCTAGAACAAAGTTATCGGCATGACTAATCTAAATTTGACAGTCATATTTCACAATCAACATAGCAGGAGAACAGATTAATGGGAGAGACCATGGCCCTAATGTTGAAGCTGAGCTCTGGAAGCTTCTGTGATCCCAGGCTTCAATTGATCTTATAGTATGGACAAGGGGAGGCTGCTGAGTGGGATGGGGTGGCCATAGAGGACACTTGGGGTCTTGAAGTAGAGACTATTTAGCAACTGTAGCAAAATGGTTTGACAACTTTAACAGATTTAAATTGAATGTTTAGCAAATGATGCTAGGAAGCCAAGATGATACATTCATTTGTCTAGAAATAAATTCCTTTATATTGAGAAAAATTCTGCTTAGTGGGCTTCACGCATATCCCTAGCTGTGTCCAGTTCAGTGTCTCACCACTTATTAATGCTTTCAATTCTTTCTGAGTTAATATTTTGGTGGAAACAGAAATGGCATCTGAAGTGGTCTCAGTCCTCAAAACATTTACAACTCATTAGGCAAATGTTTGGGATAAAAATTCCCTTAAATAAGAGTAAAAAATTTTAAAAAAGCCTCAGAGGGAAAAGCAGCAACTCTGACCGGAATGACACAGAAAATTCATGAAGATGATGGCCTTCAATGTGGTTTCAACAGGCAATAGGATGTTAATAGGCAGCAGTGGGAACAGATAGTTCAAACGAGCAGTGCAAATTAATGCACAGACACAGGAAAGTAAAAAGCAGGGAATGGGAATAAGGGACTGATTTGGTTTGGCTGGAGCAGAGAGTAAGTATGGAGGAGTTGTGTCATGGAACATGTGTGTGCACGTGCACACACACACATAAGGGGCCAGGGAAGACAGACAGGGCAGAGATAAAAAAAGGGAGATTCAGAGACATGGAGAAAGGGAGAATGTGATAAATGGAGAAAGAGAGAGAGCAGCAAAGGAGGCATTGATGTTTCAGGGATACATACCTCTGTTACTTGAAAAGCAAATCAAATCAAACATATACTGCACCAGCAATGTGATGTTTCTATACAAATGCCAGTACATGTTGTTTGCTTAAAATCAGAAGTAATGCACTTTCCAGGTATTTAAAGGAACAGTGAGGGTAAGCTATTTTTTCACTGCTAGGGACACAGCAGAACATGGACATTACTGCAGACTCTTTAGCAATGAATTAAATGGGTTTCTACCTCCTCTAAGTAAGGCCTCTAGGAAGCCCTACCAAGACTATGTGGATAAGAATTCCACCCTCAGGTTTGAAATTCATCCTGTAGATTCTCTGCCTTCCAACTGAATAATGTTTAGCCTGAGAGATGGTTAATAAAGCCCTATAGAGCCACTTTGAGACCTGTCGATGTGATAAATGCCATGTATTAGAATGGCCACTTCCACGCCTGTGCCTGTGTGTCTGTACGTGTGTGTCTGCATATGTGTGTGTATGTGTATGAAAATAACAAAAACATAAAAGGGACAAAGTTAGGTTTAACAGCCCAATAGATTCCCAGTTGGAACACACTTTACTGAAGAGAAAGTTACATAAAAGAAACTTGGGCAGCTTTCAACACCATCTGGGCCATGCTGTGCTCATTTGAGCTTTACCTGCTTAAAAAAATGGCAACACAACAAAAAGTGCCTCTAAATACAACTAGAGAAGGGATTTTCAGATTCTTTGGAGATCAGATGCTCTTGCCTTCAAACATGTGCTGCACATCTTCGACCCTGTATCATACAGAACTACATTTCTTTTTTAAAGTAGCCAAACGAGCCTTCCTAAGTCAAGTCCTAATCTTTGGAAGAAAAGAAAGATGTGCCAAAAATAAACCCCCATACCTTTTAAACAGAATTGAAAGAGATTTCCAAACTACTTAATGGTTTTCTATCACCTTTAGAGGTAAAAGGTAACCCCCTGATTCTGAAGCCCCATAAGGTAAAGCAGGTGTTTCCAAACCTAAAGCATCATCCAACCAACCAAAGAAAGAAAGACAAGATAAAAATGTTCCAGGCATAGATATAAACTCAGGCCTGAGCAACAAGGGAATAAACATGGAGCCATCATTCAGAGCCAAGGTTGGGATAGTTAATATCTATAAATCAATTTATGAGTAGAGAGGCTTTTGGCTCTTGCTTTGTGTTTTCAACTAAACCAGAACCCACTTCCATCTTTTCCTAAGACATTCATGTGTTGTCAGTAGAGGGTTTTGAGGAAGGAGTTAATTGGATCCTTTTATTAAAAAGGAGGATAGTATTCTCCCAGGAGATAACCTGCATGTGAAGTTTTAATTGCCAAAACTCAGTACCCCATCAGACCATGTTTATCTGTTTTTTGTATTAGAAGGTTGATGAGATTACTGAGGAAGCAAAATTGCAATGGTCATAGAATGAATCAAGAAGAGCTACAAGGCTTTCCTTTCCTCACAAAGCTATGGCAAAGGCTTAATCAGAAAAATGCAATAAAACACAGTTTATGATAAAGGAAAGTCTGAATACACACATGATACTATTATAATTTTACACCACACAATGTATGCAGTGACATTGCTTTTGATCACATTTTCGCTGTTCAAAACATTTACTCAAGGCCTGCTTCAGAAACTTGTGCAGCATCCAGGCAAAATAGTTCTTTGAAAATTTTAGGAGAAGATATTCTCTGGGTGGGGTTGAAGAATGCCTTGCTATATCTGTTTTTTAGTGAATGTCAACAACAGATGACATTCTATAGAGAAGAAAGCAAGTAGAATTTTTGAGAAACACAGCCCTTCCCCCTTAAGCAATACCATTTGGTCTTCAAGGGCCCCCAGAAGAGCTGGCCTGTAAACAGGCAGTGACTTCATTGTAATGCAAGCTCTCTTTTTTTCTTTCCTTCTTCTTTCTTTTTTTTTTTTTTAAATCCTCCTCTGATTCATAAAAAAAGCAATTTGGAGCATTTTAATTTCTTTTCTCACTTAATAATGGTAATGACCTTCTGGGTCAAACATTTTTTCCTAGTTAACGATCAGTTAGCTGAAAGGCTGGGTAACAAAGACCTGCAGTCTAGTCACTAACTGCCAATTAGCATCCACTTTATCAGTCAGCGCTGTTTAAATATAACAAGACATATGCCAAGCTATCCCCAGAGGCTGGGTACCAAAATCATATCATTCAAAACACACTTCCCTGAGGCAAAGCTCTCAGGACATTCATGCCATCACAGCAGTCATTTTTCTGAAAGATAGTGAAGGAGCAAAGTGTCCCCTTGTTCCAATTCTCAGCGGAGGGACCTTGCCTAGAGAAGACAAATCCCTTCATGTCCTGGGTCTGGGAGAGAATCAGCGTCGGACACCACACAGAGGCCAAAGGGGGCATTTCAAGGAGATGTTGCTGCATCCAACATTATCTTGTACATGTGCCCAAGTCTTTATCTCTTTGCGTCAGGCAGACCACCTGCTGGTGTCATACTGTATGACAGAATAAATCTTAGGAAAATCTAAACTCAGATAACAGAAACTGGGCTCTTCCCTCCAGGTTTAATGGATTGACTTTCTTTATTCTCTGTCTGTTGTCATCTCATGTAAGTTGTATCTTAGACCCCTAGCATCCCTAGGCTTGGATACCATACCCTGGAGACTGTAACACTCTTGGCTACAAGTTTCCAGATGGCATTTACTAAGATTTTAGAATTGTAATGCAAGAGAGAATGACTCACTGTCATGTACCAAGTCTGTGTCATTCATTCAGGTTTAAATGTGCCCAAAGATTTTAAGGCATGTCTGAATAAATAAAACGAACATTGTCTATCATGGAATACCATCTACTGGGCCCATTAAACGGGTGATATTGTTCCAGAAATTTTTGAAGGATGATGATAACCATACTTGTCATTTGAACAGGGATTTTATTCTCAAAATACTACTGATACATGACACAATCTTATTATAAGGTCACGGTCAGAGGTCACGGTCTCGGTTAAGGCAGAGATGGGGCCAAACTTATGGCTATTTTATGCTCCATAAAACTATGGGGAAAAGGAACAGATTTATGCAAATGGAATGAGCTTCGCTAGCACAGAGAAGAGAGAGGGGTACCTTATATCTTCTACATTTTAGTCAACTTGTTATTACAGCTTCCCCGTACATTCCCCTTAATTTGGCAACTTGATTTTAGTTCCTTTCAGGAAGTAAAAGCACACTTAATACTTCTTGCACAGTACATCACGCTTTCAAGGAACAGAAGAGTTTTTAAGCTGTGGAAGGAATTCTAAGTCTGTTATCTACTAGTGGTTAAGAATAAGGTGGTTCATTCTTATGCAGTTAACACATTCTCTAAGACTATTCATTCACTTGAAATGAGGCAGTCAAATTAGAAATCACATCACTTCAAAGTATGTGAGGCAGCATAGAATAAAACTGTAGAACACTTAAATGAATCTCTTCCACCACCTTCCCATCCATGGAATGATAAAGAAGTAAACACATTCTGAAGAACAGCCCCAGTAAACAGAAATGAGCTTGGATTCTTGCTGTCAGCAATATAAACACTTGAATATAGGTTTTGGTGGTGGAGGTAGGGGAAGTTGTATAAGAAAGTTGCTTCTATAACAGTGGGTTCAATTAGTACTCTGAGTCACCAAAATACAGGCTGCCAGTCCTTACTGAATTTCACCATGTTTCTGCTCCAGACTGACAAAATGAAGTGAGTCAAGAGAGATGGAGCTCTTGCCAGTATACTTAGAATACTATCATGAGGCTGTAGATTAGAGAGGTGGAACCCTGGGGCCCAGAGAAGGAAGAACACGGCATAAACTCTTTTTGCTTAACTACTTTCACGGAGCATGAACAAAGGAGTAAATGCTGAAGTTGGCTATTGTTGGGTGGTGGCAACAATGAACACCCCTCCTTAGTTTCTTTCTCCCTTTGGTATATCACAGAAATTACTAGATCTTTTCCCATAATGCACCCATAACTAACTTCTGTTGCAATGGTGAAGGATGTGACTACAGAGATGATATAGTTTTAAATAAAATCTACAAACTCCAAAAGGAAGAGAACTTAATAGTTCCATAGGTCCAGAGATAATCTCAAGTCTCTACACAGAAAAAAACAGATAGCAGGTTGGATTTATTTATAACCTTCTCAGTAACAAATAAAAAAATATGTATTATTTATTATTTATTGTGTGCCAGGCACTGTGCTAAGCAGTAAAAGTGTTCTATTTAACATTTTCAAACATGTTACGAAGAACATTTTATCAATATTTTGCAGAAGAAACTGAGGTTTGCAGAACAAGTGATCAGTGGCAAAGGTACAATTGTGACACAGATTTCTCTGATACCAAAGTTCTCTGATCCACTCAACTGTGGTGAGAGTCAGGGTACATAGGAGAGGTACAGAAAAGAGGCTTTAAACCCTGAGCAAATCTAACACAGTGACATGGGCTGTATGAGGCTCAGGTAAGTTACACTGCATATCACATAAAAATGCATGAACAATTTGATTTGTATTTTGAACAAGACAACCCAACACTACATTTAGATACTACAAAGACTTGAGAGCCTATATGTCTATATTGCTACTTCCTACACATTTTTTGAAAGATGTCTACAAGTAGCAAAACAAAATTCTTCTCCATTATTTCATGTGAATAATATAAACTGCATTTGAAATATTTTCCAGTATTTCTAATTTACTTCCAGACACTTTTCCTGCAGAGCAGGAGAGCCCCACATTCACGGCATGTTCTCCACTGTCCATTTTACATCAATTCACTCCACCTTATCTGACACATGTTCTAAATACAGGCTAGGATGCTCACTCTTTCAAAGGGTGATATGCCACATTGCAGTGGGCCAGGTAGCAGATAGGAGGTCTATGGAGAACTTAGCATACAGAAAGTTCTGGATTTGGGGTAGTATAGTTTTTGAGGGAAGTTCTCATATTTTTAAAAAACCTAGAAGTAGTCACAGTGAACTGCTAAGCCACAAGTTCCCTGGGAAGAAGAGTGTGATTCTAAATACCATTAGCTCTCACATGAAATCTCTAAACATTTTGCCTGTCTTGTTAAAATAAAATTTTCAAATGATCCAGATATCCACATATTTCCTGGACTATCTGAATAGACTCTCTATTTCCAAAATTCTGATTTTATGAACACTGGGCCAGAAAAAAGGTTTTCTGTTGGTCAAAAATCATTGAATTTTCTAGTGTATACAAATAAGTAAACACCTTACAAAATAGAAGTAGATCAAGAAATTCATGTCTGTTCATCAGTCTCCTCATCACATTCATTTTTGCCTTTCCATACTTTCAAGAAGGAGACAAAATAGTCTACATCTTTCCTCTGGTTAGATTTCATAGGAAGCTAACAAAAATAGATAAAGATAAAAGCCTAGCCAATAAAACATGCTGTGTATTACAGACTGTGCTCTAGGAGACCACATATCACTTCTCCAAAGATTACTCTATTGTTTTTTGCCTATGTCCCATTCCTGACAAGACAACCTTGGAGGTAGGGTGTGGGGAGGGAAAAAGAGGGAGAAGAATCCAGAGATGGAGACAACAAAATTGCAATTGCTCGCCTATCAGCTCCACTATCATAATTACTTTCAAACTCTCACATGAGTTGAATCAGATGAACAACCAAATCAATTTCTGCAGTTGGCGATCAGTGTATTCTTAGCTTATAAATTAAAATGTCACCACCAGAGTACAAACCAATGCCACTTCTGGGCTCCCTGGTACATGGAGAAGAGAGAAGCTCCCTTCTTCAGACACTTCATGCTTTCCTTCCTCTGTCTCTCTCAGCCTCAGACCACATTCTTTGTTTATTCAGTTGCCTAACTGTATGGTCCCAATAACTGTCCCTTCATGCTGTATAATTCTATACATGGAGCCCATTTATTTTTATTCGAGAAATGCAAGAACTATGGAGCACACACTAACAGCCTTCTCCAATACGTGATTTCTAGAATGGAAAGGAAGAGGTAATCATGCTCACAGAGAAATGGAAGGATTGGAAGAAAAAGTCCTGATCTTGGAAAACTTACTGCTCTGATTTTGTATTGTGGCTGACATATGATCACAAAATCTTTTTTCTTCATTTAAGTGCAAATGCATGATTCACAAACCAAACAGGTGCATTAGAAACTTTAAGAATTCATTTGGTAAATATTTACTGAGTGCTCAGTCAGTACCAAGTACTATGTGCAGCACTGTAGATACAAACTAACAATCCCTATATTAAGAATTTCACAGTGTAAGGAGAGAAATTCATGACTGTAATTATACTTGATAAATGTTAGAAAAGCAGAAAAAAATAAATTGCCATAGGAACAGAGGAAAGATGCAATTAGTTCAGAAAAAGCTGTGGTGAAATGTGGCATTTTGAGCTGGTTCTTGCCATAATTCCCAGAGTTCCACCTTACTGCCCCAACATTTTGCATGTTTATTCATCCATCATATTTATTTCATTATTCATTTCTCAATCATTTGTGAAGCATTGGGTTGGTGTTAGGTTCTGAACTAGGCACTGGGGCCACAATGATAGCTCAGCACAACCAGTTCTAGAGAAAGTAATGGAAATGTATTATTTGCTATATACTGACTAACAAATAGAATTTGGAAATAATCTAATATATGGCTACCATATCTACACAATTAATGTGCCTAGACTCAAACAGAAGCTCCAAACTAAGCCTTTCTACTGAGTTTCTTATCAGGAGAGTATCATGAGTTGACCAAAATGTCTACTTGATCTGGTAATGCACATATGCCTCTCATTCTCCTCCCACCACCCTAAATTTTCCCCCTATTTGACCTGAAGTAGTAGGCTAGACATCTGAAATTCTATCGCTGAAGTCCAGTAGACATGTGAACTTGGTCTTCTTCATTTAATTCCTATATGATCCCACTTTTGTTTTTCTCATTTAAGCCTAATCTTCTAGTTCAGATGCTTGTCTATTTTGTTTTTAATCACATTCAAAGCAATCTTTGAATCTTTCCTCTATTCAAAGTAATCTCTGGGAAGAACTTTCAATTTAGCCTTACAGTAAGGGAACAGCTTTCCCTATGAATAAGCCAATCTTTATATGACACTATCAGTTGCCTCTAATCCACAACCACATCCTACCACCTTACATTGAAATTGGATGACTGCAGATAATTATTCATACCTGGATTTATTCTGGGTTTGATATATTTGTGGAGGTTCTTATAGTTGTCCTTAAAGTTGGAATCTCTCCATTTTCTATCAGTTAAAATATCTAACTCTTGCATGAGCACTAACAAATATAATATCTGTATATATTATATATATTTATATATACACACATAAACATTAATTTTCATTGGATTATGACTAATATAACAAACATTTTATATTTAACAAAATATAATACTTTGTATAATCACAAACAAAAGCCAGCTAGACACAAATTTGCTTTAGTTGTGACATAAATAGATCACACAATTATGCGCTATTACCAATCCAGATCAACACTGTTGTGCTCTTTATACTATATTCCTTCTTTTCTAGTAAATCCAGGAGTAGAGAAATCAGGTATCTAATCCTTCACTTCATTCAATCATTTCAATGGTGAGATAAGTATTATATATAATGTTAATACACATATATGTATATTTATCATATTTAATTCATTTCCTGTCCCTAATATCATATGTCACCAATTATCCTTGATACAACATTATCAAAGAATATACACTGGAAATAAATAAACACTGGAAAAACAAAAGTTTGTTCTATAAAAGGAGCTGGGAAAATTGGACTGCTACAGGCAAAAGAATGAAACTAGACCATTACCTCACACCATACACAAAAACCAACTCAAAATGGATAAAATACTTGAATGTAAGATTCAAAATCATAATATGTATAAAAGAATATAAGAAAAACACTCCATGATGTGCATCTCAGAAACATCTTTGAGGACTTATTCCCAGAACCAAGAAAATGAAGGAAAAGATAAATAGCTGGGACCTCATCAAACTAAAATGCCTTTGTGCAGCAAAAGAAACACCCGAAAGATTGGGAGACAATGTTTGCACTCCATACCACTGGTAAGGGGTTGATATCAATGATCTATAAAGAGGTTACACAACACTACAAAAACAAAGTAAATAACCCTGACAAAAAATGGGCAGAAGAGGGCCTCCCCGGTGGCGCAGGGGTTGAGCGCTGGGTTGTGAAGCTGCCCGCGGCCTCTGCGGTGCCGGTTCGATCCCTGGCTGCTCCCCGGCCACCAGAGGAGGGTCCCACATGGCGCGCAGACCTCTCCTGCCGCCCGCTGCTCTCCTCAGCAGTGTACTTCGGTCCTTCTGCCTGCTCTGCTCCCGGTTCTGGCTCTGATGAATTCTCTCACCCTCCTGTGCATCTGACTGTACCCCGTACTTGTATAAATAAATACATAAATCTTTAAAAAAAATACTAAAAATTGACCTACAATATGACCCAGCAATTCTACTTCTGGGAATCTACCCAGAGTACACAAAACATTAATTTGAAAGGAAACCTGTACTCATATGTTTATTGTAGCACTATATGCAATAGCTAAGATAAGGAACAACCTAAATGCCCAATGAAAGATGAATGATCAAGAAGAAGTGGTATAGCTACATGATAGAATACTACTCAGCAATCAAAACATATAAACTCATGCCATTCACAGCAACGTGAATGGAGCTGGAAGGGATTGTGCTCAGTGAAATATCAGAAGGAAAAAGAAAAATATTGGATTGTATTATTGATGGGGGAATGAGAGAAACTGAACAAAGTGTCAAAAAGAAAGAAAACTTGCAGGCAAACTACAGACCCAAGGCATACAGGAAAGAGAGGGATCAAAACAGGGGAGGGAAGAGCATGAGGGGCTGTGGTGATGGTAGCTGGGTGATATGGTGGTGAGAGACTTACAGGGATTACACCTGAAGGGAGAAATCAAATTATATACAAAAATGAACAATGATGTAAGAAAATTAAAGTTTAACTAAAAAAATGCTTCCCTCACCTAGTTGTCCTTATTTATCCCACAATAAATTAAAAGAACAGAGACAATGTAGAAAAATTGAAACATCAATCATCTAGCTTGCATTCTTTCCCCATGTATAATGTTTTTTATTTTTCTATATTGAAGTAACACTGCATTATAACATTATATAAGTTGGAGGTGTAGTTAGCACTTTTGGATGCAGCTGATAATAATATAATATACAATATACAGAAGCCACATATGTACTATTATTTACATAGAAAAAATAATACATAGAAAAAATGATAATTAAGGCAGATTTTTCCACCTTGTCTCAGCAAAGGGTATATGAAGGCAAGTTGATTGATAACACAAAGGGAGTTCAATGGTCTGTAGGTTTCAGATAATAATCTGATATCTAATGACCTAGAACTAGTTTCAATCACTGTTCTCTCTCTTTTTATCTAGTGGTCTTTACAGACTCATTGGGGAAATCTCAGTGGATGAAAACACTGAGTACTTATCGTATAGAAAGGAGAAAGAGGGAAGTAATTTGCTTTTGGGTAAGAAGATAACACAGGCTGGTAATACTGGATGGTGCCACCATTGAATTGCTCTCTCTATTTCAAAGTTTTCAAGGGATGTTTCATGTATAGGATAATCCTTAGCAAACACAGCTAATCACTCAAGATTATAAATGCCAGGCTCTGGGATTAGAGGTACTGAAAAACTCGAAAGTCAATATTAAGAAAGGTCACAGTGATGGCCATACAAACCACAAAACTAATCTCTTTGATTAACATCTTGTAAGATTTTCATCATGAATCACATCAAGTACTCCGGGGTTTCTCTGTTCTAAATCTTCACTTTCCTAAAATTAATTATTCCTGAGATTGGCAGCTTTCCATGGTTCTGTTGTATGTACATACCCAATTGTTCCCAGTTAGATTTGTGCACATGTAGTTTTCATTTATCTATTTACCCATTCATGCTTTCAATGAATATATATATTGAGTAATTACTGTGCATGAGGATTGGAACTGACACGTCAGCAGAATTATAGTGTTTAAGAACATAGATCTGTCTGTCTAGGTTTAAATCCTAACTTCCAAAATCATCTACTAGTTTTATTGCATTGAGTCAATGACTTAACTTTCTTCCCCTCAGTTTTATCACCTGTACAATGGGCATTAAATGAGTTGATACATATACAACACTTAGAACAGTGTAAGCACATGTTAAGCATCCCAGCTGATGCTGGCAGATTTAATGGCAGATTTAATGATGATACTTATTGGGGGAAAAGCAACACTAACAAAATAATTATATCAGTATATCATTAACAATTACTAATAATTCTTTCTATAGTCATGTGAAAAGGAAGTGTTGTGGGAAATGAGATCCATACAGGAAACTCAAGGAAGCATTTCTTGAGGGGAAAAAAAGGAGTTGAACTGAGACCTGAGGGATAAGCTGAAACACATAGAAGAAAAAATAAAGGAAGGGAGGGAGGAAGGGTTGATCAGGGAGGAAAGAGGATCCCTTGCAGAGTAAAGAGAATATGTCAGGCTCCTTGTTAGGACTCAACAAAGTGTCTCTTTAGCAAAACTGGAGGAAAGTCAGTTGACTGGAATGCACAGCAGGGTCAGGGCAGGGTTGGGAGGAAGAGGGCAAGACTGGTGAGGGGGTACAGATAGATTATACCAATCCTGGTAGGTTGTAGTAAGGGTTTAGTCTTCTCTGAGGGTTATAGGAAGTCACTGCAGTGATGGATGAGAACAAGAATTCACACTGAAGTTGCAGCTCAACACTCATTAAAAAAAACAAGTGAACAAAGTATGCGGTTAGTGTGATAGGGATGGTAGGATCTCTGTCATCTGCCACTTCCCGGGTGCTATCAGCCTCATTCCTCCGCAGTTTGCAATCCACCTCCAGCTAAACCAGGCTGCTACTTCCAAATGTGCCACCCAAGGTCATCAGCACATGGCTGCCTCTGATAGGCATGGCCTTCGTCATTCACCTGATAACCTCTATTGGTCTTGCGTGACACAGCTTCAACATGAGCAAATGGTGTGGTAATGGCTACAGTAGGTACTCGAGAAAGGCTTATTGTCAGCACAGATGAGACTGTGCCCATTCTAACAGGGGAGTCTTAGCCAGGACTGGCTTGCCTGGGACTAAGAAGATCTTTTCGAAACCATATATTTGATGGGGCCGGTCAAAAAACCAGGGAACCACTCTGCTTGTCTGTGCCCCTTATTTCAAAAATCCTTGTAAAGTTAGTTTCTTTGAAACATTTGTCCCATTCTAGTGCTGTCGTTGAAGACCCTGGTTGTGACAGTCAGTTCTCTGTTTTTGCTGTAACTGGAAAACTAAAAGAAAAAAAAAAAAGACCAAAAGACATTTTGACCCAATCCTGCAGAACTCAGAGTTGACAAAGTCCCTCTATTCAGTGGTCATACGTATCCGAGGTGATTATGTACTAGAAGAGAAAGTAAAGTCAGGTCTCTGAAATTCTATGTCAGTCTTTGTGTGATCACAGAAATTCAGCTCAGGAACAGGCTTTTTGAAAAGATCAGTGAGTGTCTCTTGGGGGTGTCAGATAACTCATTGACAAATAAGATGCAGACAACCTTTGGCATGCTTCATTAATTATGTCACATGAAGACACGTTACTCTAGTCACTAGATAAGTGGCAGTCAGTCCTCCCAGAGGAAAAGCCCATTCCTGGAGGCAGAGCGGCAAATCACACCAAATAAATGCATTGAAGTGGACACCATATGGATCATATTATGCTGACAAAATAATTATACCAGTACACAGAGGCTTGTGCTAGGATACTTGGTGGAGGCTTCTCCCTAGTGATAGTACTAATTATAATAACAATTATAAAAATATTAGAAGTATCCCAACTCTCAACAATAGGCAGTGGATCACAAGAATGCGTGAAGAATAAAAATGTGCAGGTATACAAATATGCAGCTGTATGTTCAAAAATTAGTTAATTCTCTAAAGAGTGTTATAAAGCTTGTCTTATTTTCCACTTAATATCATATGGGAACATCTCTACATGCCACTGCATGTGTGTTATTATTGAAAACAAATTATAGCCATATAAACATGTTTGTTTTTAAATACTTGAAGTTTATAAAAACTTTTGGAAATAAAACTGGAGAATGTCAAAAGTAATAGAAGCTTGGGTTTTACTTCCTAGCTGGTCATGTTGAACTTGTGGTCTCATGTTGCCAATGGGCATGAGTCCTTGGCCAGGATGACCCTACCCATATTATAAGCAGAGTTTTATTCATATAGGTGACACTGAATTGCCTGACACTATACTATTTGGTAGGAATATAAAAATGTCTGAGATATATAGTCTGAACAGGGAAGCGGCAATAAATGAATAATCTGTTATAAGAGAGCATGCCGAAGGTGCTGCTTGGTACATGCTCATTATATCCCTCACAACCAAAGGCACCATAAATGGGGATTCTGTCACAGCACAAAGTGTTACTGCAAGAGTACACAAGCAAAATGATGGAAAGTACCCTTCATATCAGGGATACAATACATGTTCAACACAGAAAAGAGAAAAGTAAACAAGCTGTTCCATTGAAAGAGAATTAGGAATACATCTAAAGGTACTGAAAACTAAATTTTGCTATACAGGTAAAGACCTGCAGGATTTGACTGGTGACAAGTGAAATATTTAAGACCATTTTTGCTTTCAATTTTTATGCTCACTCTGTGGTTCTTTTGCCTCCAACTATATACATTAAAACTATTATATGATAGATTGGAATAGATCTTTTTATCCAGCTAGAAATATCTGTAATTTTATGCAAGTTTGCCCACATATCAACAGATAGACCAAGGACTCTCCATTCAACTTGAAAAAATAGAAACACTGAGATGAATTAGACAAAATCATTGGTCTTAACTGACTTACAGTTATGTGGTATGTATATGTTTGTATGTGTTAGTGTGTTGGTGTGTTTCTGTGCTGTGTTTGTGTGTATAGATATTAAAAGAAGATGTGAAGGTAAGACCGATATGTGTAACATAAAAATCAGAATATTAGAAACCAGGATAGAGGAGAAAATAGTATATGGGCCCTCTAAAAGTGTCAAGAAAAACCACTTTCCAGATGTTAAAGCAATCAGTAGATGAACTAGGATAAATGCCTCCCTGGGAGCTAGTTTATATAAATGCATGGCTTCAATGCTTTGATTCCATACTTTTTGAACTAGACAAATTCACATGACTAATTGTTATCTTCCAGAGCAGACTCTCCATCAACCTGACATTCAGAGCTCTCTGTAACATAGGATGTAGAAGGAAATGGGTTATTATAGTCATTTCCTGCGGGAAGCTCAGAAGGAGATAAAGGAAAAGTCTGGAAGAAAGAGAGAAGCAGCATTTTCAAGGGAGCCGAGATGTGGCTGCAGCAGGCTCCAGAGCACAGAATGAAGGCATCAAGCAAGATAAACAATGAGGGGCTCCCTCGAGCTCTTTTGGTTCTTCTATTCCTTATCAGCTATGCTAATATTTAGAATGCAATTATTACTCTCAGCGATTAAACAATTCCCCCCTTTTATAGCACTCATTTTCCTTTTGAAGGCTGAGTCCCCCTCCAGGGAAGATCTTTTTGTTAGTGGATTCCACTTCCCTCTGTTTTACTAGGATGAAAACAAAGATTTTAAACAGGACAGCAGTTGGTACTAAAGAAAAAAGATTGAAAGTGAGGCAGATCTGCCATGTGTAAGTGTTTTGAGGATGAAGGATAAGGTCATAAAACTCGCTGTCAAAAAAAGAGATAACCCAGTAACTTCTTTACAGAAAGAAATAGAAAACAGAACAAACAAAAAAACCCTAAGTTCATTGTCAAGGCAAATATTTAATAATGCTGCATTTACAGAAGAGTTAAAATTTGACTTAGAAATAATTTCTTGTGACACTCCTACATGCCTACATGTAGCTAGATACTATTTTTCAATTTCAAAATAGATAAAGCAGGATGAAGGTTAAATATGTTGCTCAAGGCAAGGGAAGCACTTAGACGGAAGTGAGGATTCAAATTCACTTGATCCTAACTGCCATTTTCCTTTCAAACTCACTGTCATCATGTCTGGATCAGTCAGTTTTTATGCATCCTGTGTTTTTAAACCAAACTTTAAGAAAAATGGAGGAAATAAGAAACATAGCACATGCATATTTAATTTCTCCATGAACATGCTGGGAAGATGTCATCACTATGTATCTACCTTAAAAGATGATGGAAATATGAGAGCTGACCTGTATCCATCAGACCTTTATTTGTATCAGTTGATGCACAAAATAAATAATATGGTTATCACCTGTAAGCCTCACAAAAATTCTCTAAGACCAGTTGCTCTGTCAGACCCTCCTTTTGCAAATGAAATAGACAATTAGCAAAGTTAAATAAATCAATCAAGACACTAGAGTTTATAAGTGATGGTGATCTAAACTCAGTCTATAGGACATCAGATCACGAACACTCAGCACACCAGAAATTTGAGGAATAAGGTGAGATCTACAGAATTCTGTAAGCTCTGGGTCATATCCAGGGAGAAGTTATTTATAGCACCTTGGCATTTCAAGTAGTCTTCTTCCTCAGGACAACATCTGTTATGGCATGCTTGCATCCTTCTAAACTCTTGCATACACAAGGAAGCATTTCACAAATAGATCATGTGCAACTCTAATCAAATCAGTAAGAGGAAAGAGTTAATGCATTCATTTTATTGTAAGGAGTAAACTGCCAGAACCTGGTTGATTTAGTCATGTTAGAAATTATTTCAATATTTATTCCATGAAGTCACCAGTCTGATTCCTCCAGAGTATAGTAGAACTGAGAGTCATAATATGCTGAGTTATAGAAGTCCATAAAGGCAGTTCCAAGCCTTCTATTGAAACTTGTTCCCAATATCAAATCAGCAGCCCTCCTGACACCACATAAAAAATTAATTCAGGATGCAAACTATTGACACAGTAAATTTTTACAGTGTCCCAAGAGTGACTGCTCTGAGAATATGATTCATGTCAAAGGCAGGACCAGGGTCAAGAATAAGGTGAAGTTTCTGTCAAGTTTATGGCTTCAAAGAAACTCTGAAGGCCCAAGAAACACCTCATAAGCATTCTCTGCCTTTTAATCTCTGGCCTTTATCCCACATAAAGAGTTAAAATCTTTCTTTTTGTATGAGTTGATTCTGTCACCAAAATAGTACAGATAATCAAAGTTTAAATTATTTGATGGAAAGCCAGATATCAATGGTCAATTTGGAAGCATTCTATTGAGATGCATTTATGTAGTGATTTAAGAAGAAACCTATGCCATTATTGCTCAAACTCCCATAGCCAAGGGTGAAAGGTTTTCTGAGGACAACAGGACATGTGTATCTATTGGCCAAGCCATCTGTGATATATCTTAGGAGAGTAAATTCTTCCACCCAGCTATGATGAAAGATCATTGTGCTGAATTTAGCCATAAGTTCATTGTCTCTTAATTCAAGAAATTATGGAAAAGCAGTAAAGGAATGTCCATGGAGGGTAAAATATTTCCAAGTCAGTTATTAGTGAATCAAAAGCTGGGGCCAACAGAATAAAAATATCCAAGATAAAATAGTATTATATACATTAAATATATAATTTATATTTCATTAATTAAAAATATATTTCCCCTTTTTTGGTGCATTACTCACTATTCTATTACATCATCAGAGAGTTCTCACCCTCTCTCTTGCTCACTCATGTCAACTCCCCATTCCTCATTCATCCACTAACAAAGTAATAATTTTTGCCTCTGCTGGACACAGCCCATTTGCTATTTATGTACTTATGGCCAATGGTTATACAGCGTGTCTATCGTGGGGCTAATTCAATGACTATTGGGGTGCACATGTCAGTCAGAAGTAATGAGGTAGAGCTGATGGCTGTCTGCCAGTCAAGACTTTGCTGAAACACCCACATTTATGTCTGGGCTGTTCTCCTTTATGATAAAGACCCTGTGTCGGTGAGATGAAAGACAACTCATGATTATCCAGAAGAATCTGTGCCAAGAGACATGGTGACAGCTCATGGTGTCTCGGTGGTGATGATTTTATGGGGATTACATCTGAGAGGAGAATGAACAATGATGTAAAAAGTAGGGCTTCCCTGGTGGTGCAAGGGGTTAAGCACAGCACTATGAAGCAATCTGCAGACACTGCAGCACGAGTTTGATTCCTGGCCAGGGATCTTACCCACATGGCACAGCAGACCTCTCCTATCTCACCCGCTGCTCCCCTCAGCAATTTATTTCATTCAATCCGCCTGTTCTGTTCCCCACTCTGTCTCTGGTGAATCCGCTCACTGCCATCCCCCCAATCCTGACCTCTGGCCTGTACCCCAGTTCTTGTATGCATAAACAAATAAATATATTTTTTAAAAAGAATACCTTGTATTTTACACACACACACACACACACACACAAAGAAAAACAAAACAAAAAAACAAACACACAAAAGAATTGTGCCAGTGGCCTCTTTCAAACTCTCTTGCTGACAGCAATTGATCAAAGTCAGCAGAGGTAGGAGGAAGCAAACTGTCCAACAAAGGCGAAAACCTGGAGCTTGACCTTTGGGTACTGCTCTTTTTAATGCGCTTCAAAAATCTTAAAGCAAACTTACTTTTTTTTTAAGTTCCTCTTTGCTCTTCTGAAACAATTTTCTTAGTCATATCCTCTGCTTGGATATTTTTTCTCCTTACTATTTTCTATACTTTATTTTTTTTTTTTGTCTTTATAACTACTTTCCTCTTCTCTGAAGAAAATACCTTATGCCAAAAATCTATGTTACTTCTCAGGAAGGTTTTTAAGAAACGGTTAAGTTATTCAAACTGTTTTGTAGGACTTGGAAATAAAAATAATAATTTTTTTCAAATCTCTGGGAATAGAACTGATGTTTGCAATCCTTCTTTTACTCAGTTACTAATTCCATTTATAAATGTTCTTTGGGCTGCTTCAGAATAACTATGACTATGTCTTAGCTCATCTTGTTTCTGAAAAGCAGTATTGGTTTGCCTGCTGTTCCACAGTTGGGTAAGATCCCACTTGAATTTTGCCCTATTAAAACTGCCCCTTTCACCCAGGTTAAGCATTTTTCACATGCCAATGGATTCAGTTTAGGAAATTAAAAGAAAATATATGTGTGTACCCATGCATGCGTAGAAGCTGTATGTGAAATATTATTTCCTCATAGACCAACCTCAGAAATCATCCTGTCTGATTTCCAACAGGCATTGTAGTCATCTAACATATAGGATTCCTCTTCCCAACTCCCTTCTCGTGCCAGGGGCTGCAAATATTTAGGAAGACAGATTCTGCCTTTCCACATGATCCTATTCAATCTTCAAATGGCATACAAATATATTTTGGTCTGTCTTCTCAATGATAAACAGGTGGATTTCCTTGCCTCTATAAAATGAATCTTTCTTGTGTATTTTTCTAATCAAGACCCTGTATTCAATCCTGAGATGCAATAATCATTATCTATTTGGTAAATTTATTACCAACCTTGGATTAAAACTTTATTTTAAGAATTTAGTACAAATGCTAACTTTGAAGTAATAGGCTAAGTGATCTATCAGATTAAACACTTTTCTAGAAACATGATTTCATGCCTTTTCTCGAAAGCCACACAATAAAGCAATTGTGGAATTAGAAGCGGAAATATATAACTTCTAGGCTGAAGTTGCTTTCTGTGACAAGACTAAATCCTTTTAATTATTCTGAATAAGAAACTTGACAAAAATATATGCGGGGTGCTTTTCTCTTACACAGATACTTCGTGGAGTAATGATTTAGGAAAATAAAGTAACATTTTACTGGACTGTATGCTGTAAAAATAGCAGAGAAGTAAGACTATCAACACACAAAAGCAAATTCTATAAGTGTGTGCAAGGGCAACAATGAAGAGGTTGTCTGGCTATTTGTGGGGACTGACAGTTGCTCTTCCTTAAACCTTGGCCACTTCTCATTAAGCAAGATGTTTATCACCCAACTGTAAAAGGAAGTTCTGTCTTAAAAGAATAAATTGGCCTTCTTAACTTTTTACTCCCAGGGAGTAACTAAATTACTGGATCATTTTGGCAAACGCTAAAGCATTTAATTTTACTACTACTTTAAAAATCTCATTACCACCTTTTTTGTTTTCCTTCAATGTCTTTTTCTTCAGGAGCAGATTTCTGAAATGCTGAACATGTCTAGCAGAATAAAAGGATGTTAAGGCAAAGAAGATTTAAAGAAAATTGGGTGCAATTTCTTTCTCCAATAGATGAGAAATCTGAGTCTCTTGGAGTTGAAATAGCTTTCCTGGACAGTTAAAATTGAGAAACTTGCAATAGAAAGCCAAATCTTGGGACATGCAAAGTGTTTTAGGCAAATTTTTGAGGTTGGAAAAATACCTTTAGGGAATATTCCAACACTCATTGTGTAGAATTCATTTCACCTCCCATTTGACTACACTCTGATTTTCTCTGAATATTTGACAGTGGTAGGCATTTCCTAAGACTCACTTGGCATTTGTTTGGAGATATCCATGTGTACTGCATATTTTTTTTGTCATTTAGGAAGTCAAGGAGGAGAACCAAGAACAAGAGTGATCTGGAAATCACCCAAATTTAAAAGAATTTGCTAAATTTGCTCCATGAAGGTAATCATATTCTGTTCCATAAAAGAGTGGCTTCCTGGAAAAAAATAACTGTACATAGAAATTTTGTTAATGTCTGCTCATAACATACTCTGCTTTAAAGGACAATGTATATTTAATGGAAAGAGAAAAAAATGTACTTGTTAGTGCCCAAAGACTTGAAGTAGCTTTGAAAACTAGCAACAGCAAAAAAATTAAAATGAATGAAATGCATACAAGGTCACAGTATAGGTTAGTGGCAGACTGGGGAGGAAGTCAGGAATCCAGACTTCTGGTCCATTGTGCTACCCACTGCATCCTGCAGCACATACTTTATAACTAGATGGATGATATTAAATGCTTTGACGACTTTTAAAATTAATGATACAAAAATGCACATATGCTTGAGATTAAAATGGGAGGAGAAAAAAGGCAAAGCTAATTAAAACTGTAGGGAGAATTTAACATAAATCAGTCAGACAATATCATCATTAATTTGACCTGTCCTTCTTAATAGTATCTGGTAATCCATCAATGATCAGACATGGCCATAGCCTCATTTTGGGTCTTGCAGCAAGACGAGACCACCAACAGAGCAGTGATGAAGGCACTAAGGTGATCTTATTCCACGTCCATTGCTCTGACATCAGTGTACAAACAAGAGCAAACACACTGCAACTCATTGGGGCTCTGATTGTATAACTGCCTTTGTTGTTTACTTCCATCTGAATATGCAGCTAATTTGAAAGCAATAAATAGCTCCTGAAGAAAACTAATTTACACACAGCTGTAGTTCAGCAGCCTACTTAGAAAGGTACACAATCACCTGAATGGTGAGTGCCAGTCAGACTGGTGGGCACCACGCTGGTTCTGAAGATGAAGCTGGACCTCAGAGTCCCAGGAATCCCACTGGACAACAGCCTTCATGGGTCCATTTCATGTGAGCTCGAAACCAATGCAGACAATAAGGTCAGGAGACATTTGCAGACCACTCGCTAAGGCAGGATCACTGGAACTCATTGTATTCCTTCTTTTTCTTCCCCCACCAGCTAAACTTTCATATTCTCAGGAGCAAAGTTGTTTTCTACATCTGGCTTCATCTTCAGACCTCCTGTGTGAGGAGACTTGAGGATGGAATCAGATGGAGAAAGGGCTACAACTCAAGATTCACTGGCAAATGCTCAGTTACCAGGAGTACATAGATCATGGCTGATTTTTGAAAGGGCCAAGTCCATTGGGCTTAACAAGGTTGGATTAGAAACTCTTGGTTCTCACTAGCCTGTTTTGCCTTGTCCAGGTCAGAAAATGGGGTATTGTCTTGGGCAGAATGTCAAGATTTTAGTTCTCTGGTTTGAATCAGTATTAATGTGACAAAGAGGAAATCTATAAAAGAAGAGCACATTATTCAAATATGTACTTAATGGTAAAGATGCAAGTTAAATTTTATCTTCACATTCAATTCTGACTGATATTTATTTCATTCAGATGCCTCTTCTAGCCCTAGAGGGAGAGATCTTCTCTAAAAACAAAATAATCACTCTTTTCAGAACTAGAAAAGAAAAACTTTCTTCATGAATGACTCAAAGGCAAGATGACCTATTTCTCATTTATGTGATGGCAGAAGAGCATATCAGGAGAGGGAGAAGAAATATCTGACATGAGAAGCATATTTGAGTATGCTTAAGAATTAAACGCCAAAATCTGATGCTGCTATATTTTGTGAGGAAATCATGATTTACTCTAAATTTCCAGAAAGTCATCTACAGTTCACTTAACTTGTCTCTGGGTGCTTCATTTCCTAATATGTGTTCTGCCTGCTTTGTTTTCAGACTAAAATAGAGATACGATCATTTTGCAAGGACTATTATAGTTCTCACAAAGGAATTACCAAAATAAAGATAGAGATAAGAGATTTTCAGGCATAGAAGTCAGAGAGTAAATGGAAATTGCCTAATTTTCAATTATAAGAGTGGGGAATGACCATTATGTAAAGATAACTATACAAATAGGCACTGCTTTAAGTAAAGCTTAAATGTGGAAATCAGGATTTGCATAGAAGGCAAGATAAAGAATGATTATTTTCTTTGGAAAAAGGTTTCTAATAGAGTTAATTTAAATAGCAAGCTCTTCCATACCCTTTAAGAATGAGGGTAAGGAAGATTTCCAAGGATTCAATTCTTGCCTAACTCTCTAGGAACCTGCCCAGCATATAAAAGCTAAGTTGCCATAGAGCCACACAGATAAAATGCAAAAGATGTAGTTAAGGGTAGTTGTAGTGTTTCTCCAAGATTATAGAGAAATTACAGGAAATCAATAGGAACAGTGCAAAGGTTAAAAAAAAAAGAATTAAAAATGAGTAGTAGAGAAAGGTGGTAAGCTATTTCTGAACTTCCCACCCCATAAAGAATGCTAACAAGATATTTCCAAATCACAGCAAATAAATCTGTACTAAAGAAGACCAAACAGAAAGCCAGGCACTTGCACTGTGCAAGAATCTAGCCCTTTTAGTACACAAGAGTGGCAGTTTGAGATAGCTGGTAAGGAATTCTAAGAGGTTTAATTTCTCTATTCAGAGGTGATAACATCAGTTTCATAAAGCTCACACCCCTCTCCAGGAGGGAGAGATATGGTGTCCTATCTAAGATCCTTCCTGGTCACCCAGACATCTAACTTTTATTAAAAACTGGAAAAAACAATCAACAAAAAACTATGAAACAGAGACACTTTTTGGGGGGTGGGGGGTGGGAGGGAGGGATTGGGGTCAGAATGGGGGTGTTGCAATTGTATGGGGAATATAAAAATAAAATTTATTATTAAAAAAAAAAACTGGAAAAAACAATCTCCGAATGGAATCATTCAGTCCAGACCCCCACCCAGATTTAACATCTAATTTCACTGCCATTTCAACAACTCTTAAACGTGTAATCGTAAAGGAATCAATCTGCATTCTCCAAATCAGCATGTGAGGTCATCTGCTGGATAATCCCCCAACCCCACACACCTTCTTTTCCCTGAGAGGGTAGTTTTCCCTGAAACAATCTTTTCTTTTGCTAGTAACCTTGTCCTACTTTCTTTTAGTATATAAAACTCTCCATTATCTGTAACCCCTCACAACACCTTTCTGCGTGCCAGATGGGCTACTGCCCCATTCATGGATTGTTAATAAAACCAATTAGATGACTAAATTTGGGGATTTATTTTTAGTCCATAAAATATACTATCAGAGCTACTAAATAATGCCAATGACAAAGTCAAAGATGCTAATAAAGAGGAGTCCTTGGCTCCAGAGAAGGCTTCATGAACCCTGACTTTGCAGAATGAGAGATGGATGTCTCAATCAATAAGACAAAATGGCATGAAATACTATAACATGCTCTGCTGGGGGTTGGGAGGTGGGGGAGGGGCTGTTTCTTACCAAATAGAAAATTCAGGACCACTGGGTTCCACTCCAAGTGACCTTTGTTAAACAGATTTGGTTACAGGTGAATTTGCAAGGTATACCAGAGGTAGAATAGATCATAGAGACAATTTGCTGAAAGTCAAATTCAGAACAAGGGCAAAAGGAAATTCATATCCAAAGGCAGTAGCAGAGAGGGTGACACCCATAGCATAGGGTATTGGTAAGAGTGCAGATATATGAATACAGTCAAATTTATAAATTATTTCAAAAATGCTAGCCAGTTAGAGTTTAATATATAAGATGAAAGAAATTTGAAATAATTTGCCTTGTCACTCCTTCCTCGTTCATCACCCAGATTTACCCCGAATGTGCCAGGTGTAAGCTTTCTCCAACTGGGCTGAATGCCCACCGCTCCCAACCCTGGTACTCATCAGAAAAAGGAGGAGCTGAGCTTTTGCTAATTTTGCCCCTTTCTGCTGCCAAACCACCCTCGACTACCAGTGCTGGTGTTAGAGGATTCCATCCTCATCTCTGAGCATCCAACATTTGATTACAAGATTAAGCAGACCATGACACCATGACTGGACTTCCAATGGAGGGGGTGTTGAGGGAGGATGGGGGAGCCTGGGAATGAGGAAGGAGCCAAGCATGTCTACTGTGGAATGGGGAGACAGAAAGGAAGATACTCACTTCGGCAGACTTCCCCTGGTTTTTGTTCTTTGTGCCTTTAACACATGGATTCAGCTCTCTTCAGATACTATGATGGCTGATATCTTGGTCCTCTGGTGGATTTAGTTTGTGTGGTACATTCTGACTCTCTGTCCCAACTCTCTGGGAAATGCCTAACCCCTTGTTTGCTTTTCTGATGGGAAGTTCCTTGAATTTGTTCTCCTGACAGTTCTGCTTTGGGGCCTTTGCCAGTTGTTTCTGGGCCTTGCCAGTTTGGCTAAGAATTTGCCCAGAGGGGCAATTTTAGAGCTTGATCGGCAATTGACATTTTGAAATCCTCCACTCCCCTACTCCCATTCTTTCTCTATGTCCTTTGACATAGCAGGTACCATCTGTATGTTTGCTTCTTAAGAGTGACAGAATATGGCACCCCATAATAAGCCACTTTGGCATAGGGGTGATTTGGAGCTAAGGACCATTGAGAACAATCTGACATAAGAAAAATTCTGAAAGAGCATGTGTTTTCATTTTATAAAGTAAATTTACATTTATAAAGGAGATTGACATTTGTAATCATCTTCCTCTCTTACTGGAAGTGGAAGACTCTTATCAATGGAGGAAGAATTGATTTAAGTCTGCATAACAAATCTTACTAAAACAACCTTTCTGGTGTAACTTACCACTGGCCCTGAGAAGTCAAAACTCCCTATTCTTTTATTTAGCCTCTGGTAGGATATGTCAAAGTTCTGGCTTCCTCTTTGATTTACTCATCCACATCTGCATTCAGGAGGCGCAGACATACTTCCCCCTCTTGTTAGTCTGTCTCTTGCCATTCTAATTAACATGGCCCAGTCTGATAACTCAAGACAGGGAAAGGAGAGATATTTTGTCCTCCCTACAGCTCTCATGCATAATCAAACAGCCCACTGCCCCCAAACAAACACAGACACATGTGCTTTCCATTCCCATCCACTGTCGTTCAGAGTGAACAGCCAACAGATCCCTGACAGTCTCTCCTAACAATGCCAGCGATGATTAACTTCTCGTGGCTTGTAGCAGGCAGGATGCCGACATGGGCTGGATGAGAACTTTCAAGCACACTTCAAACAGCTCAATTAGATCAAGAGAAAAGCTTCCCTGAAGCAGCTCAATAGATTTACAGTACAGCATTTTCCTTCTCTTCAAATATTAAAAAAATATCACTGGCTTCTCCTCGACCTGGAGTTGAAAGGTTGCTCCAGTCCTTTGCCGTGCCTCCCTTTCAATTTAGCCTATTTTCCCTTTGAATCTGCTGCAATAACAATGTCTGCAAACTGTTCAGTCTACAGCATATTTATGGGGGAGAACAGGCTCCTTCTCTCTCAGCCCCAGAAACCACTCCAATTCACTATATATTTATACATTTGACAATAGCTCTAAGGCAAGAAAGGGGGTGAGAGAACAAGAGCACCAGTTTCGGGCCTGGGGATCACAGTAGAGAGAACAACAAGCAAATAAAAAGATGATTAAACCTGCCAGTGTCCTCTTTTTTATTGAACTCTGGTGTGGCTGTTAGGTACATGTGGGGAAGACAGAGTGAATATATGGCTTCTAATACATTGTCCATAATTCAGTGCTGAGAGGGAAGTAAACAACTGTTCCTGTGGTTGCTGTCAGAAGTGGGTAATAAATACATTGTTTTGATTGGGGGGAGGAAGGCCAAAAGGATGGGGGTGAGTATTTGGGTATCTTAGCAAAGGAACTGTGTGGGGCATTTGCTAACTCTATTCTTCTATGTTCAGCCTTTCTAATACACACAGACACTTTTTCCAGTGCAAAGATTTTGCTTAACAACTTGGATAGAATTATCAATGCTTATTAATAATATAGCAGCCATAGACCTCACTTCTTGAATGATTACTAGCAGTCCAAAGTCATTTATTTAGTGTTCACAACAACCCTACAAGGTAAACACTTATTCCCATTTCATTGAAGAGAAAACTGAGACAGAATTTCAATAACCCACCCAAAGCAAATGTGTAGCAGAGTCGTCTAAGTTCCACTCCAGGGAACTCTAATAGTATGAGGTCTGTAATACTATGGTAGACATGTAGGTTGGATTTTGATATATCAACTGGCTAATTTATATAATTTCCTAAGTTTACCCAGGACATTAGTCCATAAGTCCTTGTAGCTTGGTGGATAGACCTGAACCTGCAGAAATCCACAGTAAAATGTATTGGGTAGGGGAATATATTGTAGGAAATGAACCATATTTTTGGAGTCTATGGTTCTGTTATTGCATTATTTTCCTGGAGAAGTTGTGAAATATCTATCAGCCTCTTTTTTTGGCTTCTTCCAATTCACTTTTTCCCAACAGCCATCATAATTTTTGGAATTGAAATTTTATCATGTCACCGTCTGGTGTAAAAGCTTTCAGTGGCCCCTCATCGCACTGAAAATAAAATCCCAGTGGCAAAGTTCTCAGGAAAAAAATGTCCCAGTTCATCTACACTATAGTTCCTGTAAACTACCTGCCCTTTGAAGAGTTATGTATACAGTTTTTCTGACTCAAGTTCAACTTGTAGAAAGCTTTGAAGTCTCATATTTTCCTTGGCAGACCTTGGTGTAAATTGCCGAGAGTCAAATGACCTATTTGGTGTCTGAAGGAAGATAGAAGAGAAACAAGTGGCAGGTAGCTTTTTTTGTTGCTCAGCCCTGTTAAAGGTAGGGTAGAGAGGAAATAAACAAAATTTTATCTTATCTAAAGGAACACAGTAGTTTTAGAGGTTCTTAAATAAATAAAATAAAACAAAGCAATCACCCAAAAGTGAAGATGTAAGGGGGCAGGAAAGAAAATTCTTTTCAACATACGTAAAACCAAATGGAGAACAACTACCAGACATCTTATATTCTTTGAAAGCAAGGATAAGAACAACATCAAAACAAAAACAAAAACAGGTATAAGTCTGGAAATAAGGGGTAAGCTACAGTGGACTAGATGATTAAAGATTCTTTAACTTACTATCAGATTCTTTAATTTACTATTCTTTAATTTACTATCTCAAAATAGAAAGAGTATCTATTTTGAGACCAGTACTAACTCCCATTCTAGCTCTTCTCTTTATCAACCTCAGATTTTCTACGTATATAACGAGGATGAGAGCAGCCTCCCAGGATTGATGTGATGGTTCAATGAGATGACATATACAGAATGCTTTTCACTGCAGGAATAATGTGGCAGAAGCTCAATATGGGCTAGACTTGCTACTCCATGTTTTCCAAATTGCTTGATTATGAAATCAAACTGGGATACTTATCAAAAAGCATATTTTCAGGCATCTGCCTTAGAGATCCTGATTCTGAGGCACAGGAATGTTGACAAAAGGCTTTTGATGGTTATTCAGTTCCAAAAATTTTAGGTAATAGAGCCCTAGATTATTAGGCTAAACCCATGGTTTTGATTCTAGACTGGATCATGCTGGAAAGGTCTGGAAAATCCACTGCTATGGGTTGAATTATGTCCACTCTCTAATGATATCTTGAAATCCTATCCCTTAGGATATCAGTTGGTGAAGTTATTTGGAGGTTGAGGATGAAATTAGTTAAATTCTGACTGGTGTCCTGATATGAAGGGAGCTCTGTGAAGTTAGGAACACACAGGGAGAGTACCATGTTGAGGAGCTCTGAGAATGGAGTTATGTAATTGCCGGTATGATGGACTAAATTTGTCCTTAACATTCATGTTATATTCCCAACCCCCTATATGATCATTTTTAGAGGTGTGGCCTTTGGGAGTTAATTGGGTCAAGAGTGTGAAGCACTCTTTAATGGAATTAGTGCCTTTATCAAAAATCTCTAGAGAAATTCCTGATTCATTTGCCAATCAAGGACATAGGGAAAAGGCAACTATCTATGAACTAGGAAGGGAGTTCTTCTCACCAGGCACCTAATCTGTGAGTGCCCAGACATTGGATCTTCCAGCGTCCAAGTCTGTGAGAAATGAATTTCTATTGGCTAAGTGCTACCCAGCCTATGGGGACCCAAATATACTAAGACAACAAGTAATTGCAAAGATTGCTGGCAGACCACCAGAAGCAAGTTTTCTGTTATTTCAAGTCATTCAGTTTTTAGTACTTTGTAAAAACAGCCCAGTGGAATAATCACACCTACATAGAGAACTCTTTCAATATGAAATGTAGGATCACATTACTGCTGATGAATTGCTCCCTCTGGATTAGGCATGAGTTATGAACTGACACCATCTGCTAAGAGAGTAGATTTGTATTTGCATTCCAAAATCTATTCCATTCCAGTATAATCCAGTAATCTTTTCCCCTTACTGGTTTTAGAATGAACATGTGACCAACAAGATGTCAGGGAAGTAGGGCTGGTGGTGCTAAAAGATTTCCTTGCACCTCAGATGACAGAGAAGGGAGAGTTCATTCCTTCCTTCTTTCTCTATATGCCCTTTGCAATAACATATATAACAATGACATGTATATTAAACACAAGACAGCAGTCTAAGGGCCAGGCTGACATATTGGGGATGGCATAGAGAAGATTCTGCTTTATAATGGCCTCACTGACCCACCAAATCAACCCAAATGCAGAGCCCATTCTACACTGGGCTTTCTTGCTCCTTAATTTCTCCCCTAGTTCTTTCTCATTCATTTCCTCAACTTTTCCTTGAGTTCACATTTCTTAGTCCTGCATTTTTTTTAAGAGGAAACTGAAAATAGCTTTGCTTCCACATGCTTGATTGTCACCCTTCTGACTTAAATTCCTCCTAGCTAATAAATTGTTCTACTGAGCAATCCTGATTTGGAGACCCTACCCTAGAAAGATTTTCTCCTGGCTCTTAATAGGCCTGACTTGGATCCCACTTGAGGATGTCTGGATGCTCCAGATATTCCAAGACAATAGGAACAGCATCTCTGGGTCAGCACACCCCCCATCTGCACCTACCCTGACTTCTTCCAAATCAGTTAATGTAATAAACTCTGTTACTGGTTAGAACCAAGGAGTTGTTCAACATCCTACAGTTAAATACAGAAACAAAATTCACAAGGCTATCACAAGAGTGCATTTCTGGGGAAACAACTGTAAAATAAACAGTGTGCTTAGCAATTCCATTGCTTCCATTTCAACATCTTTCCTTCCTGGAAAAAGCTTTGACATTGGCACTAGGAGGAGAAACTATTGAATTAGAAATTTTACCTGATAAAATATTTAGGTTTGGAGGCATTCACCTGTGCCTGTCTTCATGCAGCTCCTATTACTTTACAGGTCACCCTTAGCTGTGCAACAGAGTCACAGAACAGGCTATCAAAATTCCTTTCAGGGAGATTTATACCACAGTGCTCATAGGGGCAGAGGTAGTTACAATTTCTTGACTAAGAGTCAGTTATAATTTCATTGAAGTCATTCGCAGTAGCAATTTTTTTAAAAAAGTAAAATATTAAACACATTTATAGCACATTACAGCAATTTTTGAGCTCAGAATAGCTTTGGGAATTGAATCAAGGCACAAAGGGCAAAGCCAGATTGGTGAAAACCTCATTATCACTGACAAATATTATGTCCCACAGATGAATTAGTTTTTCTAAAGAAACTCATTTTCAGCCCTCATTATAATAACACATCAACATCTCCATATTCTTTCCTTTATCAACACCATAGGGATTGAATATCATAGGTATGGTATTTCATGAAATCATTTCATTTAGGGTACTACTCAGTCCTGCTTTCCAGCTTTACTTTACTGCGCTTTTCCCAAAAAAGCATTTTGGTGCCACTAAACTATTATAATTTCTAGGTTTGGCAGTGGTGTCTATAAGTTTGCGGTTAAAAGTAATTGGGGTTATTGGATTTTTGTCATATATTTATGATTTCTTATTGGAGGCAGAAATGTATCACAGTATTTTTTTTCTGACATTCACATTTAACCTTTGTTCACTTTACCAAGAAGCTCAGTGATCAATAATAGCAGTCACCTAATTCCTTGTTTATGTAGCATGGAGGTACTTGGTTAAAACAGGTGGAAAAAAAGAAGAATCTCATTAATCTCAATTTATTAGTCCATCTAATAGGACAGCCTAAAGAAAAAAGCCCACATAGTGTGTTAGGAAACAGTACTGGAGATGCTTACTAAAATAATTCATCAGTTTTAAATATCCAGTGTAAAATTGATAAGCCAGACTTAATTTGAAAATTTTCCCCCAATAATAATTCTGGCTTTTAAATATATTTGTTTATCTGGATGTTGATTATTTCTCTTAGAAATGGCCATTAACATGAATCCCAGTTAAACTAGAGTCTGCTTCTACTTTGCTTCATGACTCACATCAAGAAAATCAGCATCATTTTCTTGACCAATATATACTTACAACTAATTGACCAGTTCATGGAATGATACCAAAAATAGAGTAGAAAAACGATAATGTTCATGTAATATCATGGGGATCTTCCAAGTAGAAGGGACCATGGGGAATATTTACAAAAATATTTCCCAAAGTGAGACATAGGCAGATAGGTCCCTGTTAGACTCACCTGGGGAGCTTTTAAAAAGTGAGTATTCTCAGCACTCACCATGAACCCACTGAAATGTCATGGGGTAGGGACCAGGTCATTCTGTTATCCTCAAATTTGTGTGCATGCAAGGGGTTGTGTTAAAACAGCTACTTGAGAATTGAGAAGTTGCTTTGCAATGCACATTTCCTTCCACCTCCTGAATCCAAACAAAAATTTGAGTTGTCAGTGACATTTTAAAAAGCTTTCCAGGCAATTACCTTTGTGGGGTCTCACTCATCCAGTGCCTTTATTTTATGGACAGAAAAAACTAAGTCTAGAAAGTTGTGATCCATTGAAAGTCATGTAGCCTATGTTAGCGGCAGAACCAGAACTCTAACCTGGGTCCACTGACATATGTCACACTACAGACATCTGAGTCTTTTAAAGCACATTTTTTTAGTTATAGAAAATGTCAAACGTATAAAAAAAAACTAACCTGAAGCATATGGTGGATCCTCATGTATTCATCACCCAGGTTCAACAATGATCAACTCATTGTTAACTTTTTCTCATCCCCATATCCTAATCTCTGATTATTTTGTAGCAACTCCAGAAACATACCACTTTACCTGCAAATATTTACCTAATTGTATTATTGTAAGGAAGGATATATTAGCTTCTTCATGGTTTGCTTTTCTTTTCCAACAATATTGGAATGATCAAATATTAAACTTAAGAAAGCACAAGGGACTAAGCACCACACTATGAAGCTATCTGCAGCCTCTGCAGCACGAGTTCAATCCCCAGCTGGCCAGGGTGCAACCCACATGGTGCAGCAGACCTCTCCTGTCTTGCCCGCTGACCCCCTCAGCAGTTTATTTCAGTAAGTCTGCCTGTTCTGTTCCCTGCTCTGTCTCTGGTGAATCCTCTCATTCCCGCATCTCTGGCCTGTACCCCACTTCTTGTATGCATAAATAAATAAATCTTTAAAAAAAAGAGAACTTCTGTATTTGTGAGTTACAATATAATTCTTTCCCTTACCCTAGAATCAGGAAGCTTTTATAAAGCATATATTAGTTTGATCAATTGAGCAACAGTACTTGTTTAGTTTCAGTATGGACGAAATTTTGGTAATGGCAGGCTCTGAAATGTTGGGGCACTACGGGCAATTTAGAAACAAGAGGAGTTAGAAATAAAATACGTAATGGGCCAGGCTATGGCCCTTCTTACACAAACCAAAACATATTTAGATCAAAGCAATGTCAAGTAGCAGCCAATCACATCAAAATTGGAAAAAAAAAATTGGCCTTTATTTAGAGACACTTTGATTGACACATTAATAGAAGGGGAAAGGCTGTATAAACAAATCCTGTCAGAGGGGATGCAAAATGCTTACTTACTGTGATGTGTGCAAATGGGAGGAGGGACCTAGGGCAGAGAAGGTGGGGAGAAAAGACAGAGGGAGGGAATCTAACTCATGAATCTCCTACCCTGTTCAGTACAAGGAGTTAATTATCATTGTGGCAAATTAAAAAGCCAGTGAATGGAGGTAATCATAGGGCAATCATCTTTCAATCCAATTAACAAGAGATACAATATCTTGCAAAACTCCAAAAGGCTCAGAATGCTTTCTGTTATTGCTACCTAATAGCTGAAATCCCTGGAAAAGTTTGACTCGGGAAAGTATTGCTATTGTAATCGTTCATTCTTACAATAACAGGACAGTAATTATAAACCAAAAGAATTCATCTCATATATTGTTCAATCTGCTAAAATATATTGGAAAGGCATAAACAAAGTGAAACAGTGGAATGACCACAGTAATACACCAGTTTCCTTCTTTCAGATTTTAAGAAAATCTGACAAAAATGTAGAGCATCTTGATATAAGAAATAAGCTATATGGGGCCTTCCCGGGTGGAGTAGTGGTTGAGCGCTGGGTTGCAAGGCTACTTGCAGCCTCTGCAGTGCCGGTTTGATCCCTGGCCACCCGGTGGGGGTCCCACATGGAACGCAGACCTCTCCTGCCACCTGCTGCTCCTGCTCCCGTCAGCAGTGTATTTAGTCAGTCTGCCTGCTCTGCTCTCCCCTCTGACTCTGGTGAGTTCTCTCACCCTCCCACGCTTCTGACTGTACCCAGTGCTTGTATAAATAAACAAATAAATCTTAAAAAAAAAAACGAAATAAGCTATAAACTGGTCTTTTATACAGACATTAGTGCAATACTTTTATTAGAAAACAAGTGTGTAGTATACACACACCCATGTATTACTGATATATGAGTATATTCATGCATTTTATTTGCATATACATATATATAGATTTGAAATGCATACACACAGTTTATATATAACACACATTTTATCTTCAAATGATAGAACAATTGCTATCTTAATATATTTATTAAAATTTCGAGAGAAAATTAGAACAGTATTGAACTCTATTGGATAATACTTTCCATATTGCTTTTAGAAGGTGTGAAGTAGATTCTGAATTTCTTGTTTTTTGTGTTGCTTTTAGATTTAGTATGAAACCAAATTCCATGATTTAAAGGAACACAACAGTGAATTTTTATTTGTAAAGGAATAAATGTGTCATCTATATCACAAATTCCCCTGGAGGATAAATAATTTGTCTCAACTCACAAAGATAATTATTTGAAGAGCCTGGTATTTTAATTTTGCTAAGATGTACCAATCAAATCACTCAACAAATATTCCTTGTTTAGTACATAAGTTCAATAAATTACATGCTCTCTAACCTTGAAAGAGTTATAATCTAATTTAGGAGATAAGAACTGGGACAAGAACTAATTTTTAAAATGGTTTTAAATTATGAAATATGCATTTAAATATTTTACAGTTGAGAAACAGGAAAAAGCATTAGTCAGTGAAGGTGAAGTGACAGCTAAGCTTGATCTTCAGGGATGAAGACAGGCGTTTTAGCCTCAAGGTATCTATAATCCAGTGTTGGAGAGAGGGTATGACAGACATGGAAATAATGATCTATGTTGAAAAACAGATGTTAGGCTTTTATTATTCAACAAAGTCCAACACAAATACCACAGTGTCACTAGCGGAAGACAGGAATCCAAGGAGGTTTAGTGGAGAAATCTTCCTTTGGGTCTTGAGATACAAGTTGATAAGTCAGTGTAGGTGGGTGCAGAGGGAGATACTCCAACACTATGAATAAATGCAATTACAAAAACTGGCCTGCATGTTGGTGGAGTATAGAGCAAGTGTTGTTATGTGTCAGGGAGCTGACTACAAAGACAAACTGAAGCTGGCTTGCAGAGACCTATGAATACATGATCAGAAATTAAGGCTTCTAAGAGTCAATGGGTGTTGCCAAGGGGACTGATGAGTTGCAACTTTGGTTTGGAAAGATCACTCAGGTGTTGAGGGGATTGAACCATCAAGCAGCTAGAATCAGGAGAGCCAGTTGGGAGACTATTGTTTATTTTAGAAGAGAGATTAAAGTAGGACACTAGCAAAAGAGTTGAGTGACTATAAAGAGTGAGAGAAGAGGTAAAGATGCTTCCAAAGTTTCAGCTGAGGAGCTGAAATTCAATGGAGAGAAGAATGGTTGATCGGCCCAGACTAGGAAAAGGAAGGTTTTAGTAGAGGAAACAAGAAGATTGTTTATACAGTGGGTATGAGGTGGTCGCCAGTATTCCCTGGATGTATTCAGGAGCCAGTTGGAAATTGGAAATCAAAAGGAAGTCAGATTATATTTAAAAAATGGTGTATTCATCATATTTATATGAAGGCATGAGAAGAATACAGAACTGAGAGCATGTGTGTGTGAGGTACATTGAAGATGGGATTCTTTAAAACAGGCTTCATTTGGGAGCTAGAGACAAAAATATAAGACCCAAAAAATGTGGTTTCTCTTCCAGAATGTCCTTTCTGATGACTGGTGCAGCTCTCATGGCATATGTTGATCTCAATAGGCCAAAGGTTCTCTCCATTCAAGGGGAGAATTCTATATAGGACTCCACACTCACACTTTGGACCTCATCAAATCATTTGCTTAGTTTTCTCAGGTCTCCAGCATCACTCCTTTATTCCCGTCCTTCATATTTTATGCATTAATATCATTAGCTCCAGGATGACTTTGAATTCTTTCATTTTATGTCTCTTTCCTCAAATATAACTTTGAAATACTAATGTGCCTTTACTTCAACCCAACCCAAACCATAGATGGTGACAACTTCAGAATTTCTAAATAAGAAGTGCATCAGATCATCAGTGGGCTTAGAATGCGAGGTCAGAGACTAATTTTGAAACTTCAGTTTCACACAGAAATCTGTTTTTATTTATGTTGTGTGTTAGAGTAATAGAACTTTCTAAAAATATATTTATTCAAACATAATGTACTTTGTCTTTTCTGGGTAGTTACTGCTGTTATGATCATTTAAGGTATCTGGTGTATTAATTTTTTGTATCCACTGTGACAAATTAACACAAAGTGGGTGGCGTAAATAGAAATTTTCGTAGTGTTCTGGAGGCCAGAAGTCCAAAACCA
The DNA here is from genome assembly GCF_964194135.1 of Talpa europaea. Taxonomy (NCBI): domain Eukaryota; kingdom Metazoa; phylum Chordata; class Mammalia; order Eulipotyphla; family Talpidae; genus Talpa; species Talpa europaea. The sequence goes on from NC_140075.1 coordinate 108,497,096, forward strand.
GAATCTTTTAGCAGAACTATAGGTGTCAGCAGGGCCACATTCTCTCTGGAGCACTGCTCCAAGTTTTTGTGGCTACCAGAATCCCCTGGCTGATGGTTGCCCCATTCTGATCTCTTCTCCCATCTGCACATCACCTTCTCTGTCCTCATGCTAGTTCTCTCTGAAAAGTATACCTGTAATGGTATATAGGGTCTTCCCAGATAATCTAGGATTATCTCATCTCCAAATCCTTAATGCAAGCACACTTGTAAAGACTTGTTTTCTTTCTTTTTTTTTTTTTATTAATTATTTATTTATTTATTTATTTATTTATTTATTTATTTATTTATTTATTTATTCAAGCACTGGGTACAGTCAGAAGCGTGGGAGGGTGAGAGAATTCACCAGAGGCAGAGCGGGGAGCAGAGCAGGCAGAAGGACCGAAGTACACTGCTGAGGGGAGCAGCGGGCGGCAGGAGAGGTCTGCGCGCCATGTGGGACCCTCCTCCTGTGGCTGGGGACCAGCCGGGGATCGAACCAGCGCCGCAGAGGCCGCGGGCAGCTTCGCAACCCAGCCCTCAACCGCTGCGCCACCAGGAAGGCCCGCAAAGACTTGTTTTCTAAAGGCAAAATTTTACAGTTCTGGGAATTTGGAATTTGGACTTAATATAATTGGGGGTCTTTTTTTTTTTTTTTTTTCCAACTTACTACATACAAGTAAGCTAATGCATTCTCTCAAGCCACCCCCTGGTGGCATTCTAAAATTATTTCTCCTTTTGTAATCCTAAATTCCAAGATGATCACTTACACATGAATTTCGATCTAAGAAGGAGCTAGCCTTTGATATCAATGTTAGTCTAAACCTGTTTATTCCAGTCTTTGAAACACTGCTACTGCATGGTGGATTCCATACTAAGATGGCCACTTTTGGACATAATCTCCACTTTGGATTTAAGTGTTACAATACATTAAGAGAACATTGAACAAATGTGTAATGCGTGGATTTAATTAATATTATCCAAAGCTTAAGTTCATTTGTTCCCACTGGTGGCATTCACATAAAATCAGTTTTGTAGGCCACTTAATATGCAACCTGATAAAACATGACTGCAAGTGGGAAATTGCTAACATGAAATAAATAAAATAAACTCTATATTGAGATATAATATATGTGGGAGAAATAAAGATATGTATGTATAGTGACATAATAGTTGCTAATAAAAATAAAATATTAGTGTAGCCAACATAGTCAATTTAATAAATAGGGGGTCAGTGGCATAGAAGATCTAACAGTAGATAACTCAGCATTTAATACATTAAATTTAGTAATTTTATTTAGTAAATTTACTAATCTAATTCATTAGGTAGGCAAAATTTTCTATTATTTAGTTGAAGTAACTTTAGAATAATATCAAAATTAGGTTGTATTTGTTTTAAGTTATTGTTGGGTAATTGCTGAATCACTAAGGAAGCCATTAGATTGTCAGTATTTCTCAACAACCAAACTACAAAGCAGAGAGCCCACAAGTGATGATTGGGCTCTCCACAGATTTGAAAAACTTTTAGGGAGTGAATTGAAAGGTGACTTGGTACTTGGTCTATGAGGATAGAAGTAATATATGTCCATATAAAAATTCTGAATAAAAACAAAACAAGCCCTGCAGCTTGGATGTTTTGGACATCTGGATGCTTGATGTACATCAAAGAGCTGAGAGGTTTAGAAGAAACTTTACTATTTAATGTACTAGTTTTCTGTCGTGTTGACATAGCTAATGATTCATTTTAGAGTGACACATTAGCCATTTCAAATTTATGAAGAAACTACTTTTCCTCATCTGCAGAGTTGTGGCCAGTTATCTTACAAGCACCACTGAAACATATCTATACTTGCAGCTCATCCATATCACCAAGGACCTAACATTTAGCAGAGGATGTGCTCTCATTTTGCTGAATATTTAAAAGTGTTTGTGCATTGTAGAGCTCCCTGTATATTTCTGCAAGTCTAATACATGTTTTTTAAAAGATAATTGGCCAAGTCAGCAACTTAAAAATAATATTTAAAATAGGGAAATTTTACTGATATCTTCACTCTGAAAATATAATAAAATACTGTTTAACATATTTTATTACATCATTAAAAATAATTTCATCTGTTTCTTTTAAAAGATGAAGCATGGCTACTAGGAAATACAAGACAGTGCTGAGCTAGACTGTCAAGAGACAAAAGGGTTACTAAGGAAGGTCTCAGATCAATGGAACGATGGATGACCTCAGGAATTGGAAGCTTATCTGATAAGAGAAGCAGAGATGTTGGTAAAAGGAAGTATGTGTCTGAAATATTGAGTCCCAGAAGTCCAGGAGGAATAGAAGCATGATTGAGCCAAATGCTTCAGAACAGATGGGCCAAACTAGGGTTAGAGCTGAATTCCCTGGGGAAGAGGGGAGTTTTCAGGACCTCCTGGAAGAATCCAGGGTAAAAGAACAGGGAAATGAACAGAACAGCCAAAGAGAAACCAGCTATAACTTGAGAGTAATAGGTAGATTTCCTACCAAACACTTAATAGAGCAGAAAATGAATGCCACTTAAGCACTGCAGAAGTTCTCCAGCATGCTCACATGAGAAGTGTTCAGACACTTTTATAGACTTGTTCTTTTCTAGTCATTTCCTTCTAATTTACACCCATGCATTCCTCAGGGGACAAGAGTCACACACGAATTTTAAAGTCTGAATGTTTAGTTGCTTTTGGGTTATACGTACACAGAATATCTCTGGGCAATATGCAAAATGCATTTTTTTTTTCCTGATCCTATAACTCACAAAACAGCTGAATATATTTTCCTAAATTTTTTCTCTCCACCAACAATGAGTTTAAGTCCATGCTATGTCTAGGAAATTAGAAGTTTCAAAGTCTGATTTTTCAAAAGATGCTTCTTTTCACTTGGATTTTCCTCCAAAATGTTTCAAAATAGTTAGCTCTCCTTTTTTTTTTTTTAAGATTTATTTATCTATATAAGCACTGGGGTACAGGCCAGAGGCGTGGGAGGGTGAGAGAATCCACCAGAGACAGAGCAGGGAGCAGAACAGGCAGACTGACTGAAGTATACTGCTGAGGGGAGCAGCAGGCAAGACAGGAGAGGTCTGCCGCACCATGTGGGAATGTCCCTGGCTGGCCGGGAATCGAACTGGCGATGCGGAGGTTGCAGACAGCCTCACCACACTGCCCTCAACCCGCTGTGCCACCGGAGAGGCCCTAGCTCTCTTTTCATTATGGAAAAAAAAAAATTACTCTTGTGCAATGATTGGTAATTGACATAGAGGCATTGTAAAATAATGAAAATAATGAACAGTCATACTTTTTTTCCCAAATGTTTGTACAAATCCACAAAGGTAGTAATAGATTTGACTTCTGTCATTAAGTGACAACATCTTGGGCTGGAAACATTAACATATGGAAAACACTATGTAACAAAGTAGAAGGGAGCTCCTATAAATCTTAATATTCTACAGTGACAATATGTTCTACAGGATAGGGGTCAATGGGTGGAGCTCAAGGATACTGGACAGTGAATCCACAATTTTCTCCCAAGTACTCTTCAATTAAATAAAACCAATCAACCCCACAAATTTGAAATTTTTAAAACTTTAGGCTATTGATTTGTACCATGTAAGTTTCATCGGATTTCTTCAACCAAGGTGGGATCTCCCTGGTGGCGCAAGGGGTTAAGTTGCAGCACATGAAGCAATCCGCAACCACTATCTCCGGCCAGGGAGCTAAGCCACCTGGCACAGCAGACCTCTCCTGTCTTGCCCACTATTCCTCTCAGCAGTGTACTTGAATTAATCCACCTGTTCTGCTCCCCACTCTGTCTCTGGTGAATCCTCTCACCCCCTGCACCTCTGGCTTACACCCCAGCTTGTATGCATACATATAAATCTTAAAAAAAAAATGTTGGGCCTCCCTGGTTGCGCAAGGGGTTAAGTCGCAGCACTATGAAGCGATCCACAGCCACTGCAGCATGACTTTGAGTTCGATCGATCCCCAGCCAGGGAGGTGACCCATGTGGCGCAGCAGACCTCTCCTGACTTGCCCACTGTTCCTCTCAGCAGTGTATTTCAACCAAGGATCTAAAGTTTTATATCCAGCTATCTCAAGAAGTCACTGAGCTTTGGTCTAAGTGTTTACTGAGAAGGGGAGTAGTTTTACTTACAGTTATGATAGAATTCAAGAATGGGGGCATGGAATTGGGAAGACATTGGTCAAAGTATTCAAACTTCCAGGTCTAAAAATATGTTCAGGGCCTTGATGTATAACATTTATAACTATAGATTATAATTAATATTACTATATTATATACTTTAAGGTTTCTAAGAGAGATCTTAAATGTTTTCACCACACAAAGAAATGGTAATTATGTGAAATAAAGAATAATCTGCAATACATGTGTATCAATTCATCTCATTATGCACCATCAACTCATACAATACTAGAATTCTGGAAACAATTTTTAAAAAGAATTATGTCTTCTGCAAATGGTACTGACACAAGAATTAGGAGACTGTGGGATTCTAGTCTTAATTTTGCCACTAATTAGAAGTGGCAAAGTCACTTAGACATCATTTAACTCCCCTGGACCTTAGTTACCTCGTTTGTGGAATACAGGAGTTTAAATTTTGAAAGAAAAAAGAAAACAATAATAACCATTATACTTACCTACAAAGATATACCAAAAATAGGGATATGAGTGATTTTTTGTTTTCTTATTATACTACTTCCAATAAATAAATAAGAATATACCATTCATATTTAATAAAATTATGAGACCTAATTTTTTATTGTATAGGAGAGGTGATTTCTCAGTTATCTTTCAAATATGCAAAACAGTACAGTCCTGAGTCTCAAACGACCAAATAAAATGTCTGTCACGTGAGACCATTTGGACATCTGCCATCTGATTATAGCCAAGCTGTCTTGTCTCCCAGCTTGCCATGACATCTGGATTGTAAATGTCATGACATTTCAGTCATTCAGCATTCCCAAACTGACACACCCTATATCCTGCCTTGGTTCCTACATTGAAAGCAGAATTCCAAAGCATATACAGAATTGTATTCCCTAAGTCATCAACAGAATGAAAAAGCCATTTTATAAACAATTGTTGGCTGGGTAGGTAAAGACAGGAAGAAATGCATGAGGTTTGGGGAAGGCAAAGAGAATGAGTTGGTCAAAATACATTTTTACCACCCCTAAGGAAAAATATTTGATAAAAGAGTTGACACCTTCAATGATTGCAAGTCAACGGATATTAAATAAATGATCCAGAAAATGTTGGTATGGCAAGAAGCTGGCTAGAACAATAGTTATAGTTTTAATTAATTGTATCCATGTTAGAACCAGTTCCCAACACAATCTCAGACTAGAAAGGCCACGGAATGTCCTTGTACTTGGCAGGGAAATGTCTGTGCTGAAAGACACGCCGGGAAGTTAAGGTATCAGTATGAAGATAAACTGAGACACATTTTTTTTTTCTTGCCCTTACCTACTGTAATAAAGATTAATACATGATGCAATTATATGTATACTTTTATAGGTTTTTCTCTCCAGTTATTCATCCTTTAAAAAATAATCACCATCAAACAAAACAAACCACCAGGCCAAATCTGTGCTTCATATAATATATAGGCGGTTCATTTTGTTGAGATAGAAATCTGTGAATTCAGCAATTTCCTACAATTTGAGGAACTGCCTGCTTTCACACCTCTGTTCATGTTGAGTGATAAAGAATTGTTGCAATTCTGCATAGAAATGGACCAACTTCATTATCACATACAGCAAAGGTTTTAGCTTCACATTTTCTCTTCTTTGCCTGAAGGAAAAACGATACCCCTGATAACCAAAGAACATTATTAAAACCAGTTTCTGAAAGAGTTTAATGATAACTAAATTATTTCTCCTTAAGAAAACCAAATTGTGAATCCAGTTATGCATATTACATTTAACACAGTTAGGTTTTTGTATTGCTGGCTGTTAAATGGCAGGCAGATTTTATTTTTTATTGTGCAATGCTCAGGATTAGTGGAAGGCTGGCGTTTGAGACACATTTTTATTTTAAAATTAATTATCATGGCTTTTCTGAATACTAAGTCTGTCACTTCTATCTTCCCTTCACCCCCACCTCTAGGTTTTGCTGCTGTTGCTGGAGGAGACATCTGGATATAATTATTCATCCACTGCACATTTTGTAGTTTGGTCACAGTAGTAGATTCATGAGGAAGATTTAATTTTATCCAAAGACAGGACCTTTATATACAACACTTATTTAAAAGCTGATCCTGCTGTTATTAATAACAATATCAAAATATGGGTTTGAGCAGTTTCTTTTGAACCCTAAGTAGTCATTGCTCTATTTTCCCCAACAAACCATGTTAGTACAGCATAAATAGTGATCAAGAGTTCATGGTTTCAGATCCATCTTCAAATTTATGAGATGTGAGAACTGAAAGTTCTTGTGCTTCCCTGGTGGCATAAGGGGTTGGGTCTCAGCACTGTGAAGTTATTGGCAGCCACTGCAGGATGAGTTTGATCCCCAGCCAGGGAGCTGACCCTCATGGTGCAGCAGACCTCTCCTGTCTTGCCTGCTGCTTCCCTCAGCAGTGTGTTTCAGTGGATCCACATGTTCTGCTCCCCACTCGGTATCTCGTGAATCCTCTCACCCCCCCTTCCTCTGGCCTGTACCCAGTTCTTATATGCATAAAATAAATAAAATAAATCTTAAAAAAAAGAACTGAAACTTCTCAAGCATCTTTTATTCCTCAGTTCTCTCATATAAAAAAATGGAGACAAGAGAACCTTATTCAGAGGGGTGGAGGGGGAATTAAGTGAATTAATAAATGTAAAAGTATATTAAACAGTCCCTGGCTCATAAGTGCTTAACACATGTAGCTATTATTATGGTGTCATTATGAATGAAACTCACAAAAGACCTAGTTTTAAATCTAGGCAAGTTCTGTGTTCTATTACCTTAGATGATTGCAATTCCCACATGGTACCTTAATTTATCCTTTAATAAAATAGGCTGCAAATTAAATTTCCTTTTGCCTAACAGACAAGACTGGCCTTATATACAAGCAGATGAAACATAAGCTTGAGTGGCACAATTTAAGTCCTCCAGATCAGATCTCATACATGAAGTAATCTTTTTACTTTCCTGAATTTCACCCTTCTTGACATCAACATTCACAAGGATTTATCAATTAAAATAACTGAATAATTTGATTGAGTCTAGGATGACATGAAGGCCTTATCAATGATAAGCTTGAGCTCATTTATCAGACATACCTTGGGATCCTGAGAACTTTTTATATAGGATCATTATATTATAGCAAAATTTTGTGGAGTCTCTATGGTTCCAGGAAAAGACCCAGTTTACCAGGAGACTCTGTGCTAGAGACAGAAGTAGACAAAAGGGAAGAACAGGCACAAAATGTGACCAGGTCTCTTTATCTGTATTTTTATACCTATAGTTGGAGCTTGTTGGGAGATGTGAGGGAAGGAAGAATAAAGGGATCCTAACAAACAATGTCAGAAAGCTTCAAATATGATAGGAAAGCCACAGAAGCAGATACTTTAGAATTGGGCTTCCATAAATAAAATAATGGACAGGATAATCTAGGTAATTGTGGTTTAAAAAAAAATCTGAGAAAACAGAAAGAAAATTCTAATTATAAAAAAAGTTAGAGAAAAATGGATCATGGGGGAGCCAAGAAGCTCACAGGGTGGGAACATTGAATGAGCCTAGGTTCATCTTCTGAGTTAAGAGTGTTGTGTGTTAATGATAGTTTTCAATTTATGATATTTTATAAGAATGTGTAAGAACCCCCTCATGTGAAAGGAATGGACATTAAATTGGAAAATATGACTGATACTAGATGGGATGTGTGGTTTAAAGAATGCTTTAGTATTTACTCTTGCATGATGCGTCTATGAAATCTTTTAAAAATGAAAAATCTCAAGGAATGAGTAAACAGGTAAAATCATTACTCACAATAAAGGCAATTTGTTATACTTGAGCTCTGCACATTTCACTATTTATGAGGTGTTTCTGCTGTAGTTAATAGGCACTTTGGCTTGTGATTTTGGAAATTTCTGGAGAAGCAAATCAGACAGGAGCAGAACAAGTGGTTGTGGCTTGCTCTGTTCATTTGATCTACGCTGCACAGTAGAGTCAATCGTTCAGATAATACTGTTGTTTTTCCCACTCCAACCACAGAAACCACACTGTAGCAACCCAAACGGTGTCTCCCTGTAGTAGGAAACTTTCATTCAGTATATTTCTGAGTTGCAGATTTTTCCAAAGAGAATATCAGGTCAGAACATAGACAGGAGCTCAGATCTCTTTGCTAATGCCCTATCCATACTAGAATTATTTTATACGGGAGGAAACTGACTTTCTTTTACAAAACATTATTTTTCTGACTGTGTCAAAACTAATGTTTAAGTTATTGGGGGATGATTTTTCACTTTACTCAAGAATTTGCAGAACATTTCCTTTAAATATTTTCCTAATCTGGTGCAAAATCTTCCCATTTATTAAATTCTAACTTACAAATAACTCATTCAGGAGCACATTTTGGAAATAAATAGTTACTACCCAATACTTACATTTTTTTAGGTCATAAAATACAAGCAGTATAACAGGATATAGGAAATAAAAAGTACTCACTGCATAAATCTTCCTTAATTATTATAATGAAGCACTTTCCACAATTCACTTTCCAGAGGAAATCAAAATGCCAGAGCTGATTCACCAATGAGTCTTGATAAGACAACTTTTTTAAATCACCATAGTGACCAGCTGAACTAGCTCCCAAGTGTCTAATGTGAACCCATTCTAATTGGTAGTTTCTATCTAATGCATTTCAATATATTCTAAATCACAGCAGGCAGAGAATTGAAGGAGCAGGAAAGCTATGGGTTTGGAGGGCACTTGTTTAGGCCCTTGGTAGGGCCCACCAAGATACAATCTGGGAGGCTGTGACCTTGCTTTCCTAGGTCTTATCATGAACACAATCTTTTCTACATATATGAAAAAAGTGTAAAGTAAGACATCCAAAATATAAAGTGTAGGAAGGAAAACAAAAATGTAAATTTTAGAATGTGCTCAGATTTAAGTAGCTATCAACCCCAAACAGAATTTTAACAAATAGAAAGTTAGAGCTGAAGTTCATGGTAACCATGAAGCAAAAGATGTTTAGTATCAAGAAACAAAGCAAACAAACAAAAACAAGCCTTTAGATTCTGGCTATGGAATGGTAATTATTATAGGGGATAGGGCATGTGGGTGGCAGGCGAAACAATTATAGAGGGAGGAAACTAGACTTTGGTGGGGGACATAATGAAGTACATGCAGATGTGGAAATATAAAGCTGTGCATCAGAAACCTTCAATGAAAAGAAGTAAAGTATGCAACAGAAGAAAGCAAACAAATAAAAACTCTTAGATTATGAGAACAAAATGGTGGTCACCAGGAAGAAGGGGGTTCAGGGTGGGTGAAATGAGCAAAGAGGGCCAACTGTGTGGTGGTAGATGGAAGCTAGACTATTGATGGGGCTCATAATAGCAAATAGAGATATTGAATCACAATGCTGTACATCTGAACCATAGAATGGTATAAAACCAATGCTATTTCAAAACTGAAAGCAAAAACAACACTATCCCTTCAGCAGGAAAAAAACAGGAGAAATGATTGACCATCAGACCCCACAGTATTCCAACCTGGCTGCTTGTGTTAGTGCATTGAACACATGTATGCTTCCCTGGTCTGATGCTTTACTCCTCAGACTAGTATCCTTCCTCTTTTGAGGACACATGCCTTTGCTTATTTTTCTAGAACAGAATGTTTCCCTGGCTCCCCACCACTGTCCATTCTAGTATCTTACTTCTTATTTACCTGTTTTGCTTGGCTCAGTCAGTCCATTACAGCCTCAATGGAAGAAGATTACAGGCTTGACTCTTCCAACTAACCGTTTTTTGCAACTATGTCTGCCCTCACTTGAATTTAGTGTAGGATCAGTACCTGATGTTTCCAAACAAAAGAAACAGGCTCAAAACAAAATTCTCAGCACAGAGCCCATCACTATGCCTTCTGCATGGCAGAACCTAGGGAAGAAGTGGAGTCTTCAGCGGGTTATTTTAAGTCTGAAACATTGTGGACTCACCTCTTTCAATTCCCTCATTAAAAACAGGGTTGTGGGGGAGGGGGAAGGAAAAAAAGAACTGGGTTGCTAGAAATTTATAGAAGTAGAAAAGAATGCACCCAATATTTCTGTGGCAGAGATAATTTCTGCCAAATATCTAGTTCCCCTTGTTCTTTTAGAAAGAGTATACCTCCAGAAGTTCTATACAAACTACATGACCTTCCAGCTAGTAATTAAAAAGCTGACCCTGAAACAATGAGGATTAGGGTTGCCAACCCCCAGCATGGTCAAAAATCCATGTACAACTTTTGACTTCTTAAAATTGACCAGAAGTTTACCGATAGCATAAACAATCAATATCTGCTGTATTTTATATGCATTAAATGCTGCATTCTTTTAATAAGTAAGCTGTAAAAAAGAAAATGTTAAGAAAATCATAAGGCAAAGAAATCAAATTTACTCAACGTATTTATAGATATGGTAGTGTCCATCATGATCATTTGTTTGTAGAAAACTCTGTACATAAGTGGATCACAGCAGTTCAAATCCCTGTTGCCCAAAAGTGAGCTGTATTTTTTTGTTTTGTTTTCTTGCTTTGCAGACAGTTATGGTCTTATGGGAGATAAGCAAAGTGATGAGTGCTACCTCAGAATCTTACCCTGGAATATGCTAAGGCATGTTTTCTCCCCTTTTCTCTGCCCACAGACTAGAAAATAGGCAAAACTTGAATCCAAAGATGGGGGTCACAGAACATCTCAATCCCAAAACATATACCTGTGTATGGATGTCTCATTAAAACACTTTGCCTTGGTGGTGGGGGAGAGCATGCTTTCTTATGGAAGTTTAGCCACTACAATAAAGAATGAGGACACTCAGTGAAACTCAGCTTTTCTTTGGAGGTATCATCATAGCAGTTTCAGGCATTGCGTGCTTGCAACAAGCATTTAGAAATAACAGATGATACTCGAGTGACTAGGAGCTAGTCATCTGTATCCCAACACTTAACATGTAGTAGGTACTAAATCAAAACTCCAAATAACTGTATCAATGCTAAAATTTAGTACCCACAGTTAAAAAACACCCCCCTCCTCCTTTCTCATTGTATCATCTACTCTCCCCGTCAATGCAGTGCTAATTTCTCAGGAGACAAATAAGGAACTTACTTCCCCAGTGCGAGATTAATTATTCCATGCCACTGCTAACTCCCGACCATATCAGTCTTTGACAGTGCGTAAAGATAAATGGTGAAGCAGCCATTTGAAAGGAAATCATTATGGCACCTCTCTGCTCCGTGTTATCACATTCATATCAGCATGGGAGATAACTTTGAAACTGCTTGTACTGCACTGAGAACCAATGTTCCGGCTGGGGCCTGCAAAGATGAAAAAGTCTCCTCTTGCCTTCAAAGTCTCCCTGTTGCTGTTTGCCTTTCAAAGTCACCCGCTGCTTGTAGAAAGGGCTGCCCTGGAAGCAGTGGGCACCAACGACCTTCTTCTCATAAGAGAAAGCAATTGGGGAGGAAAGGGAGCTGATTCCTGGCAGGGGAGAGATTTGGGCAGATGTCAGCAGGACTGGCCTGCTGCACTGGTAGTTTCAGGCTGGTCCAAGCTGAAAATGTTGGAGCTGCCAGCCCCCGTGTGCTCACTGCAGGATCTCCCTAGGGTGGAAGAGGAATCAGGGAGACTACAGACCACCTGTAGATCACCTGCTATTCTGTGTCATTTTTGTTTTTAATTTTCTAAGAAACACCTACTCAGTTAATAGACTGCAGGACTATTCTAGCTCTCAAATGCTCTAGCCTAAAGCAGAGGTTGAGTTGTGTAAAGCTTCAAAGGGAAACGTCAGGGAGTAGATGCCTCTGAGTTGGGGGCAGTAATTTGAGAAGCAATGGTCCATTTTCCCTGCAGAGGAGAGCCTGGAAGAATTTCAGTGTCTGATACGCACACGTGTGAAATGATCTGCTTCTCCCACCCAAGGCTCTGTGTGTGTGTGTTTGTGTGTGTGTAGGGGAGGGCGGAGGCTTGGGATATGAAAGAGGGCTCCTAGCTTCAGATCAGTGGCTAATATGAGGGTGCTTATTACTTGGCATTTCCTTTTAGACCTGTTGTTTAAAAAAAAAATTCCAAGATTTCTCTCGCAGCAACTTCCCTCCAGGCCAAAGAGAAGAATATAATGTTTGCACAGTGGGAGTTTTTTTTTTTTTTTTTTTTTAATGCCATAAAATAGCAACAAGAAAATAGGGGTCATTCACAGCAGATGAAGTAAAGCAAAAGAAAAGAGAAATGAGACATGGACCAAAGCAGTTTCTTAGCCTCAAAGGTTAGGCCGACCAATGTTTTCTCACATCTAATCACCTGCGGCATACATGGGGCTGTGACCTGAAACAAGTAGTCTCTGGGGCTGTGCGCCTGTACATTTATGTCACTCTCGACCTGACTTGCAAGCTCACCTGCTGTCCTGTGGCTGTGGTCATTATCCCTTGATCTTTGCTGAAAAGTTGAAGTGACCCCCAGTAGCAACATATCACTGGGTAGGTCTCCAAAGAAGCATGTATTTATCTCAGACAACAGCTCCTGTGTCCTTAGCTTGATTAGTTAGCAAGAATTGCCTACATAGCCAATGCTCATGGTTCTACTAAAACTAACTGTCAACACACCACTGATTTAGAAAAACTGCAATTTACCAGAAATCAACTAACTGAAGGTCTAAATAGGTAGACTGTATTTATTGTGCTTTCACTCAGCCGTTAGTAGTCCAGGATGTATTTCAACCTAATACCCAATTCCCCAGACACCAAATGGGTGTCCTACGATAATTCAGTTCAATTTTGCCATGAGCTATCTGGAATTAGTATCAGATTTTGCAGTTAGAAGAGCCCAGTCCGACAAGCTCACCCTCTACTTTCAATGCTAGTCCTAAGTACTGAGTTCCCAGGTTACCCACAAGTCTGTCCAAGTTAGGATAAAGTTCCCCTCCTGAGATTTGATCATTTCCTCTCATGGCTCACAGAACCCAGAAAGACATGTCACTTATATTTACTGGTTTAATACAAAGGATACAAATAACAGGTAGATGAAGAGGTGCATGGGGCAAGGTACGGATGTGCCCTGTGGAGCTGGCATAAGTCAACCTCCCAGCAGGTGGGTGTGTTCTTCTAGTTGGAAACTCTCTGAATCTCATTGTTCAGGAGTTTTATAAAGTTGACTCTCCAGCCCCCATGCCTCCCTGCAGCTCAGGGGTGCAGCTGAAAGATCCCTGCCTCTAATCATTTGGTCTTTCGGGTGACCAGGCTCATCCTGAGTCTATATAAGATCCCCATTCTAGGTCACCCAATTAGCAGAAACTCAGATGTGATTAAAGGGGGATCACTATGAATAATAAAATACTACCCTTATCACACAGGAAATTGCAAAGTTTTTAGGACCTTTGTGCCAGGGGCAAAGAGCAAACATTATTTTTTTATTATTATTATACTGCAAGTAGAAAGGAGCAAATGCTAAAAACTTGATGAGAAATATATTCTAAGAATCAAATATTTAGGGACGATGTAATATCAAGGCAGATTTTGCTTAATCCACTTCAGTGCTGTATGTTTGTACAGTTAAATAATAATATCAGTAAAAATAATACCAGCAACATTTGTTGAATACCGACAATTTGGCAGGCACCAGGCTAGGTGATTTAGTAAATTATTTTTAATTTTCCCAACGACAAAGCAAACTGAAACAAGGCGAATTTGCCAGTCATGATAGAAGTGGGTGGAGGTCTGCTTGACCTCAGGGCTGTCTCTTTGCCCTCCTAGAGACCACAAGCTTAATTATTTCAGAACCTCAATGATGAAACTGCTCACTGTCAAAACCGAATCTTCTAAAAACAGCATAGATTTAAGTTTTTGCATTTCAAAGTCTAAGAAGTTTTTCAATGTGCGTTAAACAAAAGGTATTTACCACTCTGGGCTTTCAATAAATAAATTCTTTGACTTACACTTTGTTTTCCTTATCTATAAAGTGACATCTATAATACTACCACGCAGGTAAAACTCTCAGTTTCACAAATGGCAGCTTTACACTCTATCCAGAGAAATGATAGTAAAACACAGTAGAAAGTTCTGATTCATAATCTCAAATTTTTTCACTAGCACTGAGCAACTAACTTGTATAAGTCAATTGAAAGATCAACTCAATGCCTTTCTGAGTCAACAGGGTAGTTCCTTTGTTGAACCAACATGTTGCAGTAAGCGTGCAAGGAGTAATACATGGAACATTGAAAACATTTTTCTGATAGTTGAAAGATCATAATGGAATATGTGGAAGAAGTTGTACAATCTAATATTCTTATTGAGACTGAGTATGACACTTTATAATAGAGAAAACAACACATGATTCCCAAGGTAGTGAAGACCCAGGTGCAGAAATATCAGAGATATTTTAAAACAAAAACTTACTAAGGTCCTGCACTTAAGTGTCTATTCCATCTGACTTACATTTCATTAACAGTTGCTTTATTAAATAAACAAATAGACAAAAAAAGAAACAGAAAGATCTAGCCTTGGTCTCTGGTTACTGTGCTGCAAATGCAAAGAAGAGATTGGCAATGGATATTACAGGAGACTTTCCCTTGAAAAGACAGTAGACATTTTCACCCAAATGTGTCTAACTTCAGTTCAGTAATCTCCTTGGACTCAAATTTGTCACTGTGGGAACCATCTGACAGTTTCTTTAAGTGGCCCTAGGTAAAGATATGAATCAGATTAGCTTCTTGCCTTGGAAGAATTCTCCTTGGGGGCATGCCCATGTGCAAAAGAGCATCCAGATGTTAGGAAACAATTGTACTGTCATTTTTCCCCTTCCAGAATCTCTGTCAGAAACACTGTAGAGTTATGACTTTGTAAATATGCTGCAATGAGATCCAATAGCAAAACACTGGTGGTGTTTATTCATAGGTATGCCAGTCCACTAATGAGAACATAAGGCTACTGACATTGCTTATTTCAAGATTTCACTGAAAGAACATGAAATGTGCCCAAAATGAGCCATATTTTCTCTAGCCCTTTGAATGAGGGTTATATCAGTCAGTGGGGGAATCAGTACATAGGATTTGAGCTGAACATGACCTAGGCCAGCCTTATTACTACAGTGGAAGTTTTCCTAATGTCACCTGGCTACTTAGCAGAGTACAAAATAGAACTGGACTCTCTATCGCCAATCCTACTGTCTTTTTTGTAAGGCCACACTCTCAGCTGAGAGCCAAAGGGAGTTGGAGCTAAAGCTAAATAGGGCATGGGACTTGCTGGACTGAGCTAAAGAAACAAATCTCACACTGATCACAGGTTTCCTTAAGAAACTTGTTTAATGGGTGTGTGTATGGAAAATGCTCCACTAACCCAAAAACAAAGGGAACACCCAAGACTGACAGTCTTCCAAGACCACTTGCCATTTTTTGCCTTGTCTTGTCTTGCCACGTGGAAATTTTCAGATGTGTGCAAATCTAAACATCTCTCAGGAATTCTAAATCTTCTGGCCTATATCTTGTGCTTATCCATTTTTCAAGACCAAAAATAGCTATTCTAAGAAATAATGCTCAAAAGACTTGAGACCTGGATGGATATGACCTCTTTAATCTCCCAAATAGCTCTGCAATATCTGCAATGGACGTACTTGCAGGTTTGAGGACAAACACAGGCAACTGGGCTTCAAGTCCTTATTACAGGGTATCCACTCACTTCACTTATCCAAACCCACAGCACACTTTGCTTCTTTCAGTCATCATGACACTCTAGTTAAATTCCTCTTTCTTCATGAAATCTAAGATTTTTCTAGCCTTTACTGTATCATCAATCTAGTACTGAATTAAAGTATTCCTGTTATCTCTCAGAGTCTAGGTTTTAAGTTTCTCCCATAGACTGTAAATCTCTCAAGGGCACAACCAGCCATTGTTATGCTGTTATCCTACAGCTTTGCATGTAGCTAGAACTCAGAAACTAATGTTGATTGTTTTTCTTCATCCTGCTTAGAGAACAATCAGAGCCTTTTTTTTTTTTTAACTTTCTCCCATAGTATATCAGGCAGGATATTGAGATCTACTTAATTTACATAGTCCAGAGTTAATGCACATTATAGAATGTGTGTAACAGCATGGGCATTCTCTACTCTACATATTCCTCATAGCCCAAACCAAAAATGTTTTCAGATATTGCTAAAAGTCCCCTTGAGCATGGGGGTGGAGTAGAAATCATCCCTAATTGAGAACCGCTGAATATATTACATTTACAGTTATTACATGCTGTGACCTTCCTGGATCCTGTGACTTAGAGAGAGAAGTTATCAAAATGAGTGGAGTACAACCAGGGCTCAAGTTAATTTGCACCCTTATGTCCTTCAGAGCCACCATTTTAGCAGACTGCTCTAGAGAACTTATCTCTAGAGAAGGATGGACTAAGGACTGGGTCACAGTGTATGTCAGTATTTATTGTGTAGTCATGTTTATAAAGACATGCATGAGCAATAGCTCACTTAATATCAGCTCTTGAACACAACTCTTGAATCAGCTCTTGAATTTTAGTTCTTGAATATTTTTACTTCCCTGATCCTAGGAGATCTAGTTTGGAATAAAATTTCCCAGGAATTTGAATGCAGAGCCAAAAGAAAAGAGAAATGTGCTAGTCTCTTAAAGGTACCTGGGGGGACATGGCCAGGGGCAGGTCTGAGTTTGTGAGCTGGACACCAACACAAAAGCACCTGTGTTGGTCCCTGTTGCTTCATTCATTGAGACACTTGCCAAAGGAAATTTTGCTCTCTGTCTCAGATGCTCATTGGTGAGCCAGTAAAGTGTCAAAAATTAGTAAACACTTTTTGAAAAGATAGCAATTAATTTTAAACATCGCAATTCATCACATGGCTGCAAAGGGACACAGAACACCCTGGCGTGTTTTTTTAGGTGACTGTTAAATGCATCTGAAATTTTATTTTTCTCCTTTATAAACACCTACACTAAAGAGTAAGGATGGAGATTTGGCAAAGGAGAAAACAAAGGCAAAGGAGGAAGGAGAGCCCTTCTCAGATTATTAATGGAGTGGGCTCTAATTTCATGAATCTAAACATTTTGCTCTTGGCATGAGCAATTGATCATAAAAGACACTATAATGTACTCAGATTAGGGTACACTCTAGACAAGAAGGGGCTGGTCATGTGTCTTAAGTTTAAGCAGCTGGGTTATGTGCGGAACCGGAGAGGAGATGGAATTTGTAAAAGATTATTGTTTGTTTGTTTGTCTGTTTCTCCCATCTATTCCTACCCGTATTCCCACTTCAGTCTCCTTTTTCCTCATTTGTATTTCTCTTAAATCAGGCTCCCCAAATTCACAAAACAGCCAAATGCAAAAATGAAAATCAGCATTTATCTATAAAAGTAGGATATTTTCAAGAATTACCTCAAGGGTATTACTGACATAATTCTCTCTGACATGTGCTTACATATATCCCAGGTCTCCTGTCCTCCTGCTATTTCTCCTAGTTTGCAGTATATTCTTAATGTGATAGACAGACATAAATATACTACAAATAATTATAAACCATGCTCACTCAAGACCATGGTTATTAAAGACTACCAATTTCAACACTTTAGGGGCAGAGAATTGACACTTATCATCACTTACATTCCATCTACTTTATTATACTCCACCCATCCCTCCATCCATCCAACCATCCATTTACCCATCCATCATTTTTTTTTTAACCATTCTGAGTGCCTAGCAAGTGGCAATACAAATTTAATGTCTGCCTAAATGAAGCTCAAAGTCTATTAAGAGCAGCATATATGAAAAAGACAATTATAGTAGAATTAGAAGTAGGTTAATGACAAGCTCCATTACTATGAAAGAAGTAACTGGAGCCCAGACACATTCCCAGAGTGGTAAAATGTCAGGTGGGTTTTTTTGGAGAGAGTGCAAGCCAGCCAGAAGAGAGAGTGTGGATTTAAGCAGACAGTAGAGAGGGGTAAGCATGTTTATGGCATAAAAGAAGGAAAGCTCAGGTGTGAATTCATGCTGAGAGTAAGTCACGTGGCTTGAGTATTACATGTAAGCTATAGCGTGATATGAGTTAGAATTAGAAACAAGGCAGAGGCTAGCATGAAACATGTCACCCTAAGGACACCAGGCTTTATGGCGAAGACAATGGGCTTCTTTGGAGTCTACATGAAGAGATGGCTTAATCAGAAGTGCACTGCAAAGGTTATCTAGATATAACCAAGGGAACAATTAAAAATGGGCAAGACTATGTAGTCCAGGAAATCATTTATGAAACATTAAAATAAAAAAGTAAAACAATGGCAGTGATGATGGAGAGAACAGATTTAGTAGATATCAAGTAAGTAAAAAATATCAAAATAGAAGTCAAGATGTCTCATGTAGACCTCATATTAATCCTATAGCACTGATATTAATACCTACTTTAGGATGAGTCTTGGCACGATTAAGTAGCTTGTTCAAGGTCCTACAATAATAAATCAGCAGAGATGTCATAAAATCTTTGATGTTTGACTCCAAAGGCCGTTTTTTTCCCCTGAACTAAGTGTGATTTATCTCTCTATGGAGTTCTTAGAATGTGTTAAATTCTAGGGATAAAAAATGAGTAATATTTGCTTCCTGGCAACAAGTTGCTCAGAATCAGGTAAACCATGAGAGATTTCATGCTACCATACCCTGTCTCTTGCTTTAATTCAAGATGTAGATTTTGGAATAGATCTTTTGTGATCTAATAAGTCAAGAAAATAATCCAGATATCAATATAATAATTTTCCCTTCCTTGATTTCATCTCAGTTCCTAAATATTCCTTTGTTCTGCTTGTAGTTGGTCACTTTCAAATATCCGTATCCATAATATCTTTTCCTCTGTCACTTAGTCAAACCATACACATATAGCTCCTTTAATCTTTCTTCACAAGTCATCCTTTCAGTTCCCCTAATCAATCCTGTTTCTTCTGTCTGGCTTCCCTCCAATTTGTATATGTCTTGAAATATCCTATGAAAGCAAAAGATACTGTGTCCTTATTAATAATTCTGCTTATACATCATGCATTTTTACCATTTTCAAGACCCTCTTTTTATTACTTGGGAATTTTTGCATGAAAATAAAACTATATCTCTTGAGAAGCCTCTCCACCTGAAGGGTTCATTTCTCCAAGGAGACTCACACACCACCCACCTTTCCTATCCCAAAGCATAATGATGTCGAAGGAGAAGTAATGGTAAGCATGATTAACATACTACTAAGCAGTAATGATCTGTTTCTGGAATTAGTTGTATAGTAAGATTTTTTGTTGTTGTTCTTTTAAGACTGTGGGAGGATGTAGCAAGAATAAAAATAAAATTTATCTGCAAGATGTCGCTAAATGGAATGCATTTATGACATTCTTATAGGGCTTATTTGCAGCTCTTTAAAAATAATTGACTATCTAATTAGGGAGATAGATCACATCAGTATAGAATACACATACAGATAAATATTGCTTTTTATAGCCTTACTATCATAGATATGGAAACACACAGTGAAACTCACTCAGTATTTTAACTCTTATGTGTTTTCTCTATCTACATATATTTTCTAAAATGGTACCTCAAACATGCTTGAAAAACTCCCTACTTTTACTGTTTATTTATTTTAACATAGTCTATGATTCTCCAAAGACAGAAATTTTCTGTTACACACACACACACACACACACACACAAAGTGACACCATTCTGAAGAATTTCTCTCTATTTGTTAAAAATATTCTGTTAACACTGAAAAGAGTATAACGTGTTTAATGTTCTTTATCTTTAGGAAATTTAGTTATGGCCTATCCATATTTGCCTGGGTTTTTCAATGGGAAGTAAGACCTGGTATAGAGTAGGAACCTTACCGAGAAGTTGCTGCCTACTCATATAGCAGCACAGATGGGTTCCTCAGAGGCTCTGTTGTTACACAATAAGTCCAGCCCCTGCTGACTTTGAAGTGTGACCTATATTCTTGAGTTCCTTACCTCAGTCTACTGAGAGATAGGAAGAGGCACCAATATACAATACACAGACATCCATCACAAGCAGATCACCTGTGGAGGCAATGATGAAAGGGCACCAATCTGAACTTGGCAGAGTGAGAAAGGGTGCTAGAGATAATGAGCATCTCACCAAGGAGCAGGATTTAAACTTGAGTTTTTTTTTTTTTTTTTTTTTGCGTAGTATAAGAACTGTGGTGTAGGCCAGAGGTGTGAAGGGTAAGACGAGTCACCAGAGACAGAGTGGGGAGCAGAACAGGTGGATCTACTGAAATACACTGCTGAGGGGAGCAGCAGATGAGACAGGAGAGGTCTGCTGTGCCATGTGGGTTAGCACTCTGGATGGGGATAGAACTCAGGCCATAGCAGTGATAGTCCTGAGATTTAACCCCTAGCCCACCAGGAAGGGTCCTGAACTTGAGTTTTGAGGGAGTATTACTTTTCCAGGCAGTGGATAAAAACAAGAACACAATAATAGTTAACATTTATTGAGTGCTTGCTATGCACTAGGTACTAGCCTAAGCATTTGAAGTATGTAAACTCATATTTTCCTCAATAACCCTATGGAAAAGGAGATTATTTTTATTATTTTCATTTTCTAGATAAAGAGGCATGTGCTAATGCATGTTATTTATATGTTCCCAGGTAAAAGGCACAATGAGTCTTAAATTACAGTAGTGACTAATCAGAATGTTGGGGACATGTGAGAAATATCAAGAGATGAAAGAAAGGAAGACAGGGGTAAGAACATACCAAGTCTTATAAATTTGATGCTACCTTCAGGCGGACAATGGCCGAAATTTATTTAACTCTGAATTTTTTTTCTCTGCAATCAGTATGTACTGCTTATTTTAAAAAGAAAAAAACAATAAGAGTATAAAGCTCAGAAAACATTTGTATATCAAGGATAGAAGCAAGTTCATAGAAATTTACTTACTCGCCTTTGTTTTTTGTTTTATTTTTAATATGGGAACATTCTGAATATAGTTACGGACTGTAGGGATGATATTAATGATAACAGTGGAAAATGAAGACATTGAATGATGCCATACAGCTTGGGAAGAAACCAGGGTGCAGGGATGATGAGCACAAAATTTTGAATGAAGGTATAAAGAGATTCTCCTAATGTGAGAACTGTTGTGGGTAAACTCAGAGTTTGAGGAATTCCAGGAAATCATGATTAATGACTATTTTCTTCTGAAAGAAAGCAGCATTTGAAACTCAGAAGTACAAAGATAAAGAAGGGAACTGAGTTGGGAGTATGAAAGGGTACAGATCAAAAGTTAAAGGTGAGGGGAATACAGATCAAGAAAAGGAAAGTTTTCAAAGATAAGGTTGAAGGCACTATCACAGGTTGGGAGCAGAACTCATTTAGAATGATCTAGAATGAACACACAGAATGAGAAAGGGAGCAGAGGGCAATGATGATAGGCAATCTATAGATAATGGAAAACTTGCTGAAGCAGGGAAGCAACGAGGTTTAGTATAAGAATTTAGATACTAGGGTTTAAGGTGTCAGAGATGTAACACTTACACAGCAATGCAAAGACATGGGGTGAGGCTAATAAACCGGGCTGTTGAGCAGAGGGGTCCATTTGCTTTCCTAGTTCAAGCCATTATCATGTTTTACCTGAACTGATGCAATCATCACACAAGTATCTACGCTTCAGCTTTTGCTTTTTTATAATCTTTTCTAACTTGCCAGCCAGAATGATCTTTGAAAAGCATAAATCATATCAGATCACTCCTCTCATTCAGGTATTCTAATGGTTTGCCATTACATTTTAGTAAAATCCAAACTACTTTCCACTCTGTGATCCAGTCCCTGTCAGCCTCTCAGATCTCACTGCATATCAGATCTCTTGTTCCAGCTCTATTCATCTTTCAAACTCCTCCAACATGCTTCGATATAAGCCTTCACACTAACCATTCCCTCTGTCATAAATGTTCCTCCCCCCAGACTTTACATGTCTCAATCTTCTTGTCATTCATGTCTCAGCTTAAATGTTTCCTCCTTACAGAGATTATCTTTTAAGTAGCTAATCATCCACTACTTATTCTGTGTAACATCCCCCTGCTTTGTTTTCTTGATAGCATTTGTCAGTAACTACTTTATTCACTTGCTAATTTATTTACCTGCAGCTTCCCACCCCCAGAATGTATGTTCCATAAAAACAAGAACCACCATTACAATGGTCTGTCTGTCTTGTTTTCGCTGCAACCTCACAGTCTGGAAGAGAGCTAGATATGTGTAAGGAACTACCCTTCCATTCCCACCTATGTTTGTTGAATGAATAAACAGAGGTTGGGTTTGTTTGTTTGTTTTAAAGATTTATTTATTTATTTATACAAGCACTGGGTACAGTCAGAAGCGTGGGAGTGTGAGAGAATTCACCAGAGCCAGAGCGGGGAACAGAACAGGTAGACTGACAAAATATACTGCTGAGGGGAGCAGCGGGCAGCAGGAGAAGTCTGCGTGCCATGTGGGACCCTTGCTGGTGGCCAGGGATCGAACCAGCACTGTGGAGGCTGCGGGCAGAGAGGTTGGGTTTTTGAGGGATGATCCATTCTTTGAGATTCTGAGTCAAGGCATTCATTTTGTAGGCAAAGGTTTAATGATCTAAGAGGCCATGTTTCAAGATAAGAATGAATAGGAAGTTACATCAAGGAGCTACGATGAGAAAACAAAACCGAGGTAAGAAGGGAACTATCACGACCTGGGCATTTTAGCAGTGGTAGCAAACCATCACATTCTCTCAGAAAGTCTATCAAGTGTTATTTGTGAAATTGTATCATTGAGAGACATTTTAGCTTAAAGTGAAAACATTTTACACACAGAATTAAATTGCATTGCCTTCTTCATTTTGCTAAAAATATAAAGTGCCAGGTAATGAAATAAAAGCTTTGACTTTCTAGCAAGCCTTATTCTGATTGCTGTTTCTGAAATTCTCTGGGTGATCTTACTAAAAATATAGTTACAAGCATGGAAAACATAACTGAGATTAGAGCAAGGGAAGGAAGGATAAAGAAGGAACATCTTGCTGGGGGACAGTTCCACTTTTCAGTTGGAAGGACAATGCTGTTGCTGTTTTAGTGATGATTGATGGTGAGGATATCACCATTGAGTGGAAAGAGAAGTGCGTGCTTCTTTAAGAATCAGCATGGGGATGTGAGGGTGATCTGGATGCGACATCGGTCACCCCATTGATCTCCAGGGTTGATCTGGCTGGCTAGGCAGGTGTGCCCTTCCTCCCTCACTGCTCCAGGTGCCTCCCTTCTGATTCTGTGCACTTGGCCAAAGAGGACAGCCTTCCCCCAATTGAGACCGACCGCTCTTCTGTGGAGGGTATACGAATAGTTGCGCTTCCCTGCTAGAACCTCCAAACAAGCTCTCAAGAATCACCACGGGAGAACTCAGACCTAGGGCCTTTCCAAGAAAGATACTGGGTAGCTAACAGATGTCCTCTGCCAATTCAAGCACTCTTTCAGAACTGTAGTGCTTTTACCAAAAGAACACTCCATGGATAACCACTGACTGGTAAATCCTACCCAAAGGAAATAAGCCACCAAGAAGAATCTTCTAAAAAGACCTGTCTTGTCTATAATCTAAAATAGCATGTACATGTAACACAGGAAATAGAATGCCCTATGCACAGAAATCTAAAGCAAGCAAAGTTGGAAAGCAAGGACTATGAAAACTACTGTTCATCCAGGTTTGGGTGGAGAGACCCATGTACACCACTCATAATTAGGACAGTGATAAGAAATGAATTTAATCCTAAAGCAGGAGGCATAATTGACAGCGTAGGCATGCAATTCTTGTAATCTCCCTAGCTTCAGCTGTGCTTGGGCAGTGAGAGTGGGAAGAACTAGAAAAAATGAATTACAATTAAAAAGAAATTGACATATATGAATTGAATTGGGCATATTATCTCCAGCTTCTGGCACAGAGTTTTTATTACAAAATTAAATAGAGAGGCTAATTAGACTGTAGGAAAACTTCCACTGAGCTCCATAGTTCCCACCAGGCAAGAAGAAAGACCAAAGAAAAGTATGAGAAAATCTGAAGAAGAATCAGAAGTTTTACAATTATGGATTTCTAGTGCTTAATGTTCTAGAGGAGAAATGAATGAGTGAAATAGAGATAGCTCTGAAGTCTGGAAGTCTAGCCACTCATTCATACTAAATGGTCCATTGATATGACAGTACTGGTGAGTTCTGGGTTCCATGACATGAGTGCCATGGCATCTATGACAACTGTATGGTCTGTCCCATGTGTATAATCATTTATTGACAAACATTGGTCAATGTGCTGTGCAAAATTGCGATGAACAGCTTATCTATTTTTTAATGAAGTACCATGCTTTACATCCTTGTAGTTATTTCAGCAATGTGGGATTTCTCCCCTCAGATGTCACTCACATTGTTCTCCCACAATCCTCCATCACAGTCAATTGTACTTTCCCGTCACCGTCACCCCTATTCCCCACTTGTCCCCCCTCCCCAGATTCCTTAGGTCTCCAGTCAGCTTTCAAGGATTGCCTTTAAAGTTGTCTCTGGCCTTTGGTTTGATCTACCATATGATCCAGCAAATCCACTCCTAGATATCTACTCAAAGAACACAAATACAGTGTATTATTTTTTCCATCAATCTTTACACATGTGTCTAGGAAGCTTTACCCTAAATTATTTGGGTTGACTTCCACTGCAGAAACTTGTGTCTTTGGCATATTGCAAAGCAATAAAGTCAAAAGTTCAGATGAGGAAAAACATGAAGCCCCTGTGATACAGCTCTATTCATCTTTGGAAATTTAATTAAACCAGCCCCATACCACTCTGCCATAGTAACAAGATGGTTCTGCGCCCTGTTAGAATCCCTATGAGTGGCCTTCTATTAGCTGTTCAAGCGTGGGCATTAACGGGTCACTTAACATGGTCAAATCTGGTATATTTCCAGACTTTAGAGCCAAACCCTAGGCCAACAAATGAGAATCATGATGCAGTGTGATATCTACACCAGGGCCATACCAGGGCTGATCCCTTTGCTTGCCTTCTCCTCTTGCCTACCTAACTTCTCATTCTGAATATAAAGTTCCTATAGTGCATCATCAAGAAAGACTTCTCAAATCAGAACATTAGCTAGGTCCCTTTCTTTTTTCTTAGAAGCCTATTCTCCTTCGTCATACTTGTTATGATTCTGATTAAATAATTATTTGTGAAATTGAAATCATTTATGCCTTGTTCCCATGTGGTCAGCTCCAAGAAGACAGGCAGCATCTCCCTGTCTTATTCACCTCTCCATCTCTATTTAGATCCTCCACCCAGTAGGCAGTAACCATTAAATATTGGCTAAACAATCCCTTAAATTCCCTACCACCCTCTTTAATTCAAATTAAATATTGGGGATGTTGCTTCTGCCTTGCAAACTTACTTTGCCTTGCAAACCCCCTCCCGCCTTCCCACCAAATATAGATTTGCCAGTCTCCATAGTCCTTTAAAGGAAAAATACTTCCACCAACTACCTAGGTCTCTTTCTGTCTTGGGGGTTCAGGGGATGTCTGGGAGATCCAGCTGAGGGCTATTGAATTGTCAGATCTTTCCTTCAGTTTCTTTTACCCAGCTCGTTAAGACACAATACGATTTAACAGCACCAGACATGACAAAACCATCTCTGATATTTTCTAACCTAATCGCCTTTCATTATACATTGCAAAGGAACATGTCTCTTGAATTTAAAAAGAATGCTGAGATGGGGGAAATGTTTACAATGGGAGAAAGAGGAAAAGCCTCTTATAAAAATACCTAATAAAGTGAGTAGAAAAAGAAAAGAATCTAAAGAATCTAGCTGACTGAAAATTAGGGAGATATATATATATATATATATATATATATACACACACACACACACACATACACATACAAAACACTTTAATTCCCTTCTTATCAATAACATAATTGGCATTGTTCTATATAGACATATATTTTCTTTTTTTTTAATAATTTTTTTTTAATAGAGGCATGCTTTTTTTTATTTATTTATTTTTGTTTGTTTGTTTGTTTATACATGCACTGGGTACAGTCAGAAGTGCGGGAGGGTGAGAGAATTCACCAGAGCCAGAGCAGGGAGCAGAGCAGGCAGAAGGACCGAAGTACACTGCTGAGGGGAGCAGCGGGCGGCAGGAGAGGGCTGCGTGCCATGTGGGACCCTCCTCCGGTGGCCGGGGAGCAGCCGGGGATCCAACCGGCGCCGCAGAGGCCGCGGGCAGCTTCGCAACCCAGCGCTCAACTGCTGGGTCACCGGGGAGGCCCTATAGACATATATTTTCTTTTAATTTTTACTACTACTGATTACAACATAATATAATAAGCTGTCTAGCCATTCACCCAAACCCAGTAAACTTTTTTTTTTTTTAAATCATGAATTACTGGAGTCAAAAGAACACTTTATGCATGCTTTCTGTAAGAGTGTCCATTTTTCCATATGCCTTTGGAATTGAATTTTGCAATGTATCCTCTTTCTTCTTGAAATATTTTGATCAAATTCACAGCCTCCAGAAATCTTTGTTTCCTGGTTAGAAAAACTGATACAAATGATTCCTTATAGAAATAGTTTTGGGGACATCCTTAACATCTGTGCTCAAATTTTATTTGTGATTTTCTCACCCTGGCCTCTAATCAGTTCTCTACCAGTGGCTGTAGCCCTTGGCTCATATTTCAGTGTAATTACTTAATCAAATCCTATTTCCAGTATATATTACTTCACTGACATTAATTCATTGATTTTTTTTTTCCTGATGAAGCCACATCTCTGTCCTCAGAATGCATTATTCCTCTTGAATGCAGGAATTTTTGTGGGTAAGTTATTTTTCTATAGCACCTATCACTTATCAACTAGCACATGTAAAGCAAAACCGATACATACAAAGCAGTGATAAAGCTGAAGGAAGCTGAGAGCCAAGTGAACAGACTTTATCGCCAAACACTGTATGATGCAACGGAACGACATGCAAACACATTGACTGATGTTTCATGGCATAAAAATCCCAAAGTGACAATTCTAATCCTTGCTCCTCTCAAAAATACAAGCATCTGGCATGAAACAGAAGACTGAGCTTATGCTCATTTTAAGATACAAAATATTCAAAGCACTTGTAAATATTATTTAATTCATAGTCTTTGTGAGGTGGCTAGGGGATGAGCATTATGGTGAAAGCAAAAAGAACAGAGGATCCAAAAGAACACCAACAACAAGATTTGAAAGTTTTAGTATACAGGAGTTGGTAGTATCAAAATTCTTACTGCAGTTGTAGGTTGATTTTATATAGATAGATGATAGAATACACATGTATATGATAGTATGTATATCATATCACATAGGCAGCACATGCATATATATATATAATGACTCACCATGTTGTAACCCTTGATGGTCTATGCCTTTCTGGAAATTCAGTTAATTACTGTGTGTGAGACTGTGTGTGTGACACTGTGTGCATGTGAGAAACATTGTATGTTTGTGAGAGAGACTATATGTGCTCTGTGTGAGAGACTACATGTGTGAGACTGTGTATGTATGAGAGATGTTGTATGCATGTGAGAAAGACTGTCTGTGAGAAAGACTGTGTGAATGAGAAAGACTATATATGTTAGAGAGAGACTGTGTGTGTATGTGTGTGTTGTATAGCATGTCCTTCAATAGTGTCTCTGCATTCAATGCTTTTTTAATAACATTGATGAGAAAAAAGTCATGTCTATCCTTGAATGAAACACTGGTATTTGAGGACCTTCAGTCATTTTGCTTAAGAACCTCTCCATGATGCTAAGTGAAGACATCCTGTATATGCTTAGTAACAGCTTAACCACACAGATTATACCAGAATTAGCATAAAGCAGCTAATGGGCAAATAACAACACCAATAAAAGAATATGGGGCTTAGAGGGTATCAGCATACAGTTCCAGAGAACTGAGTTGTGTTAGTTTGAGGTCTCTTGATAAGTACTTGAGACTTCAGAGAGAAAAAGCTGGTACATTCTAGGAATTGAATGTCAAAATGTTATCTCAACGACTGCCACAGAGAATGCCTGTAGACATTGGACAACTACTTTCAAATTATTAGAGAAGATGATTTCCAACCTACAAGTGCCTCCTAGGCAGACAATTAATCAGGGATGAGGGTGGGTAAGATATTCTTCAGGCAAATGCTGTCTTCATGGTTTTACTTTTCACATGACCTTTCTCAGAAGGCTAGGGGAAGTTTCATGTCTTCAGGAAAAAAAAAAATAAAAGAGTGAACTAAGATAAACACAAGTTGGAATTTAACACATAAGTGAAGCCCAAGGATTTCCAAGGATGAGGATCAAGGATGATCCAGGATGACAGCTGTGAGGTAGGCCCAGAGAGTTCTCCCATCACACCAAAGCAGGAAGACAGAAAATTCTGTGTGTTTCTGTTGAAAGGACTTCTATAGCTCTGTTAGCTGTAACACTAATGGGTGCCTAGAAAAACAATCAAATGAGATGATGAGGGTATTTATCAACCAAGAATTGCAAGAGGTGGGAAGTAGAATCATAACAGAATGTTATGTCAGGAACAGAATGCATTCCGTCCATCTTTTTCCCTGTTGTATCCTCAATCCCTGGTGCTTAGTGCCATGTACATTTCGAGCATTAAGTGAATATTCATGGAATAAATGAGAGGATGTTCTCAATAAATAAAAGTCATACTAATATGAACTCTAAACCCTGATTCAACTAAAATCTGACAGATTTTAACTGGGAAATCAGTGAGGAAGTATGTATCAGGGATGGGGTGAGAAAACTTAATCTCTTCTCTCTAGAAAAAAGAAGTCATTAGTTAATATGAAAAATGAAACAAAATTTATATCAACAAACATAAATATAAGCATGCTGTTAGAAATATGAAGGGAAATGTCCGAAAAGCATTGAAAAGGGTCGCAAATGAGCAACAGGACGACAGGGTATGTGAAGTGGGGACAGATTTCTGATGTGAGAGCCTGTTGTTGCTTGTTTTCTTTTAGGCCTGCAGATACTGCTGTAAATTGGGTTACTCAGGAAGGACTAGTTTTATATGTGGGAAGTTTTTGGGAGAATGTCATCAGAGTCTGGGAAGAGAAGAGGTGACTTCAATGCTTTTAATACTGTTGGAACAAAGACTGCAGCTGACCCCAGCACTCCCAGGGAACTGTTAGCTTGGAGGCCCTTCCCAGTTGGCCAGGTTTGGGACAAAGGGCTGGAACTCCAACTTTATGCATCATTCACTGGATATGATCTGCCACTCTTCCCCCTTAGGAAGGGGCTTGCCCTTGGGCAAAGTAGATTCTTTGGTCAAGATCAGTTCCTAGTGAAGGACTTAGCCCATCACCAAACTAACTCCTAGCAGCTGAAGTAATGGTGTCTCTGCTTTAAAGGGGACCAGGATACCACATGAGGTTTTCAACTTAAGCACTATTTAGAAAATAAAATTGAATGAAGATATGAAATTTACCCCTGCTTAACTGTTCATTTTTTTTTAATGTGGCAATTTTATATATACAGTTTTGGGATACAAAGATTTGCCCTGAGATGTGCTATTTAAATTATGAAACCAGTTTGGTCCATCTCAACCTGACTGTGTGGCTTAGTAACTGACAACCTCTGAGATTCTTCTAATTTAATCACCTCAGGAGACTATAATCTCAAACCAATATACAGAATTAGTTGTAATAAGTATTTTATGCTTAATTCTCAAGATCAAAATGTGCTGCATATGCAATCACTTGATTGTAATATGGTTTACTGTTGCTGTCTGCTTGCATTTAAAACTTGTCTTCTTGGGAGAAAATTAATGACCTTATTCTTAGAGTGGACCTGGGTAAATATAGCCAACCGCTGCCTCTGTGACTATAATAGCAGATCTTTGTGCTAAAGTTTCTTTAGAAAACTGACCTAAAAATGAGTATTCTCAGACTTAGAGAATATTTTAGAACCCTACCAGACTGGGTATTCCTTTAAGCAAGAAATATATTTTATTCATTGCCTGAAAGCTTGCCAGTCATGAAGCGTTGACTGCTTGTGGAATAGAATATATGCCCCAGGAGGAAAAAGGTTTTTCTCTCTGTTTTCTGTACTTCTACAGCCCAAGTGCCTCAAAGGTTACCTCCTACTGCATACTCAGTTTACTCAAGTATTTGTTAATTGAATACAAAATCCAACTAAAGCCTCAGTTACATGTGGGCA
Organism: Talpa europaea; assembly: GCF_964194135.1. Lineage (NCBI taxonomy): Eukaryota > Metazoa > Chordata > Mammalia > Eulipotyphla > Talpidae > Talpa > Talpa europaea. The sequence goes on from NC_140075.1 coordinate 108,527,542, forward strand.
CCAAGCCTACAACTCCCTTGTCCTGATAAACTCACCTCTGGAAGTACAGCATTTTATAAATCAGATTATAGTCCTCTCTGTCCAGGTTAATAGATCTGCTATTTTATCAGTATACACACGGTTTTTTGATGAAGCTTGCATTATGGACCCATCTTTCCAACGAGAAAATGACAGAGTTGAACATTACTTAGCACTCACCCTTTCTTTGAATGAGAAACAGGAGAAAATCAGACAGGGTAGTTGACACAACACATACATAGTTATTTTTTTAAAGTAGTTCTTTCAAAAACTTGAAATCAACCAGGATACAGAGGCAATGATATTGTGGGAGAAACAAAGCAATGGAATTATTCTGTCCAGTCTTTTGCATAAGTGGTCAGGAATAATATTTGCATAAGTTATATCATATTGATTTTTACAGAGAGAGATTCAATAAAGACAAAAAGAACACATTCAAAAATAAATGCCTAAGCAGGAAAAAAAAAAGACACAGATGGAGGCTTCTATTATATTTGACTTTAAAATGAAAACCACAAAAATAATAAAATAAACAAAGCCAAAAATAAACGAATGACACCAAAACTCCACTAAGGTTAATTCTCTTTGGTAGAAAGTGTCTGTTTCTGTCTTTGTCCTTGCTCATTTCTCCCTCATGAAATCCACTTTCAAATGTCACCCCTCCCCTTGCCAATAGATCAAGTGTTCTCGAACAGGATAGATAGGGCAGTAAGGAACTAATAATGATAATAATAATAATGAGCAATGGCCTTAGAGATATATTTCATGTGTCTTCCTCTCTCCTTGTCTTTCTGCAGTGGAATAGCTTCCCAGCCAGCGGGGCATTAATCATCAGAACAGCAGCTCAGAGATAAAGGCTGGGTGAAATTTCATTGTGCATTATAGTGTGAATTGGAGTTGCATGAATATGTGTCTCTCTCAGTACCTGGGAGGAGGGAGCAAACAGACAGAGGAGAAAAATCTGTCATACTATATATTTATACTGCTCAAGATGGTCAGGACCAGTTCTCCATTGTTACAGTGGATTAAAATCATTCACATCTTCTGTTTTCATTGGAGGTCACCTCTCAGAAAGGGGAATCAATATTATGACAATTTAAATTCTATCTACCATGTTTTTATTTTTTTTTTCCATCTGCATCAGGGGTATGCAGCAGAGTTAAGGGACAGCAGGAGAGGAAAAGCAGAACCAGAAGTAGAAATGTTATGTCTAATGGCATACATTTTTCTTTCCTATTCCTTAATTATTATGCATCGAATCTTTAACTTACATACTGTTTTGGGTTAACAAAATTTCCTATTTTGACAGTCCCTGAACTATGTTTGGGGAGACCATTTGGAAGAAATAGGCAAATAGGTGCCATAACAGTTCAGCAAGGAACTGTAAGTACCAACTAGGTCCTTGCTCCATAAAGGGAGTTGCCCCCACTGCAGCACACTGTCCCCTAGGAGCTCACTAGAAAAGCATAATCTCAGGTCCCACCCTGGAACCATAACAGAATCTGTGCTTTGGTAAGATCACCGATTTTAAGAAACACTATTCTAGGCTATATATGAACACATGTGTGAGCATACACACATACAATCAGATGAGATGGAAGATAGAAGAAGCTGCATTATATACACAATTCAATCAAATTTCCATGAAATAATTGTCTCCATGACTGCTAGCCACCACAGATATGGCATGCATTTATTTCTCTAATCATCTCATCCTTGGATGATGAGAAAACCAAGGAAAACCTTACATTCTCCATTTAGCTAACAGTACTAGCTCTCTAGACGACCCAAGCCATTAATTAGATGGTTTCAAAGGCTGTCATAACAACCTCACTTGTGTTTCTAATTTTTACAATCATTCAACATGCACCAGGAAGGTATGAAAGCATAGCACACTCCTCCTACCGCCCTGTCAAGTACAGAATGGAAATATCTGTCCTGAGGCCTGGCTAGCAATGATTGCTGCTTTAAGTCATTTCCCTGTCATATATAAATAGAAAGAAAAGGATGTATTGCCTGGGAAAAAAAGAACTAATTCTTGAACCTCAGTTTAAACTGGAATCATTGATTATTTGTAGTGATTCAAGAGACAGTACTTTATTTTCAACATAGAATAGTCTTTGTGGAACTTCTTTGAAAAGATATCAGAAAGAGGGGGTGATATGGAAATAAATCATTATTTATATTATTGTTTTAATTAGAACAAAGTTAATTTATTCTTTTCTCTCAATCTTAGCCATCCAGTCCTAGAAATGGGCAGATAGTTTTTATGGAAACAAAAATAAGAGAATTTCTGCCTGTTCTACCCTCCTTTCTCCTCAACTTTCCTTCCCCTTCCTTTTGTAAATTAATTCAGTTGTTACTGTATGTGCAAGGCTCCATGTTAGGTACTGCTAAGAAAATAAAATGGGGCCTCCCCGGTGGCGCAGCGGTTGAGCGCTGGGTTGCAAAGCTGCCCGCAGCTTTGTTCGATCCCTGGCTGCTCCCCAGCCACCGGAGGAGAGTCCTGCATGGCGTGCAGACCTCTCCTGCCGCCCGCTGCTCCCCTCAGCAGTGTACTTCGGTCCTTCTGCCTGCTCTGCTCTCCCCTCTGGCTCTGGTGAATTCTCTCACCCTCCCGCGCTTCTGACTGTACCCAGTGCTTGCATAAATAAATAAATAAATAAACAAACAAATAAATAAATAAATATAAAAAAAGAAGGAAATGTAAATGAAGATATTGGAGACAATGGGAAGATTGGAGACTCAAGGAAGAAGCTAATTGCCATGTTAGAGACCAAATGGCTAACCAGTAACAGAATTAAAAAAAGAAAGAAAACATATATGAGACCTAGATTGGAATCTCATTTTAAATAAAAACAATAATAATAATAACCTTTTATTGAGTCACATCCACATAAGCCCTTGGCTTTTATTATCTTATCCATGAAGTTGGTGTTATAATCTCCAAAAATAAGTTCCAAAGCAGCAGAGTCCAAATCAATCAAGGTTTGCTGAAAGTTAAGCTTTTACCATTTCTTTATCCATGGATGAGGTCCCCCGAGCTACTTCAATATGCTCTTTCTTTGTACAAATTTGTGTCTTCAAGGTTGACTTAGGCTACCTTGAATATGAATAATATTGCTGCTGTTGTCTGCTTTTCCCTTTGCCAATACATATCCATTCCTTTATACAAATTTCATTTCTTCAGCAAACATTTATTGAGCTACACTTGTAGCAGTCCTGTTCCACCAGATGAATGTCTATTGATGGGCTACATGGAGACTGCTTCTTCCCTCAATGTAGTGTTTCTTCACAGTATCCTCTCTCAATATTATTATTTTTTTAATTTCTTAAACCATTCTTTTTTTTTTTATTAAGATTTATTTATTTATTTATACAAGCACTGGGTACAGTCAGAAGCGTGGGAGGGTGAGAGAATTCACCAGAGCCAGAGCGGGGAGCAGAACAGGCAGAAGGACTGAAGTACACCGCTGAGGGGAGCAGTGGGCGCGGCAGGAGAGGTCTGCGCGCCATGTGGGACCCTCGCCATCAGCTGGGAATCGAACCGGTGCCACAGAGGCTGTGGGCAGATTTGCAGCCCAGTGCTCAACCGCTGTGCCACCGGGAGGGCCCCTCTCAATATTCTTTTAAAAGATTATGAAATAAACAGGTAACTATGGAGTTAACTTCTCATAGAGGCATGACCAGGAATAAATGGGCTTATATAACATAGTCAGACACTGGATAAAAACAAAGGAAGTAACTCAAAGTAGATGATTCCCACCCACCTACCCACACATATAAAACAGGTAGATGAATCTTCTCTATACACTATTTTCTATACACTCTATTTTCTATACACTCAATGAATAGAAGCAGTGGGCCATTAAAAATAAAGTTCATTTTTCAATATTTAAAGATAGATTTTTTTCAGAGAATTAAGAATTTTGAAAAGGAATAAGAAGAAATTGGAGAAGGAAAATTGGTGACACTGTATTTCCAAAAGCATGTTGAACTCTAAATGCTAGAGGCAGCCCTTGCTATATGGCAAATAAATCCCAAGGAAAAAACATTTAAGAATGAAAGCTATCTTGTGTCTTGCCCACCAGACACAAGAAGATTCGCGGCTGATACTCGTTCTTAAGGCAAGGATTCCAGAGGAGCAAAACTATTGCTGATAACAGTTTCCAGTGGTGAGCCTCAATAGAGAGAGGGCTTCTGGGAGGCAGGATGCTTGGAAATGAAATTCAGCCTGCAAGCATCATGTGATGTATGTGCTCCCTTAGAAAGAGCTGGAGGATCGTTCCTGATTCATGTGATTCAACCAATATTGACAGAGGGTTTATTCTGTGCTGCACTCTTACAGTATTTGAAACAAAGTCTTACTGTCCTAGAATTCACATTCTGGTAAACAGATATAATAGAACTAATACACCTTATATAATGTCAAGAAGAGATAACTGCTACAAGACACAATGAAGCAAGACAAGGTGAGTGGGAGCTACTATATCATCAAGCTACTAATCATCAAGGGGGTCTCTCTGCAAGGTGTCCTATGAGCAGAAACTTGGATGACATGAACCGTGCAGATAACTGAGAAGGGCTGCTATAGGCAGAGAAAATGCAAATGCAAAGACACAGATATGTATTGCATACTTGGGCAGGGTACTCATCTAAAGGTGGAACATTTAAGCAAAACCCAGTCACCGAGATAAATAAAAAAATATTATAATATTTGAAAATCAACATCTATGCAAAAAAAAGAGAAAAACATGGTAAACAAAATACCAACATTTGCATAGAGACAAGGTCCAGCTCTGTGACTGAACAACTCTGCCTCATTTGTGTCTTCCTTATCCTGGTCATCTGTTCAGGGAAGAGAGGTGTGGTAGAAAACATGAGCAGAAAGAGAGCAAGGAGGAGACCCATCTACCACATGGTTAGGATTTGGACTGTAGACTTGGCCAGTCTGGCAGATGATCAGAGAAAACACACAGAGCTTTAGAAATATTTGGGGATATCCACAGTGAATAGTCAAGGGCAGGTCTCATGTTCCTCTGAGCTGTTCAGATAGTTCATGCTCAGATCAGGCACTTAATCAGCAGTTCTGGTGGAAACCCAATGCTGTGATTATTAAAAATGAAGTAATCTTTTCCTAGTAACTCTCAGACTTCCAGGCTGTCTACAAAGAGAATCTTCTCAGAAGGCCCTTTAAGGGACTAAACACAGATTTGGAGAGTACTGATACCATTCACTAAAATTAAAGTATTAAAAGGGCCATAAAAAAGAAACTACCTTGCATTCTCTCCCTGTTTGTACTGCCACCAGATAAGTCTTTCAGAGGTAGGCAAGCCAATCAAGCTTTTTTCCTCCCCTTTAGAATTATGCAGTGCCAGAGGGAAAATGTCACTGGAGAGTCTTACCAGGTAATCAGTAAATTAGAGCTCAACTTCCTTCCCCCCAAATTATTCTGTGAAAGGGGAAAAGAAAGTACTATTGTGAAGGCAAGGAGTAGACAGAAGATATTTCTTGGCTGGCAGTTAAAGTCTAATTAGACTGACAAATCTTCAGTGCTTTCCCCAGTTATGAGACTTGGCAGGAAAGGAACTGAGTCCTGGAGCCGCACATTATGTTAGGCTGTTAATCAATATTAGTTGAGCCCTGATCCTAAAAATAAACTTCCTCTGGAGGCTCTGTTGTCTACTGGTGAGAGATTGAATGTGCAGGCTCCTCTCATTTCTGTCAAGTTGGTAGCAGCAGGGATAAAGGTGGAAGGGCCCAGAGGTGAGTCTAACCATTGTTGATTCAACAATGACCTATATTGTGTTAGAGCGTTAGAACAGCATGTCTGGGACAAGGTAAATTTATCTCCCATCCCATCCAAGAGAGCTTGATTATCCAAAGAATCTTCAGAATATTTGGCATTCTGCAAATCTCAAAATGCCAATGACAACAACATCCTCTAAACATGTATGGCCTGCATTTTTGTTGAACCGTATGAAATTTCTGATATTTTACCATCTTCACAAATAAAAATGGCAATTTGATATGTTTTACCCTAATAAAATGCCTTGTGTGTACTAAGAGTCAGCTTAGTTAGCAAAGCCAATTTGCACTAAGAGTCTTTCAAGGAAATCTCTTCTAATTGATGAGTTTAGTACTCTGGTTCAATCTGGGATCCTCTGAGGATATTCTTGAGCATTGTAGGTTTGTGTGGCTATAGACAAAATTGCTCTTCATGTAAGATTCAACAGGAAAGCTAAGCTCTATGAGGATCTGTGGGTTCTGAAGAGACTCATGGGTTGAAGAGATTTCCTAGTCTAGCATTTAGTGAACATTTATGGCAGCATCTGTGCCCTGAATTATTTTCAGCTGTGATATTTACTCCTCACAACAGGTCTATGGGAAAGGTATTGGTGAACCTGAGGCTTGGACAGGCTGATCAACTTGCCCAAACAGACACAACTAAATAATTGGAAGAACAAGGAGTCCAAGCCAACGATTCTAATTGTAAATACATATTCTTCTATTCATGGTACTGGGACTCTATCTGGAACATGTAGTGTGAAGGATCAACTTTTCAATCACAAGTTGCTTTCTTTTGTTTGCAATAATCAGTTTGAAGGTGGAGGCATGCCTCTTTCTTCCTCCACTCTAAAAGTGAGAGCAAACCAGAAGGAAGATTCCCCAGGTATCAAAATCATGGCTTCCTTCTGGAATTTCTGAGAGTAATTCACATTTGATCATGATTGTTGTGAGTGTGAGGTAACAATGAAATTTCCTAAAGCACTCAAGTCATTTTTGTTTATTAGGATAGTTCTAACCCAGGCTGAGCATTGTGATTGGCCAGGCAGCACAGGCCAATGTCAAGGTAACTTCACCAATGCCCAGCACAAAAGAAAAAAAAAAAAAATTGAGTCATGATTGCTATTCTTCTAATAGCTTATAAATGATTCTAAATGGTAATTTACACAGAACACCCTGAGCTCTTTCTTCACTGATGACTCTATCCTGAGGCCTACAGTAAGATAACACAAATTATTCTTGGGACTATTTTCCTCTCAATGCTTTTCTCTTTCATAGGAACATTTTGGTCATGCTAACTGAAAGTTATCGCCAAGACTCTTGTTCCTCCCTTTGCCTTCTATCCTGAATGAAGACCAGTGAATTTGAGGGTAGATTGAATTGAACTTTTCCACTTTAGAAGCTGACCTGCTGATAATGGGGTCAGCCATAAAAGCAAGTGTCTGCACGGTTGCTGGGCTATCCCTACTAGTAAGATCCATCCCCCTGATCATCTGTCATTTGGGGGAATCTGAGATCAAAATTCTCAGAATCTAGATCTCTTGTCCCTTACAAATTCCCTCTGCTCTAGTTGGATTAGATATTTAGCTCAGGAATTATATGACTTTCACAACTGAGCTTCTGTCATTTGCTTAAATTGGTATTTGTTCCTCTATTACCTATGCAATTGTATTCATTCTACAAGGCCAGTTCCAGACCTGCCTCTTTCACAAGATCCAGCCACGTCATCCCATTCATGAGCCTTCTCCCCAAAATACCACCATTGTAATCCACTGCCTCATGTTGACGGCTAATGTTAAGACCTAGTACCTTCTTTAGATTATAAACTCCTTGATGTCAAGGTCCCTGGATTCTTCTTTTTAACTCCCCAAACATGGATATAGGCAGATTTTTGACAGAACATGTTTTCCAAAGCCCACAGAACTCCAGGTTGATTTAAAAACTGATGGAAAGACTAAAGATGTGTAGTGAGATGGCAGAAGCCCATTCCTGAGATCTCAGAGAATTTTTCATTTGTCAAGACTAATTTCAGCTGACCTCCCTGGTGGCCTAGGGGTTAAGTCTCAGTGCTATCACCTCAACAGCCCAAGTTCAATCCCTAGCTAGGCAAGTAAACCATATATGGCTCAGCAAACCTCTCCTGTCTTGCCTGCTGCTCCCCTCAGCAGTGTATTTCAATAAATCTGCCTGCTTTGCTATCCACTCTCTCTCTGGTGAATCCTTTCACCCTTCCACACCTCTGGCCTTTATCCCAGTTCGTCTACACAAAAGTAAAAAAAAAAAAAAAGAAGAAGAAAAAAAAGACTAATTTCAACTTCCAACTTTTACACTGACCTGCCTTCAAATCCCTACCTCCTCAAATCCCCTAGTCCCAGCTCTGAACTATAGACACTACAATAAATAGAAGTAGTTTCAGGGTCTCCCCAGTGGTGCAGCGGGTTGAGTGCAGCACTGTGAAGCTGCCCGCAGTCTCTGCAGTGTGGGTTTGATCCAGCCAGCCGGTGAGAATCCCACATGGTACAGCAGAGCTCTCCTGTTGTGCTCCCATTAGCAGCGTATTTCGTCAGTCTGCCTGTTCTGTTCCCCGCTCTGACTGGTGAATCCTCTCACCAGAGAGGATTCTGGTGGCACCTCTGGCCTGTACCCCAGCTCTTGTATAAAAATAAATAAATCTTGGACCTCCCTGGTGGCGCAGCGGTTGAGCGCTGGGTTGCGAAGCTGCCGGCAGCCTGTGCGGTGCCGGTTCAATCCCCGGCTGCTCCCCGGCCACTAGAGGAGGGTCCCACGTGGCGCGCAGACCTCTCCTGCCGCCCGCTGCTCCCCTCAGCAGTGTACTTCCGTCCTCTGCCTGCTCTGCTCCCTGCTCTGGCCCTGGTGAATTCTCTCACCCTCCTGTGCTTCTGACTGTACCCAGTGCTTGTATAAATAAATAAATAAATCTTTAAAAATAAATAAATAAATAAATCTTAAAAAAAAAAGTAGTTTCAGAGAAGGATCTGAGGTAGGTACTTATTTGAACAGGTATTGACTATGTATCAATTGTGGAGGACAGACTTTAATAATGAGGCTAAGACACATTTAATGTTATCTTCATGCTGTACCTGCATTAAGCATTTTAACTCACTGTTATCCTCATAACAGTAATATGATGGTTGTACTCTCCCCACTCCCATTTTACAATGTGGTAGAGTTAAGGAATTGTAAATTCTTTCTGCTCTTCTTATTGAGAAGTAAATTTCATATCTTCTTTCTTGAAAATTACAAAGTTCTGCTCTTTTCACCCATAGAAACTGGTGGAAGTGACACTGTGCCAGTTTCCAGGCCCAGACTATTGAAAACTGGCAGACTCCACCTCCTGTCTCTTAAAAAACTCTCCATGAGTCCTGAGCCTCCAAGAAAGAAGTCCAAGCAGCTACTCTGCAGGAGAAACCTATAGAGAGTCCTGGAGATTAAATGGAGTGGAAAATAGACTTGGTCGAATTCAGTGTTTTCAGTTAATCTACTAAAGTACAAGGTATGTGAATGAAGTAGGAGTCTCTAGACCAGACACTGAGTAACCACAATCAACTCTGTGTGGTGCAGAACAATTGTCTTACTGACCCCTGCCCAAATTTCTGGCCTACTAAATTGTGAAAGGAAATGACATGACTGTTGCATTAAGCCACTAAGTTTAATGGGCAATCATTAACTTGGACGTATGTGACTTGTGCAGCATCACATAGCTTATATGAGAAAGAACTAGGTCCTAAACCCAGGCAGTCTGACTCCAAATACATGCCTTTAATAAAGCTATCCTCTTAACACTGAAAAAAAAAATAAAATTGTCCCAGGCACACTGATCATTCTGAAGAGAAAATTTTCTGAAAGTCACATTCATTCTAGTTGTTAAATGAATATAAGACATGCAATAAAGCCTATCTTGTTTTCTGATTTATTCAATAAGTATTTTCAAGTACCTACTAAATGCCAAAACTTTACTTGAGAATTACCACCCAGTACCTACTTTCTCAGTCTTAGATCTCCTTCCCAGTTTAGGGTAAAGATGATCGGTGCCAAAGGTGTGAATAAAATAACAAGGGCTAAGTAGTTCTGTAAAAAAGATCGTACCAGGAAGATCAAAGTATTAATTATTCTAGGAGGATGGAGCATGGGGAACTATATCAAGTCAAAAACTGTGTTCACATTCACACAGAGGAAAGAGCAGGACTAAAAAAAATAAAAATAAATTAAAAAAAAGTGGCAGTGTTTTTCCTTGATCTGAAATCAGCACTAACAAGGTCTACCAGAAATGAGCTGCTCAAATCATGTTTTCTTAGTTTATGCTTTCAGAAGGAGACAGTAGATTTTTAAATTGGGGCAGATTTGTATACTTGTGGATTTCTATGCTTACTTGGTTTCTCCTAGAAAAATATAATTTTAGGACAATCTGCTCTCACAATGTTACAAAACAAAGGTGGACAGAACAGAGTAACATTTGGAAAAGACTAAAAGATTCTATGCATTGGTAAAAAAGTGAACAGTGGTGGTTCTGGTGAACATGAAGTCAAGTCTCTCCCACTCTTTTTTCCCTTTTTATAATATCTCCCAACATCCCAGGGATCAAACCTTTTTGATTTTGCTTCAACCATGAGACTGAGATAGCTCACATAGCTTATATTAGAGCTTCTGATTAATCTTCCTTACCCCACATCTTCAGACTTCAGGAACTGTCCTAAATCTTGGACAGAATCTGAGAGTTGTTGCATCCACAGTCCTACCAAAGCTCTCAAATGATGAATACAATGTACTTAGAGACAAGGTAGGCTATTAAGTTTTATGATATTTAGGACATAGTTCAATGGTAAGTTGGCAATCAACAAAAACTCAAGACCCGTAGCATCAAATTATTTTCTCTACTTAATTTTTACAAAGAACATGGCACACAATTTGTACACCTTATCTCAGTATGACCCAATTTTTCTAGTAGCCTGGCTTTCCTCCAAAGCTATGTATTTATGCACCTTTAAACAAAGAATGCCGACAGATTTGTAATTCATTTTTATTGCCTTGGTAGAAGCAAAGGAAGCACATGTAGATATAATCCAATTATTACTGATCTTGAAGGAAAAGAAACACAACAGACAGGAGGCTATTAGTGAGAATATCCTCCAGCTGTCCACATCCTCTAAAATGCCAACAGCTTCTGTGACAGTTATAGTGATAATCACTGCAAGACTTCTGTATCTTGCAACCTACTCTTCTCCAGAAGCTCTAGCTTCTTAGTTGGAAGACTCATTCAATCTGCCCTCGCTTATGTATTTGCTATAGGAGGGAAAGTTAAAACCTGATAATTCACCACACTTATTCCTTCAATTTCTGTGTTACACTAAACCCTCCTGGGGTCCATGGAAATTTGGTCTTGAAAAAGAGTATAGGACCAAGCATTCCTGTGGAGAAAAAGCCATTCGCTCCTCTGCTTTCCACAGAATTAGAGGAATGTATTTTGACAGAAACAGAACAACTCTGCCAAGACCATTGCAGGCAGAACTATCCTTTCACCAACAATAAACAGATCTGCTCTTGAGCTATAGAGAGTCATAATAGAAATATATATTGCCTTTTATCTTCTTTTCAGTGAGTAGAGAGAACTGTCAGGAGTTATTGCTTTAATATCAGCAGAGAAAAAGCTATTTTTGAGCATGTGTGTAGGTATGCATGTAATAGCATGTGGTGACTTTAAGATTGCTATGCTAACCAGGTTCTTAATAGTCTTTCTAAAACACATAAAATTTGTCTGATAACATTATCAGTGCACACAGCTTCAAATTGTTTCTGCCGAGGTCATGGAAGGAACTGCCTGGATACTTCTGCTCAAAGAAAAGGAAAAAGAAAGACAACATATTTACCTCTACCTCATTCATATAAACTAATTCAGAAGAATGAGAACATGGGGGTTTAATTGATAATTGATCTAAGTTGATAATGCCCATTGAAATCAATGGCAGAATGATGCCAAACTCTCAGTTGAGCCCTGGATATGTATGAAAACTTAGAAACAGAAAGATCAAATACAGATATACTGAATCTTCTACAAATACTAACTAGGTTAGGGGTAATGTTCCCACAAGCACATGAAATATCTTATTTTATGCTAGAGAATTTAAGGCTAATAACTCTATTAACCTTCTACCCCCTACTAACTAGATTTATGAAATGCCATGAGAATCAGCAAAGTATGAAGCGTTAGATTGGGTATAATTACTTTTAAGTGAAAAAAAGAAAAAAAAACATTACCACTAAACTAAGGACTTCCTGCATAGCTAAACTCAGACTTTCAAATGTTCTAATGTAATTAGGATCTTGTCAAATACAAAAGAAGCAAACTGGACAAAAAGTAACAAGTTATTAATCAAAACTTAATATCAAACACAAAGACTACATTTTATAAGGATTAGCTGAACCTCTAGCTTCAATTGTCATTGATTTAATAATGTTACCCATTAGCCTCAATAAAAATGAACCATTCATGTTCCAGTAAAGCCACTGGGAGAACGGGAATAGAAATGAACTAGAATATAGTCTTTCCTATGACAGCAATTTTCTTTTCCCGCTTTTCCTTTCGGCTATTGAAAAAAAAAAAAAGAGCTAATAAGATGAAAGTAGGGAATATTTCATAATGAAACTATTGTTCATTGATCATTTTGAATAACATTTCAGCAATAAATATGATAGGTCTAACTCATGATAAATAATCACTAGTGCCACAAGATTTTTATAACTTCTTTAGCAATGGCTTTATCTTTCTCTCCTCTTGGGTCTTCTTACTGTGAGTATCCATAGGCATCAGTTCTACAAGTCTTCTCGTGTATGCGCTACACCTTACAAGTCAGACTCTTTAGTAACATGGCTACACTGTCCATGATAGCAATGTCCCAAAGTAGAAGCAGTAAATATGTGGAGGAAGGCTTACCTGAATGCTGGCTGTAGAGCGATTCTTGCGGGTTGTAGTAGTAGCCATTGTAGTGGTGGTTTCCATGACAGTGGTAGACATTTCTGGTGGCATGGAGGTCGTCTGTGTTGTTCCCAAGATTGATGGGACTTCTCCCACCAGCCGGACACTTCCATTGATTTTAATATTGGGATTGTTCTCAGCCGCCATATTCAGTACTTTCAAACCATCATAATAGAGCCCAGAGAGCTGGCCTTGAAAGAGGCGTCCTTTGTCCTTTCCACCAATGGCTATTTGCGCCTGGGTGTTGAAGATGGTTAACTGCCGGCCTAGTGGATTGGGTGGAGGAAACATCATTATTCCCATACATTTTCTCTTTTGGCATACCTGGTTTGAATGGACCAGGCATCAAAACAGGCTTCCTTGAGCAATTGAAGGAGAGAAAATTGGATTAAAATAACTCAATACCATCACTGGCAAGTAACATTTCATTAAGTTTATCTCTTCCACTGTCTAGCTGAAAACCCTAATCAAGTCCCTATTCCTTTTTTTGTAAGAAAGGAGAAATCTTGGTTAAATGATTAACACTATCACAGTCTTCTTGGGTGTATAGTTGTGAATGACAGAAAGAAACCACCAAATGAGGTGATGATCATGAAACTCATAAATGTCTATTGCACTGATTTTTTAACCTACAAAGGTAGAGTGATAAGTAAAAAGAATTATATATGGCAAGTAAAAACTCAATGAGGTGATTCAGAACATTAGAATTAAAAAGAAACTAGTTCTTATTATTAAATTAATTGAAATTAAATTGCAGTTATGAGATTTGGATTCATTGCATACTTATAATAATGAATATTTTAGTTACCAAGCACCTTATCTGCTAGAAATCTCCACACTATATAACATTCAATCTATACTTTCTATTGAATAAACATTGTGACAATTAATTTTCTATTGCTATTCTGGTGGGGGGAGGGTAATGGTCATAAAATACAAACTCTCATTAAGATATGAAAAATAAGTAGGCATTAATAAAGTTTCTCAGCTGGGGAAAGAAAATGGTGTCATTCCCAATCATTGACTCTTAAAAGGGGGGATGCAAATTAATGAAGAAAGTAAAACAAAATTACTTAAAATAATATAGCAGTATGCTAATGGGTTGAAGAATATCAGTAGCTCACCTAATTTTGAATTACCACTTGGGTAATAATTTATGTTTCTGTGGATAGAAATCTATCATAAGGTTAACCAAGGCAGCATAGAGTTTAGAATAGTGGATCTCATCTTATCCTAACTACTTCTATTTAAAAATTCTTTCTTAAGTGCTAGATCTTCCAAGAAAAAAACAGCTTTTTAAAGCTAAGATCTCCTATTTATACTATTGTGTTTTCAGATTATTTCTTTCTGCTATTTCATATGGAGAAGGTGGAAAACTTATTAATGGAATTAAATGTATCCTTATTGAACTTTTTCCACTTTTAGTAATGATAAAACAATGCTTCACACATTCTTAATCTATGCCTGATTTAGCTATAATACTAGAAAAAAATCTTCTGTTACAGAGAGTACTGTATATTTTTTAAAGGCTGAGTTTTTTGCTCCACACTCTCTAATATGAATAGAGGCACACTATGATGTCTGGGTTATTAACTTGTACAATTATTATATGGCATTTAAGGCTATACAGTGATTATTCTTGAATTTCCAGTATATAATATGAATACCATCTCAAGGTATAATAACAGAAGAAATAGAAGAGACACAGAAAGGAAAATGCATCTGCTCAGAGGGAACTGTTACACAAGAGTCAACTCTGCTCTTGGGCAACACTTAAGGGTCTATTAGTCAAAATGTATAAATAATAGCCCTCTGGAAGCTTCAAATATTACGATAAGGAGAGTTGAATAGAGAGTTTTGCTGTAGTGAAAATGATCACTCTATAAAAATATTTGGAGCATGGAAATGGAATCTGCTGGCCTTAATGATAACAGAATTGCCCAGATCTCAAAGGTGCAATCAAATTAGATCTAACAGATTTCCACATTTTCCCACCAATTCCTTTAGTGACACATGCACATGCATTGTTGCCTGTACTTTGGGCTCTCCTTTTTTACACAAATTACAGCAAAAATTTCAATACAGAATAATACTGGAGCTTTTACCTGTTTACTGTTTAATTTTTGACAGTGGCTTTTTCTGGGAGCCCTAAACATACTGCAACATAAATGCTACAATAGACAGGGAGAATAAATATACCCTCAACCTCACACAGGCATTTGGGCAGATTACCATAATAAATAAGAAGTTTCTTTATATGTTACCTCTAGGAGAAAGTTAGTATCTTAACCAGAGAGCCCCAAAGCCAGGCTCTCTACCATTCACACAAACTGTTTTTTGTTTGGTTCTGTGTTCTGTGGTTGGACAGCCACAATTTTTATTCATCTCTTTATTTGTCTATAGTCCAGCACTTTTTATCAGTTCATGGTTATAACTGTTTATAGGGAGGAGATTTATATTTCTACTATTCCTTAAAGTGTTTCACATCTATAATGGCCCTCATATTCTTTCCTGGTGATACTGTTCTGCCAGTACTTACAAATAAAATGATAGTCTGGGAATATTGAAACGCAAAGTTGAAACCCACAGGCTAGAAATGATGGACCTCCATTACTCCAATTGCCACTGTTCACTTCAAGACTGACCCAAGCATGGAGAAAGGCAAGACCTGTTTCCTGGATAAAGGTGTTAAGAGACCTCTCTACTCCTGTCTATTGTTGCTTTTCCAGAGATCTGATCAATCCCTATTGGAGAATAAAACACTGGCTAAGTGAGACAGGAAAGGAGTTGGTCTCTGTCTCAATGTTTCAGCATGCCATAGGAAGTATTTGTATGTTTCTTTATTTGTCTGTTTCATGGTATATTTCTGGCTAGATCTGCCTTACTTTTGTTTCAAAACCCACTCTTAGCCCCCTCTACCTTGCGTTAAGTGGTTAACAGTAAAGCTGGCAGTCAATAACAGAATAGTGGAACACTCAGTCTCTTGCCAAATCAAACTCTTTGGATTAATTTATCTCTATCAGTTAAGAAGAAAAGAGTAGGTGACAAATAGCCATCACTCCTTTCTCTAGGATGAGTATAAGGGACTAACTAGAGAAAATTTTATCGTTTGCCCAAGATTTCTCAAAATCAATGCCATATCTTATTATTGTCACTCATATAATCAACTATACTTTATCATATGTCACTCAAGATTGTGCTTTTTAGAATTATTTCCCAAACTGAGAATTGCTCTGTCATCAGTAATATAAAATGCGGTTATAACACCACTACAGGATTTGGAGGTGATTGACTTAGGTGTCCATCTTCTTGAAAGTCATTAATTGCTACCTCATTTGGGCATCAAATTCACATACTGCTTAAATTAAATCTTTGCACGTCTCTAGCCAGTGTTGCACAATGACTAATTAATTAAACCTCAGAACAGCCTTGGGGAATAGGCAGTTCTATTCCTCTCCCCTCAGATGGGAAATCTGAGATATAAAGAGGTTAAGTGGATTGTTTCAGGGCAAAAAGTCAGTCAATAGTAGACAGAACCAGAAAAGAGATTGGAGAATGCTGTGACCCAGATCTCTTCCCCAATGACAAAAGTAACTCCAAAGAGGCATCCCAGCACTTCCTAATACATTAATCCATATGCCTAGCCAAGCTTCTGTCTTTACCTTTTTAAAACTTGCTGTCTCTACAAGGTCTTTTGGTGGATATTTTCTATTCCTTTTGAAAGAAAAAATTAGCTAGACAGAGGAAGGGGTAAAGCAATAGAATGAATAGATGTTACTCACCAACTGGTTTTTCAAAAAGGGAATTTAAGTTAAAATAATGAAGAAGAGAGAAACTCCAGTTGATGAATTATTCTTTTCAATATTATATGCATATATAATCATACACATATTTGACTCAGAAGCTAGGTCTTTTCCATCCCTTCTGCACCACCCCATCCCAATCCCAACCACTCATCCTTCCACACAAAAGCTGGCCCATAACAACACTATCAGAAGGAAAACTAGAAGCCTACTAATAACTTTATAATGGTTTATACAAATGAAAATGCCTGGCATGCTATTAAACTTAGACTTCAAAAGGCAATGGAGTAAAATAAAATATTATTAACAGAAAATTGAAAAAAACAAAAAAGTTTTCTCAGGCACATGAGATTCGGACATGCATCTAAGTTTTCTTTTCCTTTTTAAAAAGTGAGGCAATCATCATCTTTAATGTTAAAGGGACTTTATGAGCTGTTGATTACTAAACAAAATTATTTGCTTTTTAGAGTTATTCTTAATTTATTTTTTAATTAGACCACATACATTAAAAACAGGGCAAACAGTTAAGACTCAGTGAGGATTTTCCGTGTTAAAGGTCTTAATGGTTTCACTCCATTAAAGCTGTAGCGGTCCTTTGCTTTTTGACTTGGACACTAACTAACAGTCCTGATTTATTTCCCATCTCTATAGATTTTAGGAATCTAACTTATTTCCATTTTCCACACAAGATGCAGCTCTTGTGGCTTAAGGTTTGAGACAAGAGTAGTTCATACTGGCTCAGGAAAGAACAGAATAAATAACTTCTCAAAGAAAGAAAAAAATTCTTCATTGAAAGACAAGAATTAACAGATAGAAGCCACACAGAAAATTCCAACACGGGGTATAACCGCTGCCCTCTTTTATTAACAAAGTGGTTATTTTCTGGAGCAAATTAGAAACTGCTGTTTTGCCTTTCATGAGCCTTTCCTTCTCCAACTCATTGTCTTAACCTCTTACACTTTTGTTGCATAAATACCAAATACACAGGGGTATCAGGCAACCAAAGTGTAAAAATAGTTTCTTTTTAAGTTTAGGTCAGCAACGAGAACACAATTAACCTCTGAGGAAATACTTTTGCCTATGGAAGTTTGAATCTAAAGGCAAAATGCATCTTTCTCATTCTTTGTTTAAAAACAAATGTTAGAAAACATCGCTCCCCATATAACATTTGTTTTAAGAAGTTTACGTTACAAGAATTGATCTAAGATTTTTTTCTGTTACCCATATACTACAGATGGTAAAGCCAAAACAGCCTCAAGATGTGAGTTTTAAAAGTGCTTTTGAAATTTCTTTAGAAAGCTTTGGTATAAGAGGTAATTTAAAACAAATTAACAAATAATGTCATGCAGTGGTTAAATTGCCATAATACATTTCTTTTTTAGAGGTTCCTGGAATTTCTTGTTTGTGGTTGTCATGCTGATAGCAAGTTAGATGTTAGTCCCTTTAACTGTATTTTAATGGCAATGTATTATAGCATGATTTATCAACATATGGCAGGTGGAAGCTGACACAAATTATAATGAAAATTAAAACAGTCATTTATGCAGCAGGCGATTATCATTTAAGGAACATTTATTTGCAGGCTTTAAAAATGAGGGTTTAGAATCAAATGATTTTAAAATGAAAGTTTTAACGACGGTTACCTTTTTCCTGCAGCCACTCTTCTACGGGCCGGTTATATTTGAAGGGGATTTTCTGTTTTACCATTTGGAAGCGTTCATTATCAGTGTTGCCTTAAAAGTTTAAAAAACAGCTTAAAGAACAATCTGAAAAGTCAATAAGTCAATAAAAAACATCCTAGGTTTTTGGTGTGTTTTTATGAAGTTTTTAGAGAGAGATATCAATTTATCTTTAGTAGAGGTGGAGTCGAAGTCATTCTGCCCTTGAATGATAGGTTTGAGGTCAGGTTGGACTTAGCTATGGGGTTCTCCATCACATTTTAAAATATGAGGTGGGGATCAGTAGGAGACTTGGTATTGCATGGAAATGATTTTGTCTTCACTATTCACCATCTCACTTCAACCACATCTTAATTGGGTCAATTGAGGCACAACACTCTCCTTGACGATGAGTAATTCACCTGGCAGACCAGTCTCATAAGGTGGTAGGTGACCCTGAGTGCCTCATTCATGCATGATCCACTTTCATGCTACCCTATCAGAAGCATGAGACCATGTTCTTCTTTATTCTCCTCTTGAGCATTTGCACTTGTTCTACATTCTGGCAGAGGGAAACCAACAAAGACAATTTAAGCTTCGATGCCCTGGCATCCCAATAGGTTTGATAGTTAGGATATTACAGATGATTCTTTGTATCTCTATCTCTTTGTCCACATTTGTTCCAGATTTTAAAAAATGAGAAAACTCAAAGTAAATATCTATAAATATCAACTCACATATATCACTGTAAGTATAGCGATGTAACATTTGCAGACATTCAAGTACCTAGACTTTATTACTATAAATAGATGCAGATGTTATAGTTCATTCTTGATCTTGCTCTGTTAGAGGTGCTTCCTGAAAAAGCACCCATCCAGTAAGCTTGTTAGGGATACTCCTTTCACGCATAAAATATCTTGTTTCAAACCTCAAACATAATGCTTTTAACTGCTTATCGTCCCCCTTCATCAGTATAACTATAGTTACCACCCCTGCATGATTTCTTTAATTAGGACAGACTTGGAGGAGAGTGGTGTTGTAAAGATATAATGGATATGCTTCAAAATCACAAAATAATAGAACCATGATTTGGGAACTGTTCACTGTGATCAAGCAGAAACTACTGAAATCTAATATACTATCAATACATTTGACTTACAGTCCCATATTGAAACTTAGGGAATCCCATTCCAAATCACCAACATTAAAAATGAAACCAAACTCTCATAAAGCTGGGTTGGAAACCATTTAAAAATAAGACTAAAGGTCAGGAAGGACATTGGGATTAAATATAGCAAGTGAATAAAAGCTTGCACTAAGCATCTCAGTCTTAGTGCCATCTCTATATAGGAATTATTATTGACACAGAAGATTCCATATGTGACTGAACTAGAACCTGTCTTCTGTGAGGGTCATTGATGGGAAAGGGGTAGTAATATTGCAAGAAGTTTCCAAGATTCCCCAGTGATTTATCCTTTGAACCAATTATTCTAGGAAACTGACCATTTATCTTCACTGTTCGGGAATAAAACAAAACAAAACCAATCAACCAACTAGCCATACAAAAACCCAATAAATTTCATGAAAGAGGCATCTACAGGGCCCTAACTGGATTGCAGAAAATATGTTAGCATAGCAAAGGAGAAAGTGCAATCAATGAAAAGAATAATTAACAATTTGGGATTGCAGAATATTGTTTAGTTTTTCTAAAAGCATAACATCTCACAGAACCAAAAGAAGGAGGGTGCAGAAAGGAGACCAAATAAAAAGGTAAGCCCAATAAGCCCAATGTGAAAGAAGTTGGTTTTACCTATTAATTTAGCTACTGGTTAAAGATCTTTATAATAATCTTTCTGGTAGGTAGGGTACTCAGAATTCTATGAATGTAAAATAAATTTCAGTCAATTCTCGCATAGAAAAGCAGTATGCACTTCTCTGAAAAGAACCTATACCTCTTAATACTACCCTAGAGGAGACAGGTATTAAAAGGAATGTCATTCACCTTCATAAGCTTTGACCCTTCTCACCTTTTCATCACAACAGGCTATGATAATGTGAAATGGCAGTGGGTTGTGCCAAATTCACCTTGAAAAATATATTCTATTGTTTTGGGTGGTCTGTAAATGTCATTGTTGGCTATAACATTAAATATAGCAATGACCTATTTCATTCCCTGTGAAATGGATTAGTGAAGTCAGTAACAATTATAAAGCTAAATACGCCTGGTAATATGCAAAGCAAGCATCAAAAGTACCTAAATTTCCAAATTTCCAGAAAGTTCCAAAATTCCAAAATTCTAAGTGAACAAAATTAAGGAACTATGAAGTACATTGATTTATTTCCACAAAGACACAGGGCTCTTGATCTTCCTAAACATCCTCCAAGTCTTTCCACTCCATTTGCAACATACAGGCCCACAGAAAATCATTTCGGCACATGGTACAGGTTAAAAAAAGAGGAAACTACTCTGCATGATCATGAAGTGATAACTTGGGAGGACCGCATAGCCATGACTCAACCTTAGACCCTTCAGAAAGTGAGAATGAGTCATTCTTCTCCACCTCAGCTTTAAAGACATTTAGAAAAAGTTTTTAGTTTTCCACACCAGATTGACGGTATCTGGCTCTGTTAAAAGTTGTGAAAGATGAAAGGTCATTTGGAAAACCACACTGGTTTAAATTGCCACATTAACACTGTTCTTAGTCTCTTTTCATATTCTTGTTGGTTTTTATTTTAATTTATCTCAAACATTAGTGAGAACGATTTTAGAAACATGTGCATGAGAATGAGTTCATTGGCCCCGAGCCTTATTTGCTAGACTGACTGAATAGCAAACAACCTTCTCAATATAAGAATTCATACAGAGACTGCTATGAAAGCTGAGCAAACCTTGGCAAATTCATATACATTCATGATAACCCCTCAATAACATTCAGTTGTACATTTCATATAATAACCATATGAAAATTTAAACAAAGAGTGAAATCAATCTTCAACAGAAAGGGATGCTATCCTCAAGAGAGAATGGTCTTGTGAATAGTAATGCCGTAAAAAAGAGGCATATGCATATTACCACTTAGACCCCCAAAACAGTAATGACTGCAGTTCTCAAGCACACAAGAAATCTATGAATTGCACAATGAGATCTTCAAATAGGCAGATTTTAAATTACTTATATGAATTTGACACTCACATGGAACTGAGTTTTGGAAAAAATATCAGTCATATTTTATTCTTAAAGTTGTGTGTATGTGTGTGTGTGTGTGTGTAATCCTATCCATTTTTGATTATGGATTGTCATTTTTATAAAATTGACATCCTGTGATCAGTTACATTTTTACTATTGGTTCAATTATTGAGTATTGCAGCTCCTGGAGACATATACAAGATGCACTGTTGAATTATAAGGTTATAAAGAGTAACATACTCTGAGATAAAATTATTAAGGCCTAACTGGTTCATACACATAGCTCCAACCTTTACGCAGAAATACCCATATCTCCTAATGGGGGGTAAATGCATTTTAGGAGAAGAGAATCAGAGAACAGAGGAAAGTATATATGACAAAGAAGGCAGGTGGATCTTTTAATAGTTCCCCAGAACACTAGTCCCTCTTTACAATGAGGATTTGAAATTTTTGATGGTTCTAATGGAGTAAAAATTCTTTCAATTGAAGAACTAGACGATCCAAAGGACTCCAGCATAGCATAGAAAATAACTTTTACAATATCATTTTTATGCTTTATTGGTTCAACTGTTCTTATTCATTAGAAGTTATACTTAAAGCTATAATCAGTACAGCATAGGAGTTATGACTATGGACTTTGGAGACAAACCTGGCTTTACCATTTACTAGCTGTGTGACCTTGGCAAGTGACTTAGCCTCAGTTTCCCCGTGCCAATTCATCATAGGACTTGATATAGGATAATAAGAATGAGGCCATAAACAAACCCTAAGATATAAGAAGGATTTAGTCTTTTTGGGGCCTCCCTGGTGGTGTAAGGGGTTAAGACGCAGCCTATGAAGCTATCTGTAGCCTCTGAAGCCACTCTAGCAGGTGTTCAATCCCCGGCTAGGGAGGAGACCCACATGGTGCAGCAGACCTCTTCTGACTTGCCTGCTACTCCCCTCAGCAGTGTATTTCAGTCAATCTGCCTGTTCTGTTCCCCACTCTGTCTCTGGTGAATCCTCTCATCCCCCAACACCTCTGGCCTGTACCCCAGTTCTTACATGAATAAACAAAATAAATCTTTAAAAAAAAAGAAACATTCAGTTTTTTCAAACAGTTATTATATATACGATACAAAGGTGACAAAGGAAACACACATCCCACAGTCTACTCATCAGGCCTTCATTCAAAAGATACCCATATCACAATTGGTCCCTGTAGGGTAAAGAAAATGTCAGGCTTTTCTGCCCTTCCGCCATCAGGATAGATGATGGATCCTTGTCCTGAATGCATGCCTGATGGCGGGCACCTGGAGTAGGGTGTGGGCATAGGTAGATGGGATTCAGCTGAGCGAAGACTGTGCTTTTTAAGGGCGGCGTCACGGGGGGACGCGAGCAGCAGCCAAGAAGCTGAAAGAGAAGCCGAGAAGCAGCAGAACCCAGATAGAGTGAAGACTTGCTGGGGGCTGAGAGGCCTGCCAGCCTCCCAGCCCCCCAGCCAGCACCCCTGCCTGCCATATGCCTGGTGAACCCCAAATAAAAAACCTGCAAAACTACTGAGGACTCTGACTCCTCCTTTACCCGGTCTGCATGGGATCAGAAAACCTGCACTGTGTCCTGTCCTGCCCCTTACAGTCCCATAAAGGTTTTCTTGCAATGATCAACTGACCATGGAAAACAAAACATCCTAAATATTCCCCAAGTCTCCTAGATGTTGCTTTTTATATTTCTGTATCTTCTAAAATATACCCCGCTAACCCCATTTTCCAAACAAAGTGGGTTTCTAAAACCACTGAAAGCAAAAGAGCAATTCAGGCATTGACAAATGTGATTTCTTGGTCCAGCCACAGGTAATGATGATATACTGCTGCAAACTTGAGGACAAGTGGCTTAAAGGTTCTGGCAATTTGCACCAGTCTGGCTGAAAATGCTTTCTTGCAGGTAGACTATTAATACCATCTGAAATTTTATCAACCACGTGGACATGCTAATAGGAATACAGAACAACAATCATCTGTGGAAAATTAATGCCAGAGGTATTTTTGCATTTTGTTTTGAGTCCTGGAATAAAGGAAGGGAAAATTTTCTTTATTGCTTTGCTGACACTAAAAAATGAGACTGTGGGTCTAATGAACAGTCAAAGAATGAGTACTACGTATTAGAGCCAGAGGCAAAAGAAAATCGATATGGGTACACTGGAGTAGTGGGGAATTTTGGAGGTTCTTAAAATGTCTCTCTCCCCAAAGATCACTTGGAGAGTTTCAAAGCAAATATAAGACACTAACAAAAAGAAACGGGGAAACTCCCTGGGCTCAGCTCTGGTCTCATTCCTGGCATTGACCCAGATGAACTTTCTTAGAGTCAGAATAGGAGGAGTTGCTGTGCTGTTCAAGGGTACCTAAACTGTTTAGCCACTTGTAAGTGATGGATGGGCCTCAACAAAGAACTAATATCTTGTATTTATAAAGTGCCTTTTGACCAAGGAGCTCAAAATGTAATTATAAGCATCATCTCGTTAGTCCTCACAAAACACCTTTGAGGCTGAAGAAAAAAGAACTGTTTGTATGTTGTGAGCCTTGGCCTTTTACTGTGCCAAGGTAAAGAAATGAATCTCCTGGAGTAGAAAACTGATCGGCTAGGGGAAGTTAATTAATAGACCTAGAGCAGAAGGGCATTATTAAGTAAGGTGTTTTTTTTTTTTTTTCCAGACTCACATAAGTGAATCCATGAGTCACCTTTCTGAAATGAGATGTTTATTCCTGTAAAGCAGCTTGGGTTACCCAGGCAGATGCTGACTTATGAGGTTCACTGCCTCAGGTCTTCTGGATTTGTTCAGAAATGGAAAATATACACGGACAGAAAAATATCATTTTCTTTCCTATATTAAAAACACTGTATCGATCCATCATACCCAGGCTACAGGAGCTGAGCTAGTTAAGCAAATGTGGTTCAAACAGGAGTGAAAAGAGCACTGGTTGGGAAGTCACACAGGCTACACATGAAACCCTGTTTCAGATATTTACCAGTTTTATGAGCTTGGACAACTTGATCTATATGAGCCTTAATTTCTTTATTGTTTCAAAAATAAATGAATAAAAGATGAAGATAGTGACACCTGTATTGCCAGGTTTCATACAAATTCAGTGGAATAATCCATGCAAGGACTTAGCTCATGGGGAGCCAGAAGAGGTTGAGAATGAAAAGATTCTATCATCAATGTTAATGCTCAAGGTCTTCCCTAACACAGACTAACGTGCCAAGATGGAAGATCTTCCCCCCAATAAGCAATGAAAGGGAATGTGTGTGTCTGTGTGTGTTTCAGGTGGGGAGATATTTAGCCAGAACCTTCTAGAACACTTTTGGTCTTGATCTATAGATCCTGATGTGGTTCTATAGATCCTCATCTATAGAGCCTGATAGGCCAGGGCATGGGGATGGGGTATCCTACCCATGTAACCCAGATGCTCTATGCCCACTTATCCAAGTGAGCATATCCTTATTCCTTGACCTTTGGCATGGCTGACTGAGATGAATTTGTGTGCAAACATGCTAACATTGGACTTCTCTTTCACATCCCCAATCTCACCCTGAGTGCCATTTCTATTGAAGTGCTTTTACACTACACACTAACTACCTGATGCAAGAATGAGAGCATATATTGTCAGTTCTTCTTCCTCTGCTTTTGAGGCCATTCTCAACTCTCTTCCTGAAACTCATTTCACATGGAGTTTCTTCTCACTTATCCTCATCTATCAATGATATTTTCAATCTCAGAAAGATTAATAAAATAAGGTCAGGTTGATTGCAAAATCTTTATTTGCTTTTATAGTTGAAGGGAGTATTTTCAAGTAGTTTCCAATAAAACTATTTTTAGTATTCTAAGTCTAGCTAATATATGAAGAGTCACTTTCAAAAATGGCATGCTATAAATTAACAAACATAAACTGACTATAAAATTTGCTTTTCTTCCTCAAATGTTGTCACTTTCTCCTTTCTATAATTATTCCAAAATATGCACTTAACCAAGACTAGTCAAGTTCAGGATTTGTATTTTGTCTGACTTCTATCTGGTAAAAGTATACACACACACACACACACACACCTCTGTGTGTCTTTAAACTGCATATATAAAATGAGGATTATAATAATAGCTGCAATATAGTGTTGGTATGAGAATTAAGTGCAAAAATATATTTAAAGTACTTACTATACTGTGTGGCCCACAATAAGTGCTCAATATATTATTTATTATTATGCTGTCATTGTTATAACAGTACCTAATTCCAAAGAGTTAAACGAAAATGAAGACTAATGACTAACTAACAAAAATCACTCACCACACCATCTTTAGTGTCAATCTTTTCAAATTTCCTTTTCAGTGTAAAGACTTAAGGTTTGGTCTTTGGACATTTGACATATGATTGCCTTAAGATTACTTCCACCCCCACCCCTGTGTATTTCTTATTATCATTTATTTCCTGCTTGTTGGCAAAAGTGACGGTGTTATTCTTCTCCATGATCCATGCATGTCCACCTTCTTGGGATCGCCAAACGTACAAAGTGTAGATGGGAGATTTGAAAGCCCAAATTCAGTGGTCAACAAATGGGGACATTTCATCCTCATGAAGAGGAAAGTCACATCAGTATCAGCATCTCTAATGCCATAAAACTTAAGCTCTATTAATCCTCTGTTTAGATCCAATGGGAATTCTGGTGTTGTAAATATAGGTTTTCTAGCTCAATCTTGACTCTCATGCTTACAAGTGAATCTATTATTCCTAAGAGATCCAAAGGGATCCAAAAATACTATGTACTACTCACCCTTGACCTGGTTAATACACTAATTTACAATAGGTCCAAAGAAGCACATGACAGTGTAGTCACTTCGGACTAGTTTCCAACTAAAGCCCAAAACAGTTTCCAATTAAATAGCTTCCCCAAAAGTTGGGCCCTCTTGCATTCACGCAATACATTTTTTTTAAATAATTTCCAAGAAGGACTTTAATTACTTCCCATTAAATTTATTCTATTTGTTTTTAACAGCATTTTGACCTGATAAGAAAATGCTTAACTTGAGGTCTTTTTGTTTGTTGTAGGAAATGCCTTTCTTCACTTCTTAACATATGCATATTTGATAAGCATATATTTTGTGCACTCATTTCAGATCCTGAAAAATTTACAGAATAGGAGGATTATGTAGTAGATTTAAAATGTCTACAAAATCGTGGAAACTCTATGAAAGACGTGGAGCTTGATTCCCCGTCACTCTCAAGGAAATTTTTTGTGTGTTTTATGATTAAAAAGCAGTTTCTGGGAATAGAGTTAATTATAACTTATAGTTTATATTTTGAGGGAAGGATCCTACAATTTTAAAGTTTAGGGGATCTCAAAGATCATCTAAGAAATTTATTTCCCCTATTTTAACATTTCTCAAATTTTCACATAGATCTTCACTAGAAATATGACTTCTGATGTAGGAAAGATCAGTGAGTTGTAGAGCTTTAAACTATCTCCCCCCACAAAAGTATTAAGTAAAGAATTATTTATACTTCTGTTTGTTATGTAGCATGGCATTTGTAAGGCTTTTCAAAAAATAAACCATTTGGTAGCCACACATCATTTAGTATAAGACTCAAAGGTCAAGTATACACTACTGCAATGGGGTAGAAGAATTAAAATTTTCCCAGTGAAAAAAATAACCCTAGGGAATGCAGTAGTGGTAGTCTGTCTTGAATTCATACAATGCCTCATTAACTCTACTTGGCAAATTAATTCAAATTGATTTGTTTGTGAGAATTGCATCCTGGCCTCAAATCTGGCTATAAACAAAAGATAATGATAAACAACAGTGCACTGAGCTCAGAGAAAATGTCTAGAAAAAAAGTATAGATCAGCATGGGGGCTGATCTTTTATGTTATAAAACATAACTACCTTTGTTAAAAAACATAACATACCTTTGTTAAGGTATGTTAACTACCTTATAACATAACTACCTTTGTAAAAAAAAAAAAAAGGAGACTATATATCCTATACAACTAAAATAACACTGATACATTATAAATACCCAACACAAGACAGAAAAAGTATTTGAAAGCATCAAGAGGGAATATAAAATAGTTTTAAAAATTAAATGATAAACATTAATGTATTAGTAAGTAATTAACTCAATTTGAGTCAAAACAAAGAGATTACCAAAAAATGTCCATGTGATATGGCAGGAAGACTCAAGATTACTTTAAAAATTTCATGTCCTAGCGCCTCTCCGGTGGCCCAGTGGTTGAGTGCTGGGCTGCGAAGCTGCCTGCAGCCTGTGCAGCACCAGTTCGATCCCCGGCTGCTGGCAAGGGTCCCACATGGCGCGCAGACCTCTCCTGCCACTCCCGCTGCTCCCCTCAGCAGTGTACTTCGGTCCTTCTTCCCGTTCTGCTCCCCACTCTGGCTCTGGTAAATTCTCTCACCCTCCTGCGCTTCTGACTGTACCCAGTGCTTGTATAAGTAAATAAATAAATCTTAATAAAATAAAATAAAATAAATCATGTCCTAAAGAAGATAAAAGGGATAATTCTTCAGGGAAAATCACGAGTCTCTCAGCTTTGGTTTGAGACTGGAATTTAGGGTTAAGAGGGAGAAAATTTAAAGAGCAATTTCATTTAATTATGGCAGCTAGAGGCTTTAGCTCTTAGCGAGTGTGTTAAATTGCAAAATAACTACATCCAGGTCTCTTGGCTATGGGGTTTTGCCTCTCCTTGAATCGCAGGGTGAGTTTATTTTCCTATCCCTTGATTCTGGACGGTCTCTGAGCTTTATTAGCCAATATGATGTAAGCAGAGGTTTGAACAGCCCTTATACACCTTCTCTGGCTGCTGCAGTTCAAAACTGCCATATAAAGAAGCCAGTGTAACATCCTGCAAGATGAGAAACTGCAAAAAAGAAAATCCAGGTATCGAAGAGTACTTGGACACTGTCTTAACTAGTTCAGCTGAGATTCAGCCCTGAGTGGGGCCATGAAGTTTACCCAACTCCATCAGAACCAGCCTGGGGTAGGAAAACACCTACATATTACACAGAAACTCTAGCCAATCAATAGGCTTTTGGAGAAGGTATGGAGCAAGCACTCAATGATGCAGCAGGAAGCTGGGAAATCCAGAAAGGATTGAAAGCTGAGACTGGAAGAATGAAGCATGTGCTCCTCTGAGGGTTTCCATCAGGACCCAACAGAAGGTGGGGGGATGGGCGCTCAGCCATTTTCTGTGGAGTCAAAGGTGCTTGTGCAATAATAACCTATAGGTCCAAGAATGGAGAAAGGGAGATGCAGCCTGTTACCTATCCTTAGTCTTCCTCAACCTAAAGAGAGAGAATAATAAAAATGAATGGAAGGAATTCAATGGACAGCTTCTGAGAGGAGCGGAAAAAGTCAAAGCTCAGGAAACTGGGACAGGGCAGGATCTGATGCTTCTCTGATCCCAGTTCTAGACTTAAATTAGTGGGATGGAGGAAGAATACTAGGGGCTGGGGCTTCCCCTGGTGGCCCAGGCGGTTGAGCGCTGTGCTGTGAAGCTGTGAAGCTTTCCACAGCTTCTGCAGTGCTGGTTAGATCCTGGCAGGCTGGCAAGGATCCCACATGGCAGGGAAGACCTCTCCTGTCTCGCCCGCTGCTCCCTTCAGCAGTGTATTTCAGTCAGTCTGCCTGTTCTGTTCCCTGCTCTGTCTGGTGAATCCTCTCACCCTCCCTCACATCTGGTCTGTACCCGGTTCTTGTATAAATAAATAAATAAATAAATAAATAAATAAATAAATAAATCTTTAAAAAAAAAAAAAGGATACTAGGGACTGTCTCTATGTATAGGTGACAAGGTGTAGAACCAGTAAAGAGTTGAGCCAATACTTACCTGACCTCTTCCATGACTGCTCAAATTAAGGGTCACAGAAGGTTGATAGGAAGAGCAGACTGGACTTACTGATAAGATGGTTTGGCACAGAACCCCATCTCATTATTAGATTTCCTACTCCTTACATGATTCCAAGGGGAGCCCACAGCAAATTGCCTTCTCTTTTCCTGAGCAAACACTGCCTTCCCAACCTCAAGCCCAACCTTCTAAAACCAATTTGTCCTTGCAGGTATGCATAATCATTGGTCCTGAGTATCCTTACTAGACTTAGAATAGAAAGATATTCCCCACCACACACCCCACTCATACAAAATAATAAAAACAAAGCCAAAGCAAAAATATTAAATACCAACCCCCCCTCTCAAAAAACAAAAATCCCTACCTTGCAACCTTGGCTTAAAAATCAGATATTGCCTTTTCAACTCCTTTTAAAATTTATGGATTAGTAAAAGGCAACCTTTATAAACTCACTGAGAAGAGTTTGAAGTAATTTTCCTAGGACTTAATAGCTGGTATCAAAATCATATTAGCATGTGAATGGTAGTTTGAATCTAGAGAACAGCAGCCAAAAATGATAAAAATTTTCTAGTGAGGAAGAGTTGTTAAATGTCTAAATTGTTGTTAAATTGCTAAATGATGTAGCCAACAATTCAAATAACACATAATAATTAGAATGATTAGAATTAGATCATGATTTATCCCATGATTCAAATATGCATTCACACTGTAAGTGGGATACCAGAATAAATTTTTAATTAGAACATTTTTTTTACACTTTGAATAAAGTGGACAATGATTTTGTAAAATTATCCACATATTTTAAATATTTACCTGGTACTTAGACTCCACTCTCCTGCACCGAATGTCAGTTTTTTCAGGCATGATTTTGTTTTTTGATTTTTATACCATTCTACTTCCATAATCCTGTCCTCATTGCACAATGACATTGGACAGTAACACAACTGAAATGCTCAAGAATCTTCATGAAATTGATGATTATTGTCCCTACAGAGGCCAGAGTCCTGACTCCAACAAGTTATTAAATTATTAGCATCAAAGGTTAAGATAATTACTAAGATTGGTATAATCTCTGAAAACCTACAAATTTGAGACATAGATATTAATGGTTTTTCTTCCTTTAGCCATTCAATATGACATCAAATACATACTGTTAAATCTTGACTCTTTGATGAATAAGGCTAAATATCTGTATGATATTTTGAATCTAAGTAAAATAATTTGTGCTGTGACAAATGCAGTATTTCATATATGTAACTATTGATATGTGTGTATCCTATACAGAAAAGGATTTTAGAAATATCTTAAAGAAAAGAATGCTTTTGCACATCCTCCATAGAAACTTGTGCCTTGCAATATGATACATCTCCTAGATATCTGCAAGAAATATATATCCCGGATTAAAAGAAATGACTCAGAATAATTTCAAATGACATCCCTAATAATAATGGAGTTGAATAATTTTTTTTTATAAAAGCCAAAGAGGAGAAATCAGAGAAATTTCCACTCTTGGTGAAAGAAAGGCAAACTATCATCTGTAACACATCAAATTACACTAGTCAAATTAGAGTAGTCCACATGGTATAGAAATTTCTGAACCAACCAGGGAAATGGACCAGATGACCTAGTACTTTCACATTCTAATTGCTAGTTTTCTTTGAATTTTACTCTTTCAGAAACCTGCTTTTATCTTTGCAATAATGATTCAAGAGATTAAAAGAAGATTTTGAGTGACTCGATTTGTCTGCTCAAGTTCATGCAGCACCTATTGATGTACCAATGCTGTCTTGTCAAAAAGCACTTAGAACATTACTAAGTATAAGGTATAATTAGGACAAGAGAGGAGACAGGTAAGAAAAGAGCATGCAGTTTTCTTGGTTTTATTTTTTCATGTCTGATTATCAGGGATGGTGGCTTATTTAAAAATTACATTGGAATCCTTATAAGTGTTTAGACTTCTGAACAGGGATTGGAATTTTTCATCTAGTCAAAACAAGGACTGTTCAAAGATTTAACAAATTTGCTCTTTCCAATATTTACATCTGAGTGTGATCCAGATAAGAGAATGTAGACAGAGGCTCTCTTGCAGACTTGTAGAGTGACTTGTAGAGAAACATTTAGATTTCCTCCTTATCCTGCTGGATTTAAACATATCCTGATGAAACAATAGTGTAATCCCTATTATTCAGTTCCTAGCACAGAGATTTTATAGAAATGGTTGTTTAACATACTTCTAGAGAATTTGAAAGGTTTCTGTTAACAAAGGAATGCAGATACTGGGGTTGATTCTGACCCTAAAGGTTGGCTGTGTCAATCAGGATCTGAGCTGGCACTACACTTCGAAAAGACAGTGAGATATGAAGGCACACAAATGTTGCTCAAACTTTGAGCCCATTAGTCAACAGTTTGTTCTCAGTAGCTGCATTGGAAGAAGTGACACAAATCAAGAAATCAGAACCAGAAGAAAGAGGCAGAAAATACGTTAACATTGAAAGTTCTATTTCACTAGAAAAATTAAAGCAACTCATCTGACAGAATGTACAGCTATATAATTATGCAGCCACAAAATGGGCTGGATTCTCTGGTTGAAAAGTTCACTTATGTTCTGGCCTGTGATTTGGTTGATGACATCTGTAACTACTACTGCTTTTCAACCAGACCTCTAGGAAGCTAAGCTGGGAGCAGGGACTGCAGATGAATTTGGTTCTAGAGAAGTGTCCTAAAGGTCAGGGATCAAGGTTGGTCAGAACTCTTGAGTCAATGTGTTGGCATAGCACCTTGAACAGTTCAGTTGACTTATTTCAAGAGCAGATCTATTAAGAGCATTTCAAAATTCCCTTTATGGACCTACTTGGAGCTCAAAATTCTCTGAGGTCATAGCAGGGAAAAGTCACAAAATGAAGCAGAACTATTAGATTTCACTTGGTTTATCTCCTGGAGGAGATCTCAATTGCTCCCTGAGAACAATCTATTCCTTTCCATGTACTTCTTGCAGTTTTACCTCTCCTGGAGGCCCAGCTCCTACTTCACCACACAGAAAATTCAGTGAAAAACATTCAACTATTCATTTTGAAAGTCTAAAAGCATTTTGGTTCTATTTCGATTTGTACTTCACTTATATAAATTCCGATTATATTTGAAATGGTCAGCTTCTCACAGGCATTTTATACAGGTTTTTAAAATGGAGTAACAACTATTTCTAAACCTTGGCTATTTGAGACAATATTAGATTTACTTTTATATTTAGTTGTTTTTTTTTTAACTTTAGTGGATACCTAAATGCTCTCCTTCTCTTGTATGTTTTTCTAAATAAACTGGGATACACAGCCCTTGAGATCTACAGAGAATCATCTCACCCAAGTACAATATTTTAATAAAATCAGATTTAATTGGTTCAACAATGGCCAATTTGCCAGTAAAATTTTATTTTTTTAACATTTATTTATTTATGCCTATAAGAACTGGGGTAAAGGCCAAAGGTGTGGGTGGTGAGAGGATTCACCAGAGACAGAGTGAGGAACAGAACAAGCAGACTGACTGAAATGCACTGCTGAGGGAGGCAGCGGGTGAGACAGGAGAGGTCTGCTGTGCCATGTGGGTAG
The DNA here is from genome assembly GCF_964194135.1 of Talpa europaea. NCBI lineage: Eukaryota > Metazoa > Chordata > Mammalia > Eulipotyphla > Talpidae > Talpa > Talpa europaea. Next base: position 108,560,478 of record NC_140075.1, read on the forward strand.
CTCCCTGCCCAAGTGAGCATCAAACTCATGCTACAGAGGCTGTGGACAGCGTCACAGTGCTGTGTTTAACCCCTTGCACCACCAGGGAGGTTGGCCCCATACAATTTTAAAAGTTATTCATAAAATTATTTATACTTTCTTATTGCCTCTGAAATAAAGTCATGTAGACTTAATAATTGTAAAGGATCTCTTTCCCTTCATGTATATTATTATGAGCATGTAGACAATGTAATCAAAAGAACTCTCCAAAAATCTCAATAGAGTTGTGAAGGTTAGCATTCATTGAGCACTTACTATATGCCCCTTTGATTCACATATATACACAGAAAGAAATAGGAGGGTTAACACAATTGTTACTACTTGCTTGAGTTTAAGTAAACAAGATCTAGTATTTTATGCTTCTTATTTTTTTGACTGATAATTTATGATGGCCAATAATGAGGTTAATAAAATATAAAGGGACCCCTTTATTTTAAACCTGTACATGCTTATGCATATAAGTACACCTGTACAATGCCAACCTGGTTCTTGTTCAATTCATATTATATAGAGAAGAACAGAATCAATAATCTCTGAAGCTCAACAGCAGGAGGTAGCTTGTATCACATCTAAGGAGAGTAGATGAATGGCTGGAAGTGGAACAGAAGCTCAACCAGGAAGCTCTCATCAGCAGGTTGGGGAAAGTCAATGCCAAGAAGATGAGGTGAATGCTTTTGGAACTTAAAAGATGAAATAAGTTAAAAGGAGAAAGACAAATACTGGATGATTTCACTCATGGAATACAGAGAAGTAAAACAAAAGAACAGGCAAAAACCAACTACACAAACCCAAAAAATCTGACTGTAGAATCAAGGCTACCAGATGAGGAGGGTATGTATATGGGGAGCAAAGTGTGTGTGTGTGGGGGGGAGTAGGGCCATGGGCTGTGATGGAGGACAATGGCCCTTGGTGGTAAGTCTGGTGTGTTGGTACACATTTAGAGAGGGGTGATCCTATAACTCTGAGCCACATATGTTGTTGTATACCAACGTTACTGTAATAAAAAAATAATAGAATTTAAAAATAAAATTTGGCGATGGAAGGGGATAGGTTAATGCTAAAGAGCCAGTGGGCACCATCGGGAAGAAAGGCTATGGAGGAGTCAAGCCAGTTGTTCATAAAAATTCCTGAATGCAAAAGAAAAATATGCAACTTCCCTCAGGAAAGAGGGAGAAAAGTATATGTGGCTCAACACAACTTATAGTTACTAAGTGATGATAACAGAGCTAAAGAAATAATAATGCTTTCTGATTGCAATTTTCAAATCTTGTTTTAAACAATGTATGGAATAACATAAATAAAGAGAATTTAATCTGTCTTTAGTGTTCAGTTAGGAAAGCAGTGTATGCCCAGGTGTTGTATGTTTGTGTAATACAGGGAAGTGGACCCCTGGTCCTGCATATGTTTCTATATTCTGAATTAAGCTTTCCTATGGGTGGATGCTACTCTACAAAGCAGCTCTATTCCTGTACTCTCTGGGGATTTAACTCATCCACTTAGAGATCGTCTTGTTCTAAGCAGAAATCAGACAATCCACAAATAAAGCTAATAGATTAATAACAACAGAGTGATAGGTTTCAAAATATATATGACCTAAGTTAGTGGGTCTCTCCCCTGCCCCGCCCCCATACAACCAAGGGGCACATCTGGCTCATCACCAGATTGCATTTGTGTGATCAAGTAAAATTAGAACATAATCACGTCGATCTGCTTATGTACTGCCATGGTTGTTTCAGCAGTTTGACAGCAGGGTTAAACCACTATGGCAAAGACCTTGTGGCTTGCAAAGCTGGCGGCATTAATTATTTGTCCTTTTAGAGAAGAAGTTTCTCTAAATAAAAGCATCAGGGTATCCACGCCTACATTCATATTCAGGTTGGTCCTGTCACCTGCTAGTTGTTTGATACTGGAGAATATATTTATCCCTCTGAAACTCGGTTTTCTCACCTCTAAAATGGGAATAATAATGAACCCTTTCCAGGACACTGTGAAGAGGATTCAATGTGATCATCTTGACCTTGGAACTGAATAAGTACTGTATCAGTATTACTTATTTTTAATTAATGTTATTCCCCTAAAATTGTTTTTGCAAGGAGAAGCTGTAATATAGCCATCCTCTTCCCTCTCCAGGATGCACAGCTGTGAGACAATTGTAGGCATTTAGAATGAAGATTTCACCATTGAACTCAGAGAAAACCACATTTCTATAATGTGATTAAAATGAGAACAAATCCAGTTTAATTAAACATGAGGCTGGCAATTGTGAATCAGGCAGGAGCATATTTCTAGTAAATGTTTAATATTGTGATTACAGAGTGTACTGCATGCATTGGGATGTGGGAAACAATAGTAAATTTACATGTGAATTTATATCTGCCAACCAAATGCATTTGAGTTTTGTATACAATACAGACTCCTGGGAAACAGAAGTGGGGTAACAGGGGACAAACAAATATGTGTGGAAAACCAGTGTTGACACTTTCTGACTCTGTGATACAACCAGTGTGTTTAACTTATCTGATCCTTGGTTTATTCATTTGTAGAAGATGGAGATGAATAACTACTTCTCTCCCCAACCACTGGGAACATTAACTATGTTAGATAATGAATGAACAATGCCTGCCAATTAGCGCCCTCAGTGGGAAAGGCATAGGTTGTCATATCACAGTTTAGGCCTGGGTCTATACAGGTAGGAAAGCTGAGTTTATTCACATTGTCCTAGAGAATCAAGGCGACATCCCAAATTACATTTTACACCCACTTCTCTCTGTTCCTCAGGCTCCATGACTGAATGGAGGCCTCCCCTGAACAAGAGCATGAGATCCTTGAGGGCAGGTATTGTGCTTTATTTCCCACTATAATCCTATCACCTAGCATGGATTCACAGGTAAAGCAGATGTTGAATAAATATGTGTTGGCTGGTGAACAAGCATATGCCTAAGATCACTCCATTAAACCCACTCCACTAAGGAAGGTGGGGGATTAACAATAGCTTTTTTTGTACATAAAAGGCAATGCCATTTATTAAATAGACTTTAAAACTGTTTGCATGGTTTTAAAGTATGAAATACATTTTTTTTTTCTGGCCGATTTTTCACTCATTTCCATCACTTGCTTTGATATAACCTTAAGCATTTGGTTTGAGCTGTCATTTTCCTCTTAAGTGTTCTTAAGTGTTCTTATGCAATTCTACATATTAAACATTGGCTTTTGACAACCCCCTCCATCCAAGCCAACACACAGAATCAGGGACTGACTGTGGGCTCATAAAGGTAACAGGTGAAAAAGTTCCAAGTGAAAAGAATTGCATCTCATGGAGCAAACTGTAAATATCACTGGGAGCAAATCCAATCCACTTTAACTTTATGACTGAAGATTAAAAGTGCTTCTTTGTCCTTGACTCATTTTCTCCTTCCTTCTCTGACCCACCTCCCCCTTCTTCAGTCTGCTGAGGTATTGACAGGGATTTTAGAGGAGTGGAAGATTTTTATCTCTTTGAGATGAGCTGCAATATGATTATAATCGATTGAGTGATTTACAGTTTAGAGCGCCTTTCATTACCCTCTGTGCTTTATAGAATTATAAATGACATATTGTATGTGGATATATATTATTATTATTAGATATTTATGTGCCACCTTTCTCTAAGAAGCTAAATGTTCTCTAAATGTTCTTTTTTAGACTTTAAATAACTAGAAGGTCCCTGCAACTTTGTGTAAAACTTAAATTGGAGAGAGTGAAAGCTGAAAACTTTTAACATCAATAAATCTGTGCTCCTGTATGGGTGTTAGGGCAATGGATGCTCATGAAATTCTGGGCAGAAAGAAAATAGTACAGGGTGATTGCATTTTAGAGCAGGCTAATAATTCTAGATTGTGATAATTAACGACAAATTCTGGCAGCCATAATTTCTATTTTCTATCTCATGGAGCTTCTCCATGAGGGTGGGGAGATGGGGGGAAAGGATAAAAAAAAAACAACTTATAATTCACTTAGCTTAGTTTTGAAATTATGTAATATTTGATAATTATTTTAATTTAGAAAAATTTGAGTTATTACAGATGCCTCACACAGAGCGAAATGCTTTTAATTTGTCCATATCTCTAAAATGGATATAACTTTAAAATCATAAAATATGACTGCTGTATTTTTAATCTTGAAAGTACTCTTCCATAGATTTGGTTTAATATAAATAAACTCACAATCCATAGCAATTAAGAAATTCTTTTCCTTACACCCTTAGCTAAATTATGTCTAGAAGTGACCCTCAAATTTCATATTATTTATTTCACTAAGTCCCTAGTCTATAATATGTATAATACTTAACATGGTTAAAAAATAATTATGTGATTTTCAATTGGTAAAAGTCCACTTCCCCTTTTAAGCCCCAAGGTTATCTACTAAAATGAGAAAAAACTAAATAAAGCAGGGCCCAGGACTAAGTTTTATATCTTATGAAGTCTGTACAAAAGTAACTAGCAAAATTATTGTTTTGCTCAACAATGCTTTTGACCCAAAGCACTGCCCTGTTCACAAAAATTCTGTGTAAAAAATGTCTTCAGTTAACTTGAATCGTGACCATATTTTCCAATGTAACTATTTATCATGATAACAAGTTTCTTTGTATGTTATTTATTTTAAAAAGAACCTTGATTTGTGAGTGGCTTAATACCTCAGACAAGTGCTATGTGTCCATGGGTTTCCTCTTTCCTCTCTACCATATGTTCTTCCCTGCCATTGGATGATGACATGTATATATGGATGGAAATATGCATAAATATATAATCACACATTCTTGTGCTTTTTTTTTTGTCTTCTGGGAGGTTATATTTAATTTTAACCTTACCCAGAAGTCTATCTTTTGCTTTGAAATGCTTATCAGCTTATAAGAGACATTTACAGGGAGAGAAAGGCACTAGGTTTGATAGCAGTAATTGTATTTAACTTGTAAGATACAGGTTATTTATCTTGTGTTTGGAAATTCACAGAGAGAAAGGCAGTTTGCCTGATAAAACAAAAATTAAAGGAAAAAACATACTAAGAACCCCCACCCCCACCCCCACTGCCATCCACCCAGAAAGACCATTAAACAGCAAAGGAAACTTTCATCTAATGGAGGGCTTCCTGTCTGCTCAGATGCATGCTAGAAGGTAAAATGCAATCGGGAAAGGAAGAAGGCTGCCCGAGTCCCAAAGGTCTGGCCACCGATGCAGATGAAGGCAGCTATCACCAGTGTCCAGGGACCTGCTGTCTTCTAGGCAGGAAGCAAAACTTTAGCACAAGAGAAAAATTATAAAAGGTGAGGGGGGCTCTCAGCACTCTGAAGCTATCAGCAGCCACTGCAGCACTAGTTCAGTCCCTGTCCAGGGAGCTGACACATGTGCCACAGCAGAACTCTCCTGTCTCGCCCCCTGCTCCCCTCAGCAGTGTATTTCAGTAGCTCCACCTGTCTACTCCCCACTCTGTCTCTGGTGAATCCCCTCACCCCCACACCTCGGGGGCACACCCTAGTTCTCATATGCATAAATAAATAAATGTTTTTTAAAAAAGAAAAATTATAAATTAGCAAGATTTAGGCTAAAATCATAATTTCCAAGGCATGCAAGTACTCCAGGGTGTCCAAGGGAATCTATGGAAGGGCAGAGGGTGACTAGATACTGGGGTGTCCCACTCAGGTGGTCTTGGGTTGCTCTATCACATTTGATTTACCCTATGAGCCAGGAAAGGCCCCAAGATCTCTGGACTGCTCTTAATCTTTGAAATGGAAATAAAACATTGAGCTCAAGGGGGCATACCAAGGCTAACTAAGCTGTTGTACTTCAAGTGGGGAGTATGTAAAAATCGCTCCCCCAAGAGGAGCCATCATGACCTGGATGAGTTTTAGAAGTGGTGGCATCTACCATTTTCTCCATCTCCGGAACAACCACTCCATAAATTAGGTGGAGTTATTATTACAGTGATTGTGTAGTGTTAAATACACTAGATGAGTTCAGAACGTATCTGAAGGTAAATGTCTATTGTTTTATTAGTGATGTCAATGAAGAATTACATTCTATAAAACAGATAACAGGAAATAACAGATATTTTAGTCCTTTACTGGCCAACACCAGTTATCAGCCACAGATGCTGGCCTGAGGAGTGTAAGAAAAAACTAGTTCTGAATCTCTCAGGTCATAATGTACAATGAAAATAAACCTTCAGGACTTTGGTTAACCAGTCACATTGAAAGTGTGATGTGCCCAGTGGCTACCAAACTGGCAAGTCACTCTGGAAACAGAAAAAGGGATATATTCTTTTAGCCTTCTAACTACCAGTGATTCTCAAAACTAACTGCCCGTAGAATTGCCTTTGGAGCTTTTCAGAAATAACTAATGCTTGCACCAGTGCTTGTCACAAATCACCAGTGCATACAAATCACTGTGGGATCTTGTTAAAAATGCAGGTCTGAGTGAGGCCCAAGACTCTGCATCTTTAACAAGCTCCCAGGTGATGCTGGGACCACACCCCAGACTGATTTAAATTAGATCACCTGGAACTGGGACCTGCCCACCAAAGGTTATTAAATGGTCTCAGAAAAATCTCATTTTCAGCCAAGTTAAAAAACACCATTTCATAATATATATATATATATATATATATATATGTATATATATATATAAAAGATTTTTTAAACATTTTTTCACCAAAAACTAACCCCATCAAGTTGGAAGTCCCTTGGAAGTAGAAACTCGTCTAATTCCTAATTCATTCCTAACAAATTGGAAAGAAGACTATTTATCAGTGCAAGTATTAAGCAGACACCAGTTTGATTGTGACATCTGTGACCGATTGTTTGAAGAAGTTACTTATAAGATCATTTTAAAATGTACCTAGCAATGTTCAAACACATTAAGTGAGCCTCTCTCCAGTTGCTCTTACATCCCTGCAGCCTTGAAAGCATGTTCAAATATGGCTTTTGCTCTTGATTGTATTTATACTTCATATTCCCATTGCAGGACTTCACTATCTATGTTTTTTTCCCCCATTTGAACTGAAACTGAAAGTAATGCTAGTCTTGAATGGATGAATGAGCAGGTAGATGGGGCTTGTTTTAATGTGTCTTCAAATCTGGCAATGCCTCAAGTGTTTGCAGGCAAAGACTGAAAGAAGAAAACCTCCTGGCTAGGAATTAATGAAAAGCTAAGACCTGAGAAATTTCAGCATCACATCAAACATGTAGACATTTTAACCCTACAAAGTCCCAATAATCTCAAACGAGACGTGGACAAAAAAAAAAAAAAAATCTCTCTTATAGCCCTGTGTACTGTGCCTAAAGTATGGAAGGACAAAAAGCGCTTGAAATCAAGTATGTCAGAGGTTTTTCTTTCAATGGGGAGAAGCTGATGTTGCAATCCTGAGCCATCTGACATGGAGACATGTTACTGGCATCTTGGGGATGGAAGCCTGGGATCCTGCTATAAACATTACAGTGCACAGGACAGCCTCACAACAAAGAATTACCTGCCCCAAATATCAGTGGAGCCAAGGTTGAGAAAGCCTACTCACTGAACTAGTCTGGGTTGGATTTTTATTTCAGAATCTTTTTGATGGAAAAATAAAATCCCTAAAAACCTAAGGTCAGCATTAATAAAATCATGACTCTGAGAAATAGGAAAATGGACTGGATATTTAAGGTGTTGCAATCTGAGGCATAGGAGAGGAATGTTACTCCACCTTTTAAGCTGCATGATCCTGAATAAGTTGTTTAGCCTCTCAGAGCTTCAATAATGCAATCTTACTATAGACACTATCATAGTAGTAATAATACCAAGCCCATGCCCCTGCAGGATGGAGGGAGACTCACAAGGAATAATGTACATGAAGTCACTTTCAGCTTCAATAAGTACCAGCTCCATGTTTTCACTTCCAACCCCTTATAATGGCAAGGTCTTGTGGCATTTGGCACATTCAAATATAAAGAGTATAGTAGAACAAAGCCACTGACAAAGCTTTTCATGTTCTGAGCTGGGTGGTCGACCAGGACTTAGGCATAAGATGTTTTATGCATAAAGTGAAATGCAAAGGGCATTTTATTGACTCAGAAAGGGGAGGGTCTGACGACAGCCCTTCAAATGAGCTACTGGGCAATGTCAAGAAAGAAAGGAGCACATCAAGACCTGTTCCGTGCCATGGGAAGGTGGCACCTATACTTCCTTGCTACTTATTCTTCATTTCCCAGGAGCCTGGCTCTGACCCAAAAAGTCCAGTTGTTCCATGTTCAGGTTCTAACAGCCTTGAAGACACTACCAGCCACCTACTCACAATGGACAGGGTTTCTAACAATTCCAGTCAACCCAGCCTCTGAGGGGGGCCCAGAGCTGTGGCTAAAATTAATTCCTGATGTTCAGATATAACCTTTCACCTCCCCTCCCTGGTGCCCACCCCGGCATTGTGTCAAGACAGCAATCAGAGGCTTTATAAAGCACATTTGTCAGTGCCTGGGTGATAGCTCTGGGCCGATCCTTCTTTAATTTCCCTCTCCTGTTCCTTAGCCTTTCTATTTTCAGGTTCAAAGAAAAAAGTTGCTTTTGAGTTCTCTCTCTCAGAATTAAGTGATATAAGATTCTGATGGCTATAGAACTATTTTGATTTTGGATCCTTCCTGATTCACAAAAAGCTATGATGACACACCCTATGCCCAACTGGTTTCTAAATATTTCACAGTGGGATGTTGAAGCGGAGCTACATAAAGTCCTGCAAGTGCCCATGAGATGATTCTAATATGTAAGGACCTTGTGAGCTGAGAGAGTTTCCTTAGCACACATTCTCTGAATAAGATAATTTAAGCACATATTCTGTAGGAGCTGCTCTGTGTTTCTTTAGTGTTTAGCAATACACAAGTAGCGCAACTGAACTCCTTTTGATGGTTTCTATACTTATTACTACCTGTAAAGCAGAATGGTTTGGGAAAAGGATACAGTACTTTTGCAGAAACTGTGTCAAGATTTCCTAACCAGGTGATTTTTTTTCCTTTGACGTCCAGATACAGGGATATTTGAGCTTATGGTTTAAAATAAGTAGTCTCAGCACTATGAAGCTATCCACAGCCACTGCAGCATGAGTTTGATCCCCGGTCAGGGAGGTGACCCACATGGTGCAACAGACCTCTCCTCTCTCACCCACTGCTCCCCTCAGCAGTGTATTTCAGCCAATCCACCTGTTCTGCTCCCCCTTCTGTCTCTGGTGGATCCTCTCACCCCTTGCACATCTTGCCTGTACCCCAGTTCTTGTATGCATAAATAATCTTTCAAAAAATAATTAATTGGTTAATTAATCACTGCCAGGTTGCACTAACAATGCTTAAAATTTAGTTACATAGATCCTTTCATGAATACAAGGAAGCAGGGGGGAGAGAAAATAAGGTATCCAAAACTCAAAAGGAACATCACTCCCAAGAAGTCATGAAAGAGTGGGACATAAAACTGGAACAGAAGCTACGTGGTGGCTCTTTAAATACTCAGGATTCTTACAAGGACTGCACAGAAGCACCTTGCCATTACACCAGGAGGAAACTTAAACTCATCACAAGGAGACTTTCAGAACAGCTAACAGAGCTTCTGTTTCTTTAAAGAAGATTTTTGACACTGCATCTCACAATAACCATCTTTGTGTGGTTATTAGTATTGAACTTTGTAGTATGACACTTACAAAAAGAGAATAAAATATAACACTGTGATTTTTTTCAAACTATTTCCCAGTTTGCTGTGGAAATGCTGAGAATTTTATCCCATTGAGAATGAAAGAATCTGGTCTTGGTTCTGTACCTCATTTATTATGTGACCTTAGGAAAGACACAATATCTTCCTGGATCACTGTTAAATTTTAAATCTACCCTACCCGATATGCATTTGATAATCAAAATGAAGTCATTTGTATGTGTGATTACAGAACTGGAAAAAATGCTACTCAAATGCTTGGTCATCTTCATAGGTAACATTTATTTATACTAACTTAATTGAATGCATTATGTTGTTCATTCAACATATGCCTGACTCTTTTAATCTTCATGTTAGGCCCAGGAAATGCATATTGTCATGACCCCATTTCACAGACTAAGGAACAGGGACTTGAGAGGTTTAATAACATGTCTAAAGTTCAGAACTGGATCACCAAATAGGAAGAACTTAGTATTAACTCAGAGAACCAAGAAAGCAAAGAGAACTGAAAAAAAAATAATGAGGAAGGGAGAAAGAATCTGGTATGTTTTTTAAGTATTACAGTGAACATCAGAGAAGAAAAATTTGAACTGCTAGAAACTCTTACACCAATTTTATGGTTGAATGTTGTTGCATTTTGAATTTCTTGTGGTGAGAGGCATTGCATATTGCAATGCTTAGGGCATTTCAAGGTCTTGAAGCAACTTGCCTCAGGGACTCACAGCTAATGGCACCAAGATCCAAAGATCCCAACTCCAGCCTGTTGATTCCAAAGCTCATACTTACAACTGCTATATTATCATGTCCTATAATAATAACACATATTATTACTAAATAACAGTTACCAACAGTTACTAGTAATAACAGTTTTCAGCTGGAAGAGATTCCATTAGAGAAAGGTTTGCTCTGTTTTGAAAACTTAGGAAGCAACCCATAATTTGGAACTAAAGATACAAAGAGATAGGCACTCAGCAAGGGTCACGGGTTTTCTTATATATCTGTGGCTTTAAAATGACCATTAAAAAGCCTTCTCTCGTGCATTCTACATTGTCTCAGGGCTAACATCAATTCAGAAATCTTTGATATACCTAATAGAAACCCATAAACAATACAGCAGCACTAGCAGGGACAAAGATAACATGCATGGAGAGAAATTGATTTTTCCTATGAGCAAATGAACAACTTTTAAGATCTCAGGCTATTTTGATTCCCCCCTTCCTATCCCTTAGAGTTTAAGCAAGAAGAATTTAAAAATTAGGTCTATTAGTGTCTAGTGAATTTGGATGATGTTAGGAATTCATAGTAGCTGTTAACACCTCTGACTCTCTTCAAGGGCTGAAAGATAAATGCATATGATCATTTTTGTGCCTTCATGTAAGAAATGCTAAGGATATGACAAGAGGCATCCAGCAAAAGCTGAGCTGGATATTGTACAGAGATGGAAATGGTAGATAAATGTATACACATGCCTTTTTGCTTCAATACCTAGGGGATCTTATATACTGTTTGTGGATGTTTCCATAATTATTACTACACCAGATATAGGAAAACTCTTGCTATTAGAGGAAAGCCAGCAGTGAAGGTAGTTCTGATTAGATTTTAAAGAAAATGAATGTGAGTTGGGCATAAAAACAATCAGTTTTCAAATCATTTGAAATTCTTGGGCCACAAGTAGGCAACTTTACTTCATCTACTTCCTTCTCCCTAAAATCTGATGATTTTTCCCTAAACAGAACCTATCTTTTCAGAAATATGTTTCTGACTTCCTCATCCCCATGCTCACCTCACTATAGAGGAAGTGAGAAGATAACAGTGATAAAATTATAGACAGTTTGGAGTGTAGAAGACAGAGACATCACACCATACCCACATTAGTGAAGAGTTCAATATTCTGAGCTATTCTTATTGCATCCACCAGGTGATAACACAATTAGAGAACCAAGGCCCTTTGCCAAAGTATCGCCCCTCTAAATTCCTGCCACTTTTATGGTCAGGGTGTAAGGCTGTTTTCATGGGGGAAGTAAGAGATTAAAGCTTAGGGATTATTTGAATGGTCTTTTTAAAGAAGGCAACCTTTCCTGCCTTTGCCCTTGATTCAGCCATCTGGCTCTGGGAGTCTATTGGCAAATGTTCCTTGACTATAAAATTTAAACAGATGATTAATCCTTCTTCCTCCCATGCCAGCGTGCTTGCTATTAAAGTGCCTACTAAGACAAATCTCTGAACATCAAGGCAGCTTTAGTGTAAGTGAGCAAAAAAAGGATAGGCAACATCAACCCAATGAGTGAAATCCCACCCTTAGTATTCCTCTCATTGTTACCTTAATTTGTATGTATCAACATAAATGTTGATACTTTGGCAGTCTTCCTGCCATCCCTGACTATCTGTACTTTCACCCACTCCTGATGAAATGGCACCACATAGCCCTGACCTCAAGTGTATTTTCTGTTATTATCCAGCAGCGTACAGAATGGAGATGGTGTGTCTTCCCTCCAATGCCGATCATTTTCAGAGCCCTGGAAAACCCATACTAACCATATTTGGTATGAGCCAGTCAGGCAGTATTAACCAGGTGGACAAAAAATGTTCAGTGCACAGTTACTAAGTCTCCAGAAGCTCCCTACACTGGACCAAATCCTAAGGAATCATGTACAGATTTATCTGCTCATGCAAAAATAACTTAAATGTGTGCTTGATAGTCAGTGTGTATGATTTAGTGACAGTCATGTGAAAATTACCATTTAGAAATAAGAATGAGACAGAAAAAGAGAGTTGGGTCGTTGAGAGTAAAACATGTACCTGTGGGGTAATGCTCATTCACGGGCCAGTTGTCCACCTGCAGCGTAGCGTTGCCTCCATTCCTGGTGAATCGCACCACATGGTATTTACCATCATTCACAGGGGTTCGCTCCTCTTTGATGGAGATGTCAACCGTGCCAATATTGAAGACAACTCCAATTTTCCCCTGTTCCTATAAAAAAGAAACACAAAAGGCATAGTTATCACCAACCACAAAGTTTTCTCTCTTTAAAGTTGATTCTCCAACTAACAATAAGTCTGCAGCACCCAGAGGGAGCTGTCAGCATGCAGTTAATAATAGCATCCTGCATTTCTCCACGGGCTTTCATCCTGAACATAAAAACCAAGGATATAAAGCCACCCCAATTGCTCTCACAGGTTGCATTGAACAGATTACATCACTCAATTGCCCACAACAGATATCAAAGCTAGAACCAGAGAATAGCCTAACACTTGGAGTGACACCGATAAGCTTATTTCTATGAGATGAATTAGGCATGTTTCCTAGAAGAGGCTAATAAGACACTGGACCCTACAGTATTTCATTATTCATATTTACGATTAAAGAGGAAATAGAGCCTGCTTGCGCATTTTTGGGCAGACAAAGCCAAGAGGAGGAGTAGAGATGATTAGGAGGCAGTGGCAGAAGAGTTAGCATTGGAGACCAACTCCTGGTGACATTTTTCTGTAGGTCTAAGATACATAGATGCCAGGAAAAATCAAGTGGGGATTTCAGAGTCAGATGAACTTCTACCCTTCCTCCACTTGCAGCCCTATTCCTAAAGTTAATACAAAGAGTTAATTCAAAACTCTAGCAATATTCCAGTGCTAGAATTTAATTTCACACAGCTGAAGAGAACCTCTGGACTCCACAAAGACTCTGGAAGGGATGAATTCCAGAAGACTAAAGAAGGTGATGATTATGGGGTGATGACGTAGAGGTTGTGACATCATCCACATCCTTGGAAGTGCCCAGAATACTGACATTTACGTAATAATCCTATTAAATCTCTTACACTTTTATTCTAATAATTGGTTGAATGTTGGATTAAGTAGCACAATGAATACAATGAAAGTAACCTCACTGATTAGCTATTATCTATTTCAGTATGCTTCATCCAAGGCGGGGTGGGTAAGGAGAAGTCATCTCTGCCCATCTCTCCACTTTCCTGACTCGTTGCCTAAAAGTAAGTTGGATGTGCAAGGACAATAAAATTTAGTCGTAATTCTGAAATTCTCTAAGTCCGAGTCATAATATTTATTCACACAATCTTTTAACCTCTATTTCCTTATTCAAAAAGCAGTAGAAGAAATAGGAAAAGAATAAGGAGGAGAAGAGGAGAAAGATATGGAAAAAGTCCAGAATCCATATAAACTAAGATGTAGGAAATATTCCACTGAAACTCAAATTTAGTAATTTGGCTCATTCATGCATTTGTTCTTTATCAATTGAGTACACAAACATAATATTTATTAAGCAATTGTTATGCTTAAAGTCCATAAAGTCCATAAATTATGACTTTGGTGAGTTTTCAGGCACTGGTTTCCATATAATTTGGTATATTTTACTTATTTTTCCGAAAAGAAGGTTTTCCAAAAGGAAGGACAAATGTCCTTTAGTATGTGAATACATTTTGTGTCCAATAAACAAACCAGACAAGCATACAGGAATCTTGATCTTAGAAGGCAAGAATCTAGACTGATGAACAAAGGTTGTCACCAGCACAGAGGTGCTGAGACCCAGCATAGAGGCAGGATGGCATAGAGTGGAATCTCTATGATTCTAGGCAGATGGGTAAAGGAGGGAGTCCTGGAGCCCTTGGTGGCTTTTCAGGCTTTTATTGAATTTACCAGGTACACGGCAGGCTGGGGGTCAGGGGCCCGGAGGCTGGCAGGACTCCCATCCTCTGGCAAGTCTTTACTCTTTCTGGGCTCTCTGGCATTCTTGTTCTTTTCTGCTGGTGCTGCTCTTCTTTTGCTTCTCAGCTCTCTTCTGGTGGTTCTGTTCCTCCTCTTGCTTCCTCTTTTTCTGCTTCTCTCTCGTTTATTCTCTCTGGTTCTGTTCCCCACGATGCGGCCCTTATAATGCCAGTCTCAGCCCAGGTGAACCCACCTACGCAGGCCCATACCCTACTCCAGGTGCCCACCATCAGGCATGCATTCAGGACCGCAGGGATCCATCATTAATCCTAATGGGTAGCGGGAGGGCAGAAAAGCCTGACAATCATTTACCCTATACCCAGGCAGACGTCATCGCTCCCATGTGCCCTGGCAGCACAGCACAAATGTGAACCTAGTTCTGCAATTCCTATGCTCTGTGCTCTAAGGACAGCAGTGCAGGGGCATCCCAAATGGTGACTAAATGTATTCATGATTTCATGAACCTTTGTTGTGACACTACAGTCTCAGTTTAATTTTTGCTTTTTTCCATCTCTATATCTCTAGCACTAAATAAAGTAGCTAGCACTAAAGTATGACACATAGGTAAATGAACCTGATCAAGGTTTCTTTTGATAATGTTCATGCCCATATTATGACTCATTTTTATTCTTTATCCTTGACTCTCTAGGAATTCAGACACGACAGTATGCTTTTTCTTGTTTCAAAAGTTGGTATTCATTTCTAAGAGGGGTGTGTGTGTGTGTGTGTGTGTGTGTGTGTGTGTGTGTTGGTAGCTCTCACCCTCATTCCAAAATAAGCAAGACTATAATAACCTGAGCCATAACCTACTTAGCAGAATGAAAGGACTGGAGAAGTTAAGAAACCATGACTTCAGATACCATTACTCCTCTGCCCACCCCACCAAGGTGGGCTCTTTATTGAACTAGTGTTCTTCAATGAGAAACCACTACATAAATCCTGGATGCATAGAAAGAACTGCTGGTGACTCAATTCATCTCTGAGTCACTAATTAATCATGGATGGAGAACAGTTTTAGGGAGAAAGAAAGATGCTTTAAAGCAGCATCTTGCAGTTTTTCAGCAACAGCAGTGGCAAAGTACATTTCTGGCTCAGTGAAGTTGGCAGATCAGTGAGATATATTCTTGGGCAGATTTTCTGCAAGATCTATAATAGATTTAGAAAAAAGAAAAGATTTAATCTCTGCCAGAATAAATATTTGGTCCTTATCTTAGGCACCACACATTTGCCAGTGCAATCACTATTTTTGAGAGATCTTTTTAATCCCACTAGCATGCTGCCAGTATCAGTGGAGACCCTTAACCAGGTATTTCCCACAGTGGTGAATGTGGCTGTGTGAGACCTCAGATGTGGTCTCTTTACTTGCAGTAATAAGATTTCATTACTGAAAGCTCCTTATCATTTGCTATGGGACCACAATGGCATTATAATCTGTGGCCAACTGCTTTGTCTAACTTCATTAGAAGCCTTGTGGCAAATGCCATACATTGCCCAGGCTTGAATCCATTCTGCCATGAAAACAAACACAAAAACAAAAACAGACAAAAGTTCTGATTTATGTGTCCAGAGAAAAGAAGGATGAAGAGTAAAAGTCATTGGATTTGGAGTCAGCCCTGCTGACACTGGAAAAGTTTCTTACCTTTACTGAACTTGTTTTTTGATAATATATTGTGCAGAGATGATACCAGTTTTACATACTTCATGGGGCTATGAGAGTTGAAATATTATGATTAATGTAATCATACTTTATAAATTATGAACTATTGTACAAATCTAAGGGAAAAAATGAGATAATAAGGCACTCTCCAATCATTTAACCATATAATGCTTTGTGATTCCTGGAGAAGTTAAATGGTTCAACAGGATAGATATGAGGTTTAGCATAGCATGGTTCTGCTCCAGGCAGAATACCTCTGGCTCTGAAAGATGTATCACCCTGGGCAGGTTATTATACTACTGATCGCTCTTCTTTGAAGGGATGTGTAGGCAACAAGAAGCAAATTTCTACCTCTGAAGCTAATTGTGAAGATTTAAGGAGAAAGAATATGTGTGAAGACCTAGCAGGTGGTTGAGGCTGGGACTTCAGGCAATATTACTCATCTTGTCCATTTCTTTTCTTCATTAGTGTAGTTGAAAGTTGTGGCATGAGCTAAAGACTAGTTGGTTTAATTACACTTTCATCAAGAAATATTGCAAAAACAGGGGCGTCTCTGGCTTCCTAAGAGTTAGGTTTCAGTGCTATCATCACTGCAGCTAGAGCTCAATCCCTGGCCAGGGATTGAGTAGACCTGGTCTACCTGCAGTAGACCTCTCCTATCTTGCCAACTGCTACCCTTAACAGTGTAGCTCTGCCTGTTCTTCTCTCCACTCCGACTCACTCCCCACTCTGTCTCTGGTGAATCCTCTCACCCGCTGCACCTCTGGCCTACACCCCAGCTCCTCTATGCATAAATAAGTAACTAAATCTTATAAAAAAGAAATGGTATAAAATAAATATCAATTTTACTATAAACAACATTAAAAAACCAACATTTACAAGGTTGATTTCCTATTGCAATTTGGTAGCAATTCCTGTTCCATATTCCTTGATGCCTTTTGTAAGTTTCTCCAAGACAAGAAAAGCATAGCTCAAAAGGACTGTAATTATAAACTTAACAGCTCCATACCCAACACCACTAAAAATGCTACCAAGGCAATCACTACAATCCATGTTCTTCCTTGATATTAAAAACAAAGACAAGTGGTAAATCAGAAAACATTACTAAAGAACCCTCAAGTGCATTTGGGAAAAAACTCAATGGTGCAGAAAGCAGCTGTCTTTATATAGCCAGTAAGTTATTCTTCATCAATAATGACTGCTTACAAGCCCACCTGGTTGCTCAAATTAGTCTGGCTCCAGTTTTCTGATCCTCCGTCAACCACAATTATAGTCACTGCTATGGAGTTGACCCAAAATTTGTTACCAACACCATGGTTCAGATTTCAGGAGCAGAAATGGACAGGGGTGAGGAAAATCCTCAGGAGCGAAGTGCTCCCTAAAGACGATCTCTTTATTCACTCCAGAGTGCCCCCAGGGAAGACAGAATGCATCATTTGCTATTTTAGAAAATTATAGCTGACAAATGTAGCCAGGGAGATGTACAAAAGAAGCAGTTCTCAATATCTTAACTTGTAGGTGTCCCAGAGAATCTGAGAATCAGGCTGCCCACTGAGCCTGGAGTTCAGTGCTATGCAATTATATAAAGAAAATAACATGGAGGTGATCCTTCTTGGATCCAGACACTGCCGAGTCTGTCAAACCCATTTCAAAGTCAAGGTCATAGTAAATAAAGTAAGTGGTGGCACTGTTAACTACAATTTTTAGTCTCCCTGCAATTCAGTCTTCTGGTAAGAGAGAACTTCGGGTGCTTGTGATGTTGTAGGTCATGACTTTATTCATGACTATTAGATGTCTTTTAATGAAGATCGTCAGCCCATTCTTTCTATGTGATGGTCTTCTAGTTCTAGACTCAGGACAACTGTTAGCTCATAAGCAGTGAATGCTTTACAGAGATATGTCTTATGTTGTATACGCCGTATACAGAGATATGTTGTATGAAAGGATTTAAAAGATAAGTGAAAGGGACATCTCTAGTGGCATAAGGGAATAAAATGCAGCACTATGAAGCTATCTGTAGTCACTGCCAGCACAAGTTTGATCCCCAGGCAAGGAGGTGACCCACAAGGCATAGCAGGCCTCTCCTGTCTCACCTGCTGCTCCTCTCAGCAGTGTATTTCAGTCAATCTGCCTGTTCTGCTCCTCACTCTGTCTCTGGTGAATCCTCTCACCCCCCACCTCTGGCCTGTACCCCAGCTCTTGTATGCATAAATAAATAAATCTTTAAAAAAACAAATAAAAGATAAGTGGAAGAGATCAGGACTCTTCCTCAAGAAGCGTTAGGTAGAAAATAAACCCATCAGGAATCACCCACCTGACAACACTCCAGCTACGGGGCTTGGGTAGCATTTGAACTTTCACTCTCAACCCATGAGATTATGTGGTTCCCCTTCCTGAAGGATGTGTGTGCCAGGAAGTGCTGGGGGAGGACTATGTCTGTTCTGGGTTCCATAAGGCTTTAAGATTTAGAATCAGAAAACTTAGGCCAAGTCAAAGTTCTGTATTTTACTGTTCAGGTGATCTTAACCAGGTCCCTCAGGACTCAAATGTGAACCTATCTGTATAAAATAAAATAAGAATGATACAAAGACAACCATAATAATCATCCCTGTGTGAAATGATAAGAGAAATACATAAAATCTTGGCAAATTCCAAAGTATTCCACAAACCATCATGAAAAATGATGTTAATGGTAAAGATGAAGATAGAGATAATGGTGAAGATGGTGGAGATAAGTGGGTGAGGAATATTGTGAACGATGCACCAGGGACCGTGGCGCATACCCCACAGGAGATGGCTGCATTTGGGATGACTCTCCCATTGAAGATCATCAACTCTAGAATCTGTATAGATTATAATTAGAAAATTCACATTAAATGGCTTGGAAACTCATTCTATTTTCCTAAATCTGTACAGATTTCAAAGACCTTTGTACTCTCCCAGAATCCACCTCTCCCCTTGACCACAGTTGCGCTCTGCCAGGTGTTGGCTGATGTCTGGTTGCGAGAGGTCAATCTATTAAAGTGGATTAGATTCACAGTCTGAAATACTAACAGAGGGCCAAGAGAGATAAGACTGACAAATAGCTCAAGACAGCTCCATCTCTAACTCCAAGCACAGGAAAAAAAAAAAAAAAAGAAAGAGAATGATCAGGGTCGACAGCTTAGGACAACAGGAAAACTGACCCGGAGGTGTGGCTCAGGCAGGACAAAATGGCTGGTACAGGTAAGTAAGATGCAAGTCAGAGTCAGGTTGCTGAGGCTCACTGGCCACAAACTACTGCCTTAGCCATCACACCTTTTCATCCACACTGAACGCAGACTTCTCCTGCATAGATGCCAATGTCACGCTGCCTCACTTGGTGGGTAAGCTTGACGGCCAAGCAAGAATTAAAGCACATTTCTGGAGGAGCCTCAGGGTTGTGCCAAGACCTGGAGCAGTCTCCTGGAAGGATTGTGGTGACATCTGGCAGGGCAAGGCTCATGATGCCCATGAGAGGGAACATTTCAGGAAGCCCCTTGCTTTTCCCTCGGATCTCTATTGCAGCTGCGAGGAAACCACCTGATGGTCTTCATGAAAACACTGTAAGCTGTGTGTCCTCAGAATCAACACCATCAACCTCAAAATTAGGAAGCACATTTTAACTCACTAGAATTCTCCCAGAATATTTTATATCATACCTACACACTTACACACCATGATCCTGGGGCCAGCAACATCGGCTTCTCCTGGGAACTTGTTAGAAATGCAAATTCTAAATTCTTGGGTCTAACACAACACACTTTGTATAGGAAATGCTGGAGCAGAGCCCAATGATCCGCAGTGTCTCAAATCCTCTAGGTGATTCAGACACTTGCTAATGTCTGGGAAGCACTTCCTTGCATTCATTTTTTGTTTTTCCAGGACAGTGCTTTCAAATGGGGGTGATTTTTGTGCTCAGGGACATTTGACAATATCTGGAGATATTTTGAGTTGTCCCAACTGGGGGTGGGATGCTAATGGCATCCAGTCAATACAAGCCTGGAATTCTGCTAAATATCCAACAATGCCCACAAAGAAATAACTAGTCCATAATATCAGAAGTGAAGTATAAACCTTCAGTCTCTTGACAAGAATCCATAAAGTTTACCAGAAACTATTTTACAGACATTTACACATGTGGTCTAATCTATTTCCACAATGCCTTCCTGAGGTGCGTATGCATGTACACATAACACACATGTGTGCACATGAGTGTATGCCTGTGTATGCACATGTGAACTGTCACATATTTGGTCTAAAATTGTGGTCTAGTCCTCAGAGCACAGGGCAATCAATGTGAGTGCAGGGATTATAACTGAGTCTCTCTCTACTCTATGTTGTATTGGAATGTCCTTTTTACAGAGGCAAACTTGGAAATGCAAGCTCAGATAGAAAGTAGCAGATCTAAAATGCATGTCCCATGTTATTTGCCCTATGAGTCTCAGTGACCCCATACTCTTAACTTATTGCTGCTAGTCCATTAAAAAATGCCCCAGTACATCTCCCCAGGCTTAATGACATCAGCTGATAGTCCCAATTTCAATTTAGTCCCTGGACACTTCTCTACAGACTAGCTGACTTTCATCTACGTCCACAAAGGTCACTTCAGAGTGGGCTGCAAAGGGGGAACACCCTATTTTCAGCTATTCAAGTCTAAAGATGAGCAGCAGCTCTCCTCCGGAAGGGAGACCAGTAAACAGGCAATAACCTTTCAAGACCTATTCCGTAGTTGAAAGGATACCATTAGTGATTCTCCAAAATGCTATACTATTTACTTATCTTTCCAGTGACACACTGATAATATCATATCTTCAGGGTGAATGGGGCTGCACGAACAATAAACCTCGTCCAAGAGTTCTAGGTCTGGTGAGTACAACATTCTTAGTCACTACCCTAGATTAATCATCAGTCTAAACTCCATACCATGGGCCTCCTCTGGTAGCACAGTGGTTGAGCACTGGGCTGTGAAGCTGCCACAGCCTCTGCAGTGCTGGTTTGATCCCTGGCTGCTGGCTACCAGCGAGGGTCCCACATGGCACAGACCTCTCCTGCCGCCTGCTGCTCACCTCAGCAGTGTACTTCGTCAGTCTGCCTGTTCTATTCCCCACTCTGGCTCTGGTGAATTCTCTTACCCTCCTGCACTTCTGATTGTACCCAGTGCTTGTGTAAATAAATAAATAAATCTTAAAAAAAAATAAACTCCATACCGTTTTTCAGTTGAAAACAAAAAGATGGATACACACACTTTAGAACTGGGAGCTTCAGTACTTGAGATTATCAGAAAATATGATGTGAGTTTTATATTTTGTTGCTGTGATTATGAGGCCTTTGGAGAATGGGTATGCAAAAGTTGAAGGAGCAGATTGGTCCGGAGGAGAGATTAGAAATTGTGGGATCTAGGGCCTCCCCGGTGGCGCAGCGGTTGAGCACTGGGTTGTGAAGCTACCTGCGGCCTCTGCGGCGCCGGTTCGATCCCCGGCTGCTCCCCCGCCACCGGAGGAGGGTCCCACATGGTGTGCAGACCTCTCCTGCCGCCCGCTGCTCCCCTCAGCAGTGTACTTCGGTCCTTCTGCCTGCTCTGCTCCCTGCTCTGGCTCTGGTGAATTCTCTCACCCTCCCGCGCTTCTGACTGTACCCAGTGCATGTATAAACCAAACAAACAAACAAATAATAAATAAATAAATAAGACATGCCTCTAGAAAATTAAAAAAAAAATTAAAAAAAAAAAGAAATTGTGGGATCTAATCTGGCTGTTGCCTATTTTTGGAAATAAAGTTTTACTGGGACACCATTGTGTTCATCCACTTACATATTTGTCTTTGGCTATTTTTACACTATAACAAGAGGTAAGAAGTTGCAACAGAAATCATGTGACCTACACACCTAATATATTTACTCTCTGGCCATTTCTAGAAAGGTTTGCTGATCCCTTTTTTTGGTCCCTGCACAATGTAAGGTTAGTTATGATTTTTTTCATTGTTTGACCAACAGTTTATGTTTAAATGTTTAAGTGGGGATAATAACTATGACTAGAAAATGCATGTCTATACTTGCTCATTCAACTATTACCTGGTGAATAGAGCACACTTCTAATAAGATAAGATGAAATATATAAAAACTCACCCAATATAGCATGAACTAATTTATCTCAGATTCCATTAAGGGTGGTTTAGATACTAAAATCAATTTAATATAACACTGTTTGAAGGTGGGCAGCTGCAGATACAGAGAAATAAATTAGAGGCTTCTGGCAAAAGATGGTAGCTGGCAATGAAGGAGATGGAGTGAAATTGTAAAGTTATTAAAATTATAATGATATGACATTTCTTCCTGAAAATTTATCTAGTGCTATGGATTGAATCATGTACATGTTAAAGGTTTGGGATTCTCAAAGGCAGCACACATCACTTTGATGCTAGGACTTCAGTTTATTATGTTAGATGGAATGAGAGAAGACAATTGCATTGCAGCCAATGAATATCTCAGTCTCCAGGGCTCCAATGCATCTGAAAGATACTTGAGTCCTTTGAGTGATAAATGGTGATTAACTGAGCTCTCTTGGTTTACCTGCAAGGGGAATCTTCTGTGTCATCATCTTGGGAAAAACATACTGAAATAGGGGCTCATTTTTCCTTTCCTACTTATCGTAAACAAAAAGGCCAGCAGACTCTAATATATCAGCAGTGCCTGTCTGTACAGAGGGATGTGCTGCTGTGTGTGTGTCCTGGAGATAGTGTTGCAGCTAGGTATTTCATCCAGGTAATATTTTATGGCCCTCCTCATTGTCAACTATCACTACTATAACATTCTTTCTTGGATCATATCAGTATTTCTCATTCAAAAGTTTGAGTCTGACCTACCCCAACCACCATAACAAGAGCAATGGGGGAAGGGAAGGAGGAGAAGTAAAATTTAATTAGCACATCGCATCGTGAGGAGGAAGGTCTGCTAGTCTCCATGCCAGGTCAAAGCCACTGTAGGGGAGAGTAATGTGGACTGATCAGACGTTTGAAAAGAAAAACACTTTCCCTGGGCTCTGGGGAAGGTTAGAAATGGGACCCACACAGGAGTCACAAGGAGCTGACTCATGCTTTTGGAAAGACATTCAACACACTAACTTTAGTATTTATTTCAAAGAAGCATGCTCTTTTGATAGAATATTTATAGAACACAAACATGCGCAGTTCAATTTACTTGAAGTTAGTATCCCTATCAAATTATAAAGTGAGTCAATTTCAGCCAAGTAGGTGTGTGGGGAAATCCCCGAGAAATGAGGAAGTCATCTTTCCACTTTGATGTGGCATGAACTGTGTGTTGTCTGGGAGCCAGCCACAGCTTTCGATACACCAATTCTGCATGGAATTTTTAATAAATCCATACACAATAGGAAGGCATAGCTATATCATAGCATTAAAGGCACACATTTTCCTTCTTTTCTCCTTTATTCTTTTTATGAACATGCTAATGACTTCATCCAAAAGCCTAAGGGACACACAATGTTGAGTGAGAGTTGTGTGAGTGTGTATGTCACTATCTGAGTGTGTGTGAATGTTTATGTGACTATGTAAGTGGGTGTGTGTCTGAATAAGGCTTTAAAACTAAATCTAGCCAAAAAGAAGGGTTTTTTTGGTCTTCTACTTGGCTTTTTAGGTAAAATGATGATTGCTCTGGAGAATTGAGTCTCCTCTGTATCCATCAAAAGGCATCTGTAGTGACGCTCTAATCCAATTCTTGGACAGTCCCTGGACAGTCCATCAAAACACTGGACCTTCTTCCATAGAATGCTCTCAAAATATGAATCTATCACAGAGCTGACTCACAATAAGCTAAAAATTCCAGAGTGAATGAAACATCAGGATGTTTTAGAGTCAACATGAGTTCCAGGATATGTAACTGGTCCTCTGGGATCACTGATCCAGGAATGACAAGAGGTAGGACAGATCTCCAAAGCTGAATGAGTTTTCCTTTCTGATCTGGAGAACAGACTTGGTCAGAGGGCTCAGCTTTCCTTGCCAGTGTACTTAAGTTCATAGAGATGAATATAGTTCTACATGCATGCCCTCCCAGGGCCATCCATGATTAACTAGATCCTCCAGTTATCCATCAGCCTTTCAGTATATATTCTACAACAATCAACTCCATGTGTTGATTTGTTTTAAAGTTATTTTAATGGAACTATTCTTCCACTCTTCTCCTAATCAGATCCTGAACATTGTGAGAGCAGAAAACACATTTTTCTATGTCTTTTTCCATTATGGAGGTTCATAAATGTTCGGCTGAGAACTTGACACAATAGTGAAAGCATTTTTGCATTTTTCAGCAAGCCACAGTTTAGTGCAGCGTGTGACATGTCCATCCATGGTTCATTTACTGCTTTTCAATTTTTGCTATGATTTTGTTTGGGAGAGTGCTTTTGAAAATGTAGATGATTACATCTCAGGGGACCACAGGCACTTATTTATTTCATGTAGTCTATGCAAATTTATTTCACATGGTCTACTGAACAGTCTTCAAGATATGGAACACTCCCAGGAAATTCGAGAGTGACAGACTCTGCAGACCTGAGGCAGGGAGATTAGGTGTCCTGTTACCAAGACATTCAACTCAACCTGTTTCTTTACTGGAACAAGGGAAGTCCTCAAAGTGGATGCTATTCTAGCCCTTTGCCAGTTCCTTGAACCACTGGTCCCCTTAAACACAATTTTTACCTTCTAACTAACTGAGATGCCAGGCTTTCAGAAAACCTCATTTTCACTTTCCTGCTTTCTGCTTTGTTCCTTAGTATGGTGGCTGCTGGTTAAGGCAGCACTCAAGCTTCACCTTCTGGGAGAGCTTTGCTCTCTTTTTAGGGCCAACATCAACTTTTAGGGCTGCCTCTGTGGGCTGTACTACAATCATTTTCAACTTGTACCAAACTTGCCAAATTGCGGATATTCACACATCGTGTTTTATTTAAAGTATACTTTTCTTTCTCTAAATCTAAGTCAGAAGTCTGAATTAAATCATAGAAGTTCTGCAATACTTCAAATCATACACTCAGTATAGGGTACTTTGTTAAGCCTACGAGAAGCTAGAGAAATATATCTGGTCTCATTCAGCTCTCAAGAGTGTAAAATCCACTGTGCTGTAACAAAGGGAAAAAGCCCTGGAGTCTGAAGACATCAATGAAAGTTCTAATCGCTCACTTAATACAGAACCTGAGATGTCAAAGGCAGATTTTTCTCATATGGTTTAGGATGATTAAAAAAAAGATGTTTGTAACCAGCAATGTGAAAAATATGGAACAGTGAGAAATAGATGGGCACAAGACACAAACAGAAACAAATACACAGTATCCTATATTAAGGGTAGAAGGAATAAAGAACATTTACATGTAATATTTCCAAATCAACATATGCAGTCAGTCCCTGACAAGTTGCCCAAGAGACTAAAGAAAATTAACGTGTGTCCTTCAGGACAGAAGATGCTGCTCTATTTGTGAGGGGTCGGGCCAAAGGTTAAAAAAAGTGAGTTTAAGATTTATTTAAGCAGGTACCAATGAGAAGTAAGAAGGAACAGGAGAAGTTATAAAGTTGAAACTGTTGGAATGAAAATGAAATTCCATCTGTTAAAGGGAAAAATAGGAAATACTTGCCATAAAAAAAATGTAGGCTATCAACCAGCTCATTCATTTTCTAAAATATCACTAATTTTGTCAAGAGAGAAACCTTTGAAATTTAAGGCAGACTAGCAGGCTCCCTATATACAAAGAGAAAGCTTGTTAATGGCTCATCACATGTTGAGTTTAATATTTTTCTCTCTAGCCCAAAGGACTTCCCCACACCCACTGGCAAATGATTCCTTGATGGTGGCACAACTACATGTATAGGATTTAGAAAACTATAGACTCAGAATAATTATAAATAAAATCCTTTATTTCCCAAGTGTTCCCTGCTGCTCACTCCCCTGCTTTCTGCTGTCAGCATCTTTCTTCCATCAGGAGAATGTTAGCTGTTTAGAAGGGTAGTAGCTTGTGCTGAGCTTACAGTTGACCTCAGTCCAGAGGCTCAGAGGCCATCAGGGAAGACATCACCCAGGTCTTGCCGGAGTACCCATGTTTCAGAAGTTGGCGCTTATCTTCCCTTGGCTCCCTCGTCATATCTATGCTTAGTGAGATCTGAGAGTCATTTAAGGTAGTGATCAAGGTCAGAAGAAAGGAGAAACGTAAAGGAAGGGGAAAGAAGGAATATAGGTACAGACAGGGGATTAGAGGAGTGTAACTCACCTAGCCACTAAAGTTCATCTGAAGTAATATAGCAAAACAGCTCCCCAAGCTCTCAAACATAAGTGTGCTTTTTTTGGCATTCTACTTTATACCAATTTCAAGAAATTTCCTGTAGACAAATATCTAGAGGCAAGTCCCTTAAAAAGCTAGATATAAGCAGTGACATCTTGCATGGCAGAGAGCAGGAGGCATTTCTGACTTAATTGCTGAAGGATGACTGTGTCATTACCTGATGCATACCAGATAACCAGGTCTATCCTGAAAAGACACAGAAACAAGTACTGAGGAACCTAAAACCCAAGTATCCACACCATACAGGTTGACTTTCTATTCCAGGGAATAGCAGAGAGAGAACCAGGAGTTAAGTATCTGTTCCAGAACAGCAGAGCACACAGACAGGACTCAATTGGGGGAGCACACTTCTTTTCTCTTTTTTCATTTTAATTTATACAAGCACTGGGTACAGTCAGAAGCGCAGGAGGGTGAGAGAATTCACCAGAGCCAGAGCGAGCAGTAGAGCAGGCAGATTGACGAAGTACACTGCTGAGGGAAGCAGCGGGCAGCAGGAGTGGGCGGCAGGAGAGGTCTGCGCCCCATATGGGACCCTCACCAGGTGGCAGGGGATCGAACCAGGCCTGCAGAGGCTGCGGGCAGCTTGGCAACCCAGTGTTCAACTGCTGCGCCACCGGGGAGGCCTGGGAGCATACTTCTTACAAGAGTAGTGTAAAGTAGTTTGGGTTTGATTATTCTTTGTTGATTTCTTTTTAATAGATTACCTACTTATTAGCTTCATTGGGTAATATATAAGTTAAAATTGAGAAGGCACAAACTGGATAATGCATTGAGGTGCATATTACTTTCTTTTTTTTAAATTTTTTTTTTAATAGAGGCAAGTTTTATTTATTTATTTATTTGTTTGTTTGTTTATTTGTTTTATACATGCACTGGGTACAGTCAGAAGTGCGGGAGGGTGAGAGAATTCACCAGAGCCAGAGCGGGGAGCAGAGCAGGCAGAAGGACCGAAGTACACTGCTGAGGGGAGCAGTGGGCGGCAGGAGAGGTCTGCGCGCCATGTGGGACCCTCCTCTGGTGGCCGGGGAGCAGCCGGGGATCGAACAGGCGCCGCAGAGGCTGCGGGCAGCTTCGCAACCCAGCGCTCAACAGCTGCGCCACCGTGGAGGCCCTTACTTTCTTTTTTAAGGGAGGTACTCACAGTATCTTTTTTAGTGTGAATTAGCTTTCAACAATTAAAAATCAAATATCTCTTATAAGTGGCTAGATTTTTAAGTTCTTTTGAAAAAGAAAAGGGTTAGCAACATTAGGATAATATTTATAAAATCCATTTAAAGGCAAGAGCTCACTGGGGGGCGGGGAGGAGGCACAAGTTTTCCACTTTACCAGAGTTGCTACTGCTCCCTATTATCTAGCAGATGCAAAGGTTGAGTGTTGGTAGCCATGTTCCCAGCTCTTTTTTTTTTTTTTTTTCTGGATGATAGGGCAAAAGGTAAAGGAAAATACTTTTGTCAACATATGATGAGCAACTTTACTAAGCCTCACCAAAAGATAGGAGAGATCCTTGATATTCAAAACTAAAAGGAAAACACATTTTTTTATACACCATTCCATTTTCATCACTTATATTGTCAGTCAGTCCTTTGCAGAATTTTTAACCCCTAAAGTATTATAACAATTACAGTTTTCTCAGCCAGATATGTCTGGTTTTGAATCTTTATTTCATCACTTACTGTGTGTTCTTGACCAAGTTGCATGGATTCTCTAAATCTCAATTTTCTCATTTTTAATTTTGGGAAGATAATAACTACCACAAAGAGTTGCTATTAGGATACATCAGTATATGCAGGTACCTAGCACAGAATAGAAGATGCCCCTGGAATATAGTTCACTTCCCCTTTTAGGGGTTGGGAAGAATTAAGCAGACACGATCATGAAAATCACATGCACACATCCAAAGTGCCTGCCAAATTATAATGACCCAACTGATGCTTCAGAGAGATGGCTCAGCTCAAGGTTTTAATGTACTTTTCATGAACTGAAGTTCAACAACAAAATCGATCACTGTTAGGCAGTCTCATAAGAAAGTCCCATTTAAGCAAAATAGATTTCCCTCTGAACTCTGAAGTGTGGTGACTAACTTCACCTTGACTCAGAAAGACACTAATAGGAAATATATACTTAGCTAATGAACAATAGGATTAATAAATATCAGCAAAGATAATGATGATTCAAATAAATCATTGGAAAATGCATAAGAACAGGCCATTCAGTATAGACAGGTACATATAATTCTTACAAAAATGCACTTTTAGTTCTGGGAGTTCATATATCTGTATTGCTATAACCATCAAGAAAAAAAAATTAATGTGGGCCACTGCTCTAGAACTACCATTTAATTTTGAGCAGAACATGATATTGAGAAAAATTATTTTAGTTATATGACACACTTGCCAAATAAATCAAAAATGTTCATTGCAATATAACAGCTAGAAAAACAGAATCGTTACTCTACCATGTTGAGGTTTGAGTAGGCAATAAATCATAGCTCTTTCCATCTTGAATTCCAAGCCAATTGAGAAATAGACACTGGCTAAAGGATCAGCAACTTTTACTGCTTATGGGTGAAACTGAGACCTGGCTGTTTATCAGGTTCCCTGCACATATTTCTTCCCTTTCCCATGCTTTTCTGCAAAGATGAAAATGGTCTGGGCCTAGATAGGCCCATCACAGAGAGAAGAGCCATCTGAACAGGAAGAGGACAAGGCAGTGGCATCACCAGGTATGTCAACATGAGGCTGATGTATTGAATTTTGGGCATTGGGTGCCAGAAAAATAATCTTAGAAAGAAGAATATTAAATGTTACTTATACACAAAGAAACCACAATCCTACTTGGTAATATTTCAGTGGACCACAGAACTCTTTTTATATCACGAATTTCCCCCTCCTTCCTGGGAGGTCCAGAATCTGCTTTGCTGTCATTTATGTCAGTGCACAACCTAGACTCTTCAGTCCAACCCAACTATGCTGTCAACTCCAAATCCCAAGAGATGCATATAATCACCATATTTACTGTGATGGCCTAGGCAATAATGATATCCACTGCCTCTAATGAAACTAAAGTATATGTGTCATTTTGGAGGTGCTATTTGTTCAGGCAGAGTTGCCTGTCAGCTGTCTCTGGCCAAGCGATACAACCTGCAATTTAGTTAACAAACTGAGACATCATAGAAATCAGTGCTTTTAACAGGTTTCCTTGATTCACTTGGTTTTTCTGCCTGTCTTACATATCACAAGTCTGTAGCAAAGTGACACTGGTGGGGGAGGTCCTGGTGGAGTTGGGGGAAAAAAAAGGCAAGTAGTTTTCTGAGTTCTAAAGTGGAATCTGCTATAGAAGTAGAAAATTTACAAAACCAGCTTTTGACTCTAGAGATTCTACTGTTTCTAGCTGGGCAAATTTCAAACTCAGCTTGACATTCTAGATCTTCCATTATCAGGTGCCAACCTTTATGCCCAGCATTCTTACCAAACTTTCTGAACCCTCTGCCCCATTGAGAACTGACAATTTAGTCATTCATTTAAGTATGAGATACTGTGCTGGGCAGGGATACTGCAATAAGCAGAGGCAGTTCTGCTTTTCCAATACTCCCTGTGATGAGTGGTGCTTAGTCCCAAGTATGGAATGAATGGTGGCAATTGTCAAGAAGAATGAAGTTGGACTGAATTACAAGGTCTATTTTAAGGAAAAGGAAAATACAGGGAACCCATCTCATTATAAAGGGAAATGCCTGATAGAATGATCAATGGATCTTCAAAAGAGTTTTGACACATATTTTAGTATTCATTTAAGGACAACAAAAACTGTGGAAGAAAGCAAGTTGCCTTCAAGTTAGAGTGATCTAGGAAGATTTTATAATGTGTGTTGGATTTAAACATTTAACCCTAAATGTGTATAGAACATGTTGGTCCAATTTGGATCATAGCAACAGAACCATAAAGATGCAAGAGTTTTGAACTTGAGTTGGATTTCAGGGAAACCAGGAAGCCACTTAATATGAATTTAGCCCTGGACTGTTTCATATGAGTCCACTAACACAGAACAAGTCATTTAATCTCCTGAGCTTTAGTTTTCTCATCTTAAAAACAGTACTAAATTATGGGAGCATCTGCATAATATATGTAAAATGCCTGGTAAATTGCAATGCCCAAGACACATATCCAGAGGTCACTAGGTGCTCCACACTCATTGTTGATTTGATTTTAAATGTATATGGCTGTTTCTTCCTCTAACTTTTACTTTGATAATTTTTAAAAGGCTGTTTTCACCCTCTTTAAAATCTTCAGTAGAAGAAAGAAATGCTTTGCTTCATACTTATCTATTTCTTTTATCAGAGAAAATCGAAGTGCTCCTTGAAAATCACCTCATTAATCTCTTAGAGGGAGGTAAGCAAGGGACACACATTTTGCACAGTTGTATATGAATTTAAGTTTTACAAATGGAAAAGCCTAAAATAAACTTTCCTAAGTCACATAGTGAGTTAAAAAAAAAACATCAAAAAGACCCAGACATCTTCGTACACAATTCTCTATTCTCATATGCATCCAAAATCTTGTTCTCCAGAAGACCCCTAAGAACAGATCTGGCTTTCCATAAGTAATACTTTACTTACCCTTTTTAATCCTTTATAACTAAACAACAAAACCTGCAAAATAGAACATTTGCAAAAATGAAAAAGAAATAATGTGCATGCCATATTTACAAACAAAATCTAACTCAGTATCTATAACTCCTCAGATTAAAAAAAATAAAGCTTTTATACTTTTGTTTTACAGGAGAAAACTATATATATATAAAACTATATATATAAACTATATATAACTATATATAAACTATATATATAAACTATATATAACTATATATATAAACTATATATATAACTATATATATAAACTATATATATAACTATATATAACTATATAACTATATAACTATATATAACTATATATAACTATATAACTATATATATATATATATATATATATATATATATATATACTCCCTCAAAAAAAAGTGGTGAATCCAGTAATCCAATAGGATTTCAGTCTGCTAGGGGAAGCAGGAAAGGCTTATTGAGAGATGACTGGGTTGAATCATGGAGAACATCTAGCATTTCAACAAATGGAAGGAATGAAAACAAGGTTGATGAAATAACATTCTAGTCAACAGAGCTAGCATAGCCAAAGGAATGAATAAGAGAAAGTTGAAGTCTGATGAGGGTTGAATTTGGCCAGAGGATGGTATACATTTTAGAGAAAAAAAAAATCTTTGGCTGGATAAAAAGGCAAACTGAGGTCAAATCATGTTAGACTTTGAATAGTTTGTGTTATGGAACATAAACTCTCTTCAGTTGGTATACTTTTTCATTGAGTGAAATGACAAAAAATAGAAAACATTTTAGTTAGATTTGAGCATCTTGTGAGCATATGGGAAAGAGGTAGAAAAGGGGGGAATGAAGAGATAAAACAGAGATGAGGTAACAGATGGCATGGGATTCCAAAAAGAGACAAGAGGGCAGGAGGTCAAGGACCTAGGTAGATTCAGTTGTGAACAAGGTGCAAGTCACTTTTTCTATTGTGACAGAAAGGAAAGAGGAACAGCTGCTCTGTGGTGTAGTGACATACCTAACTTTATAGGTGTAAAAATCTATAAAATCATTTGTTAGAGACAATGTAGAGAAGACTTTAAAATTGGGCTGGGACTAAACTGGGACTTTTATGGCCCCTTTCGAATCTGCGGCAAAAGACAATAATATGGAGAAAGATATGAAATCACACAAATAACAGACTTGAAAACTTATTTAGAAGAAGAGTCATAAAATGGCAGGTGAAACTGGATAACAGAAGAATCTTGTTCAGTTGGCAAAGAATATTCTAGAAGGGTGTGTGTTTCTGTCCACAAAAAAAAAAAAAAAAATCTTATACCCAGTTTCTCAGCAAAATATTCACTACCTGCCTTGGTCTTTTTGAACATTTGACTTTGTGACCTTTGGGCTTAGAAACTAAGAGGAAATAGAATGATCCAGCACAGCTTCCCTGAGAATTGTCATACCAACTAATCTCGTTTTCTTGAGAATGCATTTACAGAATGAGATGATCAAGAGAATGATGCAGAGTATAAAGATAACAAAGCATCAGACAAGGTCTTTATTAAAACCTCTGAGATCAGAATGGAGAAAAATTACATATTGCAAGACTATCACTAAACAAATGGCTAGATCTTGCAGGGTTGGTTTTAGGACTAAGTCCTTAATAACTACTTGAACAGTGACTTGCATGAAGAATATAAAAGAAAAGTCATTGTATTCTTTGCCACCTAATTTAAACCATTGAATTTGCAAAATTTTTGTATTATAATCCATTCTAAACAATTACTGATTATATAGAAGGAAACTCATCTCTCTTTGATACTAGTAGGACTATTCTCTCACCTTAAAGTCTTCTGGATATGTCATAAGTTGGAAGAGTAATTCCTATTGAGATCTTTCATCAATTTTTCCATTAGTAAATCAGCAATCAGAATTATTCCTGTTTCCTCTACATCACATTAATGTAATTTATGATTTGCCTCTCTTAAGAATGGATGGAAGATGTTGAATTAAACAAATAATCAAAAAGTGTTCCATGTTTAGAAAATAGAGCCAAATTTCAGTTTTTTGAAGAATATATATTTTTTTTAGGAAATTTAATTTTCCAGCAAGGCTGAAACTTGTTTAGTTGTAGAAGTTAAATTATATGGAGATACTTGTGGTACTCCCATTATGGACTTTGAAAAGCCCATATTGGTAGTCAATATAAAAAGAGAAAGTCCAAATTTCAAAACTTCAGCAAAATGGGCAGAAGCAATAAGAAGAGGAATAACACGTCGCTTTCCTATCATTGCAGTTCAACACATGTTTCTTGGTAATGGTCAACTTAGCATAGACATAAGGAATGGGAGGAGCAGTCAATAGTAGGATGCCATTGAATGGTGGAAAAATAGTCATATAAACTTTTCCTAGTCACTTAAAACCACATGTAAGTAATCTCCCATAGAATTTACAGATTACTTCTATGTCATTAAATGCAATGAATTCTACCCTAGAACTGGAAATAGTTCCAGTTATTTAAAAATCCAAAGAAATTCAATTCTTTACTTTATAAAATTAATTTGGACTTTGTGACTTATATAAATTATTCTGCCCTCTCTTTTTTTATTCCACATTGGACAAACTACTGTGCTTTGCTTTATGTTCAACAAAATGAATAACCTCAACAATATCTTTATAGGGATAACTGTGTCACTCAAAATGTCCAATTTCTGCATATACTGAAACCATTCCTTTGGAAATCTCTGAAGCACCTGATTCATTCATCTTTCCGTGAGAAGCAGGAGGCAGAAAAACCATCTATTATATGAAATGGGAGCTAAATTTAGCAACTTATAGGTTGTATTTAAAAGGACAACACCTGATTCTGACTGCAACTTTTTTTCTTTAACTAACCATAAATAATATTCATAATTCCAGCTGTTGAAGTTTACCAAACTGCTCCCAAATGAAAGTCAGTTTGTAACTTGAAGCAAGAGATTGTCCTCGATTTGTTTCTTCTCCTATTGCAGAAATAACTTCTTCTACCTGTCAGGACTGTCATTCCCACCTCTTGCCTGCTTTACTTCCTTTCATCCCTTCACTAAATTCACCAAATCATCACAGAGTCTAATGACAGTTATTTTTTTTTTTATCCAGACAGATATTTGATCCTACAGAATAACCAGAGTCACATTAGGACTCAACTATTCAAAAAGACAGGGTCCAATGGGACATGGGGGAGAATATGGTGGAGGATTATTGGGCACTAGTGGTGGGTAGGATATGAAAGTATATACTTGGAGCCTCCCTGGTGGTGCAAGGGGTTAAGTACATCACTGGGAAGCTATCTGCAGCCTCTGCAGCATGAGTTCGATCCCTGGACAGCCCAGGAGCTACCCACATGGCACAGCAGAACTTTACCTCACATGGCATAGCAGACCTCTCCTGTCTCCTTTGCTGCTCCCCCCAGAAGTATGTGTCACTCAGTCTGCTTGTTCTGTTCCCTACTCTGTCTCTGGTGAATCTTTTTACCCCCCACACATCTGGCCTGTATCCCAGTTCTTGTATACATACATACATAAATAAATAAATAAATAAATAAATAAATAAATAAATCTTTTAAAAAAGCAGTATATACTTGCAGAGCTTTGAAACTACAACCTCCAGAGCAGATACAAAGATATAAACCTACTTTACCTCAATACACATAATTTGGGGGAAGAAGATCTCTCTTACAAAAGGAGGGAGAGAGTATGCAAATGGAGAACATCTATGTGAAGGAAGCCAATGTGGAGGTGAAAGGCCAGGAAAAGGTGAGCTAACTCCTTGTTTGTTCTTCCCTTGGTGATTCAGTTCTGTCCAAATAACTCTCGATTAATGCACCAAGCAAAGACATTTCACATTTCCTCTTTAAGATCAATCTGACAGCTCACCAGCTGTTCAGTGCTATTTTTGCCATGATGGCACGGGTAAGCCGCAGTATTTTCCCCATTACTCTGCCAACAGCAATGCTGCCTGCTGTTCAGTGTTCAAAGTCTCTTCCTCAACCCAAACTTTACCATCTTGTCCATTTCTCACTCAAACATGTACAACCGTGATTTCAAAAGTGACCAGTCTGTGGTCCCTTAATGAAACCTGATAGTAGTGGTGACTGGGACAATAGCATGACACATACACTTAGGTGCACAAATACATGTGTAATGCCAAGATTTATTATTGACAATAGATCACTATGTCTACATTGCAAATACCTTTAACTTTACTCATTTTCAACACTTGAAAAGAGTGCCATGAAACAGAAGGAATATGGGTGTTGAATTGGGAAGATCTAGATTATGATTTCTTGTTCTCTTTCCTAGCTAGATATCTTTCTGAGTATCAGTTTCCACATCCACAAAATGAGTTTCTGCTTCATCAGAAGAAATCAACAGGCTAGAATGATACCACACAACAATGAGGGGATGAGTCAGAACTAAAAATATGAATTGTACAAATTCTAGTTCAAATTTGTCCTTATGAACAAAAATAAGTGAATGCAGTAATGAGGGGTTGACTTACACCTGAGTCTGACAAGATTGGTATTGTGATATTCATGCTTAGGATCTGTCAAAGGTCACAAACTAGAAAGGAGGAGGGTGAGAGCTATGTATCCAAAGGCAAAATCACGGATAATTCAAGAGATGTCACTTGACAGATTTAAGAATGAAAACGAGTCTAGTCTAGACATGTCACTTCTTCACTGCTTGGTGGGGCTCCCATCCCTGAACATGGTATGTTCAGGACATTGATTATGAAGTGAAGTTAACAATGGGAATAACATTAACCCCCCCTTTTTTTTTAACACTTTAACTGTGTGAGGTAATGTTCCAGTCCTTTCAATACATATGGATTTGACTCACACCATCTCTCTGAGGCAGTTGTTATTATTATTACCGCCATTTTCAGATGATGGAATTTGTTCCAAATCATGTAGGTTGTAAGTGAAAGAACCAGGGTCCAAACCTGGGCTACTGGCTGCACTTTCAATGCCTGCACTACTGTGACTTGAACACCAACCACTGCCTGTATTACAACTAAAAAAATTGATCCTTTAGCACTTGAAGAGACATCGTATGCTCTTACTTAGGGTCTGTGTCCTGGTCATCTACCTGTCAATAAGTAGCTGAATCATTTATCCTTTCTGAGCAGTGACATGAATAGAACAAACTGAGGGTCTCACTAGGCCTGCTAAATTGGCCATCTATGCCTCATGGCTGGAGGAATCTAGGTCTCTGGGGGAGCTGCTGTTTTAGCTCCAGTGGGCTTCTTATATTTGTCTCTGCATTTATGGTTGGGGACATGGTAGATGTAACATTCTCCAGCATTTCATACTTAGTAACATCTGAACAGAACTAATGTTTCCTTCAGGGAATACTCTGATTTCTAGATCAAGTGTCACATCCGTGGTGCTTCTGCTCTCTGGATATATCATCAAAAAATAATTTCAAGGAAGGTTTTTAGGGCTTCTGCCTTTTTTCCTTGGCCTAAGTTATTGAAAGACCAAGGACTTAGGTTTTACTTGTCAGAGGCAAACTACGTACATTCTGTATGACATAGGAATTATCCTAACTGATGGAGAACTGACAATGACAGTGGAGAATGATATGACAGGAAAAGACAGTGCTAGGGCTGCTTGTCACAGAGATTAAATTTATGGCTTTCCTCATAAATCCATATCAGCACATCAGCAATGATGTATCTGATGACCCCAGGCATCAGTACATGGAAAGTTTGAAGAACCACTGTTGGAACTGGTGTTATGGTTTAAATTTCATTGCATCAAAAGTTATATTGAAGTCCTATCTCTGGTAGCTGTGAATATGAACTTATTTGGAAATAGGATCTTTGCAGATATAATAATTGAATTAAGATGAGGTCATTAAGGTGAACCCTAATCCAACAGGACTGATGTTCTTTTAAGAAGAGGGAAGTACTGTATGAAGAGAGACACATGAGGGGCATGTGATGAAAGAAGCAGAGATGGGAGTGATGCAGCAGTCAAGGAACACCAAAGGAGCACCAAAGATTGCCCCCATTGCCAGAAGTTAGAAAAAGACCAAGGTCTTGAGTGTAGACTTCAGGCCTCTAGAACTAGGAGACAAATTTCTGTTGTTGTAGATCCCTATGATTTTTGAGCTGCTTTGCTATGGTGCTCCTAGGGATCTAATACAAATGGTCAACCCTGTCCCCACCCTTGGTTCCCGGATGTTCATTTCATCTTAAATCACTTCCTTCTGTTTTTCATGGCTGATAATTCAGGCCAGAGTTGGATCTTAATATCCCCACTATCAAGATCTAGTCGAGAAGCACAAAATGGTCTGACTTAGCTAGGACTTTTGCATGCTTGTTTTCTTTTTTAACTCTTTTTTTCTTCCATCTTCTTTTGTTAAATAGGAAACCAGAATTCATGAGGGTGGCTGGCACTGTGTTATGTTAGACAGGCAAGAAAAGAGGAAAGAGCCTTTGGGGGCAGACAAACTGGAGGTCCTGGAGGTTATCCAGCTCCCTGATAGAATAACAGTAGCCATTCCATTATTTGTAAAATGAACATGATCAAATCATCTTTACAACATTTTTATTTGTTTTTTTTTTTCCCTCGTTAACTCTGTGTGTAATTCTTTATTCCTGTAGTTTGGGTTTTCATTTTTCTCTGAAATACATCTACCTTCCTTTGAGGCACGTTTCCCCCAAAGCAACATAGTATCAAACACACACACGTGCACACACACACACACACACAAACAAGCAAACAGAAAGCAACTGCCTTAATCAAAAGAGGGTAATGAATTTTAAGAACAGTATTTATGCTTGAATCTAAGCCAACCCTGGTGTTCATATAAGGCTTTTCAATATGTAACCTGTCAAAAGTAAAACTTGGAAGTTACAGCTCTCTCTCATTACGCTCTCTCTCTTTCTCATATATCCTGAACTCACAGCTGTGTTCCCCTATTTATCAGTCACCAGGGGACACGATATGGGAATGTAAGCTAGTCAGCAGGATCACTGTCCTTTGCCTCTGTTTTCTCTTTACTTTCTAGACAGGAGAAAAACATGTTTCATCTCATATCTTTCCCCCACCACAGCTGTTTCAGTAGAAAGTTCTTTCTTTGGTGAAGTGGTCGTGTCCATTGGAAAAATATTCTTTGGTCAGCACTGCAGGTAGCCAGGGACACCTGAGCCCTTTCTTTGCTCTGGTGTGTGTGTATGTGTGTGTGTGTGTATATGTGTGCTGTGTTCCTTAGCACATCATGAGTGACACTGGACAGAACACAGGTGTTGAGAGGTTCAGGTGGCAGAGCTTCCTGGGGCCTAGTCTAATATGGAGGGTCTCATTGGACCCAGGTGAATTCCTAAAGCTGAGCAGCCACACCAGGATCACCCAGCCAAGTGGCCCTCCCCCATCCCCCACCCTCAGAGTGGTCTTTGATTTCATCCTCCCATGGGGACAAGAGGAGCCTCTGATGGCAGAAAACAGCACAGGTCTGTTGCCATCCATCTTTTACTACTGTTTCCCACCATCTCAAAAGACAATCTCATTATCCGTCTCATTAAAAATATTCCTTGGTGACGTTCCAGACAAATCCTCTCCAATGTTTGAGTCTGAAAAATAGAATAGCACTTCCCCATACTTCTGATGCATTAGCTACTTCAATAAATATTTACTGAGCACCTATTCTACGTGATACATTAAGTAGCTAGATGTGACACAGGCCGCATAAAGGAGGGAGATGCAGCCCTGTTTCTCAGGTAGCACACCTACAGGAAGTGAGCAGCAAAAGCCCATAAAACATGTACAGAAATAAGCGGAGCAAAGGTGGATGTTTTGGGGCTCATGCCATGGTAAAATTGTACTGGGTTCCCATCAATCAAGAAATAACTTACATAGACATTGGTATTTTGTAATGAAAAATGATTTTGCCCCCTTGGAAGCATGGAGTTATACTGATAAACAACTCAGGGTATAAATCCTGTCCCTAATAGTGAGGTCCCCCGCCACTGTGTCCTAGGTGTCCTGATTGAGGCCCCAGTGACACTGGAAGGCAGCTGTGCAGCATGTAATCGGATGGGCTGTAAGACCCAGATGGAGCTAATTCCAACTCCCAGCACTCCCATTACTAAGGCATGGCCTCAAGCACATCCTGTGAATGTAGTATTTCTCTGTTTATCTAGGTGGAAATTGATGGGGATAATACTTACTCCATAGGATTGTTTTCTACATTAAGGTAATGTGTATAAAATGCCCAGTGCGGTGCCCAGCACATATGCACAGTAGCAGTGCTAGACAAGCTATGCAGTTTAGAAGCAAATCTTTGGAAACAAGCCAATGTAAAATTGATCCAGGTTTTACAATTTACTAGCTGTGTTAAATCTGGAAAATTGGTTCATTTCTCTAAATCTACATTACATCACCACTTCTTAAAACTTGAATGAGAATTAAACAACATGGTATATTTAAAATGCTTAATAGACTCTGTGAAAAATAGAGTAGCAACCACAGGGGAGTGGAGGGTAGAGGGTATCGACTCACTAGTGGGAAGGACTCGAGAGCTTTGGTTTAGGGGGAGCTGAGGCTTACACACACATAGAGGTGAAGATGTACTCCCCCAAACTTACATTATACACTGCTATCAATCAATCATTTTTATAAATAAAAATAATAAAATAAAATTGTGAATATAACATGTGATGAACTTAATGTTTTCTTATTGTTACTTAATAAAAGTCTTCAGCAAAGAGAAGGAAAATAGGGATGTAATGGTATTTTTTTATTATGAAGTGGGGTTTTATAAAAAGCTGGTGAGATTAGAAACGATTATTGTCAGGGGACCACCATGTATTCAAAGTCAGGCTGTATCCCTCCTCATGTCTACCTCCTCACTGCTCTGACCACTCTGGAACTCTTGTTTCCAACTTTGGAGGCTTTGCCCCCTCTGCTTTGAATTCCCTTCTTCCAGTCTGTCATCACTGGCTCTGAATCACTGCTCAGATTTCGAGTAGAATATTCTACTGCAGGGGAAGAGGAGGGAGAGGGATCAGAAGGAGGGAGGGGGGCGCACAGGGGACTGTGGTGATGGTGCATGGATGCCTTGGAGAAGGAAATTCTATGGGGACTCAATCTGAGGGTGTGGGGGGATGCAAATATTGTTTAAAAAAATAAAAAATAAAGGAGAAAAAAAAAGAATATCCTTTCTCTTCCAGGGGCCTTCTCCAAACACACTACCCAAAGTTCTGCCTGCCTTTGCTGTGTTCCTTCCACTCTAGCACTTATTATTATTGGTGATTTATGATTTTTCTGTTTGGGTATCATCTGTCTTTCTCACTAGAATAATGCAAACCTAGAGACAAGGACCTTGCCTGCGTTACTCCCTTTAGAAACACAGTAGACCCATTAATAAATAAATGACCGAGCGAATGGATGACTTTTACACTCTAAAGGAGAACATTTTTAGCTAGTACATTATATAAAGGTGGTTCTTTCCATGGGAAAAGTCAGGGTGGTGTAAAAAAAAGCCTCTCCTATTCCTGCATTTTAGGGTAGGCAACAGGACAAACAGAGGTACTGTGCAGAGCACGGACTGAAAGATAATCACTTTTTAAGTTCAAGATCCCCAGACCTAGGCCTCCCTGTTGGTGCAAGGGTTTAAGATGCAGTACTATGAAGCTATCCACAGCCTCTGCAGCACGAGTTCGATCCCTGGCCAGGGAGGTGACCGACATGGCGCAGCAGACCTCTCCTGTCTTGCCCGCTGTTACCCTCAAAAATGTATTTCAGTACATCCGCCTGTTCTTCTCTCCACTCTGTCTCTGGTGAATCCTCTCACCCTCCACATCTCTGGCCTGCACCCCAGCTCTTGTATGCATAAATAAGTAAATCTTAAAAAAATCCCCAGACTTAAATATGCCTATACAAAGGTATATTAGGAACATCCACAACAGTAGGGTATATAACATTGAGGATGTGAAACATAAAGTTTGAATACTGAGCAATAATTGCAAACAGAGAGATGGAGATTATTTTGCCTCTGGTCTACATTCTTTACTTATGAAAGGAAATATTTTCTTGCAAAATGGCCTGGGACTTAGAACTTAGTCAGTGAGTGACACATTAAATAAGGAGATGAGGGAACAGGAATCCCAACACAGCTGAGACTCTGAAAATTCCCTCAGCTGACCCTGGCTAAGATGCTTCCCAATTCCTCAGTGAAGAAAATGAATTCATATCAGCAACATACTACGTTGTATGTATTTGGTATGTAAATGTCCATCAAACCCCAATATCACACTCTCTACTAACTGAAGTTCCAAGAAGAAGGAGCTTGTTTATTTTTAACTTAAGCAGGTGAGTCAAAATGAGGCCAGAAATCTGCTGTGGGCAAAGCAGCCCCCCTTGGAGAAAAGTTTTTGAAATAGATTCACTTTGCTCTGTGTCATTCATACATTACTGAAACTTATGGGTATCTCCCCACTGCTGGAACACTCAAAAATGAGCAGGCTCAGAGTTGTCTTTATGCTGAGGAGGAAAAAGTGCCAGAGTGTTTTCCTTCCTGGTTCTGCAGCATTTGTCCTAATAGAAAGCAGCAGCGTTCCCTGTGACCACAATGGCGCCATTTGTCAAATTACTATTCCACTGAGCTAAATCATACTCCCATGGACAGGAAAGTTAATCTTTTTCCATAGAGCCCCATTTCTACCCAGGAAGGAGCTTATTTGCATTGTAGGAGCTGACTCTGTATTATTATGTTTCCACAGCAGCTAAGTTCATAGGTTAACCACATGGTGTGTTAACAACAATTTCTTTTCATCCTTTTCAAGCTATTTTCATTTCATTAGCTACCCTCTTGCTCTTTAATTATTCTCTGTTTAGGTTTTATTGCTGCCATCATCAAGTTTCCATCAGGGGAAAGGGTGCTAACTTCAAGCAAGAGT
Organism: Talpa europaea; assembly: GCF_964194135.1. NCBI lineage: Eukaryota > Metazoa > Chordata > Mammalia > Eulipotyphla > Talpidae > Talpa > Talpa europaea. The sequence continues at coordinate 108,602,480 of NC_140075.1, forward strand.
GTATGTGCTGTACACACACACAGACACACACATACACACACACACATCCCACTTCTCTATGACCATGTCTTGGCAAAGTTCAGCTGGACCATGCCAATCTATTTGTTTCCTTTCTTCTTAGTTTAAGTCTTCGGCTACAGTCTTCATTCCTTGCACGCGTTGCCACCCTGCTCACCTCCTATCAGCAGTCTCCACACAATGGCTGTGTCCTGCCTGGAATCTGAGATTCCATAATCCCCCACATACTTGTGTCTTTAATTAAATTCCAGTCCCCTACCTCCCCTGCCAAGATTCATTGATACCCTGAAAGTTTCAACATTAATTAAACAGGGTTCTGCAAACTCTTCAAACTAGAATAATCAAAGGGGGGCAAATGTGTAACATATTAGCATTTTTAAAAAGATTTACTTATTTTTATACAAGAACTGGGGTACAGGCCAGAGGTATGGGAGGACGAGAGGATGCACCAGAGACAGAGTGGGGAGCAGAACAGGCAGACATACCGAAATACACTGCTGAGAGGGGGAGTGGCGGGGGACGGGGACAGAGCACTGAGGACAGCTTTACAGTGCTGAGCTCACAACGCTGAGCTACAGGGGAGGCCCCTATTAGCATTTTTAACAGTTGTGGGATGGTGCTTTTTTTTTAAGATTTATTTATTTATTTATACAAGCACTGGGTACAGCCAGAATGCGGGAGGGTGAGAGAATTCACCAGAGCCAGAGCGGGGAGCAGAGCAGGCAGAAGGACCCAAGTACACTGCTGAGGGGAGCAGCGGGCGCAACAGGAGAGGTCTACGTGCCATGTGGGACCCTCGCTGGCAGTCGGGATCGAACCTGTGCTACAGAGGCTGTGGGCAGCTTTGCAGCCCAGCGCTCAACCACTGCATCACTGGGGAGGCCCAAGTTGTGGGATGGTGCTCTTAAGCAAGATGTTCCAGATCCGACAGAAAGTCAGTCAGGTACAAGGGAAGATGAGCATCATCAATGACCACATTAACCCAGCTCAATGAGATATTTGTTTCTAATTTAATTTATGCATTTATGCTGTGTCTTCCTTTTATTGGAAACTAAAATGGTTTTCTTTGTTTCCTAATTTCTCCACCTCGCTTCCCTCCTCTCCCCTCCCTATCCCTTCCCTTCTCTTTTTCTTCTTCTTCATGTCTCTCTCTCTCTCTCTCTCTCTCTCTCTCTCCCTCCACTTCTCTAGTAGAAGAAACCAGAATGAGCTAAAATAATTAAAGCTCCAATACAGCTTTTATATTTTTGATCCTATTTCTCTGAAAGTAATATGTTAATTAGTCATCACTTTTAAATGCTCTGCATTTCTGTAATTTCTCATAAAATCCTAAGTGGAAAAACTGTAGGGTGCATCAGAGAACAACTTCTCAAATGGAAATAAGATTCTAAAAAGATTTGAACAGTCATTGACTCTCTACAACAGAGGAGAACTTCACAGTTACCAAGTTCAAAATGTATCTGGTGAGTGAATCCCTTCCATATTCCCTTCCTTTTCCTTCAGTAGTACCAGTGGTGGGAACTTGCTATCCTATGAAGAAATCATTCAATGTCTAATTCTTGGAAATACTACAACTGTCACCTTTGCAGTTTTTTGAGGTCTCATAGAACATATTTAATGACTGTTTCTTAGGAAGGCTTCCCTTTTCTTTTTTTTTTTTAAAGACTTATTTATTTATTTATTTGTACAAACACTGGGCACAGTCAGAAGCGCGGGAGGGTGAGAGAATTCACCAGAGTCAGAGTGGGGAGCAGAGCAGGCAGAAGGACCGAGGTACACTGCTCAGGGGAGCAGCGGGCGGCAGGAGAGGTCTGCGCGCCATGAAGGACCCTCCTCTGGTGGCCGGGGAGCAGCGGGGGATCGAACCGGCGCTGCAGAGGCTGAGGGCAGCTTCGCAACCCAGTGCTCAACCACTGCGCCACCGGGGAGGCCCAGGAAGGCTTCCCTTTTCAAATTAATATTTCAAGAATTTTGACCTGGGCCTCCCTGGTGGTGCAAGGGGTTAAGCACAGCACTGTGAGGCTATCTGCAGCCTCTGCAGCATGAGTTTGATCCCGGGCCAGGGAGCTAAACCACATGGAGCAGCAGACCTCTCCTCTCTCGCCCACTGCTCCCCTCAGCAGTGTATTTCAGTCAGTCTGCCTGTTCTGTTCCCCACTCTGTCTCTGGTGAATCCTCTTACCCTCTGCACCTCTGGTCTGTACTCCAGTTCTTGTATGCATAAATAAATAAATATTTTTAAATAAAGAATTTTGACTTAATTCTTGCTTATGCATTGATTACAAGAAACTACTCTATCCAGAACTATCTAACCAGAAGGCTTGGTTCTTCTAATTACACCCCTTTAAAAAGCTCTTCCTAAGCTTTTCAAAGGGGTGTAATATTGTACTAACTCTCCTCTTTACTTCCAATATCTGTTCTCACCTGGACAAGCTAAGCCTGGTTGGCAAAAGACCTGGACCAAAACTAATCAGAAGAACCTTCAAATTGTTTGAATATAGACTACATCCCAAAATGAAAATATTCACACACTCAAAATTGACATATTAGAAAGTAAGTGGATACTTCTAAAAATATCACAGGAATTGTGTAAGGATAATGTGGCTCTTAAATGGTACCAGGCAAAAGATGCTCAGAGTTTGAAAGGCAAAATCTCTCTGTCCCACAAATTCAGCATTTAAAAAGAGATATAAATAATCATGGAAATTCAGTTCACAAATCTTAATTGATCATATAAGAATAAGATATTATTTTTGATTTTCCCCAAAGGTGAGACCCTTGATTACTTTTTAAAATTTTTCAATTGCCTTCTTATGGGGAAAACATACCTTCTATTTTAAGCATTTGCCTAAGAACTTTCCATTATTTCATATTCTAAAGGAATCTCAGAGCTTGCTTTCTTCTCTATTAATAGGTCTATTAAAAAGAAACCTAGTTTTTTTTTCTTTTTAATTTTTTTCTAATATTGTAAGAAGAAAAATGACAAATTCCAACTCCTCCACTTTTTCACAATTCTACAGTGGATTTTAAAAATGTCATTATTAATACTGCACAATTATACTCATTACCTACATTGAAGATTGTCACTCTATACATTATTTAAAAATGTAAGAAGCATTCTTTTAAGTTACCATCCCTTAAGTATCTACTATATGTCAGCACCCATTCTAAAAGAGTTGTATAAGACACCTCTTAATTTCCTAACAACTCAGTTACTATCACTCAAACTTTAAAAACAAAGTAACTGAAGTTTAATGAGGTTAACAGTCACACCCAATGTCACAGAGTCAGTAAGTGATAAAATCAGGATGTGATCCAGTTCTATATGACATTCATTGAATAAATGATTGAATAGATAAAAATAATGAGGGCAGTGCTGATTATTATTTTTTAAAGATTTATTTATTTATATAAGCACTGGGTACAGTCAGAAGCACAGGAGGGTGAGATAATTCACCAGAGCCAGAGCGGGGAGCAGAGCAGGCAGACTGATGAAGTAAACTGCTGAGGGGAGCAGCGGGCGCAGCAGGAGAGGTCTGCAAGCCATGTGGGACCCTTGCCAGCAGCTGGGGATCAAACTGGCACCGCAGAGGCTGCGGGCAGCTTCACAGCCCAGAGCTCAACCGATGCGCCACCAGGGAGGCCCGAGTGCTGATTACTTAAAGACAGATAGTATAAATCCAGAAATCCAACAGTAATGAATAGATTATCTTTTTCAACCTATTCTTCATTCAGAGGTGGGTATCTTATATGGCCATTTGTATTCTTTTTTTGCAGTGAGATTGGGATGTGCCAGGATAGAACTTCATAGTTGACAATCCCAATGAAACCAAGGGAAGAAAAGATAAGTAGTAGTGTACCTGCAGCAAATCAAGAGTCCAGAATAACAAGAATGTCTGACCCTGACCCCTGCTTGCAGTGTGCAATTGGTAATTGACAATTCTGCTGAGGAGGCATAGCTTGGTGATCTAAAAGAGTTCTTCACAGAACTGCCGCAGGCATTTTGTAACTTTCAGCTAATACTATCTTTCCACTACCACTCAACCGATCAGAAACCCTCCTTAGGAAGGCTATTGAAAGTCATAAATTGCCATTTTGAAAACTTAAACAGTTCTTACAGTTACATGCTTATGGCTACCAAAGGGTACATATTTTATGAATCATGGGTCATTATTTTATCTCCCTTGTATGTACAGGATTCTGCCAACACTGTCATTCTTACTATTTCCCAAGCTTTCTGATCAGAAAGTGACTTGTAAAATCTAGTTGGTCTGACAATCGGCCAGTCCAAACTATTAACCTTTCTATCACTTTGCATCTGATCCCTTTCCTTCCCTTATTAAAAATATAAAATAATGCTCCTTAAGGATAAGTGGAAGACAAATTCAACTTAATCTGAATAATCTGGAAACCTTGGAAGGAAGGGATAGTACTAAGGCAAATGGTGCTGAAAAAAAGTTGAAGGTATGAACCTTCAAGGAAAATTATTCATTTTAAAACAGACAAAGTCATCAAGAAATGAAATGGGGTTAAGAAAATCTTCTGCCACAAATAAGCAATGAATTGATATAATTAAATGTCATAGTTCAATTCTGTTCAACCCTGCAATGTTTGCAACCCACTTATCTGCAGAATAATGGAGTTTCTGAACTAAAGGTGTGAGAAAATATGAGTTCATACAGAGATTTTCCGTATTTCTCTTGTTCTAATGGAGATGCGGGAGAAAACTTAAAACCACAGTGAGTATTAGAAAATTGAGCATGTGGGTTATTTCAGTGGTGAAAAGACAGGAAAATGACTATTGAGGCATGAACCAATGAATGAAGAAATGAACAAGATCCATGCTGGTCTCAGGAGACACTGAGCCAGGGGTTCATGTCCTTGACTGCCTTACAGATCTAGTGAAGGTTCCTGTAAGACCATCTTAAAGAATACTCCCAAGGGGAGGGGGGATAATCTTCAACTTATTTCTTTGACAAATTATAGATTTGAGACTTTTACTCATCCATTTTTTCACTCGCTATTGATTAAACAACTAACTTCAGAACACTGTGATATAGCTATAAAGACACAAAAATTATATACAATCTGTCTTACCCTTTAAAACTTTATAATATACTGAGCCAGGCATGTATATGAATACATAAGGAAAAAGCTACTTACTTCAATAAGACCAGTGCTATCCTTTCACATCAATTTTCTAATTTACATTTCACTTAATCTTCATAAGTCTACATGATGTGTATTATCATCATCCTGTTTTGTAAAGAAACTAAATGTCAAAGAGGCACAGTAACCAGCCCAAGACAATAGAACTAGAATTGGAATTCAGGATGGGGGTGCTGCACAGCCTGAGCTGTTAATCACAACACTCAGTATAACACAGCTGTGTTGCTCTTCCAGGCTGTGTCTGTAAAACTAGATACACAGCACAGCTGGAGATAAAGGAGCATGTTTAGAGCCACTCAGGGGGCAAATGGTGGTGGGAGAGGTTTCAGAGAGGAGCTCTTTAGAATCTGAAGATTTAACTGACTTGAATAGCAGTTTCTCACAAGCATTTCTATTTTGGAAATGGAATAGAAAGTAAAATCCAAAACTGGTTTATACAAATGAGTCAGTAGTAAACTACAAATAGAAACAATTTCTTTTGTCAACCTCTGATATTCCCGTAAACCCATGAAAAGATGTCACATTATAATACTTTGGGAAATGGAACTGATAGAAGCCTGCGCAGAAACCATGTAGACCACATATTGTGGGAAATTCAGTGTCTACAGTATCACATGCAATCGCTATTGTGGGTCATGACTTCACAAAAGGCGATTCTTTGATAAATGATTGGAGGTGGTGATGAGAGATTAGGCATGTAGGCAAATGCATCACAGGGGAGTACAAAGCCTCTCATCAGAACCTCCGGAGAGTGTAAGGAAAGGACTTACAATGGTAAGGGAGAAGAATGAAAAATAAATACAATCAATAAAAATCAAATCAGTGTTCTATAATTGAAGAACAATCAGTCAAGAGCTTGAAGATTTCTTTCATAGTTTCTAGAATATAAAAATATATATTTTATATGAAGCAAATTAAGGGTTTCTTGCGAAAGAAAGTTGAAAGAATGGTAGACATATCAGCTAATGGGCGATAAGCAAAAATTCAGAATTAAATATTCTGAAGGAGAGAATGAACTGGCATTCCCTTCAAGGCAATCGTGTGAAACATTCTGGAATATATGTTGTGTTATAGTCATTTATATCACCTTCACTATGTTGGCTTGGTAGCAGGATTTACTATTGGGGCAGCATGCCACTGACACTCAACTCAATTGCATACAGTCACAAAGTGGGAAGTGACAGTGCCAGCTTGTCCTTCTCTCAAAGATAAACTAAGTTTCCACAGCTGTCATGTCTTCAACTGAGTCAATGCACAGAGTTTAATTAGATTGTAAAATAGATAATAAACCAGATAATTGACTAAATATAAATGGAATAAAGGCGGTTCCATCCTAAAATGTGTTTCTAGAGAATGTAAAGTAAGATGAATGTGACAGAAGAGGGTCAACATGTGTTGGTGTGCTGCTTGTGCTTCTGTTCTTGCCTTCCTCGGCAGCTGCAGGAGGCACTCGGCATTGTAGCCTGATGAGCTGGTGGCATTTCTCGAGAAAGAAGTATGCAATTCTGTCTTAAATGTAGCAGGGACTAAAGCAATCAAGAGTTTTACTGGCCAAAAAAAATAGGCACTAAGAAAATAATCCCTCCTCTCCAAATGCCAACTACATTTCTAATAGCACAGTATTTGTAACACTTAATATTATTGATTTTTTTGCCAAAGTATTCAGAAATCTATCATCATTATTATTGCATAAAAGGTTAGGTAATATTCAATTATAATAAAATGATAAATTAAATAATAATAGAGAATAATATGTATTGAGCCCTCACTAGGTGCCAGGCACTGTGCTAACTATGCACTCTAACTCATTTAACTTCCAGTCACCCTAGGATTCAGGTACAGTAATTATTTGTATGCCATGGATGAGATAATTTAAGTTTAGAGAGGTTCAAGAAAAGCCTAAAGTCATGCAGTTGGCAAGTGACAGCAAATTTTATATAAATCATCTATGAAGTTATTCACCCATATTTCTGGTTTCTGAAAAGAGTCCCCAGGTTTTGCTTGTGTCTGAGTCTAAAAGCACTTTCCTGTGGTAAAATAATCACTTCTGCTCTTATTTTAGTGGGTCCATGTCTCAGTCTGTTAGGATTGCCATACAAGAATACCATAGATTGGGCGTTTTATAAACAACAGGAATTTAATTCTTATAGTTGTGGGGTCTGAGAAGTTTAAGATCAATGCAGGGAGATTCAGTTTCTGGTGAGATTCTGTTCCTTACTGGTCCTATCTTTGCTGAAACCTCTCCTGGGCAAAAAAGGGTGAGGGAGCTCCCTTGGGCATTCTTTTATAAGGTCATTAGTCCCATTCATAGGGGCTATGCCTTCATGACCTAATCACTTCTATAATGTCTGATTGTGTAATAACATATCCTCATGGGTTAAGATTTCAAAAAGTGAATTTAGTGGTGGGGATACATAACCTTTCAGTCCATTGCAATCAGATACATCCATTTGTGGAAACCCATGTCTCACAACTCATTTAGGAAAGCAGTGATAACTTCTATTTGTGGCCTTCACTGCATGAACAAAACTAAACCATAATCCCAGATTCTTTCCTGATGCTATTGCATTACCAAATAGCATAATAACAATATGGGGAATGTGGTCAAAGTTCTCAACCTTCATGCAGTATTCTAGTTCTCTTCCTCCAGATCCTCATACGGTTCCCCTAAAGTCAAGATGCAGATTCTGATTGAGGAGGGCCTAAGATCTGCATTTGAAACAAGTATTCAATAATGAACACATTGCTGGTCAAGCAGCACAGTTTTCGTAGGAAGATTATAAAAAACCTGGATTCAGCCAAGGGTGAAGTGATCTATTCCTTGAAGAGCAAATAGTAGCAATATGGCTCCTGAATTTGACAAAATCATATTTTTCCCATGTTATAAATAATGTCGCTGTCTCCCTAATTTGTAAATTGGGTCTAAAGATCAAATGTTTCTCAAGCTACAGAAAATGTCCTTTGTTCAAAGTCCTTCTGATTTATTTATAGTAGTAAAAGTAAAGAAGAGGGCTGTGCACACAGAAAAGATGTAAGACCCTAAACCTTCTCACACAGGATTCTGTTCTCTAGGTTTGAGTGGGGAAACTTAATAATTACAGAGATTCACAACCAAAAATAATGTTTAATCTATGTACCCACTGGCCAGTTAAGTTGACAGATAAATCACAGTTGGGGGAGTTTCCTAATTTCTCAGTGTCTCAGTTCCTCCATTCATAAAATGGGGATAATATCTCATGGGTTGCTATGAAGATTAAGTTTTAATATATATATATCTTTTAAGTACAGACCAGCACAATTAAGCCCTCAAATAATGTTACATAGTTATTAGCATGATTTTTCCCTAAAATGTCTAATGATCCTCTAATCAACCTTCATCAGCCAACTCAACCGTTAATTTCTCTTTTAATATTTTGGAGAATATCTCAGTCCTCTTCTGTAACTACAGTTTCTTATAAGTTACCAAATTACTTTGAAGATACATCTATCAGTATCCATTAAGCAGTGCATTATAGTAATTTCTGTATATCCTGTCTTCCCTTCCCCCTCATCTCTGAGCTTGTTGAGAATGGGATAGTAGGAGCTCTCAATCAGTGTCTATGAACTGTATTAATCATCTGTCATTCGGGGCCAATCTCTTGTAATCTTGGTAATCTACTGTGACAACTCTGGAGATCCTCTGTCACTGCACTCCTAATTGCTTAAAATGAAGTGAGGCACTGTGGGATCCAGACAGACACCTTCCCAAGCATAAGATCCAGTCTAGTTTTAACACACCCAGTTTACTCTCATGGACCAATCTACACATGATAGAGCAGCACTTGACTAGGTAGTTGCTTCTTTGGAAAGGAATTCACTTTACCTAAGACCAGCCTGATAAAGCTGTTAGGAGAGAGTCATAGGAATGGATGCTAGGGATTCTGGTAATGAAATCCCACCTGTTTGTTATGGAAATCGAATACAATCTTCTTGCTGTGGGTATTTAATGTAATGTTTTGCTGGGTACAGCAGAAGCAATTAGTCTGCTGAAAATTGTGTTCGCATTACCCATAATTCAATACTGACCACTGTTAACAGGGCAAGATGTGACAGGACTGGTAATTAATTTTGCGTGCAATCAGTGTAATAAGAAGGTAGGGAAAAACAAGGAGAGAGAAGCAGATGGAAGAAGAGGGATCTATATTCAGCAGTAGATCAAATGGTACTTCCAAAGATCTGATAATGACTTCTACAAGCCAGTCTTTGGGTAGGAGAACAATCCAGCTCAATCAAATGAGATTCTGTGCCTCACTTGGAAAAAAAAAAAAAAGTCATGAAGACCATCTACGACCATTTCCTCTCTTGTGTCTCTCTCCTTGGGCTGAACACTAACTGTGCTTTATTTACATTCATAAATAAGTGAACTGCAAGCTCTTTTAAGACCAGTCATAAACTCAGGTCTTCTGTTACCCTTGTGAGTCTCCTTGAAGGAAATTCCTAATTCTCATACTTTGTGTATATGAGAATGTATATGTGTATTCTATCTCAATAGAACCATAGCAGGGATGAGTTGCCTTGAAGTATCTCTTATTTGCTCACTATCTGATTTTTATACTGACATTTTTGGGAACTTACTGACTTCTAAAGTTTTCAACAACAGCAGAAGATACTTTTGATAGTAGGCAGAAAATTGTCGCAAATCGTTATCAAAAGCTAGAGTACAGGTCTTTTGATATCTGTATCTATCTACCTTATCAATCATATATACTATTTATTATTCTCTCTCTCTCTGTGTCTCTCTCTCTCTCTCTCTCTCTCTCTCTCTCTCCTCCCTTCCTCCTTCCCTCCCTCCCTCCCTCCATCATCCATCCATCCATCCATCCATCCATCCATCCATCCATCCATCCAATAGAAAATCTTAAAATGCCAATATTGGGGCCTGGGAGGAAATGATTTCCACTAAGTCTAGTGCTAGGTAAACTATAAACTGTTATGTGGGAGAGCACCACCAGCTGCCTTAAACCCCATTCCAGTGTATTTCTGCTCTGACTTTTCATGTTTTCTGCTAGATTGAGATGTAAGGTTGATTTAGAACCATTTCTGATTCATCTTTGTATCCTGTGAATCTATCTAGTACTTGGTGGACAAAAGGCAATCAACATTATAGGTTGAGATAAATGAGTGTGTGTGAGCATTAGTTAGGGAATCATAAGTCAGTAAATTGCTTAATCTCTTTTGGGATTTGGGAACATATGAAATTTTAAAAGATCTTTGGACAATGCCTGTTTAACTAGTACAATTCTTGTCAATTATAAAAAGAGAACTAAATGGTAAGGCCAGTATGAATTAACTATTTGTTAACTGGATTTCAGAAGCGGTTTTAGTTAAATAAGGTTAAGGAGCTGGAAATTCATATTCTGAATCTTGGAACACCCATAGACACAAGAGGCAGTTGGAGTTAAATTCCTGCCTGTTGGAGGCAGCACAATTGATTGGGACCTGAGCAAATTATATACATATGTACAATTCTTAACTATATACAATTCTTAACTCTGTGTGTGTGTATGTGTGTGTGTGTTTGTGTGTATGTGAAGTTAGGAATTGTGCTTGCTGTGAATGACAGCAATACAAAAATAGTGGTATAAACATTGTAAAGATTTATTCTCTCAAACAAAGTCTAACATTAGAATTCTTCACAAAGTCACATTGGACCCAGACCCTTCTCTCTTTATCTTTCATCCTTTAGTTTCATTATTCCTGGAACACGTCTTTTCTCCTTAAGTTTACTTTATGCTCTAGTATGGATATTGGGGTGCCAGTCATAATATCCTGGAACAAGAAAAGCAAGGGCTGTCCCTTGCACTTAAGTCAGATCCCTCTAAACAGCCTTGCCAGTCTTTCTGTATGTACCAGTGAATGTTTTTGTAGACATGTCATTTGTCAAACTAAGTTGCATACTCATTTAGCTCCAGGGAGACTGGAAATTTTTTCTTTTTGTCAGTGAAAATAAAATTTAGGATTTTATAACAAGACAAAGAGAAATGGATTTGGGGTAGGAAATGGCATTTCCTTCATGGATATGTGATTCCCACCCATTTTCCCCATCCTTTTGCCACACTTTGGGTGACTCCTTTGCCCCAGGACTTTCTAGTTATCAAAAATGATCACTCTACTGCATAGAAAGCATATGTCCCTTGAGTAGCTCTTCCTCCACTTGGAGCATGTTGACTAATGTTATCAGTCCCCTTAAAGTCCATGAAGTCACACATCATGCTTACTACCCTGTTTCAACCACTGAGCACTCACAAGCTACTGAAAAACCATAAATATAACTGATAATGTTAATGAGGTAAAATAAAAACATGGAATCAAAAGAAAAACAAGACCTAGAATTTTCAGGTGTCTCAAGATGTTCATTATTGACAAAGCATTAGCATTAATGTTTATTTATATTAGTTTCTGGATGCCTCTGTAGATGCACATAGTTTCATACAATAGTGTCAAAATTCAACATCTGCCTATTTGCTATTATTGCATTTATTTTTTCAAAGTTCAGCTCAATTTGGTATATGGTACCAATATTAAAACTCTCCTAATCACACCAATAATTGATGTCAAAGAAATGGTAATAAGATTTATTTACAACTTAGTATATTCCATGTATTATACTATTTATCATCCATATATACTTTAATCCTCTGATATTTTCCATTTTACAGATGAAACAATTGTAACTTGTCCAATGTCACACAGCTGTTATTGGAGCTCAGATGGCATTTGGCATATGCAATATGAGTACAGATCCCAAATTATAAATCACTGAGCAATGATGCTTCTTGTAAGATAAAGAATTTCCTCAGTGCTGATAGGTAGGGGCTATCTTGCTTTCTAGTTTTGTTCAACTTCCAACATTACTGAATCACTGTGCACAGTTTCATTAGTATTGTATGTCTTCAAGTAATATGTGTCCATTGTGGTCAGATACACACAGTGTGTACCTTCCCTTTCTCATGTAACATGTACCATATGCATTTAGCAGTTGAGCACAGCATACTGTAAATAGCCTTACTTGTAGATGCAAAATTTAATTTCTAAAGTTCTCTACACAGTAAATTCTGTGACGTTGGATACTCTAGATTATATTCTTCAGTATTCCTAGTGCTGGCAGAGTAGCTAGTATACAGCATATCTTCAATCAATATTTGATGACCATATGAATCAATGAAAATTAACTGAATCCATACCGTGAAGGGAAAAGCTATACCATTTACTCTACAAGTTAAAATATGGGGATCAATACAGGATGCCTAGTAAATTATCAGTCTCTATTTCCTTCTCATTACAGGTCTAGCAGTAATCCCTAATTAGTATTGCCAGAGTTGATTTTATTTTGTCATATCTTGTTTTCTTGGTTGCATGTGGCAGAACTCTTCTATTTCCTTCAAAACCACATTATAAACCCTAGCTTTTTCCTCTGCACATGATCAATATGGTATTTCTGAGTAGACACTAGCAATTGATTTTTCCCCAAAGCTTCTATTGCACAGGTTCATTCTAAGACCTTAATCTTCTGGGGTTTCTCTGAAGGACTCTACAGTCTAGTCCTGTGAGTGTGGCAAGGGGTCATCAACTCCCCATGTTGCAATGGGGTTACTCCCAGTTTGGAGTGCTCATTCTCATGATTTTCCCATCTGTACATCGCTGGTGGTGCACCCATCTTTTTTCTTTTGGGTGACTCTTTTGGGTCCAGTATCAAGGAGTGGACATTACCCTCCAGACTAAATATAACTATGAAACTAATATACCTTAGTGACTAAATATACCTATAAAAAAGATTCATAGTTCAATTTTCTTTTCACCATAATGTACCTCCTCTCTTGGAGCCACTGAGTCAATAAAAGTTATGGCTCTAGAGGAGGGAAAGATTGTGAAGTATATAGGGGATCATTCTGAAGCACATGGGTCTTTAAATGTGAGCTCTAAATGTAGAAATGGCCCATCAGCAATGGGTTGCTACACTATTTGACATGTTCCTGTAAAGAGTTTTTAAGTATGTGGGGGGAAAATGAAAAATAAAAGCAGGTACTCTTCAGTTTACATGCATTTGGAATTGTGTCCCACATCTACCTGACACTTTTATTCAGTAACATAATATCCCAAGACATAGGGAACTAGAGGTACCCTAGACTGGCTGGATACTGAGCAAGTACCAGCCAAAATCCTTGGGCATCAGTTTCTAAACCTTATTCACAGAAAACACCAGTTTAAAAGAAAAATATCGGATGGTTTCACTTATAGGAGGGACATAGGGAAACCATCCAAGGGATCTGGAAAAAAAAACAAAGACAAAACCACTAGCAGACAAACTATAAATTAGAGACATTCATCAGGGGAGAAGTGTGAGGGATCAAAAAAGGAAGGAAGAGCACAAGAGTCTATAGTGATGGTTCAGGGGTGTCTTGGTGGTGGCAATTTTATGGGGATAACACTTGAGATAACTCAAACACTTAACAAAAATGAACAATGGTGTACAAAGTTGTAAATACTAAGCATATATCTGCACTACAAAATGGGGATGTGGTACAGGTACTATCTAGAACTCTGGCTGAGACTCTGCCTGTATTTTGGTTTTCATCTTACTTGTTTTAATTGAAAAAGGAAAAGATAACAAGGATCAATGTTTAGTAATGCTGGAGAAATCAATGTCCCATCTACAACTCTCTTGTCAGTTTTGTAACTTCTCCAGCCTTTTCTTCCTCCACTGACTCCACTATAGATTTGTCACCATTCCCCACCTAATCCTAAAATTTCACAGCATATGCAAATATAAGGAAGGATAAAACATTGCCACTTCACCCAAGATCACCAAATTCTTAAACTTTTCTATTTGACATTATTTCTGCTAGGATAATTATATTGGTTGTACAAAATTTTGAACCTTGCTCTTTCCAGAATGTTTTGTTATGTCTCGTAGGAATTTTACAGAGAATGCCAAGGTAAAGTACAGGCACAAAGTTGAAATAAGAAGATAATTCAAAGAATCATGGAAGAAATAAATAAAATTAGATATCAAAAAGTTCTATAATCACTTATCAGAAGGATAAGAGAGTCCCAACTACTACAAGAAAGATTTTGTGGATTAGCACCTAAATACAAGGTTATTTTCTCTGTAATCATAAAAAAGTTTATTCTCAACATTTGAATCACTTAAATTCCATTTCTTATCAGAAAAGACATGTTCCTGGAAAAAATAACTAAGTAACAGGTAACTTCTGAATTCCCCTCCTTTTCACTAGGAAAGGGAGCTGTTGGCTTAAGTTTCATTTTGCCAGAACTACTAGAATATTGCCTCTGGATCTACAGTCTCTCCCTATCTCTCTGGGATTGAAACTGCACACACTGCTGAATATTTAATTTTTCCAAATGTTAAGAGTGAATTGCAGGCCAGGAAGAAAGCTCTCTTTGTTACGACTCCAGTGTTTCTCATTTGAAAAGACTGCTTATTTGTGGTTGACTAGTAAAATAAACTTTCTTTATCAACTATTTTAGAAGATGAAATTATGAATATGCAATATATATATATATGTTTCCTGAATTCTGTTGTCTCCATCACTTACATAGATAGCTTAAGTGTGTTTTGCCTGGTAAGTCCAAAAACAGGTGTATTTTATTGCAAAAACGTACAAACGCACATGAATACACACACACAAACACACGTGTTCACAGATGTCCATAAGTATACACAAACACACACACACACAAATACTTCCATCTGTTACTTAAAGATTCATAAACAATATAGACCCGTTTGTCAAGGCAAATCCACCAGCTAATTGGGTTACCTATGGCAACATAAATTGTCACATGCACAACTGCCTCTGCTGAAATTCCCTGGCTTGTTCCCTCGGAGCAAAATCCCATGAATATGTGCCCAAGTTGACTACTTCCTTTGTGCCACAACGTGACTAGAATATCAGCACACACATATTAGATAGTAACTATTTGTTTACAAATTTGTTTTCCCTCCTTGACTGGGTTTCTTCAAAACCATTACTCTGGATTAACCGTGTTGGAGTTCCCAATAATTAGAATATTATAGAGCACATAATAGACATTCAACACATATCCACCAATGATTCATTCACTGTAAATTCCAAAATGAACACAAATCAGTAAAATCAATTAAAGTTTAAAAGCCTGTGTGAAAATTATCCTGTTTTGTAAATGTTAAATTCATGGAGAGATTTATTAGAGAAAAGTATAACTAGGATTCTATGTAATGGTTTATCCTAATTGGTAGGATTTGCATGCTTAGACAGTGCCAGCCACTGCTGGTGACCATACACAACATATATAATTGGACTTGAGATAATCAGAAATGTTTGCACAAAATATGGTAATGCTAGAATATCACCTGAAGAATCTCACAATCACTTCAAACTAGCCCTTATTCTCAAACTTTTCTTTATTGTTAGTTTTGTAAAAAAATAATATGGATTTCTATGCACTGTTTATTTATATTTGTAGTGTCTACATTAATTGAGTGTCCACTGGGAAAGAAGAAAAGAGAAGATTGAAGAGGTGGAACGGATATGCATTTCATCATGAAGATTTATCTAGAGGTTACAAAAAAGACATTTGTTAATTTCTCTCCCGAGTGGGTTTTGGAGGCCTTCCAATGCTCACACAAAGAGAGCCTCATTAGCAAATTCTAGAGCAGACAACTGCTACAAAGCTGCAGCTTCAAGTTCAGGGTCCTTCTACAGTGGAAATCATGGATCCCCTCCATCATTCTGGCATGATTAACCAACAAGAACCTAACAGTGTGGATCCTCCTATTTACCTTTTGATCCATCACTTTGAATAACAAATGGCCATTTGTCTCCTTCTCCTTATTCTGGCCAACAAGGGACAGTCACCTCAGCACACAAAAGGGTATGGTATCAATGATGCTGCCCATCAAAATTCTATACTACCTTGACAGCAAATGTGAGGCAGCAGGACTATTATAGCAAATAAGCTCCAAAAGGGAGGGATGCTATCCAGATCCTGGGATTTCTTTTCTCAGACCACTTAGTAATATGTATGATTTGGTCTAGGGAAATGTTAATCTCATCACTGTTTCTAATAAAAATACTATCTGAAATAATGTTCTAAAAGTGGCTCGTGATATAGGGCCAGCCTCCACCTTGGAGAGCTCCCAGATGATTATCCAGGCTAAAATTCAAGTGACCATAAAGAGACCAATTGGTCTGAAGATTTCCCAACACACATCTCAGCCATTGTTGTCCATATAGCTTATTAACAATACTTCAGAAGGAAGGCTGAGTTGTCAACAGCACAAGAGTAGCCTTTGGGTGTGTACCTTCACACTGACTGTAAATCAAATCATGTTATTAAAGGATCAAACAAAGAAAGAACTTGTGCTTTGAGATACAAAAGCAATAGTAATTTTGTGTTTTTGCCCTTATTTTAAATGGTGTGTGTTTGCCTGGTTAGGTTAGAGTGGAATTTAAACTGCATTCTCATCTTAATAGAAAAGTTTTCTTGGAACATACTTAGAAGTATATGAGAAAAATCAAATAGAAAATTAGATTCTTCCAAGTCTTTTTTCATTTTTTATTATATTCACAATCCCTTTCCAGAACAGCACATCATTACAACAGAAGAAGGAGAAAGAGGAGAAGAAGGAGAAGAAGAAGAAGAAGAAGAAGAAGAAGAAGAAGAAGAAGAAGAAGAAGAAGAGGAAGAGGAAGAGGAAGAGGAAGAGGAAGAGGAAGAGGAAGAGGAAGAGGAAGAGGAAGAGGAAGAGGAAGAAGAAGAAGAAGAAGAAGAAGAAGAAGAAGAAGAAGAAGAAGAAGAAGAAGAAGAAGAAGAAGAAGAAGATATTCCATAGGCTATATTAAATACTGACAATTAGTTTCCGCTTGGTTTCACCAAACTTTCATTAACTGGAGGATTTTTTTTCCAAACATTATTGATATAAGGAAGACTTGTGTCCTAACCTACTACTAATGGGAAAATATGAAAAAAATGACTAACACATGACCTAACTGTAATAAAGGTCATAGGTCAAACAAATATCAAGCACTAGGGAATGTAGGGAAGGCAAAAAATACCCTGTTTCACAAGAAGGGAAGTGTGAGCTAAACCCAGGTAGGTCAGACAGCCTGTCGTGGTAGAAAGGGAGAACATGGAAAACAAGGCACAGAGATCTAAAAGAGCAGAAGATGTGAGGGAACAATAAGACACATATGGTTCCAGCTTGGGACCAGAGAGGGGATGAAGGTATATTAGGTGTTGGCTATTACAATAATGGTGTTTGCATTAGTTCTTTCCTAATTGCATTAGTTCTTTCACTAATTGAGTATATTGACAGCCTTTGAACCAATCAAAGTCATCATTCTGTTTTAAGGAAAATCACTCTGGAGACTTTGTGGATAACATATTGAAGAGGAGGGAGTTCAGAGGCAAAGGCATCAATTCAGAAATCACTGTAAAATTCTTTGTAAGAAATGGAAGCTGCTGAAAGAGGACTAGCCTCTAGATGAGCTTCAGATGTCAATTAAGTAGGACGTCATGTGAAGGTGAGAGATTAGTTGGGAGTGATCACCAATGATCCTAGACGCTAAACAAAGGAGGTAAGCAGCAGATGAGATAGATAGACGATAGTGGGAAAACTTGAGCCACAATAAAATGCCAAAAGGTATTTGCAGAAAATATATCTGGTAGGTAGTTAAAGACATGGTTACAATTTAGATTTAAGGAATAACTCAAGAATTACTCATAATTCTTGCTGTCAAAGAGAAGGATAAGACCATTTATGGAAAAGTGTTTTTTTTTTCAATAAAGTTAACAAAAATGGGCTGATCTCTAATTTCCAAATATCTTCTTGTTCTTAGTGAACTGGCAAAATCTTTAAAAATATATGTATAAATAATGCAGGGTTTTTTTTCCTTTTCACATTAGTCTCCTTTTATTTATTTTTTTTTACTTTTTTTACTTTTTTTCATTTTATTTTTATATTCCCCATACAATTGCAACCCCCTTATTTTTCCCCAATCACTCCTTTCTACGCCCCCCTAAAGTGTGTCTTTAGCTCATAGCTGTTTGTTGATTTTGATTTTTTCTTTCTTATAGCTACTCTTTTTCCTGGTCCCTTATTTAGGTTTTCTAAATTCCTTAATGCAGGCTTTGTTTTTGACAACACTTAACTTACTTAATTCCCACCTCACAAAGGGAGCAGAAATGTAAATATGAACTGGCTTCACATCACCAGAATTACATTAATTATATAGTAGGGATAAGACTGGAGGGAGGTTAGAATAGTTAAAAATAAGGAAAATAAAATTTTAAGAAAATAAAATGAGAAAACACTGTGCACAGCTATAAGGCTTAGACTTGAGAAGACTTATTGAACAATGTTTTTCATTCAAAAATAAGTGAGATGGAAAGAAACGATAACCATTTTATCATTTGTCAAGTAACTCAGGTGGTGCTCTCTCTTGGAACAATAAAATGGTTTTACAGCCAGCTAGATCTTGTTATTAGATAGCTCATTATGACATAATTTCATGTATACTACACATAATAACTACGTGGTTGCTATGAAATGTTTAGCCTATAACTGGGCTGTTAATTTTTTTCACACAACACAAAGATCGTAAAGAAAGTCTATTGCGCTGTTCTGTTTTTAAATGCAGAGGCAGCACTCTTAGAGTGGGTGAGTGATATCTTGCTCCTAGATATGCATTATTTAGCCTACTCAGTGTTTTAAATGAAAGAAAATTTAAATATAGATAATTAATGAATTCTAGACTTCTTCTTTGTCTTGAAAAACAAGAAAAATTTCTCAAGCCTGTTTTGTATCCTGTGTGATAATGATCATCGACAGTTGAGTAGTGACTGACTCCTTGAGACTGGGCTCTCCAGCATGGTCTCTGTTGTTTCTGACATAAAGTCAAGAATTAGTGGCAGTCTTACCTAAACAATTTTTCTCCTAACCTCAAGCCCAACTGGCTTCTTTGTTTTATATTTGCCTATAAGCATATGCATTTGTATCTGCTGCTTTAATTTAATGAACTGAAAGCTACCTCTAAGATTACTTTAGAATAAAATCATCATGATATGGTATCTAGCTCTGTATTTAGCACAGAACGCAGGACACTGTATATTGGCTGCATATATTCTGGAGCAAACAGTATATATGCTAGTGAAAGAGGGGTCAGAATGAAGCTTATAGAAATGAGGGCTTGATCTAAACAGGAATAAAGGAGTACTGTTGCTCGGAAATAAGAGGAATGAACTTCAAGTGAAAGTGTGGTAGATTCTGGCTATTTGCCCAAAATGACAAAAAAAAAATAAGAAGGGTATTGGATAGATGGGATCAGAGTGCATGATAGGAAGCATCGACATGCCCTTATCTTGTGGAGAGCTTGAGGACTCTGGCATCTCTCAGAAAAAAAGGTAACAAAGAACAGAACAGAATTCAATTCCTTATAGATAGGGCTGGTAAATAGGTAGGAGGAAATAGACTGTAATTGCATTATTCTGAGTTGAGTAAAGCTCCCCACTAACCTTGTAGTCATACTTTTCAGAGAGGACAGGCACATCAGAAGTGCTATGCGTTCCAGAGACTAAAATAAAAGGCCCAGCCTGTGCTCACTCACTCACACACACACACACACACACTCTCTCTCTCTCTCTCTTTCTAAAGTATTTAATACTTCATCCCTTAAGAAAGAAGTAACATATTTCACTTATGATGAAGACCTTCAAAAAACTTGGGATAGATATGATAAACTGCAACATAATTAAGGTCATATATGACAAAACCACACCGGACATCATTCTTAATGGTGAAAAACTGAAAGCTTATTCACTAGATCTGGTACAAGACAAGACTGTCCACTTTAACCACTACTATTCAGCTAATATTGTAAAGCAATTGGCTATAAAAGGACATCAAAGGAATCCAAATTGGGAGAGAAGAAGTAAAGCTATTGTCATTTGCAGATTGCCAGATAATATACACAGAGAATCCTAAAGACCCCACTAAGAAATTAATTGATACAATAAATTACCTCAGCAAAGTGTATATGATATAAAATCAATACACAAAAATCAGTTGTCCTCTTATATGAAAGCAATGAGATAACAGAGGAAGAAATTAAGAAAACAATTCTATTTTCAATGACATGAAAAAGAATTAAATATTGGGCTTCCCAAGTGGTGCAGTGGTTGAGCGCTGGGTTGCGAAGCTGCCTGCAGGTTCGATCCCTGGCCACCTGGTGAGGGTCCCAAATGGAGCGCAGACCTCTCCTGCTGCCTGCTGCTCCCCTCAGCAGTGTACTTTGTCAGTTTGCCTGTTCTGCTCCCTGCTCTGGCTCTGGTGAATTCTCTCACCCTCCCGCACTTCTGACTGTACCCAGTGCTTGTATAAATAAAAAATAAATCTTTAAAAAAAAGTTAAAAAAAAAAGAATTAAATATCTAGGCATAAACTTAACAAAGGAGGACTACCTATATAAAGAAATTACAGGGCCTTCCTTGTAGCGCAAGGGATTAAGCCACAACATAGGTTGTGTAGCCACTGCAGCACGAGTTTGATTCCCGGCCAGGGAGCTACACACATGGCTCAGCAGACCTCTACTGAACTTGCCCGCTGCTCCCCTCAGCATTGTATTTCAGTGGATCTGCCTGTTCTGTTCCCCACTCTGTCTCTGGTGAATCCTCTCACTCCCTGCATCTCTGGCTTGTACCCTAGTTCTTGTATGCATAAATAAATACATCTTTAAAAATAAGAAAAGTATAAGACATTCTTAAAATAAATAGAAGACATTAGGAAATGGAAAGACATTCCTTGCTCTTGTATTGGCAGAATTAATATCATCAAATGGCCATTATGTTCAAAGTTATATACATATTCAATGCAACCTCTATAAAACTTTCAGTGGCATTCTTCAAAGAAATAGAACACACATTACTGAAATTCATATAGAACCACAAAAAGATCCTTAATAGCTGAAGCAACCCTGACAAAGTAGTAGAATGATGGTATCACACACCCAGTCTTCAAACTATATTACAAAGCTATAATAAACAAAACAGTATGTAACTGAAAAAAAGTAGATACACAGTCAAATGGAATAGAATTGAGAATCCATAAATAAACCCATACCTATATGGATAGTTAATCTACAACAAAAGGAGTCAAGAATATAACCTTGAACAAGAGATATTCTTCAATAAATAATGCTGGGAAAACTAGACAGTTGCATGCAAATTTCACTCTTAGGTATCTACCTGAATAATACATAAATGCTAATATGAAAGGAAACTTGCACTCCTATGTTCACTGCAGCACTATATAAAATAGGTGAGCTATGGAAACAACCTAAGTGCCCAAATGCAGAGGAGTGGATCAGGAACTCTGTGTGTGTGTGTGTGTGCACATATGTATGTGTGTAATACTATCAGCTATCCAGAAACATGAACTCTTGCCATTTGTGACAAAATGGATGGAATTGAAGATGATTGTGCTAAGTGAAATAAGTCAGGAGGAGAAAGACAAATATTGGATGGTCTTACCTATATGTGTGATACAGAGAAACCAAACACAAGGGTTTGGTCAGATAAAGCTACACTAACAACAAACCCTAGAAATCTGACTATAGAACTGAGGCTACTAGAGGGAATAGGGGAGAGAATGGGGTGAGAATAAAGTGGGAAAGGAGCACAATGGATTATGGGGATGAACTGTGGGCACTTTGGTGGTGGGTGTGTTGTAGTAACAACATCTGAAGGGGGAGATCCTATACCTCTAAAACACAAACAACAATGAAAACCACATTACTTCAATTAAAAAAAAACAAACAAAACTCATACATAGATATAGAGAAAGAAAACAAAGGAACAGACAAAACTAAACTACAACAAAACCCTGGAAATCTGACTGAAGAATTGAGGCTACCAGAATTGGAGGGTAGGGTAGAGAGCAAAGGGGATAGGGGGCACAATGGACTATGGTAGAGGGTTATGGGTGCTGTGACAGTGTCTGCCATGGAGTAACAAGCATCTGAACAGGTTTCAACCTATACCTCTAAATTGTTCATCGTCTTGTAAAACAATGTTACCTCAAGAAGAAAAATACAATAAGAAGGAAGGAAGGAAAGAAGGAAGGAAGGAAAGGAAGAAAGGAAGAAAGGAAGAAAGGAAGAAAGGAAGAAAGGAAGAAAGGAAGAAAGGAAGAAAGGAAGAAAGGAAGAAAGGAAGAAAGGAAGAAAGAAAGAAAGAAAGAAAGAAAGAAAGAAAGAAAGAAAGAAAGAAAGAAAGAAAGAAAGAAAGAAAGAAAGAAAGAAAGAAAGAAAGAAAGAAAGAGAGAAAGAGAACATTATAGAAGAGTCTGCCCACCTAGGTGGTTTTAGATGTTTCAATGGCTTTTTATGTCCTAATTAACACTGCTTCCTTATCAATGCATGCACATATATACACAGATATCCACATGGATCTGCTGCAGTATAAAAGATAATATCAAAGAGTTATTATATCGAATTTTGACATTGCATATTTTTCCAGGAAATCAGAAACTTGTGGACAATCAATGTACTCTAGGGAAAGAACAGACAATTGTACAGTTAAAGGCTGGCCTCATAATGATTTTGATATAAAATTATATTAGGGAATTTTCATTATTTTACCCTCAGATGACCCTTTTAATGATGATGTTATAACGCACTAAATTCACGTCCCCTAAAGCCTTCTAGAATTGGTTGGACAACAGTGCACCTCTGCTCCTAAATTTTTTAAACAACATTTGAATTATAAAATAATTTTGATTTACAGAGAAGTTAAGAAGAATTCCCATGTGCCCCACATCCAGTTTCCACTGTTAATATATTATATTAATATGGTACATTTGTCACTATTATGAACCAATATTGACACAATGTTATTCACTAAAATCCACTTTATTCTAATTTTATGAAATAAAGTTTATCTAGGCTGAAATAGTGTCTATTTATTTTCTTGAATAAAAACTACCTTTTTCCCTCTTTTGCATTTAGTACTCTTTGCAAAGATGTCATTGAGTGCAGCAAAGAGTAATGGGGGATTCTATCTCCATTTCTTGAGGGGTACATATCTACATAACTGACTTGTAATTCTTCTGCATGGGAGTTGTATCTGTTTTTCCCCATTTATTTACACAATTTGTTCATATCAGTAAAGATAGAGATGTTTATTTCACATTTGGGTTTATAGTCCAATGATACTTTATTTCGTTGCTCAAATTAGCTTTGGCCATTGGAGCTTCCAGTTGCTCCTGTGTCTCTGTGATACACCCTACATTCTAAGTATGTTTTCCTTTTCTTTCGTTTTCCATCTGTTTTAGCACTTTCATACTTTCTGTTATTATAAGATGTTCCAGGCTCATCTTGTATATCCCATACTTAATCTGAGAATCAGCCATATATCCAAGATCCCTTTGAGAATGGTATTAGAAAGCAAGATCCAGTGCTAGTGTCCTGGTTTTTAAGGTGTCAGAAGAACTGGGAATTGCTAGCCCAATCTCTGTCCCTTTTCTGCATATCCTTCTCTATATTTGGATTTGCAGAGCTGCCATTCAGATTCTCTGATTTAATCCTGTGGCCTCACATCTCTCCCCTGCTGAATCACCTTATGCTACTTCCATTCCCCTGCTGCGTAAGTGTTTCTGTAGATTCTAATGTTTGACCTTAAAATAGTTTGGGTTTTATATTCTTTTCTATTTTACTTATGCTGTGACACTTTCCCTTTCAAGCTCTGACCTCAAATGTCATGCATCTGATATACCCCTGGGTTTACATGTGATGGAAAACATTCTCTCTTCCATTCAAAGACTATTCAAAGAACTTAAAGATATTTGACTGACCATAGTGGAAAATATCTAAGGAACTCAGAGTATAAAAATATATAAAAAAGATAGAAAAAAGTCAACAAAAACAAGAAAGAAGATGAAAGGCTGCATATTTCCATAAGTAGACAATGCAACATGGCATGATGGCAAACGATCATGGACCCTATATTCAGAACTTCAGATCTCAGCTCTACCACCTCCTGGTTTGGTGTCTTTGTACAAACCAATTAACTTCCTCGAGTCTCAGTGTCCATCTCAATAAAAGGGTGATATTCATGGTATTCACCTAAAACAATTATTGTTAGTGTCAACTGAGTAAACATATGTAAAGCACTCAGAACATCTCTTGGAACAGAGAATGCTCTATATAAATATTTATCATTGTTAGAAATTGTATCAGGAAGGCCAGTGATAATCCATAGAATAACTATATGCTGTTTCTCTTCCAGATTCTGCATACAATAAAACTTCTTCTGCTTCCCCCAAATCTATAGCCCACATCCAGACATACTGGTGCTAAGAAGTAGGTTTCAGGGCCTCCCCGGGGGTGCAAGGAGTTAAGACACAACTTATGAAGCTATCCTCAGCCACTGCAGCACGAGTTTGATCCCCAGCCAGGGAACTACCCACATGCACAGCAGACCTCTCCTGTCTCACCCGATACGCTCCTCAGCAGTGTATTTCAGTCAATATTTCTGTTCTGTTCCCCACTCTGTCTCTGTTGAATCCTCTCACCCCCCACACCTCTGGGCTGTACCCCAGTTCTTGTATGCATAAAAATAAATAATTCTTTAAAAAAAAAGAAGTAGGTTTCACGGGAAGTGAAAGACACTTCTGCAGCTTCAAGCTCAAGTGTAGGCTGTTTCAAAAGCTCTGCTTTGTAGATAACAGAGTTTATACAGCTATTTAGTAACATGACCATTTGATACTCTTTCCTCTAGATTAAGCTCCCTCAGGAGACCCAACAAGCAGAGTACGATGCTCACATTTTGACCTTCCTGTATAAAATGCCATCAAACAGAGCCCAACCCGCATCATAACCTTTAGCAGGAGACCTGGTCACTGAAGCACAAGGTGGATGATCTTATGTCTGGAACATCCAGAAGAAGTTTTCTGCCTTGAACAGGAAATGAAACTAAAGTGTCCTTTAAGATTCTCTAGCAAGCTGTCTGTTAGCCATGACCTGACTGACTTTTAAAGATGGTGTTGCACAAAAAATCCTTGATCAGATCTCTACCACCACAACAGAGCTTCTCTCCCAAATATTCTGCATCATTGATACCACACTGCAAAGAAGATTGTAGGAGTCTCTATCCTTGAAAAGTTCTGCCTTTTCCTACTGGAAGTACATCTGTCTTAAGTTTCACCTGATCTTTCACTTCACCCTCTCTCCAGTTACTACACACTGGTTTTTAAAATATCTTCTCCATATATATTGTTTTGCTTGATTATTCAAATTTTAGAAAAACTATTTAGTGTTCATTAAATAATCAGTATTATTTAGGGGTGGGGAGCAGGTAAAGTCTTTGGATAAAGACCTTCCAAAGAGCATCTTGGAATATTCAATCCTTGGTGATAGAGGGCATGGTAGAGTTAGTCTTTATGCCTTGAGGTTAATTCACTTGGTTCAACTTCCTCTTTTGCATATATATGTTAAATTAAGATTGCCAAATGCTATGTCTGGGTCATTTTTCTTAACGGGGTCACGAGCACCACTCAGTCTATCAATCATTCATCTAAGTTCTCAAAAAAAATGCTTAAACAAATGCTTAAGACACATTGGTTTATAGCATTGTATGGGTTTGAGGTATACAAAATTACAAATTGACAAACATTTATATGCTGTATTATGATTGCCAAAAAATGTGTGATTTCTATCCACTGCCATAGAATTGACCCCTTTTAACTGATTTACCCACCTCCCATTCTAATTCCTTTGTGGTAACTGCCATTTTGTTCTTATAATCTAAGAATTTGTTTTGTCTTGTTCTGTTTGAATGTTTGTTCTTTGCTTCTTTATCATACATGTGGATGATATCATAAGGTATTTTTATTTGTCTGGCTTATTTCACTTAGCAAAACAAGTTCCCACCTTTTATTGCAAATGGCTAGGCTTCTCTTTTTCACGCCTGAGTTATACTCCTTATTATTCTATTGTGTACCACACCTTATATACCATACCTTTATTCATTAATGTATTCATTTAGGTTGTTTCCAAACTTGGGTATTGCAAATAATGCAATGCACATAGAGATGCAGATATCATTTTGAATGAGTGTCCTTATAGTTTTCATATAAAATCTCAAAAGTAGAATAGCTGGGTCTTATATTTCTGAGTAAACTCCATACCGTTGTCCATAGTTGCTGAAGTTTACAATCTGACAGTGCCTGATGATTCCTTTTTTCATATCCTCACCTACACTTGTTGTTTTCTTATCTTTTGAGGACCACTGCTTTTAGTAAATTCTCTCTAAACATGAGGTAACTCAGATAGGAAGAAACAAAATAATAGATTTTGTTGGGACCAGTCATCAAAAATGAGAAACAAATAATAGATGAAGACTATGATGACGATGATGATAATGGTGGTAGTGGTGGTAATGACGACAATAATGAGAGCGATAGCAGTACAAATGGGACATGACAGAGCATTTAGAGAACTAAGATTTGTCTAGTAGCACTGTATTTTATATTTGCTGAATCCCAAATGATTCATCCACTTGCTAAAAAATAACCACCTGACCCTCTTTGTCTGTTCTGTAATATAAGAAAGAATAAAGAGAGAAACTTGTCCCTGGAGTGACATTTTCTTATGCAAACTAATGTAAATCACACATCTCTGTGTTGAAAGCTTGTCTGACAAGAATTTCCAAAGCACAAAACAAATCTCATAACAGGTTAACTTGCATGGGGCTGACGTTGGTAAAGGACTTTTAGTACTTCAGAGAAGGCTGAAAAATAATTTCCTTGCTAGGAAAAAATGTACCCAAATATCATGGTGTATTAAGGGATTAGTGCTAGCTTAAAGTATTCTTTCTTCTCCTCACTACAAGGAATAATCTTTTGATCTAATCTAAGTGGTAATTTAATTTTAATGCAAGTGAAAGAAATGAAAGGTTGCACAGAGTATATGGAAACTGAGATGGTGGGGAAAAGGGATGTCTCTTCACTTGAGGGGAATCAATCTGGTGAGCTGGTGTGTATGTCAGACTTACTACCCTATATTTCCAAACAGTCATGATTCCATATGGCCACTAAGTAAAGATAGACATTTAAAATTTAGTTGTCTTATTTCAGAATGATTCTGAGGATGACTTGCTTGGTGTTTTCATATTTCTTTTAAAATAATATCCTATTAAGGCCTCCCTGGTGGCGCAGCTGTTGAGCACTGGGCTGCGAATCTGCCTGCAGCATCTGCAGCGCCGGTTCGATTCCCGGCCGCTGGTGAGGGTCCCACATGGCACGCAGACCTCTCCTGCTGCCCACTGCTCCCCTCAGCAGTGTACTTCGGTCCTTCTGCCTGTTCAGCTCCCTGATCTGGCTCTAGTGAATTCTCTCACCCTCCCATGCTTCTGACTGTACCCAGTGTTTATATAAATAAATAAACAAATCTTTAAAAAAATATACCCTATTAGGTATCATTTTTAGATGAACTAAATGAAAATTTAGAAAGAAAATCACAAAATCATGCAGTGAATAACTGGAAGAAAAGGATTGAAACTCACATTTTCCTACCTATAGCATGCTAAAACTTCACTGCACTTTGAATTATCAGCTTACCTCTCTTCATAATGTATATTTCACAGATCAAAAAGTAGAGGAGTAAAGAAAAAATACTTTAAATCTATTTGCAGAAAGGGAGTACTACCTACAAAGCAGAATGAAAAGCACAGGGAAAAACTTTCCAGAATGGCCATGAGACAAAACAATTTACAAAGCTCAACTTTATTTCTCCTGTTTATTAAGAAAGAGACCCTTTCCTCTTGACATAAACCCTGGAGTACATCACCTCTTCAGATATGCAAAACTAATCCTCAGTCTTGTATTAATATTTCCCCAAAGAAACCATAGAGGCATACCACAATTTCAGAATATTCTAGGTCAGCACTGCCCAGTAGAAATATCCTGTGAAGCACAGATGTTAATTATAAATTTTCTTAACAGCTATAAAAAAACAGTGCAAAGAAATATGTTAAATTAATTTAATAATATATCTTATGTAGCCCAGCTTTTATTAAAATATTACTTCAATATCTAATATAAAATTATTGAGATATGTCATACCTTTTGAATGTTCTTTAAAACCTAGTATATATTTTACACTATAGTGTAATTCAGATTCTAAATTTTCAAAGCTTCAGGAGAAACATAGTCAGAAATATAAAGTTGTAATGAGTGGAAAATATTTCAAACTGTTTCATTTTTTAATTAATTTATTTTTTAAAGATTTATTTATTTATGCATACAAGAACTGGGGTATAGGCCAGAGGTGTGAGGGTGAGAGGATTCACCAGAGACAGAGTGAAGGGCGGAACAGGCCCATTGACTGAAATACACTGCTGAGGGGAGCAGCGGGCAAGTCAGGAGAGGTCTGCTGCACCGTGTGGGTAGCTCCCTGGATGGGGATTGAACTTGTGCTGCAGTGACTGAGGATCACTCCATAGGTTGTGTCTTAACCCCTTAAGCCACCAGGGAGGCCCTATTTTTTAATTTAAATTAATGATACTAAAATAAAACTAAAAGCTCATTTGCTCAATCATACTAGCCATATTTTAATTACTCATTAGCCACATATGTCTAGTAGTTATATGAAATAACACAGTTCTAGATGGACATAGTACCTGCTTTTCTCATATTACATCTAAGATTTTCATAGTGAGCAACCATGAAAATAAAAGCTAAATCCCATGTTTTCAACATATACAAAATGAAAAGCATTTGCTGCAAATAAATATTCCATAATCTTTTCCTCTCTTAATGACTGCCCATGCTATGCATAAGACAAGGTAGGTACAGCAGGCAGATGTGGTCTGTTTTGCAAAATATATTCTTTGAGAGAACCGAGTATCGCTAGTTGGGCAGAATTGGGGAGACATTAGCAAAATACAAGCTGGCTAATATACCTACCATCAAAGACTTCTGCAACTGAATAATTTTTGAAAGATATTTTGTAATCCTGCCTGCCATCAAGCACTAATGAACAACTATTAATTTTCAACTAAAGTATGCATAAATGATATCAGTTATATGGAATTGACAATTGCTAAATTACTGAACAAGCTATACACAAGTGATCTTGAAATTGCCTAATACATGAAAAAAATGAAAATCCTCATGATGTCTAGGAAGTATATGTTTAGAAGAAATCATTTCTATTTTAAAAAACAAATGTAAGAGATGCCCCAAGGTACTCAGATGAACTCTAAGGCTACACTTTCATCTGTTACATAAACTCTTAGACTCAGAATTTTCTCCTTTAAGCCACCTTCCCTATGTTTTAATCCCACAGGATTTTAGACTAACTTCACTCAAGACCTGTACCCCTCTCTATTATGGGAGAATTCTTGACATCCCAAAGTAATGATAAATCGATGTTCATAATATCAATTGCAAACATGTCATTCTTCATAGGTTTGAAATGGCACTTGTAACTCTTTGGCTATAACTTATTCCTGGGACTGTCTCCATTTAAAAGAATCTACAATCAAAATGTATAATAATTATTCTAAAGGATGTAGTATCTCTATGTGGTAATTTGTACTTTTTCCCCCCACCTTGGCCCTCAATGATCTAAAAGATCTGACACACTGATAATGATCAGTGACTGTCCATGACAATGATTTTCATCAGAGCAGATGGAATTCCAACAGACACGTAGCCCAATGATTCTGACAATCCACCTCCTACCTCACCTAGACTGAGCACCACTAGTACATCAATGTTCACATGTCCTGTAACAGCTCAATATATAGCTGGGCATTATTTGCAAATAAACTTTTATACTTAAATGAATGTGTCACTTCTTCAACAAAGCTAGTATGAAAACACCCTCATTTACAACACAGATGTCACTATTGGTTTTTCATTATAAAAGAAAACTTCAAAAGGTTTTTCTAAGCAATGAAGTGCCCTAAAACATTTAAAACATTACTCAACTTAAAATGATTTACATACAGCACCTTAGGAAGGCACCTATTGTAAAGGTAAGTATATCCCTACCAGTAAAATAATCATTCTAACTGAGGTTATTATCACTTTATTATTCAGGTTAGTGGACCTGTCTCAATTGCCTGTGGTGCTAAAGAGACCAAGGAAAGCATATTATGTCTATTGTTAACACTGTATTTTTTAAAAGCTGTGATGTCTCTTTGTTAAACAGGATCCATCAAACTGAAAGTTTAAAAAGTTATTATCCATCAAACTGAAAGTTATTATCTTGGAGACCACAATTAAATTGTGTTTCATTCTGAAGTGGCACTGGATCAATGAAAAACAATATGTCTATAGATGCCTTTTTTGGTTTGTTTGTTTTTCCCAAAGTTTATTTTATTTTAAGATTTTTTTTTTAATTTATGCAATAACTGGAATACAGTTCAGAGGTGCGGGAGGGTGAGAAAATCCACCAGAGATAGAGCGGGGAGTAGAACAGACCAAGGACACTGCTAAGGGGAGCAGCAGGCGAGGCAGGAGAGATCTGCCATGCCATGTGGATTTCTCCCTGGCCAGCCGGGAATCTAACCTGGGTTGCAGAGGCTGCAAACAGCCTCACAGCACGGCGCTCAACCTGCTGCGCCACCGGGGAGGCCCCCCAATGTTGATTTTAAAATATCGCTTAGCATTTGGGCTGTTTCCAAAGCTTAGCTATTGTAAACAGTACTGCTATAAACATAGGGGTGCAGGTGCTCTTTGGAATTGATGTTTCTGTGTCCTTTGGGTAAATACCTAGGAGTGGAATTGCTGGATCATATGGAAGCTCCATCTTTAGCAGGTCGGGGAATCTCCACACAACTCTCCATAGTAGATGGACCAGTTTGCATTCCCACCTGCAGTGCAGGAGAGTTCATTTTTCTCCACACCCTCGCCAACATTTGTTGTTGCTAGTTTTTTTAATATGTGCCATTCTCACTGGTGTGAGATGGTATCTCATGGTAGTTTTGATTTGCATTTCCCTGATTACAAGTGATGTTGAACATTTTTTCATATGCCTGTTGGCCATTTGCCTTTCCTCTTCAGAGAAGTTTCTTTTTAGCTCTTCTGCCCATTTTTACACTGGATTATTTTCTTTGTTGTTGTTGAGTCTCATCTGCTCTTTGCAGATTTTTGTGATCAGTCCTTTATCATTAGTGTTGGGTGCAAAAATGTTCTCCCAGTTGGTGGGGTTTCTCTTTGTTTTTGTTATTGTCTCTTTTGCTGTGCAGAAGCTCTTTAATTTGATGTAGTCCCAGCTGTTTATCTTTGCCTTCACTATCACTGCTTTGGGTGATGTGTCTGTAAAGATGTCTTTGATGTGCAGATCATGTAGTGTTTCGCCTATATTTCCTTCTATATATTTTATGGTTTCAGGTCTTATGTCTAGTTCTTTAATCCATTTTGAGTTGATTTTTGTGTATGGTGTGAGGTAGTGGTCAAGCTTCATTCTTTTGCATGTAGCGACCCAGTTTTCCCAGCACCATTTATTGAACAAACTTTCTTTGCTCCAATGCATAGTCTTTGCTCCTTTGTCAAAGATTAGTTGACCATAAATCTGTGGGTTTATTTCTGGATTTTCTATTCGATTCCATTGGTCTGTATGTCTCTTCTTGTTCCAATACCATGCAGTTTTGATGATTATGACTTTGTAATATAGTTTGAAGTCTGGGAGTGTGATGCCTCCATTCCCTTCTTTTTTTTTTTCAGGAGAGCTTTGGCTATTCGGGGTTTTTTGTGATTCCATATGAATTTCATCAATAATTGTTCTATTTCTTTGAAGAATGACATTGAAATTTTGATTGGGATAGCACTGAATCTATATATTGCTTTTGGTAGGATGGCCATTTTAATAATGTTTATTCTTCCAATCCATGAGCAGGGGATGTCTTTCCATTTCTTTGTGTCTTCTTCTATTTCTTTTAACAGTGTTTTATAGTTTTCTTTGTATAGGTCCTTTACCTCTTTTGTTAGATTTATTCCCAAATATTTGATTTTTTTTGTTTCAATAATAAAAGGGATTTTTTTTTTTGATTTCTTCTTCTTCAGATTTATTGTTTGTGTATAGGAAGGCTACTGACTTTTGCGTGTTGATTTTGTATCCTGCCACTTTACTGAACTGATTGATTAGTTGAATTAGTTTTTCTGTGGAGTTTTTGGGGTTCTCTACGTATATTATCATATCATCTGCAAATAGTGATAGTTTGACTTCTTCTTTTCCTATTTGGATTCCTTGGATGTCTTTCTCTTGTCTTATTGCTCTGGCTAGGACTTCCAGTATTATATTGAAAAGCAGTGGTGAGAGTGGACATCCTTGTCTTGTTCCAGATCTTAATGGAATTGCTTTCAGCTTTTCACCATTGAGAATGATACTGGCTGTTGGCTTGTCATAGATGGCCATTATGATGTTGAGGTATGTTCCTTGTATCCCAAGAATTTCAAGGGCTTTTATCATGAATGGGTGTTGCACTTTGTCGAAAGCTTTCTCAGCATCTATTGATATTATCATATGGTTTTTATATTTCTTTTTGTTGATGTGTTGGATAACATTGATTGATTTTCGGATGTTAAACCATCCTTGTGTCCCTGGAATGAATCCTACTTGGTCGTGGTGAATTATCTTATGGATCCATTGTTAGATTCTGATAGCTAAAATTTTATTGAGGATTTTTGCATCAGTGTTCATTAGGGAGATTGGCCTGTAGTTTTCCTTTTTTTGTGTTGTCCTTGTTCGGTTTTGGTATTAGTGTAATGTTGGCTTCATAGAACGTGTTTGGTATTGTCCCTTCCTTCTCAATTTTTTGGAAGAGTTTGTGAAGGATAGGCACTAATTCGTCTCTGAATCTTTGGTAGAATTCATTTGTAAATCCATCAGGTCCTGGGCTTTTGTTTTTGGGGAGGTTTTTGATTACCATTTCAATTTCGCTGCTTGTAATTGGTCTGTTTAGGTGTTCTATTTCTTCTTTGTCTAGCTTTGGGTGATTGTAGAGTTGTAGGAATTTGGGCATCTCCTCTAGATTGTTGAACTTGTTTCCATATAACTGTTCATAGTAGTTACTGATTATTCTTTTGATTTCTGCTGTGTCCGTTGTGATTTCTACTCTTTCATTTATGATCCTGTTTATTTGTGCTTTCTCCCTTTTTTCCTTTGTGAGCCTGGCTCGGGGTTTGTCTATTTTATTGATTTTTTCAAAGAACCAGCTCTTGGTTTCATTGGTCTTTTGGATTATATTTTTAGTTTCGATTTCATTTATTTCTGCTTTGGTTTTTATTATTTCTTTTCTTCTACTGGTTTTGGGGTTTTTTTGTTGTTCTTTTTCCAGATCTTTGAGCTTCGAGATTAGGTTGTTTCTTTGAGTTCTTTCTTGTTTCCTGACGTGAGCTTCTATTGCTATATATTTTCCTCTTATTACTGCTTTTGCTGCATCCCATACATTTAGGATATTGGTGTCCTCCTTGTCATTCAATTCAAAGATTTTTTTAATTTCTTCTTTGATCTCCTCATTAGTCCAGTGGTCTTCCAGTAGTGTGGTTTTTAATCTCCATGAGGTAGGAAAGTTCCTTGCCTTCCTTTTATGGTTTATTTCTAGTTTGATGCCTTAATGGTCAGAAAAGATGGTTCGTATGATTTCAATCTTTGTGTATCTGTTGATGTTTGTCTTGTGCCCCAGTATGTGATCAATCCTAGAGAATGATCCGTGTGCACTTCAGAAAAATGTGTACTCCATTTTTTTTTTTGGGTTTAGTGTTCTATAGATGTCTGTTAAGCCCAAATGCTCTAGGTCCTTATTTAGAGCTTTAGTTTCTTTACTTATTTTTTGTCTTGTTGATCTATCCATTGTTGATAGTGGTGTGTTGAAGTCTCCCACTACGTATGTGTTTTCTCTGATGTCTGTTTTCAGAGAGGACAACAGTTGTCTGATATATTTTGGTGCTCCTTCGTTTGGTGAGTATATGTTAATGAGTGTTATTTCTTCTTGAAGTATTGTCCCCTTGATCATAAGGTAATCACCATTGGGGTCTCTTTTTATTTTTTTTGAGTTTGAAGTCTGTTTTATCTGATATAAGTATAGCTGTTCCTGCTTTCTTTTTTGGTCCATTTGCTTGTAGGATTGTTTTACATCCTTTAACTTTGAGCCTATTTTTATCTTTTGTAGCTAAATGTGTTTCCTGGAGACAGCAAAAGGTTGGATTTTGTTTCTTAATCCAGGCTGCAACTCTGTGTCTTTTTATTGAAGAGTTTAGTCCATTTACATTTAGAGTTAATATTGATATGTTAGCATCTGTATTTGCCATTGTGTTTGTCTTTCCTTTGATTTTA
The DNA here is from genome assembly GCF_964194135.1 of Talpa europaea. Taxonomy (NCBI): domain Eukaryota; kingdom Metazoa; phylum Chordata; class Mammalia; order Eulipotyphla; family Talpidae; genus Talpa; species Talpa europaea. The sequence continues at coordinate 108,637,047 of NC_140075.1, forward strand.
TTTATTTATTCTTTTAATAACTTTTTTTTTTGGCCTTCTTTCATTGTTATTCATCCCTCTGAGGTTCTGGCTTTAGGATTCCTTGTAGTATTTTTTGGAGTGGGGGTTTAGTCGTAATGAAATTCCAGAGTTTTTTTTGTCTGGGAAGGTCCTTATTCTGTCTTCATAGAGGAAGGAGAGCTTTGCAGGATATAGTATTCTTGGTTGGCATCTGTTTTCTTGGAGTCTGTTGACTATGTCCCTCCACTCTCTCCTTGCCTGTAGTGTTTCTTCGGAGAAGTCCAATGTCAGCCTGATTGGTTTTCCTTTGAATGTTATCTGTTTCTTCCCTCTTGTCAGCTTCATTTTTTTTCCCTTGTCCTGGTTTCTTGGGAGCTTTACTATTATGTGTCTTGCTGTATTTTTCCTTTAGTCGTGGAAGTTTGGTGTTCTTCTTGCTTCTTGTATATCAATTTTCAGCTCCTTCTTCACATTTGGGAAGTTCTCTTCAATTATCTCCTGGAATATTTTCTCTGTTCCTACATCTCTCTCCTCTCGTTCTGGAATTCCTATAACTCTTATATTTCCTTTCCTCATGGAGTCAGATAGTTCCCGAAGTCTTTCTTCGTTCTTTTTCCTTCGTACTTCTCTTTCCTTTTCTGTTTTGGTTCTTTTTATTTCTGTGTCTTCAAGAGTACATATTCATTCTTCCATTTCATCTATTCTGCTTTCATTGCTTTTCCCAGAGTTCTTTAGTTCCTCCATTAATTCTTTGATCTCCTGTGTTTCTTTTGCTTCCCTCTTTATGGACTCAATTTCATTCTTCTGATCGTTGATTATTTTTCTCATATTATTGTTTTCCTTTATGACTTCTGTCAGTTTTTTAATCACAGCAATTTTAAATTCTCTTTCTGGAAGTCTCAGAAGTTCTTCCAAGTTACTGTCGTTGTAATCTGGAGGGTGGTTTTCTTTTTGTGGTGTGCTTTTTTCCTGAGGAGTTGTTAGGTTGCGTGTGGTTCTTCTACTCCCTACTGTCTGTTTTCTAATTTGTCGTATGCATTGGGACACTGTGTTGCTTGGACTGGCCGGCATCTTGGGTGAACTTCTCCACTCCCCTCTGGCTCCAGGAGCCATCTCTGGCTTCTGAGGGAGCTTTCTGCTGGTTTCAGGCAGTCTTTACTGAAGAAATGTTCCTGTTCTAAAATGGCAATGCGGGACTCAGTCCCTGCGCTTCCGGTCTCAGGCACACTCTTCTGCGCGCCCAGTCTGCCCCGGTCGTGGGTGCCTGTTCCCTCTGTGGGCTCAGACTGCTGGTTGGAAGGGGCCTGGCGTGGGCTAACTTCCCAGCTGGCCACTGTCTCCTCCAAGAGCCTTCTGCCCTTTTCAAGCAGTCTTAAGAAATTTCCCTGTTCTATGGGGTGTTAGTGACTTTTTTTTCTGGTCGCTAGGTGACGCCAGAGATTTCTCCTATTGTCTTTGGGGGGCTGTTTTTCGCCCCCCCACCCCATGGGACAGGGAACAGAGCGGGAATGGTAGGGTAAACCTCAACGGCATTGGGGTGTTGTGTCTGCCTTGTGCCCCACTGTGGTGGAGAACCCACGCCCTGAATTTCGTGCCCCGGGTCTCAGTTCCAAAGCCCTCAGGTCCAGGACGCGGCCTGTAGCCCAGATCAGTGACGCGGGAATGGCGCCTTTTGCACCCCGCTCCCGTGCCTGGGCGCCTGGTTCCTGCTTATTCGGGGAGGGACTTTCACCTCAGTGAGGGCCTCCGCGCGTCTCCCTGCAAGCCTAGGTCGCAGGCGCGGGGACCTGGGCAGCCATGATCCCGATCCACGTTTGCTTTTCAAGCCAGCCAAGTGCGCTGCTTTTCCGCGCAAGCTTACCGGCAGCCCGGGGCTGTGTGCGCGTCTCCAGAGTCTCTTTGTTCTTCTCTAATGGCGCCTGGAGCTGTTCACTCACCACCTCTGCAAATCCTGCAGGGTTCTCCGCAGCTCCCGTTCACGGGGTGTGGTGTCTGCAATAGTTCCTTTCCACTCACAGTCCCGCTTGCTGCATCGTTTGTTCTTATTGGTCCTTTTAGTTTGTTGTTTTCCTCCTCTCTGCCGGTCGGAGAGTGCCGCCTCTGTGGGCGGGGGAGGGGAGCAGGGTTCTGCGCTTTCCTCCCTTCTAGTCCTCTTTTATGGCCACTTTCTTCTTCGGGCAGTTTGCTGGAGTCACCCGTTTATCTTCCCTGTCCCAGTTCTCACTGGGACCTGCCGCTTTTCCTCCCTATTAACTTTTTTTAATGGGAGATCTTACTCGCAGCGTCTCCTCGCCGCCATGTTCTCCGCCCTCCTTTATGCTTCTATGTTTATTGCAGTACTACTTGAAAGAGCCAAATTACAAAAACAGAAACAACCTAAATACCTTCAAAAACAAGGTGGATTATGAAAATGTGGTATAGAAAAACAATGGACTACTATTTATCTATAAAAATAGATTAACTCTTGCCATCTATTGTAACATGAATGAAACTGAAGGGTATTATGCTAAGTGAAATATGTCAGGAGAAAGGCAAATACTTTATTAATTGACTCCTATGGGGAATTCAGAGGGGAAAAAAATAAATGAACTGATGAAATTAAAGCAAAACAAACCCTATTAATATGACTGCAGAATTAAGTTGGTAGAGCGTTGGTGGTGGGGACAAAGGAAAAAATGCTGGGTGTTTTGATGTTGGGATTGTTGTGGTAATATTCATTTGAGGAAGTGTGAAACTATTTCTCTAAATATTATACTGTTTTATTTTCTAAAAAGATTTATTATTATTATTATTATAAATAAAATAAAATATCGCTTAGCACATACATATGCACATACACATACATATACATATATGTATCCACAAATGTTTTCTGAAATACTTTTATTTTCTTATTTTATAAATACTAGTGTTTTATTTCCTCAAGGTAAATTATTGTAATTCTTCTTATTTGCTGAATTGATACTAAAAACATGCAGTAATGTGGGGAGAACCTTATCTCAAAATGAAGTCCAAAGAGTGTGTTCAAGAATCCTATAGGAGAAGAGGCTAAGATATTGACCACCAAACTAGTGAACCTCATATATAAATATGGCAGGGACAAGTGAGGAGGACTGAGAATAGGTGGAGGGAATTTCCAGAGATCTCAGAACACATGAGAAAGTGGTGTGCACTATAGAACTATATGCATTTGTCAAAACTCATGAAAGACTATGTTTAACTGTATGTGAGCATTTTTGTGTGTATGTTAAACCTTAATAAGTATAATTTAATACCATACAAAAGAAACCATTGCTTGATTCAAACATTAAAATGAACTCTAATGTAAGAAATTGGATCTTTTTTTTAAAAGATTTATTTATTTATGTATTTATACAAGCACTGGGTACAGTCAGAAGCATGGGAGGATGAGAGGATTCACCAGAGCCAGAGTGGGGAACAGAACAGGCAGACTGATGAAATATATTGCTAAGGGAAGCAGCGAGCGTGGCAGGAAAGAATCCTTGCCAGCAGCCAGGGTATTGAACTGGCGCTGCAGAGGCTGCGGACAGCTTTGTGGCCCAGCGCTCAACCTCTGAGCCACCAGGGGAGGCCCAGAAATTGGATCTATTATAAAAATGGTGATGGACCAAAAGGAATTCAATGATATGAAAGGAAGGATACAAGCAAACTAGAGGATCCTTATCACATTACTACAGAATCCTTAAATTAGAAATCTGTGAAGTCATGTAAATAAGAAAAAACCTCATTCCTATTAAATAAGTAAATGATATTAAATCAAAATACTATGAAAATTAAAAACAATATACAGGCTAGTTTAAATGCCCAGCTGTGGACTAATGAATCATCTGTCTTTAAGATATGCTGAAAGGGCCTGCCCTGGTGGTGCAGCGGTTGAGCTCTGGACTGCAAAGCTGCCCACAACCTCTGCAGCACTGGTTCAATCCCCGGCCACTGGTGAGGGACCCAAATGGTGCGACATACCTCTCTTGCCATGCCCACTGCTCCCCTCAGCAGTGTATTTCATGGGTCTGTCTGCTCTGTTCCCTGCTCTGGCTCTGGTGAATTCTCTCACCCTCCCACACCTCTAACTGTACCCATTGCTTGTATAAACAAACAAACAAACAAACAAACAAATAAATAAATCTTTAAAAAAATAGATCCAATTTCTTGAAAATGTTTATTTTTGTATTTCTTCTATGAAGATATTTTTTGCAGTTAAAGCTTTACTTTGTGTTTTCTCTCAGTTGTGATTCTTTGAAAATATTGATTAAGATACATGCCAAGGTAGAATAAGAAATAACTTTTATGCATATTTTAAACAAATTTTAAAATCCTAATACAAGTTTGCTTATTGATAAGGGTACAATAAAAGGCCATAGCTTAAATCAGAGTCAAAAAGTGATAATGATGATTCCTAAATGGTGATTTCACTGAAGCCATGGTAATTGAAGGGTGAACCTTCATACGAAAAGAAAAAGAAAAACAAGAAGGAAAAGCAAATACTTCTAACTTCATATTTTTTACATCAATAGTATGTTTAATGTCCACAAGCATCACTAGCATATGTTTTCATAAATATTTTTTATCTAAATGTTGCCCAAAGCCATCGACATTGTGAGTAAATTTACAGCAAGTCTTTTCCTGGTTGGCAGTGCCAGGCCCAATGCTGTTAGTAAAAATATTATCCCCATGTTCTCTTTCCCCCACCAGCTACCACAGCATCTGTCTGTTCCATTAATATTCACATGGAATTTTTCTTATATTAGGCAAGAAAGAAGGTTTTTTTTTGTGGGGGTTAAAGTTCAGAAAGACCTTAGAGGATGAAGGAATGATATGGTTTGAGAGACAAGTTATGGGCAAAAACTGGGAGAAAAGTTAAATTCAAAAGGAAATTGTAAAATGTGAGGCATAAGAGGAATTTCTTGTTATCCCAGTGATACCACTCTGTGGCACAGATTTGGGAGAGAGGCCACTGATGCCATCTTTCTGGGGAGTTGAATGCCATCCAGTGGATTGAGGTGTCAGGAGGAGGTAAGTTCCTGCCCTAGGGATGTAGGTGGATGGTTACATGGTAGGACATAGTCAACCAGATTGGAGGCCAACAGTCCATGGACAAAGTGGCAGAGGAAAAAGAAATGAACATGAAAGCATGAACTTCAATGTCATATGTTTTTGAAGAAGATAACCTGGTTTGCGGGTCCTTGTGACACACTCCAAAAGATGTCCCCCCAAATCTGGCTGATATTTTAAGGTTGCTAATTTTTGACAGTCAACCCAGTATTAGTATCATAAACTTGAGGATTATTACAGGATGGTGGAGTCTAGAGCATCTGTGTTATTTGCTGATATTCTTTACATGAGGATTCCAGAATTAATTCATTGTCAAAACAAGGGAACTGTGCAAATAAAATATATAATACTTCATGATTCATAGATTCCATGATAGCAAAACAAAAGTGGGCTTATGATATGTTCCTGGATAAAATCTATTACTCAAATTTCTCCAAGCCACATGTACATGATGCATTTTCTATTTTATGTTACAAATTTGGTTTCCATTTCCAGCCCCTCAGTGGTATTTATTTAATTTTTATTACATCCTATACAATGTACTGTTGTTGTTTTTCCATAAAGTTTAAGTCAGCTCAATTTTAGCATCAGAGCCTCATTAAGAGTGAGCGATTTGGTGCTTAATGAGTTGTTAACCCTGAGTAAATATATTAAAATAATAGAGTGATAAATTTAAATTGAATTGCATTGGGCTTGTTTTTGTTCAATAATGTCTTCTGAAGTCAGAGAATGTGCCACTTAAAAAGGAATTTTTGATAAAATATATTCTGAATCATTTACACTTACTTTTCACTTACTATCCAATTCTTCTTTACTTGATCCTTTTTCATAGTTATCCTGTTGCCCATTCTCAAATAATCATTCTTCTGAATATTTCTAATTTATTTCAAAAGGAGTAACATATTGGGGTTTACACAACTGAAATATAACACTGAATAAGACTTGGACAAAAATAAAAATTTCCCTGAGCTAAAACTACCTATTTGAAAGACACTATAAATAAAGAAAGAAATTAAAACCCAGAGCATATTGCTAATGATTGGTTCATGGACAGATAAATGTGGAGCCTCCCAATGCCTTTACTGTGCACTTAAACCATGGCCAGCGTGATGCTTCCTGATCAACAGCTCAGGTCTCTGAATCAAAGCTGTCAGTGTTACTCACACAAATGAAATCCCATTACTGTAAGTCCCACAGAGTCTCAGAAACAAGTGAAGAACAAGACAGAATTCAATCTGTCTCATTACTCATCAAGAAAATCTGTCAGTTTACTTCAAATGCAACCCCCTCCACCCCTGCCATGATAAGCAATCAATGACTACAGCTGGACTTCAAGTTCACAGGTGGAGTTTGAGGTATAAAGAACATACCCTTTGCCACAAAGAACTATTCTTTGACTCAAAAAATAAAGCCAATTTAAGTTGAGAACAATTTAGGCAAGATCAAGTATGCAATTCTAAAACATCCATATTATAACTATGTATAGGACCAAAATGGCATTTTGATTTATGCCAGCATAGTAGCCATAGACCTCAAATTCAGGAATAAGCTACTTGTCAGTGATAGCCACTTCTGTAATAGAATGGGCAAAATGTGGAAATTGCTCAGAATTGACATCTTGACAGGTGATATTTTCCTCAAAGAGAAATTGGAATTCAAGGGCAAACTAATGATAAGTGTGATGAACCAAACACAGATACAATTTGGAGAATTCAAACTTAGATGAGCTCTTAAAGTATCACGTATCTACAAATGAAAACATGGATATTTAAAATCAAAATCCTTTTCCTATTCAAGTTCTGACACTTACCATCCAGTTTACTGAATCTTGCTCAGTAGACTTCACTGGTGTTTAGAAAATTAATATGCATTTATGTAAATAATATCACACATATGTACTTGTGATACATCTTAGTCTACAAACTGGATACTCTTCCACATCATATTTCTACCGTAGCTCCTCCATTCACATATACAGAATTCTCTCTGCCCTTCTATCTTCTTCGCTTTGGCTCTCATTTTGAAATCTACATGTGCATGGCTGAATATGTATTTGAAAGCATAACAATTTATATATTTGCCTAAATAAAGTTGCCATCTAACTTTAGCACATAGCTAGCCCAATTTCTAAGCCATGCAATTAAGGAAGGTGTTGACAACACTTGAAAGAAGTGTCCAGCAAGACACGTTGTGGCCATGATCCAAGGGCTTCCTTAACAGGAGCGTGTGGTGAAAATGACAAAGATCTCACAGCGAAAGCTGAAATAAAAGCTTTCCAAGAAGAAGTCAAGGGAAGAGAGTGACTTATTAAAATGGAAAAAAATATATCTTAGAGGAAATTTACTCTTTTTTATTTTTTAAAAAGAGCAATAACTGAAGTTTGCATAACACCTCTCATTTGGAAGAAAGCATTCCACATGTCTTCTTCACACTGATCTTAAGTTTTAAGCTCTGTGAAAACCACCAGTGAAATGCTGCCCTGTTCTCTTATGAGGATAAGAAATGGTTTACAAATGGCTCCTGGGGAGAGCCTGGCACAACCATCCTGGGAGGAAGATGCAGAAATGACTCAACTGTCATGAAGAGGAAATGGAACTTATGTGGTAATCTGCATGACTGAAGTTATTGACAAGAATAGGAATTACTAATATTTAGGTACTAGCTAGCAAATCACTTGGGTCTTTCAATGATGATGGAGTCACAGCTAATGCAGTCCATAACTACAATTGTTAAGGTAAAATTCTATCTATGCCCATTACCAATGACAAATAAACTAACACATAGAAATGTGAATAGCTAGTATTAGTGTAAAAGAAAATATGAATGAATAAAATTGTCACCAAAATCTTGGACAAAAATGATTTCAACAATATTTTTTTTTTCCAAAGAACTCAAAAAGGTTGTGTCAGATCTGGTCTTAATACCCACTGATATTCATGAGCCATGAAAGTAGAATTTGTTGGCAATCTACCTTCAATCTACAATCAGATATGTACCAGAGGCATTTCTTTGCAGAGCCAAAGGTTAAGAAGACATGAGAAGCACATGAAAGTAAGGGGAAAAGAGCTAAGACCTCAGATGGAGTTTTGAGATTAAGAAAAAACAACTATGCTTGAGGAATGTTTGTGTTAAATACCCTTTCCTATCCCACATGTCTCTACAATACGGTGCACTACTAAGTAGCTCATTTTGGGTTTTTTGTTCATACTGTTTTTAAAAAAGTGAGTTGAGTTCTAACCCAGATCATACCACCAACTACTAGGATCTTCAACCAATTATTGAACTGCATGGAGAACATCCAAATATTCTTGCTCACTTTATAAATCAAGAAATGCTGTCCACAAGAAATTTTTCAGCCTAAGTCTGATCTGTGAGTGAATAATGACTTTTATTCATTAAGAACTGTAAGGCCAAAAGGTTGCCATATCCCAAGTGAAAGCATTGTTTCTCCATCAAGCATATTTTCCTGTCTTGAGAGCCTTTCAATAGGTTCTGAATGAATTCAAGTAAAAAATATTTTTTATGTTCACCTGTGAATCATTAACTACCAAGGGAAAACCAAGCCAAATCAGACTCCAAAGGCAAAGTCAATAGAGGGACTGAGGGTCCCTCATTTTTTTCACAGTTGCTGATTTTCAATAATCTTTGCACTCAGCATCTAACCATATCCAACACTACACAATGACAATTTCAAAACAAAAGAAACTCTTAGAAGAATACAATTTCAGATAAATCTTTATGCTTCATATTTTTTATCCAACATTCTGATAAAATTCCACAAGAGTAATGCACTTGAAAAATGGAAGCTTTACTTTCTTCTGTTCTTTTTGTTGAATTCAAGTTCTACTACATTTGTTTAAACAAATAAAAAAACATGGCATGCCCTAGCTGGCAATGCACTTTAATTTTGAATCCTAATTATGACTGACTCTGTTGCTAAGAAAGCCAAGTGTTTGGCACATACATCTCCTGGGGCCTGAGGAAAATAAAAATGAAAAGTCAATTTTTCTGTTGCTATGATTAGATAAGCAGAGAGAGGAAGGCAGTTGTGCTTATTTGAAGGAGCACCATATGCTAAGCCACAAGCTTGGCCGTCAAATGCTGTAAACCAACACACGTGTGGCTTAGATGGAGGGAAATCAGTGTGTGTGTGTGTGTGTGTCCTAATGAATAAGTCAGTAGCAGTAAGCGTTCCCTCTTCACTCAGCTTTAAGAGAATATTCCTGAAAATGAAACTCAAGGTTCTTCACTATATCCAGGATGTGTTTTCAAGTGTCTGTTTAAAACAAAAATGGTTATACTTCCATTCAGTCTCAATCCATTTGATTACCAAGAGTTATTCAGTCTTTATCCAAGTCCTCACACAGATTTCACCCTGAAATTTTCAGGCTTCCAGAAAGTAGCATCTCCTACAAGTTAATGTGTTGGCCATGATTCCCTCCAGACATCTGACAAACTAGGAGACGGTAGAGTTTTACCAATTTCCTTCCTTTGACCAAACTCACCCTGGTGTCATTGGCATGAAATCATTGGAATGAATTTCATTCAATGTTTTGGAATAGTTTCTAACTTCATAGAGATCATTTGTCATAGCACATTAATCGGAAAAAAGGCAATACATGTATTAAGTAAGACATGAACAGCACATTCCCTTAGAGAGAAGTCTCCAGTCTCTAGTACTTAAAAGTTATTCTGAAGTAGAACAGAAAGGACTTTTGGTTGCTTTGCCTAATTTATTCTCAAATACAAACTGAATACTCCAGCTGCATGAATCTGCTAAGGTGCCTTTACATATTGATTCACAGTCTGACAATTTGTGCTCAGTCTCTCCTACTCAGCCATCCCTGGGCTGATTCCTTTGCCCTGTGGGGACTTCACTGCCTCCCCACCACCCTGCACCTCTCAATGAGGACTTTGCCCTCAGGACTTCTGCAAGCTCTTCAGCTGTCACTCATGCAAGGCAGGGGTCCACAAGTGACAGGCTGAACCCCTGGAGAGCTGATGCTGTACCACTGTCAGGGTCACCAGTGGGGATGAGGAGAAACAATTTTTTCTCCAGATCTGTATAAAACACTCCTGGCCTCAGGACTCAAGTCTCCAAATCTGTATAAAACACTCCTGTACTCAAGTCCCAAGAGGTTTTGTGTCAAATTATCTACCCCCTAATCTCCATATTCATTCCCACCCTCTAATCTCTTTGTAATTCCTTTGCTCTAGTCCTCCAGTTAGGACACTAAGGCCTGTATATTTATGGATTTCCTCTAGTAAACACCCATCAGTGAAGTGCAGGATCATTTTTTCCTTGTTTGTTATTAGTAGACTCACAACTCCAATCCTGGGGTCCTCAGACATTCCGTCTAACTTTTGGATAGTGCGATATCTCCTCCTCAAATGCATTTCTCCCCAGTCTGCTCTTACTGTGGGTTTTGTTCATCATACATTTCTACTTGGTTGAACCCACTAAGAGACAAGGAGGAGGGAACAAAAAGCAGTTTATACCTGGAAAATAACCTGGATGACACTCTCTTGTAGAACTTACTGCTTATCATCCTGACCAAAAAAATGAATTAAAATGTCCAAGAAAAAAAGAACCTAGTAATAGCCAGAAACTCTACTACTTCAAAATCTATTTTCCCAAGTAATGGATTGCAAGTCTACAAGGACTTCATGGAGTTGGAGCCGACACTGCTTATAGTATACAGCGCTCCACAGATGTAATCAGCTTAATCCTTTCATCTAAAGTCATTATCACTGAAAGAAGTGCTGCCTCTCTCCAAACATGAACAGCCTGTAATGACTTTGGAAGAATTGTCTACGGTGACTGCACAGTCATTTTCTGGAGTGAGTGGCTTGAGTGCACCTTTAAGTTCACAAAAAGGAGGGAGGGAGGAGAAGCAGGGGTCCAGATAGCAGAGGTTTATTCCAGCAGATAATACTGTTTAACGAGGGGCTGCCTTCTGCCTCTACTGGCCAAAACATACTTTTTATTGACCCAAAATAATAAAAATCATGGGCAAAATGTACATTTATTACAATAAAGAGGAGGGAGACGATGCTCAGAACAAATGCCAAAAGACGAGAGGGAGGAAATCAGGTGACCATGGCTAAGGAAGCCTCATTCTGACTGTCCCTCCAAAAACATGGAACAAGATGCCGATCCCCTCCTTGAAATGTCAGGATATTAGTAGCTGTTTAGCACGTCTATGTTCAGACAGTGTTCTGAGCGCTCGATTTAGAGTCTCTCAAGCAGTCCTCACCACCTGGGGAGGCAGGGACTATTATTTTCCCTATTTTCAGATGAGCAAACTGAGGCTCAGGAGGAAGTATCTGCCTCAGACTTTTAATATTTCTCTACTTCTTTTAGTCACATGGGAATTTAAAGGAAAATTACCCTCTTTGGGTTTGGTTTGTTGAAACCACTCTTAAGCAGTTAACTTAGTACATGAGGAAGCAAAACATTCTATATATACTGAGGAATTTGCTTTGAAACATTTGTCATTGAGGGAAATATATCTAAAACTATGTTGTTCTATAGATTTTTTTTATTTTTAATTAATTAAGTTTTATTCTAACATCGTTGTTAATTTTTGCACAGCATTTGAGTTCTCCCCTCAGGTATAGTCCCTGTAGTTCTCCCACTACCATAGCACCCTTGATCCATTCCCACTCTCTGTGTAGGTTTTTCATTATATTTTTTAAAAATTTATTTGTTTAGACATACAAGAACTGGGGTACAGGCCAGAGGTGAGGAGGTGAAAGGAATCACCAGAGACAGAGTGGGGAACAGAACAGTCAGACTGACTGAAATACAGTGCTGAGGGGAGCAGTGGGTGAGACAGGAGAGGTTTGCTGCACCATGTGGGTAGCTCCTCAGCTGGGGATCGAACTCATGCTGCAGTAGCTGCGGATAGCTTCATAGGTTTCGTCTTAACCCCTTGCGCCATTAGGGAGGCCCTATTGTATTTTTTTAGACAATTTCCACTCTAGCAGGAACCCTGAAAATGTCATAGGAATGATTAAGCTTATCAATATCATTAATTCATCACTCACTCATTCATTCATTCATTCTTGTACTCCTTGAGTTAATAAGCGGTATGAATTTGCAAACAGTGCAGGACACTGGTAGACACAAGAATTATTCTGAAAAAGCATATGGGATTGAGTCAGAAGCCTGGCATTTTCAAATCTGGATTGTATAGTTAGCAGCCTAGTGATGAGGCAAATCATTTAGCTCTACTTGAGTTTCTATTACTTTGCCTATGAAACTGTAAGATAATCTGATGCCTCCTCAAAGGGGTAATTGAGAGAGGAAGTGAGACTATTTGAGGAAAATCTTTCACAGGCTAAAAAATACAATAATGGCAGTTTTATTCCTATTGACAACATAAGAAAATAAATTAATGACTTCTAATGGGAATTAGTCAGTGAGGAAAAACACAGGCACAAATAAAGATAACTAAGCAACCAGTTAGCATCCAGTGAAGAGTTCAGGCATTAAGATATAAGGAATTTGGAGTTAGAGAAAAAGTAATTCCCAGCTGGGAGAAATATGATTTGACACTGGCTTTGAGAAACAGTTAGGGTAAGTGGGAGAATAATGATGGTATACCATAGAAAAAAAGACATGAAGAAAAATGTAGCCAAGGGCCTCCCCGGTGGCGCAGCGGTTGAGTGCTGGGTTGCGAAGCTGCCCGCGGCCTCTGAGGCGCTGGTTTGATCCCTGGCTGCTCCCCGGCCACCACAGGAGGGTCCCACATGGCGCGCAGACCTCTCCTGCCGCCCGCTGCTCCCCTCAGCAGTGTACTTCGGTCCTTCTGCCTGCTCTGCTCCCCGCTCTGGCTCTGGTGAATTCTCTCACCCTCCCGCGCTTCTGACTGTACCCAGTGCATGTATAAACAAAACAAACAAACAAATAAATAAATAAATAAAGCATCCTCTATAAAAAAAAAAAATGTAGCCAAGACTAAAACACCCTATGAGTTTTGACACCGCGCTTTGATCAAAATTCCTCAGAGTCAAGAAGAACTAGAGGGAGATAGGGATGCTAGATTAGTTAGAAAAGGATCATGGTTTATCTTAAATGCAGACAAAGAACCCTAAGAAATTTTATTTATTTTTTGAAGATTTGTTTGTTTGTGCATATGGGAACTGGGGTATAAGCCAGAGGAGTGGGAGGTGAGAGGAGTCACCAGAGACAGAGCGGGGAGCAGAACAGGTGGACTACTGAAATATACTGCTGAGGGGAGCAGTGGGAGAGACAGGAGAGGTCTGCTGTTTCCCTGGCCAGGGATCAAACTCGTGCTGCAGAAATTGCAGATCACTTCATAGTGCTGTGGTTAACTCCTTGTGCCACCAGGGAGGCCCAGAACTCTAGGAAATTGCAATCCAGAGATGCTGAAGAATTTTGAAATGACTGGGTTAAAGTTGGTGAGTCTGGCTGTTATATAGAGGAGACTGAAGTGGAGAAAAGAGAGGAACTAAAGAACCATCAAGGAAGCTTAGCAATAAGAGCCAAGATTTGTGGTGCTAAGGGTCTTTCCTAATTTGGCAAATCAGAATTCACAAAGGCCAGGTGCTTGGGCTCCAGTCAAGGTCAGACAAAGTCCAGTCACAGCACTGCCCTTAGAGCAGTGGTGAGTCTTGTACTCTTCCCTGTAGAGGAAGGGAAGCCACTAGAGATTCCCACTCCCTGGAAAAGTTGTCCTAACCTGAAGGGAGACACAGAAGTTTCCTGACTTTGGTGCCCTGCTCTCTGAACAGACTGGCTGATCACATTCTAGCAGGGTGAAGTGAACCAATTTTTCACAGACCCGGGACTAAGATTTATTTTTAGTTGTTTTCAGTAAAAAACTTGTCAGAAAGGATTAGGCCCAAATTTGTTTGTTTGTTTGTTTGTTTTTTTTCCACTGCTCAAACCCCTCCCTACTTCCATTCCATTTTGCTTTGCCTGCTACACTGAGGGAGACTGATTCCTCTTTGTTTTGTTTTTCCACTTTGATCAGCATCAGGAGTTTCTTTTTTTAAAAGCCAAAGCAGAATAACAAAAGCAGAACACATCCTGAGCTAACAGAACATCAAGGGAAAAGCTCAGCGATATTCTTCCCACACACTGAAGAGACAGATAAAATGGACCCAACTATTTATAGCCACCTTCTCATTTCTAATAATCTTCCATTTAATTCGGACTGTAAATAGTGCCAGTGAATGCTCTGCAGTAACGCATGAGCAGTCCCAGCCTTGCTCAGAATATATCCT